>NC_090443.1:415844923-417117256 GCF_031143425.1 Pleurodeles waltl
AGCAATGCACAAGGACCTGAGTATGTTACTAGCTCACAGTGCAAAAGACTCGCCTAGCTGTTGAAGATCCTGAGTGCAAGCATTACTCTCATACGGAAGGCACAAGAATGAGCCTAGTGCACAGTACAGAAACACTGAACACAAGCTTACCTTGTAGTATAGTAGAACCTGAGCACAAGCCTAACTCACAGTATGGGTGCCCACAGGCAAACGTCTATTTTGTAGCATGGACAGCTTTCAGCATGAGCGTAGCTCACAGACTGAATGGCCCTAGCTTGCAGTAAGGAAGACCTTGAGCATGGGGGGCTTGTATTGTGGCAGACCCAAAACATAACCATAGCTCAGTGTGGGCAGTCGTGAGTAAGAGCCCAGCTCGAAGTGTAGCCTGCAGTACAGAAAACCATGAGCCTACGCCTAACTCATTGAGACAAAATTCTTGCTGTACATAAAGCTCTGTATATCTTCTTGAGAGCTCTTGTTGTTTTCGTACTCTCAAAACACTTTTATTGCTCTGAAAAGGGGACCACCGAATTCTTTTCACAACTGATTCGTGTGGGATTTGTTTGAAGTTAGTTGTAATTAATGTAAGGTTTGTTATAACTAGTTTGTGGTCTCTGCGTACTCTGTGAACTGGTCTATGTCCTTTTGTAAAGCTGGGTCTACACAGGTTGTCCAAGACACCTCTTGACTATGTTTGAATGGCTTTGCATCTTTCCACAGTAATATCGCTGTCCCCAATTTATTTTTCTTTCAAGTATGGCCTGCAGATGACACCGGCTAACTGCTTGCTGTAAGAGATGCTGAGGAGTTTGTGGAAGGGTTAAATGTCATGATCTGTCTCAAATACGGAGTCAGACCCTCAGTATGTCTTATTTCGTGATGGCCCTCTTGGAACAGGGTTTCTTGGTACACTTATTGTTGTATTGTTCCAAGGTGATTGCCACATTGGGTCTAGTTTAAATGTGACTACAATCTTGAAAGTATGCTAAATGTCCCAAGATAGCTGCCAGTGGTATTGGCTTATTCAGTGCATGCTCTGTAGTTCTTCTGGCATGGCAGCGCCAAAACCGGCAGTGGGAAAGGGTTGGCATGGGAAGCAGATGGAGAGAGAGAGGCATGGGAGGGGAGAGAGGCATCGAGCAGCAGCAGTGCACAATGTCAGCAGCATACCGGAAAGGGAGAGCAATATTGAGGCGGTGTGTGGGGACAGAATAGCAAATAAAGCAGGACATACTCTTCCATCAAGTGCTTAACCTCAAACGTCACAGAAACATGCATAAGTGAAAAATAGTTCCTCGACATCAGCAGTGGAAGAATACACAAGAAATAAAACAAGCATTTGCAATGCAATGGGTCTTGCATTTGTTTGAGTTAGAGCTATTGGTGTTGTAAATTTATAACTGGACTTTTCATGCCACATAAATCGGTCAACCCTGCCTCATAATTTGGCCTTTTCCTGCCACATAATTCCAGTGGCCCTGCACATAACTAAAGCAGTTCCATTGACTTCTTCCTCTATCTGCACCCAAAAATGAAAATGTTGCCATTTAGCATCCTCATTTGAATCTTACATGCTAATTCCAATAGAATGCTACTTTCACCACCCCACCATCAGAGTTGCTGGCTGGCTGACTAAGACAGTTCCCAAAACAAGACAGCCACGGAGGAGTAACGAGAGAAATGAACTAGAAGGGTCACCCAAACATATCAAGAGTGTAATAAGGATGTTAAGTTGGCCTGAATCATAGTCATAATTGCAATAAGGAGAGATTAATTAAACATAGAATTATCATATAATCCCAATAAAAACCTTTATCAGACATAAACGTTTTGCATTAGACTGTACTACTCAGAACAGCCCCTGGAGGACACCACAATGAAAATAGCATTTGTATGAAACATGGTTACTGTGAATTACAGAGGCCCAAAACATGCAGCTCAGATAAGGTGACTGTGATGTTTTAAACCACAACAAGAGCCGAGAACTGAAATATTGTTAATTTTTTTTATACCAATGATAATTCATTTAATGGGACTGTACCAATACATCACAAGACCGCTATCCTTTTATTGGGACAGTACTGCTGTTACTCAGCAAAAATGTTATGAATATCACAGTAGTAGCATTTTCAAGCAGAGTGATTAATATAATAGCAGAGTGTCTTCACTTCACAGTAAGGATATTATAATGTATTGAAACCTAATCAGACAGCAGTGGCACTTCACAGTAAGGCTGCAAGATGTTTAATGAGCTTCCACTGGTAATCAGGGCCATACGACTGGTGCCACCACACCAGGCACAAAGCCGGGGTTGGGGTGGGGTGTTATGCTTTGAAATATTATGCAGGTTTTTTAAAGCACCTGCTACAGAGTTCCTTGTATGTCTAGCAATTTTCAGACAATTAAAATGTCAATATAACTCTGGTGATAAATGGACCTGCTTGAGCAAGATTGGTTTTGTCTAGTAGCAGATGTGCCTCATGTGAAGAATGTGTACCATGCAGATCATAGATTTGTATTTTAAGTAGCTGGTTCAGTGGGTTACTGCTTTTGTCGGAGAGATCTTTTTTTACTTGCAGTTCATAAGTCACAACCCTGCTATAACACAGTGAGCTATGAACTGGTATAAAAGAGTGGCATGCAAACTACAAGGTATAGGTTAGAATGTTATGTTTTTCACCAGTCTCTAATCATCCTAATGTGGCTTAAATAGTTAGTTTTGATATAAATACATTTTTTCACTGGGCAAAGTGATTGATCCTGGCTGTCTTTGTGTGCAGTAACATTTTGTGTTACTGGAGCTGTGCCTATACGACCCTTTGAGTTTGAAATCCTTCAAAAGCCCACCCATCCCCGCCCAGTCATTTTGTACATTCTCCTTGGTCTCCTTAGGCCAGAGTTGGCACTAATGAAGGGTAACTCAGCTCTCAGGTGCAGGCCTGTATCATCTGGGCACCATGAAGAAACCTCTGTTGTTTGCAGGCACTGCTTTATCTGTGTGACTTTGGGGTAGCCCCTCTTGAAGTACACATCTGTAGCATTACTAAGACCGAACATTGTTGGATGAGTGTAAACTAGATGACAAGCTTTTCTGTTCACTGTGTGCACAGGTAGCATCTGTGATTGCTGTTGCTGGTGTCTGGGAGGCTGCCTGTAACATCGGTGTCACTAGAGGGACAGTTCTGCTTTCCACTGCGCTTTGCTGTACCATCTACGTTTAGAAGTGCAGGCCTTGTCTTTTGTAGTATGAGGGGCAGAAGTGGTATATGTACTGCAGACCTGTAGCATATGATAATCCTGAGTTGCAGCAGTGTTTCATTGGATGTTTGTAACCCAGAGGACAAGTTTGTTGCCCATGGTATCCCCCTGTAAACACTTTGTAACTTATGCTGTAGAACCACGGTATTATCTACATGACATGTTTATAAAATTTTGATAACCTATTGGGTGGCACAGCTGTTTGAGTTCCAAGCCTATCATCTGTCCATTCTAAGGCCTAGAGCTACTGTTGGAGCAATCTGCCTATAGCACAACTTAGGGAACTGCAGTGCCATTTAATGCTTGTGTATCACAGCAGTCTGGTAGGTAGCTCTTCCGTGTGATGTACACACGTATTAAATAAGTATGCTATGGGTATTTATATATTGTTTACTACCCCTGACAAGGCACTGAAATGCCTTGTGGACAGACATTATGCTATGGCGAAAGGTAACAATCTAACAAAGGACTCAATGCCCATGCGCACTATCACTGAGAGGATGAGTTACTCGATCTGACTCGAAAAGCTTGTTTGAAGAAAAACAACTTGTAACACTCCGAGCCCAACACTAGATGTCAGACTTATGCACAGCATGTCAATCTACAGCACTACATGCCACGAACAGATGTCTACTGGGTAAGTGCCATTTTATATATTTATACACACACACACACACACATATATGTATGGCATGTGTAGCTACAGATGCACATGCTGTGCATATCTCACCATCTAGTGTTGGACTCAGAGTGTTAGAAGTTGTTTTTCTTTGAAGAAGTCTTTTTGTTGAGTCACTGGATCAAGTGACTCCTCCTCTCGATGATAGCGCGCATGGGCATCAACTCCTTTGTTAGATAGTTTTCTTTCCGCTGTCTGGTTCAGAAGTGTTCCCTCTCGCTCCAGGACTTTCGGTTTGGAAATTCTCTATTTTCTCTAACTTCTCTCATACCGTCACACTCAATAGTACCGTCTGGATCAAGGAACGTCCTTCCGGGTGCTCGTGCCCACTTTGGGCCAGGTTGGCCCTATTGCATCATAGCCTAATGGATCGGATCCCATTCCGATTCTGTCCTTGGTGCCACCCAAAATTTCCTCACACCAACCAGCACTTGGTCTGTAACCTCTGTCTCTCTCCGGAACATCGAGAAGAAACCTGCAGTGTCGATCTTTTCAATCAAACAAAACTTTACGCGATCGAAGGGCACAAAGACTGTAGCTGGCGCCCAAACATACAGAATCCACCACCGATACCCTTGAAGAGGAAGCAGGCCCAAACCATAGGGTTCAGATAACGACAGCCAGCCAATAGCAGCGGCGCCGTACCTGAGTACACCTGCCCCAACACCAGCTTTTATAAAATCAGGCAAGGCGGTGCATCACTGCTGTCAAGCCATGGTTCCACCTGGAAAAAATAAATCATCGACCGACCCTTGGGTTCAGCATTGAAAAAAAAGCCAAAACACTCTATCAACAGGCTACTACGCCTGTTTAGGTGTTGGGGTCGAGCCGAAAAATACAAGCCTCAACCTCCGAACCGAGTCAACGCCCAACATCATTGGATCCGAAAAGAGTACGCTCAGCTTCGGAGCCGAAACCTCGGCTACCAGCTTTGGACCTGAAACATCTTGGTCCAACTTCAGAGCCGAAAAAAACAATGTATACAGAGGAGAACGGGGCTTTCGGCTCGAATGAGACAGGTGCCCAAAACATTTACTGAACATTCCTCTAAGGACACTAAACATCAGATGGAGGAATCGGACATTCAACCTACTTTAGATGTTATGGGCAGCAAGCAACGGAGAATCCAAATCCAGAAAGAGCCTGGAAAAATTATTACTTCTCTGTCTCCACAGACTAAAAGTTAGCATTTCAGGAGACTCTTGATACTGCCCCACCACCGGCAAAAATTTACAAGCAGAAGGAAAAACCGATACCTCTTGAGCTTTCTCCACCACATTCACTGCAACTCTTTTTCACCACAACCTCACTCCACCTCTTTCACCATCACATTCTCACACTTCCTCACAAGAAGAAAGGGGTGATTCCAGTTACACTGTAGACCCATGGGACATGTATGATTCAGATCCTATTCCATCTAACAATCCGGATCTCTACCCTACCAGACCATCTCCCCCAGAGGATAGTACAGCAAATAACCAAGTTATATCCAGGCCAGCTGCATACTATGGAGCACAAATGCATGCAGAACCTTTAGAGGAGGATTTCTATTTGAATACCTTATCCTCAACTCATAAGCAATACCAGTGTTTACCAATGGTTCCTGGTATGTTTAAGCATGCAGAAGAAATATTCAAAGAACCAGGTAAAGCTAGGATTCTGACACTGAGGATTGACAAAACATATAAGCCTGCACCAGCAGACCCAATTTACATCACTCAACAATTACCACCAGATGCTATTGTGGTCAGTGCAGCCAGGAAGCTCGCCAATAGTCAGTCTTGCTAGTTTCCAGCCAGAAGCGACAGCGGATTCGCTCGGTAAACAAGATAATCGGTCAATATATATTCTCTCTGAGAGATCGATGGCAGCATATAGTGTGCCAGATAAATGCTCAGAGTCCAGCTCAGGAACCACAAAAACTATTAGTATATACAAAATGCAGCGCAGTTATGTGTATGTTAGAAAGGTTATTGTACTTTACCAGACCCTTTCTGGGGGAGAGACGTCCATTTTTTTAATATGTTTTTAAGATGGTGACACTTTTTGGGTCTTACCAGGGTGTTGTGACTTGCCATTGTAAGAGCTGGTATTTTGACCCAAGGGGCAAACATAAGTTACTTCAGAGAGTCTCCCTTTTACCTTGGATGCCCTTAACTGCAGTACACCCGAGCAAATAGAAAGGCACTGAAAATTTTAAGAAAAGGTCTACAATAATGTCACGTGACATGATAAGATGGCTCAGGCTAGCCAACCACAAGCCAGCCCGTGGGCGCTTCAGGAAACTGCAGTATCCAGGTCAGACACATTTATTCCCTAACAGTGGCCATCTTTGAAGAGGCAAGTTCAGGACATCACAAATGCAACATGATGTATTCGGCAGCAGGGGGCGTGGCCTGACTCCGATGGCAGTGGAAGCCTCTCCGTGAGGCTCCCGCCAGAGATCCCCACTCCGGTCCAGTCTGCAAAGAGGTGGACCCCCTGCGCGCCCCACGGACTAACAGCAGGGTCGGGGGGGTCCGGAGACTCATTTTTCGGGGTCCGTCCCCGGAGGAAGGAGAATTTCGGGGCCGAATTAGCGCCCGTCGGAGTGCCGCGAGGAAGGGAGAAAAAAGAAGATGGCGGCCGCGACTTGAACGGCGTTTCTGGAGGCGGAGGACCCAATAAAGGCAGGTTCTTGCTCCCTTCCAGTGTATCCCTCCGGGAGTCAGAGAACGAAGGGTGCACTGGGGGATACTTTTGGGGACTCATATCGACGAACAGAGGGGGCCGGTATTGCGGCGGAGACCAGATAGGGACCGCGGGGCGTTCGCAGCGCGGCGTCCCGCGCCATAAGGCTGAATCGGACGGGACTCGATAAGGGGCGATAGCGCCGGGATCTCTCCTGGGGCTCCAGAGACAACCTACCTTTGGCGACGACTGTTTGAGAGAGACGCGGTGGACTCGAGGGGCCTTTCCCGGTGCGGCCCGACCCCTTGTTCCGCCGGAGGGGGGCTGGGGCGAGAAAGGCGAAGCTAACGGTTAGAAGAGGCGAACCCGGACGAGACAGTGAAGCGGCGCAAAAGTCCCCGTACTGCGGAGATTCCCCCTGACGATGCGGCGCTGTGTGCACAAGAGCGCAGGAGTTCCCCAAATTCAGGCTGAGAGCCACTCCGACTTGAAGGTTCTCCCTATGAACAACGAAGTAATCGGGCTGGATGAGATCGCACCCTGTTGCACGGACGAGACGGTGAAGCGGCGCAAAGGACCCCGAGCTGCGGAGATTCCCCCGATTGCGCGGTGCTGAGAGCATAAGAGCGCAGGCGACCCCAAAATCCAGGATGAGAATCAGTCAGACCTGAAGGTACCCCCCATAACCGGTGAAGTAATTGGGCTTGATGTGATCGCACCCGGACTAGGAGGAGGGTGAGAGGGGCCCATCCTTCTGGAGTGAAATACCCCTCGGGAATGGTCAGTAGTCTAGAGTGAGGAGGATGGCTGGTAACAAGAGGCGATAAATCTCATACGCGGGCATAGTGTGCTGGAAACAGTAATTTATTAATGAAGGTCTGGAGTTCCCCCTGGCGGAGCAGGGCACCGAGTTGTGCCGAAAGAATAAATGTTTAATGACCATTGAACAATCGTAGTTGAAGCTACACCTCAGAAAATGGGTAAAACCGGTCGCCGAAGAGACACAGAACAAAAAGAGGGGCCCACAGTTGAGACACAGGCAGATACGCCCGAACACAGAAATGTCGCCTCGGGGGGGGGGGGGGGGAACATACCGATCCCACACTTCAAGATGTCCTGCAAGCTATAACGGCTTCCCGGGTAGCACTGGAGGGGAAAATTGATGCATTAGCCACGGATTTTACAGTACTACGAGACGATCACCGCCGCCTGGCTGAAAAGGTTTTCAACCACAGACAGACAACTTAAAGAGCTCTTCCCGGAGGTCAAGGATTCTACTAAGGCCACAAAGCTGCTGGAGTCCAGAATTAGGACCTTAGAACTAAGAGCAGAAGATGCCGAGAATAGGTCACGGCGCAATAACATTCGGGTGATTGGAATGCCTGAAAGTGTCCCTCAAACAGGCCTGGCGGAGTTCCTCGAGCGATGGCTTCGAGAGGGCTTAGGGGGCGATGGACTTTCTCCCTTTTTTGCCATTGAAAGGGCTCATAGAGTACCGGCGCGCCCTCCTCCACCGGGAACCGCCCCGAGGCCTATAATAGCCAAGCTGCTCCATTACCGAGACAGAGACTACCTATTGCATCAAAGCAGAACCAAAGGAGATCGTACAATGGACAACCACAAGGTTCGTATTTTCCCAGACTTTTCCCGGGAAGTTCAGAAACAAAGGGCCACCTTCAGTGCTGCAAAACAGAAACTGCGCCAATTAGGTCTGCAATATGGCATGATGTTCCCGGCAAAACTTAGAGTAGTAACCAAAGAAGGGACACAGTTTTTCACTACGGCGGAAGAGGTATGGCAATGGCTTGACCAGCTTCCACAAGAGGGGAATGGTCCTCCGGGACAAGTCTCCGGTCATGAGCGGAAGAGAGAGGCTAAACGCAAAACGGCCCGTACTGTAAACAGTCCTTCGCATGGGGAGATGCAAACGGAGAGGCGAAAAGCCATGGAGGCAGCAGCTTCATTGAACGGCTCGGATTGCGGGTCACAAGTGCAGTCTGCAGCGAACTGTGAACCATCTGATTCAGAGCATGAGTCAGAATCCTCTCGGATATCCGACGGATCGGGACCAGTCATAACTCCGGGCACCTCTGACTGTATCATATGAAAACCCTCATACCAAACTGCTCTTGTGACAGTTGTCCTAGTAATGAAGTTTTCCAGTGACGGACAACGTGGTGCTTGGTGAGGAGAGAGCACTGGCTGTTGCTGTGGAGGTTATCCTCATCAGAAGGGCGAGAAAATGGGTCCACAAGCATTATGACACCCTGTAACCCGGTAGTGGGGATCAGAGGGATGGCCCACTCCTTCGAAGAACTTGGAGTAACCCCAATTACAATAAGCTAGTTAAGATTTTGAGTCGTTTGGATGAGAGCTGTTTTAACTTTTGTCCTGGGGAGAGGGAGTTGGGGTGTTAATTGTTGGGGTATGTTTAGGGGGAGTGATGAATGGTGGGTATCTACCTCTGATCTACTGACGGTGTGTGAAGTGAGAATAGGGTGCCTAGTGGTAAATGCTAGCCCTACACGGGATTGGACACAGATGGGGCTTGAAACACAGCTATGGCGTCATTAGGCAATTATAAATTTTTATCATGGAATGTACGGGGTATGCACACAATGGCCAAAAGATATAAGGTATTTTCGCATTTGAAGCGGAGGGGGATTCAGATTGCGCTGCTTCAAGAAACACACTTAACCCAGCCTGAAGGGCTTGCTCTGCAGAAGAGGTGGAGAGGCCAGACATACTATACCTCTTACTCTGCATTTGCCAGGGGTACTTTGATATGGATCGGAGCCGGGGTCCCATTCCAACTCTTGGACAAGCTCATAGACCCGGATGGTCGTTTTGTAGCAATCCGAGGGCGATTGGAGGGAAGGGATCTGGTGTTGATTAATGTCTATGCCCCGAACGTGGATCAGGGGGAGTTCTTCACTCGCTTATCGGGCCATTTGGCCGCCTATATGCAGTTCCCCCTCGTGATGGGGGGCGATTTTAATTGCGTGGCTGATCCTTCTAGAGATCGCTCCCACCCCCCGTTACACGATTCTCCTTTGATGAGAGTAGCAAGATTATTTTCTTCCTGGCAGGCGAGTTGGGGACTAGTGGATATCTGGAGAAAGTTGCACCCGGGGGCCAGAGACTATTCCTTCTTCTCCCCTTGGCACGAGCTCCATGTCCGTTTAGATGTGTTTTTCTGCTCGCCGGACATTTCCCCTCGAGTGCATAATGTTGAATACCTGTCCCGCACTGTCTCCGATCATAATCCTCTTTTATTGGAGATAGGCTGGGGTTCACCCCCTTCCTGCATCCCCACCTGGCGGTTGAAGATTGAATCCCTAGAAGACAAACCCTTTCAGGAAGAGCTAAGACAGCATATTGTCCATTACTTTATAGATAACGAGGCTTCGACAAATAACCCATTGATTGAATGGGACGCTTTTAAGGCGGTAGTGCGAGGGCGCTGTATTGCGGGTGCTGTGGGGGTCCGAAGGTCTTTACTTAGGGAGACTGAAAAAGCAGAGTGTGAACTGCGGGAGATGGAAAAAAAAAAAGGCCTGAAAATCCGCTCCTGCAGCCCTCTATCTTAGAGCTTAGAGCAACGGTGGCTGACTGTGTGGAGCGCCTTAGATGTTTTGACTACCAAAACTATATTACACGGGCACATGAGGAGAGAGACAAAGCAGGTCGGATGTTAGCTTGGGTGGTTTCGCAAACACATAAAACGTCGCCCATCCTGGAAATGATCTCGGAGGACGGGAATTCCCTTTACTGGCAGGAGCAAATTAACTCTCACCTGATGGCCTTTTATGAACGATTATATAAAAGCACTCTCTGTACAGACGGTAGCTCTATCGATAATTATGTATCTGGACTGCAGTTGCAGACACTGACGCCAGATGCTACGCCACAACTTGAGGGCCCCATTACACAACCAGAGATTCGAAAGGCCATTAGTGAGCTATCGAGGGGAAAGACTCCGGGTACAGATGGTCTTCCCATCGAATTCTATGCCGCATATATAGATCAGTTAGCTCCTAGACTCGAGATTCTATATCAATCTGCCAGAGAAAGGGGAATCTTACCGGCAACAGCGAGGGAGGCAGTAATAATACCCTTGCTTAAAACAGGGAAAAATCCAACGGAAGCGGGGGCATACAGGCCTCTATCCATGCTGAACCTGGACTACAAGATCCTCAGTAAGGTTCTGGCCACTAGACTGCTCCCCCATATGACAACACTAATTCACACGGATCAGGCGGGGTTCATCCCGGGGCGCAACACAGCGGATAACATACGCAGATTTATAGCAGTCATGAATGATCGAAAATCGGCCAGCTCAGCCCCCGGAGTCCTCGCGGTCGATATAGAAAAGGCCTTTGACAGCTTGGAGTGGTCATTCCTTTATACAGTGTTTTCCCATCTTCGATTTGGACCGGAATTCATTGCCTGGGTCAGACTGCTGTATACTAAACCCATTGCTAGAGTACGTACGGGGCGGATCATATCCAACCCCTATGTCGTTGAACGGGGTACCAGACAGGGATGCCCCCTATCGCCGCTGTTGTTTGCACTGGCTATGGAGCCGTTGGCGGCAGCGGCGCGTGGGGGGAGAGGGGGCCCTGGTGTTGTGGCAGGGGACAAGAGACATCAAATAGCGTTGTATGCAGACGATCTATTGATTTTCCTAGACGATATACATAGAGACCTACCCCGGGCCCAACAGTTGCTTTCGCAGTTTGGTGAGCTATCCGGTCTACGGGTGAATTGGGGTAAGACCGGCTTGTTTCCTTTGAATGCTACAGTAACGCCTCCATTAGAATTGGGAAATGTCCGGTGGGTTCCAAGATGCCTCTCATACTTGGGGGTCAAGGTTTTTCACGACCCACAGGATATAATCGACAGCAATATTGGAGGCGCACTGAGTTCTACCCGATCCAACATGGCTTTTTGGCAAACCTTGCCTTTATCTGTGGCGGGGAGGGTAGCCATCCTTAAGATGGTGGTACTGCCTCGTCTCCTGTACTATTTCACTGTCCTGCCGGTATGGGTTCCTAGGGCCATATTTACAGAACTGGAGACCATGGTCATAGCATTTATCTGGGGGGACAGCCGAAAGAGAGTTGCTCTGTCCAAACTTCAGAGGCGTTCAATAGACAGTGGCCTAGCAGTCCCGGATTTTGAGGCTTATTACTTGGCAGCGCAACTTCAATGGTTGGCACAATGGATATCCAGCAGGGCTGCAATAGGGTTGAGGGTTAAGGCGTTTACTCCCCCAGAAGCTAGATTATACGAACTGTTACTAGGGTACCCGAGTATGGGGAAGAATGACTCCCCTGAGTTTAAAACCCTTGCACGATGTTGGAGGAGATTTTTGCGTAAAATCAAAGTAAGGGCTCCTTTCTCCCCGGACCTGCCTCTCATGTCCTTAAGGGCTTTACCTCATCGTGGTGACTGGGGCGGCCTCTGGTCCTGGGTGGAAGCTGGGATACAGTCGGTGGGAGCACTGTTTAGGGAGGGAACACTGATGTCATTTGAAGCACTGCGGTCACAATTTAATCTACAGAGGGGACACTTTTTACTATTTGGCTCTGTGGCGGCTAGTATCAGAAAACATTGGTTAACAGGAACTGGGGGGCCCGCAACACAAACGACCTGTACATATTTGGTGTCCTCTTCGGGGGCCTCCAGAGCAGTTTCTAACCTTTACAACAGAATTCGGGAGGATATGGCCACACCTTTATCTCAGCTCAAGTCGTCCTGGGAGATAGACCTAGGCACAGCTATATCCGACGAGGATTGGGAGCGTACGCTTGGTGGTTTCCCTAAGATGACTCGCAATGCCAGATTTAAGCTGATTAATTTTTATGTCCTACATAGGGCTTATCTCACTCCTGAACGGATCAGCAGATACTTTGGGGTGGAGGGATTGGGATGCCCGAGATGCGGGTTGGAGAGGGCTGAATTTGGACATATGTTCTGGAACTGCCCTGTTGCGGAGGGATTTTGGGCGGAGGTGTGTAGACTGGTGTCTGGAGCGATGGGAAGAGAAGCCCCTTGCACGATAGGGCAATGTTTGCTAGGGTGGTTTCCACGCACGGCTAAGTACAAAATAACCAACAGATTCAGGGATCTGGCCTTCGTATTGGCTAAAAGGGAAATAGCGATATCCTGGAAAAATCCGATTGGACCAAGATTGTCTCAATGGTCCGGAGAGCTAATTAAATGGGCTGGATGTGAGAGCTCTGTCCTTCATAGTGAGGAGAGAAGGGGTAGACGGCCCCTGGGGGCGGCACAATGCTGGGATGCAATACTTGATTCCTTTAAAGAAGAAAGCCGGGTGGATCCAGTGCCCCTAAGAGAAGGGTGATAGGATGCCATTTTGAAACTGTCAATAGTCCCAAACAAATAGTTGCAATGCAAGATGACCCAGAGGTGAGCCTCTAAGTGTAAACTAATCGGAGAACCACGGGCATGATAAGAGCAGAGGGCTGACTCCTTCATATCACATCTACACACAAAACGACAATCTAGGCATACTACTAGTATCATCACTGGGGGGAGGGTACAGTTGGGGAGGTTGAGGGATGGGGAGGGGGGTAGATATCATGACAATAGAATGCTAGTTAAGTGGGAATGAGTGGGTTGGAGTTCACTTGTGGGTATGTGAAAATTGCTCTATTTTCCCTTTTCTTTTTTTTCTTATAGCTATGTACTCACGAATGTCGAATTGCCTACTTACTGTCGTTAAGAAATGCAATAAAATTTGTTTAAAAAAAAAATGTATTCGGCAGCAGCAGCGATTTTCAGCTTTCACACTGCATGCAGTTTGTATACCAAAAAACAAACGAATAAGCAAAAAATCACTTTTCTAAACGAAAGCCCAACATTAATACACTGAAAACAAGCTTTGTGTTCAAACTAAAGGAATAGTTGGTCGTATTGAAGTGAAACCAGCTAAAAATGCATGTATAACCTAATTGACAGTTTTTCATTCTTAACAGAATCGTGTACCCCAAGTTCATTACTTAGTGGCGTAGAATAGAATCTATCAAAATGCTGATTACCCCCCTCATTAACTTTTTAATCAGCATGTCCCCATATACCTCTCGGACACCTTTTTTTAATTTTTTTATTAAAAATAAACACACTGCTTACCAAATTCCTCTGGAAGTCAAAAAGCTCAGAATTGCCCTAAAGAAACTGAGACTTCGTAGAAAAAAAAAAAACCAAAAAAAAACTTGGCAGCTTAAACTTACCGACTACCGGATGCACCAACATGCCTTCCTAGCGAAACAGGGGAGTCACTGGCTCCTAACCCCGCCAACCTCTGGCCGGTATGGCTCACTTTTGAAATCGACCTCACTAAACCCTTATCCGTCACTTCACTTGTAACTGTCAAAAAATTCAAGCACACCACTCTGTAAACAGTCTATCCAGCACAGGCACTCCGAAAAATTGACAACAAAATACCCAACAAAATTAAACACTCATGTCTAGCATCGCCATGTCACAATGAAAACTTAAAATTAGAAGGGAGAACAATGTATATAGAGAAATAGGAAGAAAAATATATTCTCCTGGTGAGAAATATCAGCACTCCATCAGAAGCCATACCATTCTCCCAAATTTAAGACATTTTGACTTAAACAAGATAGACTTTTACCATTTCCTTAAAATAAAATCACTTATAGCCGACCATAAACCTCCTCTGACCTACCACGTACACTTTTAAAATGTATTAAAGGCAGTCACTTAGCTTCCAAACTGTACTCCCTTCTATCCCCCACAAAACCTCACTAAATAAACCAGCAAAAGACAAGTGGGAAACTCTACTATCAGACTCCAACAACACTCCAAAGGTCTCAATGGACTGGCCATCTACCTGGAGTAACCTCACTTCCAACATAATAACTCCATCACTAGCACAAAGCAGACACTGGATTGCCAGTATGGCCCACTGGACTCTGGCCAAACTTTATAAACTAGGCCTCCAATCCTCCGAAACATGCTGGAGCTGCGGGAAGGAAGCAAAAGACTTTAAGCACATGCTAATGTGCACCTCCACATGCTAATGAAGTGCACCTCCACCAAAAAGTTCTGACCGGACATCAGTAATACAGTATCTCAAATACTTCATACAAAATCAATTCCTACCTTAGCCTCTATCACAGTGGGCTTCTTCCCCACGCACATTAAACAGGCATTAAACAAAGAGGACATTCTCCTAAGGGACAGTGTAGTCACAACTGGCCTTAAAGGTATCCTCAATGAATGGGAAGACTCATCTAAACTATCCCCCCACACATGGTAAGAATGGGCCCAATTCACCAGAACTGCCTGCAACTCATTAAACTTCTGCTTGATGACAGCACCAATGAAGAATGGTAAACTCTGGTGCCAACTAGACAACTTTATGTCTCAATTATCTGTGTAACCATGATCGTATGATCACTCAATCATTCATGCATTCACTCACTCATTCTCCCACCTCCTCCTCTCACTACCCTCCTCCCTTCCCCATGTACTCCCTACTTTTTACCTCTTGTCACCTTCTTCTTCTCTTGTCTCCACTCTTTTAATCTGACTCATTCATCTACAACTGAGGTACCTTAATCATTCACCACAACATCAAAAAACGCTCTGTTTCAATACATACAGTGATTAACCTCACCATTGCAAATAAATACACTTATCTCTACGCTCTACTTTTATAAATGTGGACCGACTCCTCATGCTATACCCCAAACTACTGTTCCCACTTGATTTGATGGTACCATACAAAGTATTAATAAAACACTCTTGGAAAAAAAAATGTGTAATACATCCATAATCTGTTATCTCTTTCACCACATAAATTACATTTATCTCTCTTGGAAAAACACATTTCACTAGTTTTAGAGCATCACACTCGAGTACATGGTATCAGGTTCTTCAAATTATCCTTTGTGTGCATTTCTTCGTGAAATGTATAAAGGCTTAAGCTACTTTCTTTGCTAATGCTTGTTGAATATGGATATACCTTTTCTTTCAGACGGTCCCCTGTTCTATTCTGTTCAATTCTGTTCCCCTTTTCCTTTACACTGCCTCTCCCTCTAAACCCTCAGTATTCTGTGTTGTCCGTTACAACCTGCTCGTAATTTTGAATGTCATGACCATGTGTAATCTCTGCACACTTGTCTCCCGGGGTTATATTTTCATTTTTGAATACTGAATCATACAAACTATTTAAGCTTAAAACAGTTTTCAAATTATTGCCAGATTTGTACTGCATAACTTTTAAGCTAGTTAACTTGGCTCAAGGCTCTGGATTGGCAGCTACCATCTAACAATGACGCTTACTGTCAGGGCAGCCTGGCATATTGAAAAAGAGCCAGATGGCACATGCAGGCATCGTGGGTACTGGAATACTCGTTGCGCCTGTTAGTGATCACAGTGCATGAATTAATGAACACTCAGCATTGATATTGATGTAATTCTTCCTAACCCATCTACACCCAAAAAGATGGTGGCTATCTTCTTGGCAAGGTATTCAGTGCTGGGCTGGCCACCACCAGTTCCCATCTGTGGCAATGGGGATCTTTGATGGAACAGTTGTCGTAAGACTGTTGAGATGGCCTTAGGAAGATGTTCTTGGCCTGTTTTGGACCACTGCTAATCCCGGCCCCCTGATATACCTCAGTAAAAAAATGTTGTCCAGAGATATTCATTTTTATTTTTGGATCATCAGAGAAGTAATCTAGCTTGGGTAGACATTGCTGATCTTGGCTGATTGTTTTTTTTCTGGACAACATTTTTAAAAATAGCGGATGTGTTACAGTAAAGATGTAATATTTCAGGAACCACAAGACCTACATACTTCATTTTGGTGTCAAAACATAGGTTTTGGGGGGGGGTCAAGTGGTTTTATAGAGCCAGAAAATAACTCCTCAGAGCAACCCTTCTGCCATTTTCCGAAGTGGGGGCTATAATAGAGGAAGAAGAGACACATATAGAAATAAAACAAATAATAATATTTTTTTATCCTCATATATACACACCAAAATAATGCTTATCACTCCTGTTATAGACACATTTTCATAGTTCAGTTTTATTTGTTTCGAAATCGCTTGTGGTACATTTGCAGAATGTTGAATGAACATTTGAGAAGAGCATATAATCAGGGACATTTTCTTGTAGTACAGGTTTTGCAAGTACATGTATGTGCAAGTTCTTTGGGTAGAGACTTTAGAAATGTTGTAAGTTTTACCATCAATATCTTTGCAACTAAATTCACACAGATCGTTTTCTACATATGCATGATTCAAAACATATACACATCTTCTGATCAAGTAGAATGCTCTTTTAATGTGTCCAGGCACAGAATATGATGTCGGTGGAAGGTCACTTAGCAGGACTGAACTCTTGAACTCACTGTACCGAAGATTGTCAAATGTGTGACAGTCAGAACTCGTTTTCCACACATGCACAAAGTCAAATTCTTCTTTTGTCTCAGCAAATCCCTTTAGAAACTTCACAGGTTCAGCAGTTAACGCTCCAAGCTTTGTTCTAATTTTGCTCATAGTGTCATCACCTGTAAGAAAATGTGCCCTGATAAGAACATTGGACATCTCTGGATCAAGTTTCTTGTACAGAATATGAAGTGGGATTAAGTGTCTAGTCTTGCCTGTTCTGTAATGTATCAGTAACTCTGACAATCCTTGACTTATGAACATTGCAACAAATCTAAGTAGCACTATAATATCTGTGCCATTTGACAGTACCATGACTTGACTGGAACCATTTCAAACATCCTACTCCACATGTCGCACAACACAAAGGTCCGATTCCTCCAATTTGCTGTTAAGTTCTTGAACAGTATGGCCCTTTTGAATATATCTCTGCAGACACCAACCTCATTGGCGATCATTCCACTTGCATTAATTGAAAATTCAGTGTTCACTGAAGCATCAGCAATGTTTTGGCGAGTTAACATCTCCAAGTTCATCTTGTTCGATGTTGATGACCAGAACTTATCAAATTGCACAGGTATAGGTGTTGAATTTTTGACGCAGGCAATTTCCACTTGTAGACATTCGTCTGACATTCTTTGACAGATAGTTCAAACTAACTGTCAACGACTATGTGCAGTACTTGCAAGTTGCTCAATGACATTGATATTTGCAAAACAGTCTGAATGACCTCTCCGAAGTTTTTGCATAGATTAAATCTTGACCATTTGCAATTGTGAACTACATTCCACAACAACAGCAGTTTTCAATGAGGACACCTTTGTGAATTTAAATTCTTCAGGTGAAAGGTTTTTTTGTACAAGTTTGTGCTTCACTGGTTTGGTTGTAACATCCCCATCAAATAATGTGTTTGGGGGAAGATGATCATGCAACAGAATGTCCTTGAAAAAGTCACCCCATGTGCTACATCCATCTCTCTTATGTGCTTGCGAAAGTTGTTTTTCTTGTAACCTGTTTTGTAGTGGCTGGTTGGACTAAACTCTTACTACGGCAATTAAAGCATAAAAACTTAGCTTTAGTGATTATGTCAAACAGTGTTTTTTCTTTCAATACAAATCTCTCCTGCTTCAGTTCTGCGCATAGTTTTAATCCATGTTCCAAGACATCTAGTAGATGTGTTTTTATATCGTTATCCACATTTTTTGGTCACAAAGTGGTGTAGCTGCACAGTCTCAGTAATTAAAAATTTCCTAGCTTTGGTAACAGAAAGTTCCAATTCTATTAAGGACACGGAGGCGAGGATTATGCATTTCTCTCTTCGCTTTATTTGAATAGCAGCCAAGCAGAGATGAACAAACTACGTTTCCCATGAACCCTTGGGAAATAATCAAAACAAAAAGCAGTCAGCAATTCAGTGTTTGCACCACCAATTAGTGTCAATCTCCAGCATGAAAGTCCTTCCACGCCGTATGCAACCCCTCTTTCTTTCTGTGACTTAATTCAGCTGGATTACTCCTCAGTCCTGTTTGGATCCTTCAGACCCTGTAAAGAATGGATCACAAAAAAAAAAACTAAATCCAAAATCTCCACATTTTGAAACTTGACAAATCATGCCGTAGAATGCAACATTTGCAAAACATATAATTGTAACCGTCATTATCAAAACTAACATTCTCACCTTAACGCTGAGTAAACAGGCCGGGGGTAATTCTGAATACCATTATTGGGTGGGGTAATCCTTACCTCTGTGTCCTCAATAGAATTGAAACTTTCTGTTACGAACGCTAGGACATTTTTCATTCTATGTCCGGACTGGAGGCGAGGATTACGCTAGTTTAAAGCTTCACCACCACCAATGACGCCCCATGTCAAATGGGTTTAAAGTAAAACTGCATAAATGTCGAGTCTGAAGACCAGTCTGCAACATTAAGGATGTGCTATAAACGTGCCCCAAAGGAGAATGCTTTGGAGGCCATGGCCCCTCTGACCGAATGGGCACCAAACATTTTCCACCTTGCAATAGTAGGGGAAGATACCGCCCTAAATAGCTTTCTGAGCGCAATCAGTAACTGATTCTCCTCAAGGGGACGGATGTCAGCCGTTATGTCCTTGTAGCTTTTGATGCATCAAACTACACATTGTTTTGGGGAATTTGGTAAAGAAGGTTAAGAAACCACATGAGAATTACATTTAGTTCGTCTAGATATATGAAATGTCACCCAGTCCAGGGTAAATACTCTACCTGTAAGGTCCAGAGCTCTGACGTTTAATATCCAACGACATGACACCAAACACAAGAGGGTAGTCAATTTGGCGTATAGCTCCTTCCTCGAGAGGTATCTGTTGGCCTTCCATGACAGGAACACGTTAAGAGTCCTGTTGATGTCCCAGAGAGCCGAATATCTGGGTTCTGGTGGGAGTGATAAGCAGAAGCCATGCATCAATTTCCTCACCAACGGGTGTTCACCCACCGGTTGATCCCCCACAGGTGCGTGCCCTACCGAAATAGAGGATCTGAAGGTATTTATCATCCTGTAAGCCAAGCGTGCCAAGGCCAGGTGAGCCAGAAAGTTCAGGATGTGGACAACGTCTGCCCCCACTGGATCCAAGTGTCTGCTATGACACCAGCTCAAACATCAGGCCCAAGTGGAACGGTAACGCTTAGTGGTGGTGTTGGCCCATGCCTTGGATAAGAGGACAGCAGCTTGCAACAAAAGGCCTGGGACTTTCCCTCGTTCCCTGAAATCCTCCACGCCATAAGACGTAGTGAAGCTTGTACCACCAGAATGTGAGGATTGCCATTAGGGTATTTGAGGAGATCTGACACTGGCTTAGAGGGATTGGAAAAGCCCAAGAAAGTTCCAGAAGAACTGGAAACCATACTTGTGACCTCCATATCAGCGTTAATAACACCAAGTCCGCTCTCTGTCTCTTCACCTGTGCTGAAAGGCGGGTTATCATTGCGAATGGAGGAAAGACACAGGCTTGTTCTGCTCAACAATCCTGTAGAAACGCATCTGTGGCCAGTGCCTCTGGATCTTGTAGCCAACTGAAATACCTGGGGATCTGGTGATCAAGCCGGGAGGCAGATAGGTCCACTGAGAAAGGACCCTACTGTGTCTGAATCTCGCTGATCAGGCGTAGTTCTAGCTGCCAAAGACTGGTGTCCTTCAAGTGTCGGGAGTGCCAGTCGGCCACCTGGTTGAACTGCCGTTACCAAGATCTGATTCATCAGGCAGTAATCCCAAAAGGACCTTGCGAGATCCGCCAGTGTTCTGGACTGAGCCCCCCTTAGATGGCTTATGTAACGGACTGCCGCTACGTTGTCCATTTTCAGGAGGACACAACATTTTGCCTGGGATTTGGTCCAGCATTTGACCGCGAACCAGCCCACAAGGAGCTCGAGGCAGTTGATGTGCATGGCTTTTTCTTGCGATGACCACTGTCCTCCGGTGGAAAACTTGCCCGCAAGTAGTGCCGCAGCCCGAACCGCTGGCATCGGATTCTATGACTAAATCCGGCACAGAGCCAAAAATCACTCTCCCATTCTATGCTTCCATGTGAGAGAGCCACCACTGTATCTCCTCCATGCATCCTCCAAAAGGGGAACCACTTGGGAGTAGTTGAGTCCCTGACAGAGATGACTCATCTTGAGCTGCTGGAGTACCCGATAATGGCAGGGCCCTGGGAATAGGGCCTGAAAGGAGGACGAGAAAAGGCCTACAAGTCTGGCTGTCTGTCAGAGGGAAGTGGAAGATTTGAATGCCATCCTGCGCAGTTCGTGCCTTGATCTTGTTGATCTTCCTTGAGGGAAGGCTGAGGGTGGCTCGAACCAACTCCACCACAAAACCGAGGAACACCAGTGATTGAGTAGGGGTGAGGACCGACTTCTGGATGTTTATGAAGAAGCCCAGGAACTCCAGGAATGTAATTGCCATTTGAAGGTAGGACGTGAGGAGTCGAGGGCACTGGCCCATAAGAAGAAGGTTGTCCAAGCCGTCAATGAGGCGTACCCCTCGCTCTCTGAGGAATTCCACCCCTGGTCTCATGACCTTGATGAAACAGTAGGGGGCATAAGAGGCCGAAAGGAAGTGTTGTGAACTTGAAAGTCCACCCCCTCCATTGGAATTGTAGGAACTGCTGATGGGGCCTGAAAACTGGGTCAGTGAGGTAGGCGTCCTTTAAGTCCAGACGCACAATCCAGTCTTCAGGCTGGAGTATGTCTCGAAGAAGATTGGTACCCTCCATCTTCAAGTGGCGGCAAACCAGTCACTTGTTGAACTCTGAGATTGATGAATGGCCTCTGGCCCCCGTCCCTTTTTTCTACTAGGAAGATTTTGCTCTGGAATCCTGAAGGGTGTGGCCGGATTTCGACAATCACTCCCTTGTGCAGCAAGTCGAAAACCTCAGAGTCCATCTTTGCAATGCCTGCGGTGGGTGTCTCACCTGGACTGGAGAGCTGAAAAATTCTATGTGGCAACCCTGCACTGTTTAAAGAACTCGTGAGTTGGAAGTATGGGACTCCCAATTGGATAGTAACATTCAAAGCCTGCCCCCAACCCTGAGGTGGGAGGCCAACTATACACTCACCTTGGGAATTCTTAAATCCACCTTGTTGACCACTGCAGGTTCCTCTGTGTCTGGGATACGGGCTGGTGGAGTAGCACGTCCCAAACTTGGAGACGTCTTAGTAATGTCCCCTTTTGGATGTGTTATTCCTGCCGGGGGCTTGTGGTTGTGATCAGCTGGCCAAGCACCCCCTGCCGTGACTAGCCCCAGTGAAAACCCAGGGAGTGAATATTCTCTTGACCGATGTCTGGGCCTTATCCAGTGATGTAAAGGTCTGGAAGAATTTCCCTAATTCACAGGCACAAGTATCCCCAAAGAGGCCTCCCTGGGCCATCGGACCGGCTACGGGTGTGGTGAGATCTCCCAATTTGGGATCGATCTTAACAAGAAGCAAACGCTGTCTCTCTGTCGAGATTGTGCAGTTTAAGTTCCCCAGAAGGATCAGAGCTCTGTGAGTCCAGTCAGACAGCACCTTTGGGGAAATTATAGTGCCAGAAGCCTTGACATCCTGCGCCATGTTTAGTATGTGGATAAGCGGGACAGCCACGTCCAGGAGCTTATCCTGGCATGACCGCCAGAACCTATCAATCCCCTTTTTAGGATCCTGCTGGGGACCAGTCGCGAGAGCATGGGTGGAGGAGATCGGGTCCAACATGTCGGACAGGCCTTGTGAGGGACCCTCCGCTGTCTCTGCTGGGTGGCATTGTGGGGAGGGGCGCCATAGTTGGGACCACAAACCCTGCTCCCTATCTGAGGAGAAAGTATCTGTGTCCCTAGCTGGGAAGTCGGGAGACGAAGGGTTTAGGGGGTGAACTCCTGATGACCCTGGGACTGCCTCGTCTGCCAGGTTGGGGCGAGCTATGAAGGCCGGGTTAAGGTGCGCAAATGTCTCTAGATTTGCACTGGCCTTGTCCCTTTTATGCTTTAGGGTGTCCACAGGTGTGGGGGGGGCCTGGAGGTAAAAGGGTCATCAGCCCTATGGGGTCTTCCCACCCAAGGAGGTGTGGGGGGAGGCCTTGCACATAGTATTTGAGTTTCTGCTTCAGCGGGGCCACCTTGTTGTACCACCGACCAATTAGAGGCATTCATAATTCCACAGAAATGTTCATCCCCGGGGAGGAAGGTTATCTGTTCCTCTTCTGTGGAGGTCCAGTGGGCCCTTTCGATACTCCATGCAACTGGGGAGTCGCCCTCCAAAAACGCTATTGAGGCGTGTATGGCCTGGGGTGACCAGGGAGGTGTGAATTACTCTGGGCAGTATAGTCCCGGGGTTACCAGGGGGTTTAGAGAGGTATGTGTGGTTGGGGCTGTCTCAGCTCCATTATCAGGCTTCTTGTGGGGGCCTAGTGACACCGGACTCCCTTTACATTAATCGGACACTTCCCCGCATGGGCCTGGTGTTCCGTGGACTGTGAGACCATGAAAAAGGGCATGCAGCATGCTTCATGACCTTGATACAGACCCAGCTGCTCTGCGAGGTGTCTAGCTCCAGGCGGGCAGGCAGGGAGACAGAAAATAGGCCATCCGATAGGTTGGTGATTCGGAATGAAATACACTGAAATTGTACACCAATGCGGCCAATAGTTATGAGCGGTGCATTTCACGGCTGTCACGCGTGGCCCTCTGTGGGCAGGAGGAAGCGACCTCATCTGCCCTTAGCACGTTACTGCACTAAATCACTATTGAAGTGGCCGGAAGGAGCACCCAAGACGCTCCCGCAGCCGATACCTGTAAAGAAACACGGTATGCGCTAATATACATCAAAAACAGTATGAGAGGAAGAAAAAAAATAGGTCACAAGGACCCTAAGCAATAGCTCGGCTGCGGAGCAGCGAAGAAGAGGGGTTGCAGACAGCTCGGAAAAACTTTCATGCTGATACAGATGCTTATTGGTGGAGCAAAGACTGAAATGTTGACTGTTTTTTGTTTCTGTGGTTTCCAAGGGTTCATGGGAAATGTAGTTTGTTCATCTCCGCTTGGCTGCTATTCAAATAAAGCGAAGAGAAAAATATGTAATCCTCGCCTCCAGTCCTGACATTGAATTTTCAAAGGGGCTTCCTTGCTGCTGCATGAAATGAAGAAGGCTGTCAACATGTTGATTAAAACGTCCCCCTCTCTTTCCCACAGGTTTGTGGTGAGGAACAGTTTCATGGTGGTCCATTAATTTTGAATTTGTCATCGCTCTGAAAACATTCCAAATAGAAAGGACTTAATGGTAAACTAGTTGCCATTGAGCATCATATTCACATATCTGACCAATTCCCTTGGAGCTGTGATCTCTGGATCGTCTGTTCCAGTTTCATATCTGGAGCCACAGCATTGAACTTTCCCTCTGTCTTTCACCACCAAATGTCTTTGGATGAATTTTCTGTAAATGTGTGGTTTTCTCACACCTAGCTTCTTCATTCTTGCCAAATAGCAGGACCATATCTCAGGTAGTTTATGCAATCAAATTCGCAAAACACAGTAATCAGTGACCCCACACTCTTCACATTAAGCTCTCAATCACCTTCCAAATCAGCATGTTTCAAGTTTTTCACTAGAGCTATCATGCGTTAAACATTTCCCCAGCACTAGCAAAGTTCAGATTTTTCTTCACATTCTTTGACAAACTCTACAAACTTGGTTTTCTGATTTGGAACTGAGTGTACTGAACATTTGCCTGGCTTTGCATTATGTCTTTTGAAGGAAGTGCAACCTGTGCCTTTTTCACATCTGAGAATAAGTTATGGAAAACCTAATTTGTCATTCTTGTTCCAGAAAGCATTCCATTGCAATGTTTTCTATAGCCTCAGATATGATGAACATACGTTCTAATGAATGAACATAATGAGCTCTGCTCAGTATCGAATGGAAAGTTTTGCTTCCAAAGATATCGACCTCAATAAGTGCATTATCAAAGCTACATCCACTGAGATAACTTCCTGCACACTGCAGCACAACTTTTGTCATGTGTAGAATGCCCATCATTGGATAAAGTTCATCAAATTCTATTGGATTGCTCATAAAAATGGCTGTTACAATACAGAAAATTGGCAGGATAGGCTGGTTTTCAACCTGAGCATGCACAGTTTGGAAATTATTTAGAGCTGTGTATAATGTTGCATAGTTTGTGACTGGAGATGGGATTACTGGTAAAAACTCAACCTTATTCAGTGGACAGTATTCTCCAGTATCAGAGCATGAATTCCAGCTCACAGAGGAACTGGCTTTTCTCCATCCTTCAGTCCGCACGGAATAAGCAATATGATAAATTCAGTTAAATCAGCTTTGCATACCACAGCATCAGATAGAAGAAGATCCATGTCCTCAGCCACTGTGAAACTTTCTGGTAGACTGGGACGTGTTGATGGCTTGTAGTGATATTGCATACGTTGGCAAGGCAGTTGGGTTATAAGTATATAGCTTAGTTTGTTTATGCCTTCAACTGACACATCTTGTTTTCCAGCAGCTACTTAGGCAGTCTTGAAAAAGCGCCATGGCAGTATCCTGTGAGCGGTCTTCAAAATCAAAATTATCAAGCCCAGCAATTGTAAATCCTTTCCTGATAAAATGACTTGGAAGTGGTATGCTGTCGGATTCACAAGACTTTACAGCATGAGCTGCTAACAGGTTCCTGCTCTGAACTATGTCATTATAACTTGTTGACAAACCAATCCTAATATAATATAATAACCTCTGTATGCTTGCACTTGTCATAGATTGCGTGGGCAGTCATCATGTGTAGCAGAGTTTTCTTTTTGCTGTGATGTAATTCTAAAACGTGATTTCGAAAAGAGTACATTTGCACAGCATAAGCTTGTCGGTTCATGGGATTGTCTTCCACTTCTTCCCTTATATCTTCAAAGCCATCATCAATGTTGTCGGCTTCTGTTCCGAACTTAAGTTTGTAACAGTTTTCCATTGCTGATATTAAACAGTGATGTAAAACAATGTTGACAACATCAGGCATTCTTGCTTTCTCCCATGATTTGCAGAGCTATGGGTGATCACAAAATTTGTCATGAAGTCCAAAATCTAAATCTTTCAGGACATTTCTTAAAAAGGTCCCTGCTGATTTTACTGCATTCTGTGATCTTATTTTGGTGGCAGGAACTTCAGGAGTCAAAAAAGCTGAGAACACCATAAGTGGCTCATTATTTTTGTTAGACTGACAAAAACAAATTCTGTCATTGTACATTCTCACCAGAAAAATCTTAATTTTACTTTTTTGGATCAATAGTTTCATGAATGTTGACCATTATTTCTCTGATCTCACTGAGTGTGAAACCGTAGCCAACACTCAAGAGTGGCTTTAAAACTTCATCAGCTTTTTAACTTTTTCAAACAGTGCAAACTTAACTGAAGGCTGTCGGTTACGTTGCTGCTGGGAGCTCATTGTATATTAATATTTTCGAATGCATGCACACATGCAGTTCGGGTGGGCATACAAATCCCCTGCAAATACATTAATTACACCACACTGTTTAGATCAGCTACTCGTCTGGAATCCTCATCCTGGAAGAAACTAGCTGTAAATAGAAAGCATGTTTGCACTTTGAGACTCACTTCCTCTGTACTTTGTTCTTTCATCAATCCCTTTGGCTGTTGTTCTGGCTAAACCACAGATAACACATGGAAGATCCTCTGCTTTCTGATCAGTTGTTGAAGGTGGATGAACGGTAGGCATCGATCTCTTAAGTGGATGGGAATTGGGTTTGGTTGTCTTCCCTTTCTCAGAAGACTAGTTGTGATTCACTGGTTTCTGCTATTTTTTGACAATTTTTTCCAGGCTTTTACCCATTGTATAACACTTGTAGCACTTGTTACAGTGATAAAAGATTTGATACCCTTCATCTATCAGTTTCAGTCTTTTGTGAACTTCATCTTGCCGTATTTCTGCTGCATCTTGAACTCTCTTCTGTCCAGCCACTTCTGATGTTTTTCTTTCGGATTAGTTTGGCATATGACACATTTCTCTTTGTTGAAGGAGTCCTCTAATTTTGTAGTAAGCAACACTCTCAGGAGGTCAAAATCCTCTGCCTCCACCTGCTTCTCTTATGTTTATGAATTTTAATCAACAGAAAATCTGAAACAAAAACAATATGAAAATAAGTTACCAACATGATGGCTAAAACACATCATTCTAGAGGTGCCATTTTGGAAAATGGTTAAAGGGTTGCTCTGAGGAGTTATTTTATTTCTCTACAAGACTACTTGACCCCCCAAAACTTATGTTTTGACACTAAAATGAGGTATATAGGTCTCATGGTTCCTGAAATAGTACATCATCACTGTAACACATCTGACATTTTTTTAAATTTCGTCCAGGAAAAAAATAGGCCTAAATTAGCAATGTTCTACCCAAGCTAAATTACTTCCCTAATGATACAAAAACACAAATCAAAAATGAAAATCTCTGAACAGCAATTTTGTATGGAGGTATATCAAGGGGACAGGACTATGTGTAGTACTTGGGCAGAAAGGGTGATCTCCATCCAAACCTACTACAGCACAGGGACATTTGAGCCCCACCTGGTACGTTTATTGCTGATGTATGTATAGGAAATTGCCATATGTGAACTTTGGCAGAAAGGTGTCCTGATACGATGGTGATATGCTTAAGGAAACATACCCTGATGGTTGAGGCTGACTGTGGCATTTGGATTGGAGAAATTTGAGCAAATATCAAAAGAAGCAGAGAATGACTTTCACTATTAACCCTCCCTGGAGCAGTAGAACAGACACATCCCTGAAAGGCTGTTTTCTTCTCTCACAGCTTCAATGCCCGGGAGAGATATGCAGAGTTAGTAATTTTGATGCATAAGGCAGGATCTTCATTGAAAGAATAACAGGGGGCGAAATTCCTGTTCTTGTCCCTACACTTACTGCATGAAAAAATTAAAGGCGATAAACTTAATGGAAGTGGAGTCTAGGCTGGCATGATTCTGTCACTCCAGCGATAGAAACAAAATGGCGTTGGTGGTGGAGTTTGTGAGTGAGCAAACCGAACATAATGCATCTTTTATTGGTTTCTAAGAGTGTGCTGTTATGTCAGTGTAGCAAATAGAGATTGGGAAATGCAAAAAGGAGCCACGAACTTCAGGGTACTTTGATTGCTGAACGCAGAATGTACTCGGAGTTTGAAGGAATCTGGCAGTGAAGGAGACCAAGGAGACCTGCAGGAAACAAGTAAATTGCAAGGGCACAAGCAATTGTGCACTGTACAACTTAGAGCGGCAAAAGGAGAGAAGACTTCCATGTCTGTTCAGGTTGAAGCAACTGCAGATTTGTTATAGAGATTTCAGACCTACATAGAGTGTCCTTGATATGACCATTGTCTCTTGCCTGCTCTCTCTTACCTCAACGTTAATATTGTTAGTATTTTTTGGGGACACCTCTAATAGCTCAGCCTAAATCTCCTCTTAAGTTTTTATGAGTGGACTACAGAGTTCTAAACTTTTGTACTAGTAATGTGTTTTAAAGAGAACGTCTTCCCTTCTGTAGCATTCTTTAACTGATAGAGATTTTTTTAATCTAACTTTTGCAGAGCGTTTTACTCTAGTGTAAGGAGTAAAGTAAAATGGTATGAAACACTAATAAAACAGATTAAATGCAAAGGCATTTTTATTCGCATCTTTCTTTGTGTGAAGACTTTGTTTTAGTTCTGTCCTTTGAAGCATACATCAATGTTGACTGTATATGGGTAAATGAAAACAAGTTCATAACATCTGTACATGTATAGATGTATCTTGTTAGGTGTCTTGACTAACTTAATAACAAGTGGCCTTAAAATGGAGTCCCTTTTATTGATCAGAAGCAACTTGTAGAAAATGTTAGCGGATTTCGTAGCTAGCCTGTAAAATATTGAATGAGGAAATATGGCCCAACCAATCCGTTTAACCATTTACAGAAGAACATAGCGGTTATAGTAACAACATTGCTTAATCTCCTACATTTGCTATGAAGTCATCTCCAGTTTGTCTTAAATGTTTTAAAATATCATCAGTTCTTCACTATCAGAATCTAACTTCCTTCTTTGTTTCTTGAAGGGGCGGGATTACTGCTCAGAGGAGGAAGACATCACATAGTGCTGTGTGGCAGCAGGAAAATTCTCTTGTACATACTGTAGATGTACCCGCAGACGGTCACTTGGAACTTTCTACAGTGGACACTACATGGCACAGAGGGATCATGTCCTTGGCGTTTGCATCTGCACATTGTCATTGCTGTTAATGGCCAAGGAATTAAGATGGCGTTGGTCTTCAAAGGAACTCGTTGATGCTGCTAGATGGAAGAAATGGCCGCCATTCACTGCTCCGCATTTCAATATGCAGCAAGTTGCTTTGATTCATTTTAGAGACAACACTGAATTTACTGAGGCTAGTGGACTGTTTTTTATTTAACAAGGTGGTGTTGCTATATGGAACGGAATAAGTCCATGTACGCTGGACATTCTATTTTACCAATACAATGGTCGTCAGCTAAATTAGGATTTGACTGGTGACCCATCGGTAGTTGACTGTTTTGAACTTTTGAGAGGGAATGTGTGTTGTTAATGGCAATAATCCCGACTAGAAGGGCACGGACCTTTAAAATAATAAAATAAAATAAAAATCTGCTGTCTGCCATACGATCACTGAAAATGATGCCATAGCCGATGGTCCCTAAAGGGCAAATCATTTGCCCAGTACTACAGGAGGCATCTTAACTATGAACTCAGCTTGCAGTATTTGCTTTGCTAAATGCAAACGTGTGATCACAATCGTTTTGAATCTTTTTTTCTAAGAAAATAAACATTTTACTGTTTTTATGTATCTTTGTCTTTTACCATTGATGTCGTACAATGTTAGGGGAAACATCGAAAATAAAATGTTGTTTTCTTTCAGTTATGTCAGTTAAAAATACTGCTGGGAATGTTTATTGCCTGTCAAGTATTTTTCAATTTTATGTTCTTTACCATGCCCGTAGTAGAGAGGACAGTTATAATCAGTTGTGGAATAGCTCTTTAAAACACAATTTAACAGTGAATATCTTATTAAACTTTTGGGGGCATGGTATCTGGCTGCAGTGCAAACATTGGAGCAGAATATTTGATAGGAATGTCTCTTTTGGGGAAAAAATGCCTGAATGAGGTCATAACAGAACCATTTTCTGAGGGGAAACAATTGTATAATAGTTGAATTTACCACAGCAGAAAGCTACGTTTCAAAAATACAAACTTGAAGATGGTGGGTATGTTATAGGGAATTGTGTGCTTTGGGTCAACGTCACTCGAGTCATATTGACACACACTCAAACATTTATGAAAATAAGGTGTTTTCAGAAACTACGCACTATATGGCAGAAGGGTTAAAAAAAAAATGTGAATCTCACTAAAACTATTGCTACAGGTAAGTACCTGGCAATTCTGTAAACAAAAGAAAACGTATAGCCCAGCGAGGTAGAAATCCTAAACTAAATCACAGCATTATCTGAGCAGAATTACCACAGCTTTGGGAACTTTTTTCTTTAATTGTTTTTTAGGTCCTTTAACTGCAAAAACCACTACAGTGGACGTCCGCAATTCCACACCCAAATTACACTGTTGTAAATATACTGTCATTAAGTTAAATATACTATCATTATTTTTTGTTTTGTCAAAGGTTCCTTAAATGATGTGGTGACAAATGTAATACGATAAAAATTATAATTGTTCTGCTTTGACCTTCGCAAAATGGTAGATTGTTCTGGAAAAATGTTGTTTGGGAAATGAGGTTTGGCAAAGGTAACTGCAATGTAATGTATTACTAGTAAAACACCCACCTGGGAAATCATAGTGCTAACAACAGATAATTGATATAAAAGTAGACAAGCATATGCAATGCAATAGGTCTCGCATTTGCTTGAGTTAGAGCTATTGGCATTGTGAACTCATAGCTGGACTTTTCTTGCCACATAAATTGGTCAACCCAGCCTCATAATTTCGTCTTTTCCTGCCACATAATTCCTGCATGTAACTAAAACACTTCCATTGACCTACTTCCTCTATCGGCAGCAAAAAATGAAAATGGTGCCATTTAGCATCCGAATTCAAGTCTGCCATGCTAATTCCAACAGAATACAGCTTTCATCACCCCACCATCAGAGTTGCTGGCTGGCTAACAATTCTTCAAAAAAACGTCATGACATCCACAGAGGAGAAATAAACTAGAAGGGTCACCCAAACATATTGAGTGTTCAACCAGTCATCGTATAGTAAGGATGTTAGGTTGGCCTGAACTATGGTCATAAATGTAATAAGGAGAGACTATTAAAACATATACAAATATCATATAAACCTTTATCAGCAATAAACTTTTGGCATTATACTGTAATGCTCAAAACAGACCCTAGGGGGCACCATAACAGAAACATAATTTGTAAGAAACATGGTCATGTAACCATATTGTTATCCCCTAGAGGGGATAACTGCATGAAAAAAACAGGCGAAAGTAATTCAGTGCAACCATATACTTAGTCCTTAGAGGACGTTCTAGCTAGCAGGCCTCCTGCAATGATATTACCAAGAAGGCCTTTAAAACAAAACTTCTCCCAGCTGTAAAACAAAAGTTGTATCCATGAGAAAGCTTTAAAGACACTGAATGTTGGGAGGGGTTATTATTTTAGGGTCCCCACTAACCTGATGTGGGGACTCGGAGATTATGTAGACAGACGAGCGTTTTGAAGGTGGTCCCTTTGTCCTAGGACCACCACAGGCTAAGTTATAAGCAAAAATGTTTTGTTAAATTAATGCCCTGCAAATCATTATGGGACGAGTTTTCGTGCCGCAAATATTACAGTATGTTGACTGAAATGCTCAGAACAGCCCCTAGAGGAAACCACTGTAAAAATAACATTTGGAAGAAACATGGTAATTTAACCATACAGTCAGCCCTAAGAGAGGATAACAACATGAAAAAGGTTTGGGAGAAAACAATGCAGTGTAACCATGTATTTAGCCCCAGAGGACATAGTGCATTACACATGTTCAAGGCTAGCAAGACTATTACAGTGATATTTCAAACAAGGCCTATAAAACATAACTTCTACCTGTAAAACAAAAGTTCCAGCCATGAGAAAGTTTAAAAAGATAATGAATGGTGGTAGAGGTTATTATTTTGGAGTCCTCACTAACATGATGAGGGACTAGGAGATCATGTAGACTGAGCACATTGTGGTCAATGTTTTGAAGGAGGTCCCATTGTCCTAGGAAAACCATTGGCCGAGTTATGAGCAAACATGTTTGTAAAAGTAATGCCCTGCAAAGCATTATGAGACCAGTTTCCATGCCACAAATATTTTAATATGTTGATGTGACTAATGCTTAGAACAGCCCCTAGAGGACACCACAATGAAGATAGCATTTGTAAGAAACATGGTCATGTAACTTATAGTTCGCGCCTAGAAGGCATAACCACCCAACAAATTAATTGCAATAAGTAGTGCAATGTAACTTGTCTGTTTAAAAGCCGTTGCTGCAGGGTTCCTTGTGTGTCGGGCAGTTTTCAGGCAACAATATAAATGTCAAGGTAACTGGTGACTAACGTTACTGCTGGCGAGAGTACGTTTTGACTTGTGGTAGTTATGATACATCCGAGTAGCTCAGTGTTAATATCACTGCAGCACAGAACATGTACCAGGCAGATCACAAAACTGTATTTTATGTGGATAGCTCAGTGGGTTACTGCTTTTGTCACAGAGATCCTTTTGTTACTTGCAGTTCATAAATTGCAATCCTAATATGGCAAAGTGACCTATGAACCGTCATCAAGGAGCTGCATGCAAACTGCATGGTATAGCCCCCCCACCCCCCCTTCCCAGCCTTTCAATGTGCTTGTGTTGATAAAAAGGGTTAGTTTATCTAGTAATACATACCTATTAGTAAATCCAGTCCCTACTACTGTGGTACGGTTTAAATCCAGAGTTTTTGCTTTAGGCCAAACACTCTTAAAATATACTGCCTACTTGTATTGGTGACATGTGACTTCTATACCTTGTAATCCTCTTTGTCCTGTGTAACATTTTCTACACAGTGATTTACACATGTATGATTCATTGTCTGTATAATGTGTGTGTGATTTAAAGTGCTGTTACACCGTACACTGGTACGAATAGTGCTAAAAGCTAATTACATGCGTGTGAGAGGGGGCTCAGGTGAGATATGGAGCACTGGTGGAGCGTGGTAGTGAGGGAATCAGTGGAGAAGGTAGTCATTGTGGAAAGGGGGTCACCAAAAAAGATAGTCACTCCAGCATTAAAGCCGGCCCTGTGCAGCAGTGCATGTAGATAAGTCAATCTCCGGTCATAGCACATGCAGGTTTAATCCTGGCCAGTTTAGGAGAAGTGAGCTAGAACGCAGGTATCTATTGCACCTTAGGGAGGAAAATGGATTCCAGAGGCTCTTGCCACAGAATTGCTTTGCAGGTCAAACCTCAAGTGAGAAGCATTTGTAACTGTATAAGTTTGTGTCTGCTCCTCCTTTTCAAATGAGAAGTCCAGAAGACTCAAACAGAAACCATTAGAATGGTTAAGGTGGAGGGCACACTGACTGCAATAACCTCAGAATGGAGTTCATGAGACAAAACAGATTTTTCACCAGAGGGTGATAAGCATGAAAACATGAAGAGGAAATCGGAATGATCTATGCTTTAGATGCAGGGTCTTCACCAAATTGGACCCCTAAAGAAGTGTTGCGTCTCACTGCATCATGCCCCTTTGCCCATCTCTGCCAAGAACACCTTAGCAATACGGGTCTTCAGACATCTGTAAGCCAGGGGTGTCCACTCCCTCCTTTTAACAATTTCAAATCGTTTTCTTCAGTCTCCCAACAAAGCTTGAGTCACTTGAGTCGCCATTGTGTCACTGTTCGTGACACAACTGTGGTGCAAACCTTGAAATTGTGGCTTTGCGTGGCCATATAGATATGGAGTAAGGCAAGGCACATCAAATCGCTGTGTTGTCCTACTCTGCATCTGGGGGGCATTCCGTGGGCATTGTGGTGGGTGTTCCAATGCAATACCCATGGATTTTGACACAGCCCCAGATTTACAAGACCTTGAAAACCTGGGGATATGCCAACATCTTACCCCTCCCTAGAGGAGGCACAACCAGGAGAAATAATCTATATTTCTCCTTGTTTGTTTCTCTGTGTGCTGCATTTTGCAGCACACATAAGAGCAAAAAGCCTCCCAGGATTTTGTTTTTGCCGGAAGGTGCCCCTTCCTGCACAAAAACAATTGTGTATGCAATTGTGGCACCTGTGCACTATGGTGCAAGGGTGCCTGTGTTAGCGATAGGCTGCCAAAACGGTGCCAGGGCAGAGGGAAAGGACAGGAATGCGACATATGCTATATACATGGTGCATTTCAGTCCTTTCCCTTGGACACCGGGGATCCCAGTAAGGTGACTTACTGCACTGCCCTGCGCCAAAAGCCCATAATTATGGGGCTCAGTTTCCTTCACCTGCACAGCAAGCTATTGGAGTTAGACTAGTTTGTGTTCCTTTTTTCATTTTTATTATGCATGAATATGGTACATGCAGTTTATTAATGTCTCTTAAGGTGTTTCAAGGCTGCAGTAGTCTGCAGAAATTAGCCAGTACCATTGATTAGGTAAGGCTTCTCCATCTCATGCCAGAGTGCCCTCTAGATACTCCCAGGATTCCTAGTGTGACTTCAAAGCAAGCACAGCTGCAACCCTGCTGTGGGTCAACATGCACTAATGGGACTTTTCTTCCTGGCCCATTGATTTATCCAGTGTTCTGTCGCTGCAGCATCTTATCTCCATACCAGTCTAAAGCTCAGCCTTTTCTCCGGAGGAGGGACGAGAGGGTAATAGTGCCACTGCACTACAGGTGTTCCGAGCTTGTGCCACTATCCACCTACTTGTCCTGTTTCCATGGCGGCTTTTTTTGCCACATTTAAGAGACATTAATCCTATAAGGGGCAGGACAATGTACCATTCTCTTAACTTGGGTCGAAGACGATCAGTTACCAATAGGTAGTAGTCGGACAGACCCTTTTAAAACTCACCAAAAGGACCAACATGAGGCAAACAAGGTCTTCTACAACTTTGTCAGCGAAATATAGAGAGCCAGCGAGACACCATCGAGAGACTGCTTTAAACTGGTCCTTCTCAGTTAAATACATTCATGAGACAATTGGGAAAGGCATATTTGACATCACAAAGCCTGTATGAGACTGTATCCTAGTGGGCATATTTAAATCTAATTTTAATATATGATCTTACATATACCTCAGTCACCGACCCCTATCGAAAAACAATATACAATAAGAGTCGGACAGTGTGATCCAAAGCCTAATGAACACAGAAGTGAAGAAGCACCAGAGAGACTAAGGATAAGAACAATAACATCCGGAGTATTCCACGCCTGGTAAAGCAGGTAACCAGCAGATAGTCCACTCTTCTCAAAGTCTAGAAACCTAAAGCTAATACTGACAACAGATCACACCCAATGGCAGATAACACACCATCGCCAGTAAAGCCTGTTGGGTCGGAACCCTCATGAGTCCAGTACTGATAACATAGAAGCAGAAGACATGCAAAGTCCAGATTTAGGCATGCATCCACACACACACAAAAATGAGGGATGATATTAACATTGAGCAAAGGAGGACTTATGGCATAAACTATCTATACAGAGAAGCGTCAATTGCACATGACAACATTGGAATCATGCACACTGTAGTGGCTATGACCTCATAAATGCAACTCATTTTCAAAGCTTTGCATTATCAGTCAATAACAAGCAATGACAAAAATAATATTGTACAACTTTTGTACAAAAAGATTAGTATAACATAGTATTCACATAGTGTATATAATAAGGTAATAGGCTGTATCATACAAAAGTTATTATACAATCGTGTCATTTTATAGTATGGAATGGTATGGCTTGTCATTGTATAGAATGGTATAGCCTGTCATGGTATAGTATGGGCTGTTATTTCATGGTATAGGCTGTCATTGTATAGTATGGTATGTCGTGCTGTGATGCGGCCTGTGATTGGGTAGTATGGCATGGCCTACTGTATAATATGGCCTGTCATTTTATCGTATGGTATGACTATGTTCTGACCTGTCATAATGTACATTATGCCTGTCACTGTATAGTACGTTATGGTATAGCCTGTCAGTGTAGAGTAAGGTATGGTGTTTTCTGTCATTGTCTAATATGGTATGGCCGGTCATTGTATGGTATGTCATTATTTAGTATGGTAAGGCCTGTCGTTGTATAGTATGGTAATCTGTGCTACAGTGTGCACATTATTCTATGGAAGAAAGCACAACAGGAGCCCCAGAGAAGCAAAACAGTGCTTTACAATTTAATTTGTATAACTCTAGAATGATCTATCCAACCCATAAGCGTGCAAACCAAACATATAGCCTGTTTTTGCATGAGACATTTTAATAATTCCCAAGACATTCTTTAAATCATGAAAAACATACCAAAAAAGGACGCTGCTACAGACTAAATGAGTGATTACTTATTAGCAATAGGTCAAATCCAATTAATATGTTATGAAATCTTTGTTAAAAACAACAATAACAACATATTGCCTGCTGGTGTTATCCTGCACTGAAGAATAGAATGGGAGAGGGTGAAATGCAAAACGTAACATCCTACAAATACATACACTCTTACGAAATGCTGCAAGAAGAAGAAACAAATAGGCCTTGACAGAAAGCAGAAGTAGTGGAAGGAACGCTCCTAAAAGCAGCAGCAATACATGGTCCATGCTCCAGGGCTGGGGGAAACGCAAAGTGAAGCCAGCATGCACTGACCAACCAGAACCCGGCAAATATGACTGACAATGAAGCTAATGATTGAGTGGGCTGGCTCCAAGGCCCCTGTATGTAAAGAAAATGTTTTGCAAGTGACAGTTCATGGTGTGTCTCAGGCAGGACCTAAACATGGATGTTCAAATAGATATCCTGCAAAAGATGGACACCAGAATGATCAGATGAGATTGTAAAGCTAAGTATTTACGAGTGTGCACCAATTTAAATTAAGGAGATCACGATTTGAATTAGGGATAGCAATTATAGATAGAATTATAGATACATTAGGCACCATGCCCAACATTTTAAGATGATGATGGACGATTGATTATGTTTGAATACTTTCTTTGTCAAACATCTTCTGGAACAAAAACTGAACACACAAGAGTCCAACCTATTAGATCGAAGAGAGGGGACAGAGAGGAGACAGCAACCTACACAGAGCATGATTTTCAGAATAAAAGCAATATAACAAAGTGGAGAACCCATACTGTCATTGTAGCTAAACCAATGCTTAGTTTGTGCCAGTGTTTGCTGGTACCTAATTCTGGTTTTTAACACTGGTACTTACTCATGACAGCTCACCAGAAGGTGGCACTGTCTTCCTATTTTTGAGCTGAGAAAGTATAATTGTTAAAAAAAAAAAAGAAAAAGTAAATATACCTTTAAAAACAGTAACACTACTTCGTTCCAGGCCATTCTTAGCACTTTGGGTGATCTGGATAAGGGGAGATTTTTAGTGTTAGTGGGTAGTATTTGTCCTTGCATTTGCCAGCAACAATGGTTGGAGCTGCAGTGGACACCTGAAAAATATTTGGCACCTGGCACTTAATTTCTTTTGTATCTCACTCTTTTCTTTTTTTTTTTTATTACAAATTATACACTGATTGCAGAGCCAGTATCAAGAAGCATTGACAAAGCCAATAGGTCTCGCCTATGTGAGAGCTGTTGGCTTTCACAGCGTGTTTTGGCCATGTCATACTCTTGTGTGACTGCTGTTCTCATGACTAAATGTTAGTGGGGTGGGGTGGAGTAGATTGGAGTGGAGTAGACTGGAGTGAGGTAGATTGGAGTGGGATTGGTTTAGTTAAAGTGGAGTGGGGTAGATTAGAGTACAGTGGGGCAGATTAGAATGGAATTGGGTAGGTTGGGGTACAGTGGGGGATATTTGAGTGGGGTATATTGGGTGGATTGGAGTGGGTTAGGGTGCAGTGGAATGGGGTAAATTGGGGTGGATTGGAGCGTGGTGGGGCTGAGTGTGGTAGATTGAAGTGGAATGAGACAATGCAGTAGAGTGAAAAGCATTAGATTGGGGTACAATAGGGTATATTGGGGTGGGGTAAATTGGGACAAAGTGAAATAAAATAAGACGAGTAGTGGGGAATATTTGGTGGATTGGAGTGGGATTGAGTGGAGTGGGGTAGAGTGGGATAGGGTAGGGTGGAGTTGATTGGAGTGGAGTAGGTTTGAGTGGGTAGATTGGGATGGAGTGGGATAGAGTGAGGTAGACTTGAGTGGAGTAGACTGGATTTGAGTTGGGAAGATAGAGTGGAGTGGGATAGATTGGGGTAGAGTGGCGGGTCGGTTTAGATGGGTTGGGGTACATTGGGGTGGAGTGGAATGGCTTAGGTTGGAATGAGGTATATTGTGGTATAATGGAGTGGGATAATGTGGAGTATGGTATATTAGGTGGAGTAGAATCAGGTACATTGGTGTATATTGGAGAGGGGTAAATTGGGGTGGAGTGGGGTAGATTGGGGAGGAATTGGGTAGGTTGAAGTGGAGTGGGATAGAGCTGGAGAGGGGTAGATTTGAGTGGTAGAATTGGTTGGAGTAGGGTGCATTGTGTGGAAGTGGGCAGAGAGGGTTGGGGTACAATGGAGTGGAGTGACAGGATGGAGGGGGGTTGAGTGGAATAGGGTAGACTGGGAGTGTGGTAGACTTGAGTGAGATGCAGCAAATTGGAGTGGAGTAGACAGGTGGGATAGATTTGGGGTTAAGTGGGGTCGATTGCAGTGGGGTAGATTGTGGTAGGGTGGAGTCTGGTAGATTGGGGTGAAGTGGAATTGATTGTGGTAGATTGCAGTGGGGAGGATTGGGGTACATCAGTGTGAGGTAGATTTGAGCTGAATGGAGTGGGGTAGATTGGGGTTGAGTGGAGTGGTGAAGATTTAGGTAGAGTGGAGTGGGGGTAGATTGAGGTGGGGTGGGGAAGACGAGTAGAGTGGGATAGATTGGAGTGGGGTATACTGGGGTAGACTAGAGAGGAGTTGGGTAGATTGGAGTCTACTGGAGTTGGGCAGATAGGAGTGGATTGGTATAGCCTAGAGAGGAGAGGAGTGGATTAAGTTGATTGGGGTAGACTGAGGTAGAGTAGAGTGGATTGGAGTGGAGTGCAGTAGACTGAGATAATCTGAAGTGAAATGGGTAGACTGGAGTGGTGTTGAGTGGGGTGAGGGGGGCATAAAGTGGAGTGGCATGTCATAGATAGGATTGGAGTAGCAGAGGGTGGAGGGGCAAACAGTGGGATAGAGTGTTGTGGAGTGGTGTTTTGTTGAGTATGCATGGTGTGCACTGCCATTACAGACCACACATTTGTAACTGAAATGACCATTACATTTGCACTGACATACAGTTCTACTGCATGCTGACGATAATGTGTGAAAGTGTCATTATCTACTGTTTTAATATGATTTGATCATGCTCAAATATTTGTTTCCACCACATTTCAGAGTTACAAAAAATGGACTTCATTTGTACTTTCCTAATTCTGATATATTCTGAAATATCAGCACAGTTAACTTACAGACATTTAATTTTGTTGTGTGCTGGAAAAAAAAATGTTTCCTTTAGTATCAAGATTGTCAGATAAATTCTCTCACTTTGAAGTCAGAGAAAGACAAAGAAATGCCAAGCTCCCTGAGCTGATGCTTGACATCTGTCTTTGAATGCACAGCAAATGTGACAATATGAAAGCAATATTTACAGGCCTGTTTACAGAAAGCAGCAGGGTGGAAGAATACACTATACAGGGTATGCTCCATGGTATGGACTAACTCAAGCTAGACAGCCTAAAACAAAGCAATGAGGCGGCTGCGAGTTACAAACCACAAATCCAATGGTAAGCAACGTGCAGAATGTAGTTTCAGGGAAGCTTTCACAATCCCCACAAAGTTATTAGCAAACCAGACTGCTGCGCTGTCTGGCAGGCTTCGCCCTAAAATTGATCAACACTGAAACAAAGTTTGAAAAATCAATGATACAGGAGGAGTCAGGCCCAGCCACCAATGAACCGCCAAACTCAGTTGCTGGTGTAAACATGATTGAAGACATCTTTTAATTGCCCTTACAGAAACAACAGCTATGAACAAAAAATACGTATATTACTTTTGAAACCCTGTGTTCACACAACATAAAAAGAAACCCAAAAAATGTAATCTGAAAAACAGAGCATGTGTAACTATAACTCACAGCAACATCTTCAATCGGGGAGAATAAATAGTGTTCCCAATCCTCGTCCCACATAAATTGGCACCACGTGAAAAAGAAACGGAGGGTAGCAATAAAGCAGGGAATTAAAACTCATTACAGCTACAGCGGATCAATTGGGCCTAATACACACATCAGGGAAGAGGGAACGTTAATAGCAAAAAAAATAAATCAGCCGACTTGAGGGCATTCAAAGGCTGGGACCCAAACCGAGAAAGGAGAAGCTGTAGTATTTAACAAGAATGCCCTAACAACCTCTCTCCCTCTACTTGAAGTATGAAGGAGGAGAAGACCGTGGCTTGACCAGCAATTAGGGAGATTGGAATGCTGCTCCCACGTACAGAAGCGGAATCAACAGAATCGAGTAGTTTGCATTTATAGGACACTAAAGAGCATATTAATGGAAAAGTGGTGCATCTTTCATGATGCACCACTTTTCTAGTGCCCCATTGTGTCCCCTCTAACAGCACCATGCGTGCACCATATTTACAATATGGCGCTCCATGGCAGTCATGTCTACATTAGGGTCATAATTTATGGCGCTAATGTGGCGCTTTGCTGGATAAGTGCCATAAATTATGGTGCTAATGGAGAAAAGCACAGGGAGGCCCATTGTTTTCAAAGGAATCGTCATCTTGTCGCCTGTCTTAGTGCAGTGAAATGTACAACATTTCACTGCGCCACTTTCAGCATCATTAATGCCTGCCTATTTTAATGATCTTCCCATGTGGGAACGCTCCCCTGGCATACATTTTGCCTGGCACAGGCATAATGTGGTGCAATGCTTGCATTGCAGCACTTTGTAAATATGGTGTGTGGGAAATGCTAACTTAACGCCACATTTGCGTAAAAAAAGATGCAAATGTGGCACAAGGTGGCGCTAGAGGCATCATAAATATTCCCCTAATTTTGGCCAGACATACTTGTTAGAAATACACATGCATACCCACCCCAAGTGATCCAATGCCACCGATCAGTTGTTGTATTCCACAAAAAAAGTATTTAATATTTACTCTTAAATAGAGTGCAGTCTTGCAGAGTAGAGTGGCATACAGTGCATTGGCATGTAGTACAGTGGTGCAGACTAGTGTACAGTTGTGCAGAGTGAAGTAGCATAGATTATGAGTGTCGTAGAGTGGCATAGAGTGCAGTGGTGAGTGGATCAGACTAGGATAGAGTCAGATTTCTGTGGCATAGAATGTTAGAGTGGAATATAGTGGCATAGAGTGCAGTGTAGATTGATGTAGAGTGGCATAGAGTTTATTGTTGTAGAGTGCAGTGGTGCAGAGTAGATTAGAGGAGCATGGAGTGAAGTGGCCTGGTACAGAGTAGAGTGTTTTGGTATAGAGTACAGTGGCATAGAGTGCAGTATTGTAGATCAGAGTGACATACAGTAAAGTTTTGCAGGGTGGAGTAGAGTGCAGTGATGTAGAGTAGATTGTTTCAGAGTAGCGTGAAATGGAGTTGATTGGTGCAGGGTATAGTGCATTGGTGAAGGAGCAGTGGTGCATATTAGATTAGAGTGGTTTCGATTGGAATGCTGTAGAGTGGAATGGTACAGAGTAGAGTGTATTGGCAAAGAGTGTAGTGGTGTAGAGTGAGTGCAGTGGGATAGAGTGCAGTAGAGCACAGTAGAGTGCATTGTCAGAGAGTAGTGTTGCAAAGTAGAGTACAGCGGCATAGAGTGAACAGGAGTTAAGTGAGTCAGAAAAGTGGTGTGGAGTGGTGTAAAGTGGAATGACGTAAAGTGGAGTATGCATGCTGTTGTAGTATACTGCCACTAAAGACAACACATTTTCAATTTAAATGACCATTGCATTTGCACAGACATATAGTTTTACTGATCACAAATGGTATGCAGAAATGGCATCCCCTAGTATGCTGATTGTATTAATATATTTGTTTCCACCACAATTCAGAATAATAAAAAATGTGCTTTCCTAATTCTGACATATGCTGAAATATCTGCACAGTTCATTTACAGACATTCAAATTTTGTTGTGTGCTTTAACAGCAACATTGTCACAAATCCTCTCACTTTGAAGTCAGCGAAAGAAAACTAAACACCAAGCTCCCAAGGCCTGACATTTAACAAGATTGAAAGGCCTGTTAGAAAACATGAGCACTCGGATGGATACAATAAACAAGTATTGCTCTCCCAGGTGGACAAACTCAAGCAGGACAGCTTAAAACATATTAAGCCAGTAAATAGAAAGCAAGCAAATGTGAGTTACAAACCACAAAGCAGATGGTCTGAAATGAGCGTAATACATTCCGAGGGAAACTTTCTGAATGTTCCCCAAGGTGTCTTCAGCAAACCAGAGAACCGCACTGTCTGGAAGGGTTTGATGTAAAAAGGGTAATTTTTATAATTCACAAAATTATAGAATAATTGCTTTCTTAGTGAGGAAGAAGTTTTTGTCATGGTCCTTTTGGAGGGACTGGAATTTTAGGTTGAGGACAACTTGTCACTACTTTCCACCAATGTAGATTTAGAAAAGATACAGACACTATGGAGAGCATAATGGCTCTAAACAAATTGGCATGCAGAGTGGTGAAGGGTATGTATGGGAGACTGAATACCTGCTTCCTAGATTACTCATTTACGTTTGACAAGGTCAGTCATCTTGTGAAGTAGGGTGGAAAAGTGGGGGATCACAACAGTCCTCCCTAAGGCAATACAACTATTACACTGGAAAACTTTTATATGGGCCAAGATTGGGGATGGCACACACTTAAGAAAGGATGCCAATAAACAGAAGATTGAAGCAAGGATGTATGTTCTTTTTCTAGTGTTCAACTTATATACATTAGAAATGGGGACATCATGTGCCCTTGCTTCAATATGCAGACAATACCGTCTTCTTAGACACAATTCTCATTAATCTAAAGAGGCTGCTGGGAGCCATTCACGTCTACAATCGGTCAAATTAACTAATAGTAAATAGGTCTAAAACCAAAATAATAGTCTATGTAGCAAGAAAGTGTGCCTTCCCTTGGAGATTAGGTTCAGCTCCAAGCTGCAGAAAGTAAGATCTCATCTTCATAGCCCCCCAGCACACACCATCCTTACTGTAATAAAGGCAGAATTGGTGCCTTCCCTATCATGTGGCGCACAAACAAGTGGTGGGGAGACATGGATGTTGGGTTGAAATTATTAGTTTGTAATAGTGTGATGCATCTTTGGGTCACCAAAAACGTGCTGTCTGTCACAACTTAGACTAGAATTTGGAATTTAGAGCCCCATCACGACTTGCACTTTGGCTGCAGCATTTATTAAATATGCCTATAGGCTATGAAACTCAGAGGAAAGAACCTTAGAGAAGCTTATGTGGAATGAACTAGTCAGTACAAAAGTGACAGGCCTGAAACGGACCATGTATATGGATTCAATTCTGGATCATTTGGGAACCTGAGCAGGCTTGAGACATTTCCAATCGTACACCCATTTTAAAGACACAGTCAAGGGGAAAACTAGAGAAATATCATTTGGTACAGTTTTTGTGCTTGCAAAGAAGCCAGATTCTTTGAGGAAATGTCTTTATTGCTAATGCCTTAACCATAACTGCTGAATAATATGAAACAGTAATCATGTATGGTATTTTTAAGATATGGATTCTTTTTAAGACTATTGAATTTTATAGGAACTTTAGAACATAAATTTATCTCTATATTTAGTCACCATTAAAACAAAAACATAGTATTTAGTATATCATAAAAGGCAAAAAATGAAATGGAGCTGTACAACTATAGAAAAAGGATAAAAATATAAACTGTAGTACCTTGCAATACAGCATTTTCAAAGTTTCTATTTTTGTGAATTATAGAAAGAGGAGAGAAAGGATGAAAAGAAAAAGCAAAGAAGAGGCTAAAACGTAGAGGCATAAAGAAGATTAACACAATTGTGTAATTGTAACTGACTAGTAAAATGGATATCCCATAAATAAAGCAAATATACATGCACACAGTTCTGAATGAAGCTGCTAATAGAGGTTTAAATGTGGCAGTTGTGTCCAATGTCCGAGCAAGCATACAGTTCAAATAGTTAGTAAGTAACATAAATTCTTTATAATGATTTGTTGCGTGAAGACAGCATATGCTCTATTAACTTTGTGATGATGACAATGTAAGTTCCACCATCTAATAAAGGTTACAGTTGTAGTATCATTCCAGCTAGTTGTAATAATCTGTAAAGGAATGGCAAAAAGCAAAACCACAAACTTCCACATTTTGCGATTGCGATCCAAGAATTTGACTCTTTTTGATCACTTTGTTTGGATCAAGGTGGATGTGAGAGAAGTGATATTGCAAGACTGCAGCTGCTGCTGTCTCTGAGGTGATCTATTTTTTTTTTTTTTTTAAAGACGTTTTTTGTTGAGTTAAATACAAGAACATTACCTGAACATTGCCAGAACAGAGATAAGCAGTTGTGAATATATATGAATGAAGAATATTGTACTTATAAATGCATAGTAAACATGTAAATTAATTATGCATATACAGCAATATAGTATCAAAGACTCCAAGTTTGAATAAAGAAAGAGAGAAGGAGAAGAGCTATAGGGATAGAAAAGGGAATCAAGTGATAGCCATGTGGAGAGAGAGGTACTAGACAGTTGCAGCGAATGTAAGATGAAATAGGCATATATAAGAAGAAAAACAGGAAATATATTCCCATTTTTAAAAAGGAGGAGAAAAATCAGTTTTCTTCCAAGTTGGTGATAGATAATTACTTAATGGCAACCATAGCTGATGACGTTTGAAGAAAGTTCCTGTTGAATCAAGCTGGTAGCTGTCAAGTCTATGGTGATAACATACAAAATTCCACCACTGTCTGAGAGTAATGTTCTCAGAAGATTTCCAGTTAGAAGTAATAATAGAGATTGCAGTAGAAAGCAAGAGGTCCACCAATTTTCCAAGAGGCTTGAATGAACTCCAGATTTCGTGTATGCCACCCAAAAACAGTAATTCATATGACATTGGTAAGGAGATCTGAGCTATTGCTGAAATGCGAGACTATATTGAGGACCAAAAAGTAGATCGGATGGACAAGAAAAAAACATGTGAAAGTCAGTACCCTGCTGAGTGTGGCAGCTCCAACAATTGTCATTTTGTGTAAGTTTGCATTTGTAAAGGCGTACAGGAGTGTAGAAAAGTCTATTATAAAAAAATATGCATGAGGCTTGCAGTGCGTGCAGTGGAATGTATCTTATACAATATTCTATCCATAAAAAGTTGGCCAAACACCAAGATCTGATTCCCACAATGTCTCAATAGGTGATTTGAATGTAGGTGAAACAGACATTCTTAAAAGTTCATAAAATCCAGCTGCCCTAGGATAATTAGAGGTTACGATCGGGTGGGGATATGATGCAAGAAAAGAATGATTGTGATGTATAAGTTTATTGAGGGCCTCTTGGACCAGAGTAGAAATAATGATATATCGGGATTTCATATGAATAGGGAGATTATAAGTTGCTGAGAGAGTAGTAAAAGGGATGAGAGAGTAGTAAAAGGGATGAGAGAGGCTTTATGATATAATTGGGAAATGAAAAGAATACCTTTAGTCATCCAAGCCTTCCAACACAAGGTTTTACCTTGTTTCCTAAGATAAATATTGTGCCAAATTGGATTGTTAAAGAATTGATTAATGGGGGTAAGATGCAAAATAAAAAAAGGTTTCAGTAAGTTGACTGAATGGGAGATAGTGCGGGCAACTAGAATCTTGGGGGTTAGACATAAATATAATGTGTGTATGGGAAAAGGGAGAAATAAATGTTTCGTCCAAAGAAAACCATAGCTTTTGTGGTGCATCATTAAGTGTAGATAAATAGGGTTGTATTTGCTTAATGCCAAAAGATTTGTGATAAGTTAAAAAGTCAGAAAAATTATTCCACCTTGTACTTTAGGATGTTTTAATTTCGAGGAAGAGATTCGGGGTTGTTTACCGTTCCACAGGAACTTGGATAGAATTTGATCAATTGAACTAAAAAAAGTTTAGGCATCTTAATAGGAAGAAGTTAATAATAGGGAGAAGCATCATCTTAATGTTGTCCAAGCGGCTCCACCACATGAGATAGAACGGAGACCATTTCTGTGTGAGATCTACAAGCTTTGCAGATAAGATTTCTGAATTAGTCTAGTGTATCCTTGAGTGTAGTGCAGTATCATACCCCCAGGCATTTAATCTTAGAAGATTTCCAAGATAATCCTGCATCAAGGAATACAGGGCTAGTGCAATGAGCATTACGTGGTAAGACCACTGTTTTGTCTATATTAAGTTTATAGCCAGATACATCAGAATAGAAGTTGTGCTCATGCAGGAATGCAGGAAGAGAAGTGTAAGGATGAGATATGAACAAAAGAATATCATCAGCATATGCCATAAATTTAGTATGTGTATTATTAATTTGAAACCCCAAAAATTGTTCAGAAGTTTTTAATAGGTATAGAAAGGGTTCGAGAGGCAAAATAAATAGTAAAGGAGATAATGGGCATCCCTGACGAGTGCCCCTTTTAAGAGTGAAAAAAAGGGTATCGGATACCATTTGTTTTAACCGAGAAACATGGTGAGGAATAAAGAATGGATATAAAATGTCGGAATTTAGTACCTAGTCCATGCTATTCCAATGCCATCGGCAAGAAACCCCAATAGAACCTCTTGAAGGCCTTTTCCGCATCCAATGATAAAGCTGCCAGAGGAATCTTAAGTTTTGAAGCCGTGTTAATAATATTTGAAAAAGTACGATAATTATCTGCTCCATTTCTATTAGGGATAAAACCAGATTGATAAGAACCAATAAGTTCAGGTATATATGGGAATAAACAGTGAGCTAAAACTTTGGCATAGAGTTTACAATCAGTATTAATTAAAGATATGAGTCTATAATTTTTACATTCAGTCGCATCCCGATCTTTTTTGTGAATAAGACAGATCATGGCCCCCGTAAATGAGCCAGATGCAGAACCTGACTTTATAAAGTGATTAAGTAATTGAAAGAGTTTGGGGAAGAGAGACTTAGCAAACTGAATAAAGAATTCTACTTTGAAGCCATCTGGGCCTGGAGCCTTACCCTTGGGGAGAGATTGTAAAGCTGTATATAGTTTGATAAGCTGTAGAGGTTGGTCTAAAGATGAGAGGTCAATCTGCAATGGGTCTCTTGGTTTGAGATTAGAGAAATATTGGTTGATAGATTCAACTGATGGTGTGTGTTCTGGAGTGTAGAGGTCCCTATAGTAAAAAGTGAAAAAACAATGCTATATCTTTATCTCTAGAGTGTTTAACACCATTGTTATCTGTGATAGATTTAATAGTTGTTTTTTCTTTTCTTTGTTTCAAATATCGAGCTAGAAGAGAACCAACTTTATTGTTACCACCATAATATCTGGCATTTATTTTCAGGAGGGTGTTGCATGTTTGTTCAGTGGTATATTGGTTAAACTCCATTTTTGCTGAGACTAGTGCTTCAAGGTGTGATTTACTAGTTTTGTGAGTATAGTATTCATGTTCAAGAGACTTTATATTTTTAAGGATGTAAGTCGATTTTTGTTGAGCAGACCTTTTTTTGAATGAGTGTAACCTATGATGAAACCCCTCGAGGCTGCTTTGAATGCATCCCACAAAAAATGAAATGGTAGTTGATCACTATCGTTTATGTGGAAGTATTCTTCTCTAAACTTACTGAAGGAAGCGATAAAAAGTAGCATCTAGAAGTAGAGAGTTATTAAACCTCCATGAAGATGTTTTAGAACCATTAGGAAAAAGATCAGCGTTAGTAATCACAGGTACGAGATCTGAGATCAAAATAGCACCGATTTCAGAGTTGACCATATTTTGCAATAAACCTTTACTCAGAAAGATATAATCAAGTCTAGAATGGGAATGGTGGGTAGGTGAATAAAAAGAGTATTCCAAGAGGTCGGGATTGTATATTCTCCAGGAATCAGAGAGAGAATGCTGTAAAATAAAGTTTTTAAAAGCTTTGCGGGAGGCATGTGGAATGAAACATGACATGGAACGTCTGTCCAAAAATGGATCGAGAATTTGGTTGCAGTCACCACCTATTAGTAAATTGTTTGAGGAATGTTCAGAGACAATATATGAAAGATTCTTCCAAATATTTGGATCTAGATGTGTGGGGCCATATATATTTAGGATAGTAAGAGAAATATTGTCAATTGTAAATGTAACAAGTACCCAACAGCATTCTGTATCTTGATGTTATGAAATTATGGTAGTTTGAGAGATTTATGACAGAGTATAATTACCTCATTTTTGTTGTGGTGGAAGGGGATTAGAATATGCCCCCTACCCATTGTTTTTTACGCTTAATTGCCTCAGAGTCGTTGAGGTGAGTCTCTTGCAACAAAGCAATGTGGCATGTCAAACGAGCTAGGTGAGATAAGACACGCTGATGTTTAATGGGGTGTTTAAGCCCCTTAACATTCCAAGTAACAGTTCTAAGTTGAATAAAAAGAAGTATTAATAAACAACTGCTGTAACAAGGAAAAAACTAGGCATATCAGTTTTGCAAAAGCAAAGAAATGGGAAAGAAACAAGTTAGTAAAGAAAAAGAGAAGGAGGATGATGACCTCCAGAAGTTGTATATACATGGATGTGGCAATACAGGGACCAAAGTCCACGAAAGCGAAAGAAGACAAGATAGAAAGTGAATACCCCGAAAAGTAGAGGGACAACGGAGAACCTAAAAAGGCAGGCAAGAGTGGCTTCAGCACAAGGAAAGTGATATTAAATATTAAAACATATGAAGATGAGTTTCATAGAAGAAAAAAAATTATAGAAACGGAAAATGTACCATTTAGGAGACAAAATAATGTAATAACTACAGTAAAGGAATCTGACATGAAGAACAATAAAAAATCAAACCTTAATAGTGGAACGTGTAGGAGAAAAATTTGGATGGTGAGAAAGGGATACGGTTGGGAAAGGAACATGAAGCCTGCATGAAGAATACTATCTAAAATAATAATTAAGAAGGCGCAGTGAATGAAAACCATGGATATAAATACTAAACATAACCATTACTATTACACTGTCCAGAAAAAAAAGGACATTAAAGACAAATTAAATTATATCTTCAAGTAATTGCAGATGCTTCTAGTTCCATTGCTTCTGTTTTGTGTTGGTTAATAAAAGTTTGTAGTGCTGAAGGTTCCTCGAACAAGTAAGATTTGTCCTTGAATGTAACTTTGGAAAGGCATGGGTGAAGAAGACCATATTGAATATTCAAGGATTTGAGTTGTGGACGTAAGTCCAAAAACTGTTTGCGATGTGCCGCTATAGCAGGAGTGAAGTCTTGTGTGAAAACACTTTGGCCCATATTTATACTTTTTGACGCTAAACTGCGCTAACGCAGTTTAGCGTAAAAAAAATTTGCGCCGTCTAACGCCATTCTGAAGCGCCATGCGGGCGCCGTATTTATGGAATGGCGTTAGACGGCGCAATCAGACCGGCGCTGCCTGGTGTGCGTGGAAAAAAACCACGTAGACCAGGCAGCGCCGGCGTTGGGAAAAAATGACGTTAGGGCGTCTTAAAATGGCGCAAGTCAGGTTGACGCTAAAAAATCGTCTTAACCCGATTTGCGCCATTTTTTCGACGCCCAGACGCCATTTCATGACTCCTGTCTTAGTAAAGACAGGAGTCATGCCCCCTTGCCCAATGGCCATGCCCAGGGGACTTGTGTCCCCTGGGCATGGTCATTGGGCATAGTGGCATGTAGGGGGGCACAAATAAGGCCCCCCTATGCCACAAAAAAAATAAAAAAATAAAAAAAATTATACTTACCTGAACTTACCTGTACTTCACTGGGATGGGTCCCTCCATCCTTGGGTGTCCTCCTGGGGTGGGCAGGGGTGGCAGGGGATGTCCCTGGGGGCAGGGGAGGGCACCTGTGGGCTCATTCTGAGCCCACAGGTCCCTTAACGCCTACCCTGACCCAGGCGTTAAATTCAGGCGCAAATGCGGGTTTTTTTGACCCGCCACCTCCCGGGCGTGATTTTTGCCCGGGAGTATAAATACGACGCATTTGCGTCACCGTCATTTTTTTAGACGGGAACGCCTTCCTTGCATCTCATTAACGCAAGGAAGGCGTTCACGCAAAAAAATGACGCTCTTTCTTCATACTTTGGCGCTAGACGCGTCTAACGCCAAAGTATAAATATGGCGTTAGTTTTGCGCCGAATTTGCGTCGAAAAAAACGACGCAAATTCGGCGCAAACGGAGTATAAATACGGGCCTTTATGACCTGACCATTGCAAAGAGCCCATCTTTTTGGCTTCCGAGAGTTTTTGCATCAAGTCAGCAAATTGGAGAAAGAGAATAATAATGCCTCTAGGATGTGCACGAAGGCCAGTTCAAATCTGTCGACCTAAACGATGTGCCCGTTGGATAGAGGGGGGAGAGCTAGAAGCCAAGCGAAGAATTGAAGGTATTGCTGTTTGAAGGAATGTAATCATATTGGAGCCTTCCGAACCTTCAGGAATCCCAAAAAGGTGAAGATTATTTCTCCTATTTTTATTTTCTAAGTTTTCGGTAAGCCTTTTAAGTTGAGCTATGTCCTTGGAGATCTGAGGATTGAAAGTGTTACAATCTTCAAGGTTACTGACTCTGTTCCAGAGTACAAATTTGTTGTTCGTGTTGGGACCATTGCTCCTCAATACGTTGCAAAGAGGCATTAGTGTCCATCATAAAGGGCTTTAATGCACGCAATTTCTCCATCACATAATCTAGAGTAAGATGTGTAGGTGATTTTGAGGGAGAATCAAGGTCTTTTTTTGGGCACTTGGCGGAGGTGTTAGATGTTTTTTTCGGAATTGCGCCAGCAGCATGAGATGAAGAGGCGCTATCCTTTAAAACGTCTGTAGCACTATCCATTGTTAAAGCTGATGGTAGAGATTTAATTATGTGTTGCACCACTCGAAGAGGATTATTAGAATTGGAGGAAGAGGATGACTGGCTGCTTTGAAAATTGTGTGGTCTCCCCATAAAAGCCAGCAGCAATTTGGTAATGGGAAACCAGCAATGTGACGTGATGATGAAATTATATTACGATGAGAAGCTGCTGCGAGAAGTTTCCAACAACAGAGCAAAATATAATAAAAAACTAAATAAATAGAAAATCCTAAATTATTCTTTCAGAACAGGCATGGCAGAATACCACAAGAGCAAAGCACTTTACTGCACATAGTCTGACAATTAGTGACTAGTTTTACGGGAACCTTCTAAAAAGAAAACAATCTCCTCTGTCAAAGGAAAGCATTTACCATGTCATGAAGAGCAATCAAAAATATTCTAGCTAGCGCAACAAGAATTTTCAATTCTTTTAAGGACAAGGAGGTGAGGGTTATGCTATCTCTTTCTTTACTGTAAAACACAGCAGCCAATGAAAAACTTAAACTTCATTTCCCAAGAGGCAACAGTCCAGGTATCACCCCCAATCAGGGTCTACCCCAGCCTATATATGTCATAGTCCTCTAGAGTCCATCCTCTTTCTTTGCTCATAAACAAGTAACTTCAACAAATAACGCCAATCACATCTTCTTCAGTGTGGAGGAACAGCACAACCGGTGCAGAACGTCAACTTTCAAGATCCAAGCCTTGGAATATGCTCAGGAAGTCTTCTCATCTGTGAAAGAGAACATAGTGGCATAATCTCTTGAATGAAGACAAAGACCATATAAACATTTCATGACATAGAGGGAGGGATATTCAAAATTCTGTACAATATATCATAAAAATCATATCATTAATATCCTGGGTGGGATAATCCTCGCCTCTGTGTCCTTAATAGAATTGAAAATTCTTGTCACGCAAACTAGAACATTTTTGATTCTATGTCAGGACCGGAGGCTTCTGATTATGCTCGTTTAAAGCTGATCTATGACTGCAGACACAACATCCACAATAGGTTTATGATAAAAAAGTTTAAATGTGGAGTCTGAAGACCAATCTGCGGCCTGCATAATATTCTCTAACCTGGAACCTACATTAGAAGCCTTTGAAGTCATCACCCTTCTGACAGAACGGGCTCCAAATATTGAAGTATCAATAAGGTGCGCAATAAGAGGTATGCTGCCCTGCAAGAGCTGATCAAAGGTATGTCAACATATTTGGGTCAATTCTTTTTTTTCTCTTTGCCTGTTGAGACTATATTTTATCTTTAGCCCTCTTACCAGTTGGCATTGGTCGCATTTGTAAATTTATGCTGGGAGCCAACAGTTTTCTTTCTTTCATATTGCAGAGGACGGAAGAAGCATAGGCTGACTACTGGGTGTACAGTTTGCACTGCTCTGAGATTGTTCTGTCTGTGCTGACCAAGTGCTTATGCGTAGTAGTTGACACATCAGTGAATTAATTCATAGGCATAGAGAAAGGTCCCCTGCATTGTTCTGGTTACAGTGCACCCTAACTCGAATTCCCCATAGGAAGTGCCAGTGTTTTTGACCCCCAGCTCATCAAGCACAACAATTATGTGTGAGCCCAGAGTCCTTCTATAATATGAAGTCTGACCCAGAGTTGGGGCTTTGTGGTAGGAATGGCACACTATGCGTCTCTTCCTTTTAAATAAATTGACCACTGTTACCTAAGTAACCTGTAGGTGCCTGACAGTGGTTGCAGCATAACGATTGTAGTAGCAGGCCTATTCACCTGTCTCCTGCTAGGAAGACCTCTCCGGTATTTGTTCACCCATGTATGTAGGATTTGGATGTTGTGTATATTAGCATTACTTGAGTATGCAAAGGATACATGCAGGGAGCATATGATACTAGTAGCTCTGCCTGCACTGGGTTCCTTTTTGTATTGAATAGCACCATGTGATTTAAGTTGTGCTTAAAAACTGTCTGCCCCCCTGTATTTTTGCCTTAAAAAAAGCCCGATTTTAGAGTGTGCGTCCAGCACTATTGCAGTGTTTGTCTCGTAAACAATCTCCCCCTTACCTGGAAAGTAGACTCTGCTAGCTTGGAAGTGTGGATTCAGCCTGTCTGTATCCAAGGAGATACTGAAAAGAGCAACAGTTGCCTTTCCCCCTGCCCCCAGGGACTGGACTTAGCTGATTGGCTCCCTGAGTCTCTGCTGCACCTGAGACCACCCCCCCCACCTGCTCTGGCTCCTTAAGTTTATGGAGGGAAGGCCAAAGACAGGCACCTCCATTTTGTGTTCCTCTGTGCATTTCCCCTGTGTCCTGATACAGCCCAGTGTTCAAGGATTACAAAAAGACCTAGGTAAGGAGCCCAAAGATATTTCTGGGTAAATAGTATTATTTGTTCAAAAAGTGTTTGTTTTACTGTGGACTCTCTGTGTTTCAGGCAGCCTGGCCTCTTTTAAAGTGGTGTTTTTTTTTTAATCGTTTTTGCCGTGACTGTGTGAATTCCCTTGCTAGTTTGTGGCATCCCCCCCCCCTCTGCCCCCCTTTTTCCCCCCCTATTCTTGGTAAAAAGGCTACCTACATCTCTGAGTGTGGTTTTAGGAGACTGTTTTAATCAGTTTGTGTGATTTAAGTTGTGCTTAAAAACTGTCTGCCCCCCTGTATTTTTGTCTTAAAAAAAGCCCGATTTTAGAGTGTGCGCCCAGCACCATTGCAGTGTTTGTCTCGTAAACAATCTCCCCCTTCCCGTGAAAGTAGACTCTGCTAGCTTGGAAGTGTGGATTCAGCCTGTCTGTATCCAAGGAGATACTGAATAGAGCAGCAGTTGCCTTTCCCCCTGCCCCCAGGGACTGGACTTAGCTGATTGGCTCCCTGAGTCTCTGCTGCACCTGAGTCCACCCCCCCCCACCTGCTCTGGCTCCTTAAGTTTGTGGAGGGAAGGCCAAAGACAGGCACCTCCATTTTGTGTTCCTCTGTGCATCTCCCCTGTGTCCTGATACAGCCCAGTGTTCAAGGATTGCAAAAAGATCTAGGTAAGGAGCCCAAAGATATTTCTGGGTAAATAGTATTATTTGTTCAAAAAGTGTTTGTTTTACTATGGACTCTCTGTGTTTCAGGCAGCCTGGCCTCTTTTAAAGTGGTGTTTTTAAAAAAATCATTTTTGCCGTGACTGTGTGAATTCCCTTGCTAGTTTGTGGCACCCCCCCCCCCTTTTTTCCCCCCTATTCTTGGTAAAAAGGCTACCTACATCTCTCAGAGTGTGGTCTTAGGAGACTGTTTTTATCAGTTTGTGTGATTTAAGTTGTGCTTAAAAACTGTCTGCCCCCCTGTATTTTTGCCTTAAAAAAGCCTGATTTTAGAGTGTGCGCCCAGCACTATTGCAGTGTTTGTCTCGTAAACAATCTCCCCCTTACCTGGAAAGTAGACTCTGCTAGCTTGGAAGTGTGGATTCAGCCTGTCTGTATCCAAGGAGATACTGAATAGAGCAGCAGTTGCCTTTCCCCCTGCCCCCAGGGACTGGAGTTTAGTTAACTTGCTCCTTATATAAGTTCCTGGTGGTTGTTGCATATGCTGTTGTGATAGGTTGTTGGGAGACGGTGTTTCATTGGTTGCTAGCTCCAGGTATGCAGTTATGATTGGTGGATAGGGCTGAGATTCTGATTGGCTGTTGGTTCTAGGGCTGTGATTGGTGGATAGGGCTGAGATTCTGATTGGCTGTTGGTTCTAGGGCTGTGATTGGTGGATAGGGCTGAGATTCTGATTGGCTGTTGGTTCTAGGGCTGTGATTGGTGGATAGGGCTGAGGTTCTGATTGGCTGTTGGTTCTGGGGCTGTGATTGGTGGATAGGGCTGAGATTCTGATTGGCTGTTGGTTCTAGGGCAGTGATTGGTGGATAGGAATGGGATTCTGATTGGTTGCTGGTTTTAGGACTGGGGGCTGTGATTGGTGGTCAGGAATAGGGCTATGACTGGTGATTAGGGCTGGGTCTCCCATTAGTTGGCTAAATCAGGGTTTAAAATCGGATTGGCTAGGGTTAGGACCAGCTTCTTATTGGCCCTTAGGGCTATAAAAGGCTAGGATTCAGGGCATCTGAGCCCGGGCGTCGAGGCAAAGGGCGGAGAGGATAAGGGCAGTTGTCTGTTTGGGCCTGTTCGGGACAGGTAGGGACTAGGGACTAGGGCCAGGCCAGAAATGGTGCCCAATTCACATATGGCCAGGAATGGTTTCATCCTCTACACATCCCTCAACATGCAATCACATATTCTACAAGGGCATCCAAACCATGCATCGCAAACTGACCACAGACAGATTGCATTGCCCCACCACCCAACACAATACCCTACAAACAACACATATACACATACCCCCCACAACTACTACAATCAAACACACTCATTCTCACAGCAAACACTACTCTGTCCCCTCCCACTAACACTACCTGCCACCACCCACACAATACAAAACTACAACATACATTTCTCTCAGTTTCAGTTTCCCAGATACACACTCTCTGCTGATATTAACCAACAACACTATCCACTGTTCGCTCCACACAGACCACCTGTCATCATAACAATGCACAAACCCTGCATTCAAACACATCATCTACAAACACTCTTCCCCTCTCCTCACCAATTACACACAACCATACAATCCCCACATTTCACTCCACCACACATATTACCCCTTCCGGTCATCTCAACTAATACTTACTTCCCTGACACACACCCATCACCTCTTACACACTTCATACATTCACCTCCAAAACACATCAACACCCCATCTAACACTCAAATTCCACTTAGCAGCACTAACTCACATTCAAATCCCTCACCATAAACAACTACACCAATAGCCCCTCTCATTATTCCACAAAAACAATACCGACCACAAACATCAGCACATCAAAGCAACACAAACTTACATTACACTCATCATCATACCCACTCCCACCCCCAGGACTACACAAAGGATACAATTTCCATCCTATCTCCACCCCTACCCCCCAACCTTCACAAACACCTACCTCAAGCACCCCAACCCAGGAACTTTCATTCACTCGCCTCTCCTCCATTGCACAATTTAGAGCCTTACATCATGATCCACATGCTCCTCCACCACCCCTAACCCATACTCCATCCACACTAAACAAACGCAAACAAAATAAAAAACATGCCACTCATAGCAACCTCGCATCCCCTTGTCTGTTACATAATAACACTACCCTACAAAAAACACTACACTCCTCATGGCTCTCTCAGCCACCAAGTCCACCACCCACACACACAGACCCAACAAAATGCCTCCTTAACCTGCTGGAAGAGGGACACTACATTGAAAAGCAAGGCTATTGTGAGCCTCAAACAGTTATCACAACTAGCAACACTCCTGCTTCAAGCTCACATTACACTACTTACACTTCTACTAAACAAAACAACACTACCACTAACACACCTTATCTAAACTGACAGCTCATAACTGCTCGATCACTCTCAAAAAACAAGCAGCACATCTACGACCTGCTCACAGACACACAACCTGACTTACTATTCATTACGGAATCCTGGTTGGGAGATGACATGGCACCAGTGTTGCACGAAGCCTTTCCTCCGGGCTATCAAACCATCACACAAAACCGTATAGGCAAGACAGGAGGTGGACTAGCTATTATATTCAAACAAGCAATAAACCTCAGTAAAACAGACAACATCTCCATACAAGGTTGTGAAGCCCTCCTTACCAGATGCCACCCTACTCCAACTTCCTCCTGTAACTTTCTCCTCCTTTACAGACCTCCACCTAACAACTCCACTTTCCCTGATGCTTTTCTTGACACAGTCTCAAACCTTATTACACTATACTCCAATCTATGCATTCTTGGGGATCTAAACATTTGGTTTGACAAACCCAATATGCCCCATCCAAAAGCTATCACCACTGGCCTACTCGCATTGAACCTACATCAGATTGTACACAATCCCACACACATCGCTGGTCACATCCTAGATGTCATTTTTGCTAAGCCTGAACTTGTTACTATTCATAGCATCACACCAACCACCTGGTCAGACCACTATATGATAACTTTCCGACATACAACTCCACAAATCAACGCACCTCACAACTACTTACATCCATACACCTATCGACCATGGAGCAAACTCAATTTGGATCACTTAGAAACACAACTAACAGCAAACACAGAGCTAGATACTATTAATTCTGTACCAAAACTTTATGAGTGGCTACAGGAAGCTTTTGATGTCCTAATACCACTCAGTAAAACTAAACACGAAAACAAAAAAAACAACACCTTGGAGAAACACAGAACTTAAAAAGATAAAGCAACAAATCAGAAAGTTGCAGCGGACCTGGCTCAAAACAAACAACAGTCAAGACAAACTGCAGCTACACAAACTTAACAGAATATACAAATCTTCAATCAAAAAAGCTAAAAAAAGATACTACTCAGACAGAATTCAAAATGCTCAATCCACAACCAAGGAATTATACAAAATTCTCAATGAATTTAGAAAATCTACATGCATGGAAGGAAGTCATCCCACCACTCAAGATTTCACAAACAAATTGGCAACTCACTACACAACCAAGGCAGACACACTGGACTCCTATTTAAAACAGAAGAAAACCATCAGCACCAACCCCTTTACTAAAATACCCTCTAAGAATAAACCATCCCAACCTCTACAGTCCTTCAAACAAATATCCCAGGATGAATTTATGGATTTGGTCAAAGCAAGCAGACCTTCTGGTTGCCCTTCTGACCCTTGCCCACCACAAATCTTCAAGAACATCCTGCTATCTACTTCTGCTGCCACACCTGTAAGAAGAATCATCAACAACTCTTTAACTTCAGGAACTTTTCCTGCAGACCTGAAAAAGGCATACATATGACCATTATTAAAGAAAACAAACCTAGACCCGCAAGACCCCAACAACTACAGACCTATCACAAATGGACCTTTCCTGGGCAAATTGATAGAAAGAGCAGCATTCGCCCAGATGTCACAATTCATTGAAGACAATTCTATACTTTCAGACTTCCAAACTGGATTCCGCCCAGGAAGAAGCACTGAATCGGCACTCATGGCCATCTGGGACGATCTTAAAAACACAGTCGACCGAAATGGAGTTGCTGCACTACTTCTCTTGGACCTCTCAGCTGCCTTTGATACGGTTGACCATGACACCCTAAATCAAAGACTCCACGAAGCCGGCATACAAGGGATTGCTCTCAACTGGATTAATTCCTATCTCCAAAAAAGAGCGAATATCATCCACTCGCCCCTCTTCTCGTCCGAACCCTACCTCACAAAAGCAGGGGTCCCTCAAGGGTCAATCATCTCACCTTTGCTTTTCAACATCTACATGATATCTTTACCAGAACTGATCAATGATTTCCATCTCACATGCTACAACTATGCAGATGACACACAAATACTACTTAAATTAGAAGACCCCAAAAACATTGAAAACTCACAAATCTTCAGTTGCCTCAGAGCCGTTGATCAGTGGATGACCTGGAGCCATCTCAAACTAAATACCTCCAAAACAGAAATACTCATATGTGGTGACTGGAAACATTATGACCCTCTGTGCGTCTGGCCTGACGATCTCGGACCACCTCCTCAATTATCCAAGGAAGTGAAAAACCTAGGAATCACCATGGATTCCAAGCTAACTATGAATGCCCAAGTAGACAAATTAGCACGCACAAGCTTCATCACCTTAAAGACTTTACGATGCATTTTCCCCCACCTCGGATTTCCACACAAGGTGCAAGCTACTATCTCGCTTGTACTATCCAAACTGGATTATGCCAATAGCCTCTACCATGGATCATCTCTATCTGTTATGAAAAAACTACAACGTATCCAGAATTCCGCAGCCAGGCTACTACTACATATAAAGCCGCAAGCCCACATCTCCCCTGCCTTGAGAGCACTACACTGGTTACCAGTTGCCAGACAATGCACTTTCAAGCTGCTTTGTATCACCCACAAAGCTATACATGGAACAGGACCGCTTTTTATCAGAAAGAAAATGACCAAATACATCCAACAAAGAACCCTCCGCTCAAGACTGGCACCCCGCCTTAGAACACCACCATACAAGAAAAAGACTATAGGTGGTACATCCTTCTCCGTCCAAGCAGCCAAACTATGGAATTCATTACCCCAACTATAAGAGCCACAGATAACTTTCTTGGCTTCAGAAAACTACTCAAGAGTTGGCTCTTTCCTTCATAACCACCTTTTTCAAACAACTATGAACTGCATATGTCTATGTGGATAAATATTTGTTCAGATTATTTGTATATTTCTATTTATTTATAGTTTCTTTGGAAAATATGTATTGCTACTGTCATAACAATAAAATACACACACCCTCTTTAAACCTGTCTGACTAAGTATTTTTTACCCATGATTCTAATTATGTATTGTATGTGCATATGTGTGTGTATTCATGTGTGTGTGTATATGTATATATATATAAATGTGTATGTATGTGTATATGTTGTTTCTGTGCTTGGCATGTTCGTGGATCATTGCATGGCTCCTGGTTTTTGGGTTGTTATACTAGATATCTATGAATTCCTGCTCTCATCTTATCACACTTATCTACTCATCTCTCTTATATCATGGCTCTATCAAACTATCCTCCATTCTCACTCTGACTCACCCCTTCTACCACTTTCATCTCCTAAATATCTCTGCCTAAGCTCTTCCCTCCACCTCCACATCTAACTCACCAAACCTCACTCTACCTCTGTGACCTCCCACACAACCCTACTAAATTCCCCTGCATTCATCTCACCCTGCTACTATGCTCTCCCTAACCCTTCCACATACTCTTCTCCCTCCTCCCCCCTTTATTCATCCCAAGCCTTTGGGTTGAGTAAATGAAGGATATACTCCCAATTAACACTTCTGGATTTCTTTCCTCCTCCACCCCTCCGTTACTCCAGTCAATCTAACTAATAAACTCTCATATCCGCAGCTCAAATTAACTCATAATAATACTAAAACTGTACTCATTATTAAACTATACTAATCCATCACTAATTCTTGTTGGGTTCCAGAGTAGCGTGCTACTCATCGAAAAGCGCTTTGACGCCTCGTCAGGGGTAGTAAGCGCTATATAAATACGATTACAATACAATACAATACAATATCTGCTTCTTGCAATAACCATTTGACCCATCTGGCCAATGTTGCATAAGTTACAGGCCCAAAAGGCTTCTGAAGAGAAATCAATAACTGTCCACTTGAACCTCTTCGAAATTCAAGAGTGACATCTTCATACACTTTTATACATTTAACCACACACAATTTTGCATTATCTCTAAAGCTTGGATAGGAAATACATGTAGAATGTGATTTAGTACGTTTCGTGATTCTAAAAGAGACACATGAAGGGGTAAATACTCTACCTGCTATATCCAGAGCTTTAACATCTGAAACTCTCCGACAGGAAATAAGACAAAGCAACATAGTTAATTTCGCAGATAATTGTTTTCCGGTTAAACCCTCATTGGCTGGCTAAGCCACAAGGAATTTCAAAATAATATTAACATTCCATAAGACTGAATTTTTGGGTTGAGGGGGGCGCACCAGTCTAATGCCCCGTAACAACTTAAAAATGAAGGGGCGTTCACCAATTGTTTTACCACCCACCCTGGGATGCTTGGCAGAAATAGCTGACCGGAAATTATTGATTGTTCTATAAGCTAAGCCCTGTGCAGCCAAGTGAGACAGAAAATCTGCGATCATATGCACAGGGGTCCCCACGGGATCCAAGTTCCTTTGATCGCACCAATCCAATCATCGCTTCCAGTCTGAAGCGTATCTTTTATGTTTTCTAAGTGCCAAGGATTGGAAGAGAAAGAATTTAGGGCCATATTTATACTTTTTGGTGCAAAACTGCACCGACGCAGTTTTGCGTCAAAACTTTTACCGCCGGCTAATGCCATTTCTTTGCACCATGCAGACGTCAAATTTATACTTTGATGGACGGCGGCGCAAACCACAGGTGTGAGTCTTTTTTTTTTTACTCAAACCAATGCGTCACTTCGTAAAGGAAAACGACGGTTACGCGGCGAAAATGACTGTGAGCCGGTTTACGATCTCGCAAACCGGATATGCACCGTTTTTTGACGCAATTGCGTCAAAAAGTGGCGCAAACACAGTAAAATGTGCTAAGGAGAGCCAAAATGGATCCCAGATGCTTGTACAGACCTCAGGAAGATGACAACAGACCAGGAACCAGCCAGGAGGACCCACATAAGGCCCAGGACAGGGAGAAGAAGAAAGGAAAGTGTTGCTTCAGTGCAGAGGAGCAGGACATTCTGGTGAAAGAGGTGATGGAACACCAGCACCAACTGTTGGTCACCTCAAAGTTGCCAATCAGCAGGAGAGAGGCAAAATGGCAACAAGTTGTTGACAAGATTAACAGTGTGGCAGAAGTACGGAGAACATTCATCGAGTGCAAGAAACGCTGGCATGACTGCAAGCGCAGGACCAAGGAAAAGATGGCCAGGAACAGGAAGGCAGCACTGCAGACTGGAGGTGGGAGTCCAGCAGCGCAGGAGGCCCTGGACCACATGGAGGAGATGGTGGCAGCCATCATCCCTGAGGAGATCGTCGCAGGGATTCAAGGACAGGACAGCACAGACTACCACGAGACAACACAGATGCAGGATAAGTCGCATGGGGAATTAAAATGCACAAATGTTAACTGTAAGCAGGAGGGTGGACATACCTACTACACAATGCATGTAAGTCATGATATTCAGGGAGTGGCATGGGTAAAGAGGCACGGCACGGGGGCATGGGCTGTACAGAGGAAACCTGGGGCACAATGCTACACTACACCAACAACCTTTGCATGGGGGTATGCTGCCATGCCAAGGATGTTGGAAAGGTAAAGCCAGACCAGGAGGGTAGGGTACAACGTTAAACTGTCAGCCCGTCACACATCAGCCGGTATTCTCCCTACATTAACTAGGGCCCAATTAACAACCTCTCGCCATATCTGCAAGTGGAATGTAACATAGACAACAGTTGCCACTACCACCTCTGCTGTGTGTGCAGGTCAAGTAGCTAATGGCAGTAACGTCCCCATGGATCAAACACACCCAAATTAGAGGGTTCAGGATGACAACGTTATCAATCCCCTGAAATCAATACAAATGTTCCAATCCTGTCAAATGTGATTGTCCATAGTTGCTACAAACATCAGCCATTGTCATAAACATTAGAAGGTACACAGCACTAATGTCATACCCATGCTGCATATGTCAGGGTCCACCCTTTGCCTGGGTCACAATAGCTCCAATGACACCATGCAACATCCCAAATGTCAGACTGCTTAGACAACAGCATTAAGGGGGAGGACACATGTAACTGGTTATAGAAATACACCTGTACAGTCAGAGGAGGAAATGGAACACTGCTAGGACAATCAGTGCAATCCAATGTACCACACATTCCCCAACATCAGCAGTACACATTACCAATGCTGACATCCATATCGTGCCATACCAATGCTGTACATAGTATATGCTAGATCTCAACAACATATAGGTGGATGTGAAAGATCAGAGACTGGCTCAGTTCCAGATTGTTAAGTGTGGTGCTAGTGCCATCAGAACACCCACAGCCAGTGAAAGGCCTCACCATGAGAATGGAAGTAGGCGGAGGGTTGAGTAGGACAAGAAGGTGGCAATTCACAATTTGGCCAGAACCAACACCTAGAGGATGTGATGCTGACAAGTCCACAACCTGACCACAATACATGTGACATGAAGGTGGGGCATAGGCCTGGGAGAATGCTAATATTGAAGACAGAAACAATGAACAGGAACCAAGATCACAATGTGAAAATAATCGGAAGGCAGGCATGTCACATTACAAATGCCACAACACAGACACACTAATTGTACCATATCTCATTGCAGAGGACGATGGCTCTCCTGCGGATATGCCTGTCCAGGACTACCCTGATGACATGGATGACAAGCTGACAAACATCAGCCAGCAGACCCTCCAAGATGTCCTTGGAACCCTCCAGACCCCACCTTCAGTCACAAGCAGGAGCACAGAGCTAGCAGCCATCACAGAGGACCCACCCACAACCCCTATTGTACAACCTGCCAGCTCCAACACAGCTGAAGACTCTGACGACACTGGCACCAGCTTTGAGCGAACTGTAGTTGGAGTACAGCGGGAGCTGGCCAAGGAGGTGCGGGTGGGGATGCAAACTATAGCAGCCAGCCTCGAGAGGGTGCGTTTGTGCATGATGTCAACTGAAGAACAGGCAGCAGCTATGCAAGGGCGAACAACAGTCTTGCAGGAACTTGAAAAAAGGTTGAAGGAAATCAGCACAGCTGTAATAGAGTTGACCCAACACCTACAACAACAATCCTGTCAACGCGTGCACAAATGCAATATTGAACCCCTCAGGGCCAACCTGGCTGCCTACCACCGTGATGTGGCTGCTATTCTTAAGAACCAGCAGCTCCTCCTTGCTGCAGTATGCCCTTAAGAGCCCCACAGTTGGCAGCTACCGAGATGTCTGACTCCACGTCTTCAAACACTGAGGTTTGTGTTGCCCCTTTACAACCACCACCACCAAGGGCAGAGGAGACAACACACACATCAGAAGAAGAAGACGTGGAACAGATCACCTTCACCCGTACCCGGTAGCACTAGTCCCTGCCACATGGCCACCTATTACCAAGGTCCTGTGCTTTGTAACATGCCAGTCTTGCACCAACTGTACTCAAGCACTGTTCTTCAGTCCACTGTTTATCTTGTCACCCTGCCCTGTGATTGTCTCTCACTACCTCATTGGCAAATCCTGTCCCTCTGCACTGTCTGACACTTAACCCCAGCATGTCCAAAGACATGTCCTTTTGCACTTGGGTAGGATCGTAATGAAAGATGTCACACTAATGAACTCACAATCATGGACAATGAACATGTAGCACTACAGCACTTTCAAATAGATAGCACTTACACAACTTTGTCTCTGTGTAATGTGACACATCAACTGTGATGGCCATCAGTGATGTTTACCTCAGGTCAATGATTATTGATTGTCAATACACCTGACCTGAACAAATGTTGGCTGATAACTATGCACAGTGGTTTGCACCATCATATGCCCTTCCTGAGGGTTATTTCAGAGGAAAATAGGAACTATACACCATAATGCTGTGTTGGACAGAATAACGCTTCCTCAAGGGATATCTAAGCCAGAAAATAGTGCCTTAAATTTTTTCTGCAAGCCAAAACTTACCTATGTGACATTTGCCCCAATATTTACCTAACACACACCATACAGCATGAATGGATGTGTATGAGTTTCCCTAGAAATAAGTCACTGGGCTGAACATTGTAACAAATGATAGGTGTGAGTTATGTATGCCATACTATATGAGAGCATACTACCACTCCCCTTATAAGGATTTGCTTGGACATCAGGCTGCAGGCAGATTTAACACAGTGTCCTCAATACCAAATCTGGTAGCAAAGTATGTGACATTGAAAATATACATCACAAATTAACCACACTTTGGGATCCATAGTAACCGTGAGTGGTGGGTGCAATGGATGGCCGAATCTTAGCTAAGTAGCTTTGGTGTAGCTGCCAATGTAACAGCTCAGTTGGGATTTGGTTGCAGCATGGGACACAAAAGCTAATACAAAAGAGACACTTTTCACTCATGCCAAGGCCCTGATCTACAAGCATTTGACACATACTGTAAAGGGTTACCTAGACATTTATTAATCAGTAAAAACAGAAGCTAAAACCAGGAGAAACACCTTACCTAACCTAAACTACTCTAACTACACATTACCCACAACTGTCCCTAACTAACCTAAGCTAAACTGACTTATCACATTTAACGAAACGATCTAAACATCAACCCCCCACCCCCCTTACAAGACGGGACACAGGAAGGACAACATATACTAACCTAAACACATACTATCTTATACTAAACAAATATATATATTTTTTGTATTTTTTAAAAATATTATTATATATATATATATATATATATATATATATTTTTTTTTTAACTCCAAAACCCGAACATCGGCCCACACCCACACACATAATAAAACACAGTTTTTAAAAGTATGATACAACCCACCCCCCCACCCACTACTACTAACTAAACTAACAGCCTATACTAACCTAACACATAGCCCCCTAAACCCACTAATTTAAAGAACCAGGAAAGAGGGGGGAGGGAATCATGGCTGAGTATAAGGTCTACAAGTTGGCCCTCCGCAGGGTCCTTTTGATGGCACACACCCTCCGATTCACTTGTGCCACCTTCTGCTGCAGCCTGGTCATTTTCCGCAACACACGGTCCAAGTTCCGTTGCATCTGGTGAAAAGCTGCAGGGTCTATGACTGCAACAGGGGTGGTCTGGGTGCCAGTGGAGGAAGTATGGGCCTTGTCGGTGCCATGTCTGTAGGAGGAGGTGCAGGTGGTGCTGTGACAGGTCCTGGAGCTGTGGATGTTGATGGTCCAGCAAAGATCCCTGCTAATGTTGGTGCCACCTGGGTGGTAGTGGTGGTGCTGGTGGCGGACACGGAAGGGCCCCCTTGGGCAAATGCCCTCCACACTCCGGAGGCTCTTTCATGGCGATAACGCCTTGCCATGTTGCGGAACCCAGACTCCACATCCAGAATGTGGCGGTAACGCATCGCTCTGCGCTGAAACTCTCGAATCTGGATGGGAGTCATATTGGCAGCTGTTAAGACAAATAGAAAACCAAACATTAGGTACTTCATTGTGTGGAATGGCTCAAGAAGTAAATCAGACAATACATCTAATATACCTGAAACAGCCCATATCATCATACAGATCACTGATTGTCCCTGAGGCAGTACATGCCAAGCCAGTCTACAAATGTCCTATCATCAAACAGCACATCAAAACCCTACAAGATGGGTAACAACTGGATTGACTTTGGCATCATTGTTCAGACATTTGTCAGGTAAAAATCATGCTGCAAATCCTCCACCACTGACAGGCCAACAAATTATTATGTTCTTGATGACAATCTAGGGCCACAAGATCTCTGAGTTGTAAATGGAATTGCTAGGATAGAATGCAGTTGCTAATCATGAGTGGGTATCCTAGGTTTGGACAAGTGATTTACAGATTTACCTGTCTGTGTACTAAACTTGGATCATCAGTCCTAGGTACACTATTCACAACCCTACGCCTGTGCCTGAGGGGGGTGGGAGGGTGGGGGGGGGGGGGCGAGCAACAAATAATTTCAAACAACAAGGACACCCAGGAAGCTTTGGACAGCTGTACATGGGTTTGGCCAGCACACCACAGGTAAGGAGGAAGTCCAACTAGGATACACCCAAACCTTGGACAATCCCATCAACACTTATCTTTGGAAATGCAGACCATTGTCAACATCATTTCCTACCAGTAACCCATGACTTACAACAAACAGATAGATGCAAGCACACCTTTGGCCATGAGCTGCATGCACATCTAGGCCATTGTACTCAAGTGCCTCACACTCGTAGCACAACATGTGGAGCTACATGCTGCTAGGAAGTTAAACATACAGTCAAATCTGTTCATTAGTGAATAGGGAAGCTGAAGTCTGTGGGTAAGACTTTGGCATCCCTATTCTGGGAGAATCAGGGTCTGACTTGCTGACTAAATCACTAATATGGTCCACTGCTACATTTTCTGATTTCAAGTTTTATCCACATAACTCATCCCTATTCACATTGCCGTGCCTACAGGACTGACCTACAATCCCAAATTATGACAATACGCTAATGATTGGCCAACTCAAAGATGGGGAAAAAATTATACTCCAGTCAAGGAACAAAACCGATCATTGACCAGTGCATCACACCTTGCTATGTGTCCAACACACAGGAGTCAATCACACATCATCAGCAAATACAACACAGAACAGAAATATCAACACTTACTGGAGATGTCTGGGTCCGCAAATCAAGCCTCCTCTCCAATAGTGTAGGGTGCAGGTCCACCTGTAAGGCATGGAAGGGAGAAATGTGCTCAATGTCTGTGCACTGTACAACACTTCCAAACACAAATACTATGGCCCTCATTACAACATTGGCGGTAAATCCCGCTTACCGCCGTGCAGAAGACCACCAACACACCACCGCGGCCGCGGAATTCCACCACAGCTATTACGACCCACAGATTGGAATCCAACAAAATCTAGACACCCACACAAGTCCGCCACACCAAAGGTCAGTGATAAACTGGCGATAACAAAACCACCACCATCACGCTAACAGGAATACGCCCACACTATCACGACCCATGAATCCACACGGCGGTCTTTCAACCGCGGTATTCCATTGGCGGTACACACCGTCCCGCTCAAAATACACACACATTTACAAAACACTACCATATTGGACAAATCAAAATACACACACCTGATACACATACACACACCACTCCCACACACCCAATACAATATAAAACACACACCCACATTACCCACAAACCCTTACAACCAAAAATTTGGAAGAAGCAGAGAGACAGAAAAGCAAAGACCACACCAGCAGACAGAGACACACAACACCATTACTCATACACATCCACGCACAAAACACCACACACCCCTAAACATCACCCCACACATCACAACACACACCACCTCACACATCACCCACACCACCCCATGGCACCGCAAAGACACCCCAGGTTTTATGAGGAGGAGCACAGGGTCATGGTGGAGGAAATCATCCGGGTAGAGCCACAGCCATTCGGATCACAGGTGCAGCACACCTCCATAGCTAGGAAGATGGAGCTATGGTGCAGAATCGTGGACAGGGTCAACGCAGTGGGACAGCACCCAAGAACACTGGATGACATCAGGAAGAGGTGGAATGACCTACAGGGGAAGGTGCGTTCCGTGGTCTCAAGACACCACATTGCGGTTCAGAGGACTGGCGGCGGACCCCCACCTCCACCCCCACAACTAACATGGGAGGAGCAGGTCTTGGCTATACTGCATCCTGAGGGCCTCGCAGGAGTAGCTGGAGGAATGGACTCTGGTAAGTCTAATCTTTAACTACCATATACCCCACCCTACCTGCATGCTATCACATACCCCCACCCTCACCCCCATCACTCCAACTCCTCACATATGTCCCACTATCACAAACCACACATCCCAACACCAAGCCCTGCATGCAACAACAGAGCATGGACACCCATCACCAATGCATGTCCACTACACATACCTACACAGATCCCCTTACCAAATATCACACAAGGTCCTACACAAGAATGTAAGCACTGGGGTACAGGGTCACCCACCCATTGCACACCATGGCACACACAGATGCAATAATCATGCCTTTACACCCCTGCAGGACCCCTACCTAACGTCACCGGACAGGAGGTTCCAGACGTCCACTCCCCCCACAGAAGAGGCCCACAGTGATGACAGCTGCTCTGTCCAACTGGATCTAGATGACCAGCCCGGCCCATCTGGGACCTCGGGACAGTCGGGTCCCCTGACACAGTCACAGGCCACCACAGAGCCTCCCACCTCAGGAAACACCAGCACAGCACCCACCCAGCTGGCCCATACCTCTGTCCCCAGGACACGTCAAGCAGCAGTGTGTCCACCACTACAGGGAACCCAGGCAAACCCACCACCCCAAGAACAGCAGGGACCTGGGAGCAGTGGCAAGGGCACACGGTTCAGGGGACAGAGGCCCAGGAAAACCGGGGAACTCTGAGGTCTGCTGTGCGACAGGGGGAGGACAGGCCCAGGGAACCCACTCTCCACGAGGCCCTCTCCAACATCATGGGAGCGTACCATAATTCCCAGGAGACGATGGCAACGGTACTGGCCAAATTTCAGGAGACCCAGCGGCTGCAGGAGGAACAGTATTTGGGGTTCAAGGAGGAACTCAAATCCATCAATATACCACCCTGGGCACCATTGTAGGGGTGCTGAAGGACCTTGTGAACACCAGGAGGGACACTGTGGCACAACAAGGGGCCCCTGACACTATCCTGGACGATGAACTGCCCACCACCTCCACCGGCGCTAGTGGACAGGAGGCACCGCCACAGGACCACAACACCAGCACCCCACCCCCTGCAGATGGAGAACCACCCCACAAGCGGTCCCTGAGATCCAGGACAAAGACAGAGAACAATGCCAAGACCCCCGCCAAGAAATGAGACTACCCTGATTGTCATCCTTCTGTCCCACTTTGTCACCCTGTCCATCCTTAAACTGCCCTAGCTCCACTTCCTATGCCCCTTTGGACAATGCACCTGTGAGACAAATAGACTGGACTCTGACATGGACATTCCTCCACCATCACCCCTGACCACTTTAATACCACCTCCACCATTTTGTACTTAATAAACACCCTTGAATCACAAAACAATCTGGAGTCAGTCTGTGCTTTCACAAATGTGTATTTGCAATAACTGAGGAAAATACCAATGTCCATTCAATTTGTCTCCATACCTATGTCACACAGCTCTAGTCCATGAGGTAACATACCAGAGGTCACACAGTGGGACCCACATCTGTGAAATGGAAAGGAAAGTGACAAGTCAGGGCCCATACACTGGGTGAAAGTGACAGACAGATGATAGGTCTTACAATTTTATCAGATGTAGGAGGCGGTGATGTCTTCTTGCCTGTGTCTCACTGGAAGTATTGCTGGATCACGGTGTTTCTGTTGTCTATGTCCTCCTCTTCTGCCTCCTCTTCTTCACTGTCCACAGGCTCCACAGCTGCCATAAGACCCCCTTCTGGACTATCCTCCTGCAGAAAAGGCACCTGTTATCGCAAAGCCAAGTTGTGCAGCATACAGCAGGCCATAATGATCTGGCACACCTTCGTTGGTGAGTAGTAGAGGGAACCACCTGTCATATGGAGGCACTGGAACCTGGCCTTCAGGAGGCCGAAGGTCCTTTCTATGACTCTCCTAGTTCGCCCATGTGCCTCATTGTAGCGTTCCTCTGCCCTTGTCCTGGGATTTCTCACTGGGGTCAGAAGCCATGACAGGTTGGGGTACCCAGAGTGACCTGCAAATGTCGAGGGACAGCTGTTAGACACACACTAACCCTTAGGGACAACCCCAGACAACTATTCACATAGTATAGGGTCCTTGTCCTCACCTATTAGCCACACACGGTGCCTCTTGATTTGCCCCATCACATAAGGGATGCTGCTATTCCTCAGAATGTGAGCGTCATGGACTGAGCCAGGAAACTTGGCGTTCACATGGGAGATGTACTGGTCTGCCAAACAAACCATCTGCACATTCATAGAATGGTAGCTCTTCCGGTTTCTGTGCACCTGTTCACTCCTGCGTGGGGGGACCAAGGCCACATGTGTCCCATCAATGGCACCTATGATGTTGGGGATATGTCCCAGGCCATAGAAGTCACCTTTCACTGTAGGCAAATCCTCCACCTGAGGGAACACGATATAGCTGCGCATGTGTTTCAGCAGGGCAGACAACACTCTGGACAACACGTTTGAGAACATTGGCTGAGACATCCCTGATGCTATGGCCACTGTAGTTTGAAAAGACCCAGTTGCCAGGAAATGGAGTACTGACAGGACCTGCACTAGAGGGGGGATTCCTGTGGGATGGCGGATAGCTGACATCAGGCCTGGCTCCAACTGAGCACACAGTTAATGGATTGTGGCACGATCAAGTCTGTAGGTGACTATTACATGTCTCTCTTCCATTGTCGACAGGTCCACCAGTGGTCTGTACACCGGAGGATGCCGCCATCTCATCACCTGCCCCAGCGGACGTGCCCTATGGACAAGAACAGCGAGCACAGAGTCAGCCAACACTGAGGTAGGAAAAATAAAATTTTATTGCACACATTTGTCAATCCGCTATGTGCCTGTGTCTGTGTGTATGCAAGGCCTACATATGTGTGAGGCATTTAAAATTAATGCCATGCGGCCCCCTGAAATGGCGGCTGCCTGACCTGTAATGTGGGACAAGGGGATATGAGGTAACTGTGCTGGCGTTGTACACCGTCGCGATAGGCGGTCAAAGACCGCGGCGCAATCCTGCATTGGTTAACATTGGACCCTATGGGTCCCAGGCGCCAATGACGATGTACGTCGGCGGTGACGGTACGCACCGCCGCGGACGTGACCACCATTTTCTGTCTGTTCAATCACTTGATACCTGATCTTCAACAGGAGAGGACCTACACTGCAAGTGCTGCTGTGACCTCAGTCTGGAAGTGACGATGGCTCATATGTCTTGGGAAAGGGCCCCTACCTTCACATCGGAGGAGTTGGACAAACTAGTGGATGGGGTCCTCCCCCAGTACATGCTACTCTACGGTCCTCCAGACAAACAGGTGAGTACACTGTGAGCATGCTGTATGGGCAATGCCTGTTTGGAGTGGTGTGGATAGAAGATACAGGGTGGGGGGGAATGAGGCCTGCATGATTGGACGGTGAGTGTATGTGCATCTGGGCAAGGGTGGGAATGTGGGCCAATGACTGTGATGGTCCGGACAGTTACAGTTTTTCCTTTCGCCTTGTACTATTCCTCTAGGTCAGCGCCCACCAGAAGATGGATAATTGCCGTGCCATCGCCAAGGACGTCCGGACCCTGGGGGTCCACCACAGACAGAGCACCCGCAGCCGGAAAAGATGGGAGGACATTCGCCGCTGGAGCAAGAAGACAGCGGAGGCCCAGATAGGGATGGCCTCCCAACGTGGGAGGGGTGCCTGTCGCACCATGACCCCCCTGATATTCCGGATCCTGGAAGTGGCGTATCTGGAGTTGGATGGGCGCTTGAGGGCATCACAGCAGTCACAAGGGGGTGAATACCGTCACATCCATCTGACTGCGCGCATTGGAGGTGTCTGGGTGGGGGAGCTGGGCAGTGGGTTCCCCTAGACTAGGGCGAGCTTTGTAGGCAAGGACCCCTTGTGAGGCAGGCTAAGTGGCACCCTAACCCCACCAGTGGTAAGAGCCATCAACACCTAGTCAGGCTCCTGTGACTTCAAGGTGTGCAGCAATCGGGCATAGGCCATGTAACCCATGTCCCTGTGATTAATTAGGGAACTCTAAGTAAGTGCATGGCGTAGTTCAGAGGGCTGCTGTGTCTGTAGTGTCCGCCAACGGTAGCGGTATTGCATGCACTGAACATGTCTTTCTTCTTTCTTTCTGTAGAAGGCTGGCCTGGCTTGTAGTGGGTACCAGATGTACTTACACCTTGTGTCAGGTCCAGTTATCCCTTATTAGTGTAGAAGAGGTGTTTCTAGCAGCTTAGGCTGATAGAAGGTAGCTATGGCAAAGCAGCTTAGGCTGAACTAGGACATATGTAAAGCTCCTACTATACCACTGGTGTCAAATGCACAATATCATAAGAAAACACAATACACAGATATACTAAAAATAAAGGTACTTTATTTTTATGACAATATGCCAAAAGTATCTCAGTGAGTACCCTCAGTATGAGGATGAGAAATATACACAAGATATATGTACACAAACCAAAATTATGCAGTAAATAGCAAAAGGAAGTAATGCAAGCAATGTAAAGTTACAGTAGATTGCAATAGGAGCACATAGGTATAGGGGCAACACAAACCACATATTCCAAAAGTGGAATGCGAACCACGAATGGACCCCAAACCTATGTGAGCTTGTAGAGGGTCGCTGGGACTGTAAGAAAAACAGTGAGGGTTCGAAAAATAGCCCACCCCAAGACCCTGTAAGGTAGGTGTAAAGTGCACCTACAACCCCCAGAGAGCACAGAAGTCATGATAGGGGGATTCTGCAAGGAAAACCAACACCAGCAATGCAACAACAGTGGATTTCCGGACCTGAGTACCTGTAAGACAAGTGGACCAAGTCCAAGAGTCGCGACAGAATCGAGAGTGGGCAGGAGCCCAGGAAATGCCAGCTGAGGGTGCAAGGAAGCTGCCACCGGATGGAAGAGGCTTGGTGTTTTGCAAGAACGAAGAGGACTAGGAACTTCCCCTTTGGAGGATGGATGTCCCACGTGGTGAAGAAGCTTGCAGAGGTGTTCCCACGCAGAAAGACCGCAAACTAGCCTTGCTAGCTGCAAGGGTCGCAGTTAGGGTTTTTGGATGCTGCTGTGGCCCAGGAGGGACCAGGATGTTGCCACTTGGATAAGGAGACAGAGGGGGCGCCCAGCAAGTCAGGGAGCCCTCACAGAAGCAGGCAGCACCCGCAGAAGTACCTGAACAGGCACTTAGAAGAAAAGTGAACCAGAGTCCACTCGAAGTCACAAAAGGAAGTCCCACGATGCCGGAGGATAACTCAGAAGGTTGTGCACTGCAGGTTAGAGTGTCGGGGACCCAGGCTTGGCTGTGCATGAAGGAAATCCTGGAAGAGTGCACAGGAGCCGGAGCAGCTGCAAATCACGTGGTACCCAGCAATGCAGTCTAGCGTGAGGAGGCAAGGACTCACCTCCACCAAACTTGGACTGAAGAGTCACTGGATTGTGGGAGTCACTTGGACAGAGTTGCTGAGTTCCAGGGACCAAGCTCGTCGTGCTGAGCAGGGACCCAGAGGACCGGTGATGCAGTCTTTTGTTGCCTGCGGTTGCAGGGGGAAGATTCCGTCGACCCACGTGAGATTCTTGAGAGCTCCTGGTGCAGAGAGGAGGCAGGCTACCCCCAGAGCATGAACCACCTGGAAACAGTCGAGAAAGCCGGCAGGATGAAGCGATACAAGGTTGCTAGTAGTCGTCTTGCTACTTTGTTGCGGTTTTGCAGGCGTCCTGAGCAGTCAGCGGTCGATCCTTTGGCAGAAGGTGAAGAGGGAGATGCAGAGGAACTCTGGTGAGCTCTTGCATTCGTTATCTAAAGAATTCCCCAAAGCAGAGACCTTAAATAGCCAGAAAAGGAGGTTTGGCTACCTAGGAAGGAGGATTGGCTACCAAGAGAGGTAAGAGCCTATCAGAAGGAGCCTCTGACGTCACCTGCTGGCACTGGCCACTCAGAGCAGTCTAGTGTGCCACAGACACCTCTGTTTCCAAGATGGCAGAGGTCTGGGACACACTGGAGGAGCTCTGGGCACCTCCCCTGGGAGGTGCAGGTCAGGGGAGTGGTCACTCCCCTTTCCTTTGTCCAGTTTCGCGCCAGAGCAGGGCTGGGGGATCCCTGAACCGGTGTAGACTGGCTTATGCAGAGATGGGCAGCATCTGTGCCCATCAAAGCATTTCCAGAGGCTGGGGGAGGCTACTCCTCCCCAGCCTTCACACCTATTTCCAAAGGGAGAGGGTGTTACACCCTCTCTCAGAGGAAATCCTTTGTTCTGCCTTCCTGGGCCAGGGCTGCCTGGACCCCAGGAGGGCAGAAACCTGTCTAAGGGGTTGGCAGCAGCAGCAGCTGCAGTGGAGACCCCGGAAAGGCAGTTTGGCAGTACCCGGGTTCTGTGCTAGAGACCTGGGGATCATGGAATTGTCTCCCCAATGCCAGAATGTGTCCTATGGCCGCTCACCCAGGAAGGTGGGCATCTCCTTCGCCCCAGGCACCTCAGGGCCTGCCCCAGTCAGCCCTTCTGCCCTCAGTGAGGAGGCTATTGACCTCCTGAGATCCCTCACTGTTGGGCAGTCTACCATTCTGAATGCCATCCAGGGTGTAGAGAGGCAGTTGCAACAGACCAATGCATACCTGAAGGGCATTCATTCTGGCCAGGCAGCCCAACAGAGAGCATTTCAGGCTCTGGCCTCTGCACTGATGGCAGCCATTGTCCCTGTGTCCAGCCTCCCCCTCCAACTTCCTCCACCCAGACTCAATCCCCAGTACCTCAGCCTATCCCAAGCACACCATCAGACCAGCATGCACACACCTCAACACACAAGGGTGGCTCTGGCAAACATAAGCACCACACATCCCACAGGCACTCACACAAGCATCATACCCATGCAGACATGCCAACATCCACTGCCTCCACTGTGTCCCCCTCCTCCACGTCTCCCTCCTCCCTCCCTGTCACGTCTCCACTCACACCTGCATACACTACATCTTCACCCACTACCTCCATCACCAGCACACCCATCACCACACACCGCTCACGTGCAGTCACCACCCCCACTACCATTCACAAATCCCCTGTGTCCTCTCCCAGTGTGTCTGTGAGCCCTCCTCCCAAACTACACAAACGCAGCCACACACCCACCCAACAGCCATCCACCTCATGACAGCCTCCAGCCCATGCACCTTCACCCAAAGTCAGCATATGAATACCTCCTACAACCACTACCTCTTCCTCCACTCCCAAACCCTCTCCATCTACCCGTCCCAGTGTGTCAAAAAAGCTTTTCCTCTCAAATGTTGACCTCTTCCCTATACCCCCACCCCCTCGTCCGTCCCCTATGGCCCGCATTTCCAGGTCCCAACCCAGCACCTCAGCCACCACATCACCGGGCACACCGGTGAAAGAAATATCCGGATTCTGGAGTGCGCCAAGCAACAGGGCTACCAGTGTCCCAAGGAGCGAGTCCAAGGACATTCCCCAACCTCCAAAACCGAAGAAGTTGCCCACATCCCGGAGGGAGAAGGCCAAAACACCTGCCACCAAGGGCTCAGCCAAGACAACAGTTGGGAGTGGCAAGACAGCTGCGCAACCATCCAAGGTGGGGAAGGGCCTGAAAGAGGAAGGCAAGTCAACGTCGCCGCCAACCTGCCCGGCGGACAAGACCGCCACCGGCACCGCCATACATGTACCGCCGCCACGGGCACCGCCGCCGGCACCCAAGATACTGAGCCCTTCACCAGCACCGCAGACACTGTGCCCTTCAGCAGCACCGAGGTCAGTGAGCCCACCACCAGCACCGCCGCTCATGACACCGCCGCCAGCATTGAGGTCAGTGAGCCCCCCACCAGCACCGCCGCTCATGACACCGCCGCCAGCACCGAGGTCAGTGAGCCCGCCACCAGCACCGCTGCTCAATGACCGCCGCAAGCCCCGTCGCTACTGAGCCCGCCACCAGCACGCCAGTGGCCACGCCACATCCTGATCCAGTGGCACCACCGCAGACATGGCTGCCATCCCCAGTGGTCATTCGTACGAGTCTGGTGGTCAGTTCCAGGGGCCTGGGCAGCTTCCATGTTGCCCCACCGTCAGTGGACTGTCACATCCACTACCTCAGTCCTTGGCAGGATGAAGCACTCTGGGCACAAAGCCCCCTCCAGAACCAGTGGAAAAAGGCACCCACTACCTCTGTCCTTGGCAGGATGAAGCACTCTGGGCACAAAGCCCCCTCCTGAACCAGTAGAGATAGGCATCCACTACCTCTGTCCTTGGCAGGATGAAGCACTCTGGGCACAAAGCCCCCTCCGAACCAGCGGAGAAAGGCATCCACTACCTCTGCCTTGGCAGGATGAAGCACTCTGGGCACAAATCCCCCTCCAGAACCAGTGGAGAAAGGCATCCACTACCTCTGTCCTTGGCAGGATGAAGCACTCTGGGCACAAAGCCCCCTCCAGAACCAGTGGAGACTGTTATCCACTTGAGAGACTGTGGCTTTGCACTCCCCAGGATAAAGCAGTGGGCAAACCACCCACTGGAGAGACTTGAGAGACTGTGGCTTTGCACTCCCCAGGATAAAGCAGTGGGCAACCCACCCACTGGAGAGACTTGAGAGACTGTGACTTTGCACTCCCCAGGATAAAGCAGTGGGCAACCCACCCACTGGAGAGACTTGAGAGACTGTGGCTTTGCACTCCCCAGGATAGAGCAGTGGGCAACCCACCCACTGGAGAGACTTGAGAGACTGTGGCTTTGCACTCCCCAGGATAAAGCAGTGGGCAACCCACCCACTGGAGAGACTTGAGAGACTGTGGCTTTGCACTCCCCAGGATACATCAATGGGCATGGAGCCCCCTCGTGGAGCTGGCGTCGTGCACTCATCTGGCTGAGGTGCCCCCCCTTCCCTTCCCCCTGATGTGCCTGTTTTTTTTCCACCTGATGCCCCTGCAGTGTTCTCTCTGTTTCGATCGGGTATCTTGTGTGGGCCTCGCCTATGCATTTTGGACCCAGTGGTCCACGGATTATATTGGTGCAGTACCTGGACTTGAATTCTTGGTGTACATATTTGTTTATAGTGTATATAAAATGTTGACTAATGGATTATACATGATTACAATCGTTCAACTTATTTCCTTTTGTCATTGCGTTCTTCCAGGGGGGTGGGAGGGGTAAATGTAATATTTAAGCATGTATTGGTGTGTGTGTTGTTGTGGGGAAGGGTGGGGGTGGGGGTGTTGCGTGTTGCATGTGTGTGTCACTCTCTTTTCCCTCCCCCCTCCCCTGTGTTGTAGGTGCAGTTCTCACCGTGTTCGTCGCCACCGTCGGTCGTGCTCCTGGTAGAGGAGCAGGAAGACAATCGCAGGGAGTATTTGGAGTTCTGGCTCCATGGTGTCCTAGTTCCTCGTGGGTTGTGTAGAGGTGAGTGTTTCCCCTTCCAAGTCCTGTTTCCACCGTGTTTTTGTTCACGTTGAATCCGCCCCGGAAAAGGTGGCGGATTGGCCTGTCATAATAGTATGGGCGGTACATTGTCTTCCGCCTGACTGTTTGCCATGACCGCCATGCTGTTTGTCTGTACCGCAGTGGCAGTCGGAGTGTTAAAGTGGCTGTCTATGTTGGCGGTTTCCGCCGTGGTCGTAAACCCATTTTTTTTCCCACTGGCTTGTTGGCTGTATTACCGCCGCTTTAACACCGACCGCCAGGGTTGTAATGAGGGCCTATGTGTAATAATAACTCAGAAAGTCAAGCCTCTCAGACATGATGATACTGCATCCTACATACCACTGCAAACATGTACAGACCTGGGTACTCCAGTGAGTGAGACACACATATCTGCACACATGCAGTGGCCCTAACTATCATGTGGTGGCAAACATGCTCCTTCATTAGTTAGAAGACTAATTCATGGAGTGTATTCCTCTCATCATGTGTATCCATGAGAGACATGCCAAGGCACTTTCGGCTTACCAGTCACCCAGACATTGTGACTAAGACCAATTTAAGACACACAGGTACAATGTACAGAGGGCCAGGGACAGTTGTTAGCCCTCAATTTGTATCATTTTCTTCATTTGATGTGCCACAGCTATGGTAAGTTGCACCAACCATAGAGATATGAACCTGTGTGCATACCTTTTGTCATCTATCCCTAATTTAAATGTGGCACTATAAACTCCAAGTATCAGTCTAAGATGTTACCTGAGGTCAGCTATAACTTGTTACGTATGTGTCAGAATCCAGTTCAGATATGGATCCGAAAAAATTGAGGGACACATTATTTCTTGAAAATATCTGGATTTAAAACATGTTTCCTGATACACTCAGAGACCATGCATGAAACATATGTTAGAGCCACATTTGCATCATCTATTGACGTGAAGCCAGCACTAATTTACAGGCTCCTGTTGGGTTTTGAAAGTTAGTCTAACTGTTGCGTCAACAAATGACGGTAATGTGTAGGAAATATTGTATACCTTACAGGCAACTGTGGACCATATTTATACATTTTTTGCACTGCATCTGTGTTGCTTTTTGACACAAAGGCGGCACAAACTTACAAAATACAATTGTATTTTGTATGTTTGCGCCGCTCTTGCTTCAAAACATGTCGTAAATGCGATGCTAATAAAGTAGAAATATGGCCCTGTATGTTTAACTAGCATTCCACATTACTCTGATTTGTACTCACCAACAAGGCCACAGTCACAATCCCCAGGTGGTCCAGCAGGTCTTGCTCCCTGGCAACAAGGTCAGCCAAGCGGTGCTTCAGCTGGTGGTCATTGCGCAGTGTGTTGTAGATTGTCTTGAGATGGTACTACACCTTTGCCCACCAGAGCCTCCTTGCCTCTGTGTGATAGCTTTGTATCACACGACCACCTGCCTCTATCATTAAGGGTAGGAAGTGGCACACCAGCCAAATAAAGCCACCCAGCTTCTCCTCTCCAATCCTGCCAAGATGAGGCCTACCCAACATGCTTGCACCAAAAAAAGGGAAGAAGGGGGTACAGGGGAGAATAGAGGTAAAGTGGGACAGGGAAATGCAAAAAAACTAAGAACAAAACCTAACTATACACAAACTAACACTACCCACAACAGACTCCCAACACAACAAAGACAAATGTTGACACCGCAAATGACCAAAAAAACACTAAGACAGGATACCACAGACAGTTATGAAACACAAAAAGACAATTTAAAGACCACACTGGAGACAAATTCGCAAAATGCACTGAGAGACAAGTCAAAACACAGCCACACAGTCAGGAAATATCACAGACTACAAACTGAAAGTAAAAGTAGACCCACTGTACCAATTCTGTAAACAGGATATCCTATTACATCACTTCCTGCCTCAAATGCGGTGCGTTTTTATTGTTATGCGTCAAAATATTATGACGCATACAGTCTGTGTGTCATTTCTTTTTTACGCACATGCTTAGAAATAACCCCGCATCCATATTTTGAAATATGTTTCATACTTAACCAATTTCAGGTGGTACAGTGTGGGAATTACCGCTCAGGGCCAATGGATGTTTCATAGCAATGTGCGTCATATTTCGACGCATATGCATAATTTTTTGATTCATGTGTGTTTTTTGACACACATGCGTCAAAGTTTCTGTCTTTAACTGGGTTTGGGTCATTTCTCATTTGTAATAGTACATGACATTTGTGACAATACAGAGGTAGGCTGATTGCACCCACATTGGGCATTACGGTGCATGGGCACATGTGACAGATCATACTACTGCAGACCATGATTCTCTACTTGTTGTACCGGATTTGCGCTCTTCACTGACGTGATAGATGGCCAAACATGTGGGATACAATTAGGTATTACCCAGTTTGGGCATGTTTTGCATCAAGAGAGGATAGCAAGGCGACCTAACTCAATACAGTAACTCAGTGCCGATGGGTCAATGTGTGTGATTTGGCTACTACTATTGTTGTTGTCCCACTGTGTGACCATCACAAGATGCATTTTTGCAAATCTGCTTGTATGCATGTGGAGTCAATGTGTCCAACCCTCAGATGCTATTCAGTGTGGAAATGAGAGAGGACATGTGTTAGTCATACACGTAGCAACAACTGCTGTGTGCACTTCCTAGGTTTTTTGGAACATAAGCACCACCAATGACAAAGCATGCACAGGATAGATAGCAGACGGTTGTTCATGGCAATGTTCCAAAACTTGGCCTTCACATGTCCTGGAATGTTGGATACTACTTCCTAGGCACTTGTTTGTTTACGCACCATGAGTCAGGCATGGGATAATGCTATGTGGGTACCGTGTTTGTGACACTGAGTCCCAAATATAATACACAAATGTAATGTTACGCCACAGTTGGAGTCATATAAATGAGCCATGTCTCTCCTGTGGCAGTGGAGGACCACCAGGCCAAGCAGCATGTGTTCACATATTTCCAGTGGTAAAATGCACAGAGGTGTCTGGTTCATGTGTGTGGGACAATGTTTAGCCTGTATCATTATTGGGGTCTATGTTGTCACAGTTACGTGCAGGTCTAGTCATGAGTCTGTGGAGCCATTTCCTGCATCTACAAAGTATCCTTCGCAGATCAATAGGAGGAAAGTCAATGAGGAATTGAGAACACACATGGGGATAGTCGAGCTCTGTCACTGCAGACGTTTTTATGAGACTGACAGCAGGGCAACCTTGGTGTGCTGACAAAGTTAGTGTCTCAGTATTTTTATACCGGCAGGTGTCCTCACAACATTTGTACATAGGTTGGCCTCTAAAATTCCCACTGCATCTGGGAATATCAGTGCCTCTGTGCTGATCAATCTCACAGCTATTCACCACGCAAGCCCCATCAATATGTTGGGAGCAATGTGAATCAGTGTGTGGACTGTCAGGGTCCTAACATGTGTAGACATTTCATGCACATTATCTGACGTTGTTTGTTGTGCTGAAGGCACCATACCCAATCCATGCATACAGCCATGGTACACTGTCACTATTTGTCACTCATGCATACATGAAACCCAGACAAGGGATAGGCTATGATTCGGCTATTTGGAGACAAGTTCCCCCCCCATGGTAGATAAATACACTGATTATGCTATACAATGTATTTGAGTATGCATTGTAGACCCACCTGACACAATACCCCAGGAGGAAAGTGAGGGTTGGGAAAGCAACTATGATACAAATGTAGCCACAAGGAACCTTTAGGGTAACGCAAAGTCAGGAACCTGGGTCAATCAGGATCCAAACATTTAACAAGGTAAATACACAGTGGTCAGACTGAGACTGGTCAAAGGTGGAACAACATTGTGGAAACTGAAAACTGTGTTTCTCCTCTGTGTTGGAACGTAACACATTAACCCAAGGGATGTGTTACACAGCTGATTTTTACAGCAATGCATAACAGTGTTATAGATAAAATGGCAGCTTCTTTGCTGTTCCAGGCAGCTGCAAGGGCAGTGCATTTTCCAATGGCTGGTCTCCTTGGAGGTGCTCACAGGTGTGTGCAGCATCAGTCTCTCACAAGTCCTGTAGGTGAGATTCAAGTTCAAAGGGCCAACAGTACCTTTCACAAGGGAAGCAATGTACAGGTGATTACAGGTCCAACAGACTACAAGGCAGTGCATTATTTAACCTGACGTCCATGCAGACAGAAGTACAATGACTATGCCATACCATACTAAAGAGGGAAGCACACTGGATTCACATTGTGAGTCTGGGTGTGTGTAGAGGAGGGATTATCTGGGTACACATATTTCCATTCCAGGGACCTCTGAAGAAGGGTGGGCTGAGACAGGGAACATGGGTGTGGCTGGACTTAGGACATGGGCTGCCATGTGCAGGGGATGTCATGTGAGCAATGCTAGTCATACCTAGGTGCTATCAATTTGCTGCTTATATGGAAATCTTGTCACACATAGTCCTTGCAAAGATAGGTGATGTAAGACTTACTGCTGTCAAGGGTCTGGTCATACCTTCTTGTCACCAATGCAATAGCACTTTTACTGCCTCATGTATGAGGCATTTTTTCCCCTTATTGACTGATGGTGTCTTAGTTGTGTGCCATTTGCTGCGATGAACCATGTTGCCAACATGTATGTGTGAAATAGGTGTGGTCCTCTGCTATTGCCCTTCAAATGTGAAATGTACAGGATATATGTCATTTACGGTGTGTGTGAATTTGGCTGTACATTCATACCCATCAAAATAGATTTGGATTTTTCCGTGTCCTAATCTGTATTTCAGCAATGCTCCATGAGGCTACACTCTGATTCTGATAGTTAGAGATAATGTTATGCAAAAATGATTATCCAGACCATGATATAGTGAATAGTATAGGTGTTTATTGACATATGGTAAGACAGTGGTGATGGATGAGTAGAGTTAAAAGAAATTTTGGACAATATGTTGTCTCCGACGCAATCCTGCAGCTGTGTTTGGATGGTCCCCCTTATGTTGATGGACAGCATCCTCCTCTTCCGGCATTTGTGGGTCGGGTTCATATAGGGGAATGTTCCTTCTGACACATATGTTGTGCAGGATGGCACAGGTCAAAATTATTTTGCACACCATTTCTGGTGAGTATAGGAGGCTGCCTCCGGTGATGTCGAGGCACCTCAATCTTGACTTCACGATGCCAAAGGTCCTCTCGACTATGGTGCGTGTCCTCCTATGTGCCTCATTACAGGCACGCTCTGCTGCAGTGCTTGGGTTTGCAAATGGGGTCATGATCCATGGCTGGATCCCATACCCCTGATCAGCTGAAAGAGAAAATGAGTGAGAACATGTTGATGTACCTTGCACCATAATTATCACTTTGCATGGCAGTTGTTCACTTGTGTTGTCTGTGACTCATCAGTGTTTGTGTTATTGTGTGGAATCCTAGGCTTCTAGGATGTACCATCAGCACTGGGTTGTTTCCTTATCTGAACGGGTGTTTGGCTGTTGACCGGATGTCAGCAGTATTTCTGTTGAGTTGCAAGTTGAGTGTGTAGTCCCTTGCATTGTGTCATGTGAAAGAGGTGTCCCTGTGTCTTAACTGGGGGTGAGATGATACTTCCATACACAGATCCAATTCCACAGTGGTGGTAACACGGTTTCATCTATATACCCTGGACATCCCATCCAATTTCACATATGCAATAGAATCATTTAATCATCAGTGAGACCCTTAGATTTGGCAAGGTGACAATGTACAACACATCTCCGTACGTTGTCAGCACTGACGTGTTGACAATTGACTATGCACTAATTTCACATGTGTGACAAGCTCACTGCAGACCTATTTCTCTGCCCTTGCCAAGTCGACTCAGGTTGTAACGTGTACCTATACTACTGAACATGTTCTAGTTTAGATGGCTAACTTGGTTGTGAGGTTGTCATTTTGAGTTTCAGAAGGTCCGTATGCCTGTACATCTGTTGTGTGTGTGTTAATTTGTCGCAATGCGTATGTGTAGGAATGTGCACTTTCAATATCATCCCATCGATATGTGTTTTTCGCACAGTCCACTTGCTTATCGTTAGTGGGCAATGTGAGAGCATGAGTGATGTGAGATATTGGTACTGCCTCAATGATTGCATGTGACCTTCATTGTAGTCATCATCATGCTATGTGTGTCATGGTGTTTGACCTGCAGCGAAACACATTACACACCCCTTACACAGTACTTATTGTTTGGAAGGGTGTTTGATTGAGTGTTATTGATGTGATATTGAAAGATTAATCTTCCAAATTGTACTGCCAGTGGGGGCCATGTCTTTGTCCTTATGTTGTTTTAAATTGTCCCCTTGTGTCTGTGGAGTGACATCTGATATTCTTTGGAACTGTCATTTGTCCATAGGTGTGTATCCCATTGGGTGAGGATATCAAACATGCCTAGCGGTGTCACAACCTCATTGTCTTCCTGTCCACGTGTCGATGTTGTGGTGTATGTGTTGTGTGTCCTACAGGGTTGCTGTGCAGTGTGTATATAACTGGGTTTCTGTACTTACCAACAAGTAGGCCATTTCCATATCGTCCATCCTGGAAGTGTTGATTGATGGTGCAGTGACAGAAGATGAATGAATCAAGTACACTTCCAGGATACTTTGCCATGATGGTGATCAAACCCCGGTGATCGACAGTGGCCTGCACATTGATGGAGTGTGTTTGCTTCCTGTTGCGGTATAGATGTTCGGTTGCAGCAGGTGGCACAATCCGTACATGTGTGCAGTCAATGGCACCAAGGACATGAGGGAAGCCATTAATTTGGTAAAACCCCTGTTTTGTCTCCTGCTGCTTCTGCTGTGTGTTGGGGAAGCTGATGTGGTGGGTGTGAGGGAGATGATAGCATCCAGTACCTTGGGTAGGAAGGCGGAGAATTATGGCAGTGAGATCCCAGCAACCAGGGCACCAGTGGTTTGAAAGGAGCCACTTGCCAACATGTGGAGTACAGCTAGCAGCTTGGTTTCTGGTGGAATGGTGCGGGGTGTCTACAAGCTGGGTGCCAACTGTGGCTCAATGTCGCGCAGCAGCTCCTGAATGGCTTGCCAGTTGAGCCTGTACCTCTGAATGATGTCTTGTTGGCGGAGTCCCAGAAGGGTTGTCCTGGTGCGGAATATCCTCTCCTGCCTTCTGCGTTGTCTTTGGGGTCCCTGCTAGTGTTGTGGAAGCTGCTGTTGTTGGTCCTGTGCTCTGCGTCTGCGTGCATGCTGGATGAAAAGCATCTTCATGTCTTCCTTTTGGAGATCTGCTGTTGCTTCTGTGTGTTTTCATTAAGTACAGGGGTGTTTGCCCCATTTTAACGCCTGCCCTGACCCAGGCGTTATTTTTTTACACAAATTGGGCTGTGCCTCATTTTCCACCTCCGCCTCACGGCCGTGCCTCATTTGTGCGCGGTAGCATAAATAAGGCGCACAGGAGTTTAAGTCATTTTTTGGACGGGAATGCCTACCTTGCATGTCATTAATGCAAGGTGGTTTCCCGCATCCAGAAAATTACGCACATGGCGGAATTTTGGCGTTCGCGGGCTCGGGCATCAAAGTTTAAATATGGTGCACGGTTTGTGCCGATTGTGTGTCAAAACTTTTGATGCACATTTGGTGCAAATAGAGTATAAATATGCCCCTAGTGTTTTCCAAAAATTGAGAGATTTGGTCAGATCCCCCATGATTCTCCAAGCCATGAGGGATAATTGTTCCTCCAAAATGACAGGATGTGGAAGGCCCATCGGATCCGACAAGAGATCTACTCAACTCTGAATCCGAACAGGAGCCAGGCAACACAGGCCTAAAACCAGTGGGAACCAGGATTGCGCTTTCTAAAAAGGTGTCACCAGAATCATCTCCACTTTTTGTCGAAGTACATGGGAGAAAACTCGGTGAATCATCGAGAAAGGAGGAAAAGCATAAGCCAGTTCCTCCGACCAGTTATGAAGGAACGCGTCCGAGCTGAGAGCTTGCAGATTTGGTCTCCAGCTGTAAAACCGCGGAAGATGCGCGTTCAGGCGAGATGCGAACAGATCTACTGACAAAGAACCCCACAGGTTGTTGAGAAATTGAAATATCCTGGGATGCAACCTCCAATCGCTGACATCCCGAAGATATCTGGAGTTCCAATCCGCTCTCACATTCACTGAGCCCACAATATATTCCGCTGTAACATATATCTGATGGGCTAGGCAAAAGTGACAAAAATCTTTCGCAATCTCTGCTAACATCTTGGATCGGGTTCCCCCCTAGTTTGTTTATGTACCTGACCGCAGAGATGTTGTCCATTTTCAAAAGAATACAACATTGGGCCTTGAGTGGAGACAACGTCTTCACTGCAAATGAACCAGCCAGAAGTTCCAGGCAATTGATATGCATCCGAAGCTCCTCCGAGAACCCCTGTTTCCATTTGACCACACCTGGCACCCCAGCCCCATCTGCTGGCATCTGACTCTATGACTACTTCCAGAACGGAGGCAAATTTTGCTCTGCCATTCCAGGCATCCATATGAGTCAACCACCAAATAATCTCTGCCCAGGCTTCCTGGGATAACATTACTTGCTCCGAATAAAAGAGACCCTTCCGAAGGTGTAAAATCTTCATTCTCTGAAGGGCTCGAAAATGTAGAGGCCCCGGAAAAATGGCCTGAATAGATGATGCTAGTAGGCCCACCAATTGGGCAAGAACCCTCAAGGAAATCGAATGAGCAGACAACGCTCTCTTCAATTCCTTCTTGATGGCCAATCTCTTTGTCAAGGGAAGTTGTAACTGAGCTGACACCAAATCTATGCTGAACCCCAAGAAATCTATTTGTTGGGTCAGAATTAATTGGGATTTCTCTGCGTTTACGATAAAGCCCAGATCCTGAAGCAATTGAACTGTCCATGATAAGTGGAGAAGTACAGGACCCTCCTCCTGTGCCATGATTAGGATGTTGTCTAAATAAATGATAAGCCTGACCCCTTTCTCTCGAAGCCATTGAACGACTGGACGCATCACCTTGGTGAAACACCAGGGGGGCTGAAGGGGAGAGCTGGAAACTCGTAACATCTCATTCTCCAAAAGAACTGGAGAAAACTCCGATGAGGAGCGAAGATGGGAATAGTTAGGTAAGCGTCTTTGAGGTCTAATCGTACCATCCAATCCCCTTGGAGCAAAAGGTCCCGAAGGAGATGAATACCTTCCATCTTGAAATGTCGGTAGACAATCCAAGAGTTGAATTGGTGAAGATTCAGAACTAATTAAGAACCCCTTCCTTTCTTCTGAACCAAAAAGATGGTGCTGATGAAGCCCCTGGGATGGGGAGGAGAAGGAACAATCGCTCCTTTCATAAGCAAGGCTTCGACCTCTAGATCTATGAAAGAACTCTCTTGTTGGGAAAAAAGGTGAGGAGGAGGAATGGAGACCTGTTCTGGGTTTGAATAGAACTCTAGGTGAAAACCTTGGATGGTTTCTAAAACCCACGCATCTTGGGTGATTAGGGACCAATTGTTTACAAACCAACCCATTCTGCCCCCAAAATAATGTCCCCGGACGGAATCAGAATTACCTGGTTGGGGGGCAACTTGATTATATTGTCCTCCTCTGTGAGGGCCCCTTGGCTTCCGTCCTCTGTATCCACGACCTCTTGCCGGGTAGAAATTGGCATTGGCCTGATATCCCGAGGAACCTCTGCCTCTGTAGTAAGGTCTGGAAGCCTAGGGACTGAACCAGCCTGACATCCGACCTCCAAAACTCCGGCCCTGCGAAAAAGGCCACTGTTGAAAACCTTTTTGATGGATGTTTGAGCCTTGTCTAGTGCCGAAAATGTGGCCACGTATTTAGCCAAATCCTTAACGAATCTATCTCCAAACAGGAGTCCATTAGTTGCAAGTCCCGCATCAGACGGAGCCAATTCTGTAAGTTTAGTATCTATTCGTAGTAGGAGGGATTTTCTGCGTTCTGTAGAAATAGCGCAATTGGCATTCCCTAGGAGACAAATGGCTCGTTGTGCCCATTCTAATAAAATCTCCGGATCAACACCTTCTTGCGATTCTTTCACTTGTACAGCCAAATCTAAGATCTTGGTAAGCGGGCCAGATATATCCAATAGTTAGTCCTGGAAACTTCTCCAAACCCTATCAATGCCCTTCTTGGGGCCTTTTGCGTACTTTTTTAAGAAGGTTACCATATGTGGGTCTACTTCCGGGGTGTCCGCATCCTTTCCAGATAAGGCTGGACAGGGACATTACGAGCGGAGGGTGTTTCTAACCTCTTCTTCAAAACCTTTCCTTAATCTGGTTTGAACATATTCTGCCACCTCTTGACACGGAACACATTCAGTGGATCGAGGGTGCATGATACTGTCAGGGTAAAATTTTAAGGCCCATATTTATACTTTTTGACGCAAAACTGCGCCAACGCAGTTTTGCGTCAAAAAAATTAGCGCCGGCTAACGCCATTCTGAAGCACCATGCGGGCGCCGTATTTATTGAATGACGTTAGCCAGCGTTAGCCGCCGGCGCTGTCTGGTGTGCGTTAAAAAAAAACACGTACACCAGGCAGCGCCGGCGTAGGGGGAAAATGGCGTATGGGCGTCCAGAAATGGTGCAAGTCAGGCTGAGGCAAAAAAATCGCCACAACCCGATTTGCGCCATTTTTTTACGACACCCATCCCCCATTGAAATGACTCCTGTCTTAGCAAAGACAGGAGTCATGCCCCCTTGCCCAATGGCCATGCCCAGGGGACTTCTGTCCCCTGGGCATGGTCATTGGGCATAGTGGCATGTAGGGGGGCACAAATCAGGCCCCCCTATGCCACAAAAAATAAAAAATAAAATACTTACCTGGACTTACCTTAATGTCCCTGGGGTGGGTCTCTCCATCCTTGGGTGTCCTCCTGGGGTGGGCAAGGGTGGCAGGGGGTGTCCCTGGGGGCAGGGGAGGGCACCTCTGGGCTCATTCTGAGCCCACAGGTCCCTTAACGCCTGCCCTGACCCAGGCGCTAAAACCCGGCGCAAATGCGGGTTCTTTAGTCCCGCCCACTCCCGGGCGTCATTTTTGCCCGGGAGTATAAATACGACGCATATGCATCGCAGTCATTTTTTAAGACGGGAACGCCTACCTTGCATATCATTAACGCAAGGAAGGTGTTCACGCAAAAAAATGACGCTAACTCCATGAACTTTGGCGCTAGACACGTCTAACGCCAAAGTATAAATATGGAGTTAGTTTTGCGTCGAATTTGCATCGAAAAAAACAACGCAAATTCGGCGCAAACGGAGTATAAATATGCCCCTAAATGTTTCCCCAGAGGTTGAAAAGCGGAGTCCTCGGTGTGATTCGCCTTGCGTTTACGTTTACCCTGTATTTTGTCTGAAACAGGTGACTTATCTGAATTAGAAGAATCGGAATCAGAATGTTGACTAGTGTGCACTGAAGGGGTAGAACGAGGTTGGAATGCTTCGTATTCATGATTGTTAAGGACCAAGGTAACGGTCTCATCCAGAAGGTCATCAGATGACCGGCCAGGTTCATTTGTATTGACCTCAATTGGGGTGGGGTTCCCTGAGCCTGCGCCAAAGCGCCTAAAATCATGGTTGAAAATAGGTTGTGCAAATGGACGTAAAGCTTTAACCAAGGCTTTATTAACAGAATCTTGCACGTGGAAATCAAGTGCCTTCACAGGGCTCTCTTCCATATGTTGGTCATAATGACCAGCATCATACTCCCCATATTGTTCGTCATCTCTAAAATGGGCCATTTTTCTGTGCCAACAATAATAATGAGGTCCCAAGAGCACAGTTAAATTGGGGGGAAAAAACACAAATGCCTCACTTAAACAAGGTCTGCCGGTCAGAGGAGGGAGGCACAAGCAAATTCTTTTCTTTTTTTCCCCTCGAGCCCAAAGCTCTAAAGTATTCTTGCAGCCCCTCCGGGCGTATTCTGAGGAGAAAAACGGCTGTAAATCCTGTTAATCAGAGCATCTGCGGAAATACAGTGTTCACTCGCTGGAAGACGCGCTCGCACAAGGAAAACCCTTGTGCGCATGCGTGAGGTCCCACGAGTGAAGCGTGCTTAGAGGAAAGGCCTTATTCTCCTCAGGCCTCCTCGCTGGTATGCATAAAACACTATACAAGCGCACATGTTTAATGGAGCGTGAATAATAAAGAATGCAACAAATTCTAAATACAATAAACCAGAACGTTAGGTGCAGCAATAGATAACAATTGAAGCGCATGAAGGCACTAGGCCGCGATGAATGCTAATCACACTTTGAATATTATAAGTACAAGAGAAAAGAACTTAGCTCTGTGCTGCAGCAGCAAAGAAAGAGGACAGATTCTAGAGGACTATGACATATGTAGGCTGGGGTAGACCCTGATTGGGGGTGATACCTGGACTGTTGCCTCATGGGAAATTAAGTTTAAGTTTTTCATTGGCTGCTCTGTTTTACAGTAAAGAAAGAGATAGCATAATCTGTCCTGACATAGAATTTGAAAAAGCTCCTTGATAACAAGAACTGCCAGTGAATACTGAAAGTTGAAAACCTCAGCTAAATGTGTTTGAAGAGAGGGGTCAAAAGTTCAGCTGGCTGTCAGAAGGTAATACTTATTCCATTGCAGAGGAAATTAGATTTGTAGAATGACATCCAGGCAAGCAGTTAAAAATCCAATAGAAACATCTAAGTTTGTGCTGAGACTTATAAAGTGGAACGCAAATGACACAGATAAATAATTACCTCAGGCCCTCACTTGAAGTCTCTGAAATGACTTCAAAACTCGATGTCTCTGTAAGATACAGGAATATTTATGCAGCGGCAGAGCTCCGGTGCTCAAAAATGCTGGAGAAATTATTCATTTTGATGTGAAACATCTTCCTTCCAGGAAGTGCTGAAGCCTTGCAGAGCTCTAAAGAGCAGCGGCCATCTTGCGTGACCTCCAGCCATGCTCCTGAGGTGATCATTTTGAATCTACTTCACGTTATGTGTAGTTGCCCCAGTATCAAGGAAGATTGTGTCAGATTGCTGAATGCACCCCTTCGCCAGAAAGGGGTGACAAACATCATAGAGGTGGCACATATATGTTTGGCAGATGATAGGAAGGAGCACTAAATTAATTGATAGTTGACACATAGTAATTTTAAGAATTGATTTCAATTCACCACGCAAGCTCTAATGGTAAGGTTGAGGCAAGATGAGCTGGTGGCAACAGCAATGGACTAAAGGTGCCCCAATATGAATAGAGTAGTTACAGACAAAACAAACTTGTATAAATTGGAAATGAGACCATAGGACACTTTTTTGCTAAAACTAAGCATGCTGTTTGGGGTTTGACATGAATTTTTAATGACTTGATATGCAGTTTTACTGGTTTGATGTAATTATTGTTCTTGTGAATGGATTGGTTTCTTACATTATAGTTCAAGAATTGTAATTATTCAGCAAAAAATTACATCACTTAAGACAAGGAATACAAAATACAAAATATAGGAAAAGTCCCAAATATGAATCAAACAGAAACAAGCTGCAAAAACATGATAGCATCAAATAAGATTGCAAGATCTGATTACAGATTAACACTGCGTCCATAGAAAAATCTATGTCCTGACTTTTGCGTTTTGAAGTTTCAGGACTTACTGTTGCAGATAGCCCCTGGTAAGCAGTCCCCTGGTTCTTCTCTTAGATATTTAACTTCGGAAAATAGGAAGATAAGTTAGGGGTGTCCCCTGAAGCCCAGGATCTGTGCCATCCAGGTGAAAATCCCTAGTCCTGAAGAGTCATAAGGGCATCTATGGCAGCCTTGAGGATGGAGTTCACTACTTCTTAGTGGCCCTTCCAATTCTTGTAGGATGTGGACATGCCTGCTCAGAATATCTACTCTGTGATTGCCGATCCCTTCAATGTTTGTAGACCAGCAAGCATATTATTGGAGATGGACCATTACGGTATTTCAGCGGCGAGCCAGCTCTGTTATGGGGTGTTGAAGTGCCTCTGATTATGAATGCTGAAGAGGGTTATTTGTATTATTCGTGTAGACATTCACAACCCTGGACCTTACCCCTAGAAGGTAGCCCTTTAGAGAAAAAAAAAAAATAATAATTTTATGCTCCACCAACTTTATGAGAAGCCCAATCTAACCTGCGCAACTTGGCACTAATACAGAGATCCCAAAAAAGAGTTCCGCCTGAACTCTGATAACCTGGTCATAACCAGAATTTGTAGGTACAGTAGGCGGAAGGGCACACCACAAGATTAACAACTTAAGTCTACCATATGAGGGCAGGTGCTGAAAATGGGTGACCCAGTAAAGGGTAGGACTGATTGTTCAGCAACTAATCATAGAGCTCGTCCAGGCAGAACATGAGGGGTCACATGCACCTTAGCATTTGGGTGAACCACCCTTACACAAGTCACCTGCAGTTCCAGAACCCAGTGGAACACCTACAGTGGCAAAAAGGTTATTTTCCCGAATTGACCATACACTTCTGGGGGTGAAAGTTACTATGCAAGCCCAACTTTGGCCCACAGAGCTGGATTTTGCAGGGTTAATAAAAAAAATTGAGTATTTTACCAAGAACCTAAGACTGACTATGGTACTGTGGGGGCAGCAACACTCTGAACTCTGCCAGTGCGTAGCCACAGCCCGGCAGCCAACAAGGCCAGGATCCTATTGAAGACCAAAGTTATATGTTTTAAGCATAACAGTACTTTTTCCTGGTAGTGTTGGTTTTCCACTGTGCAATGAAAGTACTTTGGCCCATATTTATACTTTTTTAGCGCCGCATGTGCATCATTTTTTGACGCAAAATCGGCACAGACTTGCAAAATACAATTGCATTTTGTAAGTTTGCACCGTTTTTGCATCAAAAAGTGGCGCAAATGCGGCGCTAAAAAAGTATAAATATGGGCTTTTGTGTTCCTGCAGATGAGCTAATGGATGCAGCTGTTCTGCGGGTTCATCAAGTGCAGCCAGATGTACTGATCAGCTGCAAGGACCCGAGCCAAAGAGAAGGTTTAACATCATCACGATCCAGGATACAGCAAAACATTCCACAATGTTTCATTACAAAGAAATAATGGGAATAATATTCCTGCCCATCATTTTTCTTATGGAGACTACAGTGTGCTGTCTTACGAACCTCCTGCAATGAACAGTACATAGGTTGGGAAACCGCCATTACAAGGTGGTCATTACCACGCTTGACTGTTACCATGAAGCCATTACCATGCATATGCCTTTACCATGCATGCCTTTACCACGATTTTACCTTTACCATGTATGCCTTTACAATGAATTTCGTTGTAAAGGCATGTATGGTAAAGGTTATAAAGGTATTATTTTTTTAATTTTGTAAAGGCATGAATGGTAAATGTACATGTGTGATAACAGTTTTACAGGTAAGTATTAAGGGGTATATTTAAGAGCTACTAGCACCATTCTAATGCCACATTAGTGTCACTTTTGTATGCTGATATGGCGTTAGAAGGCCAAAAATGCTGAGCCATATTTACAAGGTGGAGCAATTGCATGCATTGCGTCACTTTGTAACCCTTTGAGCTGCATTGGGCCTGTGCCAGGCGTAATGCATGCTAAGGGGATGTTCTCCCATTACGGGGACCTAAAAAATGCTGCAAGGAAATTTAACAGATATCCATGCATCTTTTTTTTCTGCACTTTTAATGCCTGCTCAGAGCAGGCATTAAAAGGGGGCATGCCATTGAATGCAATGACCCCCTGTGTACTCTGCATGCGTAGCGCCAAAATGTTGGCGCTACTCCTGTAGAGTACATCAATAGAGTAAAAAAAAAATGCTATTGCCCCCTACTGTGTGCCGTACATATTGTGGGGGTAAGGGGGTGCTAAAGGGTGCAAGATAAGCACCACTTATTTTTAAATATGCCCCATAGTGTGTTTATATATGGATCCTTCTCTCTCTCTCTCTCTCTCTCTCTCTCTCTCTCTCTCTCTCTCTCTATATATATATATATATATATATATATATATATATATATATATATATGTAGAGAGAGAGAGAGAGAGAGAGACAAACAAACACATACGCACACACACTCACTCTCACACACACACTCTTACTTTTATTTTAACGGGTTAGGCTGGGGACTGTTTTTTGGGTGGTAAGGGTATTTTTTGGTTTTATGGTGGGTGTGGGTATTTGGGCGGTGAGAGCTTTTTTAGGTTTTAGGGTGGGTATGGGTTTTTAGGTTGCAAGGGCATTTTTAGGTTTTAGGGTGGTAAGGGATGTTTAGTGCAGGTTTAGTTTTTAGGGTGGTAAGGGCATTTTTAGGGTTTAGGGTGGGTATGATTTTTGGGTGGCAAAGTGATTATATATGTATATTTCTGGAGGTTATACTTACCAATTCACGTTTTACCACGTATATGCCTTTACCAACCATCCCTCTACAATGCAATTTTTGTGGTAAAAGGCATGCACAGTAAAATCATTCATTCTAAATGCATGCATGGTAATGACAAATGCGTTGTGGTGACCACGTTGTAAAGGCATTTGTGGTAGTTGCATGCATGGTTCCGTCATACAACCCATAGGTTTATCCCAAGAGAAAAGGAAGTGTAAAATGTTGGAAGGTCCTTGTCATCCTGGAATGCAACGGAGGATACCCAGAGGAGGAACTGTTCCACCTTCCAGGCCACTGAAGGTGATTGAGATGGATTAATTTACTTGCGCCAGAGGCGTGTTCAACATCTTTGTGCAATGAGCTGGTAACACTGCACAGAAGAGAGACTGGCTCAACACCAAGGTGAAAGAGCATCTTAGGATCTCCACACTTGGGTAGGGAGAGCGGTTCGTCCCTACAGTGCATGCTCTGGAGCAAGAGAGTTGCTCGCCAAATGCCTTTTGTATTATGGGTGTTGGTGCCCTGTCCTAGATCTTTATGGCTGCATCTGCCCAAAACAGATTTCCCGTTGCTAGAGGGAAAATGGTCGCCACCCATTGCTTTTAGTCTCCCCATGGTTCTTACACAGTTTGTTTTGGGTCAGTAATCCTACATCTACATGGGGAGGGCTTCAGAGTGCAGTGCCTCGCAGCCTCACTAATAAAAGGGGTGCTTGGTACCACATCCTATTTCTGAGCTGCATACTTGTCTTTCAACTTCTTGACTATTTCTTTTAAAGATGAAGTCCAGCCTGTTTTGCAGGATATGTTTTCCCTTTTGCTGCACGTACACCAGTTGTTTCTGCAGGGACCTTGCACTGATGGTAGAGCAAGGAGACAGGCACGTGCTAGACGACTGCTCTGGACCTTGGGACGTGGCTACTAGTGTGCAGCTCAAGTAAATATTTGGGCTTTGACTCCCGGAGATTAATGAGGTTGAGCAGTTGAGGCTTACTTTTGGAGGACAGTGTAGTTTATAAACTGAGATACAGCTAAAACACGAAAAGCCTACCGTTACTCAATCAATGCTAGTTCTTTTAGAAATGAACACGTTTTGTTTACATAAAGCTTTGGTAGTATGAAATCAGACAGCCCATGAAATATTACTGTTTCCACCAAATATACAGATCTATAATTTCACACAACCTAGCTTGTGCTTCCCCTGACACTGAGAAACCCATAGAGTGATTTCTGTGCGTTTTGTGTTGGTCTTTTTTACGGTAAGGTGGCCTTTTTCCCCACGCCATTTTTACAGAGTGGCCCCTGCATGCATTGTGGCACTTTGTAACCCTTTGCACTACATTATGCATGTGCCATGCATAATGTATGCAAAGGGGGTATCTAGGAGATTTCTTTGTGTTCGCACTTTTAAAGCCTGCTCATAGCAGGCTTTGAAGGGGGGCACACCATTGTTTACAATGTGCCCCTGTGTACTGTTCAGGGTTAGCGCCAAAATTTTGGAGCTCATCCTGAACAGTACATCAATAGCATCAAAAATAATACTAGCACCCCTTACCCTGTGCCATTGTGCGCGCACACATGGTGGTTGGGGGTGCTAAGGGACGCAAGGAAAGTGGCGCTGTACTGGGTGCAGCACCACTTTCCTTAAATCTGACCCTAAGTTTTCAGTTTTACTTGCTGAATGTGTCCAGGCCACTTTGCCATTGCGAAACTGGTGTGGATGCTCTGGTCGTACAGAGTTGTGGTGGGCTTTTGTGGCCCTCGTACCACAAGCAAATGGATGGAATTGGGTGTGTTGAGTTGGGTGAGAGCCTCGTGGGGAAGCCCTGTTCTTGGTTAAATCAACATGCTTGCAAAATGGGAGAACCACATCTGAGCCCAAGCAACAACACCCTAATACCAGCTGAAACTAGTTTGTTGAAGTTGGCCAATGGTATTGCCCACGGGTTCATTCTTTCTCTAAAAGAGGTGGTAGAAGATGACGACTCTGGTGACTGATGCCCGCATTGCAACATTCAAGGTCACCCTCTCAGGTGGGACTGATTGCCCGGGGGCACAAGACGGTCATCAAGAGGTGTGCCCACACTCACTCCCAGGAGGGCTGAAGGGCACAGACCAATGTCTCTCCAGTAGTTACATACAGGGAGGAACTTTGTGGCTTCCAATTAGTCTTGGTTGGCTGAGGCAGAAACTGCAGTGTGAGTCCAGTGAGGGTGGCAGCAGGTCCCCTGAAGAGACTTGGAACAATTTTGGGGCATATTTATGAGCCCCTAGCACCACTGGAGCGTCACCTTTCGTGACGCTCAGGTGGCGCACTGCCCTGCGCCGTATTTACAAGGTGGCGGTAAGCCACTTTTTGTAGCTTACCTCTACCGTGTAAATACGGCCCTTCACACGCAGCCCTTTCTGTGGAAGGGGCACGCAATGGGCGTTGTTGTGGGCGTGCCACATCAACACCCATTGTATTTTGACACTGCCTCAGATTTATGAGTTTTTGTAAACCTGAAACAGCGCCAAAATCTAACGCCACCCCAGGGGTGGCATTAGCAAGGGGCAGCAAGGAGGAATACTTTTATTCCTCCTTGTTTTTTGTTTTTTCTATGTGTGCTGCATTATGCAGCACGCATAGAGAGAGCAAAATGCCAGAAATGATTGTTTATCTGCAGGAAACAATCATAAACATAAACAATCATTTCAGAATGAAGCTTTGGCACTTCTGTGTGCGCTGCATTCTGCAGCACACACAGAAGTGCAAATTCGCCATTAGTGATCGTTTATGTGCAGGAAAGGACACCTTCCCACACAAACAATCAAACCCCTCAATGCAGACATCTTTGCGCAATGGTGCAAGGATGCCTACGTTGGCACTAGGCAGCTCAATTTCACGCCAGTGCTAGGGACAACACAGGGCTGCGCCATATTCAATTAAATGAGGCGCACCCCTGCATTGTGAAAATGACAGAGCGCAGCGCTGGCAATATTGGCGCAGCGTTGTGCTCCGCCATTTTCCTTTAAATATAGGCCTTCGTTTTTTTAAGATGTTATCACATATCATCTATTATAAGGTAGGACTGGACTTGGAGATCATGGATGTCTCTCTACCATAACGTTTTGTGGTCCTCTAAGTGGAGTGAATAGCTTGTATTCCAACTCTGTTTCTTATCACTGTGGTAAACAAGAACAACTCCACTGGGTTTCTAGCATCAATGGTGGTAATCAAAATTTCTGATGATGTGCTCAGGCCACTCATCCTGCAAGTGTAGGTAAAACCTCATATCCGTATTTCATTGAGGGGTGTTCAAGTGCCTCATCTGTGTGAGGAGGGTTGGGAAGCTTGCTTGGCCTAATCCTCCAGAGTAATAAAGAAAATAGAGGAAATCCCATAACCTTATTTATAACAACCCTTCTTAATTTGGTATTCTTGTCAAAGAGGAAGGGGTCTACACTTTCTCTCCTATTGGCTTTAGCTTCTGTTCCAGTGACACTGAAAGAGCTGATAGCCCCGGTAGTGCCAAAGAGGCAATGAGCAGCATCAGCACTGAAGTTGCATAACATGCTTTTGTGGGTGAGGGGCCAAGCACCTCCCATTGTGGGGAGCAGACGCTGTCTGTTCTCCTTCACTGGCTCTTCCATAGATTCACATGCTTCAATCATTCCCAATCAATAGGCTGGGAATCCCCATACTTTAAAATAGCAATAAGCTGTTAAAATGGCAGTAGGCCAGTCATCAGTCTTTGTTTAGTAGCACATTTACCTCATTCAAAACAGCTGGAACTTCAGCCACTGAATGTACCAAGCACTCCGACATGGAGGACCCCATAGCGCAGATATCTGTTGCAAGACTCTGAAAGGTGCCCTGTCTTTTACCTTCAAACTGTAGATAGACACTGGATTTTAACATTTCTTCATCTTCCCAGGATCACAGCCAGTCCTAGCTTCAGCTACACTGAACTGTGAGTTTTGTCTGGGGCTATTAATATAATTCTGTGCCAGGAAAAAGGGTCCAACTGTCACCGTGACTGCCAAAAGGAGAAGAGATTACTCTTCAAGATATGTTCTTGTGGAAAGCAACATTTCTATGCTGCTGAACCTCATGTGTCTGTACTGCTTATATCTCATTCATATAGCTTATTACTGTGATATCTGAAAGACACTTCCTTCAAAAAGCAGGAAAGGAGACGAGTTTTTGTGCCTTCATGAGAAGAGGTATTCCCACTCTCAAGGTGAGTCCCCTGTCATCAATGAATAATTTCTTCACAATGCTCCTTCAAGCACTTCCACTCAGGTGTTGTAAAAAAAAGCATATAAACTTTCCAGCTTTGGAGTTCTCTACAGAAAACACCCATAGCTATCTCCAAAAAAGGGAAAAACACAATTTCCTCTGAAAGGAAATAATAAAAAACTGAGGGGCATATTTATACTCTGTTTGCGCCGGAATTGCGTCGTTTTTTTTTACGCAATTCCGATGCAAAACTAACTCCATATTTATACTTTGGCATTAGACGCGTCTAGCGCCAAAGTACATGGAGTTTGCGTCATTTTTTAGCGTGGACACCTACTTTGCGTTAATGATATGCAAGGTAGGCGTTCCCGTCTAAAAAAGTGACTCCGAGGCATGTGCGCCGTATTTACACTCCCGGGCAAAAATGACGCCCAGGAGTGGGCGGGTCAAAAAAAATGACGTCCAGCCGCTTTTGCGTCGTTTTTTAGCGCCTGGTCAGGGCAGGCGTTAAGGGACCTGTGGGCTCGGAAGGAGCCCAGAGGTGCCCTCCCATGCCCCCAGGGACCCCCCCTGTCACCCTTGCCCACCCCAGGAGGACGCCTAAGGATGGAGGGACCCATCCCAGGGAACATAAGGTAAGTTCAGGTAAGTATTATTTATTTATTTTTTTGTGGCATAGGGGGGCCTGATTTGTGCCCCCCTACATGCCACTATGCCCAATGATCATGCCCAGGGGACAGAAGTCCCCTGGGCATGGCCATTGGGCAAGGGGGCATGACTCCTGTCTTTGCTAAGACAGGAGTCATTTCAATGGGGGTTGGGAGTCGAAAAAATTGCACAAATCGGGTTGAGGCAATAATTTTGCCTCAGCCTGACTTGCCCCATTTTTTGGCGCAAGCTCCATATTCCCCTACGCCGGCGCTGCCTGGTGTACGTCATTTTTTTTGACGCACACCAGGCAGCGCCGCCGGCTAACGCCGGCTAACGTCATTGAATAAATACGGCGCCCGCATGGCGCTTCAGAATGGCGTTAGATTTTTTGATGCACAACTGCGTTGGCGCAGTTGTGCGTCGAAAAGTATAAATATGGCCCCAAGCTTCAGAGCATCCCGAGCACAAGATGGCACGAAAATCTAGTTTTCTGCAGGTTTGTTAGCTTTCCTGCCGAAACAGTCCTCGATGGTAACTGATCACTAAAAATTAAGAAGACTGTATTGTGAATGATCAAGTCACTATCAATGGCCAGCAAAGGCCGTCTTGTCTGTGCCTACCTGTGGAACTATAGATAATGATTTTTTCATCATCACTGGCGACTGCCCATTCATGGGCATGAAGATTCTGTCAGCAACAATAGTGATGGTGATTAGCATTCAGCTTAGCCCAGTCCCAGTTACTGATTCAGCCTACAGCATCAATGACGTCAGCAACCTTATCAGCATTCTGCACTGGCTGGAGGTGCCAGTTTCATAATTTTCCGCTGAAGATGTTAACATATTTGCCATACATATCCTTGACTCTGAAGTGAACACTCACCTCAGCAGCAGCAGGCTTCGGAAATGTCCTAGAGCCCAGCTCAACTGGATGTCCAAAACATGTAGGATTATTAACCTACAGGTGAGGAAGATGGAGGATTTCTCTCTGCTGAAGACTCAAGAGGGTCTTTCGCAGAGCCACATGAGTATGAAGTGTTTGACCCACTAGCACGTCCTCCTGAGGGTAACAGCAGGGAGACAAGCATGCTCTAGAAACCCAGCAAACAGGGCCCCCCATATGGTGTAAGTTCCTATGAATTTTCTCAACACCGTACAGTAGATGGACACACCTTCTACAAGCTGGTCCCTCAGCAGCAGGACGGTTTCATGGTTCTCACAGCCTCCATTGCCAGTGCTTCCTCTACAAAAACCACTGTAGCCACTACTTCAACAGCCTCCAAATCCACTGCCTGCCCAACATCTGCCTCCACTGGCACGCCCACACCTGGACATAGACGAGGAGGAACAACAGGACAGTGGCCATAAGGAGGAAGAAGAGGAAAAGGAGGTACATTTGACCTACAAATGGTGACTGTAGAGAAACCTGTATGACTTCAAGGATCAGCCAAGAAAGTCTGAGAAGAAGATTCCTTTCCTAGACAGCATATGGGAGGAAGACGCCAGCCACAATTAAGGTGGTGTTGCCACACCTAGAAAATAAATAAAGTGCTCCAGATTCCGCATGAGCGGACCTCGCAAGTGACCACAAAACAGATTATATTATTATGGCTTCAGCCCGAAGAAGGTTGCAAAATCCTGTCATGTCTAGCTCCACTCCCTTCAGTTAGTGATTGAAGGCGTATAGACAATCTGGGGTGAACAGTTAGTTCTATGGCTGTAACCTCCATAAAACATCTGACACCTTGTCCATTATCAACCGGTACGACTGCAAGATGTGAAACAACATCCCAACACTGGTGGATCACATTCCAGGAGGCAGACAGTACAAAGCAAAAGCCTTCATTATAGAGGGAGCCAGTAGCTTGACGTAGTCATGAAGATCTCCACCAAAGATATCTGGCAGCTGTATAAAGCCTTGGTGCTGAAATAGTAAGTCTTTCTGAAGTGCACACTCTTAAACTCAGAGGTACAGGGCAAGATTCTCAATAAGCTCTATGGTGGGGGAACCCTGTTCGGGAACCATCACGAGAAATGCAGATGTTTCTAATTTCCTAAGTGCTCTCCAGTACAGCCAGCCTTTATCTTCTTCCTTTCAAGTCTCCAGGTGATCCTAAATTAATTGCTTCACAATATGGCAGACAATACATTCATACAGGCAATCATGATATGGCCAAGTAGGTGCCTTAGGCACAGGCCAGCAGCATCAGACCTACCAGAGGCCTTAAGGCAAAAAGAGAGGTGCATCTCAGTCGCATTCTCGGGACATCATCAAGGATTCCTGTTTCTTAAATACTGACTTACCCCTTCCGTCCACTCAGGCGATGGGATGAGAATCTTTTCGTTTGGCAGTGAACCATCAAAGCCAACCTCTGGGTTTCCAGATTGTGGAATCGCAGCACTCCCTAGAATTCTTACACAATCCAACTTGTCTTCCACCTTAGAGTGAAATACCATCTCCACCTGCAGGAGATACTACAGGTAAACTTTACTACTTCTCACAGGAGTAATAGAACACGTTCCCAAAGCCCAAAAAAATAGCATCTTTTATTTCAGGAACTTCCCGATGAGGAAAATGAACCATAGATACGGACTGATCCCAGACCTCAGGCAACTCAAGAAGTTCTTCAAAAATCAGTCCTTTTGGAAGGTAATCCGTAGGAAGTACTCCTATAGCTGCAGAAAGAAGAGTTTATCATCTCCTCTGATCTCTAGCATATTTACTTACACATCCCAATACACCCCAACTACAGGCAATATCTGAAGTTTGCTGTTGTAGGATTGCATTCTTAGTTCAAAGCATTCCTTTCTGGACTGAAATCTGTCCCTCATTTTTCCAAAGTGTTTTGTTGTAGCAAAAAAAAATTATTTGATTGAAGGGTGATCTCTATATCTAGGCAATTGGCTGTTTAATGCCTCTTCTGCACAGGAAACTGTGTCCTCAAAGCTGCTTACATCAGTCTGTTTTACCAATTGCACTTGATCCTCCATCAGTTATTCTACACCACTCCAGTTCCTGGTAGCAGTCCTGGACGAATATAGGTCAGAACAATGCATGCCTGAACAACGCGCTCGGAACAACGACCGCGTTGTAACCACTAATGCCTTTACCACAAATGCCTTAACAACGATTTTTCGTTGTAAATGCATGCCTGGTAAAGGCATGTGTGGAACAGCATGCATGGTTCCAGCATGCGACCCCCCCTGACACCCACCCCGCCCCTAAAACTACCACGACCTCCCACCCTGCCCCTAAAACTAAAACTACCCCGACCCTCCACCCCACTCCTAAAACCTAAACTACCCCAACCCCGCCCCTAAAAACTAAAATTACCCTGATTCCCCACCCCGCCCCTAAAACTACCCAACCCTCCACCCCCTAAAAACAAAAATTACCCCGACCCCCACCTCTGCCCCTAAAACTACAGCAACCCCCACTCCGCCCCTAAAACCTAAACTACCCCAGCCCCACACCCTATCCCTAAAACTACCCCGACCCCACGCCTAAAAACTAAAATCACCCAAACCCCCCACTTCTGCCCCGAAAACTACTGCAACCCTCTGCCCTTAAAAGCTAAAATTACCCCAACCCCCATCCGCCTCAAAACTACAGCGAACCCCCCCACTCCGCCCCCAAAGCCTACACTTACCCTGCCCCAAACCCTGCCCCTAAGACTACCGCGACCCCAGCCCCCCACCCCCACCTCTAAAACTACCATGACCCCATTCCTGCCCCTAAAACTACCCCAACCCCCCACCCCATAAAGCTAAAATTACTCTAATCCCCAGCCCCTAAAACTATCCCGACCCCCGGCCCCTAAAACCTCAAACTACCCTGACCCTCTACCCAGCCCCTAAAGCTAAAACTGACCCAACCCCCACCCCACCCCTAAAACTCCCCCGACCCCCCCACCCTGCCCCTCAAACCTAAAACTACCTCGACCACCCACCCCGCTCCTAAAAACTAAAACTAGCCCGACCCCCGGCCCCTAAAACCTAAAACTACAGCGACCCTCCACCCTAGCACCTAAAACTTAAACTACCCCAACCCCCCACCCCACCCCTAAAACTCCCCCGGCCCCCACACCCTGCCCCTCAAACCTAAAACTACCCTCACCCCGCCCCTAAAACTACCCCCTGCCCCACTTACCTGACTGCATCCTCTCCGATCCTGAGTCTGTTTTCCTCTGCCTTAACCACACATGTTCGTTGTTCAGGGCATGTGCGGTTAAGGCAGAGGAAAACAGGGTTGTTGTTCACGAAAGCGTTTTTCCGCTTTCGTGAGCAACGCACTTCGTTGTGTAGGGATCGTGGTTTAGGCTGCTTCCCATCCTGGACACGTCTTGGCATCCCATCAGCAGAGCCTATCTCCAAGCTACAGACTATGGCCAGGAGCTTTTGTAAGTGCCACATAATTTCAACCTCCCAGGCCAGATTTATCATGACAACAATGGAAAAAGAGGACACATGGAGGACTTTTCTACAAGAGCTCTGTGGTCAGAGTAAGAGAAATCTCCCCCACATTAATATCTTTAACCTACGAGCAATTCATATGGGTTCATATGCATTCCATCCTTGGCTGATGAACTAGGCCATTTTGATCAGATTCAACAATGCAACCTCCATGTATTACACTGCTAAGCAAAGGAGTACAATGCCCAAGGCCCTTATGGAGGATGCAGAGCTGTTTACACCTAGGCCTTTTTAATCAGCATAAATTTATTCACGGAACATCTCAGAGTGATCCTGAATTAGTTACTCTCTGGAAGACAGCCACAAGTGGAAGCTGCACAAGATCAGCTTCTGCAAATATTCAGGCATTGGAGCCATTCTGCCCTGCATCTACAGGCCACACTTCAGGTCAAGAACTGCTGATCCTTTGCGAACAGGTTTTCAGGGCTATGCATTTTCAATAAATTGTTTACATGTCTTTGCTTTTCTGATCTATCCTCTCATCCCCAACTTCCTGTAGCAGGCCAGGAAATATGCCCTGATCTTTATCGCCTTCGCTTGGCCATGCTAACTGTAGTACTCTGAACTGGTCTGACTGTTGTCGTGCAGAGCCATCCCAATCTTTTCTCCAAGCACAATGGTTAAGTCTTACACTACGTCCGTAAGAAACTGAAGCTCGCAGTATGGTTCCTGATTACCTAGAACTCGGTTGTTTTGTCATTGTGTCTTCTCTCCTTTTTTCCTCCTTTTCGTTTTTCATTCTTTATTACTTATTTCCTTTGCCTTCATTTCTTCTCTACTTTCTCGCTGTAAATTGATTTCTGTCCGTCCTGCCCTGCCTTTCTCTCACTTTTTAACCTTTTCCTCCCTTTCCTCCTCTCCTCTCCTTCTTTCTTCCTTTCTCTTTTTCTTTTCTTCAAGAGTGCTTACATTACTATGAAGTAGTAGCTCAGGATTGATTTCATTGATGAGCAGTCGCTCTCAGTGTGGAAAAGATTAAAGACCCTTGGTCTGAAGTTCATTACTAAAAGTTCATCTGGCAGCGATATCCAGGTTAATTCTCCATCCTTCCTTTCTCAGAGGATCATCAAACAATTAATGAAAGGTCTCTTCCCAGTACAGTGGAAACTGAACACCATGCCCATCCTTTTTGATAGCTCTTTTGAGTCCATGATTAAGCAGATTTAAAGTACCTCGCTTCGAAAACTGGGCTGTTTTGGTTTCAACATCGACAATAAGAGTGGGAGAGCTTCAGATATCCAAAATGAAATAGGCATATCTGCACATTTCCAAGGATAAAATCACCCTTGGTAATAACCCATGGATTATGATCAAAGTACCATCAGACTTTAAGTTGAACAAACATGTTGTACTTACGCCCAGATTTATACTTGCTCTGCACCGAATTTGCATCATTTTTTACTACGCATATTTGGCGCAAACCTAACTCCATATTTACACTTTGGCACTAGACCCGCCTAACGCCATTGTTTTGGAGTTAAGGTCATTTTTTGCTTGCAGGAAGCTACCTTACGTCAATGAAATCCACAGTAGGTGTTCCCATGCAAAAAATGATGATATGGCCTTAGCACCATATTTACCCCCGTACTAAAATCACGCATGGGGGAAAGGGTGCATTAAGTAATGGTGCTAAGCTTGCTTAGCGTCATTATTTAACGCCAGGATCAGGGCAGGCGTTAGGGGACCTGTGGGCCTATTTACATGGTCAGTGACCATGGAATGGGCCCACAGGTGCCCTTCCTTATCCCCAGGGACACCCCTACCCACACCAGAGGGACACCACAGGATGGGAGGACCCCATCCCAGGTAAGTAAAATAAGTACAGGTAAGTATTCTTTTTTTTTTTTTTAAGTGCCATGGGGGGCCTAACTTGGGCCCCTCTACATGGCACTGGGCCCAATGGCCATGCCCCTTGTCAAAGGTAACCCTGGGTTTGAGAGAATCCCAGCACCAATCCAGTTATTCAACTGGTGAGATCTGTGAGGAATCAATTCAGTTAACTTCAGTGGTTGAAGTAGATGGGATCTATTGGGAATTACGTTCCCATTCTTTTTTAATTTTGCATAAACAGTTCCCCTACTTTTTTCTAATAAACAGCTTTTCGGTTTCCGAATGGTTATTGCTGAACTTGAGGTGCCTGTAGTGAAGCTGAGGGAGGGACAGAGAGTTAAAGAATAAACAATAGCCCCCCCCCAGATGTCTGCTGCCTGAAAGAAATGTAATTGTGTACAGTTGGCTAATCAGCAGATCTAAAGGCTGCATCAGAGCCAGTATATTACTTTAATTAATGGATCCATTTGAGGCCTCATGGTGACAAGGATTTATTCTTTGTGAGAACTCATGTAATGATGTTAGTCGGTCACCAGCCATGTTTTGGAGTGTGTCCTACTAATAAAAACTTTAAAAACTAGGAGGCATATTTACAAGAAAGTGGCACATTGGTACCGATGCGCCACTTTTCTTACGTCTCCCCTGCCGCACCTAATGACACCATGGTTGCACCATGGTGGTTGTTAGGACAATAGCGTCAAAGGTTTTGACACTTTTGTGGCACTTTGCTGCATTTGCATGAAAAATGTTGATGCTAGTCCGGCAAAGCACAGGGAGACCCATTGATTAAAAAAGGGTGTGTCATTCTAACACCTGCTCTGAGCAGGTGTTAAAAATGACAGGAAAACTAGCGCAGTGAAATGTTGTTAACTTCACTGAGCCATTGTTTTGAGCCTCCCGGCGTCTGAATGCCTCCCTTGCATACATTTTGCCTGGCGCAGGCATAATGTGGCAAATACGGTGCTGGAGAAAGGCCTCCTGAATGCCGCCTTAGCATAAAAAAAAATTATGCTAGGACAGCGCAAGGGGGCTTGTAAATATGCCCCAGGTTTGCACTAGGTGCTCTCTAACTGTGTATTACTAAAAATGCACATTTTCAAAGCACTTGTTTTATCTTAAACAATCATGGGCATATTCACAAAAAAATCATGCAGGGCAGCAAGCAACATTTCTGAACTCGTTGCACGAATGGGAGAGAGCTGAACAGCTCAACTCTCTACCTGCGCTGACCACTTGAAGATGTCTAATGCCAATGCACGCTCCCTTGTGCCATGATGTATGGCTGTCTGAATTACAGGCAGGATTGGTATTGTGCAGGAAGGGACACATTCCCACACAAAAACAATCGTAAGAGGCAATTTCCTCTTTCTATGTGTGATACATAATACATCAGTAACAAGGCAAGATAAACATGTTTTGCCTCATTATGACTATCTGTGGTAGGTGCACCGTTTTGACACAATCCTAGGTTTACTACCCTTAGTAAACCTGGGATTGCATCAAATTCAATGGGTGGATACATAGGAAGGCCCATACTTCACCCATGGAACGCCAACTACAACGAAACGTAACACCTGGCAAGCCACTGGGTTACATTTCTTTAGAAAGTCACACAAGATGGTACAAATGGCCCCTTTCGTGGCTTTGTAAATCCCATTTAAGGACTTGTGTTGCCTTGCGATGACTTGCTACATGCAAGAACAATACACATCCCTAATAAATCTGTCCTTTAATCTTTTTTGCACACTTGTAATGGCCTTTCTTATGCTGTGTGTAGTAGAATTTTAAAATAATGACTTGCATATTTGCAGTGTGGGTTGAAGGATGGAACTTTATTGCACTATAAATACATGCCACTATTTCCTACTGTGTCAACTATGATTTGGGAGCAGATTTAAGAAAAGTGCCACTGCACCCAGTGCAGCGCCACTTTCCTTGTGCCCCTTAGTGCCCCACTACTGCCACAATGCATGCGCCGTATTTAAAATACAGCACACCATGGTGCTGGGTAGGAGGCAATTTCTGATGCTATTGATGTACTGTTCAGGGTTGGCACCAACATTTTGGCGTTAACCATGAACAGTACATAGGGGCCCATTATAAATAATGTTGAGCCCCATTTTAACGTCTGCTCAGAGCAGGCGTTAAAAATGCTGAAAATAATTACGCAAAAAAATATTTTAGATTTCTTTTCACCATTTTTTCAGGACCCTTCATGGGGGAATGCCCACCCCCCTTGCATACATTATGCCTGGCACAGGCATAATGTGGCACAACGGGTTACAAAGTGGCTCAATGCATGCACTTTGTAAATCTGGCACCGCAATTTTTACCTCATTGGGCCACATTAACGTAAAAGGCGCAAGGAGGCGCTAGGGGTTCTTAAATATTCCCTTGGTTTTGTGACTGGTTGCGTACCGACATCTGCAGGGCTAACATTACCAAATTGAGCTTACATAATGTAGAAGAGTTTGTTTCACACTAATTACATTAACTTTCAATTCTGCTTTTTTCAAGTTTTGAGCGTTATATTTTTTGTGCCTTTATCCGAGTATGAAGGGACAACAAAATAATTGAAGGATATTTTAGCCTTTTTAACGGTTCTGGCCCTGTACCTGTATTCATCGACCTCGCCACAACTACACTCAAATCACATTTCCCATACTTTTTATTCACTGCAACCGCTGGTAACCTTTTCGATTTTTTGCTGAAAAACAAATCTTAATTTTCGCTACCTTTTAGCTAACCCCTGGCTGGGTGAGCGTCACATATTTCGTTCTGCTTGTCTGACCCTTCCAGTTCACGATCGATGGATTGAATCTGTGCACCAGCACAGCTTACTCTGCTTCTCATCAGGAAAAATACTTGAACTGTGGTAACCCTACTCTCAGTTCCACACCCGTCAACAATGAATTTAAACCTACAGTACCAGGTTTTTGACGTCTGACTACATCTCTGTTTCCACTTGACCCACTTATGCTGTTAGAGGAATGTTACCATGTACTCCCAGGTATCCATTTGTGAAAAAAAAGCATTACACTGTGTGTCCCGCACTGGAGTTTCCACGTCTCTTCACAGCCACTCACATTAGATGCACTGACAATTCCATATATTGAATGAATGCAGAGTCCAATTTCTCAGTGTCATGCATACAGTTACTAATATACCCTTCCCTGTCAACAGCTTTCCAGTTCATCATTTCGACCGTGCTTAAGCACAACAGGTGATATATCCACCCATGCGAACGTGCTTTTTCACACAAGCTGCAGTTGTAGCTGGAGGCTATTTGGGAATCGGAAGAAATACATGGGTCCAGATTTACTAAAAAGTGGCGCAGCATATTGTTGCACAAAAATTGACAGTGCCTCGCTCCGTCTCTTTAGAAACACAGGGATGCGCCGTATTTATTAGAATACAGCGCAACCCTGCACTGGCGCTAAATTGAGCTGCCTAGCGCCAACGCAGGCATCCTTGCACCATCGTGCAAGGATGTCTGCGTTGAGGGGTTTGATTGTTTATGTGCAGGAAAGTGTCCCTTCCTGCACATAAACAATCACTAATGGTGATTTGGCGAAGTGCCAAAGCTTCATTTTAAAATGATTGTTTATGTGCGGGAAGGGACACCTTCCCGCACATAAATAATTATCTCTGGCATTTTGCTCTTTCTATGCCTGCTGCAGAATGCAGCACACATAGAAAAAGCAAAAAACGAGGAGAAATAAAGTAATCCTCCTCGTTGCGCCTTGCTAATACCACCTCTGGGGTGACGTTAGATTTTGGTGCTGCCTCAGGTTTATGAAAACTTGTAAATCTGAGGCAGCGTCAAAATGCAATGGGTGTTGCTGTGGCATGCCTACAGCAACACCCATTGCACGCCCCTTCCACGCAAAGTGCTGCGTGTGAAGGGGCCGTATTTACAAGGTGGAGTTAATCCACAAAAAGCGGCTTAACGTCACCTTGTAAATAGGGTGCAGGGCATAGCGCCACCGTAGCATCATGAAAAGTGGCACTAGGGGCTCTTAAATATGCCCCATGGTCTTCCAATTCAACAGAGCCCCATTTTTGTGGTCTTTGACAACCCATGGTTACTTATGGTGCATTCTCCTTGGCCAGCCATACATAACAACGATTTGAGCCATAGCCCAAAGATCCTTGTCTTAGAACGAGGACACACATGTGCAGTAGGGCTATGCACATCTCTCTTCCATAAAAATGACAAAGAAGTTTCTTAAGGTCTAGATGTTTGCAGTGCTATATGGACCTATTTATTTATGTGCTTTGAGTTTTGTAGCGCTCTAATTTTGCATTCTGTTGCCTCTGTGCAGTTCAGTAATGTCAATAGTGTAGGCAAGATCAGTTGTGGTTGGTCCAGCGTGGTTTGATGAAAAGGTATTAATTCAGATTCGCAGTTTCCTTCTTTTTTTTTAAAAAGAAGGTCACCGTTATTGGATTTTATTGACAATCAACATCAAGAAAGTGATCACAAACCTTCTAACCACCCTGAAAGTCCTCAGATTCCATTGTAAGACATAGTAATGTAACACAATAAACACCAAAGACCACATTTATCAACATTGTAGGCCTGGTTGCATCCCATATTTAATGCAATCCAGCATAAATCCTTGATTTTGTGATTTACTTTTCAGCACAAAACACGTTTTGTGCTGGGAAGTAGCCACAAAGTAACACAAAGTAGTGCTTTGTGCTACTTTTTGTCAAAGGAGACATAACATCTGTAGTACAAGAGCATTCCCATGCACTAATCCATCAATTTTGATGCAAATCACTATTTACTAAAAAATGGTAGACAGGGATTTGTGCCAAAAATGTATGTCTCTTTGAGGCAAGCACGTTTTCTTCTGTCAAAACTTTTCTAACTTTGAAGGGTGCTGTACTGTACAACACACATACGTAGCTATAGAGGGGCTACACTATATGTCAAAGCATAATATTTTGTACTGGATTTGTCCACTTCACTCTCTTCGGTGTTTCCCAGCTCTCTCACCTTTTTGGCGTGCTCCAATATGGACCTGTTTTCTGGTTGACTTACCTGCTCCCATTTTGTAGCACCTTATGGTCTTAAATGTGCCATCTCTCTCTAGATCAGACATCAGGGTCTCCAAGGTAAACCTGAATCCTTTTGTTTTATTGCCAAGGGGAAACCTAATACCCTAGGAAAGTTGCTTATTCTAAAATTCCACAGGGACCCCTTTGCTGTCTGAGAGGTTATTCCTTTTTACCAGAGTCTGGCATGGATGTGTTTGCCCTCCGATCTCTTCTGCCTGTATGACCACAAAGAATGGGGAGTGAACACCAACATGCTCGGGTGGCAGAATCTACTGCAGTCCTCAACCTTCAGAGACATAGTTTGACTCATGGAGCCCATTGGGTGCAATAACACGGACCCACATTTGGGCAGTTCAGGTGCTTACCTCTATCTTGGTCTGCTTCCAACAACACCTCTAGGGCCATATTTATACTTTTTGACGCAAAACTGCGCTAACGCAGTTTTGCGCCAAAAAAATTAGCGCCGGCTAACGCCATTCTGAAGCGCCATGCGGGCGCCGTATTTATTGAATGGCGTTAGCCGACCGGCGCTGCCTGGTGTGCGTGAAAAAAAACCACGTACACCAGGCAGCGCCGGCGTAGGGAAAAATGGCGTTTGGGCATCCAAAAATGGGGCAAGTCAGGCTGAGGCAAAAAAATCGTCTTAACCCGATTTGCGCCATTTTTTTGGGGCGCCCAGACGCCATTAACATGACTCCTGTCTTAGCAAAGACAGGAGTCATGCCCCCTTGCCCAATGGCCATGCCCAGGGGACTTATGTCCCCTGGGCATGGTCATTGGGCATAGTGGCATGTAGGGGGGCACAAATCAGGCCCCCCTATGCCACACAAAAAAATTAAAAAAAATACTTACCACAACTTACCTTTTCTTCCCTGGGATGGGTCCCTCCAGCCTTGGGTGTCCTCCTGGGGTGGGCAAGGGTGGCAGGGGGTGTCCCTGGGGGCTTGGGAGGGCACCTCTGGGCTCATTCTGAGCCCACAGGTCCCTTAACGCCTGCCCTGACCCAGGCGCTAAAATCCGGCGCAAATGCGGGTTTTTTAGTCCCGCCCACTCCCGGGCGTCATTTTTGCCCGGGAGTATAAATACGACGCATATGCATCGCAGTCATTTTTTAAGACGGGAACGCCTACCTTGCATCTCATTAACGCAAGGAAGGTGTTCAAGCAAAAAAATGACGCTAACTCCATGAACTTTGGCGCTAGACGCGTCTAACGCCAAAGTATAAATATGGAGTTAGTTTTGCGTCGAATTTGCGTCGCAAAAAACGACGCTAATTCGGCGCAAACGGAGTATAAATATGCCCCCTAATCTTTCTTCATGTAGGGGAATGGAGGCTGCGCCAGGGAACAGTGTACTGTGGTCAGATACCTCCTTAAGGAGGACTCTTCTAAAGGCCTTCTTAATTGAGAGTGCTCCCTTCCATCCCGCTAGTGATGAGCGCTTTTTTTGTCATTTGCAGTAGTTCGTAATTACTATATCCAAAAGATATCCAGGCCAAATGTTTGCCTTTAGCCACTCACATGTTAGGGATTATATAGGTACCCATGAGTTGTGATTTACATTTATGGGTCATGGAAAATAGCCAAAATATTTTATAAAAAATGAGAAAAGAGTGCTGTGCAAGAAAGCGTGCTTTTTTTGTTTCTAAAAATAGCATCAACAAAAGGTTTTCTGTGCTAAGATCTCCCTCTACTCAGTTTTCGAAACTAAGCAATGTGGAAAACACATTCTCATCAGTTTTTGCCATTTTCTACGTTGTGGTCAATATTTACTATTTTAGCAGTTACTAGCTATGTGTAAAAAGTAATGGAAAGAGGAGTGAACCCAGAAAGCTGTAGGTTTTCAAAAACTAGACAATATCTTCAGTTCATCACAAGGTGCCTTATGTAAACTGCTCAAGAATTTTCCAAAGAAAATAAGTATTGAAATAAAAATTGTGAACATAAGTAGGAAAAAAGAGAAAAGGGTGATAAGATTGTCAAATATTTGCACTGGAGGGCAATCTATTAAATGCATTCTGTCCATTAGACACTTCCTGATGCATAGATGATTAGTGTTTGTTAGTTGTCCAAAAACCTGTGATAACCAGGTTCCATACCCCTACACAGCTTACAGTTGTTTATCTTTGTACATGAACCATGCACCACATCATAAGACAAAAAATAAGGAATACACAATGGAAATGAAGGAAAGATGTGCATTTTTAAAGGACCTACGTTTAAAGATAGCTGGTTAATTGTAATTTCCAAATTGTGGATTACCATAGGTGATTGTACAAGTGTTTTTCAGAATGTGTTTTCGTGCACACTACTTTACTATTGAAAGCCAAAAATATAGATAAATTCAGTCAAGGGTTCTACCAATTAACACTGCAACACTTCTCCCAATAGAAATCGTATTCCACGTGTTTGTTGAGGAATTAAGTCATAAATCCACACAGACCACACCACCCTGGATATCCCTAGGTCTCTAGGTGTCAGACACAAATTATGTTTGCCACAGTTTTGACCTTTAGGGCATTCTGGGTATTAACACATACTGAGATCCACAGTAGCCACACCATCCTGAAATCCTCCAGGTGTAGTTTTCAAAAATATTTAGTGTTCTTATTTTTTCCTGGGTGCCAGTCTACTCTGTACCCAAATACAACAGTTACCCAAAATCCTTATGGAAAGGATGATGCAATCCCTCTTTTTGAGTCATTATTGGCCTGGGCAGTAGGCCCAAACTTTAGAAACTGCAAGGGACAGTTTTTATGGAGAGAAGTGTTGGTATGCTGGGAGATAGGACATTTGCAGTTACCTGCAACTTCTTGAACTTTCCTTCACAGAACTAGGGGCCAGATGTAGCAAAATCCGTTTGTCGCAAAAACGGATGCAGAATGGTGTCTCAGACACCTTCTGCGACTTGCTATGAGGTCGCAAAGACCCACCTCATCAATATTCATGAGGTGGGTCGCATTTTGCGACCCCATAGCGAGTCCCTGCACTCACAGGGATGGTGGCCTGCTGTAGTCAGCAGACCTCCATGTCTGTGACTACTTTGTAAATAAAGCAGTTTTTTTTTTCATTTTGCAGCCCGTTTTCCTTAAAGGAAAACGAGTTGCAAAATGAAAAAAATACAGAAACCAATTGGTTTTGTTTTTTTCAGAGTAGGCAGTGGTCCATAGGACCACTGCCTGCTCTGAAAAAATATTTTTGTCGACATTCACAAAGGGGAAGGGGTCCCATGGGGACCCCTTCCCTTTCGCGAATGAGTTACCACCAGTGTGACACTGGTGGTAACTGCGAGTTGGTTTGCGACCGCATTCGCGGTCACAAAGCAACTCTGAATTGCGATGCGAGTCGCAAATAGGAAGGGAACACCCCTTCCTATTTGCGATGCTCATTCACAAATTGCGAGTCGGTACCGACTCGCAATTTGTGAATGAGCATCGCAAAAGGCTTTTTGCATGGCGCAAACTGCGATTTTCGCAGTTTGCACCATGCAAAAAGCTTTCTACATCTGGCCCTAGAAGTGTTGTGTAGCCATTTTAGTTATAGCGCCATGCACATTATTTTAGCATACTAGGCCTGCCTATGTGCACTTTAACCTAGATACATTTTATTCAGCTTCATTTATTATTTTAACAATAGCCACTTTCGCTGTCTTGTTTTATTTTCTCTATCTGGCTGGTTTTGCCTAGGCCAGCACTACGTTATCAAACAATACATTATTGGTCACTCTGTGCTTCCTTCAAGAAAGCTATAAGATAGGTTGCCGGTGAATGTGGTAAAAGTTTTGCCTCTGGTATTCATAGAAAAACACACATCCTTACGTAGGGACATTTTCTCATCACATAAGCTGTTTTATTATAAAACGCTTCCTTGTCCCTTACACGTTAGAGGGAGATTCCAGCCAGAGGACCACAACTGTATGCTGATTGCTTAATGCTTCGCTACAGCTGCTTAATGCAGACTTCGGGCATTTGCTCAGGTATGGGGGAAGATGTCTTCCCATGGGAACCTGAAGGGCAGAATTAGAGCTTAACACGCTGTGCTCTATTATAGCCTGGGTAGGAATTAGTCTATTGACTCTAGTGACAATATGGTAGCTTTATTTCTATGCTTTACTCTCCTTGTCACAATTTTAATTTTGTCATGCAGTATCCTCCTGGTTATTGCAGCCCATGCTTTGCTATCTAAGATGCAGTTGCTTCATTAAAACATTATTGAAACGTATACTGCCTCTGTTTGTCATTGTGTATGTGAGACTAATGTAACTGAGAGAAACGGATGAGACCTGAATGACCATGGTTTCCCTGAGAAATCAATTATGTCATGCGCTCGGCTGCCCAGTCATCCCTGCCCTCGGGTAGAGATGAGGCACTGCTAGTTAGCCAGAGCAAAACCCGAATTGGGGTGACAGGTGTCACCTGTAGTGGGTCAGACTCAGTCTGCCACACCGCAGGCGATTCTGACGCTCAAAATCCAGTAGTCTCATTAGAATAATGAGAGCCTACGCAACAGAAGGAAAGTGTTTTTTAAGCATATCTTTAAGTTTGCAGGGCATCTTTTGGCAAAAGAAAGTGGTTGGATCCATGCAAGCCACACTACCCTGGCCACCTGAGGGTCTTTATATTTCTGAACTGTCCATGGTTGGTAGATATGACTGTGAGAAAGCCAATCATAGGCCTAATTAGAACAGACAACCTCCCCGACAAAAGTCTATCTTATCCAACCATCATTTCCTCTCTTCACATGGTTATTTTTTGTGGGCCTTTCCTGTCCTGTGCAATCGCACACCCACACATATGGGATACCATTTTAAGTAGGAGAAGCGAGAAAACAGGGTGGTAGGACACTTGTTACTGTCTGTTGACTTTTTTGATATCTATGCTCTGAATTGTAAGATGTTGTCCACTAAAACACATGCTGAATTAACTCCATTGAATCCACGGGTAATCGTAAACTCACATTCTTTGACTTATCTCCAGTTTTCAGAAATGCCTTGTGTTGGTAGGGTTCCCTCAGAACAAGACAAACTAGGACCCAAATATATAGGCATGAACATTCAACGTGAAGTCAACATTGACTACATATGAGTGTAGTTTTAGACCTTTCTACTCTTCTACAGTAGGCACACTCACACATTGGCTACAGTGTTTGTCAGGAGGAGTGTGGTAAGGGTGAATGATTTGACATTCCTCATCGGCATATACTTTAGACACTCCACTACGGGCCCACATGTCAAAGTTCACAACTACTTTTTTGTGTTTTCCATTCTTATTTTGGCTATGTGATACAAGGCAAATTTGAAGGTAGATCCTCACTCACAGTTTTATGCTCCATCATTGATTCCTCCCATCTAACATGAGGGAGCTTCCTTGTGTTATCTGATATTTGTATAGTACACAATTACCACAAGCATGAAGAAATTTCCAGTGGACCTTTAAATATGGTTAGGGAAGAATATGAATATAATATGACCTAGGTGGGCAGGATTAGGTGTAGCGTGTGTGTGTCTCTCCTACCATCACCTTTTACATTCTACCTACACATGATGTCCCTTTATTAAGCAAATCCAGGCTCAGCACTGACTATCCTTTCATGCCTTTCTCTCACTGTGGAATCTGACCAAAATTGTGCGAGGGCATCCAGGTAAATCTTTACTAACACCCCCCCATGGCAGACTAGTAACATTTGTCTTTCTTACACATTGGCAGAAGCCCACCTCCTGGTGGAATTAGGATATTGCCCGGCCAAGTGGCTGCCAAAAGAAAATTGACTTTTGCTGATATACAGCTCCTTCCACCACAGTGTGGTAGAAAGTGGGGCCGGTGGGGGTGGGGATGTCACCAAGGATATCTGCTGCACAAAGTCTTTGGAAATAGTGAGCATGATTAATTTGAGCACTGAAGTTCAATTACTGAGTCAGACTTTCCTAAACTCCCTAAAAAGCATTTCCGAAAAGACCTAGTTGAATGCGGCACATCACAAGCAAGCAGGCTAGAACTGTCAGCAACATGTACCTGTTTACTTGAGTCAGCACAAACACTGTAGCTTAGGTATAATTTGTAAAGGAAAACAGTTATGTATTATGCTAATTCTTTTGGTGAAAAATTTCCTTTGATTTACCAGTTAAGGTGAAAATATTTCTAAGGTAATTCACAAATGCCTCATGAAAGATATGTATCCATGCAGGTCCTTTTCAAGTTAGGTACAAGCTCTAGAACTAACATTGCAAAATTCAGTCAATTCCCAAAAATTCAACATTGTGTGGTACACAGCCAAACAAGATCTTTGGCACTGGCCAGCATTATATACGCACTGGAGCCAGTAGTACTCACTCTCTTGCCTCCTTCCTTGTCCAGTATATAATTTGTATTTCTGATATGACTGACCTTTCTCTTTTGCAGGAATGCAGGCAAACAAGTGTCTATCATTCAGCTTTGCCACAGCCTTACAAAAAATAAAGTGGAGACTGCTTCTTCTGCAGTTGTAAAACTATTGATGATAGCCCACTCAAAGTTAAGGAATGACATGAGATTACCAAAATGCACCATGTGGTTCTTGTACCAAGCACAGGTATTACATGCTGAAATGTACGGATCAAGGGACTGGGCAGTATTATCTACTCCACACATGTTCTTGTTCTAATCAAGTATTCAGTTGGGCTTATATACTTCTGTCAACTGATGGCAAACTATGAGAGAGGTACTCGCATCATCAATTGTTTTGAGCACATATAATTCTCGGCTGTCACAGGATTTCATAGCTAGCAGTTGGTCACAACACTATCATGTCCTGCTCTTGCCCCAGTCTGTTAGCTCCCGCTGTTTCCGCAGACCTAGGGGAATGTGCATGCTCTCTGCAGACCTTGATGGGCATCGGCCTTTATGATCTTTGGCGGTTGTAGAAAAATCCTTAAGGATCCTCTGAGCTCGCAAGATTTCCACCACGGAATAATAAAATGTAGATGCAGTAATAAGTGGTAAAAGCAGGAAAAATGGTGAGTCTCAAATGTGCAAATCAGTAAGAAATCAGACAGCATCCCTGGACATTCAGTAAAGGTGTCAAGAGATTTCTGGCTCACCCTCAAATTCAAAGATTTTTATACAATTTTCTTGCATAGAAATTACTAAACCTGAAAAGTCAACATGGCATGATCGTTGTTAGAAATGGGGTCTTTGGTTGACAGTCAGGTTACCCCCTGTTCAAGCAAGGACCCTCACTCTAGTCAGGGTAAAAGAGAATCACCCTCAGCTAACCCCTGCTTACCCCCTTGGTAGCTTGGCAGAGCAGTAGGCTTAACTTCAGAGTGCTAGGTGTAAAGTATTTGTACCAACACACACAGTAACTTAATGAAAACACTACAAAATGACACAACACCAGTTTAAAAAAATTGGAAATATTTATCTAAACAAAACAAGACCAAAACGACAAAAATCCAACATACACAAGTCAAGTTATGAATTTTTAAAGATTAAACTCAAAAATAGCGCTTAGAAACAAAAATGCTTCGATGAGGTGTTAACACGGCGTCGTGACGGAGTCGTTCCCAACAAGCCGACACCAGCGGCGCCGGACACGGAGTTGCGTAGACCCCCAAGTACAGTACCTTTGGTGAAGAGTGAAAACAAGCCGATGCGCAAAGTCGGGGATCGCGGCGTCTGTGTGAAACGTTGAATCCGCGCACTTCGAGCGGCGTCGGTCATGACGTGGTGCAGAGACTTCCACGGAGTTGCGGACTTCAGCGAGGCTGCAGCGGCGTCGGGCCTGCAAAGAGCGTTGCGTTCCAGCGAAGGTCACGGCGTCGGGTGCAGGCAGTGTCACCGGATTCAGCAGCGCCGTCGGTCCGAAGTCGATTTCCTTGGATTTCCACCAGCTTTCCTTTCAAGGGCCCAGGGACTGGATAGGGCACCACTTGTCAGAGCAGAGTCTCTCCAGAGACTCTAAGTGCTGGCAGAGAGAAGTCTTTGCTGTCCCTGAGACTTCAAACAACAGAAGGCAAGCTCTAAATCAAGCCCTTGGAGATTTCTTCACAAGATGGAAGGCACACAAAGTCCAGTCTTTGCCCTCTTACTCTGGCAGAAGCAGCACTGCAGGAAAGCTCCACAAAGCACAGTCACAGGCAGGGCAGCACTTCTTCCTCAGCTATTCAGCTCTTCTCCAGGCAGAGGTTCCTCTTGGTTCCAGAAGTGTTTCTAAAGTCTGTGGTTTTGGGTGCCCTTCTTATACCCAATTTCTCCTTTGAAGTAGGCCTACTTCAAAGTAAAGTCTCTTCTGAATGTGAAATCCTGCCTTGCCCAGGTCAGGCCCCAGACACTCACCAGGGGGTCGGAGACTGCATTGTGTGAGGACAGGCACAGCCCTTTCAGGTGTAAGTGACCACTCCTCCCCTCCTTCCTAGCAAAGATGGCTCGTCAGGAAATGCAGACTACACCCCAGCTCCTTTTGTGTCACTGTCTAGTGTGAGGTGCAACCAGCTCAACTGTCAAACTGACCCAGACAGGGAATCCACAAACAGGCAGAGTCACAGAAATGGTATAAGCAAGAAAATGCTCACTTTCTAAAAGTGGCATTTTTAAATGCAGAATCTTAAAATCAACTTTACTAAAAGACATATTTTTAAATTGGGAGCTCAGAGACCCCAAACTCCACATGTCCATCAGCTCCCAAAGGGAATCTACACTTTAATCAGATGTAAAGGTAACCCCCACATTAACCTATGAGAGGGACAGGCCTTGCAACAGTGAAAAACGAATTTAGCAATATTTCACTGTCAGGACATATAAAACACATTACTATATGTCCTACCTTAACCATACACTGCACCCTGCCCTTGGGGCCACCTAGGGCCTACCTTAGGGGTGCCCTACATGTATGAAAAGGGAAGGTTTAGGCCTGGCAAGTGGGTACACTTGCCAAGTCGAATTTACAGTGCACATTTTCACACACAGACACTGCAGTGGCAGGTCTGAGACATGATTACAGGGTTACTTGTGTGGGTGGCACAACCAGTGCTGCAGGCCCACTAGTAACATTTGATTTACAGGCCCTGGGCACCTCTAGTGCACTTTACTAGGGACTTAACAGTAAAACAAATATACCAATCATGGAGAACCAATTACATACACATTTTAAACAGGAGCACTTGCACTTTAGCACTGGTTAGCAGTGGTAAAGTGCCCAGAGTAATAAAAACCGCAAAATCAGAGTTCAGCACACATCAATAACCTGGGGAACAGAGGCAAAAAGTTAAGGGAGACCACGCCAAGGATGAAAAGTCTAACAATCGTTGTTCCAACAAATCATAGTTTCACATTTTAAAACATCACATAACACTATTACCTTAGCAGTAACCCACTACATGAATATTGATTCGCCGCTTCTGACCTAATGCAATCCGAAGGTGTTAGAACAAACTAGTTACATAATCAACAGAGAGCCATTGTGAATGAATGTAATACAATGCACAAGCAGGAAGAGACTTGGAAAATGTAGCAAATGGTCTTTTCTAGTGATCTCTTTGCAAATAGTGTCATACAGAAATAAACAATTCATATTGTGTTGCTTGTAGCATGATGGTTCCAAATGTATCAATATTTTATTAGTTATGATGGAATCTTCGAATGAAATATTGATCTTCTCTTTTTTGTTTTTGAATTTGATGGTGATGCAATAGTTATGGGTTATCAGGCCCATCGTGTATGTCTTTTGGAAAATTCATTTACTTATTTTTCAAACGTGGGCTTTTTTGGTAGGACACTTGTGGGGAATCGTTTTTTTTTTTTTTTAATTGTTAACATATATATGTATGATATGTTGTTTACATAATGAGCTTGAGTTGTGGGTTTTGGATGTGAAGTTTAGTAAGAGATGACTTGTGTATCTGTAGATGTGAATTATATATATTGTTTTTGCAGTCCTGAGTCTGTTGACTGAATCTGTGTCTGATTTTATATGAGAAAAGAAACAAGACTTGGATATAAATAAAGAAGATATAAGAACCTTCAATAACATAATTTAACTTTTTTGCATTACTGTTATCTATTTAGAGTGCACCACTACGCTCAATTTCTTCTTTTTGTCTGATTAGCATAGGTACCCTTTGCAGTGGGTACTATATAGACCAGACACCAAGTTTAAGAGCCTGGGACAACTTGGCATTTTCGATTAGTAGGGCCTAGCTGCCATTGTGTGGATTTTAAATACTTATGCACATTTTTTAAGTTAAATGCACAAAAACTTCTAAAATCTCAAAACTGCTCTGCACACAGATTAGAGTGTGCTCTGACACCACTGCCCCTCAGTGGCACAGACTGTGCTTGTGAAGAGCTATCACGCTGTCTTCCTATGTTGCATGGCCATGTTCCCCACATTTACTTGAAGAGGAGCCATCATCTGATGCAAATTCACCAACTGAAAATTGATTTACAGAATCTGAACCATGATCCACACCCTGAGATAGTGTTTCAGTATCTCAATCGACCACTGAGCACTCCTCCAAGATTAGACGACAGGCCTGGGAAGCAGTCACACTTCAAGAGACACATCTGTTTTTTTTGTGTCAATTTCTTTTCAGAAATTGTGTTCTAAATGGGGTTCAGAGATACGTGTAAAACTGTAAATGGACTATGAATGAAAAGTAATGCGCGGGTGGGATAAAAAATTAAATAAACTTGAGCAAAAACAAAACAAATAACAAGGGCTATGGTATGACAGCTAATTCCACACTAAAGCACTGTTCATCTGGGTCAAATCTATAAGAACAAAATTACAATAAAAAAATATTGCGACTAACAGCGCACCCACATATAAAAGTTACTTCAACACCAGAAAGCTGTAGTAACAGTCGTTTTTAATCTTTTTATTGAGTTTGTATTTAACAGCCAAACATACATCACAAGAGCAGTGAGTCTCACAATAATCAACTTGAGACAACAAAACTGTTGCAAATCCTCCAGAAAAAGAAGGAGAAAAGCTAGGAGTCTTTCGAAGGGGGGAAATTTCTTTATGTTGATTGGGTCACCTGGGTAAGGCACGAAGGCAAACCCTCTGAGCAGAGAGCGAAACCATGGCACATTGGGTGTTAGGGAAATAGCAGGGAGTAGGAGGCAACTCGGGGGGACCTGTAAGGAATTGGGACTGAAGTAACAGTCATAGTGCAGAGATTACTGCTTGAGGCACCTGGGGCGATTCGTTTTCTACTCTGATGTAAATGGCAGCACTTGTGTTAGTGTGCCAGGGGCATATTCCTGATTTTGAGAGTGGGGCTCGGCTTGACAAAAGAACAGAAGCTGGTTGGGGGTGGACAAAGCCATCTAAAATGGTGTTCGACTCTCTGATGAAGAAAATGTTTTTTTATGGGGCAGGGAACAATATTACGCATTCCCCTATGCATGCCTAGTGTAGAGCAACACAAGGACATCTTTGATGGAACAAAGTTCTAATAGAAGACGAGAGAGGTAATGGCCAGGTGTCCATGTCATGTTTCACTGGTAAACATGCAGTAAGGTAGAATGAAAAACTAATTTGAAGCAGTGTCCAGTTCCTACCCCCACAGGCCCCTTCCTATCGAAGAGGGGAGCAATCACATTGGAAGTTGGTAGGAGGAAACAAAACTGGTGACTTGTGCTTCTACTGTCCAGTGTCCTCCAGGACGATATGTTCTACTGCCTGTGGAGATAAAAAATCCAAGCAAGCAAAATGTAAGGTCTATCAGAGCAAGGATGGACACCACATGTGTGGCTACACTGGAGGAGCGCACAGAGAAACCACCAGGTCCCACAGATGAACCAGCTTCCCCGGTTACGACAATGGGAGAAACCTCAACAGCATTATTATAGCCAGTGGCAAGCCCAGAGATAGTGAACTGGCTGCATCTAAACAAGGCACCCGTCTGTTATTGAAAGCAATGGCATGGCAGAAGCTTATGAAATCCAGCCGCAGCTCATGCTACAATACCAGCAAGAGCAGTCCTCAAAACAGCAAACATCAGGGCTGGGTCCAAGCATACTGACACTAATCCAGCAGTTTCCTTCGTAAAACGGAATTACTGTTTGTGTGAAATTTGCAAACGTTTCTAGCTGGGTTGCTCTTGTTTAATGGAGACGTTTTCTGTCTTTTGGATGAAACATTTGGGTCCAGATTTATCAAGGTTTTCCATTGCTCTTGCAACACGCAAGGAGACACAGGGCGATGCAAAACATAGAATGAGATTTACCAAGCCACACACGATCACCTTACGTGGCCTTGCGTGATTTGGTAAGCTGGAGTAATGCAAGGCAGTGTAAGGGTGTGGGTGTTACATGCGTGGAGCGTGGGTGTTCCCACGCATCCCCCCCATGTATTCTGAAGCATTCCCAGATTTACCAACACAGGTAAACCTGGGAATGCATCAGAAATTTATCCTTTCCCACCAGAGGTGCAACGAGTAGAAATATCTTTAATCTCGTTGTTTCCTCTTTCTAAGTGTGCTGGGAAATGCCTCCAAGGTTTGTTTTTGTGCAGGACAGTGTCTCTTTCCACACAAAAAACAATCCTGCTTGTAAGGCAGGCACTCTTGGTCCATGGTGTAAGGGTGCCTGCGTTGGTGCTAGGCTGCAGATTGTGCACCAGCGCAGGCAGGGGTCAGGAACGCACCATATCTTGATACATTTTGCACATTTCTGCCCTTTCACACAGCACAGCAAGTTGTCTTGCTGCATTGTGTGGCATGAACAAAATGTTAAATCCAGCCCATTGTTTCTTTAGAGGATTTTTCACTTACTGAAGCTGTTTTCCAGGTTGGAAGCGCTTCACCATTTGTAAGTTTACTTGGGACATCGCTGTGGTATAGCTGGAAGATAAATCCACCAGACTATAAACACTGCTCTTTGTGCAGAAAAGGGCAGGAGTAGGAAATATTTCTTTATTGGCTAGCGATTATTTATTGAATGTCATATCTCCTTTGTTTTTTTCTAAATATCCAACACAACTATTTGTAAGTTATTTAAGACTTATTTCAGAAAAGAACATTTGAAGACTCCTGCTCGTCTATAGAAGAAATGCTAGGAGACTGTCCCACCTACCCACTTGAATTATCTTTTGTATAAAAGCTCTCTCTTCTCCCATGGTTGAAAATAGTTAGTCTACTGAAATGGGCCACTATGGTTACTGGGGCTGGTCTCCACTGTCGAAAGTAGGCTTTTTGCATAGGACTTTTGCTCCTGGGATTTGTAGCTTGAAAAGAGTTTTGTAAATCCAGAGGAAGCCGCTAACTGGTGGAATTCCGTGTCAAGCAGAGAAATGGATTTCTGGAACACACTGGAATCAGTTGTGAAGAGTAACTTGATCTTACTTAACACACCCCGTCCCTGTCCCCGCCACGCTCCCCTCCCCCCGACTAGGACAAGTTTGGTGATGGTAAACCTGCCTCTAGCCTATTTTTAAAACGTTTTAAATTTAAACGAAAGAACCATTCATCAAACCAGGGAACGGCTTGACAGGGGAGTCAGCGGTCCTGCTTCGATTTGCAACAGCAGAAGATGTTTTTGTCCTACTCTGAGCTATTCTGCTTGAACTTTCCTGGCTGATTGGGACCTCAAACTGGAGATACCCAGTCACATGAAATTCAGATTGTATACTGCTTCTAGATTGGGCCCACTGAAGATTAATGAGTTCCTTAAAAGTCTCCAAGTCAGAAGTAAAGTCCTTCACTTGGTGAAATCTCTACCTTGCCTCTGGACTTAGGTGCTCCAGAGATGGAAACAAGGCAGTGGTGGTCTAGGTCCAAGTCAAACAAATAGGAGATTTAGGGCCATATGTACGAACACTTTTTCCCATAGACACAGAATGGGTAAAAACCTTTGCTACATCTGGCCCCTAGAAACTATTTCACTATTCTTTATTTTGCTTTTCTGTTATTTTTTCTGAATCACTACTTAACATACATTTTATATAAATCACCATCATTATACATATATAACAAAGTAAAAGAACGAGAGGGTTTTGGAAATACTATTGTCTGTAGAGTGACACAGCCCAACAATGGAATAAATCAAGTGACCAATGACATTTGAATTTAGAATACACAGACTAAAATTACAATGAAGAGTGGTGGAGATGAAGAGGGGGGGGGTGGGGGGGGCAATACTCACAGAGATGACCAAACAATCAGCTGCGAAGCCAGGGGAAGAAAACCTTCATTAGTCGGACTTGATCCTCATGGTACTAGTGGATGTCAGACAGGGAGCCCACAAAGGAGTCCGAGGGGAAGGAGCATTGGGGAAAAGGTGAGATAAGGATATATGGGCTTACCCTGGGATGGGAGACAGGCAACTAGGTTGAGAGGGAAATCTAGAAGGTGATCAGCTGGACCATGTGAAATCACATGCGGGGTCATGTGAGTGAGGTAGCGCCTGACATTTGAATGTGCAGCATCAGTCCCTGGAGGGTGAGGAGCATCTCACGCCCAATCGGGTGAAGGACGAGTGCTCCGATGAGGCTCTGAAAAGAGTCAAATAGTCCCGGGTTTACTGTGTGTAAAAAGAGTAAAACAAAAAAAAATAACAATATTGGGTTAGAATGATACTCTTTTAGATGACAAAATACACAGAAAACACATCATGGCCACCCGAACGTTCTTCCCCATGCAAATGTTAACAATAGATATGAAGCTCACATTGTGCCGGTCTCGCCAATAGGGTTTTCGAGGGGATTGGAGACCCAGCCTCGGGATCAACACGACATCAAAGCTAGCAGGGGTTTTTTTTAGTTTTTTTTTAAACTGCCTATATTGTCATATATTCACAACTAGTCTTTGAGTTGACTGGTTGTTAAGGTATTGTTTTACCATTCTTTTTTTATTGAGGATATTTTTGGTGTTCATTTGCTTCCTATTTATTTTTTTACACATTTTTACCTTTAATTTTCATTGGTGAGATTTTTCATCACTTCTGTTTTCCATTCATTCTGAATACGCTTTTATTCAATAAAATGGTAACTGGCGTTATTTTCTTTCTCTTCTATAACTTCCGAGCAGCTTAGAATTTTTCATTTTTGCTTTGTTACTTTATCTTTTTACTTGAACGTCCTGTGGATAATTGCAGTTCTTTATTTCTTACGGCCTTAGTTGCCTACTTGCGCTGTCTCTGAGAACCCCCTTGTCATTCAAGCTAAGCTACCAAAGAATACTCATTGAAACCTGCTTAACTCTTTAGTTGGACTTCTGCTTATCCCCCGAGTGCCTGTCAAAGCTTGTGTGAGAAATGTGGCTAAGACCAAGAAAGGTATTGTTCAGAGAACTCCAGAAACATAAATATATAAGACTGTTCCTATGTTCCATATCAATAAAACTGTACTACTACCTAGATTTTTTGTCTTCCTCCCCAACAGAAAGAGCAAAGGAAGTTGCTTATTGGTCTCCCCAGATAGGAGGAAGGATTACAAAATAACTGTTCGTTGATTGGTAACACAATAATATTATTAAACCTGGGTGCATGGTGGATTGTAAATTGCGTTTAACTAGTTATTCTCTTGCTCATAGAAGTCTAGAAATTAGACAAAGAACACATTCTACTTACAAAAAAGCAGCAACGTCAGCATTTATTTGAAACATTATTACAGACATACACAAACTGTGATGTGGCCATTCCATAAACATTATTCTCTGTACATTCATGCAAGACAGAGTACAACATTAGGACAAAGAACACTAAAATAGCTGTTTCCTACTGTTTCAAGTGAATTCACCATGTGTGAATCTATAATAGATTCACATGACAAAATAAACCTGTAACAGCAGATGTTGAGCTTGGTGCTGTTGTACATTCACATGCTAGCCTCCCTAATAGCCCTGGGAGTTGTTAGAGTACCAAACAACATTAGTATCACAGCTTTCCCTGCGACATGTCTCCTGTCTCACATGATGTACAGTATCCATTATTAACACCATCTGAAAATGGTGTTTACGATGCATGGAATTGTGGGTTTCAAGGGCTGACATTATGGAAAACCATTCTCAAGACACACCAATGGTCGATTCCCATATTACAATTGTTTCCAACCAAAATATTGCTATTTTTATATAAACTATCAATATATTGTCAAAGTAAGTAGATCTGGAGCTAGAATAGTCAATCTACACTCACCAGTATTTTTTTTACCTTGACGATGTGCCAGAAGCCGACATTGTACAATTGATCTGAATGCAGGTCCATGTTCCTAAATTTCACATTTTGGCATGCTACACCCATCGTAATTGTAAAGGAAGTAACATACTATTGAAGCCATCTATTGCAGGGGAGGTTGTGCACAACATTTGAATCTAGGACGACTCAAACTTCAAAACTATTGTTACTGGTAGATAACTTGCTTCAATTTGCCTACAAACATAAAACAGTCTTTTCCCAGCAGCTATTCCAAGAACACAGACTGAAGATATTCAGGCCCAGCTTTATACTTTTTGCCGCTATTCTGTGCAAACGCAGTTTTGCAGCAAAAAGTATAGCACCGGCTTGCGCCATTCCACAGCGCCAGCCGGGCACCATATTAAAGGAATGGCGCAAGCCGGTGCGTAGCCTGGGCTTACATCAGAAAAAAGACGTTAGCCGGGTGGAGGTGGCGGTTGAGGAGATGGAAGTTGAGCATCAAACAATGACGCTAGGCTGTTTGAGGTAAAAAAAAATGCCTCTAACCAGCCTAGCGTCATTTCCTGATGCACAACCATCCATATCACAGGACTCCTGTCTTATAGAAGACAGGAGTCATTCCCACCACCCCAATGGCCAGCAGAGGGGACCAGTGTACCCTGGGCATGGGCAGTGCACCCAGTGCCATGCAGGAGGACTCATGTCAGGGCCACCAGTGGCACTTTGAAAAATATTTTTAAAATACTTACTTATACTTACACTACTTACCTGGGATGGGGTCCCCCATCCTCTGGGGTCCCTCTGGTGTGGGTGGGGGTGTTCCTGGGGATTGAGGTGGGCACCTGTGGGCCCATTCCATGTCCTTTAGCCATGGAAATGGGTCCACACATCTAACGTCTGGTCTGACCCAGGTGTTAAATAATGGTGCTAAGCAAACTTAGCACCATTATTTAGACCCACCTCCCACCCGTGCGTCATTTTAGCACAGGTGATAAATATGGGGCTATAGGGGTAGCATCATTTATTGGATGCGAACGCTACCTTGCATCTCATTGACGCAAGGTAGGTTCACGCATCCAAAAAATGGTGCAAACTCCAATATTTTGACGCTCGTGTCTAGCATCAAAATATAAATATGAAGTTAAGTTTGCACCGTATTTGCATAAAGAAATGATGCAAATTTGGAGCAAACAGAGTATAAACATGGGCCCCAGGGCTCCTGAAATTCTCAGAAGAATACATAGATAACTGTGTATTGCCCATGGATCTAGCTTCATTGAGACATCTTATAACATATTTATATGCAATAGTGCACGTGCAATACACTACAGAAAAGCAGCACAAAAGAAGGAGTCATTCCTTTAGAGTGTGGTGACGTAACGAAACTTGAGGGGCCCTCCTGCAAAGTACATGGAGGAGCCTCCTCTGAACTCACAAGGAGCTCTCCGGCCAGGGTGCTGTGCTTACGGGGGCCCGTGGAGCTCGTCCCCCAACATTGTGGGGGCTGCGGGGGCCTTTGTTACATCACTGGGTGGTCTGCCAGATATTAGCACATGACCTGTGTGCCCACTCCTCCATGTTTGCTGTCAGACACACCTTTCCTTGCATACGGATAGTTCGCCCTTTTTAGTGCAGTCCTCCTGAAGTAAATTTTTCAGTCCCTTAAAGCAATGTCCTCAATGCTCTGGGAGAATTTAGGGGCATATTAAAAAGCCCCTTCTCCACTTTAGCGTAATTTTTTTGACACTAAGGGGCATATTTACACTCTGTTTGCGCCGAATGTGCGTCAAAAATTTTGACGCACAATCGGCGCTAACCCTGCCCCATATTTATACTTTGACGTCCGACCCCGCGGGCGTCAAAATTCCACCATGTGCGTCATTTTTTGGAAGGGGGAACCAGCCTTGCGTTAATTATATGCAAGGTAGGCGTTCCCTTCCAAAAAATGACTTTAAGGCCTGTGCCCCATATTTATACTCTGACGTCATTTTGACGCACAGGAGGGGGCGGGCCTTAAAAAACGGCGCACAGCCTGATGGGCGCCGTTTTTTATCGCCTGGGTCAGGGCAGGCGTTAAGGGACCTGTGGGCTCAGAAGGAGCCCAGAGGTGCCCTCCCATGCCCCCAGGGACACCCCCTGCCACCCTTGCCCACCCCAGGAGGACACCCAAGGATGGAGGGACCCATCCCAGGGAAGTTGAGGTAAGTTGGGGTAAGTATTTTTTTTCATCCCCTGGGCATGGCCATTGGGCAAGGGGGCATGACTCCTGTCTTTGCTAAGACAGGAGTCATGTCAATGGAGGTTGGGCGTAAAAAAAAATGGCGCAAATCCGGTTTGAGGCCTGAATTTTGCCTCAGACCTGACCTGCCCCATTTTTTGATGCACAACCCCCATTTTCCCATACGCCGGCGCTGCCTGGTGTGAGTCATTTGTTTTGACACACACCAGTCCGCAGCGCCGGCTAACGTCATTCCATAAATAAGGCGCCCGCATGGTGTGTTGGAATGGCGTTAGCCGGCGGTAAAATTTTTGACGCACAACTGCGTTGGCGCAGTTGTGCGTCAAAAAGTATAAATATGGGCCTAAGATGGTGCTAAAGTGGCTGTTTCCACGTGCCATATTTACAAAGTGGCACAATGCATGCATTGCGCCACTTTGTAACCCCTTGCACCACATTATACCTTCGCCAGCATAATGTGGTGCAAAAGGGGCATTCCCCCGTTAGGAGGGCCATAAAAATGACGCATAGCACAATTTTTTCGCCATTGTTAGCACCTGAACAGAGCAGGTGTTAAAATGAGGCTCCCATTGTTTTCAATGGAACTCTAGGTGCTGTTCAGTATTAGCGTCAACATTTTTTACGCTAATCCCGCAAAGGGCCAAACTAGGGTCAACATTTTTTACACAAGTTCCCTAACTACTGCCATAGTGCACCATATGTCAAATACAGCACACACATTGTGGCGTTAGGGGGGGCGCTAAGGGGTGCAGGAAAAGTGACGCTGCATATGATGCAGCACCACTTTTTTTTAATTTGGCCCTTAGAGTGGGTCAGAAACATTGATTTCATCTTTCAAAAAAACAAACGCTCACTAGAATTGGTGGTTGGGCCATCAAATGGCAGGGGCTGCAAGGCACTGCCTGCCCTGATCCTGACGCAGTCCGTTTGCTGAACGCCAACAGCAACCCTACGTCAAGATAAGGTTTTGCAAAATGGCAGATCAGGGATTCATCAGCAACTGACCAAATGCTGAGCTAATATTTAGGCTTGGACAGACTTAAGAACTTGGCCCATATTTATGGCCAAGTGGTGCAGCTGCGCTGCCCTGTGTCGCAGAAAAAGGGCAGGAATGTGCTGTCTTTATCCCAATACGGTGCATTCCTGTACTTTCTCCAGCAGTGGCACACGGTGGGCTGCCTAGCATCAATGCAGGCACCCTAGCACCATGGTGCTAGGATGCCTACGTGGCATGTAGAATTGTTTTTGTGCAGGAAGAGGCACCTTCCTGCATAAAAACAACCCCCTGAGGGTTTTCCCCTTTCTGTGTGTCCTGCAGAATGCAACACACATTGAAAGAGGAAAAACGAGAAGAAAAAGATATTTCTCCTCATTACCTGGGGAGGTGTAGGATTTTGGGGGATTCCCAGGTCTACCGTTTCTGGTAAATCTGGTAACGCGTCAAAATCCATGGATGTTGCAATGGAACACCCACGCAACACTCATGGAACGCCTCCCTGGTGCAGAGTAATGCAAGGCAGAAACTTGCGCTACATTGCATTACTTAAGATTTGTGAAGCCACTCAGGCAGTGGCGTCCATCGCAAATCTCAAAGAGGGGGCGGGGTGGGAGAAATAATAATAATAATAATAACAATTAACAAAAAACCTTACCTGTCCTGCTGCCGCCTCGCTCTTCATCTCTCCTGATGGTGTCCCAGCAGTCCCTGGGACACCAGCACAGGCCCCCCCATGCAATCCTGGCACTGCTCTCATGCTCTACCTAGAATGAGAGCAGAGTCAGGATTGGTCTGAGCGGCTTGGTCTGCCTCTCAGACAGTGCACTGGGGTCTGTGCTGTTTCTCCAATCTGGCTGTGCATCACACCCGGGTTGGAGAAACCTAAGTGTGCATGTCAGTTTGGCCGGCCTAAGACAGCTGATCAAACTGACATGCGCACTTAAGTGCACTCCACTCCTTCTCCTCCCATGGCCCAGCCCCTCCCCTCCCTGCACATGCTGGCTCAGCCAGCAGTTGAAAAATAAAACAATAATAAAATATTGTTTTATTTTTCATCTACTGGCTCTTAGCCAGTGGGGCGACACTGCTTCGCCATTGCGGAGGAGCCGTCCCTGCACTCAGGGCGATGCAAGGTGGCCTTGGGTGGCTTCATAAATCTCACTTTGGGCTTGCGTTGCTTTTACACCACGTACTTGGTGCAAGAGCGACGCAACCCCGCTCGTAAATATGCTGCTTGACTTCTCTTAGCAGTCAGAAGGACAAGCAGCTTGGATGTGTCTCGAGCACAGAAACAGTAATGCACACGCAATATCAATTAATGGCAAATTCTGCCATCTAGCGGCTACATGGTAGATTCCAACATACATTTCAAATTTTTAACCAACCCACTTTACGTCTTAATCGAAGGACAGAATAAATAGGTGTTGTGGCTCCGCAGGAGACAGAGCAAGCGCTGCTGCTGCATACATAACGACATGAGGCCCCTTTTCATACCATCGTATACGTCTGGCCTGGCCCGTTCCTCAAGGCATATGTTGCCATGCATTAACCGGTTTTCCACCAGGCTGGGCAGGACATAAACTCTTTGAATCGCATTACTAGTATATTACAGCGCTTCCCAAATCCACTGCGAGATCTAAAGCGCTTTCACAACGTTACTCCCCTTTTGAATAGACTGACCCGTATCATACACATTGAACCAGTTCCTTACATTCTTTCCTCTGAGCCCCCTTCATTGACACCTATTTTTTAAGCCTACTTGTGGACTCCTACCCAACGGCTGAATACATAATTGGCGTGGTGCATTTAATCTGCTTGAAAGGTGCCTTATTTGACTCATGCTTGTAACTATACAATAAGACTTGGAATCCCCAGCAGATAACTTTTCAGAAAACAAAAGTGACTGACGGCGTGCCAGAAGTATTCACCACGGAACATCTCTTTTCGATGCACTTTGGTCAGGCTAAGGTCAGTGTTTTTAAAATGATTACCCGGCGTGTCCTCCATATATTGCGTCACGTGTGTGCAATAAACCATGGATTATCTGTTGCTGGCAGGTGTCTGCTGTCATTTAATTTTGGTCTTTGGAGTAGTAGGCCTTTATTACAGAAACTATTTCAGTAGATTGTCAATTAAGTTTAGCTATCAGAGAAACTCAAGCAAGGTAGGCTACAAGGGAATTCAGGTCTATGGTCTCCTAAAAATGAGCACACAACAATGTAAACATTGTACTAAGCTGGAGGAATGGATGAAGGTTTCTGAACTTGCTATGGTTGAAGGTGAGATGATGCTGGCAATAGATAATTACCACCGGAATTGTGGGCAATCAGCAGTTGTTCGTACACCAGTGGAGAATCCAAATGTATTTTTTACCAGGGCATATTTACAAACATTTTGCACAGGTTGCATCACAGACGCGACAGAATGTTTATGTTGAATTTACTTCCTTGCTTACCATCGTCACTTGCAAGTTTTGTGTCCTGGAATGTTGCCTGAAAGTAATGCCAAGCAGAGGTTTGCATCAAGGGGGAGTTCCATGGGCGGTACCTGGGCATTCCCATGCAACAACCCATAGGCTTAGCAGATAGGGTTTTGCACCAAATCATAATGCCTCTTGGAATTAGGCATGCAAAAGAGAAATGCTTTTATTTCTGATCATGTTTCCGACTTTGTGTGTGTCCTGCAGTGTACAACACACATCCAAAGTTTTACAGTTAGTGTAAGCATAGTATTTTGTACCAGAAGAGTAACCTTCCAGTACAAAACATATGGTAGACATGATGCAGACACTGTTGCAAAGGTGCTTCCGTGGCATTAGGCACCCTGGATTGTGTGCAAGCACTGTGAAAGATATGGTACTTCCTGCTCTCTCCCTGTCACACATGCAGGGCAGCAACTTTTGCTGCTGCAATACATTACATGCCATCTTTGTAAATCTCAGCCTAAGAATAAAAATGTCCCTAATGTTAGAAATGGGGTCTCTAGTTGGCAGTGGTTTGCACCCTGTCCAAGTAGGGACCCTCAATCTAGTCAGCATAAGCTAGCCACACAACTAAGACAACCCCTGCTTGCTCGCTTGGCTCAAGCAGTCAGGCTTATCTCAGAGGCACTGTGTAAAGTATTTGTAGACACACACACACTAACACAGTGAAAACACAACAAAATTACTCAGCGCCAGTTTAGAAACATAGGCAATACTTATCTGAGTAAAACAAGACCAAAACCACAGAAATCCAACATTTACAAGTAAAGATATGACTTTTTGAAGGTTTAAATGAGTCTTAGTCCATAGGAATCAATGGTTGTATCTTTTTAGCACAGAGTACCTGGGATGCATCAAAAACAAAGACAATGTGGGCTGCAAGGGAGGTGAGGTGCTGAAAAAGCAAAGTGATGAATTGATTCCTTACTACGCAGGGCAGGTGATGCTTCGATTCTTTCCTCGCAGGTGAGGCAATGCGTTGGTTCCTTACTGGCAGGGGAGTTGATACATCGATTCTTTCCACGCAGGAAAGGCAATGCATTGATTTCTGGACACGCAGCCTCAGTTCCTTACTGCGGTGCTGGGTCGATGAGAAATTGACTTCCAGGGATGATGCATGTAAAATCTAGACATGCTGTGATGATGGAATCACAGTGAAACAGGTGCTGCGTCCATTCTGCAGGTGCTACATCAATTTTTGAACTGTGAGACAGGTGATGCGTTTATTCTGCAGGAATTGTATCGATTTTTCAGCCATGGTCCATCGGTGCATGGATTTACTCCTTCAGGTCACCAGCTTACACTTCCAAGGGCCCAATTACTGTAGTTGACACCACTTGGCAAGTCAGGACTCTCAGCAGAAGAGCTCAGGCACTGGTAGATGAAGTCTTTGATGTCGCTTAGACTTCTTAACAGGAGGCAAGCTCAGTTCGAGCCCTTAGAGAACCTTGGAAAGCAGGATGTAGAAAGCAAAGCCCAGTCCTTTCACTTCCAGGAAAAAAGCAGCAACCAGCAGACCATCACAACAAAGCACCAGGCAGAGTTGCTTACAGCATCCAGCTCTTCTTCCTGGCAGAATGTTCTAACTTTGTGGTGTCAGAGGTCCAGTACATATGCCCTTTTCTGTCTTTGAAGTAGACAATCGTCAAAGAGAAGTCTTTGTGGTGCACAAGACCCTGCCTTTTCCTGCCCTGACACCAGGGAGTCGGAGACTGTTTTGTGCGAGGACAGGCACAACCCTATTCAGGTGCAAGTGTCAGTTCCTCCCCCCACTCTAGCTTAGGAAGACCCATCAGGAAATGCAGGGCACGCCTCAGCTCCCTTTGTCTGACTGTCTAGAGTGAATTCACAACCAGCCCAACTGTCATCCTGACCCAGATGTGTATTCCACAGACAGGCAGTGGTACAGTATGGTTAAGCAAGAAAATTCCCACTTCCTAAAAGTGGTATTTTCAAAACTACAATTCAAAAACCAACTTCACCAAAAGATATATTTTCAAATTGTGAGTTCAGAGACCCCAAACTCTACATCTCTATCTGCTTTCAATGCGAAATTACACTTAAAAGATATTTCAAGGCAATCCCCGTGTTATCCTATGGGAGAGATAGGCCTTGCAATAGTATAAAATGAATTTAGCGGTATTTCACTATCAGGACCTGTAAAACACACTAGTGCATGTCCTACCTCTTAAATATACTAAACTCTGTCCATGGGGCTATTTGGACCTACTTTAGAGGTGAAATACATTTGGTGATAGGGAAAGTTTGGGCCTGGCAAGTGACTGCACTTGCCAGGTCAAAATGACAGTTTAAAACTACCCACACAGACACTGCAGTGGCAGGTCTGAGATGTTTATAGGGCTACTAATGTGAGTGGCACAATCAGTGCTGCAGGCCCACTAGTAGCATTTGATTTACAGGTCATACGCATGCCTGGTGCACTTTACTAAGGACTTACTAGTAAATCAAATATGGCAACCATGGAGAAACCAATTGCCTATGTAATTTAGACAGAGAGCACTTTAACCTTTGCATTGGTCTACAGTGGTGAAGTGCCCAAAGTCCTAAAGCCAGCAAAAACGAAATTCAGCACAGGATCAAAAACAAGAGGACAGAAGCAAAACTGACAGGGGGGAGAATGCCAAGAGCTGACAGGTCTAACAACTAAGAATAGAAGCTTTGGCAAAGCCAGTTGGTTTGGCCTTGGCAAGCTTTCCATTTGTTTCTTTGCAAACTTGAAATATGGAAAATTAATTTAGGAGCAATATAAAAAATACAATTAAAGGAATGGCCTAGCACCACAGGCACACCAATCATAACACGGAAGAGCAGAACTTTTCAGGCATTTGTGCCTATGTCATCACGGAAAATGACATCACTTATAGGGCAAGATAACCAATGGATTGAGTGGGCTGCCCCATAGCCCCATGTTTTATAAGTTGGTGTGTAGAAGCAAAACGTGAATGACACTTGAACCAACCAATGAACAAAGAGGGCCGACCCAAAGTCCCTGTATGTATAGCTGTATGCATTTATAGTATGAATATTTTGAAAAACACAAAGCTGGTGAGGGAGATAAAGATATGTTTAGGCCAGACCTTATGAGGAGTCTTGTAAGCAATCAGGGTTTGTCGTTATCTTGTGTATGTAAACAAACAGCTAAAGAAAAGTGTTAGAGCTCTGACAAAGGAATTGTTAAAAGCTTTGAAACTGTAAGTGAACCACAATATACAAAAACAGTAACTTATGACGGTAAGCAAGAATTTGAAGTTAATAAGTGCACATTAATATAGGTATGGTAAGAAGGAACACATTTGGGCTTTGGTAAACTTGGGTATGCATCTTCTAGGGATTCTATTTTCCCACATTATGACAGATTGGAAGGACTACATTCATTCACTGCAAATGGTCACTTCAATGATGGGGTGGAAGTTGCTGCCAATGTTTCTGAACGATAATTCTCTTGGTACATTTTGATCGAGTGCTTCCTAAAAGTCCTTGTTAAAAACGTAATCCATATCCATAATTTTGGGTCGCTTACCTATTGCACTATTCAAAAGTATAACTATACGTTATAACACTTTCTTCACTATAACACAGTATCCTGGCCTTAAATGTCTTATATTATCACCTTACGTGCTTTCTTTGGAATTTCAGCAATATTGACACAGGTTATGGATTGGCAGGAGAAAAAGAACTGATATTCTGAGAACATAAATTTGTTTCAGACAACCACTTGTACTTGTGGATAATTTTACCTAGGGCATTCATGTTTTCAGATATTTCTATCTGTTTTTATCCACAATTACTTTTTGCAAATTGTATCTGTATTTATTAATGGGTTTTGTTAAACAATTATGAAACAATTAGCATTTTCCACATTTATTTAACAAAGATAATGTCACTCTTAGATGTCTCAGGGGTCTTACCCTGGAAAGAGCCACATATAATGTTTCACACATTTGCAATATACTCCTATGAAAACATTAACTATGCATTGCAAACACTTGCACATCTGTATTAGTTCAAAGCTTCATTAGGAAACTATCTCCCCCATTAACCAAAAAATAAATAAATCCATGCATGCTATTCTCTACAGCTGTCGGCCTGTCAATCATGACTGACCATATTAAGAATCACTCAAAAGAAGACCTATTTTCCATGTTTTCATATATATATATATTGATTTTTTTGTTTGCATTTACCCATACCAATAATATAAAACTGAAGACTGAGCCTTATTTTATTTTATGGCAAGGTCTATGCTGGCAAAGGATTAAGGGCTGTACTGTTGTGTTTTATATGAGTGGATAGGCAGATTTTGTTCAAAAACACTTGTGGAATTTTTTATACGTCTTCATTTATCAAACCCAATGAACAAGTTACATACCTTCAGTAATGCATTATCTGGAAGAGACAATATCTAGCTGGAGATTCCATACCTTTGAAATTCCCAGGTGCCTGACTGGATCCAGAAGATGTTTGCGTGAAGAGTACCCCTGCACGCCAGTAGGTGGCATCGATTGGCTCCTCACAGCATCAATGACGGTGTCCATGCTGGAAGTGACATTGTGGTCACCTATATATGTGCCACCTCGGTGTGCTGGTGTCATTTACTTTTCCACAACTTTCCACGCCAGGAGTGCAGAGCCATGAAGAGCATAGACAATGGTGTGTCCAAACTAGGGCCTTTAAAGAGAGTATCTTTAGCCCTAGAAATCTGTCCACAGAGCGGGGAGAATGGGTGGGTTGGGAAGGAATCTGCTGGTAGATATTGTCTCTACCAGATAATGCACTACTGAATGTAAGTAGCTTGCTCATCTGATAAAGACATATTGTTGTAAAGCCATTTTAGTGATGTCTCTGGGCATGTTATTTTAGGAACTAGGCCTGTTGCTTGTGCCCTTTATCCTAGTGACATTTTATTCAGCTTCATTTTAATATTTTAGAATCGGCCACATTTGTGGTGGTGTTTTATTTACTTTATCTAGTTGTCCTTTTGCCTAGAAAATCATTACATTTCTTTTCACTCTGCTTTCCTCAAGGCTGTAGCAAGATAGGATTGTCAGCACAAGTGGTATACTGCGTCTTTAACATTCACAGAAAAACACATATTTTTACGTGGAGACATTTTCTCAGAACATCAGTTGTTTTATTATAAAAACACTTCCCTGTCCCATATATGCTAGAAGGAGGATCCAGCCAGATGACCACAACTGCATGCTGTCAGACTTCATTACAGCTTCTCGCTGAGACCACTGGTTCTGTGGCACACATGGGGATGGTGTCTCTATGGATAATAGGCATCTTAATCACTGTCATATTCAGGTATTGGGGATGATGTCTTCCTAGGGGGAAAAACCTGAAGGGCAGATTAGGGCTTATCCTGCTGTGCTTTAACACATCTTAGGTAGGAATTGCACATATTGTCCATAAGTAACAGTATGGTGGGAATTTTCCTGCGTTTCACTTTCCTTGTCACCATTTTGCTTCTAATGTGTTTTATCATTCTAATTATTGCATTTCATGCCATTTTATCTAAGACGCAGATGATTCATTAGATCTTATTGAACCATTTCCTGCCTCTGTTTGTCTTTGCATCTGTGACACTAATGTAACTGAGAGAAAAGGATGCAATCTGATCCACCACGATTCCCCTAAGAAGTCATCATGTCATGCGCCCGGTTGCCACAAATCATCCCAGCTCTGGGGCAGAGATGAAACGCCGCAAGCGGGCCAGAAACGGATTAGGCCAAAAGTTGTCACATGGTGTGGGATTGGACTCAGTTCCCCACAATTCAGATGATGCTGCCGCCCAAATCCAGCAACCTCATTGGTACAATGATAGCCAATGCGACATGGCGCCGTCAACGTTTGGTCAGGCACTATTTTTGGATTCTCCGGAGTATCTGTGTTCTACTATGTCCTAAAGGCACCTCCATACTATATTCGGAGACGTCTGTGGTATTGAGGATTTCCTCCTCAGCTAGGTAGGTAGTACCTATCTGATGTTGTCGGTTGTTCAAGCTTGAACCCTAAAAGGATTAATCCCCATTTGCTGTCCTTTTCTCTGAACAGGTGTATCTACCAGGGCAAACCCGCAACGGGTGGTAATTGCAGTAAACATGCAACCTCACCTCACTGCTCATTATCTACCTAATGGCCTTACAGCCCAGGGGAGTCCTGTAATATTTGTAGTTGAGGCTCACCTAGCCTATAGAACAGAAACATTGTATTCTTGGGTCAACTTTCCAGCAGTCGATGGGAACACTAATACATTTCATCATTACACACCTGCACAGTACAGAGCATACGCATACTTAGAAATACCTTTATCTTATCAAGACCATATTAACTGGCTTGATGGCGCCCTACCCGACACAATATTACACGTTAGGTTAGGTCCTTTGAGCAATGATGGTCCTACCTGGCCTTTATTGGACACTTATACACCAGGCATTAACCCTGTGACTGCACATTCGATTATGGGTAAGGTACTCACTAAACGGAAAGAAATTCTATTTTGGTTAACTTAAAAAATGAATGCGCAGGAAGCAGTTCTTCCCCATAGGGGACCTCAAGATAAACATATAATTCTCCCTATGTGCTAGCCATTTGTGATGGTTCCCAAGGTAGATAGCTGCAATACTAGGGGCACAGTATTTGCCACGCTCTATACTACCACACACGGTACACTAACACTTGCCAATATTCTGAAAATGTTAAAACAATCAAGATGAATACGGGGCTGCCCCGGCCATGAATTTGGGGATGTAATTAATGGGCAATTTTGCCACTGTATCTTCCATAATATTAAACAATCTTAAAGGGGAAGCAGCTGTACTAGCAGTGCGCATGCAGCTCTGGGGCATTCTTGTACAGGATCAAGAACACAAGCCGTCAAAGATTATCACCAAGATGTACTCTAGTATTGGTAGAGAAAGTACTCAATTATTTATAATGGGCCCCCAATGTACTCTGCAGGAGTAGAGACAATATTTTGGTGCTACTCCTGCAGAGTACATCAATAGTGTCAATAAAAATGATGCTATTGCCCCCTACCCTGTGCCATGTTGCGCCACATCTTAGATACGGTGCACACATGGTGGCGGTAGGGGGGCGCTAAGTGGCGCAAAGAAAGTAGTGCTACACTAGGTGCAGCGACACTTCCCTTAAATATGCCCCTAAGTATGTTAAACTGAGAAAGGAGTCACAACGCTCGTCAGAAGTTTCAGTAAAGAAAGAAAAGAAACTTCCCCAACAAAAACCTCAATTCAAAAAGAAAAAAGTGGCAGCGATTTCTATACTAAATGCCACTCAGGATGAGAGTTTTACTGAAGGACAGGAAGTGGGAACTGGCCCTACTAAGCAGCGCGGCAGAGCTCACATCTTCAAGAGCATCTGGAGGTGAAAGCAACTAATGCCTTTTTACAAGTCGAGACTGCAGACATGTGCGTCTCCACTCCTGATTGGGTGTATAAACCAAAAAACACAATTAGAAGGAGACATTGAGCACACAATAATCACTATCTTTTGGGATCATGTAGTTACCATTTATGATATTTTATTGGCCGAAAAAGATTGATCAGCAGAATTTATCCATAATCTCTAATATGGAGAAGGGGAAACTGAGCCCTCTTTCTCTGTCTTTGTTCCAAGAAAGCTCAGGGAGGCCTGTGCTATTGATTGGGCATTAGTGCAGGCACCCGCATTATATCTCCACCATGAAGTGTGGGATAAAGATTCTCTCTACCATATAATACCAATTGGATCCCAACCACAACCTCAACCCCAACATCCAATAAAGCATGAAGTTAGACCACTGGCCAGGGAAATCACCACACAGCTAGAGTACCAGGGCGTAATTGAACCCTGTGTCTCACCAATGAACAACCTGTAGTTTCCCGTAACTAAACTGGACTATTCATATAGAATAGTCTTAGACTACAGACATTTAAATAGTCACACATGCACATTTGCCATTCAAAATGCACACAGCACTGCAATTATTAACAGTATAGTGCGCAAAAAATACAAAACAATCTTTGAAATTTCCAGCGTTTTGTTTCTACCAAAATATAGCACCTGAAAGTAGGGGTTTAACAAGTTTTAGCACCTTAGGCTCACAGAAAACAATTTGCAGACTCCCAAAAGGGTGTAAAAACAGTCCAGGATTGTTTTCAGCTCATGTTATTTAAATTTTACCCATTGACCCCGAGGCTTTGTCCTATGTAGATGACATCGACCTTGCAGAGGATAATCTCGTTCAACATAGAAGACAGGTAAGTCGCGTTGTTGTGGGAATTGCTAAATTAGGCTACAAATTTAATTTCAAGAAAAGAAAAATAGCCTTCCATGGGATACGAACTATCAGATGAAGGCAAAAGCCTAGCATCCTAATTTTTAAAAAAATGCGCACAACTGCAACCACCAAATACCATCAAAAAGCTCCAGTCATTGTTGGGCTTTTTACACTTTGACAGAACCTACATTCCAGATTATGCATGATGCATTAAATACATATTGGACAGTCAAACACATATGCATTCTAAGAGAACTGCAACAAGACCTGCTTGCAGCTGAACACTTGCATTCAAGAGGCAACAAAACACATTTGGGCATCAGAGTAATTGCTGGTGCCATTGGTTTCACCTATGTAACATTCAATGGGGGTTTTACTGTCCCTATTGCATACAAATCAAATTTGTATTCCACAGCTGAACAAGGCTTTGCTCCCACAGAAACTGCTATTCAGATGTTTGTCATTAAAGAGAGATCTCTGGCCCAGGGGAAATGCATTATTGTTGTATCTCCGATCCCAGCTCTCAAGGCTGTCACTAAAGCCAGCATTCCCAATGCTAAGGCACTACTTCCACGTTGGATTCAATAGGCAAATGCTGATGGCCACTGATGTTCACTATGTTTTTGACCCAAAAATTACAAACGCAGGAATTTTTACAATATGAACTTCAATACCCAGTTCCAGCCTCAAGGGCATTCAGGGACACTATGGATTTGTAAGGGGTCCAACAGCATTATTCGTCTCTGTATCATCCAGAGGGAAACAGTGTTGTGGAGTGAAGAAATTTGGGGGCATAGTTATATTCTCTTTGAGCCGAATATGCGTCAAAACTTTTGACGCACATTCGGCGCAAACCGTGCCCCATATTTATACTTTGGCGCCCGACCCCACGGACATCAAAATTCCACCATGTGCGTCATTTTTTGGAAGCGGGAAACTGCCTTGCGTTAATGATATGCAAGGTAGGCGTTCCCTTCTAAAAAATGACTTTAAGGCCTGTGCGCCTTATTTACCGCCCAGCGTCATTTTGACGCACAGGTGGTGGGCCTTAAAAAATGGCGCACAGCCTGATGTGCGCTGTTTTTTAACGCCTGGGTCAGGGCAGGCGTTAAGGGGTCTGTGGGCTCGGAAGGAGTCCAGAGGTGCCCTCCTGTGCCCCCAGGGACACCCCCTGCCACCCTAGCCCACCCCTGGAGGACACCCATGGATGGGGGGACCCATCCCAGGGAAGTAGAGGTAAGTTCAGGTACGTATTTATTTACGTTTTTTTTAAGTGGCATAGAGGGGCCTGATTTGGGCCCCCCTACGTGCCACTATGCCCAATGACCATGCCCAGGGGACAGAAGTCCCCTGGGCATGGCCATTGGGCAAGGGGGCATGACTCCTGTCTTTGCTAAGACAGGAGTCATGCCAATGGGGAATGTGCGTAAAAAAAAATGGCGCAAGTCCGGTTTGAGGCCTGATTTTAGCCTCAGACCTGACTTGCACCATTTTTTGACGCACAACCCCCATTTTCCCATACGCCGGCGCTGCCTGGTGTGAGTCATTTTTTTTTTTTTACTCAGAGCAGTCTGCAGCGCCGGCTAACGTCATTCCATAAATAAGGCGCCCGCATGGCGCGTTGGAATGGCGTTAGCCAGCGGTGACGCAGTTGTGCGTCAAAAAGTATAAATATGGCCCTTGGACTTAAAGGAATCCTTAACAGCTAGAGTATTAGGCATGAGCCGTAGTTGGCTTAATCACCTGTATGGAGTCCAGAGAGCACTCAATAATCTGCCCCGAAGGTCCCTGGGAGGGCGTACCCCAAATGAATGCCTGTTAGGAACACAAATGTATGTTCCAGATTTTGATGCTCCTGGCGCAGAGGCGGCAGATACACCTTTTGACATAAATGAACGTGTCACTGTCTTGCAAAACTTACAACAGTTCTGTGACATCAATGCATCTGCCAGTGCTGCCTCCTCTGGAATAAGGGAAGCACCAATAACACCTGCCTGCTGGATTCCAAAAGGTGAGGATCTAGTGCATGAAAAGATTGCTGTGAAAAAGGAGTTGAGTCCTTCTTATCGTGCACCGGTTCCAGTCCTGGGAGTACATGGTACCAGAACTGTTATTCCACTACCGCTACCTGGTTCTAACGAAAATTGCTTTGTCTCCATCGACAATGACAACCTACACCATATGGCCGATCCTGCACTGCAGACCTAGAGGACACCTGAGTAGATCCCGACTCCCTCTCTCTACAGACCAGAATGTTCCACTACAGCTTTTGAGCAGCAATGCTGACGCCTCTCCGAGCTTCGAGAGGGCAGAAAACTATCTTTCATTAGTCCCATTACCCTCTTCTCTGAGAATCAATGTCAACAATCTTGGGAGATTTCACTGAAATTCAACTCAAACGGATAGAATGGTCTACTATGAAGCACCAAGGGAGACCTCTGCCAGCTCTCCTCTTCCAAACATGGCTCCTGTTTTTGCACTAACTGCTTCGGGATATTTTGCCAACGTCAATGACCCTTTTTCCGACTCATCTGCCTCTTCTGCAATAAGACTGTCAAGAGCACATAAGCTGATAAATTGGCTCAAAATTAATTATTTCATTATTCCATGGAACTATGGAACTATCTGTGGCTCTTATTAACTATACTTGCCTTCCTTCTTTGGATTGGGTTTGTCGTCAGCTTTTTTCTATTAATACATGGTCATTACCCTCCTGAATGCTCTATACCTGAACTGGTGGTTGAGGTTCTAAAACCAAATTTTTCCTCCCATAAGGTCCGCAGAGACTTGTCCCTTTTGAATCTTTCAGCTATACCAATTCCTGATGGGATTGTTTGGAATAAAGTACCCTTTAATATACATATGGCCCGACGGAGGTTATTCAAATTCCATATGTATATAAACTCCCAATGAATTATGTAATAACACCTGGAGTTGTTTCTGATGATTGGGGTATAAAGATACTTGATTCTATGCTATCTGAATTACAGTATTTTATTGTATTTGAAAGTGAAGATGTTTATCAATTGAAAGAAAATTATGGAGAAATGGTCTGTTGTAATTATTATGGACCTCATTACATTCACAGAGCAAGTACCCCAGGTGCTATTTTTAATTACACACAATAGGAACATTGTCCAACTCCGCCAATGGGCAGTTCGAAAACATATTCTGAAAAGTTTGCATATTTTTCTGGGCACAATGTTAAAAATGCTGAGTCATATTATTTTAAATTGGCAACAATGGAAATGCAACATATCTTAACTGATACAAAATTGATTTATTCTGATTCCTTTGTTTCCTGGTTGGCTATAGAAGGTTCTGAATTTTGGCTGTCCCCTGGGCATGGTCATTGGGAACAGTGGCATGTAGGGGGGCCCAAATTAGGCCCCCCATGCCACTTAAAAAAAGAAAATACTTACCTGTACTTACCTGGGATCGGTTCTCCCCATCCATGGGTGCCCTCCAGGGGTGGGCGAGGGTGACAGGGGGTGTCCCTGGGGGCAGGGAAGGGCACCTCTGCTAACCTTCTAAATTATCCTTTTCTAACATTTCACATGCTCAAGTGTATTTTAAATTGTCACTATTGACTATTTATGTATATATGTTTTATAGCATTGCATTTTAGTTGCTTTTTAATTAGGAACTAAGCTGCTTTACAACTTCTGACAGAGGCTTTATAGAGCCATTTTAATGATGTCGTTGGGCATGTTATTTTGGCAACTAGACCTGCTGCTTGTCCTCTTTAGCCTAGTGACATTTTATTCTGCTTCATTTTATTAGTTTAGAATCAGCCACATTTGTAGTGGTGTTTTTATTTTTTTTAATCTAGTTGTCCTTTCGCCTAGGAAAGCATTACATTTCTAAGCTCAATATTCTATTCACTCTTTGCTTTCCTCTAGGCTGTAGCGAGATAGAATTGTCAGCACAAGTGGTACACTGCGTTTCTAACATTCACAGAAACACACATGTTTTTACATAGGGACATTTTCTCAGAACATCTTTTGTTCTATTATAAAAACACTTCCCTGTCCCGAGGGAGGATCCAGCCAGATGACCACAACTGCATGCTGTCTGCCTTCATTACAGCTTCTCACTGAGACCACCCGTTCCATGGCCCACAGGGGGATGGTGTCCCTATGGATAACAGGCACCTTAACCACTGTCATATTCGGGTATTGGGGATGATGTCTTCCCAGGGGGGAATCCTGAAGGGAGGATTAAGACTTATCCTGCTGTATTCTAACATAGCTTAGGTAGGAATTACACATATTGTGCGTAAATGACAGTATGGTGGGACTTTTCCTGTGTTTCACTTTCCTTGTCAACATTTTGCTTCTAATGTGTTTCATCATTCAAATTTTTGCATTTCATGCCATTTTATCTAAGACGCAGCTGATTCAATAAATCTTATTGAAACATTTCCTGCCTCTGTTTGTCTTTTCATGCATGAGACTAAAATAACTGAGAAGAAACGATGAGATCTGATCCACCACGATTTCCCTGAGAAGTCATCATGTCATACGCTCAGTTGCAACAAATCATCCCTGCTCATGGGTGGAGATGAGGTGCTGCTAGGTGGCTGGAAAAGGAGCCAACGTGACAATCTAGCCACAGATTCCTTACCTTTGAAAAGATAACCGAGCAATGCTAAGGCACTACTTCCACGTTGGATTCAATAGGCAAATGCTGATGGCCACTGATGTTCACTATGTTTTTGACCCAAAAATTACAAACGCAGGAATTTTTACAATATGAACTTCAATACCCAGTTCCAGCCTCAAGGGCATTCAGGGACACCATGGATTTGTAAGGGGTCCAACAGCATTATTCGTCTCTGTATCATCCAGAGGGAAACAGTGTTGTGGAGTGAAGAAATTTGGGGGCATAGTTATATTCTCTTTGAGCCGAATATGCGTCAAAACTTTTGACGCACATTCGGCGCAAACCGTGCCCCATATTTATACTTTGGCGCCCGACCCCACGGACATCAAAATTCCACCATGTGCGTCATTTTTTGGAAGCGGGAAACTGCCTTGCGTTAATGATATGCAAGGTAGGCGTTCCCTTCTAAAAAATGACTTTAAGGCCTGTGCGCCTTATTTACCGCCCAGCGTCATTTTGACGCACAGGTGGTGGGCCTTAAAAAATGGCGCACAGCCTGATGTGCGCTGTTTTTTAACGCCTGGGTCAGGGCAGGCGTTAAGGGGTCTGTGGGCTCGGAAGGAGTCCAGAGGTGCCCTCCTGTGCCCCCAGGGACACCCCCTGCCACCCTAGCCCACCCCTGGAGGACACCCATGGATGGGGGGACCCATCCCAGGGAAGTAGAGGTAAGTTCAGGTACGTATTTATTTACGTTTTTTTTAAGTGGCATAGAGGGGCCTGATTTGGGCCCCCCTACGTGCCACTATGCCCAATGACCATGCCCAGGGGACAGAAGTCCCCTGGGCATGGCCATTGGGCAAGGGGGCATGACTCCTGTCTTTGCTAAGACAGGAGTCATGCCAGTGGGGAATGTGCGTTAAAAAAAATGGCGCAAGTCCGGTTTGAGGCCTGATTTTAGCCTCAGACCTGACTTGCACCATTTTTTGACGCACAACCCCCATTTTCCCATACGCCGGCGCTGCCTGGTGTGAGTCATTTTTTTTTTTTACTCAGAGCAGTCTGCAGCGCCGGCTAACGTCATTCCATAAATAAGGCGCCCGCATGGCGCGTTGGAATGGCGTTAGCCAGCGGTGACGCAGTTGTGCGTCAAAAAGTATAAATATGGCCCTTGGACTTAAAGGAATCCTTAACAGCTAGAGTATTAGGCATGAGCCGTAGTTGGCTTAATCACCTGTATGGAGTCCAGAGAGCACTCAATAATCTGCCCCGAAGGTCCCTGGGAGGGCGTACCCCAAATGAATGCCTGTTAGGAACACAAATGTATGTTCCAGATTTTGATGCTCCTGGCGCAGAGGCGGCAGATACACCTTTTGACATAAATGAACGTGTCACTGTCTTGCAAAACTTACAACAGTTCTGTGACATCAATGCATCTGCCAGTGCTGCCTCCTCTGGAATAAGGAAAGCACCAATAACACCTGCCTGCTGGATTCCAAAAGGTGAGGATCTAGTGCATGAAAAGATTGCTGTGAAAAAGGAGTTGAGTCCTTCTTATCGTGCACCGGTTCCAGTCCTGGGAGTACATGGTACCAGAACTGTTATTCCACTACCGCTACCTGGTTCTAACGAAAATTGCTTTGTCTCCATCGACAATGACAACCTACACCATATGGCCGATCCTGCACTGCAGACCTAGAGGACACCTGAGTAGATCCCGACTCCCTCTCTCTACAGACCAGAATGTTCCACTACAGCTTTTGAGCAGCAATGCTGACGCCTCTCCGAGCTTCGAGAGGGCAGAAAACTATCTTTCATTAGTCCCATTACCCTCTTCTCTGAGAATCAATGTCAACAATCTTGGGAGATTTCACTGAAATTCAACTCAAACGGATAGAATGGTCTACTATGAAGCACCAAGGGAGACCTCTGCCAGCTCTCCTCTTCCAAACATGGCTCCTGTTTTTGCACTAACTGCTTCGGGATATTTTGCCAACGTCAATGACCCTTTTTCCGACTCATCTGCCTCTTCTGCAATAAGACTGTCAAGAGCACATAAGCTGATAAATTGGCTCAAAATTAATTATTTCATTATTCCATGGAACTATGGAACTATCTGTGGCTCTTATTAACTATACTTGCCTTCCTTCTTTGGATTGGGTTTGTCGTCAGCTTTTTTCTATTAATACATGGTCATTACCCTCCTGAATGCTCTATACCTGAACTGGTGGTTGAGGTTCTAAAACCAAATTTTTCCTCCCATAAGGTCCGCAGAGACTTGTCCCTATTGAATCTTTCAGCTATACCAATTCCTGATGGGATTGTTTGGAATAAAGTACCCTTTAATATACATATGGCCCGACGGAGGTTATTCAAATTCCATATGTATATAAACTCCCAATGAATTATGTAATAACACCTGGAGTTGTTTCTGATGATTGGGGTATAAAGATACTTGATTCTATGCTATCTGAATTACAGTATTTTATTGTATTTGAAAGTGAAGATGTTTATCAATTGAAAGAAAATTATGGAGAAATGGTCTGTTGTAATTATTATGGACCTCGTTACATTCACAGAGCAAGTACCCCAGGTGCTATTTTTAATTACACACAATAGGAACATTGTCCAACTCCGCCAATGGGCAGTTCGAAAACATATTCTGAAAAGTTTGCATATTTTTCTGGGCACAATGTTAAAAATGCTGAGTCATATTATTTTAAATTGGCAACAATGGAAATGCAACATATCTTAACTGATACAAAATTGATTTATTCTGATTCCTTTGTTTCCTGGTTGGCTATAGAAGGTTCTGAATTTTGGCTGTCCCCTGGGCATGGTCATTGGGCACAGTGGCATGTAGGGGGGCCCAAATTAGGCCCCCCATGCCACTTAAAAAAAGAAAATACTTACCTGTACTTACCTGGGATCGGTCCTCCCCATCCATGGGTGCCCTCCAGGGGTGGGCGAGGGTGACAGGGGGTGTCCCTGGGGGCAGGGAAAGGCACCTCTGCTAACCTTCTAAATTATCCTTTTCTAACATTTCACATGCTCAAGTGTATTTTAAATTGTCACTATTGACTATTTATGTATATATGTTTTATAGCATTGCATTTTAGTTGCTTTTTAATTAGGAACTAAGCTGCTTTACAACTTCTGACAGAGGTTTTATAGAGCCATTTTAATGATGTCGTTGGGCATGTTATTTTGGCAACTAGACCTGCTGCTTGTCCTCTTTAGCCTAGTGACATTTTATTCTGCTTCATTTTATTAGTTTAGAATCAGCCACATTTGTAGTGGTGTTTTTATTTTTTTTAATCTAGTTGTCCTTTCGCCTAGGAAAGCATTACATTTCTAAGCTCAATATTCTATTCACTCTTTGCTTTCCTCTAGGCTGTAGCGAGATAGAATTGTCAGCACAAGTGGTACACTGCGTTTCTAACATTCACAGAAACACACATATTTTTACATAGGGACATTTTCTCAGAACATCTTTTGTTCTATTATAAAAACACTTCCCTGTCCCGAGGGAGGATCCAGCCAGATGACCACAACTGCATGCTGTCTGCCTTCATTACAGCTTCTCATTGAGACCACCCGTTCCATGGCCCACAGGGGGATGGTGTCCCTATGGATAACAGGCACCTTAACCACTGTCATATTCGGGTATGGGGGATGATGTCTTCCCAGGGGGGAATCCTGAAGGGAGGATTAAGACTTATCCTGCTGTATTCTAACATAGCTTAGGTAGGAATTACACATATTGTGCGTAAATGACAGTATGGTGGGACTTTTCCTGTGTTTCACTTTCCTTGTCAACATTTTGCTTCTAATGTGTTTCATCATTCAAATTTTTGCATTTCATGCCATTTTATCTAAGACGCAGCTGATTCAATAAATCTTATTGAAACATTTCCTGCCTCTGTTTGTCTTTTCATGCATGAGACTAAAATAACTGAGAAGAAACAATGAGATCTGATCCACCACGATTTCCCTGAGAAGTCATCATGTCATACGCTCAGTTGCAACAAATCATCCCTGCTCATGGGTGGAGATGAGGTGCTGCTAGGTGGCCGGAAAAGGAGCCAACGTGACAATCTAGCCACAGATTCCTTACCTTTGAAAAGATAACCGAGCAATACCATCCCGGCAGTGGACTGTGGACATATTTTCTAAACTAAGAAGTCCTGCAGGCCCGAACAGGCAAAATGCCCATCCCTGCGTACATGACTGTCCAGACAGTAGTGCTTAGTAAACATGTGTAGGGATGCCCAAGGTGCTGCCTGGCAGATGTCCAGGACTGGAACTGCATGGGCTAATGCAGTGGTCACAACTTTGGCTCTGGTGGTAGGATCCCGGAAGCCCTTAGGGGGTTGCCTCTTGGCCAATGCATAACAGGTTTTGTTGCTGAGAACGAACCATCGGGAGATTGTCCGTTTCTGCACTGACAGATGTTTTTTAGCCCCAACATAGGCCACGAAGAGTTGGTCAGCCACCCGGAACTCGTTTGTGCGGTCAAGGTAGAACGACAATGCTCCTTTTGGATCCAGACGGTGGAGTCACTCTTCTTCTTTAGTAGGATGTGGAAAGGCATAGAAAGTGGACAAGTTGACACATTGGCCCACATGAAATGGTGCCACCACTTTCGGGAGGAAAGAGGTCCTAATGAGAAGCACCAGTTTGTCTGGAAAGGCAGATAAGGAGGGAGGCTTAGGTGTTAAAGCCTGCAGCTCACTCACTCTCCAGGCAGATGTTATTTCCAAGAGAAAAGCTGTTTCGAATCATGAGCAACCAGGTGGGACAATAGTATAATGGCTCAAGAAGAGCACACATTCAAAAAGTGAGAACCAGATTAAGGTGAGAGTGAAGCGTAGTGAAAGGTGAAGGGGGAAACATATATACAAGTCCTTTGCAGAATCTATTTACAGTAGGGGACTTAAATAAGTAGGGTTGGTCAGGTAGGTGCAAGAAGGCAGACAGAGCAGAAAGGTAACCCTTAAAACAGTGGCCTTCAAACTTTTTAATGCTGCCCATCCCCCACACTCCAGTGAAGAAAAAAAATCTGCCCTCCATGGATTTTTCACAGTTATTCTATTAAGTTGGCAATGTTTAAATATGGCTAGATTTATTTAAACATTTTAATTAAGTTCCGTTACTGGTTTAAATATACAATCAAATATATAATGCCAAATATGCTATTCTGGTCAGGAATTCCTTACTAATGTGTAAGAGTACTCACAGTGTGATTATTAAAAATGGGGTTGATGGTTTTGAAGAGGTCCTCCGAGGGGTAGCCTGATCGGAGTATAGATGCTCATGTGCAGAAGCTTGGGATTCCAGTCTCTCTGTGCCCACTCCGGAGCCACAAGGATGACTTGGGCTTGGTCATTCCTGATCTTCTTGAGAACTCTAGGCTGGAGTAATATTGGTAGAAAGGAGTAAAGGATGTCTGCGCTCCACTCGATATGAAAAGCATCTCTGAGTGATAGCCGCCGTGGAAACTCCACCATATGAAACTGCTGACATTGCGCATTCTCTTTCGAGATGAACAGATCTAACCAAGGCTCCCCCTCCACTGCTGAAAGAGACCTTACGCCACCTCTAGGTGGAGATGCCACTTGTGATCCGCAAGGCATTGGAGGGTAAGTTTGTCCACTCTGGCATTCAGTGTACCTGCCAGGTGTTGAACAACCATGGATATGCCCTACTGTTACATCAATGTCCACAGACATGGGGCCTCTTGACAAAGGGTTTACAACCACACCCACCTTGTTTGTTGAAGTACCACAGGCAGTGGTGTTGTCCGTGCACACCTGTCTAGCCTTCCCTTCATGGAGGGTGGAAAGATTTGCAATGCCAGTGGGATCGCTCGGAGCTCCAGCAAACTGATGCAGAGTCTGGATTCTACCGGAGACCAGAGCCCTCTGATCTCCACCTCTCCTAGATGGCTGCCCCATCCCAGGAGTAATGCATCTGTCACCACTGTGAGATTTGATTGAGGCAGGGAGAGAGGTCTGCCTCTGACCCAATTGTGGTTCGTTAGCCACCAATGCAGGTCCTTCGCAGTTCCCTCCGAGATCTGGACCATGTCGGAGAGATTCCCCTGATGCGCAGCCCACTGGAACTTCAGTTCGCACTGCAGAGCCCGCATATGCCATCTGGCATATGTCACGAGCAGGAGGACATGTGGCCCAGCAGCCTCAGAGTCATTCTCACTGAAATCCAGGATAGAGAGAGAAACATTGGTATCTAAGCTTGAATATCCTGGATTCGCTATAATGGAGGTTAAGCCCAAAACTGCACTGTGTCCAGAACAACTCCAATGAAAGGGAATGTCTGAGAGGGAGTCAAGTATGAATCTGGCACGTTCATAGTTAACCCCAGCGAATGCAGGAGGCATGCCATAGTCTGGAGGTGAGAAATGACAGCATGGGGCAAGCCCACCTTCAACAGACAATCATTGAGATAGAGGAACACTTACACCCCTAATCTCCCCAGATGTGCTCCAACCACCACCATCACCTTGCTGAACATCTGAAAGGTGCTGGTAAGACCAAAGGGAAGCACAATGACCTGAAAGCGCTTATGGTCTATCGTAAACTGCAGGTAAAACCTGTGGGCAGGCAGAATGGGAATATAGAAATACACGTCCTGCAAGTCCAAAGCTAATATCCAGTCTCCAAGGTCTAGATCAGACAAGACCGGAACTAAGGTGAGCATCTTGAATTTCTCGTTTCTCAGGAAGAGATTGAGGGTTTGGATGTCTAGGATAGGCTGAACACCTTTGTTCTTTTGGGGTATCAGAAAGGAGTGGGAAGAGCGACCACTGCCTACTTCTGATATCGGAACCCTCTCTATGGCGCCCTTGGCCAAGAGAGCTGTGACTTCCTCCATCAGCCGATTGTGTGTTAGGGGGGAAGGGAGGATGCAAAGGGGAGGGAGTAGCCCCACAGAATGATCTATAAGACTCACCTGTTCGATGCTATTGACTGCCAGTGGTGGAAACAATGGTGGATTTTGCCACCAACTGGAAGCCCATGAACTTGTAGGCCAAGATTAGGAGGGCTTGGAGGCTGCAGCTGTCGGAGATTGGTGGTTGCATCAGACCACCAACTTCCTGACCCTCGGGCTGGTATGCACAGCGCCCAAACGTAGGTTGGAGAGCTTGTACAGGACCATAACTGGCATAAGGTTGGCATAGTAGAATCCCCCTTCTGTATCTATGAAAGGGGCAAAAGGCAGACTAGGGACGTGGGGCAACTGTGAGGTCTGAGGACTTGCCCGTAGTCTGCGATTCCGTAAAGTGCTTCAGCACCGAATATACCTTCTCTCCGAAGAGGCATGGGCCATCAAAGCGCATGTCCATGAGATTAGACTGGATATCCCCTGAAAAGCCAAAAGCTCTCAGCCAGGCGTGATGCTGACGCGCCACTGTTGATGAAACCGTTATGCACAGCTAGGCGGTCATGACTAAACCACACGGAATGGTGAACTTCACTGCATTTCTCCTGTCCATGACTGCTTGGGCAAGAGTGGCCTGGGCCTTCTCTGGGACCTGTGGCAGCACCTGCCAACAGTGTTTCACAATGTGTGGGTGTAGTGGCCCAATAAGCATGCAGTGTTCACCGACCGCAATGCACAGCTGGTAGAAGAAAACATATTCTTTCCTAAACTTTCCAGCCTCTTGGATTGCCTGTCCGGGGGAGCAGCAGGGAATGCACCATGGGATGTACAGGCTTGGAATACCAAGTTCTTGGGGGTTGGGTTTTGGGTGAGGAAAGATGGGTTCCCTGGGGCAGGGAAAGTCTGTTGGGCAATTGTCCTGTTCACAGGAGCCTCTGTGCTGCACTTGGGCTAGGTTCTAAGCAGGGGAGCAGGGATTCGGATGAGGAAGCTCCCGGTCGAAGCACTTCGGTCAAGATGTTTGATGGTAGGTCAAGGTTCAGGACCTCAGCCACCTTCTTCACCACCATAGCATATGTTTCTCCCTCCTCCTTAGTCACTATAGGGGTAGAAAGCAAACAAGTATCTGGAGAGGTATCCAGTCCACCGGCATCTCCCAGTTCCTCACACCAGCGAATAGATTCCTGGCCTTCCAGCTGTATTGAAAGGGGCCAGTGACACTTCCATTTCTTCCCCAAGGCCAAGTCCTTCAGAATAAGGCTCATGTACTGACCTAAGACACATGGGTCCTTTCGGCACAGGAATTGGTGTCAGTTCCGGCTCCGTGTCGGATTTGGGGATCCAAATGGGGCTGGCACCACTAGTGGGTGCTAGGAACATTGGTGTCAGGACCGGTCTCAGGGAAGGTTGCAGTGGTGGAGTAGGAGGCACCTTTTTGCCTTTTCCACCCTTGGGTTTTTGGAAGTTCTTGGGCCATTATTCCAGGCTCCACGTTTCCTTGATCTTTTTGCCTCTTGGCCTGTGCTCTTGTCAGGGCAAAGATATGCCCTGGGGTGCCTAGCTCTGCTGCTCTGCATGGGCCTCTAACTCCACTTTAGCCCAAGCTTAAGCTTCCTTGTCGTTCCCTAGTAGACACTCTACAAGCAGCCCTGTGGACACAACAACTTTCTTTGGACCAGCAAGTCTCCCCCACCCCCCAGGTGAAATCAACAACTGCCACAGGGTGGTATACAGTTTTATAAGGAGCATCAATCACTTGGTACTGGTTACCAAGTAGGTGTTGCTCAGGGGACGCCACTTTTTCAGTTACCATAGTGACACTGGGACCTGTCTCCCTGTAGGCCTCTGCCTGAACACCATTTATCAAGGGCTGCTGCCTGTACTTATCCATATTAAGGGGACAGGCAGCAAGGGTGGCAAGAGCAATGCCCCCATCAGAGACTAAAACAGCCTCTGTTGTCTACCTAACTAGACCAGCTCCCACTACACTTCATAAATTGAGCCCAGCTACACCATTGGAATGGTTATTGCTAACAGCTCCACCACTACTGCTCTTCCTAGGGGCACTAGAAGGAGCAGTGGGGTTTGTAGTGATGGGTGGCTTGGTGCCTCTCTTAGGGCAAGAGCTGTCTCCTGGCCTATGGCCTTTGTTTTACACATATAGCACAAAGGCTTTTTAACATGGGAGAAAGAGGTTTTAGACCCACCCCCAAAAGAGTTTTGTGGGCCTGATGAAGACTCCTTACTTTTCTCTTTGTCCCCACCTTTGTCCTGAGACTTGCCTGCTTCCCTTTTCTTGTCGTCACCCCCTTTATGAGCTTTTCTGCTCACCCTAGTTCTGATCCATTTGTCTGCTCCTTTCCCAATTCTTGGGGAGAGGTCATATCTGAGTCTTCCAAGTATTGGTGCAACAAATCAGACACACAGTTGTTCAAAATATGCTCTCTCAAGATCAGATTATACAAGCCCTGACAGTCACTGATTTTGCTGCCGTGTAACCAGCCTTCCAAAGCTTTAACAGAACAGTGCACAAAGTCTACCCAGTCTTGACTCTTTCCTGGTCTCCCCAAACTAGATCCTATACTGTTCAGTGGTGAGACCTAACCCATCTAGGAGTGCAGATTCCCAAACAGCATAGTTGTCAGCATCTTCCTCGATGACAATGAGAAGTCTGTCTCTCCCCTTGTCAGAGAAGGAGAGCTACAGGATAGCAGCCCAGTCTTGGAGGGACCCTTTGTACGATACAGACCCTCTCCAGAGCAATGAACCACTTGCATATGTCATCCCTCACCATGTAGGGGGGAACAACTTTGTTTAGATTTCTGGAGTCAGAAGAGTCCTCCCTGGTCCTAGGCTTCCTGAAACTAAAGCTGCTGCCACCATGGGGTGCTAACCCCAAACCCTGCCTCTCTCCACTGCCAAGGCCTCCCTATCTAGTGCTAGTATGGCTGCTGCAGCCTCAGCTTGGCCTCCTCCAGTCTCAGCTGTCTGAGTCCCCCATCTAGGGAATTTTCTCCTGGAGATGAACAATGTGTCCCCTCAGAGACTGAGGTGACATGAGAGTGAGCAGAGGAGGGTCTGTCCCTATTCTTAGTGACCATCTCAACTAGTTCTCTTGGTACAGAGGGAGCACTACTGTTTTACTGTTATGGCTTCCCTTCCCACTGCCTCAAGTGCTCCTAGCTAGGCTAGAGGGTTTACTATGGACTCTGTGATCCTCTGAGGGACTCTGCTGACCCTCCTCAGAGTCTAGATCCTGTCTTTATAACACTGGGGGTGGGTAGAGTCTGCATCTTCCTCCCCTCCTCCAGGCCCAGAAGCAGACTCTTGTTAGGGTTCCTCCCTACCTTCAGTTTTCTCTCAGCACACATCTCTCTCAATTCCTGGAAGGTTAGATTCCCATAAGGAGAATCCATGGACTGAGATGTGTACTCTGCTGAAGACATGTTGTGTTGTTAGGTTGGTGTAATTGTTCCTAACTACCCTAACTCCTAGTCTCTCCAAAGACGTTTAGGGCAAGGGCTATGCCTAGAACCCTAGCTTACCCAAATGTAAGAGACTAGTTCCCTGACACAAAGTACAGCGTGTACCTCTAGTCAGTAAGTGGTCTTTCCTGTGGAAAGTACCAAGTGACAGAGTGGTAAGGCAATCGCAAGTGCTTATCCCACCACCACACCACCAATGTAGGAAGCTGGCCTGGTGTGTGGTGTGTACCTGAGGTACTTACACCTTATACCAGGTACAGGTATCTCCTATTAGTGTAGTGTAGTGTAGGCAGTGTCTAAAATCCAAGCTCTTTAAAGGTAGCTGCGGATGAGCAGCCAAGGCTTATCTAGGAGACAGCCAAAGCACATATAATACCACTGTAGTCACGCAGTACTTATGCAAGGTACTTTATTTTAGTGACCCAATTACCACAAAGTACTAGAGAGGCAACCCTCCAATAGGCGGTAAGTAACACACTAGATATGTGTGACTCCTTCACTCAAAGGTAGATTCCCGCTTCCTTCGCATGCAGACTGAAGACTTGCTGTCCTCAGGGGATGCACAGCCAGGGAAATGTTGAAGAAGCTGGAAGGAGCTGTGGAAACAATGTTGCAAGCAGAGTCTTCGTCATGGATGCAGATTGTCAGTTCCTGGAGGGTTCAGTTGCGGTTCCAGTGGTTAGAAGTTGAAGTAGAGGTTGCAAAGGTGTCCTGCTGGAATCTTGCAAGCCGAATCTGAGGACCCACCCAAGAGAGAGACCCTAAATAGCCCTGAAAGGGGATTGGTCACCTAGCCAGGCGACCACCTATCAGGAGGGGGCTCTGATGTCACCTGCCTGACCTGGCCACTCAGATGCTCCCAGAGGTCCCTGCCAACCTAGAATTCAAGATGGCAGAACCCAGGGACCCTCTGGAGAAGCCCTGGGCACCACCCCTGGGGTGGTGATGGACAGTGGAGTGGTCACACCCCTTTCAATTGTCTAGTTTCACAGCGGAGCAGGGACTGGAGGTTCCTGAACCGGTGTAGACTGGTTTATGCATGGAGGGCACCGAATGTGCCCTTCAAAGCATACCAGTGGCTTGGGGAGACTACCCCTCCCAAGCCATGTAACACCTATTTCCAAAGGGAGAGGGTGTTATCCCCCACTCCCAAATGAAATCCTTTGTTCTGCCTTCCTGGGCTTGAGCTGTTCAAGCAACAGGGGGGCAGAAACCTGTCTGAGGGGTGGAAGCAGCTTGGGCTGCCCGGAAAACCGCAGAAGGCTGGTAGGAGCAGTGCTGGGAGCCCTCTAAGGAGCCCACAGAGTGCATGGAATCATACTTCCAATACTTGCAACAGTATTGGTGTATGATTCTGACGTGTTTGATACCAAACATGACTAGGTTCGGATTTATCATTATGTAGCTGGACATAGGTAGTGACATATGTCCAGTACACGCAGAAAATGGCCTCCCCGCACTCACAAAGTCCAGGAAAATGGAACTGGAGTTTGTGAGGGGCACCTCTGCTAGTACAGGAGTGTTCTCACACACAGGTGCTTGCACCTTGCCCTCTGGGCTAGGAGGGCCTGCCATGGGGGGACATAGAGTGACCTGTAGTGAAAAGGGTGCATGCACCCTTTCACTCAGGCTGCAATGGCAGGCCTGCAGATACACTTTGCATGTGCTCCCCATGGGTGGCATAATACATGCTGCAGCCCATGGGGATCCCCTGCTACCCCAAAGCCCTGGGTACCATATAGTAGGGACTTACATGGGGCACCAGTATGCCAAATGTGAGGTGTAAGTGGTTAAAGTAACCAAGTTTGAAGGGAGAGAGCATAATCACTGGGGTCCTGGTTAGCAGGATCCCAGTGAACACAGTCAAACACACTGACAACAGGCAAGAAAGAGGGTACTTTCCTACAGGATCTGTGATCAGATCCACGGGAGCCCATAGGAGCTGAGGCTGAAGCTGCCGGTGTAGAACCCAATGGGGTCCCCTGTGACCCTCAGGTCCTAGAGGTGATCTGGAATGGTCGGCCCGCTCAAATATGTATGGCATGGCCTCGTAGGCTGAGCTGGGGCTGCTCTGGCTCCCAGAAAAGCAGGGAGGCAAACCAGGCAACTACTCCACAGAACAGTGCCTCGATCGCCAATGTTCCTTCATCTCGTCAGCCAACAGACGAGGAGAAGTCGAAGCTCCCTTCGAATTCTTGTGCTTCTTATGCCTCTTTCCCGAATGTCCCAATGACTTGGAGTGGGAAGAAGAGGACTTGAAGCTCCTGGAGCAGCCCAGCGACCTTCCTCTCGATCAAGACCAAGACCTTCTAGGTGTCACCTGCCCGGCCGCTAGCATCTTCAGAGACTGCTCCCTCAAAGCCTTCAGTGCCCTGGCCCGGCAGTCCGAGCACCACTTGCAATTATGGTCGCATTTGAGACACCACGAATAGAACAAATAGGTGTCTGTAACCGACATGGCGCTGTGACAGCTGCTATATGGTTTAAAACCTATTTTCCTTGAAAACATCCCTGACACACCAGGAGGTAAACCTCATAAAAGAATTTGACAAAACCACTAAAAAAGCTGGTGAAAAAATGACAGAGGGATAGCTCTTCTCCAGATCAGCGCTAACTGGTGGGGAAAGAAAATAACTGACATCAGTATGCTGAGGTGGTGCCTGTATAAGTGCCAGTGATATCACTTCTGGTATGGACTCTGATGCTGCACAGAGCCGATCAACACCACCTACCAGCGTGCAAGGGTACTGCTCACGCAAAACTCTTCTGGATCCAGTCTGATACCTGGGGAATTTAGAGGTAAGGATTCTGGGGCTAGATGTCTCTATCAGATAAAGGCATCTCAGGGAAAGAAGTAAGTACAGGGTCTACAAACAGTACTTGTGCTTTAAGTGTGAAAATGAATACATTGTCTGGTTTTAAGTCTACCCAAAGTATATGTGGTTCATATAACTAACCATTTACAACAAATCCATTAGTCTCCTATAAAGTTGGGAGGAACATAAACATCCTTGTTAACCTATGCTGTTGATTTGATCTGTTTGGTTTAATTACTTACTTATAATTCCAAAAACCTATAAATAATAAATGTTAATGAAACCAAGGTAATAGAGTCTGTCAGGACAAAACTGAAGAATACTGGTAAGAGAATGGATTGAAGTTGGGGCAAGTCAGCAAATATAGGTATCTAGGTGTAACATTATCTTCTAATTTAAATTGCAGATCATTTATTGATGATATTAGATTGAAAGTATGGAGCTACAGCACAAGCTTGAAAAAACATCATTCATATTATGGAGGAGTTACAGCTGAACTTCTAATGAGCTTCTTTGGCAGCTGGAGTGTGGCTCTTCTAGTGTCCTGATGGCTAGTAGGACATTAATTGAGGAAACAACAAGTTTGTAGATGGTAAAAGAGTGATTCAAATAAGAATATCATCTCCTTAGTGCATTGTGAGTTTAGAGCCTGGCAGGTTGTCAGTTTTTAAATGATAGACCTTCACCAAACTATCTTATTGCCATCATATCAGTAAGTGTACCGAAGGTAAGATTGTTGCTTTTATGTCGAAGGAGATCTTGAAATCATCAGGAACGGTAAATGACTCTACTGAGAAGTAAGTAATTAACCCTGCTTTGATTGACATTTCGTGAGACACCTCTATTTTCAAAACATGTTTGAAGAACAAGTATGCCATCAAGTCTCTGTTTGAAGGTTTGGTGAAGATCTTGTCAAGATCATGACAAATCGATAGGAGACATTGTCCCAGCTATGATCCCTGGTACCTGGGCTCCAGAATCAAGGTACACAGGCTTACATGAAAGTTTTCAGCAGTTGCACATATTTATAATTGGCTGCCGGATGGCCTCTCCAATTGGTCGACAGTGTGTTCTTAATTAAAAACACAAAGAGTCCATTACTTGAAAAAATTCTTAAATGGTACGTGGTACAGTCATGTAACAATGCTCTATATGAGTTTGAGAGGGGGCACAAAAACGAGATCTGAGTAGAGTGGAAAATTATCTTTAAAGGTGCTCTAAAGGCCTTTGAATAGATTGAGAGAAATATTATACTTCATGGTATACTTCACAGACTAATAGATGACCCTTGTGGTGATTATTGGCTATGTTTAGGTTTGACGTGTGATTGTACGCTCAACAGACATTAGCTTCACACGGTCAATCACATCTTGTATCAGTGCAGATGAGTATTTTGCAGGTAGCTTTTTTTTGCCTGTTTGGATGTATCTTTCTGCCTCTGTTTAAATGCATAAAGGAATATTTGCATCTCAAAGGTATGCAGTTGTTAGACATTTAGGCCCATATTTATACTTTTTGACGCAAACCAGCGCCGGCGGTGGTTTGCGTCAAAAATTTTACCGCCGGCTAACGCCATTCCTGCGTGCCATGTGGGCGCCTTATTTAAGGAAGGACATTAGCTGGAACTGAGGACTGGTCAGAGTAAAAAAAAAAAATGACTCAAACCAGGCAGCGCCGGCGTAGGGGAAAATGGGGGTTGTGCGTCAGAAAATGGTGCAAGTTAGGTTTTAGGCAAAAATAATGCCTGAAACAGGACTTGCGCCATTTTTTGACTCACAACCCCCATTGAAATGACTCCTGTCTTAGCAAAGACAGGAGTCATGCCCCCATGCCCAATGGCCATGCCCAGGAGACTTCTGTCCCCTGGGCATGGTCATTGGGCACAGTGGCATGTAGGGGGCCCAAATTAGGCCCCCCATGCCACTTTAAAAAAATAAAATTACCTCAACTTACCTGTACTTACCTGGGATGGGTCCCCCCCATCCATGGGTGTCCTCCAGGGGTGGGTGAGGGTGGCAGGGGGTGTCCCTGGGGGCAAGGAAGGGCACCTCTGGACTCCTTCCATGATCAGAGACCATGGAAGTGAGCCCACAGGTCCCTTAACGCCTGCCCTCACCCAGGCGTTAAAAAACTGTGCACATCAGGCTGTGCGCCGTTTTTTAAGGCCCGCCCCCTCCTGTGCGTCAAAATGACACAGGAGTATAAATAAGGCACACAGGCCTTGAAGTCATTTTTTGGGTGGGAGCGCCTACCTTGCATGTCATTTACGCACGGCAGTTTCCCGCATCCAAAAAATGATGCACACAGAGGAATTTTGATGTCCGCGGGCTCGGGCGTCAAAGTTTAAATATGGTGCACGGTTAGCGCCGAATGTACGTCAAAATGTTTGACGCACATTCGGCGCAAACAGAGTATAAATATGCCCCTTATTGTTTTTATCTCATCCCTTCGCTGTGTTTCGTTATGTTGCTATGTATAGTGCACTAATCACCCATAGACAGTGTCCAGGCACTTGGGCAGGTGTATAGTCCCCAAGGTGCTTATACAGAGTCCCAGGTCTTCAGCTTCTCGCAGTACTCTAGAAATGAGGAGGAGGCCCGGATGTGTTGAAGGAAGTCATTCCATGCTTTGGGTGCGATACAGGAGAATGAGCAAACTTGAATTTCGATTCAGCGGATGCAGGGAGTGAGTGTGAGAGTGAGAGTGAGGCAGAGTGTAGGTGTTTGGTGGGTTGGTGAAAGTGTATGCAGCTATTCAGTTATTCTGGGCCTGTGTTATGTAGGGCTTTGTATGTGTGCATGAGAAGTTTGAGTTGGCTGCACTTGTGAATGGGGAGCCAATGAAGTTTTGGGTAGTGCGGTGTAATTTGGGGGTGTCGGGTGGGAAGTTGAATATGAGTCTTGCAGCAGTTTTCTGGATTGTCCAGAGTCTGTGTAGGATTTGTTTGGATTCCTGCATGGAGAATGTTCCAGCCTGCTGGTGATGAGTGCTTATGTGACAGTCCATCTGGTGTTCTGTGGCAACTATTTGAAAATCTTTCACAGCATGCAAAGGATGTGAAAGCAGGAGGTGCACACTGCATTGACTTCAGTTGTCATCCAGGATGATCCCTAGACTTCTTACATGATCTGTGGGTGTTGGTCCTAGCTTGGATGGCCATCAGGTGGAGTTCCTTGGGGAAGCCTTGTTGCCGAAGACTAGTACTTCTGTATTCTCTGAATTGAGCTTCAGGCAGTTGGTACACATCCAGGCTGCTACCATGGTCATGCAGTTGGTGAAGTGGTTTCTAGTGGTGGTTGACTTGTCCAGTAGGGAGAGGGCAGTAGGGTGTCAACAGCATAGGAGTTAACAGTGATGTCTTGTGATCATATGATGTTGGCGAGTTGTGTTATATAAGGGTTGAAAAGGATGGGGCTGGGGGACGACCACCCAAGACTTAGTCATGTTACCTGTTTCTGAGAGGTCTTAAAAATGGAGCAATATGGCCCACTGTGTGAGACAGAGGAGGACAAAAAATATAGCAGAGCCCAGGGTCTAGAAGGTGATATACAAGTTACAAATGGGTTCTAGGATGCCAGGTTTTCAAGGTCCTCTTGAGTTGATGCCATTTGTTGGTAAGGAAGGTTGCCCTACGCTGCCAAAACTTCAAGTGTGTTACAGAGAAAGATCTTACTACAATCCCAAGGTGTATATTTAGCACAGCTGCAGCGTGTTGTGTCATGGGTAATTCCATATAAACCTCTCCTCAATATATCAGAGTGTCTGCCACCAGTCAGTAGTCAGTGGATTGCTTCTAGGGCTTGCACTACAAAATTACCCTTTTTCCAAATGCTTTGATATTAATGGTCTTTGATGTGCTACGTCAAACCCAAAGCATACTTCAGAACAGCAGGGTGGGTACCGGAGTGCCAGTTGCTAGTTACGTAACCGCCCCCCAGAAGTCATTAGAATGACAACAGCTATTCCTGTGACCTCTGTGCCAATCTACTGCAAAAGAACGTTGTTATTGCGAAGGACTGAGATTACAAGATGCACTGGATAAGAACTTTATTGCAGCTAAGCTTACAGCGTGTCACAAAAAAGCAGCCAATTCAACCTACATTCTAACCTTCCCTCCCTGGTTTGAGAGGACACCTATAAAGTTTGCTTACACTATGTAAGTCGAATGGACATTAACAAAAGGCTAGTATGAGCTTATCAGTTTAATGCTGTAGAGAATGCCTAAACTTAAACAATAAAAGAATGAGTCAAGGTCTAGGTTTCCTTTGCCCCATGAATGGTGTCAACCTATCAAGGTGCATCCATGGAAAATGAAATTTCGAAGTACTCAAGTATAAAAATACCACATGACTGGAAGTGCGGAAGATTCTTAATAGAAAAGATGAGGAACACCTCAGGAATTACATACTAGCATTAGACAACAAGCATTGGCAAAGCCGATAGGCTTACCTATGCAAGAACTATTGGCTTTGGAAATGTGTTTTTTCCTTGTTGTTCACCACTGTGACTGTTGTTCAGCATAGTGGAAAGTGGCATGGCGTGTTCCAGAGTGGAATGACGAAGAGTAGTGTGTTGTAGAGTGGAGTGGTAGATAGTGTTGTGTATAGGAGTGGCATAGTGTGGAGTCTCATAGTGTGGTACACATTGGAGTGGCATAGAGTGGACTAGTGTAGAGTGCACTGGTGTACAGTGTTGCAGAGTATAGTGGCTTAGAATGTAGTGGCTTTGAATTCAGTGGTGTACAATGCAGCATTGTAGAATGCAATGGTGTAGATTAGAGTGGTGCATAGCAGAGTGGTGTGGAGTGGCGTAGAGTTCAGTGCAGTGTTGAAGAGTAGTGTCAGAGTGTAGTAATGTAGAGTAGAGTGGGGTACAGTAATGCAGAGCAGAGTGCAGTGACTGCAGCTGTGGAGAGTGCATTGGCATAGAAAGCAGTGGTTAAGAGTAGAGTAGGGTAGAGTACAGTGACAGTGTAGAGGAGTAGAGTGGTTAAGAGTGCTGTGGTGAAGAGTAGATTGTTTCGGAGTGGTGTAGGGTAGCGTGCAGTTTCATGGGTGGCATAGAATGTAACGCGCAGAGTAAAGTGGTGTAGAGTGCACAGTATATTAGAGAGGCGTACAGTGGATTAGTTTAGAGTGCAGGGGTATAGAGTTGAATGTTACAGAGCAAAGTGCATTGGCATAGAGCGCAGTAACGTAGAGTGCAGTGTTGCATAGCTTACAGTGGTGCAGAGTAGATTTGTGTGGCAGACTAGAGTGGTGTAGAGTGCAGTGGCAAAAAGCACAGTGGTTTAGAGTAGAGTTGCGATGAGTGCATTGGCATAGAGTGGTGTAGAGTAGAGAGGCATAGCGTGCAGTGGCATAGAGTGAAGTGGTGCAGAGTGTAGTAGTGTGGAGTGCTGTAAAGTAGAGTGGTGCAGGGCAGAGAGCAGTGGTCTGGAGAGGTGCAAAGTGGAGCGGCATAAAGCGGAGTATTCATGGTATGGTAGCACATTGCCATTACAGACATTACACTTTCAATTGAAATGGCCATTACATTGTACAGACATATAGTTTTTCTAGTAAAACTATACAGTGCAAACAAAAATGTTTGGAAATTGCATCACCTAGTTTAATGATTCGTTTTATCATATTAAAGTATTTGTTTGCAACTCACTTTAGAAATAACAAAAAAAGTGATTCATTTGTGCATTCATAGTTCTGATATATTCTGAAATACTTACACAGTTCATTTAAACGTTCTTATGTGCTAGAAAAAAACCTCTTTCCTACCCCCAGCAAGATTGTCACAAAATCCTCTCACTTTGAAGCCGGATAAAGAAAAGTAAACAAGGGCCCTTGGAAGACAGCACCTGACATTGGACATCGTTTTTTGAATGCACAGCAAATGTGGCGAGATAAGAACAAGTTTAAAGGCCTATGAACAGAAAGTGAAGGATACAGAAAACAGGCTTTATGCAACGGGATGGACAAACTGAACCTGGAGAGCCTAAAGCAAATAAAGCCACCAAACAGAGAGCCAGAAAGTATGAGTTACAAACCACAAAGTCAGAGGTAATCAACGAGTGTGATCAACTTTCTGAATGTCCCTAATAAGTGTTTAGCAAATCCTAAAAAGGCTGCGACCTAAAAAAGGATGATCACAATCAAGAAAGCCAGGAAATACAGTTCTTCTAGTTGTGTAACACACAATGAAAACAAGTCTAAATATGTTCTTGGGTCATCGATCATGCACCTGAAACAGGTATTGATTATGTTACTATAATTGTGTTCACCTATACCAATCTTTTGGTCTCCTATGACTATGGGCTTTGCGGGATGCATTATTGACATGGTTGCAGTTTGTGTGAGACGCTAAAGCGTCCCTGTCTCCAGCGTCTACTGTATCCTAGTATCCATGTGCTAAACAACATTTATGATCACTAGCTCCCTCAAGAATTATTCATTTTGAAGATGATAAGTCAACAACAGCTGTTGTGAATTGAGATTTTCCTAGCCTTGGTGTCTGAAAGGCTAGATTTTATTAAAGACACGGAGGCGAGTATTATGCAGTCTTTTCTTGCTTTAATTACAAACAGCAGCCAAGCAAGAACTACAGTATCCAGAAACAAAGAACTACAAAATGACATCATAGTGAAGTAACCAATGGGATATCACAATGCACTACTAATATCTTAACTGCGAGCAACAAGTCCTCTTTTCTTGATGCGAACTAAAGAGGAGAAGTAACCAAAACAATCACATAGAACATAAAAACCAAAGTCATAAAGTCCATGCAACCATCTCGAAGATGACGGAGACCGAAGGACGACTGGAAGGCATAGTCGATGCCGCACAAATCCAAGCTTGGTAAGAGACGTTGGTGTGTATCACGCTGAGCCAACACCGGAAGAGGGAGATAGTACTGAAAGAGAGAAACAGGGCGGGTTAAATCGTGGTGGGATAATACTCGCCTCCGTGTCTTTAATAAAATCTAGCCTTTCAGACACCAAGGCTAGGAAAATCTCAATTTTATTACAAGACCGGAGGCTCCTATTATGCATGTTCAAAGCATTGCAATCACAGAATCTGAGACATGAGAAATCGGTTTACAATAAAAAGTTCTAAACATATTTTCATTCGACCAGTCTGCAGATCTGAGAATATCCTGTAAAGAGGAACCTGCTCAAAAAGCACGAGAGGCCATAGCCCCCCTGGCCGAATGGGCACCAAAGGCACTAATATCAATGCCAGCAAGGGACATAACCCATTTAACCCAACGAGCCAGGGTAGGGGAAGACACAGGAAGGTGAGGTTTCTGAAAAGAAATAAGTAGTTGGGATGAAGAGGACGATCTCAAATCTGCAGTACGGGTTACATAAGTTTTTAAGCAATTTGCAACACATATCTTGGGTTGAGAGGGAAAATATGGATAATTAATACTAGACAAGTTGGTTTTCGTACGTTTTTTGATCTGAAACGAAACACCTAGGGGAGAAAAGAAAAAGGAAGTAACATCCAGTGCTCTAACATCTGAGATCCGCTTGATAGAAACTAAACATAAAAGCATGGTTAACTTAGCCGAAAGCTGTTTGAGAGATAATAATTCATTATCAGGCCACGAGGTAAGAAAACGCAACACCAGAGTAACATCCCACATAACATTATATTTAGGAGACGGTGTATTAACGTATCTTACTCCCTTTAACAATTGACAGACCAGGGGATGCTCTCCAACTGGCCTACCATCAACTCTTTGATGCTCCGCAGAAATGGCAGATCTATACAAATTAATAGTGCGATAAGCCTTACCTTGAGAAGCCAAAGAAGCCAAAACATTTATAATTAATACTACATTCGCTGAAAAGGGATCTGAATTCCTGACCAGGCACCAGCTGCACCAAAGGGACCAAGCTGACTTATAGGCCCTGGAAGTTCCCGGGGCTCTGGCCTGCTGGATAAATTTAACAGCGTCCTCCGAAATTCCTGGGACTCCCCAGGACGACCCGAAACTTTCCAAGCTATGAGGAACAGGGATCCGTCGAGAATCAACTGATGTTGATGGCCCTGAGGATTCAAGAGGAGATCGGGAAATTGAGGCAGCCAAAGAGGCGGAGCGATCGCCAGCTCTAATAGAGTCGGATACCACGGTTGGGTCTGCCAGAAAGGAGTTACAATCACCAGAATAGACCGTTGCCTGCGCACCTGAGCGAGGACTCTGGGGATGAGAAGGAAAGGGGGAAAAGCATATAGAAGGGAAGTCGGCCAAATCTGAAGAAAGGCATCTGTGGCCAGGGCTTGTGGATCTGGCCTCCAACTGAAATATGAAGGAAGGTGAGAATTGAGGCGAGAAGCAAACAGATCTATAGACATTTCTCCAAAGACAAAAGAAAGGTGACTGAACACTGAAGGGTGCAGTTGCCAATCGCTGGAATCGTGAAGGTGTCTGGAATACCAATCCGCTACTGTATTGAATCTGCCTGGCAGGAAAACCGCCTTGACTGAAATCCGATGAGGCAGACAATATTCCCAAAGATGTTTTGCCAGAGAGGAGAGTATTTTTGACCTGGTACCTCCCAGGTGATTGATGTATCTGACCGCGGACAAATTGTCCATCCTGAGAAGGATGGTGCAACTTACCCTGTTCTTTGCAAAAGTGCGGATGGCAAAGGAACCTGCAAGCATCTCTAAACTGTTGATGTGCAAGAAGGACTCCTTCAGAGACCATGCGCCCCCAGTCGAGAACTGACCACATCTCGCGCCCCAACCCGTCCGACTTGCATCGGATTCTAATACAAGATCTGGGGCGGCAGAGAAGATAGTTCTGCCGTTCCAGGCATCTAGATGGGTTAGCCACCACTGAAGCTCTTCTTTGGATTCGGCATCTAAGACCAAGGGATCCGAATAAGCGAGACCCTTGTGAAGATGACGTATTTTGAGCCGTTGCAGGGCTCGATAATGTAAAGGACCTGGGAAGATTGCCTGAATGGAAGAAGCTAACAGACCTACCAGGCGTGCCAGATTTCTGAGAGAGATCTGCGGAAGGGAAAGGGAGTGACGAATCTCCTTCTTGATCAATGAAACCTTGTGTTGCGGGAGCTGCAACACCGATAGAGTGGTATCTATTCGAAAACCGAGAAACTCCAAAGATTGAGTCGGAACTAAAACCGACTTTTGCACATTGATGAGAAAACCCAGATCGCGAAGGAGGTTTAGACACAGTTGAAGATGATCTAGAAGTAGATTTTTGTCCTGTGCCATCAAAAGGAAGTCGTCCAAATAGAGAATTAAACGCACCCCGTGAGACCGGAGAAAGGCTGCGACGGGTTTGAGAATCTTGGTGAAACACCAAGGAGCGGAAGAAAGGCCGAAGGGAAGAACTCGAAAGTGGTAAAAAGAGTCCTGCCATTGGAATTGAAGAAACTTCCTGTGTGAATGATGAATTGGGACTGTGAGATAGGCGTCTTGCAGATCCAGTCTGACTAGCCAATCTCGGTGAAGCAGAATGTCCCTGAGATGGAGAATAGTCTCCATCTTGAAGTGACGATAGATTATAAAATTGTTGAAAGCCTTGAGATTCAACACCAGACGAAATTTGTGATTCTTCTTCTGAACTAGAAAGATGGTGCTGAGAAAGCCCGAAGAGTCGAATTGAACAGGCTCTATTGCGCACTTGGCCAGGAGAGATTGGATTTCGACGCGCAAAAGCTCGTTTTGCTCTTGGGAAAAAACTAGGGGTATAGGGACGCGACTCTGAACTGGCATCTGATAGAATTCTAACCGGTACCCTTGAACAGATTGAATCACCCAGGGATCTGAGGTGAGAGAACGCCATGAATCGAGACACAGAGCTAATCTGCCCCCTACAGGAGGAAGGCCAGAAGCGGAAATACTTACCGGAGGTTTGGTCTCCCCTGCTGGAGTAACCTCTGGTCCGGTAGCCTCTTGAACGACGGGGATAGAACTTCGGTTTGTATCCTGAATAGGATTCAGGTTGAGATTGTTGGTTGAAGGAGTCTCTGTTGGAATAATGATTCCTGATGGAGCGGCCGGCAAAGCGACTCCTGCCTTTGCCGGCCCTGGCAAAAACCCGAGACGAAAAAATTTTCTTCATCGAAACCTGGGCCTTATCCAGAGAGGCAAAGGTGGACACATATTTGCCCAAATCTTTAATAAAAGAGTCTCCAAATAACAGGCCTTTGGCCAAAGGACCCTCATCTTTTGAGGCCAGAGAAGTTAATTTGGGATCGATCTTTAAAAGCAGACTCTTCCTCCTTTCAATCGAAAGTTGAGTGTTGGCGTTCCCCAGCATACAAATAGCACGTTGCGCCCAGTTTGAAAGGACCTCCGGATCAATAGGGTTATTATCCATTTTTGCTTCTTCCGCCAAATCAAAAATTCTGGTGAGAGGGCCCACCAAATCAAGAAGCTTGTCCTGGCAACCTGACCAGGCTCTATCCACGCCCTTTTTGGGATCCTTGCCGAATTTTGAGAAAAACATCAGCATGTTAGGATCAATTACCGGAGTTGCTGTTATATTATCCGGAAGAGAGGGACGAGGACACTCTGACTTGAGTTTATTACGAGCGGCCTTATCCAGAGGGTGACGTAAGAAGAAAGAAACATAATCCGCCACATGCTCTGATGGGTACCACTCCTTTGAATTTGGATGGACCATGAAGGAGGGATCAAATAAGGGTTCACCAGCATGGTCGACTAAATCGTGAGACACTAGGTGTACGTCACCACCGTCAGGAGGAGAAATTCTACGCCTTTTCTCCAGAGGCCCATAAGAAACTGGATCTTCTGATCCGTCCACATCGCCATCATGGCTGGAAACATTATCATCGTCATCCGTGTCTCTTAACTGCGAAATATATAAAGGAGAAGGAGGGGGACCCGATTTATAGACCTCTCGGGTGGAAGGACCAGAGGAAACGCCTTTGGACGTCATTGGGAGAGTGGCCGCACGTTTCCTGCTCTTATTAAGAGGCAATTTGGAAGAAGACATCATCTTTGAAACCGAGGCTTCAAAATTTTTGGTAACCTCAGACATGGAAACTGAGACTGCCTGCTGTACAGAGTCCCTTATGAAGGACTTCAAACTCTCCTGAAACACCTGGGAATCCTCCTCCCCAGCCATAATGTAAAAACACTAGACAAAATAAACAAAAACAACCAAGTAGCAAGCACTGGTCACCGAAGGGTTAATTTTTTGAGGAAAAAGAAAAAGGAGTGTCTGAAGGGGCGGGACCGAGCCAAGGGAGGCGGTTCAATGCAGTCGAAGTCGACTGACAGACGTGGGCAGGAGTTGAGAATGCCAAACGAGACAAAGTGAGCCAAATTATGCTCAAATAACAAACAAACCCGGTCGGAAATAAAGACGCGACGCGAGTATCAGCTGACAAGGTATGCCGGCCCAAAGAATGTGAGGAATGCGACGCGCTCGAGCGCACGTCCTCAACGGCCGAAGACGGCCGTTGAGAGACACTGTGTCGGAAGGACAGAAAAAAAAAAAAAAAAGGACGCGCGTTCCCTTATGATAACCGCGCGCTAAACACACAAGTTTCACAATGCAATGGTAATATAGAAAAGCACAATAAATAACCGAGCAAGTAATGCAGGTACTTATCTTGACTGCGAGCAGCAAGAAAAGAGGACTTGTTGCTCGCAGTTAAGATATTAGTAGTGCATTGTGATATCCCATTGGTTACTTCACTATGATGTCATTTTGTAGTTCTTTGTTTCTGGATACTGTAGTTCTTGCTTGGCTGCTGTTTGTAATTAAAGCAAGAAAAGACTGCATAATAGGAGCCTCCGGTCTTGTAATAAAATTTCGGTCTCAAAATCAATATCAGAAATTTGAAGGAATTTATCTTCTCGAGTCTTGTCTAATTAAAACAAGCAGGCCAAAAATGTTGTAATTTAGAACTTGCACCTTTCAATTTATGGTTTTAACAAATAGATATTCATTTTGGACACACAAATTAGAAAAATGAGGCTTATTTGTGGAGTGTAATAGGCCAAACTGCAGATATGTGTATAATATTTCAAGATCACAATACTGATATTTTGTGACTAGTGCTCTTAAGAACTGTTCATTCACTGAGGGGTGTGAACTAAGCAATCGCTGCACTTTAATGCCACAAAATGAATATCAAAATTATTAAGCGATTAGACCGTACTGGTCATGGGGCAACAGCACAAGGTAGCCAGATTTTACTTAACTTGTATCTTTCGAACATATATGCTTTACCCAATGGATAATCTCTGTGGTTTAAAAAACATATATTTATAGTGTCTTGTAGCATAAAATAGGCCGACATCTAAACACCAGTATATAATTTTTATCTGACAAATCCATATTTTTGTTTGGTGGGTGTCCTTAAGGATTGGTCATTCACTGTGGAGTGTGAAGTCAATTTAAATTGCGACAATTTTCTCATAAATATATAAACATTTTGAGGTCTATGGACCATACAGACCCTGTTGCACTATGGTAATGGGACCAAAAATATTCAGAATCTTCATCGTCCAAGTGTCCATGGTTCCAACACTTTTGTACATAAAAATAAAACATTTAGGGTGGTACGTGGAGTGAAATAGGCCAGAATCCAAATATCAGTAAATGCATTTTTATTCCACTTCATGATCTGTGAAGTAAACAATTGCTGCAACTTTGTCACAGAAATAAATACAAAAAATAGAATCAAGTCAAACATGCAAGCCCTCTGGAAACAGGGCCAAAAAATATATTTTCATCTTTTCGTTATTTACGACTCTAGCAATTAATCATCCACCTGTGGACATGAAAACAAAACGGTAGTGTGTGAATTGGAATATGCCGAGATGTCAAGAAAATATTTTTAATCTGCAAAATTGACGTCTTTTGTCACCTGATGTGCCTTAGGAATAGTTAGTCCACTGTGTGATAAGCTTGTGATTTTTTAATTCCAGAATAATGTCGACATTTTGAACTAAAACAGCTGTACCATTTTCTGTTAAAATAGGTGAAAATGGGCAAAAAAAAGCATGTTTTCAAACATCACATCTTTTGACTCCATTAAGTTTTATTATCTAAGGCCAAAAAACCATACACAAGTATATACGTGTTAAACACCAAAATTACAATTTGGTCACTTCATAGCCGTAAGAATTGATCATATAGTGAGAGTTGTCTAGTAAACAATAAGTGATGATCTGTCAGAAGAAAATATATCTTACTAGTTGTGTCAACGTAAGGTAAAACGGTCAAGATGTGTTCTTAACACTAGCATATTTTGACTATCACAAGAGCAAGTAGATATTTATAGCCAGATATAAAAAGTATATTTTGGGTGGTTTGTAGAGAGCAGTGGGCCAAAATGCCAATATCAATCAATGGTTTTAGTCCACAAAACTATCATTGTTGGTTACTTATTTGTCTTAGGAGTTATTATTTTGCTGTGGCACGTGAGGCAAACAGTTGCTGTAATTTTGAGTCACAAAAAGAATGCCAAAATTGTGGAGGAAATGCACCATAATGGCCAAGTCAAAACAGGTTACAATTCAAAAAATCCTTTTTTTTTTTTTTCGGAAACATGCACCTTCCGAATATTTATTTCCTGGTATGACATTCATCGTTGTACCTGAAAATAACATTTAGTGAATTTTGTATAGTGCAATAGATCAGCGCCCAAATACCAGTATATCATTTTTAGCCTTCAAACTGACATTTTCATTACTTTTTGGTCTTAAACGTTTTTCATTTACTATGACGTCTCACCTAAATGCTGTAATTTTCCCTACTAAATGAATACTAAAATTTGAAGGCACCTGGATAAAACCGGTTCTACTGAAATGATTCAAAATAGACATTTTCTTACAAAGACAAGTCAAACATTTTAAGTTGTCAAATATTTGCTTCTTTCAACTATTTGTATCCTTAGTAAGTCAATATTGGTAATTTTGACCTAAAAATAACAAACCTTAAGATAACTTGGGCGTCAAATAGGGCAAAATTAAAATGTGATAGCATGTATTTTAGTTCAGAAAAACTAGCATTTTCCATCACTTAGTGGCCAAATGAATCGTTTGATGTAAGGTTAACAACAATTGCTGTAACTGTCTATCACAAACAGAAGAAAATGAAACTTTTAAGGTGAAAAGACCATACTTGTGCAGTCGAAATATGTCTCAATAGCGAAAACGTTTTCTTCAAACTTGTATCTTTTGAATATTTGTGGCTTTATCTACAGTGTTTAGACTGCTTAACAAAAACAAAATATAGCATTATAGTCTGCTGCCGAGGGCTATCCCAGTTGTTAAAGGCCATGAACCAGACTTATAAACCCAAGCTGCAGGCAAGTGCCTATTACAAGGGAGAGGGCATTTACCAATCGATACAGCCAGAGGCAGATGTGCTATGAGGCAATTAGAACAGTCAATCCTCTGAGGAAAATGTTTTCTAAATTAATAACATAAAAACAAAAAGACATACATTTGAATATTGGAACAGAAGGTCTCTATCAGTCTTTATTGGCCCTGAGACACTCGAACGAAGCTCTCAACATTCCAATGTTCTAATATAGACTTGTAGCCCTCGATAGCAGGCTATACCAGCCCACTCAGTTCAGCTCGGGCTTTTAGCAAGGGAGCTGCATTTTATGGCCAATCTAGCACTGTACAGCTGGTTATAGGGCTTTTGGAACATTCCACCCCATAAGGGCAAAATCTCCTAATTACAAAACACAAAGGCCTCCTAGAGATCGAGGGGACTGAAAAAAAAACCCTGTGGCTCTGTGCCTTTGTTTCACAGCTATTTCTGTGAATGTTCAAGAGTTAACAGACAAGAACATAATTAAATAACAGCTATTGTGTTTTGAAAACATTCATCTTTTGACTGTTGCTTTAACAAGTGAATGTTCACTCTGGGACATAAAAACAACAACATTTCGGGACATCTGTAGAGTGACGAAGGCCATAATTTAAGTATGAATATGTGAATTTTTGCCCACAAAATGGAAGTTTTGGTCACATAAGACCCTATTGTTAAAACATTGCTCGATGTCAAGTAAACAACACATGCTGTGATTATCTTTCATGAAAGAATTTCAAAATGTCCGTACACAAAACTGACAGACAAGTTACTTGGCTTCAGTAATGCCTTATCTGGTAGAGACAATATCTAGTTGTAGATTCCTTACCTTAGAATTTCACCCAGGCATCAGTCTGGAGCTGAAGATTTTTCAGAGCAGTACCCCTGCATGCCGCTAGGTGGCATTGATTGGCTCCACATCCATCATCGGCGTTGTCCCCGCTGGATATGACACCACAAGTAATGTATAGGCGCCACCCTGGTATGCAGACGTCAGTTTCTTTTTATTAACTTTCCACAAAGGAAGAGCAGAGCTGTGAAGAACACTGGTGAGTCAAACCTAGGGCCCTGAAAGGGAAGTCTCTGTCCGTAGAAATCAGTGCGCAGAGCAGGGAGGATGGGTGGGTCGGTAAAGGATCAGCAAGAAGATATGGTCTCTACCAGATATGGCGTTACCAAAGATAAGTAGCTTGTCCATCTGATAGAGACATATAGTTGCAGATTCCGTACCTTAGAATAGCTACCCAAGCAATACCATCCCCAGAAGTGGGTGTGCGAACTAAGATCATACTAGAAAGTCCTGCAGGACTTTATGGGCAAAGTGCCCGTCCCTATGGACCTGACTGTCCAGGCAGCAGTGTTTGGTAAATGTGTGCAGAGATGCCCATGATGCTGCAAAACAGATGTCAAGGACTGGAACTCCTCATGCTAAAGCAGTGGTTACAGTTTCAGCTCTGGGGTTTGCTTCTTAGCCAGTGCATAGCACATTTTAATGCAGAGATGGCTCTCTTCTGCACTGCCTGACCTTTTTTCTCACCCACATAACCACCAAAGCGTTGATCATCCACCCGGAACTCTTTGATACGAACAAGGCAGCGGAGTCTCTCCTCTTCCTTAGAAGGTTGTGGAGGTGCATAAAAAGTAGGCAAGGTGGTGGATTGGTCTACATGGAAGGGCGTAACCACTTTTGAGAGAACGGAGGCTCTAGGGCGAAGCACCATTTTTTCCAGGATAGATGGAAAAGTAGGGTGGCTTAGATGACAATGCCTACAGCTAACTTACCCTATGGGCATATGTAATGGCCACAGGGAAGGCTGTTTTCAAAGAGAGAAGTCTCAGATGACCATTGTGGAGAGGCTCCAAAGGAGCACACATCAGGAATGTCAGAACCAAATCTAAATCCAATTGGGGCATAATGAATGGGGAAGAAGGAAACATATGAGTAAGGCCTTGAAGGAACCTATTTACAAAGGGAGACTTAAACAAGAAAGGTTGATCAGGCAACTGTAGAAACGCAGAAATACCAGACAGATAACTTTTGAGAGTGCCCATAGCAGAGCCATGCTGGGCAAAAGAATGGATAAACCACAGGACCTCAGAGAGAGAGGCAGAAAGGGGGTCAACAGACTTATCTGTTCACCATGCCACACAATTCTTCCAACAACAGGTGTATACAGTTTTGGTGGAGGAATGCCTGGCTGCCAAGATTACATTACAGACTGCAAGCGGAAGGTCAAAAGCTGTCAACTGCTGCCACTCAATCTCCATGCAAGAAGGTGGAGAATGGACAGGCTCGGTGGGTGACTCTCCCCCTGCTGCTGCGACAGAAGATCCTCCCGAAGGGGCAGTCTATTTGGAGGATCGATGGACATGCTCAGTAGCTCGGGAAACCAGACTCTTCATGCCCAGTCCAGAACCACAAGGATTACTTGGGCCTGGTCGTTCTTGATCTTCTTAAGAACTCTGGGCAGAAGTGGTATGGGCGGAAAGGCATACAGGAGGCCTGAGTTCCACTCAAGACAAAAAGCGTTGCAGAGTGATTCCCGTCGTGGAAACACCAACGTCCAATACTGCTGACACTGCACGTTTTTTGCAGAGGTGAACAGATCTAGCCAAGGCTCTTCCCACTACTACAAAAAGGCCTTTCCCCACCTCTGGATAAAGACCCCACTTGTGATCAACTAAGTATTGTCGACTCTGGTGTTCAGAGAGCCCGCAAGATGTCGAACCACCAGAGAAATGCCCTATTGTTCCAACCATGCCCAAAGCGCAGAGCCTCTTGACAAAGGTTCCAAAACTCCACCGCGCCCTGCTTGTTGCAGTACCACATGGCGGTGGTGTTGTCCATGAGATGCTTTCAAAGCTAGTCTGATCGCCAGGAGCTCCAACAGGTTGATGTGGAGTGCAGACTCCGCCGAGTCCAGATGCCTCCGATCTCTGCCTCTCCCAGGTGACCGCCCTATCCCAGGAGAGATGCATCTGTCACTACTGTCAGATCTGGTTGGGGAAGGGAGAGGGACCTGCTTCTGACCCATTTGTGGGTTGTTAGCCACCACTGCAGATCTCATGCAGTTCCCTCTGAGATCTGGACCATGTCTGATGCTGTGCCCGATGGAACTTCAGGTTACACTGCAGAGCCTGCACATGCCACCTGGCATGTGTCACCAACAGGATGCAGGAGGCCACGAGACCCAGAAGCCTGAGAGTCATTCTCACCAAAATCCAGGATAGAGGCTGAAACATCAGTATCATAGCCTGACTATCCTAGACTCACCGTACGGATGATAAGCCCAAAACTGGACTGTGTCCAGAACAGCTCCGATGACATGGAGCATCTGAGATGGAGTCAGGTGTGACTTCGGCATGTTTATAGTGAACCCCAGCAAATGCAGGCGGTCCACAGTACTCTGGAGGAGGAAGATGACAGCCTGGGACAAGTCCACATTCAACAGCCAGTCATCCAGATAGGGGAAGACTGAAACCCCTGATCTGTGCAGATGAGCTGCGACCATCCAGCGCCATCACCTTGGTGAATACCCTAGGGGCACTGGTAAGGCCAAAGGGGAGCACAGTGAACTCAAAGTGCTTGTGGCCTACTGTGAACTGCAAGTAACGTCTGTGGGCAGGCAGGACAGGGATATGGAAATACGCATCCTGTAAGTCCAATGCAAAGATTGCGTCTCTTGGATCCAGGGCAGATAAAACCTGAGCCAGAGTGAGCATTTTGAACTTCTCCTTAAGAAGGAGATTGAATGACTAAAGGTCTAGGATAGTGCAGAGGCCCTTGTCCTTTTTGGGTACCAGAAAGTAGTGGGAATAGCAACCATGGCCTACTTCTGGCACAGGCACCCTCTCTATGGCCACAATTTCCTCTTGGATAAGTATTAAGTGTTCCTCCATTATCTGATCGTAGGATGTTGGCATGGATGGAGGTGTATTCTCAAACGGAAGGGAGTAGCCCCTTCAGACTATCTGCAAAACCCACCTGTCTGATGTGATGGATTGCCAGCAGAGCAACTGATGGCGAATCTTGCCTCCGACTGGTCACTGGAGGGGAAGAGTCAGACTAGGAAGGTTTGGAGGCAGCTGCAGAGGGGGTGGTGGGGTGCGGCAGACTAGCCAGGCCCCCCTGATCTTAGTCAGGCTCCCTGTTCCAATAGGACAGTGGATCCCATATCCCTGGCTATGCTGAGGCTGGGCAGTATGTGCAGCATGGTGGCTAGAGGGGGAACGGACCTGGATGGGCACCCCTTCTGTAGCCACAAAGGGGGAAAAAAGCAGACTGAGAGAGATGAGGGGACGCCACGAGGCCCAAGAACCTGACCATAATACAAGAATCCTTGAAGTGCTCGAGCACTGAGTCTACTTTCTTTCCAAAGAGATGGGTGCCATCAAAGGGGATGTCCATAAGGTTACGTTGGACATCACCTGAAGAGCCATATATCCTCAACCAGATGTGGCACCTCAAGGCCACTGTCGAAGCAACAGCTCTGCCCACTGAGTTGGTCGTGTCCAGTCCACATCGGATCCTGAACTTTCCTGTGTATCCCCCATCAGCAACTGCTTGGTAAAGTACACCCAGGGCCTCCTCCACGACCTGTGGCAGCACTTGCACAACTATATCACACCTCATGTGGGAATTGCGCCCCAAAAGGCATGCAGTATTCACGGACCGCAACGCCAGGCTGGCGGAAAAAAACATCTTTCCAAGTGTGTCCAGTCTTTTGGATTCCCTATCCAGTGATGCAGAAGGGAACATACCCTGGGATGTGGAGGATTGTCTGCTTAGAGACAGACTCCGCAGAGGGACGCCTAGATCGACGTTCCTGCTCCCTTGTCAGATGACAGACGAGATGAAGTTGAAGAACGTTTCACCTTCTTCGCCTTCTTCTTATGGCTCAACTTACTCGATCGTCCTGAGGTCTTAGAATGGGACGACGAAGAGGGGGGACTTGGTGACCGATCACAAGACCTTCTTCTTGACCAAGATTGAGACTTATGTGGAGTCAAGTGCCGGGTTGCCATCAGCTTTAGGGACTGCTCCCTCACAGCCTTTGGATTCATGGCCCTTCACTCAGAGCATGAATTTGGGCCATGGTCGCGTTCCAAACACAAAAGGCACACAATGTGCAGGTCCATGACGGACATCACGCGATGGCAGGATTTGCAGGGCTTGAACACGGTCTTACGTGAAGACATCCTTGATGCACCAGGATTAGATACACTGAAAAAAGCTACAACAAAACTTGAAAAAAGACCAGATTAAAAGTGATTGTAGGGGTAGCTCTTTCTTCTGATCAGAGTTGTCTGGCGTGGAAAGAAAAGAACTCACGTCAGCACACCGGGATGGCGCCTATATAGGACCCGCAATGTCATATCTGGCACAGACGATGCCGACGACGGGTGCGGAGACAATAGATGCCACCTAGCGTCGCGCAGGGCTACTACTTCAGAAAAATCTACAGATCCAGACTGACACCTAGGGGAAATTCTAAGGTAAGGAATCTGCAACTAGATGTCTTTATCAGATGAGTCACTTTTGTCTCCCTTTACAGCTTGGTGTATGGAGGCTATAGCCTCTCTTCTAAGGCAATGCCACCCAGCTACCAGTATCAAGGCAATGGAGGAGGAAGGTTTGTTACCTATATGATGGTGTTTTCCACACCTCCACCACCAGCAAGCCTGCTAAATCCCCTCCATGGTGGCACACCAAGCCTTACTTTGACACGGCCTAGCACAGTGGTAGGATGGTGGTCGAAAGATGCTTGGTTCCATCAACAGAGGCCCATTTACCCCCTTACTGCTGCACAGTAAATCCTGAAGGATACTGCCCATGCTGGCACACCTGTGTGGTAAGCCAGAAAGAATCCCCATGAGTCCCTTGAGCCCTAGAGTGGGAGAAACAGCTCCTGTTACCCCTTGACATTGATGCACACTGATAATTGCTAAGATCACCATTACTGGGGTACATGTGCACTGATTGACAAATGCAAAGCTCAAAAGATTTCCTTGCTGGTACAGAAAGAATTTCCCTCTTGTACTATGCATGTGCATAGTGGGGATGGCAAAGGAATGTCTGGCATCCCCTTACTTTTTAGTGACGGACACACATCTCAGGAAGGGTCATCCTTGGGCTTGTTAGCATCCTTTGGACTCTCCACGCCCTGGGTAATCACCGGGGATTACACTGTTAGGGCCACAGGCATGCAAGGGAATCCCTGGTGTTTCGCTCTGGGAGGTGCCACCCATGCCATGTTTCCCTGAAGGCCCACCAGGTGAAATTGACATCAGCTCGGTGGTGCTCCAACATAATTCGGCTGCCGCTGTAATTAATAAACCCAGGTCCAAACGAGACTCTTAGGGTCCTTACGAATTACTCGTTCACTGCGTGATACGAAACGTATAACAATTATTTTGATTTTCTGTTACAAAGAGAATATCTCAATTTTGAGCGAGGCGGCCATATTGGTCCCGTGTGGACAGGCGCAAATATAAAGTAGAATAGAAAAAACTGGCCACGTGGTGCATTTGAAACGCACAGGAATTTGTGAATCTCCAAAACAGGCGAGAAACGTGCAGGAACGGTTATTCTTCATTGTGCGTCTGAAAACTTGATACCTTGGGAGGTTGAAACCTAGTAAACACCAACCCCTATGGTATTTTTATTTCTTCATGAAGGAGTTCTGCCGGTTTTCCCGGTACGTGTGTAACAAAGACCTTCGATTATTTCAAAATGGTTGCTTCACTGAAGACTGTGAAAAAAACAACTGCTGCTAAAATGTTTTTTTGTCACAAAAATAATATCAACATTTGAACGTAGATAGACCATATTGGTCCTACCAAAAGAAGTCAGAAATTGCCATTTATATTTTTTTCAGCCCTTGCACCTTTAAAATATGTATAGCTTTCGCAGGCGGATAATCACAATTTGACAAATCGTAACACTGATTATGGCTTGTAATGAGAAATAAGCCAGTATAAATAAATGAGTATATGAATTTTAGGTTCTGCATTAACATTTTTGACTGCCATTGACTTTACTATTAGTTCATTCAATATGGGATCTGAAGTAAGCAGGTTCTGTAATAATATTTTTGCAAGAAGATGAACATTTTGAAGCGGATTGACACCACCGGTCCAGTAGAAACAGTTCAAAATGGCAAAAACATGTATTTTCAAAACTTGCATCGTTCAATAACGTATGGCGTCTTAGCACGTGGATAATCACAGCTGGACATAAAAATACCAAACATATGTTAGTTTGTGGTAAGAAACAGACCAAACCCCAACAAAACTGACATTTGAGTAACATCGTGGCCATAATAATTGTTCACTTACTCTGGGTGGTGAAGTAAAAAAAGAAAAACGGTTGTTGAAATCGTAAAGCAAATATACTATACCTGTCTTGTCAGAGCAAACTGCCACAAACTGCTTTAAAAACTTGCACATTTAAACTATTTGTAACTCTAAAAAGTAAAAGATATTCACTGTTAGACATAAACATAACTATTAAGGTCAGTGTGGAGTACAACAGGGAAACATCATGTAATCAGTATCTGAAAACACTTCTCAAGCAACAACCAAAATCTTTGTCAAAGTGAACCACAAAAGTCACTAAATTAACTTGTGCTTAACCCACTGTGAGCCAGGCACAAAAGCAGCCAGGTTTAACTTAGAGGCACTGTGCTAAGTATTTATGTAGCACACAAACAGGATTAGAGCGAAAACCCCGAAAAATCCCATAACAACTTAGAAAAATATAATAAATAATTTGATATCAATGCAAATTAAATCCAATCGGGAGAACCAGAGTTGAGGATTTTTTAAATTTTTAGGGAAAAATGATGCATAAAAGATCAAAGTGCCAACTATGGGCATCTAGTCGTGCTAAAACGATGCAACGTCAAAAGTTATGGACAACCGCAATGGAGCAGAGTCCGGACACAAAAGGTGGACAGGGCCCATTCACAACTTGCCTTCAGATTTAGCCGCTGGCCAAAGTCATGGTGAAGATTTCTACATTTGGACTTTGTCACTTTTTTGGAGGTTGAAAACCTCCTGTGGGGCGAAGCTGCAGGTTGTAGCGGACAAGGGGTCCACAAGGTTGGATACTGTTCTAGAGAAGTCCAGTTGAAGTGGACTTGCTGCTGCAGTAAAGAAGGTAGTGGATGGTACTGTAAAGTTAGGCCGGCCGACAATGCACCTGGGGAGGATCGGCAAGCAAGTAGGTCCCAGTCTTCTGTGGTTCACAGACTTTATTTTGGTGGAACATCTTCTGTAAGTCCTAAGTTTCAGGTTTTGGCTATTTGGGCACCTTTAGTAGTAATCCCAGTGGTCCAGGACTGGTTGGGCACCACTTTGGGCACCACTTGGAGGGACAGAGTCACTTCAGACAGGGTCTAATGTTGTTGAAGCTTGTTGTATCCCTGTAGCTCAGAATAGATGACCAGCCAACTAGCCCTTGGAATCACTCTGGTAGTCCAAGGTTCAAGCAGCAACGCAGGCTTCATGCAGAAGGGCAGTCCTCTGAGGATACAAGGATGCCTTCAAGCAGCAGGTCAGACTCCTGGTAGCAGCAGGGCAATCCTCTGAGGTACAAAGCAGACCTCATGCAGCAGGGCAGCAGTTAAGTGAAAGGCAGTCCATCCTAAGGGTCCTCCACAGATTCAAGAGTGCACTGAAGAGGTGGTGTGAGGGTCCAATATTTACACCTGATGCCAGCCTTTGAAGTGAGAAAAACGTTTAGACTCATCCCTCCATCTGGTTCTGGAAATCTCCTTCCTTCCCCTGCCCAGTCTGCAAAAAGGTCTAAGGTGACAAAGGACTGGAGTCAAGTTATTTGTGGATGTGCTGGAGGCAGCCTTTTGAAATGTAATTGGGGCAGGGAAGAGGTACACCCCACCCATCCTGGCAGGATGGCCCATCTTTCCAACACCTGGTCCCCCTTTGTCTCACTGTCAAAGACCAACTATGCAGTCATGTGACCCAGGATACAGGCACCAAACAGTTAGGGCAAGAAAACACCAACTTCCTTAAGTGGCATTTTCAGAATTGTGACTTAAAATCCCACTTTACAATTAGAGGATTTTAAATTACAATTCTTTTGAGACCAAACTCAACTTTCCTACCTTCTCCTAATTAACAGTTGGCACTAATTAAATGTAATACACGGTAAACCAATGCTATCCTACGGGGAGGTTGGCCTCACAGTACTGAAAAACAAATGTGGGAGTTCTTCACACAAGGGCACGCAACACTTAAAACCACAGGTCCTCATTTTTCAATACAATACACCCTGCCATATCGGCTGATCAGGACAGTCCTGAGACATATTGTAAACAGTTACTTTAGTGGGTGGCAGATTAAGTGTTGCAGGCCCATTAATTATACAGACCAACAAAGGACTCCATATCCAATAAGGCTATATTAATATCTCTCAGAAATAACTGCTCATATTAGTGATATGTGTATATTCAATTAAAAAAGCACAATGACACTAATTCAATAGTAGGGTGATGTCAGAGGAAACTGTCCCAAAATATATATTTTTTTAGTTTAAGAAAATGACTCCAATGAGACGAAGGATATTTCAGTGAATGTAATGATGAAAAAGCCAATATAAAAAAGTGGAAAAGTTATGGGGTCTCATTAGGACCAGTGATAGAAGGGGACACCTAAAATCAGAAACAGAAATAACAAATGTGAGAAGACCATAGAACCAATTGGACTTTTTAGCGATAAGTCTGACGGAAGTAAGGGAAATTGGTAAGGGGATAGTGGACCCACCTAGTGAGTAGAATTGAGGCCCAAAGAAATAAGTGGTCATCACAACAAGTGGAGATATTGAAAGTACTTACAGGGGGAACCCCCATTGGGCTGTATGAAAAAAGGGAGAGAGTAGTTAATCAACTGTTTTTTTTATATTCAGTTGTACTGACAAAGGTAGATTGCATGAAGTGGAGGACTTACCAGCAAGAAAGACAACAAAAATAAAAAGGGAGAGAATAAGTCCAATGAAAAAGTGCTTTTTCGCTGATGTGAAAGGTGAAATTACTTACAGAGGGGACCTTTCCACTGTTGTAAAGAAGGGAAAAACATAACGCTAATCATGATGAATTGAAACCTGCCAAATTAGATATACATCACGTACTGGAGATACACCTACCCGAACAGCTACTAGGATTAAGATAATGTAGAGTAGCCATGAAGCTTGCGGCTTCGATGGGGAAGAAAGCAGTCCGCTGTGTCAATACACTTGTGCCCGATCGTCAGGGTAAAAAAGGCAGGCTTGCAACACCTTGCCTCACCACAGTGGTCTGGAAACAGCCTTGAAGTATACATACAGCATCTCATAACTTCAAGACTGGAACGGTGGATGGAAGCGAGACTAGACCAGCATGGCCTTATTGTACAGAGGTATGGACCTCAGAATACAAGGGAAAAGGTAATGAAGTGTACAATATGGAAAAAATACCAACTGAGGGTTACAATCATCAAGGGGATGTTCAATATCTAACAAACTCTTGTACAAGCGATTGTTGATGATCATTTGACCAAAATGAATTCCTTAAAGCCACTCGTATGGAAAACGGATATTTAACCAACAAGACATTAATAACAAAAATGAAAGGTACCTGAAAATTAAGGTAACAGAAGATTAGGTTGTCAATATGGTGCATTGTGAAAATTGATCTACGTTAATACATTAAAAGGATAATTATCAAAATATTGGAAAACAGAAAAACTGAGCAAGAGAATTATAATTGGAACTATTAATACGTTTGCCAATATAAATGATGTGAATAATTGGAAAAGTCCTACCCAAAATATATAGAAAATACTGAATAGAAAGGACAGCCAAGTATATGATATAAAACTGAAATGAGGAGCATAAAGACTGATACAAGAGGCAGCTCATAATACATGTTGGTACACTACAATCCGTGAATTGACCACAAAGTTGTCTTTGCATCCATTTCTTTTTTTGGATCCAGGGGGTGGAATTTCTCCTCTGCCTTAGAAGGATGAGGTGGTGTTTGAAAAGAAGGGAAGGTGATGGATTGACCTATATGAAAAGGTGTGACCACGTTTGACAAAAAGTAAGCCCTGGTGCGAAGAACCACTTTCTCAGGATAGTTGGAAAGGTAGGGTGGCTTAGATGACAATGCCTGCAGCTCACTGTTCCTGCGGGCATATGTGATGGCCACCAGGAAGGCTGGTTTTAATGTTAGAAGTCTGAGAGTACAGATATGGAGCGGCTCAAAGGGAACACACATTAAGAAAGAAATAACCAGATTTAAATCCCATTGGGGTATTCTAAATGGTGATGGAGAAACATATGGGCAAGACACTTAAGAAATCTACTAACTGTAGGAAGCTGACTCTTTATATACTATGGCAAAATGAGATATAGGCGGTCATTCTGACCCTGGCGGTCAAAGACCGCCAGGGCGGAGGACCGCGGGAGCACCGCCGACAGGCCGGCGGTGCTCCAATGGGGATTCCGACCGCAGCGGTAAAGCCGCGGTCGGACCGGCACCACTGGCGGGCTCCCGCCAGTGTACCGCCGCCCCATTGAATCCTCCACGGTGGCGCAGCTTGCTGCACCGCCGCGGGGATTCCGACCCCCCCTACCGCCATCCAGATCCCGGCGGTCCGACCGCCGGGATCCGGATGGCGGTAGGGGGGGTCGCGGGGCCCCTGGGGGCCCCTGCAGTGCCCATGCCACTGGCATGGGCATTGCAGGGGCCCCCGTAAGAGGGCCCCTACATGTATTTCACTGTCTGCTGCGCAGACAGTGAAATACGCGACGGGTGCAACTGCACCCGTCGCACAGCTTCCACTCCGCCGGCTCGATTCCGAGCCGGCTTCATCGTGGAAGCCTCTTTCCCGCTGGGCTGGCGGGCGGTCTGAAGGCGACCGCCCGCCAGCCCAGCGGGAAAGTCAGAATTACCGCCGCGGTCTTTCGACCGCGGAACGGTAACCTGACGGCGGGACTTTGGCGGGCGGCCTCCGCCGCCCGCCAAGGTCAGAATGAGGGCCATAGTGTGCAGAGTCCAAGGGTTCTTCAGAGGTTTAACAGAGGCTAAAGTAGATAATACCAATGCTCTCTTTTGTGGTAGAGTGGTCGAGCAGTTAGGCATATCATAGGGTAGTGCAAAGCATTTGTTGTACACACACAGACAACAGAAGAAGCACACACTCAATGACTTAACTCCAGACCAATGTTTTTTATATCACAAAAATATCCTTTCTTAATATATTTCTAGAACCGCAAAATTCAAAATGCAGGTAAGTACATGAATAAATACGTATTTCACATATGAATCAATGTCACTTTGATTGGAATCAGTAAGTTGTACAGTTTTTGAAGAAATTGCAATAATCTGTTTTAAAAGTTGGCAATTTTCAGAAACTGTTCCTGGGGGGAAGAAAAGTTGTTACGATTTACAAGTAAGTACTTGACTTACAGTTCCAGTCTCGGGGGTTAGGAAGTCCACAGGCTGGGGTTCAAGTTCACCTCAAACACCCACCACCAGCAATATGGGGCTGGCCGGGTGCATGGGTCAAAGCTGAGGTAAATTTAACATGGGCTCCTATGGAGACTGGGGGTACTCTGTTTCAGATCTGCTGGCAGGTAAGTACCCTTGTCCTCGGAGAGCACGCCTGGGGGGGGTTTAGAGTATCACTGTGAGGAGGCCACAAGTAGGCACTTAACACACACCCTCAGTGGCACAACAGCGGCTGGATACAGAGTGCAATAGAGCGTCAGGTTCCCAATGCTTTTCCATGAGGGGACCCCAGTGGTCACTTAGATGCTGCAGGCTGGGTCCAGAGGGTCGGTTTCAGAAAACCACAGGCTGGACAAGTAGGAGGACCGCCTGCTGAACGTTGCTGCACTGGTAGTCGGGTTCTCCAAGGCCTGGGGACTGCAAGTGCAGGGTACCTTTAGGCATCTGATATCTTCGTCCGGAGCTTTCACTGGGATTCACAATGCAGGCATCGTCGTGAGGGGCAGGAGAGGTCAAACCAGGGTGGGCACTTGCTCGGAACTGGCTGGGGATCCTCTCTAGCCAGTTAGGCCACTTGGACACAGGCCCTGGGCGTTGGGTGCAGAGTGGTCAGGACTCACAGATCCAGGGAGGTTCTGGAGTCCTTTGGTGTAGTTTCTTTTTAGTCAGGGCAGCTGCTCTCAGGAGTTCTTGGTCCTTTGAGATGCAGGACAGTCCTCTGAAGCTTGGCAGAGGTCGCTGGTCTCACAGGACGTGTCGCTGTTCTTGTGAAGGTTCTTTGAAGCAGTAGACAGGCTGGTAGGGCTGGGGCCAAGTCAGTTTTTGTCTTCCTTCTTCTCTACTGGGGTTTCATCTTAGCAGTCCTTTTTTCTTGTCATGTTGCAAGGAATCTGACAACAGAGGTTCGGGGGACCCCTTAAATCCTGAATTTAGGGGCATTACAGGGGTCAGAGGCCAGTAGCCAATGGCTACTGTCCCTGAGGGTGGTTACATCCTTCTTGTGTCCACTCCCTTTGCGGAGGAGGACACAAACCTAACACTGCCGGTCTCTGTCCTCCAAACTAAAGATGGAGGATTCTGCAGGGAGGGGAGTCGCCTCAGCTCTGGACACCACTAGGGGTGGTCCCTCCTCCCTGTTTTCCCTAATTTTCCTGCCGGACAAACTGCCAAAAGTGGGGCTTTGTCTGGGGGGCGGGCAACTCCCCTAGCTGGGTTGCACTGGGGCACTGTAACACAAGGCTTGAACCTTCCAGGCTCACCGCCAGGTGTTACAGTTTCTGCAGCTCCACCCAGGACAGGCTTTTTTTCTGGCCACATTGAGCACAAAGGCTCTCACCCCATGTGGTCAGAAACTTGTCTGAAAGTGGCAGGCTGGCTCACACTGGTCAGTCCTGCACTAGCAGTTTGGCTAGCATACAGGGGGCGTCTCTAAGATGCCCCCATGGGTGCATTTTGAAATAAATTCCACATTGGCATCAGTGTGGGTTTATTGTGCTGAGAAGTTTGATACCAAACCGCCCAGTATTCAGTGAAGCCATTATGGAGCTGTGGAGTTCATAATGACAAACTCCGAGACCATATACTCTATATGGCTACACTGCACTTACAATGTCTAAGAATGAACTTAGACACTGTAGGAACATATTGCTCATGCAGCTATGCCTTCACCTGTGGTACAGTGCACCCTGCCTTGGGGATGTAAGGCCTGCTAGAGGGGTGTCCTACCTATGCCATAGGGAGTGGCTTGTGGGTATGGTACCCTAAGAGGGGTGCCATGTCCACTTTGCCTTTTCCCCCCCACCAGCACACACAAGCTGCAAAGGCAGTGTACATGTGCTTGGTGAGGGGTCACCCAAAGTGGCATAACGCATGCTGCAGTCCTTGAGGACCTTCCCTGCCACAGGGCCCTTGGTACTATGGGTAGCTTTTACAAGGGACTTAACTTTGTGCCATGGGTGTGCCGATTGTGGAAACAAAGATACAGATTTTGGGAAATAACACTGGTGCTGGGGCCTGGTTAGCAGGTTCCCAGCACACTTTCAATCAAAGTTGGCATCAATATTAGTCAAAAGTGAGAGAGAGAGAGAGAGAGAGAGAGAGAGAGAGAGTGTGTGTGTGTGTGTGAGAGAGTGTGTGTGTGTGTGTGTGAGTGTGAGTGAAGGGAGAATGATGCAAAACATTGGCACTTTCTGACACTGACAATAGAAGATTTAAACAAAGAGTTGGTCAGGTAATCTCAGGAAAGCATAAATAGCATACAAATAACCTTTCAGGGTGCCCAAAGCAGAGCCCTGCTGGGCCGAAAAAAAGTAAAAAAAAAAAAAAAAAAAAAAAAAGACCTCAGAAGGAGGGGCAGAGAGTGGGTCAGCATACTGTCTGTGCACCATCCCACAATTTTGTTCCATCGACAGGCATATACCGTTTTGGTGGACGGACGCCCAGTAGCCAAGATAACGCTACAGACTTCGGGCAGATGGTCAAAAGCGGTCAACTGCCACCGCTCAATCTCCAGACAAGAAGGTGGAAACTGGACAGGTCTGGATGGAGAACCCTCCCCACTTCTGTGAAAGATCCTCCCGAAGGGGCAGACAGATTGGAGGATCGATGGCCATGTTCAATAGCCCGGGATACCAGACGCTTCGTGCCCAGTCCAGTGCCATAAGGATCACTTGTGCCCAGTCATTCTTGACCTTCTTGAGAACTCTGGGTAGACGTGGTATGGGCGGAAAGGCATGCAGGATGCCTGAGCTCAACTTGAGACAAAAAGCATTGCCGAGCGAGTGCAGCCTTGGAAACTCCAACACGCAAACTGCTGACATTGTGCGTTCCCTGCGGTGGCGAACAGATCTAACCAAGGCTCTCCCAACTGCTGAAAGAGAGCTTGCACCACCATTTGTGATCGACTATGCATTGTCAGCTGAGTTCGTCCGCTCTGGTGTTCAGAGACCCACCAGGTATTCAGCCACCTTGGAAATGCCGTAATGTTCTAGCCATGACCAGAGCTGCAGAGCTTCCTGACAGAGTCCATGACTCCATCCAGCCCTGCTTGTTGCAATACCACATGGCAGTGGTGTCGTCTGTAAACAGCTGCGCTTCTTTCCCTTTGAGAGAGGGAAGAAATGCTTTCAATGTAAACCTGATGGCCCTGAGCTCCAAAAAGAATGATGTGGAGCCCGGACTCCGCCAGAGACCAGGGGCCATATTTATACTTTTTGACGCAAAACTGCGCTAACGCAGTTTTGCGCCAAAAAAATTAGCGCCGGCTAACGCCATGCTGAAGCGCCATGTGGGCGCCGTATTTATTCAATGACGTTAGCCGGCGTTAGCCGCCGGCGCTGTCTGGTGTGCGTTGAAAAAAACGACGTACACCAGGCAGCGCCGGCGTAGGGGGAAAATGGCGTATGGGCGTCCACAAATGGTGCAAGTCAGGCTGAGGCAAAAAAAGCGCCACAACCCGATTTGCGCCATTTTTTTACGACGCCCATCCCCCATTGAAATGACTCCTGTCTTAGCAAAGACAGGAGTCATGCCCCCTTGCCCAATGGCCATGCCCAGGGGACTTCTGTCCCCTGGGCATGGTCATTGGGCATAGTGGCATGCAGGGGGACACAAATCAGGCCCCCCTATGCCACAAAAAAAAATATAAAAAAATACTTACCTGGACTTACCTTAATGTCCCTGGGGTGGGTCCCTCCATCCTTCGGTGTCCTCCTGGGGTGGGCAAGGGTGGCAGGGGGTGTCCCTGGGGGCAGGGGAGGGCACCGCTGGACTCATTCTGAGCCCACAGGTCCCTTAACGCCTGCCCTGACCCAGGCGCTAAAATCCGGCGCTAATGCGGGTTTTTTAGACCCGCCCACTCCCGGGCGTCATTTTTGCCCGGGAGTATAAATACGACGCATATGCATCGGAGTCATTTTTTAAGACGGGAACGCCTACCTTGCATATCATTAACGCAAGGAAGGTGTTCACGCAAAAAATTGACGCTAACTCCATGAACTTTGGCGCTAGACGCGTCTAACGCCAAAGTATAAATATGGAGTTAGTTTTGCGTCGAATTTGCGTCGAAAAAAACGACGCAAATTCGGCGCAAACGGAGTATAAATATGCCCCCAGATACCTCTGATATCCACCCCTCCCATGTGGCCACCCCATCCCGGGAGTTATGCATCTGTCACTACTGTCAAATCTGACTGTGGAAGGAAGAGCGATCTGCCTCTGATGCAATCGCAGTTCAAAAGTCACCACTGCAGACCTTGCCAAGTTCCCGCCAAGATATGGACCATGTTGGAGCGGTTCCCCTGATGCTGCGCCGACTGGAACTTCAGGTCCCACTGCAGACCCTACATATGCCATCTGGCATGTGTCACCAACAGGATGCAGGAGGCATGAGGTCCAGCAGTTTCAGAGTCAGTCTCACAGATATCCAGGATAGAGGCTGAAACATTGGTACCATAGCCTGAATATCCTGGACTTGCCGCTCAGGAGGATAAGCCCCAAACTGCACCGTGTCCAGAACATCTCAGATGAAGGGTAGCATCTGAGAAGGAGTCAGGTGCAACTTTGGCACGTTTATAGGGAACCCCAGTGAAAGCAGGTGGTCTACCATAGTCTGGAGGTGGGAGACGACAGCCTGGGGCGAGCCCGCCTTCAACAGCCCATCCTCAAGATAGAGGGGAAGACTGAAACCCCTGACCAGCGCAAATGAGCTGCAACCACCGCCATCACCTTGGTGAACACCCGAGGGGCACTGGTAAGGCGAAAGGTGAGCACAGAAACCTAAAAATGCTCGTAGCCTACCATAAACTGCAGGTAACATCTGTGCGCAGGTAGGACGGGACTATGGAGCAAGTCCAATGCTACCATCCAGTCTCCTGGGTTTAGGACAGATAGAACCTGAGCCAGAGTGATCTTTTTGAACTTCTCCTTCCTGAGGAAGAGTTTGAGAAACCGGAAGTCTAGGATAGGGTGGAGGTCCTTGTCCTTTTTAGGCACCAGAAAGTAGTGGGAAATAACAACCACAACCTACTTCTGGCACAGGGACCCTCTCTATGGCTTCCTTGGCCAAGAGACCTTTAATTAACCTCCTTGTGGAGAAGTGCCAAGGTATACTCCGTGATCCAATCATAGGATGGTAGCATGTCTAAAGTAGTCTCAAAGGGGAGGGAGTAGCCCCTTTAGACTATTTGCAAAACCCACCTGTCTGATGAGATGGTTTGCCAGCGGAGCAGGTGTTGGCGAATCCTGCCGCCGACTGGTGGGGGAGCATCAGAATCTGAAGGTTCGGAGGCTGCAGGGGGCATAAGGCGGTGGACTGGCTAGACCACTGGAACCCTGATCTATGAGGCTGTTGGACTCATGTCACTGGCCTCACAGAGGCTGGGCAGCATGGACAACATGGTGGCTTGAGGGAAACAGACTTGGTAGAATGCACCTTCCCTAGCCATGAAAGGGGTGAAAGCAGACTGATGGGGCGAGGGACAGCTGCGAGGCCCAAGGACCTGGCCGTATCCCAGGACTCCTTAAAGCGCTCAAGTGCAGAGTCTGTTTTGTATCCAAAGCAACAGAAACCATTAAAGGGCATGTTCTCAATAGTGAATTGAGCATCCCCAAAAAGTAGGACGTCCTCTAAAAAGCATGGTGCGTTAAGTCCACCGGTGATGCAACCGATCTGCCTAATGAGTTGGTTGTATCCTACCCACATCATATTCTCAACTCAACTGTGTCTCTCTCGCCATCAACAACTTGGGAGAGAATGGCTTGGGTCTCCTCCGGAACCTGTGGCGACACTTGCGCAACTGTGTCCCACAAGGTATGTGGGAAACAGCCCAAAAGGCATGCAGTGTTCACTGACTCAAATGCCAGGCTGGGAAAAGAAAACATCTTCTTACGTCTTACCAAGCTGATCCAACCTCTTGAATTCCCTATCCGGGGGTGTGGAACATAATGTGCATGGGGACGTGGAGGCTTGGATAACCAAACTCTCAGGGGTCGAGTGTTGCGTCAGGAACATTGGGTCAATTGAAGCTGGTCTATGGCGGCATGCGATTGACCTGTTCACAGGAGTCCCTGTGCTGGGATAGGACCAAGTCCTTAGCAGGACATCAGTGAGGACTTCGTTAAAGGGAAGAAGGGGTTCAGAAAAGGAAGCCCCAGGCTGAGGCACCTCTGTCAGGAGGTTAGTCCTGACTGCCACCAATGGCAGCTCGAGGCCCAGGACCTCAGCTGCTCCCCTTACCACCATGGAGAAGGACGCTTCCTCCTCTGTAGCCACAGGAGTGGACGAAGACATGCCAGCATCAGGGGAAGTGTCCAGACCACTAGCCTCACCCAGGTCCGTCTGCCAGTCCATGGGATCTTTAAGCTGGTATTCCAATCTGTCCAGCGACCCCTCCCAATCCTCACCGTACCCCAATCCAAGGGAATAAGGGTCAGGATCCAACCTAGGAAGCAAGGTCCCTGTTGAAGTCGGAATGGGTATCGCACAACGCCTGTTCCGGCTCTGTGAGAGAGTCGGCAATGAGGATGGGGGGTGGGTTGTGGGGGACAGTCTATGCCGACCACGGGCACAGGCGGCATCAGGTGGGTCGACGTCAGAACAGTATTTGGGGGAAGGTTCCCCCCCCCCAGGCCGAGGCCAAAGCCATCGGCATAGAACCCCACTGGGCCCCTGCTGACTCTGCAGGGACCAAAAGTGATCCAGCGGACTCAGACTGCCCAAATATAAGGCACCTTGTCTCATAGAACTCTAGAGTTTGGCAGGGGTCGCTCTGGCTCCAGGAAACTCAGGGTGGGGGAGCTGCCGACCAAGAAGCAGGCTCCGAGGATGGAGGCCTGGAACGACAACACTCCTTTCTCCTTATCGCATCAGCTGACAGATGGGGTGAAGTCGAATAACTTTTGTTCTTTTTTTACTTCTTTTTGTGCCTCTTCTTACCCGACTGACCTGAGGACTTGGAGTCGACTTGGACGAATAAGAATTAGGGCTCGGAGACCGTTCTCTGGACCTTCCTCTTGACCGGATTAGGAGTGACACAGAGCTGACCACTGTGCCGCAAGTAGCTTTAGGGACCACTCCCTCCAAGCTTTTGGATTCATGGCCCGGCACTCGGACCACAGCTTTGGGTTGTGGTAGCGCTCCAAACACAACAAGCACACAAAGTGAAGATCGGTCATGAATACTGCCAGATGACAGGATCCACAGGGCTTGAACCTGGTCTTGCGTGATGACATCCTCGATGCACCAGGAGTGTAAACACTCAACAAAGTTTGTCGGAAAAGATCAGTCAAGAAGTGTCTGTGGGGCAGCTCTTCTTCAGATCTGCGTGTGGCTGGAGCGAAAAGAACTCATCAGCGTGCAGGGGTGGCACGTTTATAGGTCTTGCAATGCCATATCCGGCACGCATGACGTTGACAACAGATGCAGAGCTGACGACACCACCTAACAGTGCGCAGGGGTATTGCTTGAGAAAACTCTCTGGATCCAGACTGATGTCTGGGAAAATTCTAAGGTAAGGGCATCTGCAACGAAAAGTCTCTATCAGATACATTCTGACATGCAGACTAAAACAAGTACTATCAACACCAGCAGCAGCCTGTCAGGTAACATACGAGTGAAAATAATTTCTTACAGAAGGTATTGCAGTAAAAAAAAATCAGGGTGGCTTTTTTTGTCATAGAAATTATGGGTAGCAGTCTAGAAAGGTAAAAGGAGGGCACATTTTCTACCAGTTCTCAAATATCTTTCTCATTCATTTCAGTAAAACAGTCTGACATGATGAATGAAATAAATACTTCCAAAACCAGCAGAAATCTATCCGTTAACTCCCTAGTATTCTGTAAAAAAAGAAAATATAGTGCAGTATGGGACAATAACTGTTTGCTGACACGGTTCTGAATCTGTTGTAGATGCTTGCATCAAGGATGGGCCTGCACGGATGAGCTTGTCAGGAGTGCTGATTAATAGCCTAAGTGCAGCACTGTTGTTTTTTTGTTATCAGCATTGAAATTAATATGCAATGCTGTGTTTAAATGTATTTCTTTCAGGGAAGGTAAACATATTGCAAATTAATTCAGCAATGTGTATTTAGAGTTCGACTACTTTTCAGTGAAATACAAGCTTTGAAACCACTAGCAAACATTCAATAAGAAGGCTTGCCCATGAGATAGATAGGAAGATACACACACACATATATACGAAAGAACCATATAGAAATTGACATTCCACTCATTTAAAGATGGTTCAAAATGGCCCAAAATGTTTTTTCAAACATTTCTTCTATTTATGACTTCATCAAGTTCATAATTAGACACAAAAATAAAAAGTAGGATGATCTGATGATCTATGGAGTGAAATAAGCCACAATCTAAATAAGTTTCATCCATGTAACTGGCCTTTTTGGTGACATAGTAGCATTAGTTATTAATTGTGGGATGTGTACTAAAGAACAATTATGGAATTATGGATCAACATATCTATATTTCAAGGGAGGTAGATCACAACAGCCTTTTCAAATTAGGCGAATGATCAACATTTTTTTCAAAACACACATTTTGAATATTTACTGCTTTAGCAAGTGTACATTTATAATTTAACAACAAATTGACATTTAGAATAACTTGGCTTGTGAAAGTGGGAAAATCCAATAGAAGTATGTACATTTTAATCTACCAAGCTGAAAAATGTGATCACTTTGTAGTCTTAAGAACTGTTCATTTACTGATGGGTGTTAAATAAACAACTGCAGTGAATCTGCGTCAGAAAAAACTCTACATTTCGAGGTGAAATTACACCCCTGTTGAAAAAGGGTGAGCTGGCCATACATATTCTGTTTTCTAAACTGACATTTGTGTTACCTAGTAATGGCCTTAAGTTATTCATTCACTACTGCAGGATGTAAAGAAAATAATTGCTATGTAGCTTTTCAACAAAAATATAAAAAATGATAAGCAGCTGATGAAACAGGTCAAGAACCTTGTGTTTTCAAAAATTATATTTCATCAATTTGTGGATTTAGCAACTGAACAGCCACTGTTGGAATTAAAAATAACATACTGGTGCTTTTAAAAGTTAAATAGGACAAAACACAGATGGTAGTATAGGATTTGAAGTCTACCAAACTGATATTTTTGGTTATTTAGTGGTCTTAAAAATGTCCAGTCACTAAGGGAAGTGAAGCAAAGATCAACTTCTGAAATTTTCCATCTAAAAAGAATGTCACCAGTTTGAAGCAAATTAACCATCCCTGTTCTGCGGAAATAGTTTAATATGGCTGCCCAGTTTTTAACGTGTTCTTTGGATTATTCAAGGCTTAGCATATTCAATGTTCTACTTAAAAGTAAAATGTAGAGTTTTTTGTGGTGTAAAATAAGCAAAAATTAAAACACAAATATGTGACTTTTTAATCCACAAGATTTACATTTTTGCGTACTCATAGCTTTGTGTGTGACTTATTTTTCAGTTTCAAAGCCTGCAATTCACAAAATCACCGAAGTTGCAATAGTTAAGTTACAAGCCACAAAGTAATTGCTACTCAGAAAAGTTTTCCAAGTAAAAGTGCCTTTTACAATTCATTGCAAATTTTGAACATGAGATGGCATGAAGGGGCATCCTCTTCCTCTCAATTATCAGTGATTTGCAATCAAAACAGTGGTCACAAACCACTGAAAAGATACCAACACCTGACTTTGGGTGGTATATGATTCACAAAAGGAGATGAGCCTGTGCAACAGTTTTCATTTTGTGAATGGGGTGAGCGACTATTGGAAAAAACGACAATGGTAAAGAGGAACCAATGTTTTTCACTGCATGCAAACTTAATTATTATTATTTATTTTTTAAATCAGACACTATTCATTTAAGAGAGAGCATTTATAACCTTGAACTCCCAGTAAAGCTAGTCCGTGGTAAACTGTGTACCACTCTATTCCATAGGCCATCTGAAAATATGTACAGTGTATGATCTCAGGGCCATATTTATACTTTTTGACGCAAAACTGCGCTAACGCAGTTTTGCGTTAAAAAAATTAGCGCCGGCTAACGCCATGCGGGCGCCGTATTTATTCAATGACGTTAGCCGCCGGCGCTGCCTGGTGTGCGTTAAAAAAAATGACGTACACCAGGCAGCGCCGGCGTAGAGGAATATAGAGCTTGGGCGCCAAAAAATGGGGCAAGTCAGGCTGAGGCAAATTTTTCGCCTCAACCCGATTTGCGCCATTTTTTTCGACTCCCAACCCCCATTGAAATGACTCCTGTCTTAGCAACGACAGGAGTCATGCCCCCTTGCCCAATGGCCATGCCCAGGGGACTTCTGTCCCCTGGGCATGGTCATTGGGCATAGTGGCATGTAGGGGGGCACAAATCAGGCCCCCCTATGCCACAATTTTTTTTTAAAAAAATTACTTACCTGAACTTACCTTAATGCCCCTGGGATGGGTCCCTCCAGCCTTGGGTGTCCTCCTGGGGTGGGCAAGGGTGGCAGGGGGTGTCCCTGGGGGCATGGGAGGGCACCTCTGGGCTCCTTCCGAGCCCACAGGTCCCTTAACGCCTGCCCTGACCAGGCGCTAAAAAACGGTGCAAAAGCGGCTGGACGTCATTTTTTTTGACCCTCCCACTCCCAGGCGTGAACTTTGCCCGGGAGTGTAAATACGGCGCACATGCCTCGGAGTCAATTTTTTAGACGGGAACGCCTACCTTGCATATCATTAACGCAAAGTAGGTGTCCACGCTAAAAAATGACGCAAACTCCATGGACTTTGGCGCTCGAAACGTCTAACGCCAAAGTATAAATATGGAGTTAGTTTTGCGACGGAATTGCGTTGAAAAAAACGACGCAATTCCGGCGCAAACAGAGTATAAATATGCCCCTTAAATTTGTTACCAGGGCCATTGCAATTGTGCACAATGGAAGGACCAAATTTTGCAACAGAGTTGACTAAATTGTGCAGCAAGAAAAGGCAAATTACGTGACGTAATGTGTCATATTTTGTGATAGTATTACTTCATAAACAAGTTAGCACTGCCTGAGCAAAAGGTTGACCTAATTTGTACTAGATTAACATACAAAAACAGTAAAAAGCAGCAGAAAGGTGGCTGGTCAACTTTTGCACAGGGTCTTCTACTGCCTGCAACACATTTCAGTCACTTTTGGTCCATCTGAGTTAGAAACAAATTTTGTTTTGCTAAAATCTGTAGATTATGCAGCAGATAATGAGTGATGTAGCAACTACATAATAATGTGGAAAACGACAAAGCCACAGAATCCAAGAATTTTAGTGGCCCTGTCTATCACCCAAAACAGCAATGACCCATATTGCCCATGCCTGCGTGGACCACTACCTACATCTGCATTATGTTCTCTATGCATTTATTACATGCAGTGCTTAAAATACCACTAGACGCGTCTAACGCCAAAGTATAAATATGGAGTTAGTTTTGCGTCGGAATTGCGTCAAAAAAAACGACGCAATTCCGGCGCAAACAGAGTATAAATATGCCCCTAAATGTCCCAGAGCAGTGGCTCCCAACCTTTTGACTTCTGTGGATGCCCACTGTATCATTACTGAAACCCAGGGACTCCCATTGGATCATTATTGGAATCTGTGGACCCTACACTAAGTCATCACCGAAAGCTGGGGACCTAATCTGCTAATAATATTTAATTGTTTAAGCAGTCCCAGACCACCTGAGGCAGCTTCGCAGACCCCCAGGGGTCTCCGGACCACAGGTTGGGAACCACTGTCCCAGAGTATTGGAGGACAAAATACTCTGTTGGCAGTATCCTTCTACGGAAGATCTGTGATCTCAAGAAGAAAGTGATTTAAAGAAGAGTGTCTGTTCTTGGTTGAAAAACAGACTGTCGTAAAAGGTTAATCAAGATATCAGTGAACAAGTCCAGTTCTACCCACTAAAAAGACTACTAGCACACAGAAAAAAGAAAACAAAGACAGCCTTACTTGTGTGTCTATCTTTTACGGTGAAGGCAATCAAATCACACGGGTCATCTAGACCAATGGCACATTCTATTAGCAGGCACATAAACACGTGCAAGGCCCATGTTTGCAATGAGTTTTCAAAGTTAGCACCGTTCAACTATTTATACTCTTCCAAATAGGTATTTATTGTGGGCATAACAACATTTCTTACAACGGGTTGTAAAGAGAAAACTGATCAAATTATGGCACATATGAAATTAAGCTTTTGCCAAGTAAATCTTGTAGGCCCACTTCTATAAAAAAAAAAAAACATCAGTCCATTATGGGGTTTACCTCCAGTATTTGGCTGTACTAAATATGGCAATTGCTCCAAGTTTAGATTTACTTTTACCACTGAAGCATATGAGGATAGAAAGATTTTGGGCTATTCGCAAAGGTAACCTACACTTCTGAATAAGTCAGATGTGCAAATTGACTCTTACATATTACTTTAATACTTTTGGCTGTTTACATTTTATAAGTGTAATGCTACTCCAAAATGTAGGCTTACATGTCTCCATCTCACAGGGAATTGAGCCAAATCGGCAAGTTTAAGTTTCTACTGCCAGAAAGAAGCAGCAGTAAGTCTATCTAGGACCACACACAGCCTTGCACTGATACTGCAACACCCTCACATAGATAACAACGAAAGCAGTGACTTACAATAGAATCCTATAAAAATAATAATACATTTAATTAACTTATCTCAACTTTAACCCGTTCTGTGCCGCAGACGTAATGGTTACGTCCTGCGGCACAGTGCTGCTGTGCAGAGGACGTAACCATTACGTCCTCGGCACACAGCCCAGAGGGAGCGCTCTCGCTCCCTCTGTGTGCTTCCCCCCACCCCCCAAAAGTCAGGGATGGAAGGGGAAGCCTTTCCCCTTCCACCCCCGACCTCCCCATAATGACGTCAGCGCGCGATCGCGCGCGGACTTCATTATGGGGTTCTCGCCGCACAGGAAGCCATGTGCTTCCTGTGCGGCGAGAGGAGAAGAGGTGAGTTCCTCTTCCTGGTGGGTGGGGGGTTTGGGCCAAAGAGGCACCGGGGGAAAGGAAAGGCTTTTCCTTTCCCCCGGTGTCTCTTTGAGCATTCCTGCTGCCCGATCGCATTGCGATCGGGCAGCAGGAATGCCCACTAGACACCAGGGATTTTTTGTTGTTGTATTTCCTTAGTGTTTCTGGCTTGCGGGGAGCGGCCCCTTGGGCAAGGGTCGCTCCCCTTCAGGGGGCAATTACTTACGGCCATTTCTGCCCCCCTTGGGGGCAGATTGGCCTACTTTTTAGGCGGGTCTGCCCCCAAGGGGGGCAGAAAACACTGGATCACCAGGGATGTTTATTTATGTGTGTATTTATGTGGGGGGGGGTGCCCCCTTGGGCAAGGGGCACCCCCCCCAAGGGGGCATAGAACTGTTGGCCTTTTCTGCCCCCCTTGGGGACAGATCGGCCTATTTTTTTTTAGGTCCATCTGCCCCCAAGGGGGGCAGAAGCCACTTAGGCACCAGGGATTGTGTGTGTAGTGGATGGGGGGGCGGCCCCATGGGCAAGGGTCACTCCCCTTTGGGGGGCATGTCTTTTAGGGCCATTTGTGCCCCTCTTGGGGGCAGATCAGCCTATTATTTTTAGGCTGATCTGCCCCAAGGGGGGCAGAAACCACTAGAACGCCAGGGATTTTTTTTTTAATGTGCTTATTTTTGTCGGGGGCGTCCCCTTGGGCACGGGGCGCCCCCCCCAAGGGGGGCATTGACCTGTTGGCCATTTCTGCGTCCCCTGCAAGGGTCGCCCCCCACTTTGGGGGCACTTGTACCGAGGCCATTTCTGCACCCCTTGGAGACAGATCAGCCTATTATTTTTAGGCTGATCTGCCCCCAAGGGGGGGGGCAGAAACCACTAGAACGCCAGGGTTTTTTTTTATTTGTTTATTTTTGTGGGGGGGCGTCCCCTTGGTCACGGGCGCCCCCCAAGGTGGGCATTGACCTGTTGGCCATTTCTGCCCCCCCTGGGGGCAGATGGGCCTATTTATTTAGTGTGTTTAGTGTTTAGTTGTTTACTGTGGGGGCACATGTACCGAGGCCATTTCTGCACCCCTTGGAGACAGATCAGCCTATTATTTTTAGGCTGATCTGCCCCCAAGGGGGCAGAAGCCACTTAGGCACCAGGGATAGTGATGTGTGTGTTTTTTTGTTTTTGTTTGTTTGAGGGCTGTCCCCTTTGGCAAGGGTCGCTCTCCATGGGGACACACTACTAAAGGTATTTTCTGGCCTCCTTGGGGCAGACAGGCCTATTATTTTAGTAGGCCCATCTGCCCCTATGGCAGAATCCACTTAGGCACCAATTTCTAAATGTTTGATGGTGGGGTGTTTGTCAACTGATGAAGTATTTGCATTTTTGATAAAAAATGTTTTTCTCCTTTTTGTTCTAGTTCAAAGCTTTTGCTTTATTTGCTGTGGCTCCTTGCGGTTTTGGCGGTGGTTGACCTGCAGTTTGCATAGTTGCATGTTTTAGGTAAGTAAAAACAATTTACTCCAAAGGAGTATTGTTGCCATGCATGAATGACATGTTTGTAGGGGGTGTACTAAATGCAGGATTTGTGTGAAATTGTCCTTAGATTTGTGCACAATGATATTTGTTTGGTCTTATTTCTAATTTGCCTTTCTTTCTTTCTTTTTAGTGGGATATCATTGGTGATTGCTGTGTCTGTGCAGAGTAGCTGCTGGTGAATCAAGCTTTTTCAGGCAAGTGAGCGGTATAGTTTTTGAGTTTATAACTCTTACTCACAAAGCTACACTTTGTTACTTGTCTTACACAGTGCTGGTTGTTGGTGGTGAATTTGTCCAGTTAATTTTAGTAGGAGAGATCATGGCTAGCCGCAGGATGACCGCTCAGCAGGTGGTTGGTATGCTTTTTGAGTCACAGTCTGATCATCATTATGAGACGGACTCTGCATCTGAGGCAGAGGAGGAAGTCAGAGATTCTGGCAGTGATGTTTCTGTTGGAGGGGAATCTTCTGATGATGAAGCCACACTCAGTGCAGATGAAGGGCCTGTTTTAGAGGAGGACACTGATGTGCCAATAGTGCAGCAACCTGGGGCTGAAAGGTTTCCCGTTATAAGACCTGATGTCTGGGTTGTCCCAAACATGGAGCAGCCAGAGTTGCCTGCCTTTACTGGTCTCCCGGGGTGTAACGCCAATACAGAGAACTTTTTGCCTGTCAATTTCTTTGAGTTATTCATGGATGATATGTTTTTGGAAGAGATTGTTGAGCAGACTAATTTGTATGCGGAGCAGCATTTGAGGGACAACGCTGCTAGACTTAGGCCACACTCTAGAGCTGCCCAGTGGATTCCCACAAATTTGGAGGAGATAAAAAAGGTTTTGGGTTTGACTTTTTTGATGGGGTTGATAAGGAAGCCATCACTGGCTTCTTATTGGTCTACTAGTCCCTTGATGGCAACAGCTATATTTCCTGCGACCATGAGTCGTAATCGGTATTTGCTTCTTCTTAGGATGCTGCATTTTGTTGACAATGCATTAGTCTTGCCACGAGATCACCCAGATTCTGACCGTCTTTTTAAGATTAGGCCGGTCCTTGATCATTTTGTAGATCGGTTTTCGGAGGTCTATGTTCCAGGCAAAGAGATAAGTGTGGACGAGTCTTTGATCCTCTTCAAGGGTCGTTTAGTTTTTAGGCAGTACATTCCTAGCAAAAGGGCACAATATGGAATTAAATTGTATATGCTGTCTGAAAGTAGGACAGGATATGTATATAGTTTCCGTGTGTACACTGGTAGGGATTCCAATATTGACCCCCCCCGGTTGTCCTCCCACTTTTGGAGTTACTGAGAAAATTGTGTGGGATCTTGGTAGACCACTGTTCAACAAAGGTCACCATTTGTATGTAGATAACTTCTACACTGGTGTGCAGTTGTTCAAGGAATTGTTTAGAGCGGACACAGTTGCTTGTGGCACAATCCGTTCTAACCGGAAGGCTATCCAAGGGAGCTTGTCTGTAAAAAACTTGAGAGGGGACAGTGCTGTGCCTTGCGGAATGAGGAGCTGCTAGCTTTGACATTTTCAGACAAGAGGAATGTCTACATGCTAAGTACCATCCATGATGAGAGTACTTCCCCCGTGACTGTTTGGGGCCAGGTTGCTGAAGTGCGCAAACCTGTGTGCATTTTAGATTATAATAAGCACATGGGAGGTGTAGATAGAGTTGAACAGAGGTTGGAACCTTATACTGCTATTCGTAAGTCTTACGTTTGGTATAAGAAGTTAGCAATTCACCTCTTCCACTTAGCAACCTTCAATGCTTTTATTGTGTTTAGGGATAGGTCTCCAGAGTCAAAGATGACATTTGTGAAATTTCAGGAGTCAGTGATAGAGAGCCTTATTGTGGTGGAACAGGCCAGAGTTCCTAGAGAAGCAATGGTGGAGGATGTGGCTAGATTGAAAGATCGCCACTTTGCTGAGCACGTTCCTCCCACACCCAAAAAAGACTTTCCAGCTAAGGAATGTAGAGTGTGTTTTTGAAGAGGTATCTGGAGGGAGACGCAAATGTACTGCCCAGATTGTCCTTCAAAGCCTGGGCTGTGTGTGGGTGGTTGTTTTAAGAATTACCACACCCAGAAGAATTTCTGGGAACAACCAGGAGTGTAAACTCATGTCTGTTTTGTATTTTCATGTGTTCAGTTTCATGGTTAGCATTTCTGTCATGTACTAGAGCTTTTGTGTTTGTAGTTTTGTAATTCTCTCTACTTAGTTAGGGGTTCCTCTGTTTAAAAAATAAATAAAAATGATGCCATTGTGTGTGGAGTGGAGCTTGGCTGAGAGTGTACATATTGACTTGCTATTGGCTACTGCAACACACTGCCAGCCAAACACCAGTCCACACACTCCCATCAGCTGGTGTGATTGTTGTATCAGGCATGTGGGCGTATGTAAGTGATGGGCCCTTGAGTGTTGTAATGTGCTGGGCCCGTGGCTGGCGGTGTGAATGGTCTTGTGTGTGTCATATATGAAAGTTGTGTGAATGGACTGTAAAGCGGTTGGTGCCTTGTCGCGGCTTTACAGCTCACGAGCTGTGAGTCATTGGTTCAGTTTTTTGCCTTTCAGTTATTAACAGTGGATTTCATTTTTGTGAAAGCTCTTGTTACTAAAATTTGATCCACTGAACCATCACTCACCCTCGTGCCAAATCCAACCAGTATGTGTGGGTAAAATGACAAAACCTGCTCCTCTGTTATCAGCCTACCCACACAAGTGAGGTATCATTTTTATCGGGAGACTTGGGGGAACGCTGGGTGGAAGGAAATTTGTGGCTCCTCTCAGATTCCAAAACTTTCTGTCACCGAAATGTGAAGAAAATGCATTTTTTTAGCCAAAATTTGAGGTTTGCAAAGGATTCTGGGTAACAGAACCTGGTCGGAGCCCCACAAGTCACCCCATCTTGGATTCCCCTAGGTCTCTAGTTTTAAAAAATGCACAGGTTTGGTAGGTTTCCCTAGGTGCCGGCTGAGCTAGAGGCCAAAATCTACAGGTAGGCACTTTGCAAAAAAACAGCTATGTTTTCTTTCAAAAAATGGGATGTGTCCACGTTGTGTTTTGGGGCGTCTCCTGTCGCGGCCGCTGGGCCTACCCACACAAGTGAGGTACAATTTTTATCGGGAGACTTGGGGGAGCGCTGGATGGAAGGACGTTTGTGGCTCCTCTCAGATTCCAGAACTTTCTGGCACCGAAATGTGAGGAAAATGCGTTTTTTTAGCCAAAAATTGAGGTTTGCAAAGGATTCTGGGTAACAGAACCTGGTCAGAGCCACACAAGTCACCCCATCTTGGATTCCCCTAGGTCTCTAGTTGTCAAAAATGCACAGGTTAGGTAGGTTTCCCTAGGTGCCCGCTGAGCTAGAGGCCAAAATCTACAGGTAGGCACTTTGCAAAAAACAGCTCTGCTTTCTTTAAAAAAATGGGATGTGTCCACGTTGTGTTTTTGGGTGTGTCCTGTCGCGGCCGCTAGGCCTACCCACACAAGTGAGGTATCATTTTTATCAGGAGACTTGGGGGAACGGTGGGTGGAAGGAAATCTGTGGCTCCTCTCAGATTCCAGAACTTTCTGTCACCGAAATGTGAGGAAAATATTTTTTTTAGCCAAAATTTGAGGTTTGCAAAGGATTCTGGATAACAGAACCTGGTCACAGCCCCACAAGTCACCCCATCTTGGATTCCCCTAGGTCTCTAGTTTTAAAAAATGCACAGGTTTGGTAGGTTTCCGTAGGTGCCGGCTGAGCTAGAGGCCAAAATCCACAGGTAGACACTTTGCAAAAAACAGCTCTGTTTTCTTTCAAAAAATGGGATGTGTCCAAGTTGTGTTTTGGGGTGTCTCCTGTCGCGGCCGCTAGGCCTACCCACACAAGTGAGATATAATTTTTATCGGGAGACTTGGGGGAACGCTGGGTGGAAGGAAATTTGTGGCTCCTCTCAGATTCCAGAACTTTCTGTCACCGAAATGTGAGGAAAATGCGTTTTTTTAGCCAAAAATTGAGGTTTGCAAAGGATTCTGGGTAACAGCACCTGGTCAGAGCCCCACAAGTCACCCCATCTTGGATTCCCCTAGGTCTCTAGTTTTAAAAAATGCACAGGTTTGGTAGGTTTCCCTAGGTGCCGGCTGAGCTAGAGGCCAAAATCTACAGGTAGGCACTTTGCAAAAAAACAGCTATGTTTTCTTTCAAAAAATGGGATGTGTCCACGTTGTGTTTTGGGGCGTCTCCTGTCGCGGCCGCTGGGCCTACCCACACAAGTGAGGTACAATTTTTATCGGGAGACTTGGGGGAGCGCTGGATGGAAGGACGTTTGTGGCTCCTCTCAGATTCCAGAACTTTCTGGCACCGAAATGTGAGGAAAATGCGTTTTTTTAGCCAAAAATTGAGGTTTGCAAAGGATTCTGGGTAACAGAACCTGGTCAGAGCCACACAAGTCACCCCATCTTGGATTCCCCTAGGTCTCTAGTTGTCAAAAATGCACAGGTTAGGTAGGTTTCCCTAGGTGCCCGCTGAGCTAGAGGCCAAAATCTACAGGTAGGCACTTTGCAAAAAACAGCTCTGCTTTCTTTAAAAAAATGGGATGTGTCCACGTTGTGTTTTGGGGCGTCTCTTGTCGCGGCCGCTAGGCCTACCCACACAAGTGAGGTATCATTTTTATCGGGAGACTTGGGGGAACGCTGGGTGGAAGGAAATTTGTGGCTCCTCTCAGATTCCAGAACTTTCTGTCACCGAAATGTGAGGAAAATGCATTGTTTAAGCCAAAAATTGAGGTTTGCAAAGGATTCTGGGTAACAGAACCTGGTCAGAGCCCCACAAGTCACCCCATCTTGGATTCCCCTAGGTCTCTAGTTTAAAAAAAAAATACACAGGTTTGGTAGGTTTCCCTAGGTGCCGGCTGAGCTAGAGACCAAAATCTACAGGTAGGCACTTTGCAAAAAACAGCTCTGTTTTCTTTCAAAAAATGGGATGTGTCCACGTTGTGTTTTTGGGTGTGTCCTGTCGCGGCCGCTAGGCCTACCCACACAAGTGAGGTATCATTTTTATCAGGAGACTTGGGGGAACGGTGGGTGGAAGGAAATCTGTGGCTCCTCTCAGATTCCAGAACTTTCTGTCACCGAAATGTGAGGAAAATATTTTTTTTAGCCAAAATTTGAGGTTTGCAAAGGATTCTGGATAACAGAACCTGGTCACAGCCCCACAAGTCACCCCATCTTGGATTCCCCTAGGTCTCTAGTTTTAAAAAATGCACAGGTTTGGTAGGTTTCCGTAGGTGCCGGCTGAGCTAGAGGCCAAAATCCACAGGTAGACACTTTGCAAAAAACAGCTCTGTTTTCTTTCAAAAAATGGGATGTGTCCAAGTTGTGTTTTGGGGTGTCTCCTGTCGCGGCCGCTAGGCCTACCCACACAAGTGAGATATAATTTTTATCGGGAGACTTGGGTGAACGCTGGGTGGAAGGAAATTTGTGGCTCCTCTCAGATTCCAGAACTTTCTGTCACCGAAATGTGAGGAAAATGCGTTTTTTTAGCCAAAAATTGAGGTTTGCAAAGGATTCTGGGTAACAGCACCTGGTCAGAGCACCACAAGTCACCCCATCTTGGATTCCCCTAGGTCTCTAGTTGTCAAAAATGCACAGGTTTGGTAGGTTTCCCTAGGTGCCGGCTGAGCTAGAGGCCAAAATCTACAGGTAGGCACTTTGCAGAAAACAGTTCTGTTTTCTTTCAAAAAATGTGATGTGTCCACGTTGTGTTTTGGGGTGTCTTCTGTCGCGGCCGCTAGGCCTACCCACACAAGTGAGGTATCATTTTTATCGGGAGACTTGGGGGAACGCTGGGTGGAAGGAAATTTGTGGCTCCTCTCAGATTCCAGAACTTTCTGTCACCAAAATGTGAGGAAAATGCGTTTCTTTAGCCAAAAATTGAGGTTTGCAAAGGATTCTGGGTAACACAACCTGGTCAGAGTCCCACAAGGCACCCCATCTTGGATTCCCCTAGGTCCCTAGTTTTCAAAAATGCACAGGTTTGGCAGGTTTCCCTAGGTGCCGGCTGAGCTAGAGGCCAAAATCTACAGGTAGGCACTTTGCAAAAAACAGCTCTGCTTTCTTTTAAAAAATGGGATGTGTCCTGGTTGTGTTTTGGGGCGTCTCTTGTCGCGGCCGCTAGGCCTAGCCACACAAGTGAGGTATCATTTTTATCGGGAGACTTGGGGGAACGCTGGGTGGAAGGAAATTTGTGGCTCCTCTCAGATTCCAAAACTTTCTGTCACCGAAATGTGAAGAAAATGCATTTTTTTAGCCAAAATTTGAGGTTTGCAAAGGATTCTGGGTAACAGAACCTGGTCGGAGCCCCACAAGTCACCCCATCTTGGATTCCCCTAGGTCTCTAGTTTTAAAAAATGCACAGGTTTGGTAGGTTTCCCTAGGTGCCGGCTGAGCTAGAGGCCAAAATCTACAGGTAGGCACTTTGCAAAAAAACAGCTATGTTTTCTTTCAAAAAATGGGATGTGTCCACGTTGTGTTTTGGGGCGTCTCCTGTCGCGGCCGCTGGGCCTACCCACACAAGTGAGGTACAATTTTTATCGGGAGACTTGGGGGAGCGCTGGATGGAAGGACGTTTGTGGCTCCTCTCAGATTCCAGAACTTTCTGGCACCGAAATGTGAGGAAAATGCGTTTTTTTAGCCAAAAATTGAGGTTTGCAAAGGATTCTGGGTAACAGAACCTGGTCAGAGCCACACAAGTCACCCCATCTTGGATTCCCCTAGGTCTCTAGTTGTCAAAAATGCACAGGTTAGGTAGGTTTCCCTAGGTGCCCGCTGAGCTAGAGGCCAAAATCTACAGGTAGGCACTTTGCAAAAAACAGCTCTGCTTTCTTTAAAAAAATGGGATGTGTCCACGTTGTGTTTTTGGGTGTGTCCTGTCGCGGCCGCTAGGCCTACCCACACAAGTGAGGTATCATTTTTATCAGGAGACTTGGGGGAACGGTGGGTGGAAGGAAATCTGTGGCTCCTCTCAGATTCCAGAACTTTCTGTCACCGAAATGTGAGGAAAATATTTTTTTTAGCCAAAATTTGAGGTTTGCAAAGGATTCTGGATAACAGAACCTGGTCACAGCCCCACAAGTCACCCCATCTTGGATTCCCCTAGGTCTCTAGTTTTAAAAAATGCACAGGTTTGGTAGGTTTCCGTAGGTGCCGGCTGAGCTAGAGGCCAAAATCCACAGGTAGACACTTTGCAAAAAACAGCTCTGTTTTCTTTCAAAAAATGGGATGTGTCCAAGTTGTGTTTTGGGGTGTCTCCTGTCGCGGCCGCTAGGCCTACCCACACAAGTGAGATATAATTTTTATCGGGAGACTTGGGGGAACGCTGGGTGGAAGGAAATTTGTGGCTCCTCTCAGATTCCAGAACTTTCTGTCACCGAAATGTGAGGAAAATGCGTTTTTTTAGCCAAAAATTGAGGTTTGCAAAGGATTCTGGGTAACAGCACCTGGTCAGAGCCCCACAAGTCACCCCATCTTGGATTCCCCTAGGTCTCTAGTTGTCAAAAATGCACAGTTTTGGTAGGTTTCCCTAGGTGCCGGCTGAGCTAGAGGCCAAAATCTACAGGTAGGCACTTTGCAGAAAACAGTTCTGTTTTCTTTCAAAAAATGTGATGTGTCCACGTTGTGTTTTGGGGTGTCTTCTGTCGCGGCCGCTAGGCCTACCCACACAAGTGAGGTATCATTTTTATCGGGAGACTTGGGGGAACGCTGGGTGGAAGGAAATTTGTGGCTCCTCTCAGATTCCAGAACTTTCTGTCACCAAAATGTGAGGAAAATGCGTTTCTTTAGCCAAAAATTGAGGTTTGCAAAGGATTCTGGGTAACACAACCTGGTCAGAGTCCCACAAGGCACCCCATCTTGGATTCCCCTAGGTCCCTAGTTTTCAAAAATGCACAGGTTTGGTAGGTTTCCCTAGGTGCCGGCTGAGCTAGAGGCCAAAATCTACAGGTAGGCACTTTGCAAAAAACAGCTCTGCTTTCTTTTAAAAAATGGGATGTGTCCTGGTTGTGTTTTGGGGCGTCTCTTGTCGCGGCCGCTAGGCCTAGCCACACAAGTGAGGTATCATTTTTATCGGGAGACTTGGGGGAACGCTGGGTGGAAGGAAATTTGTGGCTCCTCTCAGATTCCAAAACTTTCTGTCACCGAAATGTGAAGAAAATGCATTTTTTTAGCCAAAATTTGAGGTTTGCAAAGGATTCTGGGTAACAGAACCTGGTCGGAGCCCCACAAGTCACCCCATCTTGGATTCCCCTAGGTCTCTAGTTTTAAAAAATGCACAGGTTTGGTAGGATTCCCTAGGTGCCGGCTGAGCTAGAGGCCAAAATCTACAGGTAGGCACTTTGCAAAAAAACAGCTATGTTTTCTTTCAAAAAATGGGATGTGTCCACGTTGTGTTTTGGGGCGTCTCCTGTCGCGGCCGCTGGGCCTACCCACACAAGTGAGGTACAATTTTTATCGGGAGACTTGGGGGAGCGCTGGATGGAAGGACGTTTGTGGCTCCTCTCAGATTCCAGAACTTTCTGTCACCGAAATGTGAGGAAAATGCGTTTTTTTAGCCAAAAATTGAGGTTTGCAAAGGATTCTGGGTAACAGAACCTGGTCAGAGCCACTCAAGTCACCCCATCTTGGATTCCCCTAGGTCTCTAGTTGTCAAAAATGCACAGGTTAGGTAGGTTTCCCTAGGTGCCCGCTGAGCTAGAGGCCAAAATCTACAGGTAGGCACTTTGCAAAAAACAGCTCTGCTTTCTTTAAAAAAATGGGATGTGTCCACGTTGTGTTTTGGGGCGTCTCTTGTCGCGGCCTACCCACACAAGTGAGGTATCATTTTTATCGGGAGACTTGGGGGAACGCTGGGTGGAAGGAAATTTGTGGCTCCTCTCAGATTCCAGAACTTTCTGTCACCGAAATGTGAGGAAAATGCATTTTTTAAGCCAAAAATTGAGGTTTGCAAAGGATTCTGGGTAACAGAACCTGGTCAGAGCCCCACAAGTCACCCCATCTTGGATTCCCCTAGGTCTCTAGTTTAAAAAAAAAATACACAGGTTTGGTAGGTTTCCCTAGGTGCCGGCTGAGCTAGAGACCAAAATCTACAGGTAGGCACTTTGCAAAAAACAGCTCTGCTTTCTTTAAAAAAATGGGATGTGTCCACGTTGTGTTTTGGGGCGTCTCTTGTCGCGGCCACTAGGCCTACCCACACAAGTGAGGTATCATTTTTATCGGGAGACTTGGGGGAACGGTGGGTGGAAGGAAATTTGTGGCTCCTCTCAGATTCCAGAACTTTCTGTCACCAAAATGTGAGGAAAATGCGTTTTTTTAGCCAAAATTTGAGGTTTGCAAAGGATTCTGGGTAACAGAACCTGGTCAGAGCCCCACAAGTCACACCATCTTGGATTCCCCTAGGTCTCTAGTTTTCATAAATGCACAGGTTTGGTAGGTTTCCCTAGGTGCCGGCTGAGGTAGAGGTCAAAATCTACAGGTAGGCACTTTGCAAAAAACAGCTCTGTTTTCTTTCAAAAAATGGGATGTGTCCACGTTGTGTTTTTGGGTGTGTCCTGTCGCGGCCGCTAGGCCTACCCACACAAGTGAGGTATCATTTTTATCAGGAGACTTGGGGGAACGGTGGGTGGAAGGAAATTTGTGGCTCCTCTCAGATTCCAGAACTTTCTGTCACCGAAATGTGAGGAAAATATTTTTTTTAGCCAAAATTTGAGGTTTGCAAAGGATTCTGGATAACAGAACCTGGTCACAGCCCCACAAGTCACCCCATCTTGGATTCCCCTAGGTCTCTAGTTTTAAAAAATGCACAGGTTTGGTAGGTTTCCGTAGGTGCCGGCTGAGCTAGAGGCCAAAATCCACAGGTAGACACTTTGCAAAAAACAGCTCTGTTTTCTTTCAAAAAATGGGATGTGTCCAAGTTGTGTTTTGGGGTGTCTCCTGTCGCGGCCGCTAGGCCTACCCACACAAGTGAGATATAATTTTTATCGGGAGACTTGGGGGAACGCTGGGTGGAAGGAAATTTGTGGCTCCTCTCAGATTCCAGAACTTTCTGTCACCGAAATGTGAGGAAAATGCGTTTTTTTAGCCAAAAATTGAGGTTTGCAAAGGATTCTGGGTAACAGCACCTGGACAGAGCCCCACAAGTCACCCCATCTTGGATTCCCCTAGGTCTCTAGTTGTCAAAAATGCACAGGTTTGGTAGGTTTCCCTAGGTGCCGGCTGAGCTAGAGGCCAAAATCTACAGGTAGGCACTTTGCAGAAAACAGTTCTGTTTTCTTTCAAAAAATGTGATGTGTCCACGTTGTGTTTTGGGGTGTCTTGTGTCGCGGCCGCTAGGCCTACCCACACAAGTGAGGTATCATTTTTATCGGGAGACTTGGGGGAACGCTGGGTGGAAGGAAATTTGTGGCTCCTCTCAGATTCCAGAACTTTCTGTCACCAAAATGTGAGGAAAATGCGTTTCTTTAGCCAAAAATGGAGGTTTGCAAAGGATTCTGGGTAACACAACCTGGTCAGAGTCCCACAAGGCACCCCATCTTGGATTCCCCTAGGTCCCTAGTTTTCAAAAATGCACAGGTTTGGCAGGTTTCCCTAGGTGCCGGCTGAGCTAGAGGCCAAAATCTACAGGTAGGCACTTTGCAAAAAACAGCTCTGCTTTCTTTTAAAAAATGGGATGTGTCCTGGTTGTGTTTTGGGGTGTTTCTTGTCGCGGCCGCTAGGCCTAGCCACACAAGTGAGGTATAATTTTTATCTGGAGACTTGGGGGAACGCTGGGTGGAAGGAAATTTGTGGCTCCTCTCAGATTCCAGAACTTTCTGTCACCGAAATGTGAGGAAAATGCATTTTTTAAGCCAAAAATTGAGGTTTGCAAAGGATTCTGCGTAACAGAACCTGGTCAGAGCCCCACAAGTCACCCCATCTTGGATTCCCCTAGGTCTCTAGTTTTAAAAAAAAATGCACAGGTTTGGTAGGTTTCCCTAGGTGCCGGCTGAGCTAGAGACCAAAATCTACAGGTAGGCACTTTGCAAAAAACAGCTCAGTTTTCTTTAAAAAAATGTGATGTGTCCACGTTGTGTTTTGGGGTGTCTCCTGTCGCGGCCACTAGGCCTACCCACACAAGTGAGGTATCATTTTTATCGGGAGACTTGGGGGAATGGTGGGTGGAAGGAAATTTGTGGCTCCTCTCAGATTCCAGAACTTTCTGTCACCGAAATGTGAGGAAATTTGTTTTTTTTAGCAAAAATTTGAGGTTTGCAAAGGATTCTGGGTAACAGAACCTGGTCACAGCCCCACAAGTCACCCCATCTTGGATTCCCCTAGGTCTCTAGTTTTAAAAAATGCACAGGTTTGGTAGGTTTCCCTAGGTGCCGGCTGAGCTAGAGGCCAAAATCTACAGGTAGACACTTTGCAAAAAACAGCTCTGTTTTCTTTCAAAAAATGGGATGTGTCCACGTTGTGTTTTGGGGTGTCTCCTTTCGCGGCCACTAGGGCTACCCACACAAGTGAGGTATCATTTTTATCGGGAGACTTGGGGGAACGCTGGGTGGAAGGAAATTTGTGGCTCCTCTCAGATTCCAGAACTTTCTGTCACCGAAATGTGAGGAAAATGCGTTTTTTTAGCCAAAATTTGAGGTTTGCAAAGGATTCTGGGTAACAGCACCTGGTCAGAGCCCCACAAGTCACCCCATCTTGGATTCCCCTAGGTCTCTAGTTGTCAAAAATGCACAGGTTTGGTAGGTTTCCCTAGGTGCCGGCTGAGCTAGAGGCCAAAATCTACAGGTAGGCACTTTGCAGAAAACAGTTCTGTTTTCTTTCAAAAAATGTGATGTGTCCACGTTGTGTTTTGGGGTGTGTCCTGTCGCGGCCGCTAGGCCTAGCCACACAAGTGAGGTACCATTTTTATCGGGAGACTTGGGGGAACGCTGGGTGGAAGGAAATTTGTGGCTCCTCTCAGATTCCAGAACTTTCTGTCACCGAAATGTGAGGAAAATGCATTTTTTAAGCCAAAAATTGAGGTTTGCAAAGGATTCTGGGTAACAGAACCTGGTCAGAGCCCCACAAGTCACCCCATCCTGGATTCCCCTAGGTCTCTAGTTTTAAAAAATGCACAGGTTTGGTAGGTTTCCCTAGGTGCCGGCTGAGCTAGAGGCCAAAATCTACAGGTAGGCACTTTGCAAAAAACAGCTCTGCTTTCTTTAAAAAAATGGGAAGTGTCCACGTTGTGTTTTGGGGCGTCTTTTGTCGCGGCCGCTAGGCCTACCCACACAAGTGAGGTATCATTTTTATCGGGAGACTTGGGGGAACGCTGGGTGGAAGGAGATTTGTGGCTCCTCTCAGATTCCAGAACTTTCTGTCACCGAAATGTGAGGAAAATGCATTTTTTAAGCCAAAATTGAGGTTTGCAAAGGATTCTGGGTAACAGAACCTGGTCAGAGCCCCGCAAGTCACCCCATCTTGGATTCCCCTAGGTCTCTAGTTTAAAAAAAAAATGCACAGGTTTGGTAGGTTTCCCTAGGTGCCGGCTGAGCTAGAGACCAAAATCTACAGGTAGGCACTTTGCAAAAAACAGCTCTGTTTTCTTTAAAAAAATGGGATGTGTCCATGTTGTGTTTTGGGGTGTCTCTTGTCGCGGCCGCTAGGCCTACCCACACAAGTGAGGTATCATTTTTATCGGGAGACTTGGGGGAACGCTGGGTGGAAGGAAATTTGTGGCTCCTCTCAGATTCCAGAACTTTCTGTCACCGAAATGTGAGGAAAATGCATTTTTTAAGCCAAAAATTGAGGTTTGCAAAGGATTCTGGGTAACAGAACCTGGTCAGAGCCCCACAAGTCACCCCATCTTGGATTCCCCTAGGTCTCTAGTTTAAAAAGAAAATGCACAGGTTTGGTAGGTTTCCCTAGGTGCCGGCTGAGCTAGAGACCAAAATCTACAGGTAGGCACTTTGCAAAAAACAGCTCTGTTTTCTTTAAAAAAGTGGGATGTGTCCACGTTGTGTTTTTGGGTGTCTTTTGTGGCGGCCGCTAGGCCTACCCACACAAGTGAGGTATCATTTTTATCAGAAGACTTGGGGGAACGGTGGGTGGAAGGAAATTTGTGGCTCCTCTCAGATTCCAGAACTTTCTGTCACCAAAATGTGAGGAAAATGCGTTTTTTTAGCCAAAATTTGAGGTTTGCAAAGGATTCTGGGTAACAGAACCTGGTCAGAGCCCCACAAGTCACACCATCTTGGATTCCCCTAGGTCTCTAGTTTTCATAAATGCACAGGTTTGGTAGGTTTCCCTAGGTGCCGGCTGAGGTAGAGGTCAAAATCTACAGGTAGGCACTTTGCAAAAAACAGCTCTGTTTTCTTTTAAAAAATGGGATGTGTCCAAGTTGTGTTTTGGGGTGTCTCCTTTCGCGGCCACTAGGCCTACCCACACAAGTGAGGTATCATTTTTATCGGGACACTTGGGGGAACGCTGGGTGGAAGGAAATTTGTGGCTCCTCTCAGATTCCAGAACTTTCTGTCACCGAAATGTGAGGAAAATTGTTTTTTTAGCCAAAATTTGAGGTTTGCAAAGGATTCTGGGTAACAGAACCTGGTCACAGCCCCACAAGTCACCCCATCTTGGATTCCCCTAGGTCTCTAGTTTTAAAAAATGCACAGGTTTGGTAGGATTCCCTAGGTGCTGGCTGAGCTAGAGGCCAAAATCTACAGGTAGACACTTTGCAAAAAACAGCTCTGTTTTCTTTCAAAAAATGGGATGTGTCCACGTTGTGTTTTGGGGTGTCTGCTGTCGCGGCCGCTAGGCCTACCCACACAAGTGAGATATAATTTTTATCGGGAGACTTGGGGGAACGCTGGGTGGAAGGAAATTTGTGGCTCCTCTCAGATTCCAGAACTTTCTGTCACCGAAATGTGAGGAAAATGCGTTTTTTTAGCCACAATTTGAGGTTTGCAAAGGATTCTGGGTAACAGCACCTGGTCAGAGCCCCACAAGTCACCCCATCTTGGATTCCCCTAGGTCTCTAGTTGTCAAAAATGCACAGGTTTGGTAGGTTTCCCTAGGTGCCGGCTGAGCTAGAGGCCAAAATCTACAGGTAGGCACTTTGCAGAAAACAGTTCTGTTTTCTTTCAAAAAATGTGATGTGTCCACGTTGTGTTTTGGGGTGTGTCCTGTCGCGGCCGCTAGGCCTAGCCACACAAGTGAGGTACCATTTTTATCGGGAGACTTGGGGGAACGCTGGGTGGAAGGAAATTTGTGGCTCCTCTCAGATTCCAGAACTTTCTGTCACCGAAATGTGAGGAAAATGCATTTTTTAAGCCAAAAATTGAGGTTTGCAAAGGATTCTGGGTAACAGAACCTGGTCAGAGCCCCACAAGTCACCCCATCTTGGATTCCCCTAGGTCTCTAGGTTTAAAAAATGCACAGGTTTGGTAGGTTTCCCTAGGTGCCGGCTGAGCTAGAGGCCAAAATCTACAGGTAGGCACTTTGCAAAAAACAGCTCTGCTTTCTTTAAAAAAATGGGAAGTGTCCACGTTGTGTTTTGGGGCGTCCTTTGTCGCGGCCGCTAGGCCTACCCACACAAGTGAGGTATCATTTTTATCGGGAGACTTGGGGGAACGCTGGGTGGAAGGAGATTTGTGGCTCCTCTCAGATTCCAGAACTTTCTGTCACCGAAATGTGAGGAAAATGCATTTTTTAAGCCAAAATTGAGGTTTGCAAAGGATTCTGGGTAACAGAACCTGGTCAGAGCCCCGCAAGTCACCCCATCTTGGATTCCCCTAGGTCTCTAGTTTAAAAAAAAAATGCACAGGTTTGGTAGGTTTCCCTAGGTGCCGGCTGAGCTAGAGACCAAAATCTACAGGTAGGCACTTTGCAAAAAACAGCTCTGTTTTCTTTAAAAAAATGGGATGTGTCCATGTTGTGTTTTGGGGTGTCTCTTGTCGCGGCCGCTAGGCCTACCCACACAAGTGAGGTATCATTTTTATCGGGAGACTTGGGGGAACGCTGGGTGGAAGGAAATTTGTGGCTCCTCTCAGATTCCAGAACTTTCTGTCACCGAAATGTGAGGAAAATGCATTTTTTTAGCCAAAATTTGAGGTTTGCAAAGGATTCTGGGTAACAGAACCTGGTCAGAGCCCCACAAGTCACACCATCTTGGATTCCCCTAGGTCTCTAGTTTTCATAAATGCACAGGTTTGGTAGGTTTCCCTAGGTGCCGGCTGAGGTAGAGGTCAAAATCTACAGGTAGGCACTTTGCAAAAAACAGCTCAGTTTTCTTTTAAAAAATGGGATGTGTCCAAGTTGTGTTTTGGGGTGTCTCCTTTCGCGGCCACTAGGCCTACCCACACAAGTGAGGTATCATTTTTATCGGGACACTTGGGGGAACGCTGGGTGGAAGGAAATTTGTGGCTCCTCTCAGATTCCAGAACTTTCTGTCACCGAAATGTGAGGAAAATGCATTTTTTAAGCCAAAATTGAGGTTTGCAAAGGATTCTGGGTAACAGAACCTGGTCAGAGCCCCGCAAGTCACCCCATCTTGGATTCCCCTAGGTCTCTAGTTTAAAAAAAAAATGCACAGGTTTGGTAGGTTTCCCTAGGTGCCGGCTGAGCTAGAGACCAAAATCTACAGGTAGGCACTTTGCAAAAAACAGCTCTGTTTTCTTTAAAAAAATGGGATGTGTCCATGTTGTGTTTTGGGGTGTCTGTTGTCGCGGCCGCTAGGCCTACCCACACAAGTGAGGTATCATTTTTATCGGGAGACTTGGGGGAACGCTGGGTGGAAGGAAATTTGTGGCTCCTCTCAGATTCCAGAACTTTCTGTCACCGAAATGTGAGGAAAATGCATTTTTTAAGCCAAAAATTGAGGTTTGCAAAGGATTCTGGGTAACAGAACCTGGTCAGAGCCCCACAAGTCACCCCATCTTGGATTCCCCTAGGTCTCTAGTTTAAAAAGAAAATGCACAGGTTTGGTAGGTTTCCCTAGGTGCCGGCTGAGCTAGAGACCAAAATCTACAGGTAGGCACTTTGCAAAAAACAGCTCTGTTTTCTTTAAAAAAGTGGGATGTGTCCACGTTGTGTTTTTGGGTGTCTTTTGTGGCGGCCGCTAGGCCTACCCACACAAGTGAGGTATCATTTTTATCAGAAGACTTGGGGGAACGGTGGGTGGAAGGAAATTTGTGGCTCCTCTCAGATTCCAGAACTTTCTGTCACCAAAATGTGAGGAAAATGCGTTTTTTTAGCCAAAATTTGAGGTTTGCAAAGGATTCTGGGTAACAGAACCTGGTCAGAGCCCCACAAGTCACACCATCTTGGATTCCCCTAGGTCTCTAGTTTTCATAAATGCACAGGTTTGGTAGGTTTCCCTAGGTGCCGGCTGAGGTAGAGGTCAAAATCTACAGGTAGGCACTTTGCAAAAAACAGCTCTGTTTTCTTTTAAAAAATGGGATGTGTCCAAGTTGTGTTTTGGGGTGTCTCCTTTCGCGGCCACTAGGCCTACCCACACAAGTGAGGTATCATTTTTATCGGGACACTTGGGGGAACGCTGGGTGGAAGGAAATTTGTGGCTCCTCTCAGATTCCAGAACTTTCTGTCACCGAAATGTGAGGAAAATTGTTTTTTTAGCCAAAATTTGAGGTTTGCAAAGGATTCTGGGTAACAGAACCTGGTCACAGCCCCACAAGTCACCCCATCTTGGATTCCCCTAGGTCTCTAGTTTTAAAAAATGCACAGGTTTGGTAGGATTCCCTAGGTGCTGGCTGAGCTAGAGGCCAAAATCTACAGGTAGACACTTTGCAAAAAACAGCTCTGTTTTCTTTCAAAAAATGGGATGTGTCCACGTTGTGTTTTGGGGTGTCTGCTGTCGCGGCCGCTAGGCCTACCCACACAAGTGAGATATAATTTTTATCGGGAGACTTGGGGGAACGCTGGGTGGAAGGAAATTTGTGGCTCCTCTCAGATTCCAGAACTTTCTGTCACCGAAATGTGAGGAAAATGCGTTTTTTTAGCCACAATTTGAGGTTTGCAAAGGATTCTGGGTAACAGCACCTGGTCAGAGCCCCACAAGTCACCCCATCTTGGATTCCCCTAGGTCTCTAGTTGTCAAAAATGCACAGGTTTGGTAGGTTTCCCTAGGTGCCGGCTGAGCTAGAGGCCAAAATCTACAGGTAGGCACTTTGCAGAAAACAGTTCTGTTTTCTTTCAAAAAATGTGATGTGTCCACGTTGTGTTTTGGGGTGTGTCCTGTCGCGGCCGCTAGGCCTAGCCACACAAGTGAGGTACCATTTTTATCGGGAGACTTGGGGGAACGCTGGGTGGAAGGAAATTTGTGGCTCCTCTCAGATTCCAGAACTTTCTGTCACCGAAATGTGAGGAAAATGCATTTTTTAAGCCAAAAATTGAGGTTTGCAAAGGATTCTGGGTAACAGAACCTGGTCAGAGCCCCACAAGTCACCCCATCTTGGATTCCCCTAGGTCTCTAGGTTTAAAAAATGCACAGGTTTGGTAGGTTTCCCTAGGTGCCGGCTGAGCTAGAGGCCAAAATCTACAGGTAGGCACTTTGCAAAAAACAGCTCTGCTTTCTTTAAAAAAATGGGAAGTGTCCACGTTGTGTTTTGGGGCGTCTTTTGTCGCGGCCGCTAGGCCTACCCACACAAGTGAGGTATCATTTTTATCGGGAGACTTGGGGGAACGCTGGGTGGAAGGAGATTTGTGGCTCCTCTCAGATTCCAGAACTTTCTGTCACCGAAATGTGAGGAAAATGCATTTTTTAAGCCAAAATTGAGGTTTGCAAAGGATTCTGGGTAACAGAACCTGGTCAGAGCCCCGCAAGTCACCCCATCTTGGATTCCCCTAGGTCTCTAGTTTAAAAAAAAAATGCACAGGTTTGGTAGGTTTCCCTAGGTGCCGGCTGAGCTAGAGACCAAAATCTACAGGTAGGCACTTTGCAAAAAACAGCTCTGTTTTCTTTAAAAAAATGGGATGTGTCCATGTTGTGTTTTGGGGTGTCTCTTGTCGCGGCCGCTAGGCCTACCCACACAAGTGAGGTATCATTTTTATCGGGAGACTTGGGGGAACGCTGGGTGGAAGGAAATTTGTGGCTCCTCTCAGATTCCAGAACTTTCTGTCACCGAAATGTGAGGAAAATTGTTTTTTTAGCCAAAATTTGAGGTTTGCAAAGGATTCTGGGTAACAGAACCTGGTCACAGCCCCACAAGTCACCCCATCTTGGATTCCCCTAGGTCTCTAGTTTTAAAAAATGCACAGGTTTGGTAGGATTCCCTAGGTGCTGGCTGAGCTAGAGGCCAAAATCTACAGGTAGACACTTTGCAAAAAACAGCTTTGTTTTCTTTCAAAAAATGGGATGTGTCCACGTTGTGTTTTGGGGCGTCTCCTGTCGCGGCCGCTAGGCCTACCCACACAAGTGAGATATAATTTTTATCGGGAGACTTGGGGGAACGCTGGGTGGAAGGAAATTTGTGGCTCCTCTCAGATTCCAGAACTTTCTGTCACCGAAATGTGAGGAAAATGCGTTTTTTTAGCCACAATTTGAGGTTTGCAAAGGATTCTGGGTAACAGCACCTGGTCAGAGCCCCACAAGTCACCCCATCTTGGATTCCCCTAGGTCTCTAGTTGTCAAAAATGCACAGGTTTGGTAGGTTTCCCTAGGTGCCGGCTGAGCTAGAGGCCAAAATCTACAGGTAGGCACTTTGCAGAAAACAGTTCTGTTTTCTTTCAAAAAATGTGATGTGTCCACGTTGTGCTTTGGGGTGTGTCCTGTCGCGGCCGCTAGGCCTACCCACACAAGTGAGGCATCATTTTTATCGGGAGACTTGGGGGAACGCTGGGTGGAAGGAAATTTGTGTCTCCTCTCAGATTCCAGAACTTTCTGTCACCGAAATGTGAGGAAAATGCATTTTTTAAGCCAAAAATTGAGGTTTGCAAAGGATTCTGGGTAACAGAACCTGGTCAGAGCCCCACAAGTCACCCCATCTTGGATTCCCCTAGGTCTCTAGTTTTAAAAAATGCACAGGTTTGGTAGGTTTCCCTAGGTGCCGGCTGAGCTAGAGGCCAAAATCTACAGGTAGACACTTTGCAAAAAACAGCTCTGTTTTCTTTCAAAAAATGGGATGTGTCCACGTTGTGTTTTGGGGTGTCTCCTTTCGCGGCCACTAGGCCTACCCACACAAGTGAGGTATCATTTTTATCGGGAGACTTGGGGGAACGCTGGGTGGAAGGAAATTTGTGGCTCCTCTCAGATTCCAGAACTTTCTGTCACCGAAATGTGAGGAAAATTGTTTTTTTTAGCCAAAATTTGAGGTTTGCAAAGGATTCTGGGTAACAGAACCTGGTCACAGCCCGACCAGTCACCCCATCTTGGATTCCCCTAGGTCTCTAGTTTTCAAAAATGCACAGGTTTGGTAGGTTTCCCTAGGTGCCGGCTGAGCTAGAGGCCAAAATCTACAGGTAGGCACTTTGCAAAAAACAGCTCTGCCTTCTTTAAAAAAATGGGATGGGTCCACGTTGTGTTTTGGGGCGTTTCTTGTCGCGGCCGCTAGGCCTACCCACACAAGTGAGGTATCATTTTTATCGGGAGACTTGGGGGAACGCTGGGTGGAAGGAAATTTGTGGCTCCTCTCAGATTCCAGAACTTTCTGTCACCGAAATGTGAGGAAAATGCATTTTCAAAGCCAAAAATTGAGGTTTGCAAAGGATTCTGGGTAACAGAACCTGGCCAGAGCCCCACAAGTCACCCCATCTTGGATTCCCCTAGGTCTCTAGTTTTCAAAAATACACAGGTTTGGTAGGTTTCCCTAGGTGCCGGCTGAGCTAGAGACCAAAATCTACAGGTAGGCACTTTGCAAAAAACAGCTCTGTTTTCTTTCAAAAAATGGGATGTGTCCACGTTGTGTTTTTGGGTGTGTCCTGTCGCGGCCGCTAGGCCTACCCACACAAGTGAGGTATCATTTTTATCAGGAGACTTGGGGGAACGGTGGGTGGAAGGAAATTTGTGGCTCCTCTCAGATTCCAGAACTTTCTGTCACCGAAATGTGAGGAAAATTTTTTTTTTAGCCAAAATTTGAGGTTTGCAAAGGATTCTGGATAACAGAACCTGGTCACAGCCCCACAAGTCACCCCATCTTGGATTCCCCTAGGTCTCTAGTTTTAAAAAATGCACAGGTTTGGTAGGTTTCCCTAGGTGCCGGCTGAGCTAGAGGCCAAAATCCACAGGTAGACACTTTGCAAAAAACAGCTCTGTTTTCTTTCAAAAAATGGGATGTGTCCAAGTTGTGTTTTGGGGTGTTTCCTGTCGCGGCCGCTAGGCCTACCCACACAAGTGAGATATAATTTTTATCGGGAGACTTGGGGGAACGCTGGGTGGAAGGAAATTTGTGGCTCCTCTCAGATTCCAGAACTTTCTGTCACCGAAATGTGAGGAAAATGCGTTTTTTTAGCCAAAAATTGAGGTTTGCAAAGGATTCTGGGTAACAGCACCTGGTCAGAGCCCCACAAGTCACCCCATCTTGGATTCCCCTAGGTCTCTAGTTGTCAAAAATGCACAGGTTTGGTAGGTTTCCCTAGGTGCCGGCTGAGCTAGAGGCCAAAATCTACAGGTAGGCACTTTGCAGAAAACAGTTCTGTTTTCTTTCAAAAAATGTGATGTGTCCACGTTGTGTTTTGGGGTGTCCTCTGTCGCGGCCGCTAGGCCTACCCACACAAGTGAGGTATCATTTTTATCGGGAGACTTGGGGGAACGCTGGGTGGAAGGAAATTTGTGGCTCCTCTCAGATTCCAGAACTTTCTGTCACCAAAATGTGAGGAAAATGCGTTTCTTTAGCCAAAAATTGAGGTTTGCAAAGGATTCTGGGTAACACAACCTGGTCAGAGTCCCACAAGGCACCCCATCTTGGATTCCCCTAGGTCCCTAGTTTTCAAAAATGCACAGGTTTGGCAGGTTTCCCTAGGTGCCGGCTGAGCTAGAGGCCAAAATCTACAGGTAGGCACTTTGCAAAAAACAGCTCTGCTTTCTTTTAAAAAATGGGATGTGTCCTGGTTGTGTTTTGGGGTTTCTCTTGTCGCGGCCGCTAGGCCTAGCCACACAAGTGAGGTATAATTTTTATCTGGAGACTTGGGGGAACGCTGGGTGGAAGGAAATTTGTGGCTCCTCTCAGATTCCAGAACTTTCTGTCACCGAAATGTGAGGAAAATGCATTTTTTAAGCCAAAAATTGAGGTTTGCAAAGGATTCTGGGTAACAGAACCTGGTCAGAGCCCCACAAGTCACCCCATCTTGGATTCCCCTAGGTCTCTAGTTTTAAAAAAAAATGCACAGGTTTGGTAGGTTTCCCTAGGTGCCGGCTGAGCTAGAGACCAAAATCTACAGGTAGGCACTTTGCAAAAAACAGCTCAGTTTTCTTTAAAAAAATGTGATGTGTCCACGTTGTGTTTTGGGGTGTCTCCTGTCGCGGCCACTAGGCCTACCCACACAAGTGAGGTATCATTTTTATCGGGAGACTTGGGGGAACGGTGGGTGGAAGGAAATTTGTGGCTCCTCTCAGATTCCAGAACTTTCTGTCACCGAAATGTGAGGAAATTTGTTTTTTTTTAGCAAAAATTTGAGGTTTGCAAAGGATTCTGGGTAACAGAACCTGGTCACAGCCCCACAAGTCACCCCATCTTGGATTCCCCTAGGTCTCTAGTTTTAAAAAATGCACAGGTTTGGTAGGTTTCCCTAGGTGCCGGCTGAGCTAGAGGCCAAAATCTACAGGTAGACACTTTGCAAAAAACAGCTCTGTTTTCTTTCAAAAAATGTGATGTGTCCACGTTGTGTTTTGGGGTGTCTCCTTTCGCGGCCACTAGGCCTACCCACACAAGTGAGGTATCATTTTTATCGGGAGACTTGGGGGAACGCTGGGTGGAAGGAAATTTGTGGCTCCTCTCAGATTCCAGAACTTTCTGTCACCGAAATGTGAGGAAAATTGTTTTTTTTAGCCAAAATTTGAGGTTTGCAAAGGATTCTGGGTAACAGAACCTGGTCACAGCCCGACCAGTCACCCCATCTTGGATTCCCCTAGGTCTCTAGTTTTAAAAAATGCACAGGTTTGGTAGGTTTCCCTAGGTGCCGGCTGAGCTAGAGGCCAAAATCTACAGGTAGGCACTTTGCAAAAAACAGCTCTGCTTTCTTTAAAAAAATGGGATGTGTCCACGTTGTGTTTTGGGGCGTCTTTTGTCGCGGCCGCTAGGCCTACCCACACAAGTGAGGTATCATTTTTATCGGGAGACTTGGGGGAACGCTGGGTGGAAGGAAATTTGTGGCTCCTCTCAGATTCCAGAACTTTCTGTCACCGAAATGTGAGGAAAATGCATTTTTAAAGCCAAAAATTGAGGTTTGCAAAGGATTCTGGGTAACAGAACCTGGCCAGAGCCCCACAAGTCACCCCATCTTGGATTCCCCTAGGTCTCTAGTTTTCAAAAATACACAGGTTTGGTAGGTTTCCCTAGGTGCCGGCTGAGCTAGAGACCAAAATCTACAGGTAGGCACTTTGCAAAAAACAGCTCTGTGTTCTTTCAAAAAATGGGATGTGTCCACGTTGTGTTTTGGGGTGTTTGTTGTCGCGGCCGCTAGGCCTACCCACACAAGTGAGGTATCATTTATATCGGGAGACTTGGGGGAACGCTGGGTGGAAGGAAATTTGGGGCTCCTCTCAGATTCCAGAACTTTCTGTCACCGAAATGTGAGGAAAATGCATTTTTTAAGCCAAAAATTGAGGTTTGCAAAGGATTCTGGGTAACAGAACCTGGTCAGAGCCCCACAAGTCACCCCATCTTGGATTCCCCTAGGTCTCTAGTTTAAAAAAAAAAATGCACAGGTTTGGTAGGTTTCCCTAGGTGCCGGCTGAGCTGGAGACCAAAATCTACAGGGAGGCACTTTGCAAAAAACAGCTCTGTTTTCTTTCAAAAAATGGGATGTGTCCACGTTGTGTTCTTGGGTGTGTCTAGTCGCGGCCGCTAGGCCTACCCACACAAGTGAGGTATCATTTTTATCAGGAGACTTGGGGGAACGGTGGGTGGAAGGAAATTTGTGGCTCCTCTCAGATTCCAGAACTTTCTGTCACCGAAATGTGAGGAAAATTGTTTTTTTTAGCCAAAATTTGAGGTTTGCAAAGGATTCTGGGTAACAGAACCTGGTCACAGCCCCACAAGTCACCCCATCTTGGATTCCTCTAGGTCTCTAGTTTTAAAAAATGCACAGGTTTGGTAGGTTTCCCTAGGTGCCGGCTGAGCTAGAGGCCAAAATCTACAGGTAGGCACTTTGCAAAAAACAGCTCTGCTTTCTTTAAAAAAATGGGATGTGTCCACGTTGTGTTTCGGGGCGTCTTTTGTCGCGGCCGCTAGGCCTACCCACACAAGTGAGGTATCATTTTAATCGGGAGACTTTGGGGAACGCTGGGTGGAAGGACGTTTGTGGCTCCTCTCAGATTCCAGAACTTTCTGTCACCGAAATGTGAGGAAAATGCATTTTTTAAGCCAAAATTGAGGTTTGCAAAGGATTCTGGGTAACAGAACCTGGTCAGAGCCCCACAAGTCACCCCATCTTGGATTCCCCTAGGTCTCTAGTTTAAAAAAAAAATGCACAGGTTTGGTAGGTTTCCCTAGGTGCCGGCTGAGCTAGAGACCAAAATCTACAGGTAGGCACTTTGCAAAAAACAGCTCTGTTTTCTTTAAAAAAATGGGATGTGTCCATGTTGTGTTTTGGGGTGTCTCTTGTCGCGGCCGGTAGGCCTACCCACACAAGTGAGGTATCATTTTTATCGGGAGACTTGGGGGAACGCTGGGTGGAAGGAAATTTTTTGGCTCCTCTCAGATTCCAGAACTTTCTGTCACCAAAATGTGAGGAAAATGCGTTTTTTTTGCCAAAATTTGAGGTTTGCAAAGGATTCTGGGTAACAGAACCTGGTCAGAGCCCCACAAGTCACACCATCTTGGATTCCCCTAGGTCTCTAGTTTTCATAAATGCACAGGTTTGGTAGGTTTCCCTAGGTGCCGGCTGAGCTAGAGGTCAAAATCTACAGGTAGGCACTTTGCAAAAAACAGCTCTGTTTCTTTAAAAAAATGGGATGTGTCCAAGTTGTGTTTTGGGGTGTCTCCTTTCGCGGCCACTAGGCCTACCCACACAAGTGAGGTATCATTTTTATCGGGACACTTGGAGGAACGCTGGGTGGAAGGAAATTTGTGGCTCCTCTCAGATTCCAGAACTTTCTGTCACCGAAATGTGAGGAAAATTGTTTTTTTAGCCAAAATTTGAGGTTTGCAAAGGATTCTGGGTAACAGAACCTGGTCACAGCCCCACAAGTCACCCCATCTTGGATTCCCCTAGGTCTCTAGTTTTAAAAAATGCACAGGTTTGGTAGGATTCCCTAGGTGCTGGCTGAGCTAGAGGCCAAAATCTACAGGTAGACACTTTGCAAAAAACAGCTCTGTTTTCTTTCAAAAAATGGGATGTGTCCACGTTGTGTTTTGGGGTGTGTGCTGTCGCGGCCGCTAGGCCTACCCACACAAGAGAGATATAATTTTTATCGGGAGACTTGGGGGAACGCTGGGTGGAAGGAAATTTGTGGCTCCTCTCAGATTCCAGAACTTTCTGTCACCGAAATGTGAGGAAAATGCGTTTTTTTAGCCACAATTTGAGGTTTGCAAAGGATTCTGGGTAACAGCACCTGGTCAGAGCCCCACAAGTCACCCCATCTTGGATTCCCCTAGGTCTCTAGTTGTCAAAAATGCACAGGTTTGGTAGGTTTCCCTAGGTGCCGGCTGAGCTAGAGGCCAAAATCTACAGGTAGGCACTTTGCAGAAAACAGTTCTGTTTTCTTTCAAAAAATGTGATGTGTCCACGTTGTGTTTTGGGGTGTGTCCTGTCGCGGCCGCTAGGCCTACCCACACAAGTGAGGTATCATTTTTATCGGGAGACTTGGGGGAACGCTGGGTGGAAGGAAATTTGTGGCTCCTCTCAGATTCCAGAACTTTCTGTCACCGAAATGTGAGGAAAATGCATTTTTTAAGCCAAAAATTGAGGTTTGCAAAGGATTCTGGGTAACAGAACCTGGTCAGAGCCCCGCAAGTCACCCCATCTTGGATTCCCCTAGGTCTCTAGTTTAAAAAAAAAATGCACAGGTTTGGTAGGTTTCCCTAGGTGCCGGCTGAGCTAGAGACCAAAATCTACAGGTAGGCACTTTGCAAAAAACAGCTCTGTTTTCTTTTAAAAAATGGGATGTGTCCATGTTGTGTTTTGGGGTGTCTCTTGTCGCGGCCGCTAGGCCTACCCACACAAGTGAGGTATCATTTTTATCGGGAGACTTGGGGGAACGCTGGGTGGAAGGAAATTTGTGGCTCCTCTCAGAATCCAGAACTTTCTGTCACCGAAATGTGAGGAAAATGCATTTTTTAAGCCAAAAATTGAGGTTTGCAAAGGATTCTGGGTAACAGAACCTGGTCAGAGCCCCACAAGTCACCCCATCTTGGATTCCCCTAGGTCTCTAGTTTAAAAAGAAAATGCACAGGTTTGGTAGGTTTCTCTAGGTGCCGGCTGAGCTAGAGACCAAAATCTACAGGTAGGCACTTTGCAAAAAACAGCTCTGTTTTCTTTAAAAAAATGGGATGTGTCCACGTTGTGTTTTTGGGTGTGTTTTGTCGCGGCCGCTAGGCCTACCCACACAAGTGAGGTATCATTTTTATCAGAAGACTTGGGGGAACGGTGGGTGGAAGGAAATTTGTGGCTCCTCTCAGATTCCAGAACTTTCTGTCACCAAAATGTGAGGAAAATGCGTTTTTTAGCCAAAATTTGAGGTTTGCAAAGGATTCTGGGTAACAGAACCTGGTCAGAGCCCCACAAGTCACACCATCTTGGATTCCCCTAGGTCTCTAGTTTTCATAAATGCACAGGTTTGGTAGGTTTCCCTAGGTGCCGTCTGAGCTAGAGGTCAAAATCTACAGGTAGGCACTTTGCAAAAAACAGCTCTGTTTTCTTTTAAAAAATGGGATGTGTCCAAGTTGTGTTTTGGGGTGTCTCCTTTCGCGGCCACTAGGCCTACCCACACAAGTGAGGTATCATTTTTATCGGGACACTTGGGGGAACGCTGGGTGGAAGGAAATTTGTGGATCCTCTCAGATTCCAGAACTTTCTGTCACCGAAATGTGAGGAAAATTATTTTTTTAGCCAAAATTTGAGGTTTGCAAAGGATTCTGGGTAACAGAACCTGGTCACAGCCCCACAAGTCACCCCATCTTGGATTCCCCTAGGTCTCTAGTTTTAAAAAATGCACAGGTTTGGTAGGATTCCCTAGGTGCTGGCTGAGCTAGAGGCCAAAATCTACAGGTAGACACTTTGCAAAAAACAGCTTTGTTTTCTTTCAAAAAATGGGATGTGTCCACGTTGTGTTTTGGGGTGTGTCCTGTCGCGGCCGCTAGGCCTACCCACACAAGTGAGATATAATTTTTATCGGGAGACTTGGGGGAACGCTGGGTGGAAGGAAATTTGTGGCTCCTCTCAGATTCCAGAACTTTCTGTCACCGAAATGTGAGGAAAATGCGTTTTTTTAGCCACAATTTGAGGTTTGCAAAGGATTCTGGGTAACAGCACCTGGTCAGAGCCCCACAAGTCACCCCATCTTGGATTCCCCTAGGTCTCTAGTTGTCAAAAATGCACAGGTTTGGTAGGTTTCCCTAGGTGCCGGCTGAGCTAGAGGCCAAAATCTACAGGTAGGCACTTTGCAGAAAACAGTTCTGTTTTCTTTCAAAAAATGTGATGTGTCCACGTTGTGTTTTGGGGTGTGTCCTGTCGCGGCCGCTAGGCCTACCCACACAAGTGAGGTATCATTTTTATCGGGAGACTTGGGGGAACGCTGGGTGGAAGGAAATTTGTGGCTCCTCTCAGATTCCAGAACTTTCTGTCACCGAAATGTGAGGAAAATGCATTTTTTAAGCCAAAAATTGAGGTTTGCAAAGGATTCTGGGTAACAGAGCCTGGTCAGAGCCCCACAAGTCACCCCATCTTGGATTCCCCTAGGTCTCTAGTTTTAAAAAATGCACAGGTTTGGTAGGTTTCCCTAGGTGCCGGCTGAGCTAGAGGCCAAAATCTACAGGTAGACACTTTGCAAAAAACAGCTCTGTTTTCTTTCAAAAAATGGGATGTGTCCACGTTGTGTTTTGGGGTGTCTCCTTTCGCGGCCACTAGGCCTACCCACACAAGTGAGGTATCATTTTTATCGGGAGACTTGGGGGAACGCTGGGTGGAAGGAAATTTGTGGCTCCTCTCAGATTCCAGAACTTTCTGTCACCGAAATGTGAGGAAAATGCATTTTTTAAGCCAAAAATTGAGGTTTGCAAAGGATTCTGGGTAACAGAGCCTGGTCAGAGCCCCACAAGTCACCCCATCTTGGATTCCCCTAGGTCTCTAGTTTAAAAAAAAAAATGCACAGGTTTGGTAGGTTTCCCTAGGTGCCGGCTGAGCTGGAGACCAAAATCTACAGGGAGGCACTTTGCAAAAAACAGCTCTGTTTTCTTTCAAAAAATGGGATGTGTCCACGTTGTGTTCTTGGGTGTGTCTAGTCGCGGCCGCTAGGCCTACCCACACAAGTGAGGTATCATTTTTATCAGGAGACTTGGGGGAACGGTGGGTGGAAGGAAATTTGTGGCTCCTCTCAGATTCCAGAACTTTCTGTCACCGAAATGTGAGGAAAATGCATTTTTTAAGCCAAAAATTGAGGTTTGCAAAGGATTCTGGGTAACAGAACCTGGTCAGAGCCCCGCAAGTCACCCCATCTTGGATTCCCCTAGGTCTCTAGTTTAAAAAAAAAATGCACAGGTTTGGTAGGTTTCCCTAGGTGCCGGCTGAGCTAGAGACCAAAATCTACAGGTAGGCACTTTGCAAAAAACAGCTCTGTTTTCTTTTAAAAAATGGGATGTGTCCATGTTGTGTTTTGGGGTGTCTCTTGTCGCGGCCGCTAGGCCTACCCACACAAGTGAGGTATCATTTTTATCGGGAGACTTGGGGGAACGCTGGGTGGAAGGAAATTTGTGGCTCCTCTCAGAATCCAGAACTTTCTGTCACCGAAATGTGAGGAAAATGCATTTTTTAAGCCAAAAATTGAGGTTTGCAAAGGATTCTGGGTAACAGAACCTGGTCAGAGCCCCACAAGTCACCCCATCTTGGATTCCCCTAGGTCTCTAGTTTAAAAAGAAAATGCACAGGTTTGGTAGGTTTCTCTAGGTGCCGGCTGAGCTAGAGACCAAAATCTACAGGTAGGCACTTTGCAAAAAACAGCTCTGTTTTCTTTAAAAAAATGGGATGTGTCCACGTTGTGTTTTTGGGTGTGTTTTGTCGCGGCCGCTAGGCCTACCCACACAAGTGAGGTATCATTTTTATCAGAAGACTTGGGGGAACGGTGGGTGGAAGGAAATTTGTGGCTCCTCTCAGATTCCAGAACTTTCTGTCACCAAAATGTGAGGAAAATGCGTTTTTTAGCCAAAATTTGAGGTTTGCAAAGGATTCTGGGTAACAGAACCTGGTCAGAGCCCCACAAGTCACACCATCTTGGATTCCCCTAGGTCTCTAGTTTTCATAAATGCACAGGTTTGGTAGGTTTCCCTAGGTGCCGTCTGAGCTAGAGGTCAAAATCTACAGGTAGGCACTTTGCAAAAAACAGCTCTGTTTTCTTTTAAAAAATGGGATGTGTCCAAGTTGTGTTTTGGGGTGTCTCCTTTCGCGGCCACTAGGCCTACCCACACAAGTGAGGTATCATTTTTATCGGGACACTTGGGGGAACGCTGGGTGGAAGGAAATTTGTGGATCCTCTCAGATTCCAGAACTTTCTGTCACCGAAATGTGAGGAAAATTATTTTTTTAGCCAAAATTTGAGGTTTGCAAAGGATTCTGGGTAACAGAACCTGGTCACAGCCCCACAAGTCACCCCATCTTGGATTCCCCTAGGTCTCTAGTTTTAAAAAATGCACAGGTTTGGTAGGATTCCCTAGGTGCTGGCTGAGCTAGAGGCCAAAATCTACAGGTAGACACTTTGCAAAAAACAGCTTTGTTTTCTTTCAAAAAATGGGATGTGTCCACGTTGTGTTTTGGGGTGTGTCCTGTCGCGGCCGCTAGGCCTACCCACACAAGTGAGATATAATTTTTATCGGGAGACTTGGGGGAACGCTGGGTGGAAGGAAATTTGTGGCTCCTCTCAGATTCCAGAACTTTCTGTCACCGAAATGTGAGGAAAATGCGTTTTTTTAGCCACAATTTGAGGTTTGCAAAGGATTCTGGGTAACAGCACCTGGTCAGAGCCCCACAAGTCACCCCATCTTGGATTCCCCTAGGTCTCTAGTTGTCAAAAATGCACAGGTTTGGTAGGTTTCCCTAGGTGCCGGCTGAGCTAGAGGCCAAAATCTACAGGTAGGCACTTTGCAGAAAACAGTTCTGTTTTCTTTCAAAAAATGTGATGTGTCCACGTTGTGTTTTGGGGTGTGTCCTGTCGCGGCCGCTAGGCCTACCCACACAAGTGAGGTATCATTTTTATCGGGAGACTTGGGGGAACGCTGGGTGGAAGGAAATTTGTGGCTCCTCTCAGATTCCAGAACTTTCTGTCACCGAAATGTGAGGAAAATGCATTTTTTAAGCCAAAAATTGAGGTTTGCAAAGGATTCTGGGTAACAGAGCCTGGTCAGAGCCCCACAAGTCACCCCATCTTGGATTCCCCTAGGTCTCTAGTTTTAAAAAATGCACAGGTTTGGTAGGTTTCCCTAGGTGCCGGCTGAGCTAGAGGCCAAAATCTACAGGTAGACACTTTGCAAAAAACAGCTCTGTTTTCTTTCAAAAAATGGGATGTGTCCACGTTGTGTTTTGGGGTGTCTCCTTTCGCGGCCACTAGGCCTACCCACACAAGTGAGGTATCATTTTTATCGGGAGACTTGGGGGAACGCTGGGTGGAAGGAAATTTGTGGCTCCTCTCAGATTCCAGAACTTTCTGTCACCGAAATGTGAGGAAAATTGTTTTTTTTAGCCAAAATTTGAGGTTTGCAAAGGATTCTGGGTAACAGAACCTGGTCACAGCCCGACCAGTCACCCCATCTTGGATTCCCCTAGGTCTCTAGTTTTCAAAAATGCACAGGTTTGGTAGGTTTCCCTAGGTGCCGGCTGAGCTAGAGGTCAAAATCTACAGGTAGGCACTTTGCAAAAAACAGCTCTGCTTTCTTTAAAAAAATGGGATGTGTCCACGTTGTGTTTTGGGGCGTCTTTTGTCGCGGCCGCTAGGCCTACCCACACAAGTGAGGTATCATTTTTATCGGGAGACTTGGGGGAACGCTGGGTGGAAGGAAATTTGTGGCTCCTCTCAGATTCCAGAACTTTCTGTCACCGAAATGTGAGGAAAATGCATTTTTAAAGCCAAAAATTGAGGTTTGCAAAGGATTCTGGGTAACAGAACCTGGCCAGAGCCCCACAAGTCACCCCATCTTGGATTCCCCTAGGTCTCTAGTTTTCAAAAATACACAGGTTTGGTAGGTTTCCCTAGGTGCCGGCTGAGCTAGAGACCAAAATCTACAGGTAGGCACTTTGCAAAAAACAGCTCTGTTTTCTTTCAAAAAATGGGATGTGTCCACGTTGTGTTTTGGGGTGTTTGTTGTCGCGGCCGCTAGGCCTACCCACACAAGTGAGGTATCATTTATATCGGGAGACTTGGGGGAACGCTGGGTGGAAGGAAATTTGGGGCTCCTCTCAGATTCCAGAACTTTCTGTCACCGAAATGTGAGGAAAATGCATTTTTTAAGCCAAAAATTGAGGTTTGCAAAGGATTCTGGGTAACAGAACCTGGTCAGAGCCCCACAAGTCACCCCATCTTGGATTCCCCTAGGTCTCTAGTTTTAAAAAAAAAAATGCACAGGTTTGGTAGGTTTCCCTAGGTGCCGGCTGAGCTGGAGACCAAAATCTACAGGGAGGCACTTTGCAAAAAACAGCTCTGTTTTCTTTCAAAAAATGGGATGTGTCCACGTTGTGTTCTTGGGTGTGTCTAGTCGCGGCCGCTAGGCCTACCCACACAAGTGAGGTATCATTTTTATCAGGAGACTTGGGGGAACGGTGGGTGGAAGGAAATTTGTGGCTCCTCTCAGATTCCAGAACTTTCTGTCACCGAAATGTGAGGAAAATTGTTTTTTTTAGCCAAAATTTGAGGTTTGCAAAGGATTCTGGGTAACAGAACCTGGTCACAGCCCCACAAGTCACCCCATCTTGGATTCCTCTAGGTCTCTAGTTTTAAAAAATGCACAGGTTTGGTAGGTTTCCCTAGGTGCCGGCTGAGCTAGAGGCCAAAATCTACAGGTAGGCACTTTGCAAAAAACAGCTCTGCTTTCTTTAAAAAAATGGGATGTGTCCACGTTGTGTTTCGGGGCGTCTTTTGTCGCGGCCGCTAGGCCTACCCACACAAGTGAGGTATCATTTTAATCGGGAGACTTTGGGGAACGCTGGGTGGAAGGACGTTTGTGGCTCCTCTCAGATTCCAGAACTTTCTGTCACCGAAATGTGAGGAAAATGCATTTTTTAAGCCAAAATTGAGGTTTGCAAAGGATTCTGGGTAACAGAACCTGGTCAGAGCCCCACAAGTCACCCCATCTTGGATTCCCCTAGGTCTCTAGTTTAAAAAAAAAATGCACAGGTTTGGTAGGTTTCCCTAGGTGCCGGCTGAGCTAGAGACCAAAATCTACAGGTAGGCACTTTGCAAAAAACAGCTCTGTTTTCTTTAAAAAAATGGGAAGTGTCCATGTTGTGTTTTGGGGTGTCTCTTGTCGCGGCCGCTAGGCCTACCCACACAAGTGAGGTATCATTTTTATCGGGAGACTTGGGGGAACGCTGGGTGGAAGGAAATTTTTTGGCTCCTCTCAGATTCCAGAACTTTCAGTCACCAAAATGTGAGGAAAATGCGTTTTTTTAGCCAAAATTTGAGGTTTGCAAAGGATTCTGGGTAACAGAACCTGGTCAGAGCCCCACAAGTCACACCATCTTGGATTCCCCTAGGTCTCTAGTTTTCATAAATGCACAGGTTTGGTAGGTTTCCCTAGGTGCCGGCTGAGCTAGAGGTCAAAATCTACAGGTAGGCACTTTGCAAAAAACAGCTCTGTTTCTTTAAAAAAATGGGATGTGTCCAAGTTGTGTTTTGGGGTGTCTCCTTTCGCGGCCACTAGGCCTACCCACACAAGTGAGGTATCATTTTTATCGGGACACTTGGAGGAACGCTGGGTGGAAGGAAATTTGTGGCTCCTCTCAGATTCCAGAACTTTCTGTCACCGAAATGTGAGGAAAATTGTTTTTTTAGCCAAAATTTGAGGTTTGCAAAGGATTCTGGGTAACAGAACCTGGTCACAGCCCCACAAGTCACCCCATCTTGGATTCCCCTAGGTCTCTAGTTTTAAAAAATGCACAGGTTTGGTAGGATTCCCTAGGTGCTGGCTGAGCTAGAGGCCAAAATCTACAGGTAGACACTTTGCAAAAAACAGCTCTGTTTTCTTTCAAAAAATGGGATGTGTCCACGTTGTGTTTTGGGGTGTGTGCTGTCGCGGCCGCTAGGCCTACCCACACAAGAGAGATATAATTTTTATCGGGAGACTTGGGGGAACGCTGGGTGGAAGGAAATTTGTGGCTCCTCTCAGATTCCAGAACTTTCTGTCACCGAAATGTGAGGAAAATGCGTTTTTTTAGCCACAATTTGAGGTTTGCAAAGGATTCTGGGTAACAGCACCTGGTCAGAGCCCCACAAGTCACCCCATCTTGGATTCCCCTAGGTCTCTAGTTGTCAAAAATGCACAGGTTTGGTAGGTTTCCCTAGGTGCCGGCTGAGCTAGAGGCCAAAATCTACAGGTAGGCACTTTGCAGAAAACAGTTCTGTTTTCTTTCAAAAAATGTGATGTGTCCACGTTGTGTTTTGGGGTGTGTCCTGTCGCGGCCGCTAGGCCTACCCACACAAGTGAGGTATCATTTTTATCGGGAGACTTGGGGGAACGCTGGGTGGAAGGAAATTTGTGGCTCCTCTCAGATTCCAGAACTTTCTGTCACCGAAATGTGAGGAAAATGCATTTTTTAAGCCAAAAATTGAGGTTTGCAAAGGATTCTGGGTAACAGAACCTGGTCAGAGCCCCGCAAGTCACCCCATCTTGGATTCCCCTAGGTCTCTAGTTTAAAAAAAAAATGCACAGGTTTGGTAGGTTTCCCTAGGTGCCGGCTGAGCTAGAGACCAAAATCTACAGGTAGGCACTTTGCAAAAAACAGCTCTGTTTTCTTTAAAAAAATGGGATGTGTCCATGTTGTGTTTTGGGGTGTCTCTTGTCGCGGCCGCTAGGCCTACCCACACAAGTGAGGTATCATTTTTATCGGGAGACTTGGGGGAACGCTGGGTGGAAGGAAATTTGTGGCTCCTCTCAGAATCCAGAACTTTCTGTCACCGAAATGTGAGGAAAATGCATTTTTTAAGCCAAAAATTGAGGTTTGCAAAGGATTCTGGGTAACAGAACCTGGTCAGAGCCCCACAAGTCACCCCATCTTGGATTCCCCTAGGTCTCTAGTTTAAAAAGAAAATGCACAGGTTTGGTAGGTTTCTCTAGGTGCCGGCTGAGCTAGAGACCAAAATCTACAGGTAGGCACTTTGCAAAAAACAGCTCTGTTTTCTTTAAAAAAATGGGATGTGTCCACGTTGTGTTTTTGGGTGTGTTTTGTCGCGGCCGCTAGGCCTACCCACACAAGTGAGGTATCATTTTTATCAGAAGACTTGGGGGAACGGTGGGTGGAAGGAAATTTGTGGCTCCTCTCAGATTCCAGAACTTTCTGTCACCAAAATGTGAGGAAAATGCGTTTTTTTAGCCAAAATTTGAGGTTTGCAAAGGATTCTGGGTAACAGAACCTGGTCAGAGCCCCACAAGTCACACCATCTTGGATTCCCCTAGGTCTCTAGTTTTCATAAATGCACAGGTTTGGTAGGTTTCCCTAGGTGCCGGCTGAGCTAGAGGTCAAAATCTACAGGTAGGCACTTTGCAAAAAACAGCTCTGTTTTCTTTTAAAAAATGGGATGTGTCCAAGTTGTGTTTTGGGGTGTCTCCTTTCGCGGCCACTAGGCCTACCCACACAAGTGAGGTATCATTTTTATCGGGACACTTGGGGGAACGCTGGGTGGAAGGAAATTTGTGGATCCTCTCAGATTCCAGAACTTTCTGTCACCGAAATGTGAGGAAAATTATTTTTTTAGCCAAAATTTGAGGTTTGCAAAGGATTCTGGGTAACAGAACCTGGTCACAGCCCCACAAGTCACCCCATCTTGGATTCCCCTAGGTCTCTAGTTTTAAAAAATGCACAGGTTTGGTAGGATTCCCTAGGTGCTGGCTGAGCTAGAGGCCAAAATCTACAGGTAGACACTTTGCAAAAAACAGCTTTGTTTTCTTTCAAAAAATGGGATGTGTCCACGTTGTGTTTTGGGGTGTGTCCTGTCGCGGCCGCTAGGCCTACCCACACAAGTGAGATATAATTTTTATCGGGAGACTTGGGGGAACGCTGGGTGGAAGGAAATTTGTGGCTCCTCTCAGATTCCAGAACTTTCTGTCACCGAAATGTGAGGAAAATGCGTTTTTTTAGCCACAATTTGAGGTTTGCAAAGGATTCTGGGTAACAGCACCTGGTCAGAGCCCCACAAGTCACCCCATCTTGGATTCCCCTAGGTCTCTAGTTGTCAAAAATGCACAGGTTTGGTAGGTTTCCCTAGGTGCCGGCTGAGCTAGAGGCCAAAATCTACAGGTAGGCACTTTGCAGAAAACAGTTCTGTTTTCTTTCAAAAAATGTGATGTGTCCACGTTGTGTTTTGGGGTGTGTCCTGTCGCGGCCGCTAGGCCTACCCACACAAGTGAGGTATCATTTTTATCGGGAGACTTGGGGGAACGCTGGGTGGAAGGAAATTTGTGGCTCCTCTCAGATTCCAGAACTTTCTGTCACCGAAATGTGAGGAAAATGCATTTTTTAAGCCAAAAATTGAGGTTTGCAAAGGATTCTGGGTAACAGAACCTGGTCAGAGCCCCACAAGTCACCCCATCTTGGATTCCCCTAGGTCTCTAGTTTTAAAAAATGCACAGGTTTGGTAGGTTTCCCTAGGTGCCGGCTGAGCTAGAGGCCAAAATCTACAGGTAGACACTTTGCAAAAAACAGCTCTGTTTTCTTTCAAAAAATGGGATGTGTCCACGTTGTGTTTTGGGGTGTCTCCTTTCGCGGCCACTAGGCCTACCCACACAAGTGAGGTATCATTTTTATCGGGAGACTTGGGGGAACGCTGGGTGGAAGGAAATTTGTGGCTCCTCTCAGATTCCAGAACTTTCTGTCACCGAAATGTGAGGAAAATTGTTTTTTTTAGCCAAAATTTGAGGTTTGCAAAGGATTCTGGGTAACAGAACCTGGTCACAGCCCGACCAGTCACCCCATCTTGGATTCCCCTAGGTCTCTAGTTTTCAAAAATGCACAGGTTTGGTAGGTTTCCCTAGGTGCCGGCTGAGCTAGAGGCCAAAATCTACAGGTAGGCACTTTGCAAAAAACAGCTCTGCCTTCTTTAAAAAAATGGGATGGGTCCACGTTGTGTTTTGGGGCGTTTTTTGTCGCGGCTGCTAGGCCTACCCACACAAGTGAGGTATCATTTTTATCGGGAGACTTGGGGGAACGTTGGGTGGAAGGAAATTTGTGGCTCCTCTCAGATTCCAGAACTTTCTGTCACCGAAATGTGAGGAAAATGCATTTTCAAAGCCAAAAATTGAGGTTTGCAAAGGATTCTGGGTAACAGAACCTGGCCAGAGCCCCACAAGTCACCCCATCTTGGATTCCCCTAGGTCTCTAGTTTTAAAAAATGCACAGGTTTGGTAGGTTTCCCTAGGTGCCGGCTGAGCTAGAGGCCAAAATCTACAGGTAGACACTTTGCAAAAAACAGCTCTGTTTTCTTTCAAAAAATGGGATGTGTCCACGTTGTGTTTTAGGGTGTCTCCTTTCGCGGCCACTAGGCCTACCCACACAAGTGAGGTATCATTTTTATCGGGAGACTTGGGGGAACGCTGGGTGGAAGGAAATTTGTGGCTCCTCTCAGATTCCAGAACTTTCTGTCACCGAAATGTGAGGAAAATTGTTTTTTTTAGCCAAAATTTGAGGTTTGCAAAGGATTCTGGGTAACAGAACCTGGTCACAGCCCGACCAGTCACCCCATCTTGGATTCCCCTAGGTCTCTAGTTTTCAAAAATGCACAGGTTTGGTAGGTTTCCCTAGGTGCCGGCTGAGCTAGAGGCCAAAATCTACAGGTAGGCACTTTGCAAAAAACAGCTCTGCCTTCTTTAAAAAAATGGGATGGGTCCACGTTGTGTTTTGGGGCGTTTTTTGTCGCGGCCGCTAGGCCTACCCACACAAGTGAGGTATCATTTTTATCGGGAGACTTGGGGGAACGCTGGGTGGAAGGAAATTTGTGGCTCCTCTCAGATTCCAGAACTTTCTGTCACCGAAATGTGAGGAAAATGCATTTTCAAAGCCAAAAATTGAGGTTTGCAAAGGATTCTGGGTAACAGAACCTGGCCAGAGCCCCACAAGTCACCCCATCTTGGATTCCCCTAGGCCTCTAGTTTTCAAAAATACACAGGTTTGGTAGGTTTCCCTAGGTGCCGGCTGAGCTAGAGACCACAATCTACAGGTAGGCACTTTGCAAAAAACAGCTCTGTTTTCTTTCAAAAAATGGGATGTGTCCATGTTGTGTTTTGGGGTGTCTCTTGTCGCGGCCGCTAGGCCTACCCACACAAGTGAGGTATCATTTATATCGGGAGACTTGGGGGAACGCTGGGTGGAAGGAAATTTGTGGCTCCTCTCAGATTCCAGAACTTTCTGTCACCGAAATGTGAGGAAAATGCATTTTTTAAGCCAAAAATTGAGGTTTGCAAAGGATTCTGGGTAACAGAACCTAGTCAGAGCCCCACAAGTCACCCCATCTTGGATTCCCCTAGGTCTCTAGTTTAAAAAAAAAATGCACAGGTTTGGTAGGTTTCCCTAGGTGCCGGCTGAGCTGGAGACCAAAATCTACAGGTAGGCACTTTGCAAAAAACAGCTCTGTTTTCTTTCAAAAAATGGGATGTGTCCACGTTGTGTTTTTGGGTGTTTCTAGTCGCGGCCGCTAGGCCTACCCACACAAGTGAGGTATCATTTTTATCAGGAGACTTGGGGGAACGGTGGGTGGAAGGAAATTTGTGGCTCCTCTCAGATTCCAGAACTTTCTGTCACCGAAATGTGAGGAAAATTGTTTTTTTTAGCCAAATTTGAGGTTTGCAAAGGATTCTGGGTAACAGAACCTGGTCAGAGCCCCACAAGTCACCCCATCTTGGATTCCCCTAGGTCTCTAGTTTAACAAGAAAATTCACAGGTTTGGTAGGTTTCCCTAGGTGCCGGCTGAGCTAGAGACCAAATCTACAGGTAGGCACTTTGCAAAAAACAGCTCTGTTTTCTTTCAAAAAATGGGATGTGTCCACGTTGTGTTTTTGGGTGTCTTCTGTCGCGGCCGCTGGCCTACCCACACAAGTGAGGTATTATTTTTATCGGAGACTTGGGGGAACGCTGGGTGGAAGGAAATTTGTGGCTCCTCTCGGATTCCAGAACTTTCTGTCACCGAAATGTGAGGAAAATGCATTTTTTAAGCCAAAATTGAGGTTTGCAAAGGATTCTGGGTAACAGAACCTGGTCAGAGCCCCACAAGTCACCCCATCTTGGATTCCCCTAGGTCTCTAGTTTAAAAAAAAAATGCACAGGTTTGGTAGGTTTCCCTAGGTGCCGGCTGAGCTAGAGACCAAAATCTACAGGTAGGCACTTTGCAAAAAACAGCTCTGTTTTCTTTAAAAAAATGGGATGTGTCCAGGTTGTGTTTTGGGGTGTCTGTTGTCGCGGCCGCTAGGCCTACCCCACACAAGTGAGGTATGATTTTTATCGGGAGACTTGGGGGAACGCTGGGTGGAAGGAAATTTGTGGCTCCTCTCAGATTCCAGAACTTTCTGTCACCGAAATGTGAGGAAAATGCATTTTTTAAGCCAAAAATTGAGGTTTGCAAAGGATTCTGGGTAACAGAACCTGGTCAGAGCCCCACAAGTCACCCATCTTGGATTCCCCTAGGTCTCTAGTTTAAAAAGAAAATGCACAGGTTTGGTAGGTTTCCTAGGTGCCGGCTGAGCTAGAGACCAAAATCTACAGGTAGGTACTTTGCAAAAAACAGCTCTGTTTTCTTTTAAAAAATGGGATGTGTCCACGTTGTGTTTTTGGGTGACTTTTGTCGCGGCCGCTAGGCCTACCCACACAAGTGAGGTATCATTTTTATCAGAAGACTTGGGGGAACGGTGGGTGGAAGGAAATTTGTGGCTCCTCTCAGATTCCAGAACTTTCTGTCACCAAAATGTGAGGAAAATGCGTTTTTTTAGCCAAAATTTGAGGTTTGCAAAGGATTCTGGGTAACAGAACCTGGTCAGAGCCCCACAAGTCACACCATCTTGGATTCCCCTAGGTCTCTAGTTTTCATAAATGCATAGGTTTGGTAGGTTTCCCTAGGTGCCGGCTGAGCTAGAGGTCAAAATCTACAGGTAGGCACTTTGCAAAAAACAGCTCTGTTTTCTTTCAAAAAATGGGATGTGTCCACGTTGTGTTTTGGGGTGTCTGCTGTCGCGGCCGCTAGGCCTACCCACACAAGAGAGATATAATTTTTATCGGGAGACTTGGGGAACGCTGGGTGGAAGGAAATTTGTGGCTCCTCTCAGATTCCAGAACTTTCTGTCACCGAAATGTGAGGAAAATGCGTTTTTTTAGCCACAATTTGAGGTTTGCAAAGGATTCTGGGTAACAGCACCTGGTCAGAGCCCCACAAGTCACCCCATCTTGGATTCCCCTAGGTCTCTAGTTGTCAAAAATGCACAGGTTTGGTAGGTTTCCCTAGGTGCCGGCTGAGCTAGAGGCCAAAATCTACAGGTAGGCACTTTGCAGAAAACAGTTCTGTATTCTTTCAAAAAATGTGATGTGTCCACGTTGTGTTTTGGGGTGTGTCCTGTCGCGGCCGCTAGGCCTACCCACACAAGTGAGGTATCATTTTTATCGGGAGACTTGGGGGAACGCTGGGTGGAAGGAAATTTGTGGCTCCTCTCAGATTCCAGAACTTTCTGTCACCGAAATGTGAGGAAATGCATTTTTTAAGCCAAAAATTGAGGTTTGCAAAGGATTCTGGGTAACAGAACCTGGTCAGAGCCCCGCAAGTCACCCCATCTTGGATTCCCCTAGGTCTCTAGTTTAAAAAAAAAATGCACAGGTTTGGTAGGTTTCCCTAGGTGCCGGCTGAGCTAGAGACCAAAATCTACAGGTAGGCACTTTGCAAAAAACAGCTCTGTTTTCTTTAAAAAAATGGGATGTGTCCATGTTGTGTTTTGGGGTGTCTCTTGTCGCGGCCGCTAGGCCTACCCACACAAGTGAGGTATCATTTTATCGGGAGACTTGGGGGAACGCTGGGTGGAAGGAAATTTGTGGCTCCTCTCAGAATCCAGAACTTTCTGTCACCGAAATGTGAGGAAAATGCATTTTTTAAGCCAAAAATTGAGGTTTGCAAAGGATTCTGGGTAACAGAACCTGGTCAGAGCCCCACAAGTCACCCCATCTTGGATTCCCCTAGGTCTCTAGTTTAAAAAGAAAATGCACAGGTTTGGTAGGTTTCTCTAGGTGCCGGCTGAGCTAGAGACCAAAATCTACAGGTAGGCACTTTGCAAAAAACAGCTCTGTTTTCTTTAAAAAAATGGGATGTGTCCACGTTGTGTTTTTGGGTGTGTTTTGTCGCGGCCGCTAGGCCTACCCACACAAGTGAGGTATCATTTTTATCAGAAGACTTGGGGGAACGGTGGGTGGAAGGAAATTTGTGGCTCCTCTCAGATTCCAGAACTTTCTGTCACCAAAATGTGAGGAAAATGCGTTTTTTTTGCCAAAATTTGAGGTTTGCAAAGGATTCTGGGTAACAGAACCTGGTCAGAGCCCCACAAGTCACACCATCTTGGATTCCCCTAGGTCTCTAGTTTTCATAAATGCACAGGTTTGGTAGGTTTCCCTAGGTGCCGGCTGAGCTAGAGGTCAAAATCTACAGGTAGGCACTTTGCAAAAAACAGCTCTGTTTTCTTTTAAAAAATGGGATGTGTCCAAGTTGTGTTTTGGGGTGTCTCCTTTCGCGGCCACTAGGCCTACCCACACAAGTGAGGTATCATTTTTATCGGGACACTTGGGGGAACGCTGGGTGGAAGGAAATTTGTGGATCCTCTCAGATTCCAGAACTTTCTGTCACCGAAATGTGAGGAAAATTATTTTTTTAGCCAAAATTTGAGGTTTGCAAAGGATTCTGGGTAACAGAACCTGGTCACAGCCCCACAAGTCACCCCATCTTGGATTCCCCTAGGTCTCTAGTTTTAAAAAATGCACAGGTTTGGTAGGATTCCCTAGGTGCTGGCTGAGCTAGAGGCCAAAATCTACAGGTAGACACTTTGCAAAAAACAGCTTTGTTTTCTTTCAAAAAATGGGATGTGTCCACGTTGTGTTTTGGGGTGTGTCCTGTCGCGGCCGCTAGGCCTACCCACACAAGTGAGATATAATTTTTATCGGGAGACTTGGGGGAACGCTGGGTGGAAGGAAATTTGTGGCTCCTCTCAGATTCCAGAACTTTCTGTCACCGAAATGTGAGGAAAATGCGTTTTTTTAGCCACAATTTGAGGTTTGCAAAGGATTCTGGGTAACAGCACCTGGTCAGAGCCCCACAAGTCACCCCATCTTGGATTCCCCTAGGTCTCTAGTTGTCAAAAATGCACAGGTTTGGTAGGTTTCCCTAGGTGCCGGCTGAGCTAGAGGCCAAAATCTACAGGTAGGCACTTTGCAGAAAACAGTTCTGTTTTCTTTCAAAAAATGTGATGTGTCCACGTTGTGTTTTGGGGTGTGTCCTGTCGCGGCCGCTAGGCCTACCCACACAAGTGAGGTATCATTTTTATCGGGAGACTTGGGGGAACGCTGGGTGGAAGGAAATTTGTGGCTCCTCTCAGATTCCAGAACTTTCTGTCACCGAAATGTGAGGAAAATGCATTTTTTAAGCCAAAAATTGAGGTTTGCAAAGGATTCTGGGTAACAGAACCTGGTCAGAGCCCCACAAGTCACCCCATCTTGGATTCCCCTAGGTCTCTAGTTTTAAAAAATGCACAGGTTTGGTAGGTTTCCCTAGGTGCCGGCTGAGCTAGAGGCCAAAATCTACAGGTAGACACTTTGCAAAAAACAGCTCTGTTTTCTTTCAAAAAATGGGATGTGTCCACGTTGTGTTTTGGGGTGTCTCCTTTCGCGGCCACTAGGCCTACCCACACAAGTGAGGTATCATTGTTATCGGGAGACTTGGGGGAACGCTGGGTGGAAGGAAATTTGTGGCTCCTCTCAGATTCCAGAACTTTCTGTCACCGAAATGTGAGGAAAATTGTTTTTTTTAGCCAAAATTTGAGGTTTGCAAAGGATTCTGGGTAACAGAACCTGGTCACAGCCCGACCAGTCACCCCATCTTGGATTCCCCTAGGTCTCTAGTTTTCAAAAATGCACAGGTTTGGTAGGTTTCCCTAGGTGCCGGCTGAGCTAGAGGCCAAAATCTACAGGTAGGCACTTTGCAAAAAACAGCTCTGCCTTCTTTAAAAAAATGGGATGGGTCCACGTTGTGTTTTGGGGCGTTTTTTGTCGCGGCTGCTAGGCCTACCCACACAAGTGAGGTATCATTTTTATCGGGAGACTTGGGGGAACGCTGGGTGGAAGGAAATTTGTGGCTCCTCTCAGATTCCAGAACTTTCTGTCACCGAAATGTGAGGAAAATGCATTTTCAAAGCCAAAAATTGAGGTTTGCAAAGGATTCTGGGTAACAGAACCTGGCCAGAGCCCCACAAGTCACCCCATCTTGGATTCCCCTAGGTCTCTAGTTTTAAAAAATGCACAGGTTTGGTAGGTTTCCCTAGGTGCCGGCTGAGCTAGAGGCCAAAATCTACAGGTAGACACTTTGCAAAAAACAGCTCTGTTTTCTTTCAAAAAATGGGATGTGTCCACGTTGTGTTTTGGGGTGTCTCCTTTCGCGGCCACTAGGCCTACCCACACAAGTGAGGTATCATTTTTATCGGGAGACTTGGGGGAACGCTGGGTGGAAGGAAATTTGTGGCTCCTCTCAGATTCCAGAACTTTCTGTCACCGAAATGTGAGGAAAATTGTTTTTTTTAGCCAAAATTTGAGGTTTGCAAAGGATTCTGGGTAACAGAACCTGGTCACAGCCCGACCAGTCACCCCATCTTGGATTCCCCTAGGTCTCTAGTTTTCAAAAATGCACAGGTTTGGTAGGTTTCCCTAGGTGCCGGCTGAGCTAGAGGCCAAAATCTACAGGTAGGCACTTTGCAAAAAACAGCTCTGCCTTCTTTAAAAAAATGGGATGGGTCCACGTTGTGTTTTGGGGCGTTTTTTGTCGCGGCCGCTAGGCCTACCCACACAAGTGAGGTATCATTTTTATCGGGAGACTTGGGGGAACGCTGGGTGGAAGGAAATTTGTGGCTCCTCTCAGATTCCAGAACTTTCTGTCACCGAAATGTGATGAAAATGCATTTTCAAAGCCAAAAATTGAGGTTTGCAAAGGATTCTGGGTAACAGAACCTGGCCAGAGCCCCACAAGTCACCCCATCTTGGATTCCCCTAGGCCTCTAGTTTTCAAAAATACACAGGTTTGGTAGGTTTCCCTAGGTGCCGGCTGAGCTAGAGACCACAATCTACAGGTAGGCACTTTGCAAAAAACAGCTCTGTTTTCTTTCAAAAAATGGGATGTGTCCACGTTGTGTTTTGGGGTGTCTCTTGTCGCGGCCGCTAGGCCTACCCACACAAGTGAGGTATCATTTATATCGGGAGACTTGGGGGAACGCTGGGTGGAAGGAAATTTGTGGCTCCTCTCAGATTCCAGAACTTTCTGCCACCGAAATGTGAGGAAAATGCATTTTTTAAGCCAAAAATTGAGGTTTGCAAAGGATTCTGGGTAACAGAACCTAGTCAGAGCCCCACAAGTCACCCCATCTTGGATTCCCCTAGGTCTCTAGTTTAAAAAAAAAATGCACAGGTTTGGTAGGTTTCCCTAGGTGCCGGCTGAGCTGGAGACCAAAATCTACAGGTAGGCACTTTGCAAAAAACAGCTCTGTTTTCTTTCAAAAAATGGGATGTGTCCACGTTGTGTTTTTGGGTGTCTCTAGTCGCGGCCGCTAGGCCTACCCACACAAGTGAGGTATCATTTTTATCAGGAGACTTGGGGGAACGGTGGGTGGAAGGAAATTTGTGGCTCCTCTCAGATTCCAGAACTTTCTGTCACCGAAATGTGAGGAAAATTGTTTTTTTTAGCCAAAATTTGAGGTTTGCAAAGGATTCTGGGTAACAGAACCTGGTCAGAGCCCCACAAGTCACCCCATCTTGGATTCCCCTAGGTCTCTAGTTTAACAAGAAAATTCACAGGTTTGGTAGGTTTCCCTAGGTGCCGGCTGAGCTAGAGACCAAAATCTACAGGTAGGCACTTTGCAAAAAACAGCTCTGTTTTCTTTCAAAAAATGGGATGTGTCCACGTTGTGTTTTTGGGTGTCTTCTGTCGCGGCCGCTAGGCCTACCCACACAAGTGAGGTATTATTTTTATCGGGAGACTTGGGGGAACGCTGGGTGGAAGGAAATTTGTGGCTCCTCTCGGATTCCAGAACTTTCTGTCACCGAAATGTGAGGAAAATGCATTTTTTAAGCCAAAATTGAGGTTTGCAAAGGATTCTGGGTAACAGAACCTGGTCAGAGCCCCACAAGTCACCCCATCTTGGATTCCCCTAGGTCTCTAGTTTAAAAAAAAAATGCACAGGTTTGGTAGGTTTCCCTAGGTGCCGGCTGAGCTAGAGACCAAAATCTACAGGTAGGCACTTTCAAAAAACAGCTCTGTTTTCTTTAAAAAATGGGATGTGTCCAGGTTGTGTTTTGGGGTGTCTGTTGTCGCGGCCGCTAGGCCTACCCACACAAGTGAGGTATCATTTTTATCGGGAGACTTGGGGGAACGCTGGGTGGAAGGAAATTTGTGGCTCCTCTCAGATTCCAGAACTTTCTGTCACCGAAATGTGAGGAAAATGCATTTTTTAAGCCAAAAATTGAGGTTTGCAAAGGATTCTGGGTAACAGAACCTGGTCAGAGCCCCACAAGTCACCCCATCTTGGATTCCCCTAGGTCTCTAGTTTAAAAAGAAAATGCACAGGTTTGGTAGGTTTCCCTAGGTGCCGGCTGAGCTAGAGACCAAAATCTACAGGTAGGCACTTTGCAAAAAACAGCTCTGTTTTCTTTTAAAAAATGGGATGTGTCCACGTTGTGTTTTTGGGTGACTTTTGTCGCGGCCGCTAGGCCTACCCACACAAGTGAGGTATCATTTTTATCAGAAGACTTGGGGGAACGGTGGGTGGAAGGAAATTTGTGGCTCCTCTCAGATTCCAGAACTTTCTGTCACCGAAATGTGAGGAAAATGCGTTTTTTTAGCCAAAATTTGAGGTTTGCAAAGGATTCTGGGTAACAGAACCTGGTCAGAGCCCCACAAGTCACACCATCTTGGATTCCCCTAGGTCTCTAGTTTTCATAAATGCATAGGTTTGGTAGGTTTCCCTAGGTGCCGGCTGAGCTAGAGGTCAAAATCTACAGGTAGGCACTTTGCAAAAAACAGCTCTGTTTTCTTTTAAAAAATGGGATGTGTCCAAGTTGTGTTTTGGGGTGTCTCCTTTCGCGGCCACTAGGCCTACCCACACAAGTGAGGTATCCTTTTTATCGGGACACTTGGGGGAACGCTGGGTGGAAGGAAATTTGTGGCTCCTCTCAGATTCCAGAACTTTCTGTCACCGAAATGTGAGGAAAATTGTTTTTTTAGCCAAAATTTGAGGTTTGCAAAGGATTCTGGGTAACAGAACCTGGTCACAGCCCCACAAGTCACCCCATCTTGGATTCCCCTAGGTCTCTAGTTTTAAAAAATGCACAGGTTTGGTAGGATTCCCTAGGTGCTGGCTGAGCTAGAGGCCAAAATCTACAGGTAGACACTTTGCAAAAAACAGCTCTGTTTTCTTTCAAAAAATGGGATGTGTCCACGTTGTGTTTTGGGGTGTCTGCTGTCGCGGCCGCTAGGCCTACCCACACAAGAGAGATATAATTTTTATCGGGAGACTTGGGGGAACGCTGGGTGGAAGGAAATTTGTGGCTCCTCTCAGATTCCAGAACTTTCTGTCACCGAAATGTGAGGAAAATGCGTTTTTTTAGCCACAATTTGAGGTTTGCAAAGGATTCTGGGTAACAGCACCTGGTCAGAGCCCCACAAGTCACCCCATCTTGGATTCCCCTAGGTCTCTAGTTGTCAAAAATGCACAGGTTTGGTAGGTTTCCCTAGGTGCCGGCTGAGCTAGAGGCCAAAATCTACAGGTAGGCACTTTGCAGAAAACAGTTCTGTTTTCTTTCAAAAAATGTGATGTGTCCACGTTGTGTTTTGGGGTGTGTCCTGTCGCGGCCGCTAGGCCTACCCACACAAGTGAGGTATCATTTTTATCGGGAGACTTGGGGGAACGCTGGGTGGAAGGAAATTTGTGGCTCCTCTCAGATTCCAGAACTTTCTGTCACCGAAATGTGAGGAAAATGCATTTTTTAAGCCAAAAATTGAGGTTTGCAAAGGATTCTGGGTAACAGAACCTGGTCAGAGCCCCGCAAGTCACCCCATCTTGGATTCCCCTAGGTCTCTAGTTTAAAAAAAAAATGCACAGGTTTGGTAGGTTTCCCTAGGTGCCGGCTGAGCTAGAGACCAAAATCTACAGGTAGGCACTTTGCAAAAAACAGCTCTGTTTTCTTTAAAAAAATGGGATGTGTCCATGTTGTGTTTTGGGGTGTCTCTTGTCGCGGCCGCTAGGCCTACCCACACAAGTGAGGTATCATTTTTATCGGGAGACTTGGGGGAACGCTGGGTGGAAGGAAATTTGTGGCTCCTCTCAGAATCCAGAACTTTCTGTCACCGAAATGTGAGGAAAATGCATTTTTTAAGCCAAAAATTGAGGTTTGCAAAGGATTCTGGGTAACAGAACCTGGTCAGAGCCCCACAAGTCACCCCATCTTGGATTCCCCTAGGTCTCTAGTTTAAAAAGAAAATGCACAGGTTTGGTAGGTTTCCCTAGGTGCCGGCTGAGCTGGAGGCCAAAATCTACAGGTAGGCACTTTGCAAAAAACAGCTCTGCTTTCTTTAAAAAAATGGGATGTGTCCACGTTGTGTTTTGGGGCGTCTTTTGTCGCGGCCGCTAGGCCTACCCACACAAGTGAGGTATCATTTTTATCGGGAGACTTGGGGGAACGCTGGGTGGAAGGAAATTTGTGGCTCCTCTCAGATTCCAGAACTTTCTGTCACCGAAATGTGAGGAAAATGCATTTTTAAAGCCAAAAATTGAGGTTTGCAAAGGATTCTGGGTAACAGAACCTGGCCAGAGCCCCACAAGTCACCCCATCTTGGATTCCCCTAGGTCTCTAGTTTTAAAAAATACACAGGTTTGGTAGGTTTCCCTAGGTGCCGGCTGAGCTAGAGACCAAAATCTACAGGTAGGCACTTTGCAAAAAACAGCTCTGTTTTCTTTAAAAAAATGGGATGTGTCCATGTTGTGTTTTGGGGTGTCTCTTGTCGCGGCCGCTAGGCCTACCCACACAAGTGAGGTATCATTTTTATCGGGAGACTTGGGGGAACGCTGGGTGGAAGGAAATTTGTGGCTCCTCTCAGAATCCAGAACTTTCTGTCACCGAAATGTGAGGAAAATGCATTTTTTAAGCCAAAAATTGAGGTTTGCAAAGGATTCTGGGTAACAGAACCTGGTCAGAGCCCCACAAGTCACCCCATCTTGGATTCCCCTAGGTCTCTAGTTTAAAAAGAAAATGCACAGGTTTGGTAGGTTTCTCTAGGTGCCGGCTGAGCTAGAGACCAAAATCTACAGGTAGGCACTTTGCAAAAAACAGCTCTGTTTTCTTTAAAAAAATGGGATGTGTCCACGTTGTGTTTTTGGGTGTGTTTTGTCGCGGCCGCTAGGCCTACCCACACAAGTGAGGTATCATTTTTATCAGAAGACTTGGGGGAACGGTGGGTGGAAGGAAATTTGTGGCTCCTCTCAGATTCCAGAACTTTCTGTCACCAAAATGTGAGGAAAATGCGTTTTTTTTGCCAAAATTTGAGGTTTGCAAAGGATTCTGGGTAACAGAACCTGGTCAGAGCCCCACAAGTCACACCATCTTGGATTCCCCTAGGTCTCTAGTTTTCATAAATGCACAGGTTTGGTAGGTTTCCCTAGGTGCCGGCTGAGCTAGAGGTCAAAATCTACAGGTAGGCACTTTGCAAAAAACAGCTCTGTTTTCTTTTAAAAAATGGGATGTGTCCAAGTTGTGTTTTGGGGTGTCTCCTTTCGCGGCCACTAGGCCTACCCACACAAGTGAGGTATCATTTTTATCGGGACACTTGGGGGAACGCTGGGTGGAAGGAAATTTGTGGATCCTCTCAGATTCCAGAACTTTCTGTCACCGAAATGTGAGGAAAATTATTTTTTTAGCCAAAATTTGAGGTTTGCAAAGGATTCTGGGTAACAGAACCTGGTCACAGCCCCACAAGTCACCCCATCTTGGATTCCCCTAGGTCTCTAGTTTTAAAAAATGCACAGGTTTGGTAGGATTCCCTAGGTGCTGGCTGAGCTAGAGGCCAAAATCTACAGGTAGACACTTTGCAAAAAACAGCTTTGTTTTCTTTCAAAAAATGGGATGTGTCCACGTTGTGTTTTGGGGTGTGTCCTGTCGCGGCCGCTAGGCCTACCCACACAAGTGAGATATAATTTTTATCGGGAGACTTGGGGGAACGCTGGGTGGAAGGAAATTTGTGGCTCCTCTCAGATTCCAGAACTTTCTGTCACCGAAATGTGAGGAAAATGCGTTTTTTTTAGCCACAATTTGAGGTTTGCAAAGGATTCTGGGTAACAGCACCTGGTCAGAGCCCCACAAGTCACCCCATCTTGGATTCCCCTAGGTCTCTAGTTGTCAAAAATGCACAGGTTTGGTAGGTTTCCCTAGGTGCCGGCTGAGCTAGAGGCCAAAATCTACAGGTAGGCACTTTGCAGAAAACAGTTCTGTTTTCTTTCAAAAAATGTGATGTGTCCACGTTGTGTTTTGGGGTGTGTCCTGTCGCGGCCGCTAGGCCTACCCACACAAGTGAGGTATCATTTTTATCGGGAGACTTGGGGGAACGCTGGGTGGAAGGAAATTTGTGGCTCCTCTCAGATTCCAGAACTTTCTGTCACCGAAATGTGAGGAAAATGCATTTTTTAAGCCAAAAATTGAGGTTTGCAAAGGATTCTGGGTAACAGAACCTGGTCAGAGCCCCACAAGTCACCCCATCTTGGATTCCCCTAGGTCTCTAGTTTTAAAAAATGCACAGGTTTGGTAGGTTTCCCTAGGTGCCGGCTGAGCTAGAGGCCAAAATCTACAGGTAGACACTTTGCAAAAAACAGCTCTGTTTTCTTTCAAAAAATGGGATGTGTCCACGTTGTGTTTTGGGGTGTCTCCTTTCGCGGCCACTAGGCCTACCCACACAAGTGAGGTATCATTGTTATCGGGAGACTTGGGGGAACGCTGGGTGGAAGGAAATTTGTGGCTCCTCTCAGATTCCAGAACTTTCTGTCACCGAAATGTGAGGAAAATTGTTTTTTTTAGCCAAAATTTGAGGTTTGCAAAGGATTCTGGGTAACAGAACCTGGTCACAGCCCGACCAGTCACCCCATCTTGGATTCCCCTAGGTCTCTAGTTTTCAAAAATGCACAGGTTTGGTAGGTTTCCCTAGGTGCCGGCTGAGCTAGAGGCCAAAATCTACAGGTAGGCACTTTGCAAAAAACAGCTCTGCCTTCTTTAAAAAAATGGGATGGGTCCACGTTGTGTTTTGGGGCGTTTTTTGTCGCGGCTGCTAGGCCTACCCACACAAGTGAGGTATCATTTTTATCGGGAGACTTGGGGGAACGCTGGGTGGAAGGAAATTTGTGGCTCCTCTCAGATTCCAGAACTTTCTGTCACCGAAATGTGAGGAAAATGCATTTTCAAAGCCAAAAATTGAGGTTTGCAAAGGATTCTGGGTAACAGAACCTGGCCAGAGCCCCACAAGTCACCCCATCTTGGATTCCCCTAGGTCTCTAGTTTTAAAAAATGCACAGGTTTGGTAGGTTTCCCTAGGTGCCGGCTGAGCTAGAGGCCAAAATCTACAGGTAGACACTTTGCAAAAAACAGCTCTGTTTTCTTTCAAAAAATGGGATGTGTCCACGTTGTGTTTTGGGGTGTCTCCTTTCGCGGCCACTAGGCCTACCCACACAAGTGAGGTATCATTTTTATCGGGAGACTTGGGGGAACGCTGGGTGGAAGGAAATTTGTGGCTCCTCTCAGATTCCAGAACTTTCTGTCACCGAAATGTGAGGAAAATTGTTTTTTTTAGCCAAAATTTGAGGTTTGCAAAGGATTCTGGGTAACAGAACCTGGTCACAGCCCGACCAGTCACCCCATCTTGGATTCCCCTAGGTCTCTAGTTTTCAAAAATGCACAGGTTTGGTAGGTTTCCCTAGGTGCCGGCTGAGCTAGAGGCCAAAATCTACAGGTAGGCACTTTGCAAAAAACAGCTCTGCCTTCTTTAAAAAAATGGGATGGGTCCACGTTGTGTTTTGGGGCGTTTTTTGTCGCGGCCGCTAGGCCTACCCACACAAGTGAGGTATCATTTTTATCGGGAGACTTGGGGGAACGCTGGGTGGAAGGAAATTTGTGGCTCCTCTCAGATTCCAGAACTTTCTGTCACCGAAATGTGATGAAAATGCATTTTCAAAGCCAAAAATTGAGGTTTGCAAAGGATTCTGGGTAACAGAACCTGGCCAGAGCCCCACAAGTCACCCCATCTTGGATTCCCCTAGGCCTCTAGTTTTCAAAAATACACAGGTTTGGTAGGTTTCCCTAGGTGCCGGCTGAGCTAGAGACCACAATCTACAGGTAGGCACTTTGCAAAAAACAGCTCTGTTTTCTTTCAAAAAATGGGATGTGTCCACGTTGTGTTTTGGGGTGTCTCTTGTCGCGGCCGCTAGGCCTACCCACACAAGTGAGGTATCATTTATATCGGGAGACTTGGGGGAACGCTGGGTGGAAGGAAATTTGTGGCTCCTCTCAGATTCCAGAACTTTCTGCCACCGAAATGTGAGGAAAATGCATTTTTTAAGCCAAAAATTGAGGTTTGCAAAGGATTCTGGGTAACAGAACCTAGTCAGAGCCCCACAAGTCACCCCATCTTGGATTCCCCTAGGTCTCTAGTTTAAAAAAAAAATGCACAGGTTTGGTAGGTTTCCCTAGGTGCCGGCTGAGCTGGAGACCAAAATCTACAGGTAGGCACTTTGCAAAAAACAGCTCTGTTTTCTTTCAAAAAATGGGATGTGTCCACGTTGTGTTTTTGGGTGTCTCTAGTCGCGGCCGCTAGGCCTACCCACACAAGTGAGGTATCATTTTTATCAGGAGACTTGGGGGAACGGTGGGTGGAAGGAAATTTGTGGCTCCTCTCAGATTCCAGAACTTTCTGTCACCGAAATGTGAGGAAAATTGTTTTTTTTAGCCAAAATTTGAGGTTTGCAAAGGATTCTGGGTAACAGAACCTGGTCAGAGCCCCACAAGTCACCCCATCTTGGATTCCCCTAGGTCTCTAGTTTAACAAGAAAATTCACAGGTTTGGTAGGTTTCCCTAGGTGCCGGCTGAGCTAGAGACCAAAATCTACAGGTAGGCACTTTGCAAAAAACAGCTCTGTTTTCTTTCAAAAAATGGGATGTGTCCACGTTGTGTTTTTGGGTGTCTTCTGTCGCGGCCGCTAGGCCTACCCACACAAGTGAGGTATTATTTTTATCGGGAGACTTGGGGGAACGCTGGGTGGAAGGAAATTTGTGGCTCCTCTCGGATTCCAGAACTTTCTGTCACCGAAATGTGAGGAAAATGCATTTTTTAAGCCAAAATTGAGGTTTGCAAAGGATTCTGGGTAACAGAACCTGGTCAGAGCCCCACAAGTCACCCCATCTTGGATTCCCCTAGGTCTCTAGTTTAAAAAAAAAATGCACAGGTTTGGTAGGTTTCCCTAGGTGCCGGCTGAGCTAGAGACCAAAATCTACAGGTAGGCACTTTCAAAAAACAGCTCTGTTTTCTTTAAAAAATGGGATGTGTCCAGGTTGTGTTTTGGGGTGTCTGTTGTCGCGGCCGCTAGGCCTACCCACACAAGTGAGGTATCATTTTTATCGGGAGACTTGGGGGAACGCTGGGTGGAAGGAAATTTGTGGCTCCTCTCAGATTCCAGAACTTTCTGTCACCGAAATGTGAGGAAAATGCATTTTTTAAGCCAAAAATTGAGGTTTGCAAAGGATTCTGGGTAACAGAACCTGGTCAGAGCCCCACAAGTCACCCCATCTTGGATTCCCCTAGGTCTCTAGTTTAAAAAGAAAATGCACAGGTTTGGTAGGTTTCCCTAGGTGCCGGCTGAGCTAGAGACCAAAATCTACAGGTAGGCACTTTGCAAAAAACAGCTCTGTTTTCTTTTAAAAAATGGGATGTGTCCACGTTGTGTTTTTGGGTGACTTTTGTCGCGGCCGCTAGGCCTACCCACACAAGTGAGGTATCATTTTTATCAGAAGACTTGGGGGAACGGTGGGTGGAAGGAAATTTGTGGCTCCTCTCAGATTCCAGAACTTTCTGTCACCGAAATGTGAGGAAAATGCGTTTTTTTAGCCAAAATTTGAGGTTTGCAAAGGATTCTGGGTAACAGAACCTGGTCAGAGCCCCACAAGTCACACCATCTTGGATTCCCCTAGGTCTCTAGTTTTCATAAATGCATAGGTTTGGTAGGTTTCCCTAGGTGCCGGCTGAGCTAGAGGTCAAAATCTACAGGTAGGCACTTTGCAAAAAACAGCTCTGTTTTCTTTTAAAAAATGGGATGTGTCCAAGTTGTGTTTTGGGGTGTCTCCTTTCGCGGCCACTAGGCCTACCCACACAAGTGAGGTATCCTTTTTATCGGGACACTTGGGGGAACGCTGGGTGGAAGGAAATTTGTGGCTCCTCTCAGATTCCAGAACTTTCTGTCACCGAAATGTGAGGAAAATTGTTTTTTTAGCCAAAATTTGAGGTTTGCAAAGGATTCTGGGTAACAGAACCTGGTCACAGCCCCACAAGTCACCCCATCTTGGATTCCCCTAGGTCTCTAGTTTTAAAAAATGCACAGGTTTGGTAGGATTCCCTAGGTGCTGGCTGAGCTAGAGGCCAAAATCTACAGGTAGACACTTTGCAAAAAACAGCTCTGTTTTCTTTCAAAAAATGGGATGTGTCCACGTTGTGTTTTGGGGTGTCTGCTGTCGCGGCCGCTAGGCCTACCCACACAAGAGAGATATAATTTTTATCGGGAGACTTGGGGGAACGCTGGGTGGAAGGAAATTTGTGGCTCCTCTCAGATTCCAGAACTTTCTGTCACCGAAATGTGAGGAAAATGCGTTTTTTTAGCCACAATTTGAGGTTTGCAAAGGATTCTGGGTAACAGCACCTGGTCAGAGCCCCACAAGTCACCCCATCTTGGATTCCCCTAGGTCTCTAGTTGTCAAAAATGCACAGGTTTGGTAGGTTTCCCTAGGTGCCGGCTGAGCTAGAGGCCAAAATCTACAGGTAGGCACTTTGCAGAAAACAGTTCTGTTTTCTTTCAAAAAATGTGATGTGTCCACGTTGTGTTTTGGGGTGTGTCCTGTCGCGGCCGCTAGGCCTACCCACACAAGTGAGGTATCATTTTTATCGGGAGACTTGGGGGAACGCTGGGTGGAAGGAAATTTGTGGCTCCTCTCAGATTCCAGAACTTTCTGTCACCGAAATGTGAGGAAAATGCATTTTTTAAGCCAAAAATTGAGGTTTGCAAAGGATTCTGGGTAACAGAACCTGGTCAGAGCCCCGCAAGTCACCCCATCTTGGATTCCCCTAGGTCTCTAGTTTAAAAAAAAAATGCACAGGTTTGGTAGGTTTCCCTAGGTGCCGGCTGAGCTAGAGACCAAAATCTACAGGTAGGCACTTTGCAAAAAACAGCTCTGTTTTCTTTAAAAAAATGGGATGTGTCCATGTTGTGTTTTGGGGTGTCTCTTGTCGCGGCCGCTAGGCCTACCCACACAAGTGAGGTATCATTTTTATCGGGAGACTTGGGGGAACGCTGGGTGGAAGGAAATTTGTGGCTCCTCTCAGAATCCAGAACTTTCTGTCACCGAAATGTGAGGAAAATGCATTTTTTAAGCCAAAAATTGAGGTTTGCAAAGGATTCTGGGTAACAGAACCTGGTCAGAGCCCCACAAGTCACCCCATCTTGGATTCCCCTAGGTCTCTAGTTTAAAAAGAAAATGCACAGGTTTGGTAGGTTTCCCTAGGTGCCGGCTGAGCTGGAGGCCAAAATCTACAGGTAGGCACTTTGCAAAAAACAGCTCTGCTTTCTTTAAAAAAATGGGATGTGTCCACGTTGTGTTTTGGGGCGTCTTTTGTCGCGGCCGCTAGGCCTACCCACACAAGTGAGGTATCATTTTTATCGGGAGACTTGGGGGAACGCTGGGTGGAAGGAAATTTGTGGCTCCTCTCAGATTCCAGAACTTTCTGTCACCGAAATGTGAGGAAAATGCATTTTTAAAGCCAAAAATTGAGGTTTGCAAAGGATTCTGGGTAACAGAACCTGGCCAGAGCCCCACAAGTCACCCCATCTTGGATTCCCCTAGGTCTCTAGTTTTAAAAAATACACAGGTTTGGTAGGTTTCCCTAGGTGCCGGCTGAGCTAGAGACCAAAATCTACAGGTAGGCACTTTGCAAAAAACAGCTCTGTTTTCTTTCAAAAAATGGGATGTGTCCACCTTGTGTTTTGGGGTGCTTGTTGTCGCGGCCGCTAGGCCTACCCACACAAGTGAGGTATCATTTATATCGGGAGACTTGGGGGAACTCTGGGTGGAAGGAAATTTGGGGCTCCTCTCAGATTCCAGAACTTTCTGTCACCGAAATGTGAGGAAAATGCATTTTTTAAGCCAAAAATTGAGGTTTGCAAAGGATTCTGGGTAACAGAACCTGGTCAGAGCCCCACAAGTCACCCCATCTTGGATTCCCCTAGGTCTCTAGTTTTAAAAAAAAAATGCACAGGTTTGGTAGGTTTCCCTAGGTGCCGGCTGAGCTGGAGACCAAAATCTACAGGTAGGCACTTTGCAAAAAACAGCTCTGTTTTCTTTCTAAAAATGGGAAGTGTCCACGTTGTGTTCTTGGGTGTGTCTAGTCGCGGCCGCTAGGCCTACCCACACAAGTGAGGTATCATTTTTATCAGGAGACTTGGGGGAACGGTGGGTGGAAGGAAATTTGTGGCTCCTCTCAGATTCCAGAACTTTCTGTCACCGAAATGTGAGGAAAATTGTTTTTTTTAGCCAAAATTTGAGGTTTGCAAAGGATTCTGGGTAACAGAACCTGGTCACAGCCCCAAAAGTCACCCCATCTTGGATTCCTCTAGGTCTCTAGTTTTAAAAAATGCACAGGTTTGGTAGGTTTCCCTAGGTGCCGGCTGAGCTAGATGCCAAAATCTACAGGTAGGCACTTTGCAAAAAACAGCTCTGCTTTCTTTAAAAAAATGGGATGTGTCCACGTTGTGTTTCGGGGCGTCTTTTGTCGCGGCCGCTAGGCCTACCCACACAAGTGAGGTATCATTTTTATCGGGAGACTTGGGGGAACGCTGGGTGGAAGGACGTTTGTGGCTCCTCTCAGATTCCAGAACTTTCTGTCACCGAAATGTGAGGAAAATGCATTTTTTAAGCCAAAATTGAGGTTTGCAAAGGATTCTGGGTAACAGAACCTGGTCAGAGCCCCACAAGTCACCCCATCTTGGATTCCCCTAGGTCTCTAGTTTAAAAAAAAAATGCACAGGTTTGGTAGGTTTCCCTAGGTGCCGGCTGAGCTAGAGACCAAAATCTACAGGTAGGCACTTTGCAAAAAACAGCTCTGTTTTCTTTAAAAAAATGGGATGTGTCCATGTTGTGTTTTGGGGTGTATCTTGTCGCGGCCGCTAGGCCTACCCACACAAGTGAGGTATCATTTTTATCGGGAGACTTGGGGGAACGCTGGGTGGAAGGAAATTTCTTGGCTCCTCTCAGATTCCAGAACTTTCTGTCACCAAAATGTGAGGAAAATGCGTTTTTTTAGCCAAAATTTGAGGTTTGCAAAGGATTCTGGGTAACAGAACCTGGTCAGAGCCCCACAAGTCACACCATCTTGGATTCCCCTAGGTCTCTAGTTTTCATAAATGCACAGGTTTGGTAGGTTTCCCTAGGTGCCGGCTGAGCTAGAGGTCAAAATCTACAGGTAGGCACTTTGCAAAAAACAGCTCTGTTTCTTTTAAAAAATGGGATGTGTCCAAGTTGTGTTTTGGGGTGTCTCCTTTCGCGGCCACTAGGCCTACCCACACAAGTGAGGTATCATTTTTATCGGGACACTTGGAGGAACGCTGGGTGGAAGGAAATTTGTGGCTCCTCTCAGATTCCAGAACTTTCTGTCACCGAAATGTGAGGAAAATTGTTTTTTTAGCCAAAATTTGAGGTTTGCAAAGGATTCTGGGTAACAGAACCCGGTCACAGCCCCACAAGTCACCCCATCTTGGATTCCCCTAGGTCTCTAGTTTTAAAAAATGCACAGGTTTGGTAGGATTCCCTAGGTGCTGGCTGAGCTAGAGGCCAAAATCTACAGGTAGACACTTTGCAAAAAACAGCTCTGTTTTCTTTCAAAAAATGGGATGTGTCCACGTTGTGTTTTGGGGTGTCTGCTGTCGCGGCCGCTAGGCCTACCCACACAAGTGAGATATAATTTTTATCGGGAGACTTGGGGGAACGCTGGGTGGAAGGAAATTTGTTGCTCCTCTCAGATTCCAGAACTTTCTGTCACCGAAATGTGAGGAAAATGCGTTTTTTTAGCCACAATTTGAGGTTTGCAAAGGATTCTGGGTAACAGCACCTGGTCAGAGCCCCACAAGTCACCCCATCTTGGATTCCCCTAGGTCTCTAGTTGTCAAAAATGCAAAGGTTTGGTAGGTTTCCCTAGGTGCCGGCTGAGCTAGAGGCCAAAATCTACAGGTAGGCACTTTGCAGAAAACAGTTCTGTTTTCTTTCAAAAAATGTGATGTGTCCACGTTGTGTGTTGGGGTGCGACCTGTCGCGGCCGCTAGGCCTACCCACACAAGTGAGGTATCATTTTTATCGGGAGACTTGGGGGAACGCTGGGTGGAAGGAAATTTGTGGCTCCTCTCAGATTCCAGAACTTTCTGTCACCGAAATGTGAGGAAAATGCATTTTTTAAGCCAAAAATTGAGGTTTGCAAAGGATTCTGGGTAACAGAACCTGGTCAGAGCCCCACAAGTCACCCCATCTTGGATTCCCCTAGGTCTCTAGTTTTAAAAAATGCACAGGTTTGGTAGGTTTCCCTAGGTGCCGGCTGAGCTAGAGGCCAAAATCTACAGGTAGGCACTTTGCAAAAAACAGCTCTGCTTTCTTTAAAAAAATGGGAAGTGTCCACGTTGTGTTTTGGGGCGTCTTTTGTCGCGGCCGCTAGGCCTACCCACACAAGTGAGGTATCATTTTTATCGGGAGACTTGGGGGAACGCTGGGTGGAAGGAAATTTGTGGCTCCTCTCAGATTCCAGAACTTTCTGTCACCGAAATGTGAGGAAAATGCATTTTTTAAGCCAAAATTGAGGTTTGCAAAGGATTCTGGGTAACAGAACCTGGTCAGAGCCCCGCAAGTCACCCCATCTTGGATTCCCCTAGCTCTCTAGTTTAAAAAAAAAATGCACAGGTTTGGTAGGTTTCCCTAGGTGCCGGCTGAGCTAGAGACCAAAATCTACAGGTAGGCACTTTGCAAAAAACAGCTCTGTTTTCTTTAAAAAAATGGGATGTGTCCATGTTGTGTTTTGGGGTGTCTCTTGTCGCGGCCGCTAGGCCTACCCACACAAGTGAGGTATCATTTTTATCGGGAGACTTGGGGGAACGCTGGGTGGAAGGAAATTTGTGGCTCCTCTCAGATTCCAGAACTTTCTGTCACCGAAATGTGAGGAAAATGCATTTTTTAAGCCAAAAATTGAGCTTTGCAAAGGATTCTGGGTAACAGAACCTGGTCAGAGCCCCACAAGTCACCCCATCTTGGATTCCCCTAGGTCTCTAGTTTAAAAAGAAAATGCACAGGTTTGGTAGGTTTCCCTAGGTGCCGGCTGAGCTAGAGACCAAAATCTACAGGTAGGCACTTTGCAAAAAACAGCTCTGTTTTCTTTAAAAAAATGGGATGTGTCCACGTTGTGTTTTTGGGTGTGTTTTGTCGCGGCCGCTAGGCCTACCCACACAAGTGAGGTATCATTTTTATCAGAAGACTTGGGGGAACGGTGGGTGGAAGGAAATTTGTGGCTCCTCTCAGATTCCAGAACTTTCTGTCACCAAAATGTGAGGAAAATGCGTTTTTTTAGCCAAAATATGAGGTTTGCAAAGGATTCTGGGTAACAGAACCTGGTCAGAGCCCCACAAGTCACACCATCTTGGATTCCCCTAGGTCTCTAGTTTTCATAAATGCACAGGTTTGGTAGGTTTCCCTAGGTGCCGGCTGAGCTAGAGGTCAAAATCTACAGGTAGGCACTTTGCAAAAAACAGCTCTGTTTTCTTTTAAAAAATGGGATGTGTCCAAGTTGTGTTTTGGGGTGTCTCCTTTCGCGGCCACTAGGCCTACCCACACAAGTGAGGTATCATTTTTATCGGGACACTTGGGGGAACGCTGGGTGGAAGGAAATTTGTGGATCCTCTCAGATTCCAGAACTTTCTGTCACCGAAATGTGAGGAAAATTATTTTTTTAGCCAAAATTTGAGGTTTGCAAAGGATTCTGGGTAACAGAACCTGGTCACAGCCCCACAAGTCACCCCATCTTGGATTCCCCTAGGTCTCTAGTTTTAAAAAATGCACAGGTTTGGTAGGATTCCCTAGGTGCTGGCTGAGCTAGAGGCCAAAATCTACAGGTAGACACTTTGCAAAAAACAGCTTTGTTTTCTTTCAAAAAATGGGATGTGTCCACGTTGTGTTTTGGGGTGTGTCCTGTCGCGGCCGCTAGGCCTACCCACACAAGTGAGATATAATTTTTATCGGGAGACTTGGGGGAACGCTGGGTGGAAGGAAATTTGTGGCTCCTCTCAGATTCCAGAACTTTCTGTCACCGAAATGTGAGGAAAATGCGTTTTTTTAGCCACAATTTGAGGTTTGCAAAGGATTCTGGGTAACAGCACCTGGTCAGAGCCCCACAAGTCACCCCATCTTGGATTCCCCTAGGTCTCTAGTTGTCAAAAATGCACAGGTTTGGTAGGTTTCCCTAGGTGCCGGCTGAGCTAGAGGCCAAAATCTACAGGTAGGCACTTTGCAGAAAACAGTTCTGTTTTCTTTCAAAAAATGTGATGTGTCCACGTTGTGTTTTGGGGTGTGTCCTGTCGCGGCCGCTAGGCCTACCCACACAAGTGAGGTATCATTTTTATCGGGAGACTTGGGGGAACGCTGGGTGGAAGGAAATTTGTGGCTCCTCTCAGATTCCAGAACTTTCTGTCACCGAAATGTGAGGAAAATGCATTTTTTAAGCCAAAAATTGAGGTTTGCAAAGGATTCTGGGTAACAGAACCTGGTCAGAGCCCCACAAGTCACCCCATCTTGGATTCCCCTAGGTCTCTAGTTTTAAAAAATGCACAGGTTTGGTAGGTTTCCCTAGGTGCCGGCTGAGCTAGAGGCCAAAATCTACAGGTAGACACTTTGCAAAAAACAGCTCTGTTTTCTTTCAAAAAATGGGATGTGTCCACGTTGTGTTTTGGGGTGTCTCCTTTCGCGGCCACTAGGCCTACCCACACAAGTGAGGTATCATTTTTATCGGGAGACTTGGGGGAACGCTGGGTGGAAGGAAATTTGTGGCTCCTCTCAGATTCCAGAACTTTCTGTCACCGAAATGTGAGGAAAATTGTTTTTTTTAGCCAAAATTTGAGGTTTGCAAAGGATTCTGGGTAACAGAACCTGGTCACAGCCCGACCAGTCACCCCATCTTGGATTCCCCTAGGTCTCTAGTTTTCAAAAATGCACAGGTTTGGTAGGTTTCCCTAGGTGCCGGCTGAGCTAGAGGCCAAAATCTACAGGTAGGTACTTTGCAAAAAACAGCTCTGCCTTCTTTAAAAAAATGGGATGGGTCCACGTTGTGTTTTGGGGCGTTTTTTGTCGCGGCCGCTAGGCCTACCCACACAAGTGAGGTATCATTTTTATCGGGAGACTTGGGGGAACGCTGGGTGGAAGGAAATTTGTGGCTCCTCTCAGATTCCAGAACTTTCTGTCACCGAAATGTGAGGAAAATGCATTTTCAAAGCCAAAAATTGAGGTTTGCAAAGGATTCTGGGTAACAGAACCTGGCCAGAGCCCCACAAGTCACCCCATCTTGGATTCCCCTAGGTCTCTAGTTTTCAAAAATACACAGGTTTGGTAGGTTTCCCTAGGTGCCGGCTGAGCTAGAGACCAAAATCTACAGGTAGGCACTTTGCAAAAAACAGCTCTGTTTTCTTTTAAAAAATGGGATGTGTCCACGTTGTGTTTTGGGGTGTCTCTTGTCGCGGCCGCTAGGCCTACCCACACAAGTGAGGTATCATTTATATCGGGAGACTTGGGGGAACGCTGGGTGGAAGGAAATTTGTGGCTCCTCTCAGATTCCAGAACTTTCTGTCACCGAAATGTGAGGAAAATGCATTTTTTAAGCCAAAAATTGAGGTTTGCAAAGGATTCTGGGTAACAGAACCTAGTCAGAGCCCCACAAGTCACCCCATCTTGGATTCCCCTAGGTCTCTAGTTTAAAAAAAAAATGCACAGGTTTGGTAGGTTTCCCTAGGTGCCGGCTGAGCTGGAGACCAAAATCTACAGGTAGGCACTTTGCAAAAAACAGCTCTGTTTTCTTTCAAAAAATGGGATGTGTCCACGTTGTGTTTTTGGGTGTCTGTAGTCGCGGCCGCTAGGCCTACCCACACAAGTGAGGTATCATTTTTATCAGGAGACTTGGGGGAACGGTGGGTGGAAGGAAATTTGTGGCTCCTCTCAGATTCCAGAACTTTCTGTCACCGAAATGTGAGGAAAATGCGTTTTTTTAGCCAAAATTTGAGGTTTGCAAAGGATTCTGGGTAACAGAACCTGGTCAGAGCCCCACAAGTCACCCCATCTTGGATTCCCCTAGGTCTCTAGTTTAACAAGAAAATTCACAGGTTTGGTAGGTTTCCCTAGGTGCCGGCTGAGCTAGAGACCAAAATCTACAGGTAGGCACTTTGCAAAAAACAGCTCTGTTTTCTTTCAAAAAATGGGATGTGTCCACGTTGTGTTTTTGGGTGTCTTCTGTCGCGGCCGCTAGGCCTACCCACACAAGTGAGGTATTATTTTTATCGGGAGACTTGGGGGAACGCTGGGTGGAAGGAAATTTGTGGCTCCTCTCGGATTCCAGAACTTTCTGTCACCGAAATGTGAGGAAAATGCATTTTTTAAGCCAAAATTGAGGTTTGCAAAGGATTCTGGGTAACAGCACCTGATCAGAGCCCCACAAGTCACCCCATCTTGGATTCCCCTAGGTCTCTAGTTGTAAAAAATGCACAGGTTTGGTAGGTTTCCCTAGGTGCCGGCTGAGCTAGAGGCCACAATCTACAGGTAGGCACTTTGCAGAAAACAGTTCTGTTTTCTTTAAAAAAATGTGATGTGTCCACGTTGTGTTTTGGGGTGTGCACTGTCGCGGCCGCTAGGCCTACCCACACAAGTGAGGTATCATTTCTATCGGGAGACTTGGGGGAACGCTGGGTGGAAGGAAATTTGTGGCTCCTCTCAGATTCCAGAACTTTCTGTCACCAAAATGTGAGGAAAATGCGTTTCTTTAGCCAAAAATTGAGGTTTGCAAAGGATTCTGGGTAACAGAACCTAGTCAGAGCCCCACAAGTCACCCCATCTTGGATTCCCCTAGGTCCCTAGTTTTAAAAAATGCACAGGTTTGGCAGGTTTCCCTAGGTGCCGGCTGAGCTAGAGGCCAAAATCTACAGGTAGGCACTTTGCAAAAAACAGCTCTGCTTTCTTTTAAAAAATGGGATGTGTCCACGTTGTGTTTTGGGGCGTTTCTTGTAGCGGCCGCTAGGCCTGGCCACACAAGTGAGGTATCATTTTTATCTGGAGACTTGGGGGAACGCTGGGTGGAAGGAAATTTGTGGCTCCTCTCAGATTCCAGAACTTTCTGTCACCGAAATGTGAGGAAAATGCATTTTTTAAGCCAAAAATTGAGGTTTGCAAAGGATTCTGGGTAACAGAACCTGGTCAGAGCCCCACAAGTCACCCCATCTTGGATTCCCCTAGGTCTCTAGTTTTAAAAAAAAATGCACAGGTTTGGTAGGTTTCCCTAGGTGCCGGCTGAGCTAGAGACCAGAAATCTACAGGTAGGCACTTTGCAAAAAACAGCTCTGTTTTCTTTCAAAAAATGGGATGTGTCCACGTTGTGTTTTGGGGTGTCTCCTGTCGCGGCCACTAGGCCTACCCATACAAGTGAGGTATCATTTTTATCGGGAGACTTGGGGGAACGCTGGGTGGAAGGAAATTTGTGGCTCCTCTCAGATTCCAGAACTTTCTGTCACCGAAATGTGAGGAAAATTGTTTTTTTAGCCAAAATTGGAGGTTTGCAAAGGATTCTGGGTAACAGAACCTGGTCACAGCCCCACAAGTCACCCCATCTTGGATTCCCCTAGGTCTCTAGTTGTCAAAAATGCACAGGTTTGGTAGGTTTCCCTAGGTGCCGGCTGAGCTAGAGGCCAAAATCTACAGGTAGGCACTTTGCAGAAAACAGTTCTGTTTTCTTTCAAAAAATGTGATGTGTCCACGTTGTGTTTTGGTGCGTCTCCAGTCGCGGCCGCTAGGCCTACCCACACAAGTGAGGTATCATTTTTATCGGGAGACTTGGGGGAACGCTGGGTGGAAGGAAATTTGTGGCTCCCCTCAGATTCCAGAACTTTCTGTCACCAAAATGTGAGGAAAATGCGTTTCTTTAGCCACAAATTGAGGTTTGCAAAGGATTCTGGGTAACAGAACCTGGTCAGAGCCCCACAAGTCACCCCATCTTGGATTCCCCTAGGTCCCTAGTTTTCAAAAATGCACAGGTTTGGCAGGTTTCCCTAGGTGCCGGCTGAGCTAGAGGCCAAAATCTACAGGTAGGCACTTTGCAAAAAACAGCTCTGCTTTCTTTAAAAAAATGGGATGTGTCCACGTTGTGTTTTGGGGTGTCTCCTTTCGCGGCCACTAGGCCTACCCACACAAGTGAGGTATCATTTTTATCAGGAGACTTGGGGGCACGGTGGGTGGAAGGAAATTTGTGGCTCCTCTCAGATTCCAGAACTTTCTGTCACCAAAATGTGAGGAAAATGCGTTTTTTTAGCCAAAATTTGAGGTTTGCAAAGGATTCTGGGTAACAGAACCTGGTCAGAGCCCCACAAGTCACCCCATCTTGGATTCCCCTGGGTCTCTAGTTTTAAAAAATGCACAGGTTTGGTAGGTTTCCCTAGGTGCCGGCTGAGCTAGAGATCAAAATCTACAGGTAGGCACTTTGCAAAAAACAGCTCTGTTTTCTTTAAAAAAATGGGATGTGTCCAAGTTGTGTTTTGGGGTGTCTCCTTTCGCGGCCACTAGGCTTAGCCACACAAGTGAGGTATCATTTTTATCGGGAGACTTGGGGGAACGCTGGGTGGAAGGAAATTTGTGGCTCCTCTCAGATTCCAGAACTTTCTGTCACCGAAATGTGAGGAAAATTGTTTTTTTAGCCAAAATTGGAGGTTTGCAAAGGATTCTGGGTAACAGAACCTGGTCACAGCCCCACAAGTCACCCCATCTTGGATTCCCCTAGTTCTCTAGTTGTCAAAAATGCACAGGTTTGGTAGGTTTCCCTAGGTGCCGGCTGAGCTAGAGGCCAAAATCTACAGGTAGGCACTTTGCAGAAAACAGTTCTGTTTTCTTTCAAAAAATGTGATGTGTCCACGTTGTGTTTTGGTGCGTCTCGTGTCGCGGCCGCTAGGCCTACCCACACAAGTGAGGTATCATTTTTATCGGGAGACTTGGGGGAACGCTGGGTGGAAGGAAATTTGTGGCTCCCCTCAGATTCCAGAACTTTCTGTCACCAAAATGTGAGGAAAATGCGTTTCTTTAGCCAAAAATTGAGGTTTGCAAAGGATTCTGGGTAACAGAACCTGGTCAGAGCCCCACAAGTCACCCCATCTTGGATTCCCCTAGGTCCCTAGTTTTAAAAAATGCACAGGTTTGGCAGGTTTCCCTAGGTGCCGGCTGAGCTAGAGGCCAAAATCTACAGGTAGGCACTTTGCAAAAAACAGCTCTGCTTTCTTTTAAAAAATGGGATGTGTCCACGTTGTGTTTTGGGGTGTCTCTTGTAGCGGCCGCTAGGCCTCGCCACACAAGTGAGGTATCATTTTTATCTTGAGACTTGGGGGAACGCTGGGTGGAAGCAAATTTGTGGCTCCTCTCAGATTCCAGAACTTTCTGTCACCGAAATGTGAAGAAAATGCATTTTTTAAGCCAAAAATTGAGGTTTGCAAAGGATTCTGGGTAACAGAACCTGGTCAGAGCCCCACAAGTCACCCCATCTTGGATTCCCCTAGGTCTCTAGTTTTAAAAAAAAATGCACAGGTTTGGTAGGTTTCCCTAGGTGCCGGCTGAGCTAGAGACCAAAATCTACAGGTAGGCACTTTGCAAAAAACAGCTCTGTTTTCTTTCAAAAAATGGGATGTGTCCACGTTGTGTTTTGGGGTGTCTCCTGTCGCGGCCACTAGGCCTACCCATACAAGTGAGGTATCATTTTTATCGGGAGACTTGGGGGAACGCTGGGTGGAAGGAAATTTGTGGCTCCTCTCAGATTCCAGAACTTTCTGTCACCGAAATGTGAGGAAAATTGTTTTTTTTAGCCAAAATTTGAGGTTTGCAAAGGATTCTGGGTAACAGAACCTGGTCACAGCCCCACAAGTCACCCCATCTTGGATTCCCCTAGGTCTCTAGTTTTAAAAAATGCACAGGTTTGGTAGGTTTCCCTAGGTGCCGGCTGAGCTAGAGGCCAAAATCTACAGGTAGACACTTTGCAAAAAACAGCTCTGTTTTCTTTCAAAAAATGGGATGTGTCCACGTTGTGTTTTGGGGTGTCTCCTTTGGCGGCCACTAGGCCTACCCACACAAGTGAGGTATCATTTTTATTGGGAGACTTGGGGGAACGCTGGGTGGAAGGAAATTTGTGGCTCCTCTCAGATTCCAGAACTTTCTGTCACCGAAATGTGAGGAAAATTGTTTTTTTTAGCCAAAATTTGAGGTTTGCAAAGGATTCTGGGTAACAGAACCTGGTCACAGCCCGACCAGTCACCCCATCTTGGATTCCCCTAGGTCTCTAGTTTTCAAAAATGCACAGGTTTGGTAGGTTTCCCTAGGTGCCGGCTGAGCTAGAGGCCAAAATCTACAGGTAGGCACTTTGCAAAAAACAGCTCTGCCTTCTTTAAAAAAATGGGATGGGTCCACGTTGTGTTTTGGGGCGTTTTTTGTCGCGGCCGCTAGGCCTACCCACACAAGTGAGGTATCATTTTTATCGGGAGACTTGGGGGAACCGCTGGGTGGAAGGAAATGTGTGGCTCCTCTCAGATTCCAGAACTTTCTGTCACCGAAATGTGAGGAAAATGCATTTTCAAAGCCAAAAATTGAGGTTTGCAAAGGATTCTGGGTAACAGAACCTGGCCAGAGCCCCACAAGTCACCCCATCTTGGATTCCCCTAGGTCTCTAGTTTTCAAAAATACACAGGTTTGGTAGGTTTCCCTAGGTGCCGGCTGAGCTAGAGACCAAAATCTACAGGTAGGCACTTTGCAAAAAACAGCTCTGTTTTCTTTCAAAAAATGGGATGTGTCCACGTTGTGTTTTTGGGTGTCTTCTGTCGCGGCCGCTAGGCCTACCCACACAAGTGAGGTATTATTTTTATCCGGAGACTTGGGGGAACGCTGGGTGGAAGGAAATTTGAGGCTCCTCTCGGATTCCAGAACTTTCTGTCACCGAAATGTGAGGAAAATGCATTTTTTAAGCCAAAATTGAGGTTTGCAAAGGATTCTGGGTAACAGAACCTGGTCAGAGCCCCACAAGTCACCCCATCTTGGATTCCCCTAGGTCTCTAGTTTAAAAAAAAAATGCACAGGTTTGGTAGGTTTCCCTAGGTGCCGGCTGAGCTAGAGACCAAAATCTACAGGTAGGCACTTTGCAAAAAACAGCTCTGTTTTCTTTAAAAAAATGGGATGTGTCCAGGTTGTGTTTTGGGGTGTCTGTTGTCGCGGCCGCTAGGCCTACCCACACAAGTGAGGTATCATTTTTATCGGGAGACTTGGGGGAACGCTGGGTGGAAGGAAATTTGTGGCTCCTCTCAGATTCCAGAACTTTCTGTCACCGAAATGTGAGGAAAATGCATTTTTTAAGCCAAAAATTGAGGTTTGCAAAGGATTCTGGGTAACAGAACCTGGTCAGAGCCCCACAAGTCACCCCATCTTGGATTCCCCTAGGTCTCTAGTTTAAAAAGAAAATGCACAGGTTTGGTAGGTTTCCCTAGGTGCCGGCTGAGCTAGAGACCAAAATCTACAGGTAGGCACTTTGCAAAAAACAGCTCTGTTTTCTTTAAAAAAATGGGATGTGTCCACGTTGTGTTTTTGGGTGACTTTTGTCGCGGCCGCTAGGCCTACCCACACAAGTGAGGAATCATTTTTATCAGAAGACTTGGGGGAACGGTGGGTGGAAGGAAATTTGTGGCTCCTCTCAGATTCCAGAACTTTCTGTCACCAAAATGTGAGGAAAATGCGTTTTTTTAGCCAAAATTTGAGGTTTGCAAAGGATTCTGGGTAACAGAACCTGGTCAGAGCCCCACAAGTCACACCATCTTGGATTCCCCTAGGTCTCTAGTTTTCATAAATGCATAGGTTTGGTAGGTTTCCCTAGGTGCCGGCTGAGCTAGAGGTCAAAATCTACAGGTAGGCACTTTGCAAAAAACAGCTCTGTTTTCTTTTAAAAAATGGGATGTGTCCAAGTTGTGTTTTGGGGTGTCTCCTTTCGCGGCCACTAGGCCTACCCACACAAGTGAGGTATCCTTTTTATCGGGACACTTGGGGGAACGCTGGGTGGAAGGAAATTTGTGGCTCCTCTCAGATTCCAGAACTTTCTGTCACCGAAATGTGAGGAAAATTGTTTTTTTAGCCAAAATTTGAGGTTTGCAAAGGATTCTGGGTAACAGAACCTGGTCACAGCCCCACAAGTCACCCCATCTTGGATTCCCCTAGGTCTCTAGTTTTAAAAAATGCACAGGTTTGGTAGGATTCCCTAGGTGCTGGCTGAGCTAGAGGCCAAAATCTACAGGTAGACACTTTGCAAAAAACAGCTCTGTTTTCTTTCAAAAAATGGGATGTGTCCACGTTGTGTTTTGGGGTGTCTCCTGTCGCGGCCGCTAGGCCTACCCACACAAGTGAGATATAATTTTTATCGGGAGACTTGGGAGAACGCTGGGTGGAAGGAAATTTGTGGCTCCTCTCAGATTCCAGAACTTTCTGTCACCGAAATGTGAGGAAAATGCGTTTTTTTAGCCACAATTTGAGGTTTGCAAAGGATTCTGGGTAACAGCACCTGGTCAGAGCCCCACAAGTCACCCCATCTTGGATTCCCCTAGGTCTCTAGTTGTCAAAAATGCACAGGTTTGGTAGGTTTCCCTAGGTGCCGGCTGAGCTAGAGGCCAAAATCTACAGGTAGGCACTTTGCAGAAAACAGTTCTGTTTTCTTTCAAAAAATATGATGTGTCCACGTTGTGTTTTGGGGTGTGTTCTGTCGCGGCCGCTAGGCCTACCCACACAAGTGAGGTATCATTTTTATCGGGAGACTTGGGGGAACGCTGGGTGGAAGGAAATTTGTGGCTCCTCTCAGATTCCAGAACTTTCTGTCACCGAAATGTGAGGAAAATGCATTTTTTAAGCCAAAAATTGAGGTTTGCAAAGGATTCTGGGAAACAGAACCTGGTCAGAGCCCCACAAGTCACCCCATCTTGGATTCCCCTAGGTCTCTAGTTTAAAAAGAAAATTCACAGGTTTGGTAGGTTTCCCTAGGTGCCGGCTGAGCTAGAGACCAAAATCTACAGGTAGGCACTTTGCAAAAAACAGCTCTGTTTTCTTTCAAAAAATGGGATGTGTCCACGTTGTGTTTTTGGGTGTGTTTTGTCGCGGCCGCTAGGCCTACCCACACAAGTGAGGTATCATTTTTATCGGGAGACTTGGGGGAACGCTGGGTGGAAGGAAATTTGTGGCTCCTCTCAGATTCGAGAACTTTCTGTCACCAAAATGTGAGGAAAATGCGTTTTTTTAGCCAAAATTTGAGGTTTGCAAAGGATTCTGGGTAACAGAACCTGGTCACAGCCCCACAAGTCACCCCATCTTGGATTCCCCTAGGTCTCTAGTTTAAAAAAATGCACAGGTTTGGTAGGATTCCCTAGGTGCTGGCTGAGCTAGAGGCCAAAATCTACAGGTAGACACTTTGCAAAAAACAGCTCTGTTTTCTTTCAAAAAATGGGATGTGTCCACGTTGTGTTTTGGGGTGTCTCCTGTCGCGGCCGCTAGGCCTACCCACACAAGTGGGATATAATTTTTATCGGGAGACTTGGGAGAACGCTGGGTGGAAGGAAATTTGTGGCTCCTCTCAGATTCCAGAACTTTCTGTCACCGAAATGTGAGGAAAATGCGTTTTTTTAGCCACAATTTGAGGTTTGCAAAGGATTCTGGGTAACAGCACCTGGTCAGAGCCCCACAAGTCACCCCATCTTGGATTCCCCTAGGTCTCTAGTTGTCAAAAATGCAGAGGTTTGGTAGGTTTCCCTAGGTGCCGGCTGAGCTAGAGGCCACAATCTACAGGTAGGCACTTTGCAGAAAACAGTTCTGTTTTCTTTCAAAAAATGTGATGTGTCCACGTTGTGTTTTGGGGTGTGTCCTGTCGCGGCCACTAGGCCTACCCACACAAGGGAGGTATCATTTTTATCGGGAGACTTGGGGGAACGCTGGGTGGAAGGAAATTTGTGGCTCCTCTCAGATTCCAGAACTTTCTGTCACCGAAATGTGAGGAAAATGCATTTTTTAAGCCAAAAATTGAGGTTTGCAAAGGATTCTGGGTAACAGAACCTGGTCAGAGCCCCACAAGTCACCCCATCTTGGATTCCCCTAGGTCTCTAGTTTAAAAAGAAAATTCACAGGTTTGGTAGGTTTCCCTAGGTGCCGGCTGAGCTAGAGACCAAAATCTACAGGTAGGCACTTTGCAAAAAACAGCTCTGTTTTCTTTCAAAAAATGGGATGTGTCCACGTTGTGTTTTTGGGTGTCTTCTGTCGCGGCCGCTAGGCCTACCCACACAAGTGAGGTATCATTTTTATCGGGAGACTTGGGGGAACGCTGGGTGGAAGGAAATTTGTGGCTCCTCTCAGATTCCAGAACTTTCTGTCACCAAAATGTGAGGAAAATGCGTTTTTTTAGCCAAAATTTGAGGTTTGCAAAGGATTCTGGGTAACAGAACCTGGTCAGAGCCCCACAAGTCACACCATCTTGGATTCCCCTAGGTCTCTAGTTTTAAAAAATGCACAGGTTTGGTAGGTTTCCCTAGGTGCCGGCTGAGCTAGAGGTCAAAATCTACAGGTAGGCACTTTGCAAAAAACAGCTCTGTTTTCTTTAAAAAAATGGGATGTGTCCAAGTTGTGTTTTGGGGTGTCTCCTTTCGCGGCCACTAGGCCTACCCACACAAGTGAGGTATCATTTTTATCGGGACACTTGGGGGAACGCTGGGTGGAAGGAAATTTGTGGCTCCTCTCAGATTCCAGAACTTTCTGTCACCGAAATGTGAGGAAAATTGTTTTTTTAGCCAAAATTTGAGGTTTGCAAAGGATTCTGGGTAACAGAACCTGGTCACAGCCCCAGAAGTCACCCCATCTTGGATTCCCCTAGGTCTCTAGTTTAAAAAAATGCACAGGTTTGGTGGATTCCCTAGGTGCTGGCTGAGCTAGAGGCCAAAATCTACAGGTAGACATTTTGCAAAAAACAGCTCTGTTTTCTTTCAAAAAATGGGATGTGTCCACGTTGTGTTTTGGGGTGTACCCTGTCGCGGCCGCTAAGCCTAACCACACAAGTGAGATATCATTTTTATCGGGAGACTTGGGGGAACGCTGGGTGGAAGGAAATTTGTGGCTCCTCTCAGATTCCAGAACATTCTGTCACCGAAATGTGAGGAAAATATGTTTTTTTAGCCACAATTTGAGGTTTGCAAAGGATTCTGGGTAACAGCACCTGGTCAGAGCCCCACAAGTCACCCCATCTTGGATTCCCCTAGGTCTCTAGTTGTCAAAAATGCACAGGTTTGGTAGGTTTCCCTAGGTGCCGGCTGAGCTAGAGGCCACAATCTACAAGTAGGCACTTTGCAGAAAACGTTCTGTTTTCTTTCAAAAAATGTGATGTGTCCACGTTGTGTTTTGGGGCGTGTACTGTCGCGGCCGCTAGGCCTACCCACACAAGTGAGGTATCATTTTTATCGGGAGACTTGGGGGAACGCTGGGTGGAAGGAAATTTGTGGCTCCTCTCAGATTCCAGAACTTTCTGTCACCAAAATGTGAGGAAAATGCGTTTCTTTAGCCAAAAATTGAGGTTTGCAAAGGATTCTGGGTAACAGAACCTGGTCAGAGCCCCACAAGTCACCCCATCTTGGATTCCCCTAGGTCCCTAGTTTTAAAAAATGCACAGGTTTGGCAGGTTTCCCTAGGTGCCGGCTGAGCTAGAGGCCAAAATCTACAGGTAGGCACTTTGCAAAAAACAGCTCTGCTTTCTTTTAAAAAATGGGATGTGTCCACGTTGTGTTTTGGGGCGTCTCTTGTAGCGGCCGCTAGGCCTAGCCACACAAGTGAGGTATCATTTTTATCTGGAGACTTGGGGGAACGCTGGGTGGAAGGAAATTTGTGGCTCCTCTCAGATTCCAGAACTTTCTGTCACCGAAATGTGAGGAAAATGCATTTTTTAAGCCAAAAATTGAGGTTTGCAAAGGATTCTGGGTAACAGAACCTGGTCAGAACCCCACAAGTCACCCCATCTTGGATTCCCCTAGGTCTCTAGTTTTAAAAAAAAATGCACAGGTTTGGTAGGTTTCCCTAGGTGCCGGCTGAGCTAGAGACCAGAAATCTACAGGTAGGCACTTTGCAAAAAACAGCTCTGTTTTCTTTCAAAAAATGGGATGTGTCCACGTTGTGTTTTGGGGTGTCTCCTGTCGCGGCCACTAGGCCTACCCATACAAGTGAGGTATCATTTTTATCGGGAGACTTGGGGGAACGCTGGGTGGAAGGAAATTTGTGGCTCCTCTCAGATTCCAGAACTTTCTGTCACCGAAATGTGAGGAAAATTGTTTTTTTTAGCCAAAATTTGAGGTTTGCAAAGGATTCTGGGTAACAGAACCTGGTCACAGCCCCACAAGTCACCCCATCTTGGATTCCCCTAGGTCTCTAGTTTAAAAAAATGCACAGGTTTGGTAGGTTTCCCTAGGTGCCGGCTGAGCTAGAGGCCAAAATCTACAGGTAGACACTTTGCAAAAAACAGCTCTGTTTTCTTTCAAAAAATGAGATGTGTCCACGTTGTGTTTTGGGGTGTCTCCTGTCGCGGCCACTAGGCCTACCCACACAAGTGAGGTATCAATTTTATCGGGAGACTTGGGGGAACGCTGGGTGGAAGGAAATTTGTGGCTCCTCTCAGATTCCAGAACTTTCTGTCACCGAAATGTGAGGAAAATTGTTTTTTTTAGCCAAAATTTGAGGTTTGCAAAGGATTCTGGGTAACAGAACCTGGTCACAGCCCCACAAGTCACCCCATCTTGGATTCCCCTAGGTCTCTAGTTTTAAAAAATGCACAGGTTTGGTAGGTTTCCCTAGGTGCCGGCTGAGCTAGAGGCCAAAATCTACAGGTAGACACTTTGCAAAAAACAGCTCTGTTTTCTTTCAAAAAATGGGATGTGTCCACGTTGTGTTTTGGGGTGTCTCCTTTCGCGGCCACTAGGCCTACCCACACAAGTGAGGTATCATTTTTATCGGGAGACTTGGGGGAACGCTGGGTGGAAGGAAATTTGTGGCTCCTCTCAGATTCCAGAACTTTCTGTCACCGAAATGTGAGGAAAATGCATTTTTTAAGCCAAAAATTGAGGTTTGCAAAGGATTCTGGGTAACAGAACCTGGTCAGAGCCCCACAAGTCACCCCATCTTGGATTCCCCTAGGTCTCTAGTTTTACAAAATGCACAGGTTTGGTAGGTTTCCCTAGGTGCCAGCTGAGCTAGAGGCCAAAATCTACAGGTAGGCACTTTGCAAAAAAAAGCTCTGCTTTCTTTAAAAAAATGGGATGTGTCCACGTTGTGTTTTGGGGCGTCTCTTGTCGCGGCCGCTAGGCCTACCCGCACAAGTGAGGTATCATTTTTATTGGGAGACTTGGGGGAACGCTGGGTGGAAGGAAATTTGTGGCTCCTCTCAGATTCCAGAACTTTCTGTCACCGAAATGTGAGGAAAATGCATTTTTTAAGCCAAAATTGAGGTTTGCAAAGGATTCTGGGTAACAGAACCTGGTCAGAGCCCCACAAGTCACCCCATCTTGGATTCCCCTAGGTCTCTAGTTTAAAAAGAAAATGCACAGGTTTGGTAGGTTTCGCTAGGTGCCGGCTGAGCTAGAGACCAAAATCTACAGGTAGGCACTTTGTAAAAAACAGCTCTGTTTTCTTTAAAAAAATGGGATGTGTCCACGTTGTGTTTTTGGGCGTGTTCTGTCGCGGCCGCTAGGCCTACCCACACAAGTGAGGTATCATTTTTATCAGGAGACTTGGGGGCACGGTGGGTGGAAGGAAATTTGTGGCTCCTCTCAGATTCCAGAACTTTCTGTCACCAAAATGTGAGGAAAATGCGTTTTTTTAGCCAAAATTTGAGGTTTGCAAAGGATTCTGGGTAACAGAACCTGGTCAGAGCCCCACAAGTCACCCCATCTTGGATTCCCCTGGGTCTCTAGTTTTAAAAAATGCACAGGTTTGGTAGGTTTCCCTAGGTGCCGGCTGAGCTAGAGATCAAAATCTACAGGTAGGCACTTTGCAAAAAACAGCTCTGTTTTCTTTAAAAAAATGGGATGTGTCCAAGTTGTGTTTTGGGGTGTCTCCTTTCGCGGCCACTAGGCTTAGCCACACAAGTGAGGTATCATTTTTATCGGGAGACTTGGGGGAACGCTGGGTGGAAGGAAATTTGTGGCTCCTCTCAGATTCCAGAACTTTCTGTCACCGAAATGTGAGGAAAATTTTTTTTTTAGCCAAAATTGGAGGTTTGCAAAGGATTCTGGGTAACAGAACCTGTTCACAGCCCCACAAGTCACCCCATCTTGGATTCCCCTAGGTCTCTAGTTGTCAAAAATGCACAGGTTTGGTAGGTTTCCCTAGGTGCCGGCTGAGCTAGAGGCCAAAATCTACAGGTAGGCACTTTGCAGAAAACAGTTCTGTTTTCTTTCAAAAAATGTGATGTGTCCACGTTGTGTTTTGGTGCGTCTCCAGTCGCGGCCGCTAGGCCTACCCACACAAGTGAGGTATCATTTTTATCGGGAGACTTGGGGGAACGCTGGGTGGAAGGAAATTTGTGGCTCCCCTCAGATTCCAGAACTTTCTGTCACCAAAATGTGAGGAAAATGCGTTTCTTTAGCCAAAAATTGAGGTTTGCAAAGGATTCTGGGTAACAGAACCTGGTCAGAGCCCCACAAGTCACCCCATCTTGGATTCCCCTAGGTCCCTAGTTTTCAAAAATGCACAGGTTTGGCAGGTTTCCCTAGGTGCCGGCTGAGCTAGAGGCCAAAATCTACAGGTAGGCACTTTGCAAAAAACAGCTCTGCTTTCTTTCAAAAAATGGGATGTGTCCACGTTGTGTTTTGGGGTGTCTCCTTTCGCGGCCACTAGGCCTACCCACACAAGTGAGGTATCATTTTTATCGGGAGACTTGGGGGAACGCTGGGTGGAAGGAAATATGTGGCTCCTCTCAGATTCCAGAACTTTCTGTCACCGAAATGTGAGGAAAATGCATTTTTTAAGCCAAAAATTGAGGTTTGCAAAGGATTCTGGGTAACAGAACCAGGTCAGAGCCCCACAAGTCACCCCATCTTGGATTCCCCTAGGTCTCTAGTTTTAAAAAAAAATGCACAGGTTTGGTAGGTTTCCCTAGGTGCCGGCTGAGCTAGAGACCAAAATCTACAGGTAGGCACTTTGCAAAAAACAGCTCTGTTTTCTTTAAAAAAATGGGATGTGTCCACGTTGTGTTTTGGGGTGTCTCCTGTCGCGGCCACTAGGCCTACCCACACAAGTGAGGTATCATTTTTATCGGGAGACTTGGGGGAACGCTGGGTGGAAGGAAATTTGTGGCTCCTCTCAGATTCCAGAACTTTCTGTCACCGAAATGTGAGGAAAATTGTTTTTTTTAGCCAAAATTTGAGGTTTGCAAAGGATTCTGGGTAACAGAACCTGGTCACAGCCCCACAAGTCACCCCATCTTGGATTCCCCTAGGTCTCTAGTTTTAAAAAATGCACAGGTTTGGTAGGTTTCCCTAGGTGCCGGCTGAGCTAGAGGCCAAAATCTACAGGTAGACACTTTGCAAAAAACAGTTCTGTTTTCTTTCAAAAAATGGGATGTGTCCACGTTGTGTTTTGGGGTGTCTCCTTTCGCGGCCACTAGGCCTACCCACACAAGTGAGGTATCATTTTTATCGGGAGACTTGGGGGAACGCTGGGTGGAAGGAAATTTGTGGCTCCTCTCAGATTCCAGAACTTTCTGTCACCGAAATGTGAGGAAAATGCATTTTTTAAGCCAAAAATTGAGGTTTGCAAAGGATTCTGGGTAACAGAACCTGGTCAGAGCCCCACAAGTCACCCCATCTTGGATTCCCCTAGGTCTCTAGTTTTACAAAATGCATAGGTTTGGTAGGTTTCCCTAGGTGCCAGCTGAGCTAGAGGCCAAAATCTACAGGTAGGCACTTTGCAAAAAAAAGCTCTGCTTTCTTTAAAAAAATGGGATGTGTCCACGTTGTGTTTTGGGGCGTGTCTTGTCGCGGCCGCTAGGCCTACCCGCACAAGTGAGGTATCATTTTTATTGGGAGACTTGGGGGAACGCTGGGTGGAAGGAAATTTGTGGCTCCTCTCAGATTCCAGAACTTTCTGTCACCGAAATGTGAGGAAAATGCATTTTTTAAGCCAAAATTGAGGTTTGCAAAGGATTCTGGGTAACAGAACCTGGTCAGAGCCCCACAAGTCACCCCATCTTGGATTCCCCTAGGTCTCTAGTTTAAAAAGAAAATGCACAGGTTTGGTAGGTTTCGCTAGGTGCCGGCTGAGCTAGAGACCAAAATCTACAGGTAGGCACTTTGTAAAAAACAGCTCTGTTTTCTTTAAAAAAATGGGATGTGTCCACGTTGTGTTTTTGGGTGTGTTCTGTCGCGGCCGCTAGGCCTACCCACACAAGTGAGGTATCATTTTTATCAGGAGACTTGGGGGCACGGTGGGTGGAAGGAAATTTGTGGCTCCTCTCAGATTCCAGAACTTTCTGTCACCAAAATGTGAGGAAAATGCGTTTTTTTAGCCAAAATTTGATGTTTGCAAAGGATTCTGGGTAACAGAACCTGGTCAGAGCCCCACAAGTCACCCCATCTTGGATTCCCCTGGGTCTCTAGTTTTAAAAAATGCACAGGTTTGGTAGGTTTCCCTAGGTGCCGGCTGAGCTAGAGATCAAAATCTACAGGTAGGCACTTTGCAAAAAACAGCTCTGTTTTCTTTAAAAAAATGGGATGTGTCCAAGTTGTGTTTTGGGGTGTCTCCTTTCGCGGCCACTAGGCTTAGCCACACAAGTGAGGTATCATTTTTATCGGGAGACTTGGGGGAACGCTGGGTGGAAGGAAATTTGTGGCTCCTCTCAGATTCCAGAACTTTCTGTCACCGAAATGTGAGGAAAATTGTTTTTTTAGCCAAAATTGGAGGTTTGCAAAGGATTCTGGGTAACAGAACCTGGTCACAGCCCCACAAGTCACCCCATCTTGGATTCCCCTAGGTCTCTAGTTGTCAAAAATGCACAGGTTTGGTAGGTTTCCCTAGGTGCCGGCTGAGCTAGAGGCCAAAATCTACAGGTAGGCACTTTGCAGAAAACAGTTCTGTTTTCTTTCAAAAAATGTGATGTGTCCACGTTGTGTTTTGGTGCGTCTCCTGTCGCGGCCGCTAGGCCTACCCACACAAGTGAGGTATCATTTTTATCGGGAGACTTGGGGGAACGCTGGGTGGAAGGAAATTTGTGGCTCCCCTCAGATTCCAGAACTTTCTGTCACCAAAATGTGAGGAAAATGCGTTTCTTTAGCCAAAAATTGAGGTTTGCAAAGGATTCTGGGTAACAGAACCTGGTCAGAGCCCCACAAGTCACCCCATCTTGGATTCCCCTAGGTCCCTAGTTTTCAAAAATGCACAGGTTTGGCAGGTTTCCCTAGGTGCCGGCTGAGCTAGAGGCCAAAATCTACAGGTAGGCACTTTGCAAAAAACAGCTCTGCTTTCTTTTAAAAAATGGGATGTGTCCACGTTGTGTTTTGGGGTGTCTCTTGTAGCGGCCGCTAGGCCTAGCCACACAAGTGAGGTATCATTTTTATCTTGAGACTTGGGGGAACGCTGGGTGGAAGCAAATTTGTGGCTCCTCTCAGATTCCAGAACTTTCTGTCACCGAAATGTGAGGAAAATGCATTTTTTAAGCCAAAAATTGAGGTTTGCAAAGGATTCTGGGTAACAGAACCTGGTCAGAGCCCCACAAGTCACCCCATCTTGGATTCCCCTAGGTCTCTAGTTTTAAAAAAAAATGCACAGGTTTGGTAGGTTTCCCTAGGTGCCGGCTGAGCAAGAGACCAAAATCTACAGGTAGGCACTTTGCAAAAAACAGCTCTGTTTTCTTTCAAAAAATGGGATGTGTCCACGTTGTGTTTTGGGGTGTCTCCTGTCGCGGCCACTAGGCCTACCCATACAAGTGAGGTATCATTTTTATCGGGAGAGTTGGGGGAACGCTGGGTGGAAGGAAATTTGTGGCTCCTCTCAGATTCCAGAACTTTCTGTCACCGAAATGTGAGGAAAATTGTTTTTTTTAGCCAAAATTTGAGGTTTGCAAAGGATTCTGGGTAACAGAACCTGGTCACAGCCCCACAAGTCACCCCATCTTGGATTCCCCTAGGTCTCTAGTTTAAAAAAATGCACAGGTTTGGTAGGTTTCCCTAGGTGCCGGCTGAGCTAGAGGCCAAAATCTACAGGTAGACACTTTGCAAAAAACAGCTCTGTTTTCTTTAAAAAAATGGGATGTGTCCAGGTTGTGTTTTGGGGTGTCTCCTTTCGCGGCCACTAGGCCTACCCACACAAGTGAGGTATCATTTTTATCGGGAGACTTGGGGGAACGCTGGGTGGAAGGAAATTTGTGGCTCCTCTCAGATTCCAGAACTTTCTGTCACCGAAATGTGAGGAAAATGCATTTTTTAAGCCAAAAATTGAGGTTTGCAAAGGATTCTGGGTAACAGAACCAGGTCAGAGCCCCACAAGTCACCCCATCTTGGATTCCCCTAGGTCTCTAGTTTTAAAAAAAAATGCACAGGTTTGGTAGGTTTCCCTAGGTGCCGGCTGAGCTAGAGACCAAAATCTACAGGTAGGCACTTTGCAAAAAACAGCTCTGTTTTCTTTCAAAAAATGGGATGTGTCCACGTTGTGTTTTGGGGTGTCTCCTGTCGCGGCCACTAGGCCTACCCACACAAGTGAGGTATCATTTTTATCGGGAGACTTGGGGGAACGCTGGGTGGAAGGAAATTTGTGGCTCCTCTCAGATTCCAGAACTTTCTGTCACCGAAATGTGAGGAAAATTGTTTTTTTTAGCCAAAATTTGAGGTTTGCAAAGGATTCTGGGTAACAGAACCTGGTCACAGCCCCACAAGTCACCCCATCTTGGATTCCCCTAGGTCTCTAGTTTTAAAAAATGCACAGGTTTGGTAGGTTTCCCTAGGTGCCGGCTGAGCTAGAGGCCAAAATCTACAGGTAGACACTTTGCAAAAAACAGCTCTGTTTTCTTTCAAAAAATGGGATGTGTCCACGTTGTGTTTTGGGGTGTCTCCTTTCGCGGCCACTAGGCCTACCCACACAAGTGAGGTATCATTTTTATCGGGAGACTTGGGGGAACGCTGGGTGGAAGGAAATTTGTGGCTCCTCTCAGATTCCAGAACTTTCTGTCACCGAAATGTGAGGAAAATGCATTTTTTAAGCCAAAAATTGAGGTTTGCAAAGGATTCTGGGTAACAGAACCTGGTCAGAGCCCCACAAGTCACCCCATCTTGGATTCCCCTAGGTCTCTAGTTTTACAAAATGCACAGGTTTGGTAGGTTTCCCTAGGTGCCAGCTGAGCTAGAGGCCAAAATCTACAGGTAGGCACTTTGCAAAAAAAAGCTCTGCTTTCTTTAAAAAAATGGGATGTGTCCACGTTGTGTTTTGGGGCGTCTCTTGTCGCGGCCGCTAGGCCTACCCGCACAAGTGAGGTATCATTTTTATTGGGAGACTTGGGGGAACGCTGGGTGGAAGGAAATTTGTGGCTCCTCTCAGATTCCAGAACTTTCTGTCACCGAAATGTGAGGAAAATGCATTTTTTAAGCCAAAATTGAGGTTTGCAAAGGATTCTGGGTAACAGAACCTGGTCAGAGCCCCACAAGTCACCCCATCTTGGATTCCCCTAGGTCTCTAGTTTAAGAAGAAAATGCGCAGGTTTGGTAGGTTTCGCTAGGTGCCGGCTGAGCTAGAGACCAAAATCTACAGGTAGGCACTTTGTAAAAAACAGCTCTGTTTTCTTTAAAAAAATGGGATGTGTCCACGATGTGTTTTTGGGCGTGTTCTGTCGCGGCCGCTAGGCCTACCCACACAAGTGAGGTATCATTTTTATCGGGAGACTTGGGGGAACGCTGGGTGGAAGGAAATTTGTGGCTCCTCTCAGATTCCAGAACTTTCTGTCACCGAAATGTGAGGAAAATTGTTTTTTTAGCCAAAATTGGAGGTTTGCAAAGGATTCTGGGTAACAGAACCTGGTCACAGCCCCACAAGTCACCCCATCTTGGATTCCCCTAGGTCTCTAGTTGTCAAAAATGCACAGGTTTGGTAGGTTTCCCTAGGTGCCGGCTGAGCTAGAGGCCAAAATCTACAGGTAGGCACTTTGCAGAAAACAGTTCTGTTTTCTTTAAAAAAATGTGATGTGTCCACGTTGTGTTGTGGTGCGTCTCCTGTCGCGGCCGCTAGGCCTACCCACACAAGTGAGGTATCATTTTTATCGGGAGACTTGGGGGAACGCTGGGTGGAAGGAAATTTGTGGCTACCCTCAGATTCCAGAACTTTCTGTCACCAAAATGTGAGGAAAATGCGTTTCTTTAGCCAAAAATTGAGGTTTGCAAAGGATTCTGGGTAACAGAACCTGGTCAGAGCCCCACAAGTCACCCCATCTTGGATTCCCCTAGGTCCCTAGTTTTAAAAAATGCACAGGTTTGGCAGGTTTCCCTAGGTGCCGGCTGAGCTAGAGGCCAAAATCTACAGGTAGGCACTTTGCAAAAAACAGCTCTGCTTTCTTTTAAAAAATGGGATGTGTCCATATTGTGCTTTGGGGCGTGTCTTGTCGCGGCCGCTAGGCCTAGCCACACAAGTGAGGTATCATTTTTATCTGGAGACTTGGGGGAACGCTGGATGGAAGGAAATTTGTGGCTCCTCTCAGATTCCAGAACTTTCTGTCACCGAAATGTGAGGAAAATGCATTTTTTAAGCCAAACATTGAGGTTTGCAAAGGATTCTGGGTAACAGAACCTGGTCAGAGCCCCACAAGTCACCCCATCTTGGATTCCCCTAGGTCTCTAGTTTTAAAAAGAAATGCACAGGTTTGGTAGGTTTCCCTAGGTGCCGGCTGAGCTAGAGACCAAAATCTACAGGTAGGCACTTTGCAAAAAACAGCTATGTTTTCTGTGATGTGTCCATGTTGTGTTTTGGGGCATATCCTGTCGCGGGCGCTACGCCTACCCACACAAGTGAGTTACCATTTTTATCGGGTGACTTGGCGGAGCGCTGGATGGTAGGACATTTGTGGCTCCTCTCAGATTCCAGAACTTTCTGTCACCGAAATGTGAGGAAAATGCGTTTTTTTAGCCAAAAATTGAGGTTTGCAAAGGATTCTGGGTAACGGAACCTGGTCAGAGCCCCACAAGTCACCCCATCTTGGATTCCCCTACGTCTCTAGTTGTAAAAAATGCACAGGTTTGGTAGGTTTCCCTAGGTGCCGGCTGAGCTAGAGGCCAAAATCTACAGGTAGGCACTTTGCAAAATACAGTTCTGTTTTCTTTTAAAAAATGGGATGTGTCCACGTTGTGTTTTGGGGCGTCTCCTGTCGCGGCCGCTAGGCCTACCCACACAAGTGAGGTATCATTTTTATCGGGAGACTTGGGGGAACGCTGGGTGGAAGGAAATTTGGGGTTCCTCTCAGATTCCAGAACTTTCTGTCACCGAAATGTGAGGAAAATGCGTTTTGTTAGCCAAAAATTGAGGTTAGCAAAGTATTCTGGGTAACAGAACCTGGTCAGAGCCCCACAAGTCACGCCATCTTGGATTCCCCTAGGTCTCTAGTTTTCAAAAATGCACAGGTTTGGTAGGTTTCCCTAGGTGCCGGCTGAGCTAGAGGCCAAAATCTACAGGTAGGCACTTTGCAAAAAACAGTTCTGTTTTCTTTCAAAAAATGGGATGTGTCCACGTTGTGTTTTGGAGCGTTTTCTGACGCGGCCGCTAGGCCTACCCACACAAGAGAGGTATCATTTTTATCGGGAGATTTGGGGGAACGCTGGGTGGAAGGAAATTTGTGGCTCCTCTCAGATTCCAGAACTTTCTGTCACCGAAATGTGAGGAAAATGCGTTTCTTTAGCCAAAAATTGAGGTTTGCAAAGGATTCTGGGTAACAGAACCTGGTCAGAGCCCCACAAGTCACCCCATCTTGGATTCCCCTAGGTCCCTAGTTGTCAAAAATGCACAGGTTTGGTAGGTTTCCCTAGGTGCCGGCTGAGCTAGAGGCCAAAATCTACAGGTAGGCACTTTGCAGAAAACAGTTCTGTTTTCTTTCAAAAAATGTGATGTGTCCACGTTGTGTTTTGGTGCGTCTGCTGTCGCGGCCGCTAGGCCTACCCACACAAGTGAGGTATCATTTTTATCGGGAGACTTGGGGGAACGCTGGGTGGAAGGAAATTTGTGGCTCCCCTCAGATTCCAGAACTTTCTGTCACCAAAATGTGAGGAAAATGCGTTTCTTTAGCCAAAAATTGAGGTTTGCAAAGGATTCTGGGTAACAGAACCTGGTCAGAGCCCCACAAGTCACCCCATCTTGGATTCCCCTAGGTCCCTAGTTTTCAAAAATGCACAGGTTTGGCAGGTTTCCCTAGGTGCCGGCTGAGCTAGAGGCCAAAATCTACAGGTAGGCACTTTGCAAAAAACAGCTCTGCTTTCTTTTAAAAAATGGGATGTGTCCACGTTGTGTTTTGGGGTGTCTCTTGTAGCGGCCGCTAGGCCTAGCCACACAAGTGAGGTATCATTTTTATCTTGAGACTTGGGGGAACGCTGGGTGGAAGCAAATTTGTGGCTCCTCTCAGATTCCAGAACTTTCTGTCACCGAAATGTGAGGAAAATGCATTTTTTAAGCCAAAAATTGAGGTTTGCAAAGGATTCTGGGTAACAGAACCAGGTCAGAGCCCCACAAGTCACCCCATCTTGGATTCCCCTAGGTCTCTAGTTTTAAAAAAAAATGCACAGGTTTGGTAGGTTTCCCTAGGTGCCGGCTGAGCTAGAGACCAAAATCTACAGGTAGGCACTTTGCAAAAAACAGCTCTGTTTTCTTTAAAAAAATGGGATGTGTCCACGTTGTGTTTTGGGGTGTCTCCTGTCGCGGCCGCTAGGCCTACCCACACAAGTGAGGTATCATTTTTATCGGGAGACTTGGGGGAACGCTGGGTGGAAGGAAATTTGTGGCTCCCCTCAGATTCCAGAACTTTCTGTCACCAAAATGTGAGGAAAATGCGTTTCTTTAGCCAAAAATTGAGGTTTGCAAAGGATTCTGGGTAACAGAACCTGGTCAGAGCCCCACAAGTCACCCCATCTTGGATTCCCCTAGGTCTCTAGTTTAAAAAGAAAATGCACAGGTTTGGTAGGTTTCGCTAGTTGCCGGCTGAGCTAGAGACCAAAATCTACAGGTAGGCACTTTGTAAAAAACAGCTCTGTTTTCTTTAAAAAAATGGGATGTGTCCACGTTGTGTTTTTGGGTGAGTTCTGTCGCGGCCGCTAGGCCTACCCACACAAGTGAGGTATCATTTTTATCGGGAGACTTGGGGGAACGCTGGGTGGAAGGAAATTTGTGGCTCCTCTCAGATTCCAGAACTTTCTGTCACCGAAATGTGAGGAAAATTGTTTTTTTTAGCCAAAATTTGAGGTTTGCAAAGGATTCTGGGTAACAGAACCTGGTCACAGCCCCACAAGTCACCCCATCTTGGATTCCCCTAGGTCTCTAGTTTTAAAAAATGCACAGGTTTGGTAGGTTTCCCTAGGTGCCGGCTGAGCTAGAGGCCAAAATCTACAGGTAGACACTTTGCAAAAAACAGCTCTGTTTTCTTTCAAAAAATGGGATGTGTCCACGTTGTGTTTTGGGGTGTCTCCTTTCGCGGCCACTAGGCCTACCCACACAAGTGAGGTATCATTTTTATCGGGAGACTTGGGGGAACGCTGGGTGGAAGGAAATTTGTGGCTCCTCTCAGATTCCAGAACTTTCTGTCACCGAAATGTGAGGAAAATGCATTTTTTAAGCCAAAAATTGAGGTTTGCAAAGGATTCTGGGTAACAGAACCTGGTCAGAGCCCCACAAGTCACCCCATCTTGGATTCCCCTAGGTCTCTAGTTTTACAAAATGCATAGGTTTGGTAGGTTTCCCTAGGTGCCAGCTGAGCTAGAGGCCAAAATCTACAGGTAGGCACTTTGCAAAAAAAAGCTCTGCTTTCTTTAAAAAAATGGGATGTGTCCACGTTGTGTTTTGGGGCGTGTCTTGTCGCGGCCGCTAGGCCTACCCGCACAAGTGAGGTATCATTTTTATTGGGAGACTTGGGGGAACGCTGGGTGGAAGGAAATTTGTGGCTCCTCTCAGATTCCAGAACTTTCTGTCACCGAAATGTGAGGAAAATGCATTTTTTAAGCCAAAATTGAGGTTTGCAAAGGATTCTGGGTAACAGAACCTGGTCACAGCCCCACAAGTCACCCCATCTTGGATTCCCCTAGGTCTCTAGTTTAAAAAGAAAATGCACAGGTTTGGTAGGTTTCGCTAGGTGCCGGCTGAGCTAGAGACCAAAATCTACAGGTAGGCACTTTGTAAAAAACAGCTCCGTTTTCTTTAAAAAAATGGGATGTGTCCACGTTGTGTTTTTGGGTGTGTTCTGTCGCGGCCGCTAGGCCTACCCACACAAGTGAGGTATCATTTTTATCAGGAGACTTGGGGGAACGCTGGGTGGAAGCAAATTTGTGGCTCCTCTCAGATTCCAGAACTTTCTGTCACCGAAATGTGAGGAAAATGCATTTTTTAAGCCAAAAATTGAGGTTTGCAAAGGATTCTGGGTAACAGAACCAGGTCAGAGCCCCACAAGTCACCCCATCTTGGATTCCCCTAGGTCTCTAGTTTTAAAAAAAAATGCACAGGTTTGGTAGGTTTCCCTAGGTGCCGGCTGAGCTAGAGACCAAAATCTACAGGTAGGCACTTTGCAAAAAACAGCTCTGTTTTCTTTCAAAAAATGGGATGTGTCCACGTTGTGTTTTGGGGTGTCTCCTGTCGCGGCCGCTAGGCCTACCCACACAAGTGAGGTATCATTTTTATCGGGAGACTTGGGGGAACGCTGGGTGGAAGGAAATTTGTGGCTCCCCTCAGATTCCAGAACTTTCTGTCACCAAAATGTGAGGAAAATGCGTTTCTTTAGCCAAAAATTGAGGTTTGCAAAGGATTCTGGGTAACAGAACCTGGTCAGAGCCCCACAAGTCACCCCATCTTGGATTCCCCTAGGTCTCTAGTTTAAAAAGAAAATGCACAGGTTTGGTAGGTTTCGCTAGGTGCCGGCTGAGCTAGAGACCAAAATCTACAGGTAGGCACTTTGTAAAAAACAGCTCTGTTTTCTTTAAAAAAATGGGATGTGTCCACGTTGTGTTTTTGGGTGTGTTCTGTCGCGGCCGCTAGGCCTACCCACACAAGTGAGGTATCATTTTTATCGGGAGACTTGGGGGAACGCTGGGTGGAAGGAAATTTGTGGCTCCTCTCAGATTCCAGAACTTTCTGTCACCGAAATGTGAGGAAAATTGTTTTTTTTAGCCAAAATTTGAGGTTTGCAAAGGATTCTGGGTAACAGAACCTGGTCACAGCCCCACAAGTCACCCCATCTTGGATTCCCCTAGGTCTCTAGTTTTAAAAAATGCACAGGTTTGGTAGGTTTCCCTAGGTGCCGGCTGAGCTAGAGGCCAAAATCTACAGGTAGACACTTTGCAAAAAACAGCTCTGTTTTCTTTCAAAAAATGGGATGTGTCCACGTTGTGTTTTGGGGTGTCTCCTTTCGCGGCCACTAGGCCTACCCACACAAGTGAGGTATCATTTTTATCGGGAGACTTGGGGGAACGCTGGGTGGAAGGAAATTTGTGGCTCCTCTCAGATTCCAGAACTTTCTGTCACCGAAATGTGAGGAAAATGCATTTTTTAAGCCAAAAATTGAGGTTTGCAAAGGATTCTGGGTAACAGAACCTGGTCAGAGCCCCACAAGTCACCCCATCTTGGATTCCCCTAGGTCTCTAGTTTTACAAAATGCATAGGTTTGGTAGGTTTCCCTAGGTGCCAGCTGAGCTAGAGGCCAAAATCTACAGGTAGGCACTTTGCAAAAAAAAGCTCTGCTTTCTTTAAAAAAATGGGATGTGTCCACGTTGTGTTTTGGGGCGTGTCTTGTCGCGGCCGCTAGGCCTACCCGCACAAGTGAGGTATCATTTTTATTGGGAGACTTGGGGGAACGCTGGGTGGAAGGAAATTTGTGGCTCCTCTCAGATTCCAGAACTTTCTGTCACCGAAATGTGAGGAAAATGCATTTTTTAAGCCAAAATTGAGGTTTGCAAAGGATTCTGGGTAACAGAACCTGGTCACAGCCCCACAAGTCACCCCATCTTGGATTCCCCTAGGTCTCTAGTTTAAAAAGAAAATGCACAGGTTTGGTAGGTTTCGCTAGGTGCCGGCTGAGCTAGAGACCAAAATCTACAGGTAGGCACTTTGTAAAAAACAGCTCTGTTTTCTTTAAAAAAATGGGATGTGTCCACGTTGTGTTTTTGGGTGTGTTCTGTCGCGGCCGCTAGGCCTACCCACACAAGTGAGGTATCATTTTTATCAGGAGACTTGGGGGCACGGTGGGTGGAAGGAAATTTGTGGCTCCTCTCAGATTCCAGAACTTTCTGTCACCAAAATGTGAGGAAAATGCGTTTTTTTAGCCAAAATTTGATGTTTGCAAAGGATTCTGGGTAACAGAACCTGGTCAGAGCCCCACAAGTCACCCCATCTTGGATTCCCCTGGGTCTCTAGTTTTAAAAAATGCACAGGTTTGGTAGGTTTCCCTAGGTGCCGGCTGAGCTAGAGATCAAAATCTACAGGTAGGCACTTTGCAAAAAACAGCTCTGTTTTCTTTAAAAAAATGGGATGTGTCCAAGTTGTGTTTTGGGGTGTCTCCTTTCGCGGCCACTAGGCTTAGCCATACAAGTGAGGTATCATTTTTATCGGGAGACTTGGGGGAACGCTGGGTGGAAGGAAATTTGTGGCTCCTCTCAGATTCCAGAACTTTCTGTCACCGAAATGTGAGGAAAATTGTTTTTTTAGCCAAAATTGGAGGTTTGCAAAGGATTCTGGGTAACAGAACCTGGTCACAGCCCCACAAGTCACCCCATCTTGGATTCCCCTAGGTCTCTAGTTGTCAAAAATGCACAGGTTTGGTAGGTTTCCCTAGGTGCCGGCTGAGCTAGAGGCCAAAATCTACAGGTAGGCACTTTGCAGAAAACAGTTCTGTTTTCTTTCAAAAAATGTGATGTGTCCACGTTGTGTTTTGGTGCGTCTCCTGTCGCGGCCGCTAGGCCTACCCACACAAGTGAGGTATCATTTTTATCGGGAGACTTGGGGGAACGCTGGGTGGAAGGAAATTTGTGGCTCCCCTCAGATTCCAGATCTTTCTGTCACCAAAATGTGAGGAAAATGCGTTTCTTTAGCCAAAAATTGAGGTTTGCAAAGGATTCTGGGTAACAGAACCTGGTCAGAGCCCCACAAGTCACCCCATCTTGGATTTCCCTAGGTCCCTAGTTTTCAAAAATGCACAGGTTTGGCAGGTTTCCCTAGGTGCCGGCTGAGCTAGAGGCCAAAATCTACAGGTAGGCACTTTGCAAAAAACAGCTCTGCTTTCTTTTAAAAAATGGGATGTGTCCACGTTGTGTTTTGGGGTGTCTCTTGTAGCGGCCGCTAGGCCTAGCCACACAAGTGAGGTATCATTTTTATCTTGAGACTTGGGGGAACGCTGGGTGGAAGCAAATTTGTGGCTCCTCTCAGATTCCAGAACTTTCTGTCACCGAAATGTGAGGAAAATGCATTTTTTAAGCCAAAAATTGAGGTTTGCAAAGGATTCTGGGTAACAGAACCTGGTCAGAGCCCCACAAGTCACCCCATCTTGGATTCCCCTAGGTCTCTAGTTTTAAAAAAAAATGCACAGGTTTGGTAGGTTTCCCTAGGTGCCGGCTGAGCTAGAGACCAAAATCTACAGGTAGGCACTTTGCAAAAAACAGCTCTGTTTTCTTTCAAAAAATGGGATGTGTCCACGTTGTGTTTTGGGGTGTCTCCTGTCGCGGCCACTAGGCCTACCCATACAAGTGAGGTATCATTTTTATCGGGAGAGTTGGGGGAACGCTGGGTGGAAGGAAATTTGTGGCTCCTCTCAGATTCCAGAACTTTCTGTCACCGAAATGTGAGGAAAATTGTTTTTTTTAGCCAAAATTTGAGGTTTGCAAAGGATTCTGGGTAACAGAACCTGGTCACAGCCCCACAAGTCACCCCATCTTGGATTCCCCTAGGTCTCTAGTTTAAAAAAATGCACAGGTTTGGTAGGTTTCCCTAGGTGCCGGCTGAGCTAGAGGCCAAAATCTACAGGTAGACACTTTGCAAAAAACAGCTCTGTTTTCTTTAAAAAAATGGGATGTGTCCATGTTGTGTTTTGGGGTGTCTCCTTTCGCGGCCACTAGGCCTACCCACACAAGTGAGGTATCATTTTTATCGGGAGACTTGGGGGAACGCTGGGTGGAAGGAAATTTGTGGCTCCTCTCAGATTCCAGAACTTTCTGTCACCGAAATGTGAGGAAAATGCATTTTTTAAGCCAAAAATTGAGGTTTGCAAAGGATTCTGGGTAACAGAACCAGGTCAGAGCCCCACAAGTCACCCCATCTTGGATTCCCCTAGGTCTCTAGTTTTAAAAAAAAATGCACAGGTTTGGTAGGTTTCCCTAGGTGCCGGCTGAGCTAGAGACCAAAATCTACAGGTAGGCACTTTGCAAAAAACAGCTCTGTTTTCTTTCAAAAAATGGGATGTGTCCACGTTGTGTTTTGGGGTGTCTCCTGTCGCGGCCACTAGGCCTACCCACACAAGTGAGGTATCATTTTTATCGGGAGACTTGGGGGAACGCTGGGTGGAAGGAAATTTGTGGCTCCTCTCAGATTCCAGAACTTTCTGTCACCGAAATGTGAGGAAAATTGTTTTTTTTAGCCAAAATTTGAGGTTTGCAAAGGATTCTGGGTAACAGAACCTGGTCACAGCCCCACAAGTCACCCCATCTTGGATTCCCCTAGGTCTCTAGTTTTAAAAAATGCACAGGTTTGGTAGGTTTCCCTAGGTGCCGGCTGAGCTAGAGGCCAAAATCTACAGGTAGACACTTTGCAAAAAACAGCTCTGTTTTCTTTCAAAAAATGGGATGTGTCCACGTTGTGTTTTGGGGTGTCTCCTTTCGCGGCCACTAGGCCTACCCACACAAGTGAGGTATCATTTTTATCGGGAGACTTGGGGGAACGCTGGGTGGAAGGACGTTTGTGGCTCCTCTCAGATTCCAGAACTTTCTGTCACCGAAATGTGAGGAAAATTCATTTTTTAAGCCAAAAATTGAGGTTTGCAAAGGATTCTGGGTAACAGAACCTGGTCAGAGCCCCACAAGTCACCCCATCTTGGATTCCCCTAGGTCTCTAGTTTTACAAAATGCACAGGTTTGTTAGGTTTCCCTAGGTGCCAGCTGAGCTAGAGGCCAAAATCTACAGGTAGGCACTTTGCAAAAAAAAGCTCTGCTTTCTTTAAAAAAATGGGATGTGTCCACGTTGTGTTTTGGGGCGTCTCTTGTTGCGGCCGCTAGGCCTACCCGCACAAGTGAGGTATCATTTTTATTGGGAGACTTGGGGGAACGCTGGGTGGAAGGAAATTTGTGGCTCCTCTCAGATTCCAGAACTTTCTGTCACCGAAATGTGAGTAAAATGCATTTTTTAAGCCAAAATTGAGGTTTGCAAAGGATTCTGGGTAACAGAACCTGGTCAGAGCCCCACAAGTCACCCCATCTTGGATTCCCCTAGGTCTCTAGTTTAAAAAGAAAATGCGCAGGTTTGGTAGGTTTCGCTAGGTGCCGGCTGAGCTAGAGACCAAAATCTACAGGTAGGCACTTTGTAAAAAACAGCTCTGTTTTCTTTAAAAAAATGGGATGTGTCCACGTTGTGTTTTTGGGCGTGTTCTGTCGCGGCCGCTTGGCCTACCCACACAAGTGAGGTATCATTTTTATCAGGAGACTTGGGGGAACGCTGGGTGGAAGGAAATTTGTGGCTCCTCTCAGATTCCAGAACTTTCTGTCACCAAAATGTGAGGAAAATGCGTTTTTTTAGCCAAAATGTGAGGTTTGCAAAGGATTCTGGGTAACAGAACCTGGTCAGAGCCCCACAAGTCACCCCATCTTGGATTCCCCTGTGTCTCTAGTTTTAAAAAATGCACAGGTTTGGTAGGTTTCCCTAGGTGCCGGCTGAGCTAGAGATCAAAATCTACAGGTAGGCACTTTGCAAAAAACAGCTCTGTTTTCTTTAAAAAAATGGGATGTGTCCAAGTTGTGTTTTGGGGTGTCTCCTTTCGCGGCCACTAGGCCTAGCCACACAAGTGAGGTATCATTTTTATCGGGAGACTTGGGGGAACGCTGGGTGGAAGGAAATTTGTGGCTCCTCTCAGATTCCAGAACTTTCTGTCACCGAAATGTGAGGAAAATTGTTTTTTTAGCCAAAATTGGAGGTTTGCAAAGGATTCTGGGTAACAGAACCTGGTCACAGCCCCACAAGTCACCCCATCTTGGATTCCCCTAGGTCTCTAGTTGTCAAAAATGCACAGGTTTGGTAGGTTTCCCTAGGTGCCGGCTGAGCTAGAGGCCAAAATCTACAGGTAGGCACTTTGCAGAAAACAGTTCTGTTTTCTTTCAAAAAATGTGATGTGTCCACGTTGTGTTGTGGTGCGTCTCCTGTCGCGGCCGCTAGGCCTACCCACACAAGTGAGGTATCATTTTTATCGGGAGACTTGGGGGAACGCTGGGTGGAAGGAAATTTGTGGCTACCGTCAGATTCCAGAACTTTCTGTCACCAAAATGTGAGGAAAATGCGTTTCTATAGCCAAAAATTGAGGTTTGCAAAGGATTCTGGGTAACAGAACCTGGTCAGAGCCCCACAAGTCACCCCATCTTGGATTCCCCTAGGTCCCTAGTTTTAAAAAATGCACAGGTTTGGCAGGTTTCCCTAGGTGCCGGCTGAGCTAGAGGCCAAAATCTACAGGTAGGCACTTTGCAAAAAACAGCTCTGCTTTCTTTTAAAAAATGGGATGTGTCCATATTGTGCTTTGGGGCGTGTCTTGTCGCGGCCGCTAGGCCTAGCCACACAAGTGAGGTATAATTTTTATCTGGAGACTTGGGGGAACGCTGGGTGGAAGGAAATTTGTGGCTCCTCTCAGATTCCAGAACTTTCTGTCACCGAAATGTGAGGAAAATGCATTTTTTAAGCCAAACATTGAGGTTTGCAAAGGATTCTGGGTAACAGAACCTGGTCAGAGCCCCACAAGTCACCCCATCTTGGATTCCCCTAGGTCTCTAGTTTTAAAAAAAAATGCACAGGTTTGGTAGGTTTCCCTAGGTGCCGGCTGAGCTAGAGACCAAAATCTACAGGTAGGCACTTTGCAAAAAACAGCTCTGTTTTCTTTCAAAAAATGGGATGTGTCCACGTTGTGTTTTGGGGTGTCTCCTGTCGCGGCCACTAGGCCTACCCATACAAGTGAGGTATCATTTTTATCGGGAGAGTTGGGGGAACACTGGATGGAAGGAAATTTGTGGCTCCTCTCAGATTCCAGAACTTTCTGTCACCGAAATGTGAGGAAAATTGTTTTTTTTAGCCAAAATTTGAGGTTTGCAAAGGATTCTGGGTAACAGAACCTGGTCACAGCCCCACAAGTCACCCCATCTTGGATTCCCCTAGGTCTCTAGTTTAAAAAAATGCACAGGTTTGGTAGGTTTCCCTAGGTGCCGGCTGAGCTAGAGGCCAAAATCTACAGGTAGACACTTTGCAAAAAACAGCTCTGTTTTCTTTAAAAAAATGGGATGTGTCCATGTTGTGTTTTGGGGTGTCTCCTTTCGCGGCCACTAGGCCTACCCACACAAGTGAGGTATCATTTTTATCGAGAGACTTGGGGGAACGCTGGGTGGAAGGAAATTTGTGGCTCCTCTCAGATTCCAGAACTTTCTGTCACCGAAATGTGAGGAAAATGCATTTTTTAAGCCAAAAATTGAGGTTTGCAAAGGATTCTGGGTAACAGAACCAGGTCAGAGCCCCACAAGTCACCCCATCTTGGATTCCCCTAGGTCTCTAGTTTTAAAAAAAAATGCACAGGTTTGGTAGGTTTCCCTAGGTGCCGGCTGAGCTAGAGACCAAAATCTACAGGTAGGCACTTTGCAAAAAACAGCTCTGTTTTCTTTAAAAAAATGGGATGTGTCCACGTTGTGTTTTGGGGTGTCTCCTGTCGCGGCCACTAGGCCTACCCACACAAGTGAGGTATCATTTTTATCGGGAGACTTGGGGGAACGCTGGGTGGAAGGAAATTTGTGGCTCCTCTCAGATTCCAGAACTTTCTGTCACCGAAATGTGAGGAAAATTGTTTTTTTTAGCCAAAATTTGAGGTTTGCAAAGGATTCTGGGTAACAGAACCTGGTCACAGCCCCACAAGTCACCCCATCTTGGATTCCCCTAGGTCTCTAGTTTTAAAAAATGCACAGGTTTGGTAGGTTTCCCTAGGTGCCGGCTGAGCTAGAGGCCAAAATCTACAGGTAGACACTTTGCAAAAAACAGCTCTGTTTTCTTTCAAAAAATGGGATGTGTCCACGTTGTGTTTTGGGGTGTCTCCTTTCGCGGCCACTAGGCCTACCCACACAAGTGAGGTATCATTTTTATCGGGAGACTTGGGGGAACGCTGGGTGGAAGGAAATTTGTGGCTCCTCTCAGATTCCAGAACTTTCTGTCACCGAAATGTGAGGAAAATGCATTTTTTAAGCCAAAAATTGAGGTTTGCAAAGGATTCTGGGTAACAGAACCTGGTCAGAGCCCCACAAGTCACCCCATCTTGGATTCCCCTAGGTCTCTAGTTTTACAAAATGCACAGGTTTGGTAGGTTTCCCTAGGTGCCAGCTGAGCTAGAGGCCAAAATCTACAGGTAGGCACTTTGCAAAAAAAAGCTCTGCTTTCTTTAAAAAAATGGGATGTGTCCACGTTGTGTTTTGGGGCGTCTCTTGTCGCGGCCGCTAGGCCTACCCGCACAAGTGAGGTATCATTTTTATTGGGAGACTTGGGGGAACGCTGGGTGGAAGGAAATTTGTGGCTCCTCTCAGATTCCAGAACTTTCTGTCACCGAAATGTGAGGAAAATGCATTTTTTAAGCCAAAATTGAGGTTTGCAAAGGATTCTGGGTAACAGAACCTGGTCAGAGCCCCACAAGTCACCCCATCTTGGATTCCCCTAGGTCTCTAGTTTAAAAAGAAAATGCACAGGTTTGGTAGGTTTCGCTAGGTGCCGGCTGAGCTAGAGACCAAAATCTACAGGTAGGCACTTTGTAAAAAACAGCTCTGTTTTCTTTAAAAAAATGGGATGTGTCCACGTTGTGTTTTTGGGCGTGTTCTGTCGCGGCCGCTAGGCCTACCCACACAAGTGAGGTATCATTTTTATCAGGAGACTTGGGGGAACGGTGGGTGGAAGGAAATTTGTGGCTCCTCTCAGATTCCAGAACTTTCTGTCACCAAAATGTGAGGAAAATGCGTTTTTTTAGCCAAAATTTGAGGTTTGCAAAGGATTCTGGGTAACAGAACCTGGTCAGAGCCCCACAAGTCACCCCATCTTGGATTCCCCTGGGTCTCTAGTTTTAAAAAATGCACAGGTTTGGTAGGTTTCCCTAGGTGCCGGCTGAGCTAGAGATCAAAATCTACAGGTAGGCACTTTGCAAAAAACAGCTCTGTTTTCTTTAAAAAAATGGGATGTGTCCAAGTTGTGTTTTGGGGTGTCTCCTTTCGCGGCCACTAGGCCTAGCCACACAAGTGAGGTATCATTTTTATCGGGAGACTTGGGGGAACGCTGGGTGGAAGGAAATTTGTGGCTCCTCTCAGATTCCAGAACTTTCTGTCACCGAAATGTGAGGAAAATTGTTTTTTTAGCCAAAATTGGAGGTTTGCAAAGGATTCTGGGTAACAGAACCTGGTCACAGCCCCACAAGTCACCCCATCTTGGATTCCCCTAGGTCTCTAGTTGTCAAAAATGCACAGGTTTGGTAGGTTTCCCTAGGTGCCGGCTGAGCTAGAGGCCAAAATCTACAGGTAGGCACTTTGCAGAAAACAGTTCTGTTTTCTTTCAAAAAATGTGATGTGTCCACGTTGTGTTTTGGTGCGTCTCCTGTCGCGGCCGCTAGGCCTACCCACACAAGTGAGGTATCATTTTTATCGGGAGACTTGGGGGAACGCTGGGTGGAAGGAAATTTGTGGCTACCCTCAGATTCCAGAACTTTCTGTCACCAAAATGTGAGGAAAATGCGTTTCTTTAGCCAAAAATTGAGGTTTGCAAAGGATTCTGGGTAACAGAACCTGGTCAGAGCCCCACAAGTCACCCCATCTTGGATTCCCCTAGGTCCCTAGTTTTCAAAAATGCACAGGTTTGGCAGGTTTCCCTAGGTGCCGGCTGAGCTAGAGGCCAAAATCTACAGGTAGGCACTTTGCAAAAAACAGCTCTGCTTTCTTTTAAAAAATGGGATGTGTCCACGTTGTGCTTTGGGGCGTGTCTTGTCGCGGCCGCTAGGCCTAGCCACACAAGTGAGGTATCATTTTTATCTGGAGACTTGGGGGAACGCTGGGTGGAAGGAAATTTGTGGCTCCTCTCAGATTCCAGAACTTTCTGTCACCGAAATGTGAGGAAAATGCATTTTTTAAGCCAAACATTGAGGTTTGCAAAGGATTCTGGGTAACAGAACCTGGTCAGAGCCCCACAAGTCACCCCATCTTGGATTCCCCTAGGTCTCTAGTTTTAAAAAAAAATGCACAGGTTTGGTAGGTTTCCCTAGGTGCCGGCTGAGCTAGAGACCAAAATCTACAGGTAGGCACTTTGCAAAAAACAGCTATGTTTTCTGTGATGTGTCCATGTTGTGTTTTGGGGCATATCCTGTCGCGGGCGCTACGCCTACCCACACAAGTGAGTTACCATTTTTATCGGGTGACTTGGCGGAGCGCTGGATGGTAGGACATTTGTGGCTCCTCTCAGATTCCAGAACTTTCTGTCACCGAAATGTGAGGAAAATGCATTTTGTTAGCCAAAAATTGAGGTTTGCAAAGGATTCTGGGTAACGGAACCTGGTCAGAGCCCCACAAGTCACCCCATCTTGGATTCCCCTACGTCTCTAGTTGTAAAAAATGCACAGGTTTGGTAGGTTTCCCTAGGTGCCGGCTGAGCTAGAGGCCAAAATCTACAGGTAGGCACTTTGCAAAATACAGTTCTGTTTTCTTTTAAAAAATGGGATGTGTCCACGTTGTGTTTTGGGGCGTCTCCTGTCGCGGCCGCTAGGCCTACCCACACAAGTGAGGTATCATTTTTATCGGGAGACTTGGGGGAACGCTGGGTGGAAGGAAATTTGTGGTTCCTCTCAGATTCCAGAACTTTCTGTCACCGAAATGTGAGGAAAATGCGTTTTGTTAGCCAAAAATTGAGGTTAGCAAAGTATTCTGGGTAACAGAACCTGGTCAGAGCCCCACAAGTCACGCCATCTTGGATTCCCCTAGGTCTCTAGTTTTCAAAAATGCACAGGTTTGGTAGGTTTCCCTAGGTGCCGGCTGAGCTAGAGGCCAAAATCTACAGGTAGGCACTTTGCAAAAAACAGTTCTGTTTTCTTTCAAAAAATGGGATGTGTCCACGTTGTGTTTTGGGGCGTCTCCTGTCGCGGCCGCTAGGCCTACCCACACAAGTGAGGTATCATTTTTATCGGGAGATTTGGGGGAAGGCTGGGTGGAAGGAAATTTGTGGCTCCTCTCAGATTCCAGAACTTTCTGTCACCGAAATGTGAGGAAAATGCGTTTCTTTAGCCAAAATTTGAGGTTTGCAAAGGATTCTGGGTAACAGAACCTGGTCAGAGCCCCACAAGTCACCCCATCTTGGATTCCACTAGGTCTCTAGTTTTCACAAATGCACAGGTTTGGTAGGTTTCCCTAGGTGCCGGCTGAACTAGAGGCCAAAATCTACAGGTAGGCACTTTGCAAAAAACAGGTCTGTTTTCTGTGATGTGTCCACGTTGTGTTTTGGGGCATATCCTGTTGCGGGCTCTAGGCCTACCCACACAAGTGAGGTACCATTTTTATCGGGAGACTTGGGGGAGCGCTGGATGGAAGGAAATTTGTGGCTCCCCTCAGATTCCAGAACTTTCTGTCACCGAAATGTGAGGAAAATGCTTTTTTTTAGCCAGAAATTGAGGTTTGCAAAGGATTCTGGGTAACAGAACCTGGTCAGAGCCCCACAATTCACCCCATCTTGGATTCCCCTAGGTCTCTAGTTCTCAAAAATGCAGAGGTTTGGTAGTTTTCCCTAGGTGCCGGCTGAGCTAGAGGCCAAGATCTACAGGTAGGCACTTTGCAAAAAACCGCTCTGTTTTCTTTAAAAAAATGGGATGTGTCCACGCTGTGTTTTGGGGTGCTTCCTGTCGCGGCCGCTAGGCCTACCCACACAAGTGAGATACCATTTTTATCGAGAGACTTGGGGGAGCGCTGGATGGAAGGAAATTTGTGGCTCCTCTCAGATTCCAGAACTTTTTGTCACCGAAATGTGAGGAAAATGCATTTTTTTAGCCAAAATTTGAGGTTTGCAAAGGATTCTGGGTAACAGAACCTGGTCAGAGCCCCACAAGTCACCCCATCTTGGATTCCCCTAGGTCACTAGTTTTAAAAAATGCACAGGTTTGGTAGGTTTCCCTGGGTGCCGGCTGAACTACAGCCCAAAATCTACAGGTAGGCACTTTGCAAAAAACAGGTCTGTTTTCTGTGATGTGTCCACGTTGTGTTTTGGGGCATATCCTGCTGCGGGCGCTAGGCCTACCCACACAAGTGAGGTACCATTTTTATCGGGAGACTTGGGGGAGCGCTGGATGGAAGGAAATTTGTGGCTCCTCTCAGATTCCAGAACTTTCTGTCACCGAAATGTGAGGAAAATGCGTTTTTTTTTGCCAATAATTGAAGTTTGCAAAGGATTCTGGGTAACAGGACCTGGTCAGAGCCCCACAAGTCACCCCATCTTGGATTCCCCTAGGTCTCTAGTTTTCAAAAATGCACAGGTTTGGTAGGTTTCCCGAGGTGCCGGCTGAGCTAGAGGCCAAAATCTGCAGGTAGACACTTTGCTAAAAACAGCTCTGTTTTCTTTCAAAAAATGGGATGTGTCCAATTTGTGTTTTGGGGTGTATCTTGTCGCTGCCGCTAGGCCTACCGACACAAGTCAGGTATCATTTTTATTGTTTTATAGTTTTATCATTTTTATCGGGAGACTTGGGGAAACGCTGGGTGGAAGGAAATTTGTGGCTCCTCTCAGATTCCAGAACTTTCTGTCACCGAAATGTAAAGAAAATGCATTTTTTTAGCCAAAATTTGAGGTTTGCAAAGGATTCTGGGTAACAGAACCTGGTCAGAGCCCCACATGTCACCCCATCTTGGATTCCACTAGGTCTCTAGTTTTAAAAAATGCACAGGTTTGGTAGGTTTCCCTAGGTGCCGGCTGAGCTAGAGGCCAAAATCTACAGGTAGGCACTTTGCTAAAAACAGCTCTGTTTTCTTTCAAAAAATGGGATGTGTCCAATTTGTGTTTTGGGGTGTATCTTGTCGCTGCCGCTAGGCCTACCGACACAAGTGAGGTATCATTTTTATTGTTTTATAGTTTTATCATTTTTATCGGGAGACTTGGGGAAACGCTGGGTGGAAGGAAATTTGTGGCTCCTCTCAGATTCCAGAACTTTCTGTCACCGAAATGTAAAGAAAATGCATTTTTTTAGCCAAAATTTGAGGTTTGCAAAGGATTCTGGGTAACAGAACCTGGTCAGAGCCCCACATGTCACCCCATCTTGGATTCCACTAGGTCTCTAGTTTTAAAAAATGCACAGGTTTGGTAGGTTTCCCTAGGTGCCGGCTGAGCTAGAGGCCAAAATCTACAGGTAGGCACTTTGCAAAAAAACAGCTCTGTTTTCTGTGATGTGTTCACGTTGTGTTTTGGGGCATATCCTGTCGCGGGCGCTAGGCCTACCCACACAAGTGAGATTCCATTTTTATCGGGAGACTTGGGGGAGCGCTGGATGGAAGGAAATTTGTGGCTCCTCTCAGATTCCAGAACTTTCTGTCACCGAAATGTGAGGAAAATGCGTTTTTTTAGCCAAAAATTTAGGTTTGCAAAGGATTCTGGGTAACAGAACCTGGTCAGAGCCCCACAATTCACCCCATCTTGGATTCCCCTAGGTCTCTAGTTCTCAAAAATGCACAGGTTTGGTAGGTTTCCCGAGGTGCCGGCTGAGCTACAGGCCAAAATCTACAGGTAGGCACTTTGCAAAAAACAGCTCTGTTTTCTTTAAAAAACGTGGGATGTGTCCACGTTGTGTTTTGGGGCATATCCTGTCGCGGGCGCTAGGCCTACCCACACAAGTGAGATACAATTTTTATCGGGAGACTTGGGGGAGCGCTGGATGGAAGGAAATTTGTGGCTCCTCTTAGATTCCAGAGCTTTCTGTCACCGAAATGTGAGGAAAATGAGGTTTTTTAGCCAGAAATTGAGGTTTGCAAAGGATTCTGGGTAACAGAACCTGGTCAGAGCCCCACAATTCACCCCATCTTGGATTCCCCTAGGTCTCTAGTTCTCAAAAATGCACAGGTTTGGTAGGTTTTCCGAGGTGCCGGCTGAGCTAGAGGCCAAAATCTACAGGTAGGCACTTTGCAAAAAACAGCTCTGTTTTCTTTAAAAAAATGGGTTGTGTCCACGTTGTGTTTTGGGGCGTCTCCTGTCGCGGGCGCTAGGCCTACCCACACAAGTGAGATACCATTTTTATCGGGAGACTTGGGGGAGCGCTGGATGGAAGGAAATTTGTGGCTCCTCTCAGATTCCAGAACTTTCTGTCACCGAAATGTGAGGAAAATTGTTTTTTTAGCCAAAATTTGAGGTTTGCAAAGGATTCTGGGTAACCGAACCTGGTCACAGCCCCACAAGTCACCCCATCTTGGATTCCCCTAGGTCTATAGTTTTAAAAAATGCACAGGTTTGGTAGGTTTCCCTAGGTGCCGGCTGAGCTAGAGGCCAAAATCTACAGGTAGACACTTTGCAAAAAACAGCTCTGTTTTCTTTAAAAAAATGGGATGTGTCCACGTTGTGTTTTGGGGTGCATCATGTCGCGGCCGCTAGGCCTACCCACACAAGTGAGATATAATTTTTATCAGGAGACTTGGGGGAACGCTGGGTGGAAGGAAATTTGTGGCTCCTCTCAGATTCCAGAACTTTCTGTCACCGAAATGTGAGGAAAATGCGTTTTTTTAGCCAAAATTTGAGGTTTGCAAAGGATTCTGGGTAACTGCACCTGGTCAGAGCCCCACAAGTCACCCCATCTTGGATTCCCCTAGGTCTCTAGTTTTCAAAAACGCAAAGGTTTGGTAGGTTTCCCTAGGTGCCGGCTGAGCTAGAGGCCAAAATCTACAGGTAGGCACTTTGCAAAAAACAGCTCTGTTTTCTTTCAAAAAATGGGATGTGTCCATGTTGTGTTTTGGGGTGTCACTGTCGCGGCCGCTAGGCATACCCACACAAGTGAGGTATAATTTTTATCGGGAGACTTGGGGGAGCGCTGGATGGAAAGAAATTTGTGGCTCCTCTCAGATTCCAGAACTTTCTGTCACCGAAATGTGAGGAAAATGCGTTTTTTTAGCCAAAAATTGAGGTTTGCCAAGGATTCTGGGTAACAGAACCTGGTCAGAGCCCCACAATTCACCCCATCTTGGATTCCCCTAGGTCTCTAGTTCTAAAAAATGCACAGGTTTGGTAGGTTTCCCGAGGTGCCGGCTGAGCTAGAGGCTAAAATCTACAGGTAGGCACTTTGCAAAAAACAGCTCTGTTTTCTTTAAAAAAATGGGTTGTGTCCACGTTGTGTTTTGGGGCGTCTCCTGTCGCGGGCGCTAGGCCTACCCACACAAGTGAGATACCATTTTTATCGGGAGACTTGGGGGAGCGCTGGATGGAAGGAAATTTGTGGCTCCTCTCAGATTCCAGAACTTTCTGTAACCGAAATGTGAGGAAAATGCGTTTTTTTAGCCAAAAAATGAGGTTTGTAAAGGATTCTGGGTAACAGAACCTGGTCAGAGCCCCACAATTCATCCCATCTTGGATTCCCCTAGGTCTCTAGTTCTCAAAAATGCACAGGTTTGGTAGGTTTCCCGAGGTGCCGGCTGAGCTAGAGGCCAAAATCTACAGGTAGGCACTTTGCAAAAAAACAGCTCTGTTTTCTGTGATGTGTTCACGTTGTGTTTTGGGGCATATCCTGTCGCGGGCGCTAGGCCTACCCACACAAGTGAGATACCATTTTTATCGGGAGACTTGGGGGAGCACTGGATGGAAGGAAATTTGTGGCTCCTCTCAGATTCCAGAACTTTCTGTCACCGAAATGTAAAGAAAATGCATTTTTTTAGCCAAAATTTGAGGTTTGCAAAGGATTCTGGGTAACCGAACCTGGTCACAGCCCCACAAGTCACCCTATCTTGGATTCCCCTAGGTCTCTAGTTTTAAAAAATGCACAGGTTTGGTAGGTTTCCCTAGGTGCCGGCTGAGCTAGAGGCCAAAATCTACAGGTAGACACTTTGCAAAAAACAGCTCTGTTTTCTTTCAAAAAATGGGATGTGTCCACGTTGTGTTTTGGGGTGTATCATGTCGCGGCCGCTAGGCCTACCCACACAAGTGAGATATAATTTTTATCAGGAGACTTGGGGGAACGCTGGGTGGAAGGAAATTTGTGGCTCCTTTCAGATTCCAGAACTTTCTGTCACCGAAATGTGAGGAAAATGTGTTTTTTTAGCCAAAATTTGAGGTTTGCAAAGGATTCTGGGTAACTGCACCTGGTCAGAGCCCCACAAGTCACCCCATCTTGGATTCCCCTAGGTCTCTAGTTTTCAAAAACGCAAAGGTTTGGTAGGTTTCCCTAGGTGCCGGCTGAGCTAGAGGCCAAAATCTACAGGTAGGCACTTTGCAAAAAACAGCTCTGTTTTCTTTCAAAAAATGGGATGTGTCCATGTTGTGTTTTGGGGTGTTACTGTCGCGGCCGCTAGGCCTACCCACACAAGTGAGGTATAATTTTTATCGGGAGACTTGGGGGGAAGCTGGGTGGAAAGAAATTTGTGGCTCCTCTCAGATTCCAGAACTTTCTGTCACCAAAATGTGAGGAAAATGCGTTTTTTTAGCCATAAAATGAGGTTTGTAAAGGATTCTGGGTAACAGAACCTGGTCAGAGGCCCACAATTCATCCCATCTTGGATTCCCCTAGGTCTCTAGTTCTCAAAAATGCACAGGTTTGGTAGGTTTCCCGAGGTGCCGGCTGAGCTAGAGGCCAAAATCTACAGGTAGGCACTTTGCAAAAAAACAGCTCTGTTTTCTGTGATGTGTTCACGTTGTGTTTTGGGGCATATCCTGTCGCGGGCGCTAGGCCTACCCACACAAGTGTGATACCATTTTTATCGGGAGACTTGGGGGAGCGCTGGATGGAAGGAAATTTGTGGCTCCTCTCAGATTCCAGAACTTTCTGTCACCGAAATGTGAGGAAAATTGTTTTTTTAGCCAAAATTTGAGGTTTGCAAAGGATTCTGGGTAACCGAACCTGGTCACAGCCCCACAAGTCACCCCATCTTGGATTCCCCTAGGTCTATAGTTTTAAAAAATGCACAGGTTTGGTAGGTTTCCCTAGGTGCCGGCTGAGCTAGAGGCCAAAATCTACAGGTAGACACTTTGCAAAAAACAGCTCTGTTTTCTTTCAAAAAATGGGATGTGTCCACGTTGTGTTTTGGGGTGCATCATGTCGCGGCCGCTAGGCCTACCCACACAAGTGAGATATAATTTTTATCAGGAGACTTGGGGGAACGCTGGGTGGAAGGAAATTTGTGGCTCCTCTCAGATTCCAGAACTTTCTGTCACCGAAATGTGAGGAAAATGCGTTTTTTTAGCCAAAATTTGAGGTTTGCAAAGGATTCTGGGTAACTGCACCTGGTCAGAGCCCCACAAGTCACCCCATCTTGGATTCCCCTAGGTCTCTAGTTTTCAAAAACGCACAGGTTTGGTAGGTTTCCCTAGGTGCCGGCTGAGCTAGAGGCCAAAATCTACAGGTAGGCACGTTGCAAAAAAACAGCTCTGTTTTCTTTCAAAAAATGGGATGTGTCCATGTTGTGTTTTGGGGTGTCTACTGTCGCGGCCGCTAGACCTACCCACACAAGTGAGGTATAATTTTTATCGGGAGACTTGGGGGGACGCTGGGTGGAAAGAAATTTGTGGCTCCTCTCAGATTCCAGAACTTTCTGTCACCAAAATGTGAGGAAAATGCGTTTATTTAGCCAAAAATTGAGGTTTGCAAAGGATTCTGGCTAACAGAACCTTGTCAGAGCCCGACAAGTCACCCCATCTTGGATTCCCCTAGGTCTCTAATTTTCAAAAATGCACAGGTTTGGTAGGTTTCCCTAGGTGCCGGCTGAGCTAGAGGCCAAAATCTACAGGTAGGCACTTTGCAAAAAAACAGCTCTGTTTTCTGTGATGTGTTTACGTTGTGTTTTGGGGCATATCCTGTCGCGGGCGCTAGGCCTACCCACACAAGTGAGATACCATTTTTATCGGGAGACTTGGGGGAGCGCTGGATGGAAGGAAATTTGTGGCTCCTCTCAGATTCCAGAACTTTCTGTCACTGAAATGTGAGGAAAATGCGTTTTTTTAGCCAAAAATTGAGGTTTGCAAAGGATTCTGGGTAACAGAACCTGGTCAGAGCCCCACAATTCACCCCATCTTGGATTCCCCTAGGTCTCTAGTTCTCAAAAATGCACAGGTTTGGTAGGTTTCCCGAGGTGCCGGCTGAGCTAGAGGCCAAAATCTACAGGTAGGCACTTTGCAAAAAACAGCTCTGTTTTCTTTAAAAAAATGGGATGTGTCCACGTTGTGTTTTGGGGTGCATCATGTCGCGGCCGCTAGGCCTACCCACACAAGTGAGATATAATTTTTATCAGGAGACTTGGGGGAACGCTGGGTGGAAGGAAATTTGTGGCTCCTCTCAGATTCCAGAACTTTCTGTCACCGAAATGTGAGGAAAATGCGTTTTTTTAGCCAAAATTTGAGGTTTGCAAAGGATTCTGGGTAACTGCACCTGGTCAGAGCCCCACAAGTCACCCCATCTTGGATTCCCCTAGGTCTCTAGTTTTCAAAAACGCAAAGGTTTGGTAGGTTTCCCTAGGTGCCGGCTGAGCTAGAGGCCAAAATCTACAGGTAGGCACTTTGCAAAAAACAGCTCTGTTTTCTTTCAAAAAATGGGATGTGTCCATGTTGTGTTTTGGGGTGTCACTGTCGCGGCCGCTAGGCCTACCCACACAAGTGAGGAATCATTTTTATCGGGAGACTTGGGGGGAAGCTGGGTGGAAAGAAATTTGTGGCTCCTCTCAGATTCCAGAACTTTCTGTCACCAAAATGTGAGGAAAATGCGTTTTTTTAGCCATAAAATGAGGTTTGTAAAGGATTCTGGGTAACAGAACCTGGTCAGAGGCCCACAATTCATCCCATCTTGGATTCCCCTAGGTCTCTAGTTCTCAAAAATGCACAGGTTTGGTAGGTTTCCCGAGGTGCCGGCTGAGCTAGAGGCCAAAATCTACAGGTAGGCACTTTGCAAAAAAACAGCTCTGTTTTCTGTGATGTGTTCACGTTGTGTTTTGGGGCATATCCTGTCGCGGGCGCTAGGCCTACCCACACAAGTGAGATACCATTTTTATCGGGAGACTTGGGGAAGCGCTGGATGGAAGGAAATTTGTGGCTCCTCTCAGATTCCAGAACTTTCTGTCACCGAAATGTGAGGAAAATTGTTTTTTTAGCCAAAATTTGAGGTTTGCAAAGGATTCTGGGTAACCGAACCTGGTCACAGCCCCACAAGTCACCCCATCTTGGATTCCCCTTGGTCTATAGTTTTAAAAAATGCACAGGTTTGGTAGGTTTCCCTAGGTGCCGGCTGAGCTAGAGGCCAAAATCTACAGGTAGACACTTTGCAAAAAACAGCTCTGTTTTCTTTCAAAAAATGGGATGTGTCCATGTTGTGTTTTGGGGTGTCTACTGTCGCGGCCGCTAGACCTACCCACACAAGTGAGGTATAATTTTTATCGGGAGACTTGGGGGGACGCTGGGTGGAAAGAAATTTGTGGCTCCTCTCAGATTCCAGAACTTTCTGTCACCAAAATGTGAGGAAAATGCGTTTATTTAGCCAAAAATTGAGGTTTGCAAAGGATTCTGGCTAACAGAACCTTGTCAGAGCCCGACAAGTCACCCCATCTTGGATTCCCCTAGGTCTCTAATTTTCAAAAATGCACAGGTTTGGTAGGTTTCCCTAGGTGCCGGCTGAGCTAGAGGCCAAAATCTACAGGTAGGCACTTTGCAAAAAAACAGCTCTGTTTTCTGTGATGTGTTTACGTTGTGTTTTGGGGCATATCCTGTCGCGGGCGCTAGGCCTACCCACACAAGTGAGATACCATTTTTATCGGGAGACTTGGGGGAGCGCTGGATGGAAGGAAATTTGTGGCTCCTCTCAGATTCCAGAACTTTCTGTCACTGAAATGTGAGGAAAATGCGTTTTTTTAGCCAAAAATTGAGGTTTGCAAAGGATTCTGGGTAACAGAACCTGGTCAGAGCCCCACAATTCACCCCATCTTGGATTCCCCTAGGTCTCTAGTTCTCAAAAATGCACAGGTTTGGTAGGTTTCCTGAGGTGCCGGCTGAGCTAGAGGCCAAAATCTACAGGTAGGCACTTTGCAAAAAACAGCTCTGTTTTCTTTAAAAAAATGGGATGTGTCCACGTTGTGTTTTGGGGTGTGTCCTGTCGCGGCCGCTAGGCCTACCCACACAAGTGAGGTACCATTTTTATCGGGAGACTTGGGGGAGCGCTGGATAGAAGGAAATCTGTGGCTCCTCTCTTTTTCCAGAACTTTCGGTCACCGAAATGTGAGGAAAATGCGTTTTTTTTAGCCAAAAATTGAGGTTTGCAAAGGATTCTGGGTAACAGAACCTGGTCAGAGCCCCACAAGTCACCCCATCTTGGACTCCCCTAGGTCTCTAGTTTTGAAAAATGCACAGGTTTGGTAGGTTTCCCTTGGTGCCGGCTGAGCTAGAGGCCAAAATCTACAGGTAGGCACTTTGCAAAAAACAGCTCTGCTTTCTTTAAAAAAATGGGATGTGTCCACGTTGTGTTTTGGGACGCGTCTTGTCGCGGCCGCTAGGCCTACCCACACAAGTGAGGTATCATTTTTATCGGGAGACTTGGGGGAACGCTGGGTGGAAGGAAATTTGTGGCTCCTCTCAGATTCCAGAACTTTCTGTCACCGAAATGTGAGGAAAATGCATTTTTTAAGACAAAAATTGAGGTTTGCAAAGGATTCTGGGTAACAGAACCTGGTCAGAGCCCCACAAGTCACCCCATCTTGGATTCCCCTAGGTCTCTAGTTTAAAAAAAAAAATGCACAGGTTTGGTAGGTTTCCCTAGGTGCCGGCTGAGCTAGAGGCCAAAATCTACAGGTAGGAACTTTGCAAAAAACAGCTCTGTTTTCTTTAAAAAAATGGGATGTGTCCACGTTGTGTTTTTGGGCATGTCCTGTCGCGGCCGCTAGGCCTACCCACACAAGTGAGGTATCATTTTTATCAGGAGACTTGGGGGAACGGTGGGTGGAAGGAAATTTGTGGCTCCTCTCAGATTCCAGAACTTTCTGTCACCAAAATGTGAGGAAAATGCGTTTTTTTAGCCAAAATTTGAGGTTTGCAAAGGATTCTGGGTAACAGAACCTGGTCAGAGCCCCACAAGTCACCCCATCTTGGATTCCCCTAGGTCTCTAGTTTTCAAAGATGCACAGGTTTGGTAGGTTTCCCTAGGTGCCGGCTGAGCTAGAGGTCAAAATCTACAGGTAGGCACTTTGCAAAAAACAGCTCTGTTTTCTTTAAAAAATGGGATGTCTCCAAGTTGTGTTTTGGGGTGTCTCCTTTCGCGGCCACTAGGCCTACCCACACAAGTGAGGTATCATGTTTATCGAGAGACTTGGGGGAACGCTGGGTGGAAGGAAATTTGTGGCTCCTCTCAGATTCCAGAACTTTCTGTCACCGAAATGTGAGGAAAATTGTTTTTGAAGCCAAAATTTGAGGTTTGCAAAGGATTCTGGGTAACAGAACCTGGTCACAGCCCCACAAGTCACCCCATCTTGGATTCCCCTAGGTCTCTAGTTTTAAAAAATGCACAGGTTTGGTAGGTTTCCCTAGGTGCCGGCTGAGCTAGAGGCCAAAATCTACAGGTAGGCACTTTGCAAAAAACAGCTCTGTTTTCTTTCAAAAAATGGGATGTGTCCACGTTGTGTTTTTGGGCGTGTGCTGTCGCGGCCGCTAGGCCTACCCACACAAGTGAGGTATCATTTTTATCAGGAGACTTGGGGGAACGGTGGGTGGAAGGAAATTTGTGGCTCCTCTCAGATTCCAGAACTTTCTGTCACCAAAATGTGAGGAAAATGCGATTTTTAAGCCAAAATTTGAGGTTTGCAAAGGATTCTGGGTAACAGAACCTGGTCAGAGCCCCACAAGTCACCCCATCTTGGATTCCCCTAGGTCTCTAGTTTTCAAAAATGCACAGGTTTGGTAGGTTTCCCTAGGTGCCGGCTGAGATAGAGGTCAAAATCTACAGGTAGGCACTTTGCAAAAAACAGCTCTGTTTTCATTAAAAAAATGGGATGTCTCCAAGTTGTGTTTTGGGGTGTCTCCTTTCGTGGCCACTAGGCCTACCGACACAAGTGAGGTATCATTTTTATCGGGAGACTTGGGGGAACGCTGGGTGGAAGGAAATTTGTGGCTCCTCTCAGATTCCAGAACTTTCTGTCACCGAAATGTAAGGAAAATGCATTTTTTTAGCCAAAATTTGAGGTTTGCAAAGGATTCTGGGTAACAGAACCTGGTCAGAGCCCCACATGTCACCCCATCTTGGATTCCACTAGGTCTCTAGTTTTAAAAAATGCACAGGTTTGGTAGGTTTCCCTAGGTGCCAGCTGAGTTAGAGGCCAAAATCTACAGGTAGGCACTTTGCAAAAAACAGCTGTTTTCTTTAAAAAAAATGGGATGTGTTCACGTTGTGTTTTGGGGCATATCCTGTCGCGGGCGCTAGGCCTATCCACACAAGTGAGATACCATTTTTATCGGGAGACTTGGGGGAGCGCTGGATGGAAGGAAATTTGTGGCTCCTCTCAGATTCTAGAACTTTCTGTCACCGAAATGTGAGGAAAATGCGTTTTTTTAACCAAAAATTGAGGTTTGCAAAGGATTCTGGGTAACAGAACCTGGTCAGAGCCCCACAATTCACCCCATCTTGGATTCCCCTAGGTCTCTAGTTTTAAAAAATGCACAGGTTTGGTAGGTTTCCCTTGGTGCCGGCTGAGCTAGAGGCCAAAATCTACAGGTAGGCACTTTGCAAAAAACAGCTCTGCTTTCTTTAAAAAAAATGGAATGTGTGCACGTTGTGTTTTGGGGTGTGTCTTGTCGCGGCCGCTAGGCCTACCCACACAAGTGAGGTATCATTTTTATCGGGAGACTTGGAGGAACGCTGGGTGGAAGGAAATTTGTGGCTCCTCTCAGATTCCAGAACTTTCTGTCACCGAAATGTGAGGAAAATGCATTTTTTAAGCCAAAAATTGAGGTTTGCAAAGGATTCTGGGTAACAGAACCTGGTCAAAGCCCCACAAGTCACCCCATCTTGGATTCCCCTAGGTCTCTAGTTTTAAAAAAAAATGCACCGGTTTGGTAGGTTTCCCTAGGTGCCGGCTGAGCTAGAGGCCAAAATCTACAGGTAGGCACTTTGCAAAAAACAGCTCTGTTTTCTTTCAAAAAATGGGATGTGTCCACGTTGTGTTTTTGGGTGTGTCCTGTCGCTGCCGCTAGGCCTACCCACACAAGTGAGGTATCATTTTTATCAGGAGACTTGGGGGAACAGTGGGTGGAAGGAAATTTGTGGCTCCTCTCAGATTCCAGAACATTCTGTCACCAAAATGTGAGGAAAATGCGTTTTTTTAGCCAAAATTTGAGGTTTGCAAAGGATTCTGGGTAACAGAACCTGGTCAGAGCCCCACAAGTCACCCCATCTTGGATTCCCCTAGGTCTCTAGTTTTAAAAAATGCACAGGTTTGGTAGGTTTCCCTAGGTGCCGGCTGAGCTAGAGGTCAAAATCTACAGGTAGGCACTTTGCAAAAAACAGCTCTGTTTTCTGTGATGTGTCCATGTTGTGTTTTGGGGCATATCCTGTCGCGGGCGCTAGGCCTACCCACACAAGTGAGTTACCATTTTTATCGGGAGACTTGGGGGAGCGCTGGATGGGAGGACATTTGTGGCTCCTCTCAGATTCCAGAACTTTCTGTCACCGAAATGTGAGGAAAATGTGTTTTTTTAGCCAAAAATTGAGGTTTGCAAAGGATTCTGGGTAACAGAACCTGGTCAGAGCCCCACAAGTCACCCCATCTTGGATTCCCCTACGTCTCTAGTTGTCAAAAATGCACAGGTTTGGTAGGTTTCCCTAGGTGCCGGCTGAGCTAGAGGCCAAAATCTACAGGTAGGCACTTTGCAAAATACAGTTCTGTTTTCTTTAAAAAAATGGGATGTGTCCACGTTTTGTTTTGGGGTGTTCCCTGTTGCAGCCGCTAGGCCTACCCACACAAGTGAGGTATCATTTTTATCGGGAGACTTGGGGGAACGCTGGGTGGAAGGAAATTTGTGGTTCCTCTCAGATTCCAGAACTTTCTGTCACCGAAATGTGAGGAAAATGCGTTTTGTTAGCCAAAAATTGAGGTTTGCAAAGGATTCTGGGTAACAGACCCTGGTCAGAGCCCCACAAGTCACCCCATCTTGGATTCCCCTAGGTCTCTAGTGTAAAAAAATGCACAGGTTTGGTAGGTTTCCCTAAGTGCCAGCTGAACTAGAGGCCAAAATCTACAGGTAGGCACTTTGCAAAAAACAGCTCTGTTTTCTGTGATGTGTCCACGTTGTGTTTTGGGGCATATCCTGTCGCGGGCGCTAGGCCTAGGTTTGGTAGGTTTCCCTAGGTGCCGGCTGAGCTAGAGGCCAAAATCTACAGGTAGGCACTCTGCAAAAAACAGCTCTGTTTTCTTTCAAAAAATGGGATGTGTCCACGTTGTGTTTTGGGGTGAGTCTTGTCGCGGCCGCTAGGCCTACCCACACAAGTGAGGTATCATTTTTATCGGGAGACTTGTGGGAACGCTGGGTGGAAGGAAATTTGTGGCTCCCATCAGATTCCAGAACTTTCTGTCACCGAAATGTGAGGAAAATGCGTTTTTTTTGCCAAAATTTGAGGTTTGCAAAGGATTCTGGGTAACAGGACCTGGTCAGAGCCCCACAAGTCACCTCATCTTGGATTCCACTAGGTCTCTAGTTTTCAAAAATGCACAGGTTTGGTAGGTTTCCCTAAGTGCTGGCTGAACTAGAGGCCAAAATCTACAGGTAGGCACTTTGCAAAAAACAGCTCTGTTTTCTGTGATGTGTCCACGTTGTGTTTTGGGGCATATCCTGTCGCGGGCGCTAGGCCTACCCACACAAGTGAGGTACCAATTTTATCGGGAGACTTGGGGGAGCGCTGGATGGAAGGAAATTTGTGGCTCCTCTCAGATTCCAGAACTTTCTGTCACCGAAATGTGAGGAAAATTAGTTTTCTTTAGCCAAAAATTGAAGTTTGCAAAGGATTCTGGGTAACAGGACCTGGTCAGAGCCCCACAAGTCACCCCATCTTGGATTCCCCTAGGTCTCTAGTTTTCAAAAACGCACAGGTTTGGTAGGTTTCCCGAAGTGCCGGCTGAGCTAGAGGCCAAAATCTACAGGTAGGCACTTTGCAAAAAACAGCTCTGTTTTCTTTCAAAAAATGGGATGTGTCCACGTTGTGTTTTGGGGTGTGTCATGTCGCGGCCGCTAGGCCTACCCACACAAGTGAGGTATAATTTTTATCAGGAGATTTGGGGGAACGGTGGGTGGAAGGAAATTTGTGGCTCCTCTCAGATTCCAGAACTTTCTGTCACAGAAATGTGAGGAAAATGCGTTTTTTTTGGCCAAAATTTGAGGTTTGCAAAGGATTCTGGGTAACAGGACCTGGTCAGAGCCCCACAAGTCACCCCATCTTGGATTCCACTAGGTCTCTAGTTTTCAAAAATGCACAGGTTTGGTAGGTTTCCCTAAGTGCCAGCTGAACTAGAGGACAAAATCTACAGGTAGGCACTTTGCAAAAAACAGCTCTGTTTTCTGTGATGTGTCCACGTTGTGTTTTGGGGCATATCCTGTCGAGGGCACTAGGCCTACCCACACAAGTGAGGTACCATTTTTATCGGGAGACTTGGGGCAGTGCTGGATGGAAGGAAATTTGTGGCTCCTCTCAGATTCCAGAACTTTCTGTCACCGAAATTTGAGGAAAAATTGTTGTTTTAGCCAAAATTTGTGGTTTGCAAAGGATTCTGGGTAACAGAACCTGGTCACAGCCCCACAAGTCACCCCATCTTGGATTCTCCTAGGTCTCTAGTTTTCAAAAATGCACAGGTTTGGTAGGTTTCCCTAGGTGCCGGCTGAGCTAGAGGCCAAAATCTACAGGTAGGCACTTTGCAAAAAACAGCGCTGTTTTCTTTAAAAAAATGGGATGTGTCCACGTTGTGTTTTGGGGTGTCTCCTGTCGCGGCCGCTAGGCCTACCCACACAAGTGAGATATAATTTTTATCGGGAGACTTGGGGGAACGCTGGGTGGAAGGAAATTTGTTGCTCCTCTCAGATTCCAGAACTTTCTGTCACCGAAATGTGAGGAAAATGCGTTTTTTTAGCCATAATTTGAGGTTTACAAAGGTTTCTGGGTAACAGCACCTGGTCAGAGCCCCACAAGTCACCCAAGCTTGGATCCCCCTAGGTCTCAAGTTTTCAAAAATGCACAGGTTTGGTAGGTTTCCCTAGGTGCCGGCTGAGCTAGAGGACAAAATCTACAGGTAGGCACTTTGCAAAAAACAGCACTGTTTTCTTTCAAAAAATGGGATGTGTCCACGGTGTGTTCTGGGGCGTCTCCTGTTGCGGCCGCTAGGCCTACCCACACAAGTGAGGTATCATTTTTATCGGGAGACTTGGGGGGACGCTGGGTGGAAGGAAATTTGTGGCTCCTCTCAGATTCCAGAACTTTCTGTCACCGAAATGTGAGGAAAATGCGTTTTATTAGCCAAAATTTGAGGTTTGCAAAGGATTCTGGTTAACAGAACCTGGTCAGAGCCACACAAGTCACCCCATCTTGGATTCCCCTAGGTCTCTGGTTTTAAAAAATGCACAGGTTCGGTAGGTTTCCCTGGGTGCCGGCTGAGCTAGAGGCCAAAATCTACAGGTAGGCACTTTGCAAAAAACAGCTCTGTTTTCTTTCAAAAAATGGGATGTGTCCACGTTGTGTTTTGGGGCGTCTCCTGTCGCGGCCACTAGGCCTACCCACACAAGTGAGGTATCATTTTTATCGGGAGACTTGGGGGAACGCTGGGTGGAAGGAAATTTGTGGCTCCTCTCAGATTCCAGAACTTTCTGTCACCGAAATGTGAGGAAAATTGTTTTTTTAGCCAAAATTTGAGGTTTGCAAAGGATTCTGGGTAATAGAACCTGGTCACAGCCCCACAAGTCACCCCATCTTGGATTCCCCTAGGTCTCTAGTTTTAAAAAATGCACAGGTTTGTTAGGTTTCCCTAGGTGCCGGCTGAGCTAGAGGCCAAAATCTACAGGTAGACACTTTGCAAAAAACAGCTCTGTTTTCTTTCAAAAAATGGGATGTGTCCACGTTGTGTTTTGGGGTGTCCACTGTCGCGGCCGCTAGGCCTACCCACACAAGTGAGATATAATTTTTATCGGGAGACTTGGGGGAACGCTGGTTGGAAGGAAATTTGTGGCTCCTCCGAGATTCCAGAACTTTCTGTCACCAAAATGTGAGGAAAATGCGTTTCTTTAGCCAAAAATTGAGGTTTGCAAAGGATTCTGGGTAACAGAACCTGGTCAGAGCCCCACAAGTCACCCCATCTTGGATTCCCCTAGGTCTCTAGTTCTCAAAAATGCACAGGTTTGGTAGGTTTCCCTTGGTGCCGGCTGAGCTAGAGGCCAAAATCTACAGGTAGGCACTTTGCAAAAAACAGCTCTGTTTTCTTTAAAAAAATGGGATGTGTCCACGTTGTGTTTTGGGGTGTGTCTTTTCGCGGCCGTTAGGCCTACCCACAGAAGTGAGGTATCATTTTTATCGGGAGACTTGGGGGAACGCTGGGTGGAAGGAAATTTGTGGCTCCTCTCAGATTCCAGAACTTTCGGTCACCGAAATGTGAGGAAAATGCGTTTTTTTTAGCCAATAATTGAAGTTTGCACAGGATTCTGGGTAACAGGACCTGGTCAGAGCCCCACAAGTCACCCCATCTTGGAATCCCCTAGGTCTCTAGTTTTCAAAAACGCACAGGTTTGGTAGGTTTCCCGAAGTGCCGGCTGAGCTAGAGGCCAAAATCTACAGGTAGGCACTTTGCAAAAAACAGCTCTGTTTTCTTTAAAAAAATGGGATGTGTCCACGTTGTGTTTTGGGGTGTCACCTGTCGCGGCCGCTAGGCCTACCCACACAAGTGAGGTATCATTTTTATCAGGAGACTTGGGGGAACGGTGGGTGGAAGGAAATTTGTGGCTCCTCTCAGATTCCAGAACTTTCTGTCACGAAAATGTGAGGAAAATGCGTATTTTTAGCCAAAATTTGAGGTTTGCAAAGGATTCTGGGTAACAGAACCTGGTCAGAGCCCCACAAGTCACCCCATCTTGGATTCCCCTAGGTCTCTAGTTTTCAAAAATGCACAGGTTTGGTAGGTTTCCCTAGGTGCCGGCTGAGCTAGAGGTCAAAATCTACAGGTAGGCACTTTGCAAAAAACAGCTCTGTTTTCTTTAAAAAAATGGGATGTGTCCACGTTGTGTTTTGGGGTGTCTCCTTTCGCGGCCGTTAGGCCTACCCACAGAAGTGAGGTATCATTTTTATCGGGAGACTTGGGGGAACGCTGGGTGGAAGGAAATTTGTGGCTCCTCTCAGATTCCAGAACTTTCTGTCACCGAAATGTGAGGAAAATGTGTTTTTTTTAGCCAATAATTGAAGTTTGCAAAGGATTCTGGGTAACAGGACCTGGTCAGAGCCCCACAAGTCACCCCATCTTGGATTCCCCTAGGTCTCTAGTTTTCAAAAACGCACAGGTTTGGTAGGTTTCCCGAAGTGCCGGCTGAGCTAGAGGCCAAAATCTACAGGTAGGCACTTTGCAAAAAACAGCTCTGTTTTCTTTAAAAAAATGGGATGTGTCCACGTTGTGTTTTGGGGTGTCCCCTGTCGCGGCCGCTAGGCCTACCCACACAAGTTAGGTATCATTTTTATCGGGAGACTTGGGGGAACGCTGGGTGGAAGGAAATTTGTGGTTCCTCTCAGATTCCAGAACTTTCTGTCACCGAAATGTGAGGAAAATGCGTTTTGTTAGCCAAAAATTGAGGTTTGCAAAGGATTCTGGGTAACAGATCCTGGTCAGAGCCCCACAAGTCACCCCATCTTGGATTCCCCTAGGTCTCTAGTTTTAATAAATGCACAGGTTTGGTAGGTTTCCCTAGGTACCGGCTGAGCTAGAGGCCAAAATCTACAGGTAGGCACTTTGCAAAAAACAGTTCTGTTTTCTTTCAAAAAATGGAATGTGTCCACGTTGTGTTTTGGGGTGTCTCCTTTCGCGGCCGTTAGGCCTACCCACAGAAGTGAGGTATCATTTTTATCGGGAGACTTGGGGGAACGCTGGATGGAAGGATATTTGTGGCTCCTCTCAGATTCCAGAACTTTCTGTCACCAAAATGTGAGTTAAATGCGTTTTTTTTTTGCCAATAATTGAAGTTTGCAAAGGATTCTGGGTAACAGGACCTGGTCAGAGCCCCACAAGTCACCCCATCTTGGATTCCCCTAGGTCTCTAGTTTTAATAAATGCACAGGTTTGGTAGGTTTCCCGAGGTGCCGGCTGAGCTAGAGGCCAAAATCTACAGGTAGACACTTTGCAAAAAACAGCTCTGTTTTCTTTCAAAAAATGGGATGTGTCCACGTTGTGTTTTGTGGTGTATCCTGTCGCGGCCGCTAGGCATACCCACACAAGTGAGGTATCATTTTTATCGTTTTATAGTTTTATCATTTTTATCGGGAGACTTGGGTGAACGCTGGGTGGAAGGAAATTTGTGGCTCCTCTCAGATTCCAGAACTTTCTGTCACCGAAATGTTAGGAAAATGCATTTTTTTAGCCAAAATTTGAGGTTTGCAAAGGATTCTGGGTAACAGAACCTGGTCAGAGCCCCACATGTCACCCCATCTTGGATTCCACTAGGTCTCTAGTTTTAAAAAATGCACAGGTCTGGTAGGTTTCCCTAGTTGCCGGCTGAGTTAGAGGCCAAAATCTACAGGTAGGCACTTTGCAAAAAAACAGCTCTGTTTTCTGTTATGTGTTCCCGTTGTTTTTGGGGCATATCCTGTTGCGGGCGCTAGGCCTACCCACACAAGTGAGATACCATTTTTATCGGGAGACTTGGGGGAGCGCTGGATGGAAGGAAATTTGTGGCTCCTCTCAGATTCCAGAACTTTCTGTCACCGAAATGTGAGGAAAATGCGTTTTTTTAGCCAAAAATTGAGGTTTGCAAAGGATTCTGGGTAACAGAACCTGGTCAGAGCCCCACAATTCACCCCATCTTGGATTCCCCTAGGTCTCTAGTTCTCAAAAATGCACAGGTTTGGTAGGTTTCCCGAGGTGCCGGCTGAGCTACAGGCCAAAATCTACAGGTAGGCACTTTGCAAAAAACAGTTCTGTTTTCTTTCAAAAAATGGAATGTGTCCACGTTGTGTTTTGTGGTGTATCCTGTCGCGGCCGCTAGGCCTACCCACACAAGTGAGGTATCATTTTTATCGTTTTATAGTTTTATCATTTTTATCGGGAGACTTGGGGGAACGCTGGGTAGAAGGAAATTTGTGGCTCCTCTCAGATTCCAGAACTTTCTGTCACCGAAATGAAAGGAAAATGCAATTTTTTAGCCAAAATTTGAGGTTTGCAAAGGATTCTGGGTAACAGAACCTGGTCAGAGCCCCACATGTCACCCCATCTTGGATTCCACTAGGTCTCTAGTTTTAAAAAATGCACAGGTTTGGTAGGTTTCCCTAGGTGCCGGCTGAGCTAGAGGCCAAAATCTACAGGTAGGCACTTTGCAAAAAAACAGCTCTGTTTTCTGTGATGTGTTCACGTTGTGTTTTGGGGCATATCCTGTCGCGGGCGCTAGGCCTACCCACACAAGTGAGATACCATTTTTATCGGGAGACTTGGGGGAGCGCTGGATGGAAGGAAATTTGTGGCTCCTCTCAGATTCCAGAACTTTCTGTCACCGAAATGTGAGGAAAATGCGTTTTTTTAAACAAAAATTGAAGTTTGCAAAGGATTCTGGGTAACAGAACCTGGTCAGAGCCCCACAAGTCACCCCATCTTGGATTCCCCTAGGTCTCTAGTTCTCAAAAATGCACAGGTTTGGTAGGTTTCCCGAGGTGCCGGCTGAGCTAGAGGCCAAAATCTACAGGTAGACACTTTGCAAAAAACAGCTCTGTTTTCTTTAAAAAAATGGGATGTGTCCACGTTGTGTTTTGGGGTGACTCCTGTCGCGGCCGCTAGGCCTACCCACACAAGTGAGGTATCATATTTATCGGGAGACTTGGGGGAACGCTGGGTGGAAGGAAATTTGTGGCTCCTCCCAGATTCCAGAACTTTCTGTCACCGAAATGTGAGGAAAATGTGTTTTTGTAGACAAAAATTGAGGTTTGCAAAGGATTCTGGGTAACAGAACCTGGTCAGAACCCCTCAAGTCACCCTATCTTGGATTCCCCTAGGTCTCTAGGTTTAAAAAATGCACAGGTTTGGTAGGTTTCCATAGGTGCCGGCTGAGCTAGAGGCGAAAATCTACAGGTAGGCACTTGGCAAAAAAACAGCTCTGTTTTCTGTGATGTGTCCACGTTGTGTTTTGGGCCATATCCTGTCGCGGGCGCTAGGCCTACCCACACAAGTGAGGTACCATTTTTATCGGGAGACTTGGGGGAGCGCTGGATGGAAGGAAATCTGTGGCTCCTCTCATTTTCCAGAACTTTCGGTCACCGAAATGTGAGGAAAATGCGTTTTTTTGGCAAAAAATTGAGGTTTGCAAAGGATTCTGGGTAACAGATCCTGGTCAGAGCCCCACAAGTCACCCCATCTTGGATTCCCCTAGGTCTCTAGTTCTCAAAAATGCACAGGTTTGGTAGGTTTCCCGAGGTGCCGGCTGAGCTAGAGGCCAAAATCTACAGGTAGGCACTTTGCAAAAAACAGCTCTGTTTTCTTTCAAAAAATGGGATGTGTCCACGTTGTGTTTTGGGGTGCGTCCTGTCGCGGCCGCTAGGCCTACCCACACAAGTGAGGTATCATTTTTATCGGGAGACTTGGGGGAACGCTGGGTGGAAGGAAATTTGTGGCTCCTCTCAGATTCCAGAACTTTCTGTCACCGAAATGTGAGGAAAACTGTTTTTTTAGCCAAAATTAGAGGTTTGCAAAGGATTCTGGGTAACAGAACCTGATCACAGCCCCACAAGTCACCCCATCTTGGATTCCCCTAGGTCTCTAGTTTTAAAAAATGCACAGGTTTGGTAGGTTTCCCTAGGTGCCGGCTGAGCTAGAGGCCAAAACCTACAGGTAGACACTTTGCAAAAAACAGCTCTGTTTTCTTTCAAAAAATGGGATGTGTCCACGTTGTGTTTCGGGGGGTGTATCCTGTCGCGGCCGCTAGGCCTACCCACACAAGTGAGATATAATTTTTATCAGGAGACTTGGGGGAACGCTGGGTGGAAGGAAATTTGTGGCTCCTCTCAGATTCCAGAACTTTCTGTCACCGAAATGTGAGGAAAATGCGTTTTTTTAGCCAAAATTTGAGGTTTGCAAAGGATTCTGGAAACGGCACCTGGTCAGAGCCCCACAAGTCACCCCATCTTGGATTCCCCTAGGTCTCTAGTTTTCAAAAACGCACAGGTTTGGTAGGTTTCCCTAGGTTCCGGCTGAGCTAGAGGCCAAAATCTACAGGTAGGCACTTTGCAAAAAACAGCGCTGTTCTCTTTAAAAAAATGGGATGTGTCCAGGTTGTGTTTTGGCGTGTCTCCTGTCGCGGCCACTAGACCTACCCACACAAGTGAAGTATCATTTTTATTGGGAGACTTGGGGGAACGCTGGGTGGAAGGAAATTTGTGGCTCCTCTCAGATTCCAGAACTTTCTGTCACCGAAATGTGAGGAAAACTGTTTTTTTAGCCAAAATTAGAGGTTTGCAAAGGATTCTGGGTAACAGAACCTGGTCACAGCCCCACAAGTCACCCCATCTTCGATTCCCCTAGGTCTCTAGTTTTAAAAAATGCACAGGTTTGGTAGGTTTCCCTAGGTGCCGGCTGAGCTAGAGGCCAAAACCTACAGGTAGACACTTTGCAAAAAACAGCTCTGTTTTCTTTCAAAAAATGGGATGTGTCCACGTTGTGTTTTGGGGTGTATTCTGTCGCGGCCGCTAGGCCTACCCACACAAGTGAGATATAATTTTTATCAGGAGACTTGGGGGAACGCTGGGTGGAAGGAAATTTGTGGCTCCTCTCAGATTCCAGAACTTTCTGTCACTGAAATGTGAGGAAAATGCGTTTTTTTAGCCAAAATTTGAGGTTTGCAAAGGATTCTGGAAACGGCACCTGGTCAGAGCCCCACAAGTCACCCCATCTTGGATTCCCCTAGGTCTCTAGTTTTCAAAAACGCACAGGTTTGGTAGGTTTCCCTAGGTTCCGGCTGAGCTAGAGGCCAAAATCTACAGGTAGGCACTTTGCAAAAAACAGCTCTGTTTTCTTTCAAAAAATGGGATGTGTCCACGTTGTGTTTTGGGGGGTCTCCTGTCGCGGCCGCTAGGCCTACCCACACAAGTGAGGTATAATTTTTATCGGGAGACTTGGGGGGACGCTGGGTGGAAAGAAATTTGTGGCTCCTCTCAGATTCCAGAACTTTCTGTCACCAAAATGTTAGGAAAATGCGTTTTTTTAGCCAAAAATTGAGGTTTGCAAAGGATTCTGGGAAACAGAACCTGGTCAGAGCCCCACAAGTCACCCCATCTTGGATTCCCCTAGGTCTCTAGTTTTCAAAAATGCACAGGTTTGGTAGGTTTCCCTAGGTGCCGGCTGAGCTAGAGGCCAAAATCTACAGGTAGGCACTTTGCAAAAAACAGCGCTGTTTTCTTTAAAAAAATGGGATGTGTCCACGTTGGGTTTTGGCGTGTCTCCTGTCGCGGCCACTAGACCTACCCACACAAGTGAGGTATCATTTTTATTGGGAGACTTGGGGGAACGCTGGGTGGAAGGAAATGTGTGGCTCCTCTCAGATTCCAGAACTTTCTGTCACCGAAATGTGAGAAAAACTGTTTTTTTAGCCAAAATTAGAGGTTTGCAAAGGATTCTGGGTAACAGAACCTGGTCACAGCCCCACAAGTCACCCCATCTTGGATTCCCCTAGGTCTCTAGTTTTAAAAAATGCACAGGTTTGGTAGGTTTCCCTAGGTGCCGGCTGAGCTAGAGGCCAAAACCTGCAGGTAGACACTTTGCAAAAAACAGCTCTGTTTTCTTTCAAAAAATGGGATGTGTCTACGTTGTGTTTTGGGGTGTCCCCTGTCGCGGCCGCTAGGCCTACCCACACAAGTGAGATATAATTTTTATCGGGAGACTTGGGGGAACGCTGGGTAGAAGGAAATTTGTTGCTCCTCTCAGATTCCAGAACTTACTGTCACCGAAATGTGAGGAAAATGCATTTTTTTAGCCAAAATGTGAGGTTTGCAAAGGATTCTGGGTAACAGGACCTGGTCAGAGGCCCACAAGTCACCCCATCATGGATTCCCCTAGGTCTCTAGTTTTCCAAAATGCACAGGTTTGGTAGGTTTCCCGAGGTGCCGGCTGAGCTAGAGGCCAAAATCTACAGGTAGACACTTTGCAAAAAACAGCTCTGTTTTCTTTCAAAAAATGGGATGTGTCCACGTTGTGTTTTGGGGTGGATGTTGTCGCGGCCGCTAGGCCTACCCACACAAGTGAGGTATCATTTTTATCGTTTTATAGTTTTATCATTTTTATCGGGAGACTTGGGTGAACGCTGGGTGGAAGGAAATTTGTGGCTCCTCTCAGATTCCAGAACTTTCTGTCACCGAAATGTTAGGAAAATGCATTTTTTTAGCCAAAATTTGAGGTTTGCAAAGGATTCTGGGTAACAGAACCTGGTCAGAGCCCCACATGTCACCCCATCTTGGATTCCACTAGGTCTCTAGTTTTAAAAAATGCACAGGTCTGGTAGGTTTCCCTAGTTGCCGGCTGAGTTAGAGGCCAAAATCTACAGGTAGGCACTTTGCAAAAAAACAGCTCTGTTTTCTGTTATGTGTTCCCGTTGTGTTTTGGGGCATATCCTGTTGCGGGCGCTAGGCCTACCCACACAAGTGAGATACCATTTTTATCGGGAGACTTGGGGGAGCGCTGGATGGAAGGAAATTTGTGGCTCCTCTCAGATTCCAGAACTTTCTGTCACCGAAATGTGAGGAAAATGCGTTTTTTTAGCCAAAAATTGAGGTTTGCAAAGGATTCTGGGTAACAGAACCTGGTCAGAGCCCCACAATTCACCCCATCTTGGATTCCCCTAGGTCTCTAGTTCTCAAAAATGCACAGGTTTGGTAGGTTTCCCGAGGTGCCGGCTGAGCTACAGGCCAAAATCTACAGGTAGGCACTTTGCAAAAAACAGCTCTGTTTTCTTTAAAAAAATGGGATGTGTCCACGTTGTGTTTTGGGGCGTCTTGTGTCGCGGCCGCTAGGCCTACCCACACAAGTGAGGTACCATTTTTATCGGGAGACTTGGGGGAGCGCTGGATGGAAGAAAATCTGTGGCTCCTCTCATTTTCCAGAACTTTCGGTCACCGAAATGTAAGGAAAATGCGTTTTTTTAGCCAAAAATTGAGGTTTGCAAAGGATTCTGGGTAACAGAACCTGGTCAGAGCCCCACAAGTCACCCCATCTTGGATTCCCCTAGGTCTCTAGTTCTCAAAAATGCAGAGGTTTGGTAGGTTTCCCTAGGTGCCGGCTGAGCTAGAGACCAAAACCTACAGGTAGACACTTTGCAAAAAACAGCTCTGTTTTCTTTCAAAAAATGGGATGTGTCCACGTTGTGTTTTGGGGTGTATACTGTCGCGGCCGCTAGGCCTACACACACAAGTGAGATATAAATTTTATCGGGAGACTTGGGGGAACGCTGGGTGGAAGGAAATTTGTTGCTCCTCTCAGATTCCAGAACTTTCTGTCACCAAAATGTGAGGAAAATGCATTTTTTTAGCCAAAATGTGAGGTTTGCAAAGGATTCTGGGTAACAGGACCTGGTCAGAGCCCCACAAGTCACCCCATCTTGGATTCCCCTAGGTCTCTAGTTTTCAAAAATGCACAGGTTTGGTAGGTTTCCCGAGGTGCCGGCTGAGCTAGAGGCCAAAATCTACAGGTAGACACTTTGCAAAAAACAGCTCTGTTTTCTTTAAAAAAATGGGATGTGTCCACGTTGTGTTTTGGGTTGCATGTTGTCGCGGCCGCTAGGCCTACCCCCACAAGTGAGGTATCATTTTTATCGTTTTATAGTTTTATCATTTTTATCGGGAGACTTGGGGGAACGCTGGGTGGAAGGAAATTTGTGGCTCCTCTCAGATTCCAGAATTTTCTGTCACCGAAATGTAAGGAAAATGCATTTTTTTAGCCAAAATTTGAGGTTTGCAAAGGATTCTGGGTAACAGAACCTGGTCAGAGCCCCACATGTCACCCCATCTTGGATTCCACTAGGTCTCTAGTTTTAAAAAATGCACAGGTTTGGTAGGTTTCCCTAGGTGCCAGCTGAGTTAGAGGCCAAAATCTACAGGTAGGCACTTTGCAAAAAACAGCTCTGTTTTCTTTAAAAAAAAATGGGATGTGTTCACGTTGTGTTTTGGGGCATATCCTGTTGCGGGCGCTAGGCCTACCCACACAAGTGAGATACCATTTTTATCGGGAGACTTGGGGGAGCGCTGGATGGAAGGAAATTTGTGGCTCCTCTCAGATTCCAGAACTTTCTGTCACCGAAATGTGAGGAAAATGCGTTTTTTTAACCAAAAATTGAGGTTTGCAAAGGATTCTGGGTAACAGAACCTGGTCAGAGCCCCACAATTCACCCCATCTTGGATTCCCCTAGGTCTCTAGTTCTCAAAAATGCACAGGTTTGGTAGGTTTCCCGAGGTGCCGGCTGAGCTAGAGGCCAAAATTTACAGGTAGGCACTTTGCAAAAAACAGCTCTGTTTTCTTTAAAAAAATGTGATGTGTCCACGTTGTGTTTTGGGGCGTCACCTGTCGCGGCCGCTAGGCCTACCCACACAAGTGAGGTATCATTTTTATCAGGAGACTTGGGGGAACGGTGGGTGGAAGGAAATTTGTGGCTCCTCTCAGATTCCAGAACTTTCTGTCACGAAAATGTGAGGAAAATGCGTTTTTTTAGCCAAAATTTGAGGTTTGCAAAGGATTCTGGGTAACAGAACCTGGTCAGAGCCCCACAAGTCACCCCATCTTGGATTCCCCTAGGTCTCTAGTTTTAAAAAATGCACAGGTTTGGTAGGTTTCCCTAGGTGCCGGCTGAGCTAGAGGTCAAAATCTACAGGTAGGCACTTTGCAAAAAACAGCTCTGTTTTCTTTAAAAAAATGGGATGTGTCCACGTTGTGTTTTGGGGTGTCTCCTTTCGCGGCCGTTAGGCCTACCCACAGAAGTGAGGTATCATTTTTATCGGGAGACTTGGGGGAACGCTGGGTGGAAGGAAATTTGTGGCTCCTCTCAGATTCCAGAACTTTCTGTCACCGAAATGTGAGGAAAATGCGTTTTTTTTAGCCAATAATTGAAGTTTGCAAAGGATTCTGGGTAACAGGACCTGGTCAGAGCCCCACAAGTCACCCCATCTTGGATTCCCCTAGGTCTCTAGTTTTCAAAAACGCACAGGTTTGGTAGGTTTCCCGAAGTGCCGGCTGAGCTAGAGGCCAAAATCTACAGGTAGGCACTTTGCAAAAAACAGCTCTGTTTTCTTTCAAAAAATGGAATGTGTCCACGTTGTGTTAGGGGGGTGTATCCTGTCGCGGCCGCTAGGCCTACCCACACAAGTGAGGTATCATTTTTATCGGGAGACTTGGGGGAACGCTGGGTGGAAGGAAATTTGTGGCTCCTCTCAGATTCCAGAACTTTCTGTCACCGAAATGTGAGGAAAATGCGTTTTTTTAGCCAAAATTTGAGGTTTGCAAAGGATTCTGGGTAACAGAACCTGGTCAGAGCCCCACAAGTCACCCCATCTTGGATTCCACTAGGTCACTAGTTTTCAAAAATGCACAGGTTTGGTAGGTTTCCCTAGGTGCCGGCTGAACTAGAGGCCAAAATCTACAGGTAGGCACTTTGCAAAAAACAGCTCTGTTTTCTGTGATGTGTCCACGTTGTGTTTTGGGGCATATCCTGTTGTGGGCGCTAGGCCTACCCACACAAGTGAGGTACCATTTCTATCGGGAGACTTGGGGGAGCGCTGGATAGAAGGAAATTTGTGGCTCCTCTCAGATTCCAGATCTTTCTGTCACCGAAATGTGAGGAAAAAGCGTTTTGTTTTAGCCAATAATTGAAGTTTGCAAAGGATTCTGAGTAACAGGACCTGGTTAGAGCCCCAGAAGTCATCCCCATCTTGGATTCCCCTAGGTCTCTAGTTTTCAAAAATGCACAGGTTTGGTAGGTTTCCCGAGGTGCCGGCTGAGCTAGAGGCCAAAATCTACAGGTAGACACTTTGCAAAAAACAGCTCTGTTTTCTTTCAAAAAATGGGATGTGTCCACGTTGTGTTTTGGGGTGTATCTTGTCGCGGCCGCTAGGCCTACCCACACAAGTGAGGTATCATTTTTATCGTTTTATACTTTTATCATTTTTATCGGGAGACTTGGGGGAACGCTGGGTGGAAGGAAATTTGTGGCTCCTCTCAGATTGCAGAACTTTCTGTCACCGAAATGTAAGGAAAATGCATTTTTTTAGCCAAAATTTGAGGTTTGCAAAGGATTCTGGGTAACAGAACCTGGTCAGAGCCCCACATGTCACCCCATCTTGGATTCCACTAGGTCTCTAGTTTTAAAAAATGCACAGGTTTGGTAGGTTTCCCTAGGTGCTGGCTGAGCTAGAGGCCAAAATCTACAGGTAGGCACTTTGCAAAAAAACAGCTCTGTTTTCTGTGATGTGTTCACGTTGTGTTTTGGGACATATCCTGTCGCGGGCGCTAGGCCGACCCACACAAGTGAGATACCATTTTTATCGGGAGACTTGGGGGAGCGCTGGATGGAAGGAAATTTGTGGCTCTTCTCAGATTCCAGAACTTTCTGTCACCGAAATGTGAGGAAAATGCGTTTTTTTAGCCAAAAATTGAGGTTTGCAAAGGATTCTGGGTAACAGAACCTGGTCAGAGCCCCACAATTCACCCCATCTTGGATTCCCCTAGGTCTCTAGTTCTCAAAAATGCACAGGTTTGGTAGGTTTCCCGAGGGGCCGGCTGAGCTAGAGGCCAAAATCTACAGGTAGGCACTTTGCAAAAAACAGCTCTGTTTTCTTTAAAAAAATGGGATGTGTCCACGTTGTGTTTTGGGGCGTCTCCTGTCGCGGCCGCTAGGCCTACCCACAGAAGTGAGGTATCATTTTTATCGGGAGACTTGGGGGAACGCTGGGTGGAAGGAAATTTGTGGCTCCTCTCAGATTCCAGAACTTTCTGTCACCGAAATGTGAGGAAAATGCGTTTTTTTTAGCCAATAATTGAAGTTTGCAAAGGATTCTGGGTAACAGGACCTGGTCAGAGCCCCACAAGTCACACCATCTTGGATTCCCCTAGGTCTCTAGTTTTCGAAAATGCACAGGTTTGGTAGGTTTCCTGAGGTGCCGGCTGAGCTAGAGGCCAAAATCTACAGGTAGACACTTTGCAAAAAACAGCTCTGTTTTCTTTCAAAAAATGGGATGTGTCGCTGTGGTGTTTTGTGGTGTATCCTGTCGCGGCCGCTAGGCCTACCCACAGAAGTGAGGTATCATTTTTATCGTTTTATAGTTTTATCATTTTTATCGGGAGACTTGGGGGAACGCTGGGTAGAAGGAAATTTGTGGCTCCTCTCAGATTCCAGAACTTTCTGTCACCGAAATGAAAGGAAAATGCAATTTTTTAGCCAAAATTTGAGGTTTGCAAAGGATTCTGGGTAACAGAACCTGGTCAGAGCCCCACATGTCACCCCATCTTGGATTCCACTAGGTCTCTAGTTTTGAAAAATGCACAGGTTTGGTAGGTTTCCCTAGGTGCCGGCTGAGCTAGAGGCCAAAATCTACAGGTAGGCACTTTGCAAAAAAACAGCTCTGTTTTCTGTGATGTGTTCACGTTGTGTTTTGGGGCATATCCTGTCGCGGGCGCTAGGCCTACCCACACAAGTGAGATACCATTTTTATCGGGAGACTTGGGGGAGCGCTGGATGGAAGGAAATTTGTGGCTCCTCTCAGATTCCAGAACTTTCTGTCACCGAAATGTGAGGAAAATGCGTTTTTTTAGACAAAAATTGAAGTTTGCAAAGGATTCTGGGTAACAGAACCTGGTCAGAGCCCCACAAGTCACCCCATCTTGGATTCCCCTAGGTCTCTAGTTCTCAAAAATGCACAGGTTTGGTAGGTTTCCCGAGGTGCCGGCTGAGCTAGAGGCCAAAATCTACAGGTAGGCACTTTGCAAAAAACAGCTCTGTTTTCTTTAAAAAAATGGGATGTGTCCACGTTGTGTTTTGGGGTGAATCCTGTTGCGGCCGCTAGGCCTACCCACACAAGTGAGGTATCATATTTATCGGGAGACTTGGGGGAACGCTGGGTGGAAGGAAATTTGTGGCTCCTCCCAGATTCCAGAACTTTCTGTCACCGAAATGTGAGGAAAATGCGTTTTTAATGACAAAAATTGAGGTTTGCAAAGGATTCTGGGTAACAGAACCTGGTCAGAACCCCTCAAGTCACCCTATCTTGGATTCCCCTAGGTCTCTAGGTTTAAAAAATGCACAGGTTTGGTAGGTTTCCATAGGTGCCGGCTGAGCTAGAGGCGAAAATCTACAGGTAGGCACTTGGCAAAAAAACAGCTCTGTTTTCTGTGATGTGTCCACGTTGTGTTTTGGGGCATATCCTGTCGCGGGCGCTAGGCCTACCCACACAAGTTAGGTACCATTTTTATCGGGAGACTTGGGGGAGCGCTGGATGGAAGGAAATCTGTGGCTCCTCTCATTTTCCAGAACTTTCGGTCACCGAAATGTGAGGAAAATGCGTTTTTTTTGGCAAAAAATTGAGGTTTGCAAAGGATTCTGGGTAACAGAACCTGGTCAGAGCCCCACAAGTCACCCCATCTTGGATTCCCCTAGGTCTCTAGTTCTCAAAAATGCACAGGTTTGGTAGGTTTCCCGAGGTGCCGGCTGAGCTAGAGGCCAAAATCTACAGGTAGGCACTTTGCAAAAAACAGCTCTGTTTTCTTTCAAAAAATGGGATGTGTCCACGTTGTGTTTTGGGGTGTGTCCTGTCGCGGCCGCTAGGCCTACCCACACAAGTGAGGTATCATTTTTATTGGGAGACTTGGGGGAACGCTGGGTGGAAGGAAATTTGTGGCTCCTCTTAGATTCCAGAACCTTCTGTCACCGAAATGTGAGGAAAACTGTTTTTTTAGCCAAAATTAGAGGTTTGCAAAGGATTCTGGGTAACAGAACCTGGTCACAGCCCCACAAGTCACCCCATCTTGGATTCCCCTAGGTCTCTAGTTTTAAAAAATGCACAGGTTTGGTAGGTTTCCCTAGGTGCCGGCTGAGCTAGAGGCCAAAACCTACAGGTAGACACTTTGCAAAAAACAGCTCTGTTTTCTTTCAAAAAATGGGATGTGTCCACGTTGTGTTTCGGGGTGTATCCTGTCACGGCCGCTAGGCCTACCCACACAAGTGAGATATAATTTTTATCAGGAGACTTGGGGGAACGCTGGGTGGAAGGAAATTTGTGGCTCCTCTCAGATTCCAGAACTTTCTGTCACCGAAATGTGAGGAAAATGCGTTTTTTTAGCCAAAATTTGAGGTTTGCAAAGGATTCTGGGAAACAGAACCTGGTCAGAGCCCCACAAGTCACCCCATCTTGGATTCCCCTAGGTCTCTAGTTTTCAAAAACGCACAGGTTTGGTAGGTTTCCCTAGGTGCCGGCTGAGCTAGAGGCCAAAACCTACAGGTAGACACTTTGCAAAAAACAGCTCTGTTTTCTTTCTAAAAATGGGATGTGTCCACGTTGTGTTTTGGGGTGTCCCCTGTCGCGGCCGCTAGGCCTACCCACACAAGTGAGATATAATTTTTATCGGGAGACTTGGGGGAACGCTGGGTGGAAGGAAATTTGTTGCTCCTCTCAGATTCCAGAACTTACTGTCACCGAAATGTGAGGAAAATGCATGTTTTTAGCCAAAATGTGAGGTTTGCAAAGGATTCTGGGTAACAGGACCTGGTCAGAGGCCCACAAGTCACCCCATCATGGATTCCCCTAGGTCTCTAGTTTTCAAAAATGCACAGGTTTGGTAGGTTTCCCGAGGTGCCGGCTGAGCTAGAGGCCAAAATCTACAGGTAGACACTTTGCAAAAAACAGCTCTGTTTTCTTTCAAAAAATGGGATGTGTCCACGTTGTGTTTTGGGGTGGATGTTGTCGGGGCCGCTAGGCCTACCCACACAAGTGAGGTATCATTTTTATCGTTTTATAGTTTTATCATTTTTATCGGGAGACTTGGGTGAACGCTGGGTGGAAGGAAATTTGTGGCTCCTCTCAGATTCCAGAACTTTCTGTCACCGAAATGTTAGGACAATGCATTTTTTTTGCCAAAATTTGAGGTTTGCAAAGGATTCTGGGTAACAGAACCTGGTCAGAGCCCCACATGTCACCCCATCTTGGATTCCACTAGGTCTCTAGTTTAAAAAAATGCACAGGTTTGGTAGGTTTCCCTAGTTGCCGGCTGAGTTAGAGGCAAAAATCTACAGGTAGGCACTTTGCAAAAAAACAGCTCTGTTTTCTGTTATGTGTTCCCGTTGTGTTTTGGGGCATATCCTGTTGCGGGCGCTAGGCCTACCCACACAAGTGAGATACCATTTTTATCGGGAGACTTGGAGGAGCGCTGGATGGAAGGAAATTTGTGGCTCCTCTTAGATTCCAGAACTGTCTGTCACCGAAATGTGAGGAAAATGCGTTTTTTTAGCCAAAAATTGAGGTTTGCAAAGGATTCTGGGTAACAGAACCTGGTCAGAGCCCCACAATTCACCCCATCTTGGATTCCCCTAGGTCTCTAGTTCTCAAAAATGCACAGGCTTGGTAGGTTTCCCGAGGTGCCGGCTGAGCTAGAGGCCAAAATCTACAGGTAGGCACTTTGCAAAAAACAGCTCTGTTTTCTTTAAAAAAATGGGATGTGTCCACGTTGTGTTTTGGGGCGTCTTCTGTCGCGGCCGCTAGGCCTACCCACACAAGTGAGATATAAATTTTATCGGGAGACTTGGGGGAACGCTGGGTGGAAGGAAATTTGTTGCTCCTCTCAGATTCCAGAACTTTCTGTCACCAAAATGTGAGGAAAATGCATTTTTTTAGCCCAAATGTGAGGTTTGCAAAGGATTCTGGGTAACAGGACCTGGTCAGAGCCCCACAAGTCACCCCATCTTGGATTCCCCTAGGTCTCTAGTTTTCAAAAATGCACAGGTTTGGTAGGTTTCCCGAGGTGCCGGCTGAGCTAGAGGCCAAAATCTACAGGTAGACACTTTGCAAAAAACAGCTCTGTTTTCTTTAAAAAAATGGGATGTGTCCACGTTGTGTTTTGGGGTGTATGTTGTCGCGGCCGCTAGGCCTACCCACACAAGTGAGGTATCATTTTTATCGTTTTATAGTTTTATCATTTTTATCGGGAGACTTGGGGGAACGCTGGGTGGAAGGAAATTTGTGGCTCCTCTCAGATTCCAGAACCTTCTGTCACCGAAATGTAAGGAAAATGCATTTTTTTAGCCAAAATTTGAGGTTTGCAAAGGATTCTGGGTAACAGAACCTGGTCAGAGCCCCACATGTCACCCCATCTTGGATTCCACTAGGTCTCTAGTTTTAAAAAATGCACAGGTTTGGTAGGTTTCCCTAGGTGCCAGCTGAGTTAGAGGCCAAAATCTACAGGTAGGCACTTTGCAAAAAACAGCTGTTTTCTTTAAAAAAATGGGATGTGTTCACGTTGTGTTTTGGGGCATATCCTGTCGCGGGCGCTAGGCCTACCCACACAAGTGAGATACCATTTTTATCGGGAGACTTGGGGGAGCGCTGGATGGAAGGAAATTTGTGGCTCCTCTCAGATTCCAGAACTTTCTGTCACCGAAATGTGAGGAAAATGCGTTTTTTTAGCCAAAAATTGAGGTTTGCAAAGGATTCTGGGTAACAGAACCTGGTCAGAGCCCCACAATTCACCCCATCTTGGATTCCCCTAGGTCTCTAGTTCTCAAAAATGCACAGGTTTGGTAGGTTTCCCGAGGTGCCGGCTGAGCTAGAGGACAAAATCTACAGGTAGGCACTTTGCAAAAAACAGCTCTGTTTTCTTTAAAAAAAATGGGATGTGTCCACGTTGTGTTTTGGGGCATCTCCTGTCGCGGCCGCTAGGCCTACCCACACAAGTGAGGTACCATTTTTATCGGGAGACTTGGGGGAGCGCTGGATGGAAGGAAATCTGTGGCTCCTCTCATTTTCCAGAACTTTCGGTCACCGAAATGTGAGGAAAATGCATTTTTTTAGCCAAAAATTGAGGTTTGCAAAGGATTCTGGGTAACAGAACCTGGTCAGAGCCCCACAAGTCACCCCATCTTGGATTCCCCTAGGTCTCTAGTTTTGAAAAATGCACAGGTTGGGTAGGTTTCCCTAGGTGCCGGCTGAGCTAGAGACCAAAACCTACAGGTAGACACTTTGCAAAAAACAGCTCTGTTTTCTTTCAAAAAATGGGATGTGTCCACGTTGTGTTTTGGGGTGTTTACTGTCGCGGCCGCTAGGCCTACCCACACAAGTGAGATATAAATTTTATCGGGAGACTTGGGGGAACGCTGGGTGGAAGTTAATTTGTTGCTCCTCTCAGATTCCAGAACTTTCTGTCACCAAAATGTGAGGAAAATGCATTTTTTTAGCCAAAATGTGAGGTTTGCAAAGGATTCTGGGTAACAGGACCTGGTCAGAGCCCCACAAGTCACCCCATCTTGGATTCCCCTAGGTCTCTAGTTTTCAAAAATGCACAGGTTTGGTAGGTTTCCCTGGGTGCCGGCTGAGCTAGAGGCCAAAATCTACAGGTAGACACTGCAAAAAACAGCTCTGTTTTCTTTAAAAAAATGGGATGTGTCCACGTTGTGTTTTGGGGTGTATCTTGTCGCGGCCGCTAGGCCTACCCACACAAGTGAGGTATCATTTTTATCGTTTTATAGTTTTATCATTTTTATCGGGAGACTTGGGGGAACGCTGGGTGGAAGGAAATTTGTGGCTCCTCTCAGATTCCAGAACTTTCTGTCACCGAAATGTAAGGAAAATGCATTTTTTTAGCCAAAATTTGAGGTTTGCAAAGGATTCTGGGTAACAGAACCTGGTCAGAGCCCCACATGTCACCCCATCTTGGATTCCACTAGGTCTCTAGTTTTAAAAAATTGCACAGGTTTGGTAGGTTTCCCTAGGTGCCAGCTGAGTTAGAGGCCAAAATCTACAGGTAGGCACTTTGCAAAAAACAGCTCTGTTTTCTTTAAAAAAAATGGGATGTGTTCACGTTGTGTTTTGGGGCATATCCTGTCGCGGGCGCTAGGCCTACCCACACAAGTGAGATACCATTTTTATCGGGAGACTTGGGGGAGCGCTGGATGGAAGGAAATTTGTGGCTCCTCTCAGATTCCAGAACTTTCTGTCACCGAAATGTGAGGAAAATGCGTTTTTTTAGCCAAAAATTGAGGTTTGCAAAGGATTCTGGGTAACAGAACCTGGTCAGAGCCCCACAATTCACCCCATCTTGGATTCCCCTAGGTCTCTAGTTCTCAAAAATGCACAGGTTTGGTAGGTTTCCCGAGGTGCCGGCTGAGCTAGAGGCCAAAATCTACAGGTAGGCACTTTGCAAAAAACAGCTCTGTTTTCTTTCAAAAAATGGTATGTGTCCATGTTGTGTTTTGGGGTGTAACTTGTCGCGGCCGCTAGGCCTACCCACACAAGTGAGGTATCATTTTTATCGTTTTATAGTTTTATCATTTTTATCGGGAGACTTGGGGGAATGCTGGGTGGAAGGAAATTTGTGGCTCCTCTCAGATTCCAGAACTTTCTGTCACAGAAATGTGAGGAAAATGCGTTTTTTTTGCCAAAATTTGAGGTTTGCAAAGGATTCTGGGTAACAGGACCTGGTCAGAGCCCCACAAGTCACCCCATCTTGGATTCCACTAGGTCTCTAGTTTTCAAAAATGCACAGGTTTGGTAGGTTTCCCTAAGTGCCGGCTGAGCTAGAGGCCAAAATCTACAGGTAGGCACTTTGCAAAAAACAGCTCTGTTTTCTGTGATGTGTCCACGTTGTGTTTTGGGGCATATCCTGTCGCGGGCGCTAGGCCTACCCACACAAGTGAGGTATCATTTTTATTGGGAGACTTGGGGGAACGCTGGGTGAAAGGAAATTTGTGGCTCCTCTCAGATTCCAGAACTTTCTGTCACAGAAATGTGAGGATAATTGTTGTTTTAGCCAAAATTTGAGGTTTGCAAAGGATTCTGGGTAACAGAACCTGGTCACAGCCCCACAAGTCACCCCATCTTGGATTCCCCTAGGTCTCTAGTTTTAAAAAATGCACAGGTTTGGTCGGTTTCCCTTGGTGCCGGCTGAGCTAGAGGCCAAAATCTACAGGTAGGCACTTTGCAAAAAACAGCTCTGCTTTCTTTAAAAAAAATGGGATGTGTGCACGTTGTGTTTTGGGGTGTGTCTTGTCGCGGCCGCTAGGCCTACCCACACAAGTGAGGTATCATTTTTATAGGGAGACTTGGGGGAACGCTGGGTGGAAGGAAATTTGTGGCTCCTCTCAGATTCCAGAACTTTCTGTCACCGAAATGTGAGGAAAATGCATTTTTTAAGCCAAAAATTGAGGTTTGCAAAGGATTCTGGGTAACAGAACCTGGTCAGAGCCCCACAAGTCACCCCATCTTGGATTCCCCTAGGTCTCTAGTTTTAAAAAAAAATGCACCGGTTTGGTAGGTTTCCCTAGGTGCCGGCTGAGCTAGAGGCCAAAATCTACAGGTAGGCACTTTGCAAAAAACAGCTCTGTTTTCTTTCAAAAAATGGGATGTGTCCACGTTGTGTTTTGGGGGGTCTTCTGTCGCGGCCGCTAGGCCTACCCACACAAGTGAGGTATAATTTTTATCGGGAGACTTGGGGGGACGCTGGGTGGAAAGAAATTTGTGGCTCCTCTCAGATTCCAGAACTTTCTGTCACCAAAATGTTAGGAAAATGCGTTTTTTTAGCCAAAAATTGAGGTTTGCAAAGGATTCTGGGAAACAGAACCTGGTCAGAGCCCCACAAGTCACCCCATCTTGGATTCCCCTAGGTCTCTAGTTTTCAAAAATGCACAGGTTTGGTAGGTTTCCCTAGGTGCCGGCTGAGCTAGAGGCCAAAATCTACAGGTAGGCACTTTGCAAAAAACAGCGCTGTTTTCTTTAAAAAATGGGATGTGTCCACGTTGGGTTTTGGGGTGTCTCCTGTCGCGGCCACTAGACCTACCCACACAAGTGAGGTATCATTTTTATTGGGAGACTTGGGGGAACGCTGGCTGGAAGGAAATTTGTGGCTCCTCTCAGATTCCAGAACTTTCTGTCACCGAAATGTGAGGAAAACTGTTTTTTTAGCCAAAATTAGAGGTTTGCAAAGGATTCTGGGTAACAGAACCTGGTCACAGCCCCACAAGTCACCCCATCTTGGATTCCCCTAGGTCTCTAGTTTTCAAAAATGCACAGGTTTGGTAGGTTTCCCTAGGTGCCGGCTGAGCTAGAGGCCAAAACCTACAGGTAGACACTTTGCAAAAAACAGCTCTGTTTTCTTTCTAAAAATGGGATGTGTCCACGTTGTGTTTTGGGGTGTCCCCTGTCGCGGCCGCTAGGCCTACCCACACAAGTGAGATATAATTTTTATCGGGAGACTTGGGGGAACGCTGGGTGGAAGGAAATTTGTTGCTCCTCTCAGATTCCAGAACTTACTGTCACCGAAATGTGAGGAAAATGCATGTTTTTAGCCAAAATGTGAGGTTTGCAAAGGATTCTGGGTAACAGGACCTGGTCAGAGGCCCACAAGTCACCCCATCATGGATTCCCCTAGGTCTCTAGTTTTCAAAAATGCACAGGTTTGGTAGGTTTCCCGAGGTGCCGGCTGAGCTAGAGGCCAAAATCTACAGGTAGACACTTTGCAAAAAACAGCTCTGTTTTCTTTCAAAAAATGGGATGTGTCCACGTTGTGTTTTGGGGTGGATGTTGTCGCGGCCGCTAGGCCTACCCACACAAGTGAGGTATCATTTTTATCGTTTTATAGTTTTATCATTTTTATCGGGAGACTTGGGTGAACGCTGGGTGGAAGGAAATTTGTGGCTCCTCTCAGATTCCAGAACTTTCTGTCACCGAAATGTTAGGAAAATGCATTTTTTTTGCCAAAATTTGAGGTTTGCAAAGGATTCTGGGTAACAGAACCTGGTCAGAGCCCCACATGTCACCCCATCTTGGATTCCACTAGGTCTCTAGTTTTAAAAAATGCACAGGTTTGGTAGGTTTCCCTAGTTGCCGGCTGAGTTAGAGGCCAAAATCTACAGTTTGCAAAAAACACTTTGCAAAAAAACAGCTCTGTTTTCTGTTATGTGTTCCCGTTGTGTTTTGGGGCATATCCTGTTGCGGGCGCTAGGCCTACCCACACAAGTGAGATACCATTTTTATCGGGAGACTTGGGGGAACGCTGGGTGGAAGGAAATTTGTGGCTCCTCTCAGATTCCAAAACTTTCTGTCACCGAAATGTGAGGAAAATGCGTTTTTTTTTAGCCAATAATTGAAGTTTGCAAAGGATTCTGGGTAACAGGACCTGGTCAGAGCCCCACAAGTCACACCATCTTGGATTCCCCTAGGTCTCTAGTTTTCAAAAATGCACAGGTTTGGTAGGTTTCCCGAGGTGCCGGCTGAGCTAGAGGCCAAAATCTACAGGTAGGCACTTTGCAAAAAACAGCTCTGTTTTCTTTAAAAAAATGGGATGTGTCCACGTTGTGTTTCGGGGCGTCTTCTGTCGCGGCCGCTAGGCCTACCCACACAAGTGAGGTACCATTTTTATCGGGAGACTTGGGGGAGCGCTGGATGGAAGAAAATCTGTGGCTCCTCTCATTTTCCAGAACTTCCGGTCACCGAAATGTGAGGAAAATGCGTTTTTTTAGCCAAAAATTGACGTTTGCAAAGGATTCTGGGTAACAGAACCTGGTCAGAGCCCCACAAGTCACCCCATCTTGGATTCCCCTAGGTCTCTAGTTTTGAAAAATGCACAGGTTGGGTAGGTTTCCCTAGGTGCCGGCTGAGCTAGAGACCAAAACCTACAGGTGGACACTTTGCAAAAAACAGCTCTGTTTTCTTTAAAAAAATGGGATGTGTCCACGTTGTGTTTTGGGGTGTCCAGTGTCGCGGCCGCTAGGCCTACCCACACAAGTGAGATATAAATTTTATCGGGAGACTTGGGGGAACGCTGGGTGGAAGGAAATTTGTTGCTCCTCTCAGATTCCAGAACTTTCTGTCACCAAAATGTGAGGAAAATGCATTTTTTTAGCCCAAATGTGAGGTTTGCAAAGGATTCTGGGTAACAGGACCTGGTCAGAGCCCCACAAGTCACCCCATCTTGGATTCCCCTAGGTCTCTAGTTTTCAAAAATGCACAGGTTTGGTAGGTTTCCCGAGGTGCCGGCTGAGCTAGAGGCCAAAATCTACAGGTAGACACTTTGCAAAAAACAGCTCTGTTTTCTTTAAAAAAATGGGATGTGTCCACGTTGTGTTTTGGGGTGCATGTTGTCGCGGCCGCTAGGCCTACCCACACAAGTGAGGTATCATTTTTATCGTTTTATAGTTTTATCATTTTTATCGGGAGACTTGGGGGAACGCTGGGTGGAAGGAAATTTGTGGCTCCTCTCAGATTCCAGAACTTTCTGTCACCGAAATGTAAGGAAAATGCATTTTTTTAGCCAAAATTTGAGGTTTGCAAAGGATTCTGGGTAACAGAACCTGGTCAGAGCCCCACATGTCACCCCATCTTGGATTCCACTAGGTCTCTAGTTTTAAAAAATGCACAGGTTTGGTAGGTTTCCCTAGGTGCCAGCTGAGTTAGAGGCCAAAATCTACAGGTAGGCACTTTGCAAAAAACAGCTCTGTTTTCTTTAAAAAAAATGGGATGTGTTCACGTTGTGTTTTGGGGCATATCCTGTCGCGGGCGCTAGGCCTACCCACACAAGTGAGATACCATTTTTATCGGGAGACTTGGGGGAGCGCTGGATGGAAGGAAATTTGTGGCTCCTCTCAGATTCCAGAACTTTCTGTCACCGAAATGTGAGGAAAATGCGTTTTTTTAGCCAAAAATTGAGGTTTGCAAAGGATTCTGGGTAACAGAACCTGGTCAGAGCCCCACAATTCACCCCATCTTGGATTCCCCTAGGTCTCTAGTTCTCAAAAATGCACAGGTTTGGTAGGTTTCCCGAGGTGCCGGCTGAGCTAGAGGACAAAATCTACAGGTAGGCACTTTGCAAAAAACAGCTCTGTTTTCTTTAAAAAAATGGGATGTGTCCACGTTGTGTTTTGGGGCGCCTCCTGTCGCGGCCGCTAGGCCTACCCACACAAGTGAGGTACCATTTTTATCGGGAGACTTGGGGGAGCGCTGGATGGAAGGAAATCTGTGGCTCCTCTCATTTTCCAGAACTTTCGGTCACCGAAATTTGAGGAAAATGCATTTTTTTAGCCAAAAATTGAGGTTTGCAAAGGATTCTGGGTAACAGAACCTGGTCAGAGCCCCACAAGTCACCCCATCTTGGATTCCCCTAGGTCTCTAGTTTTGAAAAATGCACAGGTTGGGTAGGTTTCCCTAGGTGCCGGCTGAGCTAGAGACCAAAACCTACAGGTAGACACTTTGCAAAAAACAGCTCTGTTTTCTTTCAAAAAATGGGATGTGTCCACGTTGTGTTTTGGGGTGTGTACTGTCGCGGCCGCTAGGCCTACCCACACAAGTGAGATATAAATTTTATCGGGAGACTTGGGGGAACGCTGGGTGGAAGGAAATTTGTTGCTCCTCTCAGATTCCAGAACTTTCTGTCACCAAAATGTGAGGAAAATGCATTTTTTTAGCCAAAATGTGAGGTTTGCAAAGGATTCTGGGTAACAGGACCTGGTCAGAGCCCCACAAGTCACCCCATCTTGGATTCCCCTAGGTCTCTAGTTTTCAAAAATGCACAGGTTTGGTAGGTTTCCCGAGGTGCCGGCTGAGCTAGAGGCCAAAATCTACAGGTAGACACTTTGCAAAAAACAGCTCTGTTTTCTTTAAAAAAATGGGATGTGTCCACGTTGTGTTTTGGGGTGTATCTTGTCGCGGCCGCTAGGCCTACCCACACAAGTGAGGTATCATTTTTATCGTTTTATAGTTTTATCATTTTTATCGGGAGACTTGGGGGAATGCTGGGTGGAAGGAAATTTGTGGCTCCTCTCAGATTCCAGAACTTTCTGTCACCGAAATGTAAGGAAAATGCATTTTTTTAGCCAAAATTTGAGGTTTGCAAAGGATTCTGGGTAACAGAACCTGGTCAGAGCCCCACATGTCACCCCATCTTGGATTCCACTAGGTCTCTAGTTTTAAAAAATGCACAGGTTTGGTAGGTTTCCCTAGGTGCCAGCTGAGTTAGAGGCCAAAATCTACAGGTAGGCACTTTGCAAAAAACAGCTCTGTTTTCTTTAAAAAAAAATGGGATGTGTTCACGTTGTGTTTTGGGGCATATCCTGTTGCGGGCGCTAGGCCTACCCACACAAGTGAGATACCATTTTTATCGGGAGACTTGGGGGAGCGCTGGATGGAAGGAAATTTGTGGCTCCTCACAGATTCCAGAACTTTCTGTCATCGAAATGTGAGGAAAATGCGTTTTTTTAACCAAAAATTGAGGTTTGCAAAGGATTCTGGGTAACAGAACCTGGTCAGAGCCCCACAATTCACCCCATCTTGGATTCCCCTAGGTCTCTAGTTCTCAAAAATGCACAGGTTTGGTAGGTTTCCCGAGGTGCCGGCTGAGCTAGAGGCCAAAATCTACAGGTAGGCACTTTGCAAAAAACAGCTCTGTTTTCTTTAAAAAAATGGGATGTGTCCACGTTGTGTTTTGGGGCGTCTCCTGTCGCGGCCGCTAGGCCTACCCACACAAGTGAGGTACCATTTTTATCGGGAGACTTGGGGGAGCGCTGGATGGAAGGAAATCTGTGGCTCCTCTCATTTTCCAGAACTTTCGGTCACCGAAATGTGAGGAAAATGCGTTTTTTTAGCCAAAAATTGAGGTTTGCAAAGGATTCTGGGAAACAGAACCTGGTCAGAGCCCCACAAGTCACCCCATCTTGGATTCCCCTAGGTCTCTAGTTTTGAAAAATGCACAGGTTTGGTAGGTTTCCCTAGGTGCCGGCTGAGTTAGAGGCCAAAATCTACAGGTAGGCACTTTGCAAAAAACAGCTTTGTTTTCTTTCAAAAAATGGGATGTGTCCACGTTGTGTTTTGGGGTGCCTGCTGTCGCGGCCGCTAGGCCTACCCACACAAGTGAGATATAATTTTTATCGGGAGACTTGGGGGAACGCTGGGTGGAAGGAAATTTGTTGCTCCTCTCAGATTCCAGAACTTTCTGTCACCGAAATGTGAGGAAAATGCATTTTTTTAGCCAAAATGTGAGGTTTGTAAAGGATTCTGGGTAACAGGGCCTGGTCAGAGCCCCACAAGTCACCCCATCTTGGATTCCCCTAGGTCTCTAGTTTTCAAAAATGCACAGGTTTGGTAGGTTTCCCGAGGTGCCGGCTGAGCTAGAGGCCAAAATCTACAGGTAGACACTTTGCAAAAAACAGCTCTGTTTTCTTTCAAAAAATGGTATGTGTCCACGTTGTGTTTTGGGGTGTACCTTGTCGCGGCCGCTAGGCCTACCCACACAAGTGAGGTATCATTTTTATCGTTTTATAGTTTTATCATTTTTATCGGGAGACTTGGGGGAATGCTGGGTGGAAGGAAATTTGTGGCTCCTCTCAGATTCCAGAACTTTCTGTCACAGAAATGTGAGGAAAATGCGTTTTTTTTTGCCAAAATTTGAGGTTTGCAAAGGATTCTGGGTAACAGGACCTGGTCAGAGCCCCACAAGTCACCCCATCTTGGATTCCACTAGGTCTCTAGTTTTCAAAAATGCACAGGTTTGGTAGGTTTCCCTAAGTGCCGGCTGAGCTAGAGGCCAAAATCTACAGGTAGGCACTTTGCAAAAAACAGCTCTGTTTTCTGTGATGTGTCCACGTTGTGTTTTGGGGCATATCCTGTCGCGGGCGCTAGGCCTACCCACACAAGTGAGGTATCATTTTTATTGGGAGACTTGGGGGAACGCTGGGTGAAAGGAAATTTGTGGCTCCTCTCAGATTCCAGAACTTTCTGTCACAGAAATGTGAGGATAATTGTTGTTTTAGCCAAAATTTGAGGTTTGCAAAGGATTCTGGGTAACAGAACCTGGTCACAGCCCCACAAGTCACCCCATCTTGGATTCCCCTAGGTCTCTAGTTTTAAAAAATGCACAGGTTTGGTAGGTTTCCCTTGGTGCCGGCTGAGCTAGAGGCCAAAATCTACAGGTAGGCACTTTGCAAAAAACAGCTCTGCTTTCTTTAAAAAAAATGGGATGTGTGCACGTTGTGTTTTGGGGTGTGTCTTGTCGCGGCCGCTAGGCCTACCCACACAAGTGAGGTATCATTTTTATCGGGAGACTTGGGGGAACGCTGGGTGGAAGGAAATTTGTGGCTCCTCTCAGATTCCAGAACTTTCTGTCACCGAAATGTGAGGAAAATGCATTTTTTAAGCCAAAAATTTAGGTTTGCAAAGGATTCTGGGTAACAGAACCTGGTCAGAGCCCCACAAGTCACCCCATCTTGGATTCCCCTAGGTCTCTAGTTTTAAAAAAAAATGCACCGGTTTGGTAGGTTTCCCTAGGTGCCGGCTGAGCTAGAGGCCAAAATCTACAGGTAGGCACTTTGCAAAAAACAGCTCTGTTTTCTTTCAAAAAATGGGATGTGTCCACGTTGTGTTTTGGGGGGCCTCCTGTCGCGGCCGCTAGGCCTACCCACACAAGTGAGGTATAATTTTTATCGGGAGACTTGGGGGGACGCTGGGTGGAAAGAAATTTGTGGCTCCTCTCAGATTCCAGAACTTTCTGTCACCAAAATGTTAGGAAAATGCGTTTTTTTAGCCAAAAATTGAGGTTTGCAAAGGATTCTGGGAAACAGAACCTGGTCAGAGCCCCACAAGTCACCCCATCTTGGATTCCCCTAGGTCTCTAGTTTTCAAAAATGCACAGGTTTGGTAGGTTTCCCTAGGTGCCGGCTGAGCTAGAGGCCAAAATCTACAGGTAGGCACTTTGCAAAAAACAGCGCTGTTTTCTTTAAAAAATGGGATGTGTCCACGTTGGGTTTTGGGGTGTCTCCTGTCGCGGCCACTAGACCTACCCACACAAGTGAGGTATCATTTTTATTGGGAGACTTGGGGGAATGCTGGCTGGAAGGAAATTTGTGGCTCCTCTCAGATTCCAGAACTTTCTGTCACCGAAATGTGAGGAAAACTGTTTTTTTAGCCAAAATTAGAGGTTTGCAAAGGATTCTGGGTAACAGAACCTGGTCACAGCCCCACAAGTCACCCCATCTTGGATTCCCCTAGGTCTCTAGTTTTCAAAAATGCACAGGTTTGGTAGGTTTCCCTAGGTGCCGGCTGAGCTAGAGGCCAAAACCTACAGGTAGACACTTTGCAAAAAACAGCTCTGTTTTCTTTCTAAAAATGGGATGTGTCCACGTTGTGTTTTGGGGTGTCCCCTGTCGCGGCCGCTAGGCCTACCCACACAAGTGAGATATAATTTTTATCGGGAGACTTGGGGGAACGCTGGGTGGAAGGAAATTTGTTGCTCCTCTCAGATTCCAGAACTTACTGTCACCGAAATGTGAGGAAAATGCATGTTTTTAGCCAAAATGTGAGGTTTGCAAAGGATTCTGGGTAACAGGACCTGGTCAGAGGCCCACAAGTCTCCCCATCATGGATTCCCCTAGGTCTCTAGTTTTCAAAAATGCACAGGTTTGGTAGGTTTCCCGAGGTGCCGGCTGAGCTAGAGGCCAAAATCTACAGGTAGACACTTTGCAAAAAACAGCTCTGTTTTCTTTCAAAAAATGGGATGTGTCCACGTTGTGTTTTGGGGTGGATGTTGTCGCGGCCGCTAGGCCTACCCACACAAGTGAGGTATCATTTTTATCGTTTTATAGTTTTATCATTTTTATCGGGAGACTTGGGTGAACGCTGGGTGGAAGGAAATTTGTGGCTCCTCTCAGATTCCAGAACTTTCTGTCACCGAAATGTTAGGAAAATGCATTTTTTTTGCCAAAATTTGAGGTTTGCAAAGGATTCTGGGTAACAGAACCTGGTCAGAGCCCCACATGTCACCTCATCTTGGATTCCACTAGGTCTCTAGTTTTAAAAAATGCACAGGTTTGGTAGGTTTCCCTAGTTGCCGGCTGAGTTAGAGGCCAAAATCTACAGTTTGCAAAAAACACTTTGCAAAAAAACAGCTCTGTTTTCTGTTATGTGTTCCCGTTGTGTTTTGGGGCATATCCTGTTGCGGGCGCTAGGCCTACCCACACAAGTGAGATACCATTTTTATCGGGAGACTTGGGGGAACGCTGGGTGGAAGGAAATTTGTGGCTCCTCTCAGATTCCAAAACTTTCTGTCACCGAAATGTGAGGAAAATGCGTTTTTTTTTAGCCAATAATTGAAGTTTGCAAAGGATTCTGGGTAACAGGACCTGGTCAGAGCCCCACAAGTCACACCATCTTGGATTCCCCTAGGTCTCTAGTTTTCAAAAATGCACAGGTTTGGTAGGTTTCCCGAGGTGCCGGCTGAGCTAGAGGCCAAAATCTACAGGTAGGCACTTTGCAAAAAACAGCTCTGTTTTCTTTAAAAAAATGGGATGTGTCCACGTTGTGTTTCGGGGCGTCTTCTGTCGCGGCCGCTAGGCCTACCCACACAAGTGAGGTACCATTTTTATCGGGAGACTTGGGGGAGCGCTGGATGGAAGAAAATCTGTGGCTCCTCTCATTTTCCAGAACTTTCGGTCACCGAAATGTGAGGAAAATGCGTTTTTTTTAGCCAAAAATTGAGGTTTGCAAAGGATTCTGGGTAACAGAACCTGGTCAGAGCCCCACAAGTCACCCCATCTTGGATTCCCCTAGGTCTCTAGTTTTGAAAAATGCACAGGTTGGGTAGGTTTCCCTAGGTGCCGGCTGAGCTAGAGACCAAAACCTACAGGTGGACACTTTGCAAAAAACAGCTCTGTTTTCTTTAAAAAAATGGGATGTGTCCACGTTGTGTTTTGGGGTGTCCAGTGTCGCGGCCGCTAGGCCTACCCACACAAGTGAGATATAAATTTTATCGGGAGACTTGGGGGAACGCTGGGTGGAAGGAAATTTGTTGCTCCTCTCAGATTCCAGAACTTTCTGTCACCAAAATGTGAGGAAAATGCATTTTTTTAGCCCAAATGTGAGGTTTGCAAAGGATTCTGGGTAACAGGACCTGGTCAGAGCCCCACAAGTCACCCCATCTTGGATTCCCCTAGGTCTCTAGTTTTCAAAAATGCACAGGTTTGGTAGGTTTCCCGAGGTGCCGGCTGAGCTAGAGGCCAAAATCTACAGGTAGACACTTTGCAAAAAACAGCTCTGTTTTCTTTAAAAAAATGGGATGTGTCCACGTTGTGTTTTGGGGTGCATGTTGTCGCGGCCGCTAGGCCTACCCACACAAGTGAGGTATCATTTTTATCGTTTTATAGTTTTATCATTTTTATCGGGAGACTTGGGGGAACGCTGGGTGGAAGGAAATTTGTGGCTCCTCTCAGATTCCAGAACTTTCTGTCACCGAAATGTAAGGAAAATGCATTTTTTTAGCCAAAATTTGAGGTTTGCAAAGGATTCTGGGTAACAGAACCTGGTCAGAGCCCCACATGTCACCCCATCTTGGATTCCACTAGGTCTCTAGTTTTAAAAAATGCACAGGTTTGGTAGGTTTCCCTAGGTGCCAGCTGAGTTAGAGGCCAAAATCTACAGGTAGGCACTTTGCAAAAAACAGCTCTGTTTTCTTTAAAAAAAATGGGATGTGTTCACGTTGTGTTTTGGGGCATATCCTGTCGCGGGCGCTAGGCCTACCCACACAAGTGAGATACCATTTTTATCGGGAGACTTGGGGGAGCGCTGGATGGAAGGAAATTTGTGGCTCCTCTCAGATTCCAGAACTTTCTGTCACCGAAATGTGAGGAAAATGCGTTTTTTTAGCCAAAAATTGAGGTTTGCAAAGGATTCTGGGTAACAGAACCTGGTCAGAGCCCCACAATTCACCCCATCTTGGATTCCCCTAGGTCTATAGTTCTCAAAAATGCACAGGTTTGGTAGGTTTCCCGAGGTGCCGGCTGAGCTAGAGGACAAAATCTACAGGTAGGCACTTTGCAAAAAACAGCTCTGTTTTCTTTAAAAAAATGGGATGTGTCCACGTTGTGTTTTGGGGCGACTCCTGTCGCGGCCGCTAGGCCTACCCACACAAGTGAGGTACCATTTTTATCGGGAGACTTGGGGGAGCGCTGGATGGAAGGAAATCTGTGGCTCCTCTCATTTTCCAGAACTTTCGGTCACCGAAATTTGAGGAAAATCCATTTTTTTAGCCAAAAATTGAGGTTTGCAAAGGATTCTGGGTAACAGAACCTGGTCAGAGCCCCACAAGTCACCCCATCTTGGATTCCCCTAGGTCTCTAGTTTTGAAAAATGCACAGGTTGGGTAGGTTTCCCTAGGTGCCGGCTGAGCTAGAGACCAAAACCTACAGGTAGACACTTTGCAAAAAACAGCTCTGTTTTCTTTCAAAAAATGGGATGTGTCCACGTTGTGTTTTGGGGTGTCTACTGTCGCGGCCGCTAGGCCTACCCACACAAGTGAGATATAAATTTTATCGGGAGACTTGGGGGAACGCTGGGTGGAAGGAAATTTGTTGCTCCTCTCAGATTCCAGAACTTTCTGTCACCAAAATGTGAGGAAAATGCATTTTTTTAGCCAAAATGTGAGGTTTGCAAAGGATTCTGGGTAACAGGACCTGGTCAGAGCCCCACAAGTCACCCCATCTTGGATTCCCCTAGGTCTCTAGTTTTCAAAAATGCACAGGTTTGGTAGGTTTCCCGAGGTGCCGGCTGAGCTAGAGGCCAAAATCTACAGGTAGACACTTTGCAAAAAACAGCTCTGTTTTCTTTAAAAAAATGGGATGTGTCCACGTTGTGTTTTGGGGTGTATCTTGTCGCGGCCGCTAGGCCTACCCACACAAGTGAGGTATCATTTTTATCGTTTTATAGTTTTATCATTTTTATCGGGAGACTTGGGGGAATGCTGGGTGGAAGGAAATTTGTGGCTCCTCTCAGATTCCAGAACTTTCTGTCACCGAAATGTAAGGAAAATGCATTTTTTTAGCCAAAATTTGAGGTTTGCAAAGGATTCTGGGTAACAGAACCTGGTCAGAGCCCCACATGTCACCCCATCTTGGATTCCACTAGGTCTCTAGTTTTAAAAAATGCACAGGTTTGGTAGGTTTCCCTAGTTGCCGGCTGAGTTAGAGGCCAAAATCTACAGTTTGCAAAAAACACTTTGCAAAAAAACAGCTCTGTTTTCTGTTATGTGTTCCCGTTGTGTTTTGGGGCATATCCTGTTGCGGGCGCTAGGCCTACCCACACAAGTGAGATACCATTTTTATCGGGAGACTTGGGGGAACGCTGGGTGGAAGGAAATTTGTGGCTCCTCTCAGATTCCAAAACTTTCTGTCACCGAAATGTGAGGAAAATGCGTTTTTTTTAGCCAATAATTGAAGTTTGCAAAGGATTCTGGGTAACAGGACCTGGTCAGAGCCCCACAAGTCACACCATCTTGGATTCCCCTAGGTCTCTAGTTTTCAAAAATGCACAGGTTTGGTAGGTTTCCCGAGGTGCCGGCTGAGCTAGAGGCCAAAATCTACAGGTAGGCACTTTGCAAAAAACAGCTCTGTTTTCTTTAAAAAAATGGGATGTGTCCACGTTGTGTTTCGGGGCGTCTTCTGTCGCGGCCGCTAGGCCTACCCACACAAGTGAGGTACCATTTTTATCGGGAGACTTGGGGGAGCGCTGGATGGAAGAAAATCTGTGGCTCCTCTCATTTTCCAGAACTTCCGGTCACCGAAATGTGAAGAAAATGCGTTTTTTTAGCCAAAAATTGAGGTTTGCAAAGGATTCTGGGTAACAGAACCTGGTCAGAGCCCCACAAGTCACCCCATCTTGGATTCCCCTAGGTCTCTAGTTTTGAAAAATGCACAGGTTGGGTAGGTTTCCCGAGGTGCCGGCTGAGCTAGAGGACAAAATCTACAGGTAGGCACTTTGCAAAAAACAGCTCTGTTTTCTTTAAAAAAATGGGATGTGTCCACGTTGTGTTTTGGGGTGTCCAGTGTCGCGGCCGCTAGGCCTACCCACACAAGTGAGATATAAATTTTATCGGGAGACTTGGGGGAACGCTGGGTGGAAGGAAATTTGTTGCTCCTCTCAGATTCCAGAACTTTCTGTCACCAAAATGTGAGGAAAATGCATTTTTTTAGCCCAAATGTGAGGTTTGCAAAGGATTCTGGGTAACAGGACCTGGTCAGAGCCCCACAAGTCACCCCATCTTGGATTCCCCTAGGTCTCTAGTTTTCAAAAATGCACAGGTTTGGTAGGTTTCCCGAGGTGCCGGCTGAGCTAGAGGCCAAAATCTACAGGTAGACACTTTGCAAAAAACAGCTCTGTTTTCTTTAAAAAAATGGGATGTGTCCACGTTGTGTTTTGGGGTGCATGTTGTCGCGGCCGCTAGGCCTACCCACACAAGTGAGGTATCATTTTTATAGTTTTATAGTTTTATCATTTTTATCGGGAGACTTGGGGGAACGCTGGGTGGAAGGAAATTTGTGGCTCCTCTCAGATTCCAGAACTTTCTGTCACCGAAATGTAAGGAAAATGCATTTTTTTAGCCAAAATTTGAGGTTTGCAAAGGATTCTGGGTAACAGAACCTGGTCAGAGCCCCACATGTCACCCCATCTTGGATTCCACTAGGTCTCTAGTTTTAAAAAATGCACAGGTTTGGTAGGTTTCCCTAGGTGCCAGCTGAGTTAGAGGCCAAAATCTACAGGTAGGCACTTTGCAAAAAACAGCTCTGTTTTCTTTAAAAAAAATGGGATGTGTTCACGTTGTGTTTTGGGGCATATCCTGTCGCGGGCGCTAGGCCTACCCACACAAGTGAGGTACCATTTTTATCGGGAGACTTGGGGGAGCGCTGGATGGAAGGAAATCTGTGGCTCCTCTCATTTTCCAGAACTTTCGGTCACCGAAATTTGAGGAAAATGCATTTTTTTAGCCAAAAATTGAGGTTTGCAAAGGATTCTGGGTAACAGAACCTGGTCAGAGCCCCACAAGTCACCCCATCTTGGATTCCCCTAGGTCTCTAGTTTTGAAAAATGCACAGGTTGGGTAGGTTTCCCTAGGTGCCGGCTGAGCTAGAGACCAAAACCTACAGGTAGACACTTTGCAAAAAACAGCTCTGTTTTCTTTCAAAAAATGGGATGTGTCCACGTTGTGTTTTGGGGTGTCTACTGTCGCGGCCGCTAGGCCTACCCACACAAGTGAGATATAAATTTTATCGGGAGACTTGGGGGAACGCTGGGTGGAAGGAAATTTGTTGCTCCTCTCAGATTCCAGAACTTTCTGTCACCAAAATGTGAGGAAAATGCATTTTTTTAGCCAAAATGTGAGGTTTGCAAAGGATTCTGGGTAACAGGACCTGGTCAGAGCCCCACAAGTCACCCCATCTTGGATTCCCCTAGGTCTCTAGTTTTCAAAAATGCACAGGTTTGGTAGGTTTCCCGAGGTGCCGGCTGAGCTAGAGGCCAAAATCTACAGGTAGACACTTTGCAAAAAACAGCTCTGTTTTCTTTAAAAAAATGGGATGTGTCCACGTTGTGTTTTGGGGTGTATCTTGTCGCGGCCGCTAGGCCTACCCACACAAGTGAGGTATCATTTTTATCGTTTTATAGTTTTATCATTTTTATCGGGAGACTTGGGGGAATGCTGGGTGGAAGGAAATTTGTGGCTCCTCTCAGATTCCAGAACTTTCTGTCACCGAAATGTAAGGAAAATGCATTTTTTTAGCCAAAATTTGAGGTTTGCAAAGGATTCTGGGTAACAGAACCTGGTCAGAGCCCCACATGTCACCCCATCTTGGATTCCACTAGGTCTCTAGTTTTAAAAAATGCACAGGTTTGGTAGGTTTCCCTAGGTGCCAGCTGAGTTAGAGGCCAAAATCTACAGGTAGGCACTTTGCAAAAAACAGCTCTGTTTTCTTTAAAAAAAAATGGGATGTGTTCACGTTGTGTTTTGGGGCATATCCTGTTGCGGGCGCTAGGCCTACCCACACAAGTGAGATACCATTTTTATCGGGAGACTTGGGGGAGCGCTGGATGGAAGGAAATTTGTGGCTCCTCTCAGATTCCAGAACTTTCTGTCATCGAAATGTGAGGAAAATGCGTTTTTTTAACCAAAAATTGAGGTTTGCAAAGGATTCTGGGTAACAGAACCTGGTCAGAGCCCCACAATTCACCCCATCTTGGATTCCCCTAGGTCTCTAGTTCTCAAAAATGCACAGGTTTGGTAGGTTTCCCGAGGTGCCGGCTGAGCTAGAGGCCAAAATCTACAGGTAGGCACTTTGCAAAAAACAGCTCTGTTTTCTTTAAAAAAATGGGATGTGTCCACGTTGTGTTTTGGGGCGTCTCCTGTCGCGGCCGCTAGGCCTACCCACACAAGTGAGGTACCATTTTTATCGGGAGACTTGGGGGAGCGCTGGATGGAAGGAAATCTGTGGCTCCTCTCATTTTCCAGAACTTTCGGTCACCGAAATGTGAGGAAAATGCGTTTTTTTAGCCAAAAATTGAGGTTTGCAAAGGATTCTGGGAAACAGAACCTGGTCAGAGCCCCACAAGTCACCCCATCTTGGATTCCCCTAGGTCTCTAGTTTTGAAAAATGCACAGGTTTGGTAGGTTTCCCTAGGTGCCGGCTGAGTTAGAGGCCAAAATCTACAGGTAGGCACTTTGCAAAAAACAGCTTTGTTTTCTTTCAAAAAATGGGATGTGTCCACGTTGTGTTTTGGGGTGCTTGCTGTCGCGGCCGCTAGGCCTACCCACACAAGTGAGATATAATTTTTATCGGGAGACTTGGGGGAACGCTGGGTGGAAGGAAATTTGTTGCTCCTCTCAGATTCCAGAACTTTCTGTCACCGAAATGTGAGGAAAATGCATTTTTTTAGCCAAAATGTGAGGTTTGTAAAGGATTCTGGGTAACAGGGCCTGGTCAGAGCCCCACAAGTCACCCCATCTTGGATTCCCCTAGGTCTCTAGTTTTCAAAAATGCACAGGTTTGGTAGGTTTCCCGAGGTGCCGGCTGAGCTAGAGGCCAAAATCTACAGGTAGACACTTTGCAAAAAACAGCTCTGTTTTCTTTCAAAAAATGGTATGTGTCCACGTTGTGTTTTGGGGTGTACCTTGTCGCGGCCGCTAGGCCTACCCACACAAGTGAGGTATCATTTTTATCGTTTTATAGTTTTATCATTTTTATCGGGAGACTTGGGGGAATGCTGGGTGGAAGGAAATTTGTGGCTCCTCTCAGATTCCAGAACTTTCTGTCACAGAAATGTGAGGAAAATGCGTTTTTTTTGCCAAAATTTGAGGTTTGCAAAGGATTCTGGGTAACAGGACCTGGTCAGAGCCCCACAAGTCACCCCATCTTGGATTCCACTAGGTCTCTAGTTTTCAAAAATGCACAGGTTTGGTAGGTTTCCCTAAGTGCCGGCTGAGCTAGAGGCCAAAATCTACAGGTAGGCACTTTGCAAAAAACAGCTCTGTTTTCTGTGATGTGTCCACGTTGTGTTTTGGGGCATATCCTGTCGCGGGCGCTAGGCCTACCCACACAAGTGAGGTATCATTTTTATTGGGAGACTTGGGGGAACGCTGGGTGAAAGGAAATTTGTGGCTCCTCTCAGATTCCAGAACTTTCTGTCACAGAAATGTGAGGATAATTGTTGTTTTAGCCAAAATTTGAGGTTTGCAAAGGATTCTGGGTAACAGAACCTGGTCACAGCCCCACAAGTCACCCCATCTTGGATTCCCCTAGGTCTCTAGTTTTAAAAAATGCACAGGTTTGGTAGGTTTCCCTTGGTGCCGGCTGAGCTAGAGGCCAAAATCTACAGGTAGGCACTTTGCAAAAAACAGCTCTGCTTTCTTTAAAAAAAATGGGATGTGTGCACGTTGTGTTTTGGGGTGTGTCTTGTCGCGGCCGCTAGGCCTACCCACACAAGTGAGGTATCATTTTTATCGGGAGACTTGGGGGAACGCTGGGTGGAAGGAAATTTGTGGCTCCTCTCAGATTCCAGAACTTTCTGTCTCCGAAATGTGAGGAAAATGCATTTTTTAAGCCAAAAATTTAGGTTTGCAAAGGATTCTGGGTAACAGAACCTGGTCAGAGCCCCACAAGTCACCCCATCTTGGATTCCCCTAGGTCTCTAGTTTTAAAAAAAATGCACCGGTTTGGTAGGTTTCCCTAGGTGCCGGCTGAGCTAGAGGCCAAAATCTACAGGTAGGCACTTTGCAAAAAACAGCTCTGTTTTCTTTCAAAAAATGGGATGTGTCCACGTTGTGTTTTGGGGGGTCTCCTGTCGCGGCCGCTAGGCCTACCCACACAAGTGAGGTATAATTTTTATCGGGAGACTTGGGGGGACGCTGGGTGGAAAGAAATTTGTGGCTCCTCTCAGATTCCAGAACTTTCTGTCACCAAAATGTTAGGAAAATGCGTTTTTTTAGCCAAAAATTGAGGTTTGCAAAGGATTCTGGGAAACAGAACCTGGTCAGAGCCCCACAAGTCACCCCATCTTGGATTCCCCTAGGTCTCTAGTTTTCAAAAATGCACAGGTTTGGTAGGTTTCCCTAGGTGCCGGCTGAGCTAGAGGCCAAAATCTACAGGTAGGCACTTTGCAAAAAACAGCGCTGTTTTCTTTAAAAAATGGGATGTGTCCACGTTGGGTTTTGGGGTGTCTCCTGTCGCGGCCACTAGACCTACCCACACAAGTGAGGTATCATTTTTATTGGGAGACTTGGGGGAACGCTGGCTGGAAGGAAATTTGTGGCTCCTCTCAGATTCCAGAACTTTCTGTCACCGAAATGTGAGGAAAACTGTTTTTTTAGCCAAAATTAGAGGTTTGCAAAGGATTCTGGGTAACAGAACCTGGTCACAGCCCCACAAGTCACCCCATCTTGGATTCCCCTAGGTCTCTAGTTTTCAAAAATGCACAGGTTTGGTAGGTTTCCCTAGGTGCCGGCTGAGCTAGAGGCCAAAACCTACAGGTAGACACTTTGCAAAAAACAGCTCTGTTTTCTTTCTAAAAATGGGATGTGTCCACGTTGTGTTTTGGGGTGTCCCCTGTCGCGGCCGCTAGGCCTACCCACACAAGTGAGATATAATTTTTATCGGGAGACTTGGGGGAACGCTGGGTGGAAGGAAATTTGTTGCTCCTCTCAGATTCCAGAACTTACTGTCACCGAAATGTGAGGAAAATGCATGTTTTTAGCCAAAATGTGAGGTTTGCAAAGGATTCTGGGTAACAGGACCTGGTCAGAGGCCCACAAGCCTCCCCATCATGGATTCCCCTAGGTCTCTAGTTTTCAAAAATGCACAGGTTTGGTAGGTTTCCCGAGGTGCCGGCTGAGCTAGAGGCCAAAATCTACAGGTAGACACTTTGCAAAAAACAGCTCTGTTTTCTTTCAAAAAATGGGATGTGTCCACGTTGTGTTTTGGGGTGGATGTTGTCGCGGCCGCTAGGCCTACCCACACAAGTGAGGTATCATTTTTATCGTTTTATAGTTTTATCATTTTTATCGGGAGACTTGGGTGAACGCTGGGTGGAAGGAAATTTGTGGCTCCTCTCAGATTCCAGAACTTTCTGTCACCGAAATGTTAGGAAAATGCATTTTTTTTGCCAAAATTTGAGGTTTGCAAAGGATTCTGGGTAACAGAACCTGGTCAGAGCCCCACATGTCACCCCATCTTGGATTCCACTAGGTCTCTAGTTTTAAAAAATGCACAGGTTTGGTAGGTTTCCCTAGTTGCCGGCTGAGTTAGAGGCCAAAATCTACAGTTTGCAAAAAACACTTTGCAAAAAAACAGCTCTGTTTTCTGTTATGTGTTCCCGTTGTGTTTTGGGGCATATCCTGTTGCGGGCGCTAGGCCTACCCACACAAGTGAGATACCATTTTTATCGGGAGACTTGGGGGAACGCTGGGTGGAAGGAAATTTGTGGCTCCTCTCAGATTCCAAAACTTTCTGTCACCGAAATGTGAGGAAAATGCGTTTTTTTTAGCCAATAATTGAAGTTTGCAAAGGATTCTGGGTAACAGGACCTGGTCAGAGCCCCACAAGTCACACCATCTTGGATTCCCCTAGGTCTCTAGTTTTCAAAAATGCACAGGTTTGGTAGGTTTCCCGAGGTGCCGGCTGAGCTAGAGGCCAAAATCTACAGGTAGGCACTTTGCAAAAAACAGCTCTGTTTTCTTTAAAAAAATGGGATGTGTCCACGTTGTGTTTCGGGGCGTCTTCTGTCGCGGCCGCTAGGCCTACCCACACAAGTGAGGTACCATTTTTATCGGGAGACTTGGGGGAGCGCTGGATGGAAGAAAATCTGTGGCTCCTCTCATTTTCCAGAACTTTCGGTCACCGAAATGTGAGGAAAATGCGTTTTTTTAGCCAAAAATTGAGGTTTGCAAAGGATTCTGGGTAACAGAACCTGGTCAGAGCCCCACAAGTCACCCCATCTTGGATTCCCCTAGGTCTCTAGTTTTGAAAAATGCACAGGTTGGGTAGGTTTCCCTAGGTGCCGGCTGAGCTAGAGACCAAAACCTACAGGTGGACACTTTGCAAAAAACAGCTCTGTTTTCTTTAAAAAAATGGGATGTGTCCACGTTGTGTTTTGGGGTGTCCAGTGTCGCGGCCGCTAGGCCTACCCACACAAGTGAGATATAAATTTTATCGGGAGACTTGGGGGAACGCTGGGTGGAAGGAAATTTGTTGCTCCTCTCAGATTCCAGAACTTTCTGTCACCAAAATGTGAGGAAAATGCATTTTTTTAGCCCAAATGTGAGGTTTGCAAAGGATTCTGGGTAACAGGACCTGGTCAGAGCCCCACAAGTCACCCCATCTTGGATTCCCCTAGGTCTCTAGTTTTCAAAAATGCACAGGTTTGGTAGGTTTCCCGAGGTGCCGGCTGAGCTAGAGGCCAAAATCTACAGGTAGACACTTTGCAAAAAACAGCTCTGTTTTCTTTAAAAAAATGGGATGTGTCCACGTTGTGTTTTGGGGTGCATGTTGTCGCGGCCGCTAGGCCTACCCACACAAGTGAGGTATAATTTTTATCGTTTTATAGTTTTATCATTTTTATCGGGAGACTTGGGGGAACGCTGGGTGGAAGGAAATTTGTGGCTCCTCTCAGATTCCAGAACTTTCTGTCACCGAAATGTAAGGAAAATGCATTTTTTTAGCCAAAATTTGAGGTTTGCAAAGGATTCTGGGTAACAGAACCTGGTCAGAGCCCCACATGTCACCCCATCTTGGATTCCACTAGGTCTCTAGTTTTAAAAAATGCACAGGTTTGGTAGGTTTCCCTAGGTGCCAGCTGAGTTAGAGGCCAAAATCTACAGGTAGGCACTTTGCAAAAAACAGCTCTGTTTTCTTTAAAAAAAATGGGATGTGTTCACGTTGTGTTTTGGGGCATATCCTGTCGCGGGCGCTAGGCCTACCCACACAAGTGAGATACCATTTTTATCGGGAGACTTGGGGGAGCGCTGGATGGAAGGAAATTTGTGGCTCCTCTCAGATTCCAGAACTTTCTGTCACCGAAATGTGAGGAAAATGCGTTTTTTTAGCCAAAAATTGAGGTTTGCAAAGGATTCTGGGTAACAGAACCTGGTCAGAGCCCCACAATTCACCCCATCTTGGATTCCCCTAGGTCTATAGTTCTCAAAAATGCACAGGTTTGGTAGGTTTCCCGAGGTGCCGGCTGAGCTAGAGGACAAAATCTACAGGTAGGCACTTTGCAAAAAACAGCTCTGTTTTCTTTAAAAAAATGGGATGTGTCCACGTTGTGTTTTGGGGCGACTCCTGTCGCGGCCGCTAGGCCTACCCACACAAGTGAGGTACCATTTTTATCGGGAGACTTGGGGGAGCGCTGGATGGAAGGAAATCTGTGGCTCCTCTCATTTTCCAGAACTTTCGGTCACCGAAATTTGAGGAAAATGCATTTTTTTAGCCAAAAATTGAGGTTTGCAAAGGATTCTGGGTAACAGAACCTGGTCAGAGCCCCACAAGTCACCCCATCTTGGATTCCCCTAGGTCTCTAGTTTTGAAAAATGCACAGGTTGGGTAGGTTTCCCTAGGTGCCGGCTGAGCTAGAGACCAAAACCTACAGGTAGACACTTTGCAAAAAACAGCTCTGTTTTCTTTCAAAAAATGGGATGTGTCCACGTTGTGTTTTGGGGTGTCTACTGTCGCGGCCGCTAGGCCTACCCACACAAGTGAGATATAAATTTTATCGGGAGACTTGGGGGAACGCTGGGTGGAAGGAAATTTGTTGCTCCTCTCAGATTCCAGAACTTTCTGTCACCAAAATGTGAGGAAAATGCATTTTTTTAGCCAAAATGTGAGGTTTGCAAAGGATTCTGGGTAACAGGACCTGGTCAGAGCCCCACAAGTCACCCCATCTTGGATTCCCCTAGGTCTCTAGTTTTCAAAAATGCACAGGTTTGGTAGGTTTCCCGAGGTGCCGGCTGAGCTAGAGGCCAAAATCTACAGGTAGACACTTTGCAAAAAACAGCTCTGTTTTCTTTAAAAAAATGGGATGTGTCCACGTTGTGTTTTGGGGTGTATCTTGTCGCGGCCGCTAGGCCTACCCACACAAGTGAGGTATCATTTTTATCGTTTTATAGTTTTATCATTTTTATCGGGAGACTTGGGGGAATGCTGGGTGGAAGGAAATTTGTGGCTCCTCTCAGATTCCAGAACTTTCTGTCACCGAAATGTAAGGAAAATGCATTTTTTTAGCCAAAATTTGAGGTTTGCAAAGGATTCTGGGTAACAGAACCTGGTCAGAGCCCCACATGTCACCCCATCTTGGATTCCACTAGGTCTCTAGTTTTAAAAAATGCACAGGTTTGGTAGGTTTCCCTAGTTGCCGGCTGAGTTAGAGGCCAAAATCTACAGTTTGCAAAAAACACTTTGCAAAAAAACAGCTCTGTTTTCTGTTATGTGTTCCCGTTGTGTTTTGGGGCATATCCTGTTGCGGGCGCTAGGCCTACCCACACAAGTGAGATACCATTTTTATCGGGAGACTTGGGGGAACGCTGGGTGGAAGGAAATTTGTGGCTCCTCTCAGATTCCAAAACTTTCTGTCACCGAAATGTGAGGAAAATGCGTTTTTTTTAGCCAATAATTGAAGTTTGCAAAGGATTCTGGGTAACAGGACCTGGTCAGAGCCCCACAAGTCACACCATCTTGGATTCCCCTAGGTCTCTAGTTTTCAAAAATGCACAGGTTTGGTAGGTTTCCCGAGGTGCCGGCTGAGCTAGAGGCCAAAATCTACAGGTAGGCACTTTGCAAAAAACAGCTCTGTTTTCTTTAAAAAAATGGGATGTGTCCACGTTGTGTTTCGGGGCGTCTTCTGTCGCGGCCGCTAGGCCTACCCACACAAGTGAGGTACCATTTTTATCGGGAGACTTGGGGGAGCGCTGGATGGAAGAAAATCTGTGGCTCCTCTCATTTTCCAGAACTTCCGGTCACCGAAATGTGAGGAAAATGCGTTTTTTTAGCCAAAAATTGAGGTTTGCAAAGGATTCTGGGTAACAGAACCTGGTCAGAGCCCCACAAGTCACCCCATCTTGGATTCCCCTAGGTCTCTAGTTTTGAAAAATGCACAGGTTGGGTAGGTTTCCCGAGGTGCCGGCTGAGCTAGAGGACAAAATCTACAGGTAGGCACTTTGCAAAAAACAGCTCTGTTTTCTTTAAAAAAATGGGATGTGTCCACGTTGTGTTTTGGGGTGTCCAGTGTCGCGGCCGCTAGGCCTACCCACACAAGTGAGATATAAATTTTATCGGGAGACTTGGGGGAACGCTGGGTGGAAGGAAATTTGTTGCTCCTCTCAGATTCCAGAACTTTCTGTCACCAAAATGTGAGGAAAATGCATTTTTTTAGCCCAAATGTGAGGTTTGCAAAGGATTCTGGGTAACAGGACCTGGTCAGAGCCCCACAAGTCACCCCATCTTGGATTCCCCTAGGTCTCTAGTTTTCAAAAATGCACAGGTTTGGTAGGTTTCCCGAGGTGCCGGCTGAGCTAGAGGCCAAAATCTACAGGTAGACACTTTGCAAAAAACAGCTCTGTTTTCTTTAAAAAAATGGGATGTGTCCACGTTGTGTTTTGGGGTGCATGTTGTCGCGGCCGCTAGGCCTACCCACACAAGTGAGGTATCATTTTTATCGTTTTATAGTTTTATCATTTTTATCGGGAGACTTGGGGGAACGCTGGGTGGAAGGAAATTTGTGGCTCCTCTCAGATTCCAGAACTTTCTGTCACCGAAATGTAAGGAAAATGCATTTTTTTAGCCAAAATTTGAGGTTTGCAAAGGATTCTGGGTAACAGAACCTGGTCAGAGCCCCACATGTCACCCCATCTTGGATTCCACTAGGTCTCTAGTTTTAAAAAATGCACAGGTTTGGTAGGTTTCCCTAGGTGCCAGCTGAGTTAGAGGCCAAAATCTACAGGTAGGCACTTTGCAAAAAACAGCTCTGTTTTCTTTAAAAAAAATGGGATGTGTTCACGTTGTGTTTTGGGGCATATCCTGTCGCGGGCGCTAGGCCTACCCACACAAGTGAGATACCATTTTTATCGGGAGACTTGGGGGAGCGCTGGATGGAAGGAAATTTGTGGCTCCTCTCAGATTCCAGAACTTTCTGTCACCGAAATGTGAGGAAAATGCGTTTTTTTAGCCAAAAATTGAGGTTTGCAAAGGATTCTGGGTAACAGAACCTGGTCAGAGCCCCACAATTCACCCCATCTTGGATTCCCCTAGGTCTCTAGTTCTCAAAAATGCACAGGTTTGGTAGGTTTCCCGAGGTGCCGGCTGAGCTAGAGGACAAAATCTACAGGTAGGCACTTTGCAAAAAACAGCTCTGTTTTCTTTAAAAAAATGGGATGTGTCCACGTTGTGTTTTGGGGCGCCTCCTGTCGCGGCCGCTAGGCCTACCCACACAAGTGAGGTACCATTTTTATCGGGAGACTTGGGGGAGCGCTGGATGGAAGGAAATCTGTGGCTCCTCTCATTTTCCAGAACTTTCGGTCACCGAAATTTGAGGAAAATGCATTTTTTTAGCCAAAAATTGAGGTTTGCAAAGGATTCTGGGTAACAGAACCTGGTCAGAGCCCCACAAGTCACCCCATCTTGGATTCCCCTAGGTCTCTAGTTTTGAAAAATGCACAGGTTGGGTAGGTTTCCCTAGGTGCCGGCTGAGCTAGAGACCAAAACCTACAGGTAGACACTTTGCAAAAAACAGCTCTGTTTTCTTTCAAAAAATGGGATGTGTCCACGTTGTGTTTTGGGGTGTCTACTGTCGCGGCCGCTAGGCCTACCCACACAAGTGAGATATAAATTTTATCGGGAGACTTGGGGGAACGCTGGGTGGAAGGAAATTTGTTGCTCCTCTCAGATTCCAGAACTTTCTGTCACCAAAATGTGAGGAAAATGCATTTTTTTAGCCAAAATGTGAGGTTTGCAAAGGATTCTGGGTAACAGGACCTGGTCAGAGCCCCACAAGTCACCCCATCTTGGATTCCCCTAGGTCTCTAGTTTTCAAAAATGCACAGGTTTGGTAGGTTTCCCGAGGTGCCGGCTGAGCTAGAGGCCAAAATCTACAGGTAGACACTTTGCAAAAAACAGCTCTGTTTTCTTTAAAAAAATGGGATGTGTCCACGTTGTGTTTTGGGGTGTATCTTGTCGCGGCCGCTAGGCCTACCCACACAAGTGAGGTATCATTTTTATCGTTTTATAGTTTTATCATTTTTATCGGGAGACTTGGGGGAATGCTGGGTGGAAGGAAATTTGTGGCTCCTCTCAGATTCCAGAACTTTCTGTCACCGAAATGTAAGGAAAATGCATTTTTTTAGCCAAAATTTGAGGTTTGCAAAGGATTCTGGGTAACAGAACCTGGTCAGAGCCCCACATGTCACCCCATCTTGGATTCCACTAGGTCTCTAGTTTTAAAAAATGCACAGGTTTGGTAGGTTTCCCTAGGTGCCAGCTGAGTTAGAGGCCAAAATCTACAGGTAGGCACTTTGCAAAAAACAGCTCTGTTTTCTTTAAAAAAAATGGGATGTGTTCACGTTGTGTTTTGGGGCATATCCTGTTGCGGGCGCTAGGCCTACCCACACAAGTGAGATACCATTTTTATCGGGAGACTTGGGGGAGCGCTGGATGGAAGGAAATTTGTGGCTCCTCTCAGATTCCAGAACTTTCTGTCATCGAAATGTGAGGAAAATGCGTTTTTTTAACCAAAAATTGAGGTTTGCAAAGGATTCTGGGTAACAGAACCTGGTCAGAGCCCCACAATTCACCCCATCTTGGATTCCCCTAGGTCTCTAGTTCTCAAAAATGCACAGGTTTGGTAGGTTTCCCGAGGTGCCGGCTGAGCTAGAGGCCAAAATCTACAGGTAGGCACTTTGCAAAAAACAGCTCTGTTTTCTTTAAAAAAATGGGATGTGTCCACGTTGTGTTTTGGGGCGTCTCCTGTCGCGGCCGCTAGGCCTACCCACACAAGTGAGGTACCATTTTTTATCGGGAGACTTGGGGGAGCGCTGGATGGAAGGAAATCTGTGGCTCCTCTCATTTTCCAGAACTTTCGGTCACCGAAATGTGAGGAAAATGCGTTTTTTTAGCCAAAAATTGAGGTTTGCAAAGGATTCTGGGAAACAGAACCTGGTCAGAGCCCCACAAGTCACCCCATCTTGGATTCCCCTAGGTCTCTAGTTTTGAAAAATGCACAGGTTTGGTAGGTTTCCCTAGGTGCCGGCTGAGTTAGAGGCCAAAATCTACAGGTAGGCACTTTGCAAAAAACAGCTCTGTTTTCTTTCAAAAAATGGGATGTGTCCACGTTGTGTTTTGGGGTGCCTGCTGTCGCGGCCGCTAGGCCTACCCACACAAGTGAGATATAATTTTTATCGGGAGACTTGGGGGAACGCTGGGTGGAAGGAAATTTGTTGCTCCTCTCAGATTCCAGAACTTTCTGTCACCGAAATGTGAGGAAAATGCATTTTTTTAGCCAAAATGTGAGGTTTGTAAAGGATTCTGGGTAACAGGGCCTGGTCAGAGCCCCACAAGTCACCCCATCTTGGATTCCCCTAGGTCTCTAGTTTTCAAAAATGCACAGGTTTGGTAGGTTTCCCGAGGTGCCGGCTGAGCTAGAGGCCAAAATCTACAGGTAGACACTTTGCAAAAAACAGCTCTGTTTTCTTTCAAAAAATGGTATGTGTCCACGTTGTGTTTTGGGGTGTACCTTGTCGCGGCCGCTAGGCCTACCCACACAAGTGAGGTATCATTTTTATCGTTTTATAGTTTTATCATTTTTATCGGGAGACTTGGGGGAATGCTGGGTGGAAGGAAATTTGTGGCTCCTCTCAGATTCCAGAACTTTCTGTCACAGAAATGTGAGGAAAATGCGTTTTTTTTTGCCAAAATTTGAGGTTTGCAAAGGATTCTGGGTAACAGGACCTGGTCAGAGCCCCACAAGTCACCCCATCTTGGATTCCACTAGGTCTCTAGTTTTCAAAAATGCACAGGTTTGGTAGGTTTCCCTAAGTGCCGGCTGAGCTAGAGGCCAAAATCTACAGGTAGGCACTTTGCAAAAAACAGCTCTGTTTTCTGTGATGTGTCCACGTTGTGTTTTGGGGCATATCCTGTCGCGGGCGCTAGGCCTACCCACACAAGTGAGGTATCATTTTTATTGGGAGACTTGGGGGAACGCTGGGTGAAAGGAAATTTGTGGCTCCTCTCAGATTCCAGAACTTTCTGTCACAGAAATGTGAGGATAATTGTTGTTTTAGCCAAAATTTGAGGTTTGCAAAGGATTCTGGGTAACAGAACCTGGTCACAGCCCCACAAGTCACCCCATCTTGGATTCCCCTAGGTCTCTAGTTTTAAAAAATGCACAGGTTTGGTAGGTTTCCCTTGGTGCCGGCTGAGCTAGAGGCCAAAATCTACAGGTAGGCACTTTGCAAAAAACAGCTCTGCTTTCTTTAAAAAAAATGGGATGTGTGCACGTTGTGTTTTGGGGTGTGTCTTGTCGCGGCCGCTAGGCCTACCCACACAAGTGAGGTATCATTTTTATCGGGAGACTTGGGGGAACGCTGGGTGGAAGGAAATTTGTGGCTCCTCTCAGATTCCAGAACTTTCTGTCACCGAAATGTGAGGAAAATGCATTTTTTAAGCCAAAAATTGAGGTTTGCAAAGGATTCTGGGTAACAGAACCTGGTCAGAGCCCCACAAGTCACCCCATCTTGGATTCCCCTAGGTCTCTAGTTTTAAAAAAAAAATGCACCGGTTTGGTAGGTTTCCCTAGGTGCCGGCTGAGCTAGAGGCCAAAATCTACAGGTAGGCACTTTGCAAAAAACAGCTCTGTTTTCTTTAAAAAAATGGGATGTGTCCACGTTGTGTTTTGGGGGGTCTTCTATCGCGGCCGCTAGGCCTACCCACACAAGTGAGGTATAATTTTTATCGGGAGACTTGGGGGGACGCTGGGTGGAAAGAAATTTGTGGCTCCTCTCAGATTCCAGAACTTTCTGTCACCAAAATGTTAGGAAAATGCGTTTTTTTAGCCAAAAATTGAGGTTTGCAAAGGATTCTGGGAAACAGAACCTGGTCAGAGCCCCACAAGTCACCCCATCTTGGATTCCCCTAGGTCTCTAGTTTTCAAAAATGCACAGGTTTGGTAGGTTTCCCTAGGTGCCGGCTGAGCTAGAGGCCAAAATCTACAGGTAGGCACTTTGCAAAAAACAGCGCTGTTTTCTTTAAAAAATGGGATGTGTCCACGTTGGGTTTTGGGGTGTCTCCTGTCGCGGCCACTAGACCTACCCACACAAGTGAGGTATCATTTTTATCGGGAGACTTGGGGGAGCGCTGGATGGAAGGAAATCTGTGGCTCCTCTCATTTTCCAGAACTTTCGGTCACCGAAATGTGAGGAAAATGCGTTTTTTTTGGCAAAAAATTGAGGTTTGCAAAGGATTCTGGGTAACAGAACCTGGTCAGAGCCCCACAAGTCACCCCATCTTGGATTCCCCTAGGTCTCTAGTTCTCAAAAATGCACAGGTTTGGTAGGTTTCCCGAGGTGCCGGCTGAGCTAGAGGCCAAAATCTACAGGTAGGCACTTTGCAAAAAACAGCTCTGTTTTCTTTCAAAAAATGGGATGTGTCCACGTTGTGTTTTGGGGTGTGTCCTGTCGCGGCCGCTAGGCCTACCCACACAAGTGAGGTATCATTTTTATCGGGAGACTTGGGGGAACGCTGGGTGGAAGGAAATTTGTGGCTCCTCTCAGATTCCAGAACCTTCTGTCACCGAAATGTGAGGAAAACTGTTTTTTTAGCCAAAATTAGAGGTTTGCAAAGGATTCTGGGTAACAGAACCTGGTCACAGCCCCACAAGTCACCCCATCTTGGATTCCCCTAGGTCTCTAGTTTTAAAAAATGCACAGGTTTGGTAGGTTTCCCTAGGTGCCGGCTGAGCTAGAGGCCAAAACCTACAGGTAGACACTTTGCAAAAAACAGCTCTGTTTTCTTTCTAAAAATGGGATGTGTCCACGTTGTGTTTTGGGGTGTCCCCTGTCGCGGCCGCTAGGCCTACCCACACAAGTGAGATATAATTTTTATCGGGAGACTTGGGGGAACGCTGGGTGGAAGGAAATTTGTTGCTCCTCTCAGATTCCAGAACTTACTGTCACCGAAATGTGAGGAAAATGCATGTTTTTAGCCAAAATGTGAGGTTTGCAAAGGATTCTGGGTAACAGGACCTGGTCAGAGGCCCACAAGTCACCCCATCATGGATTCCCCTAGGTCTCTAGTTTTCAAAAATGCACAGGTTTGGTAGGTTTCCCGAGGTGCCGGCTGAGCTAGAGGCCAAAATCTACAGGTAGACACTTTGCAAAAAACAGCTCTGTTTTCTTTCAAAAAATGGGATGTGTCCACGTTGTGTTTTGGGGTGGATGTTGTCGCGGCCGCTAGGCCTACCCACACAAGTGAGGTATCATTTTTATCGTTTTATAGTTTTATCATTTTTATCGGGAGACTTGGGTGAACGCTGGGTGGAAGGAAATTTGTGGCTCCTCTCAGATTCCAGAACTTTCTGTCACCGAAATGTTAGGACAATGCATTTTTTTTGCCAAAATTTGAGGTTTGCAAAGGATTCTGGGTAACAGAACCTGGTCAGAGCCCCACATGTCACCCCATCTTGGATTCCACTAGGTCTCTAGTTTAAAAAAATGCACAGGTTTGGTAGGTTTCCCTAGTTGCCGGCTGAGTTAGAGGCAAAAATCTACAGGTAGGCACTTTGCAAAAAAACAGCTCTGTTTTCTGTTATGTGTTCCCGTTGTGTTTTGGGGCATATCCTGTTGCGGGCGCTAGGCCTACCCACACAAGTGAGATACCATTTTTATCGGGAGACTTGGAGGAGCGCTGGATGGAAGGAAATTTGTGGCTCCTCTTAGATTCCAGAACTGTCTGTCACCGAAATGTGAGGAAAATGCGTTTTTTTAGCCAAAAATTGAGGTTTGCAAAGGATTCTGGGTAACAGAACCTGGTCAGAGCCCCACAATTCACCCCATCTTGGATTCCCCTAGGTCTCTAGTTCTCAAAAATGCACAGGCTTGGTAGGTTTCCCGAGGTGCCGGCTGAGCTAGAGGCCAAAATCTACAGGTAGGCACTTTGCAAAAAACAGCTCTGTTTTCTTTAAAAAAATGGGATGTGTCCACGTTGTGTTTTGGGGCGTCTTCTGTCGCGGCCGCTAGGCCTACCCACACAAGTGAGATATAAATTTTATCGGGAGACTTGGGGGAACGCTGGGTGGAAGGAAATTTGTTGCTCCTCTCAGATTCCAGAACTTTCTGTCACCAAAATGTGAGGAAAATGCATTTTTTTAGCCCAAATGTGAGGTTTGCAAAGGATTCTGGGTAACAGGACCTGGTCAGAGCCCCACAAGTCACCCCATCTTGGATTCCCCTAGGTCTCTAGTTTTCAAAAATGCACAGGTTTGGTAGGTTTCCCGAGGTGCCGGCTGAGCTAGAGGCCAAAATCTACAGGTAGACACTTTGCAAAAAACAGCTCTGTTTTCTTTAAAAAAATGGGATGTGTCCACGTTGTGTTTTGGGGTGTATGTTGTCGCGGCCGCTAGGCCTACCCACACAAGTGAGGTATCATTTTTATCGTTTTATAGTTTTATCATTTTTATCGGGAGACTTGGGGGAACGCTGGGTGGAAGGAAATTTGTGGCTCCTCTCAGATTCCAGAACCTTCTGTCACCGAAATGTAAGGAAAATGCATTTTTTTAGCCAAAATTTGAGGTTTGCAAAGGATTCTGGGTAACAGAACCTGGTCAGAGCCCCACATGTCACCCCATCTTGGATTCCACTAGGTCTCTAGTTTTAAAAAATGCACAGGTTTGGTAGGTTTCCCTAGGTGCCAGCTGAGTTAGAGGCCAAAATCTACAGGTAGGCACTTTGCAAAAAACAGCTCTGTTTTCTTTAAAAAAATGGGATGTGTTCACGTTGTGTTTTGGGGCATATCCTGTCGCGGGCGCTAGGCCTACCCACACAAGTGAGATACCATTTTTATCGGGAGACTTGGGGGAGCGCTGGATGGAAGGAAATTTGTGGCTCCTCTCAGATTCCAGAACTTTCTGTCACCGAAATGTGAGGAAAATGCGTTTTTTTAGCCAAAAATTGAGGTTTGCAAAGGATTCTGGGTAACAGAACCTGGTCAGAGCCCCACAATTCACCCCATCTTGGATTCCCCTAGGTCTCTAGTTCTCAAAAATGCACAGGTTTGGTAGGTTTCCCGAGGTGCCGGCTGAGCTAGAGGACAAAATCTACAGGTAGGCACTTTGCAAAAAACAGCTCTGTTTTCTTTAAAAAAAATGGGATGTGTCCACGTTGTGTTTTGGGGCATCTCCTGTCGCGGCCGCTAGGCCTACCCACACAAGTGAGGTACCATTTTTATCGGGAGACTTGGGGGAGCGCTGGATGGAAGGAAATCTGTGGCTCCTCTCATTTTCCAGAACTTTCGGTCACCGAAATGTGAGGAAAATGCATTTTTTTAGCCAAAAATTGAGGTTTGCAAAGGATTCTGGGTAACAGAACCTGGTCAGAGCCCCACAAGTCACCCCATCTTGGATTCCCCTAGGTCTCTAGTTTTGAAAAATGCACAGGTTGGGTAGGTTTCCCTAGGTGCCGGCTGAGCTAGAGACCAAAACCTACAGGTAGACACTTTGCAAAAAACAGCTCTGTTTTCTTTCAAAAAATGGGATGTGTCCACGTTGTGTTTTGGGGTGTTTACTGTCGCGGCCGCTAGGCCTACCCACACAAGTGAGATATAAATTTTATCGGGAGACTTGGGGGAACGCTGGGTGGAAGGAAATTTGTGGCTCCTCTCAGATTCCAGAACTTTCTGTCACCGAAATGTGAGGAAAATGCATTTTTTAAGCCAAAATGTGAGGTTTGGAAAGGATTCTGGGTAACAGGACCTGGTCAGAGCCCCACAAGTCACCCCATCTTGGATTCCCCTAGGTCTCTAGTTTTCAAAAATGCACAGGTTTGGTAGGTTTCCCGAGGTGCCGGCTGAGCTAGAGGCCAAAATCTACAGGTAGACACTGCAAAAAACAGCTCTGTTTTCTTTAAAAAAATGGGATGTGTCCACGTTGTGTTTTGGGGTGTATCTTGTCGCGGCCGCTAGGCCTACCCACACAAGTGAGGTATCATTTTTATCGTTTTATAGTTTTATCATTTTTATCGGGAGACTTGGGGGAACGCTGGGTGGAAGGAAATTTGTGGCTCCTCTCAGATTCCAGAACTTTCTGTCACCGAAATGTAAGGAAAATGCATTTTTTTAGCCAAAATTTGAGGTTTGCAAAGGATTCTGGGTAACAGAACCTGGTCAGAGCCCCACATGTCACCCCATCTTGGATTCCACTAGGTCTCTAGTTTTAAAAAATGCACAGGTTTGGTAGGTTTCCCTAGGTGCCAGCTGAGTTAGAGGCCAAAATCTACAGGTAGGCACTTTGCAAAAAACAGCTCTGTTTTCTTTAAAAAAAATGGGATGTGTTCACGTTGTGTTTTGGGGCATATCCTGTCGCGGGCGCTAGGCCTACCCACACAAGTGAGATACCATTTTTATCGGGAGACTTGGGGGAGCGCTGGATGGAAGGAAATTTGTGGCTCCTCTCAGATTCCAGAACTTTCTGTCATCGAAATGTGAGGAAAATGCGTTTTTTTAACCAAAAATTGAGGTTTGCAAAGGATTCTGGGTAACAGAACCTGGTCAGAGCCCCACAATTCACCCCATCTTGGATTCCCCTAGGTCTCTAGTTCTCAAAAATGCACAGGTTTGGTAGGTTTCCCGAGGTGCCGGCTGAGCTAGAGGCCAAAATCTACAGGTAGGCACTTTGCAAAAAACAGCTCTGTTTTCTTTAAAAAAATGGGATGTGTCCACGTTGTGTTTTGGGTGTCTCCTGTCGCGGCCGCTAGGCCTACCCACACAAGTGAGGTACCATTTGTATCGGGAGACTTGGGGGAGCGCTGGATGGAAGGAAATCTGTGGCTCCTCTCATTTTCCAGAACTTTCGGTCACCGAAATGTGAGGAAAATGCGTTTTTTTAGCCAAAAATTGAGGTTTGCAAAGGATTCTGGGAAACAGAACCTGGTCAGAGCCCCACAAGTCACCCCATCTTGGATTCCCCTAGGTCTCTAGTTTTGAAAAATGCACAGGTTTGGTAGGTTTCCTTAGGTGCCGGCTGAGTTAGAGGCCAAAATCTACAGGTAGGCACTTTGCAAAAAACAGCTCTGTTTTCTTTCAAAAAATGGGATGTGTCCACGTTGTGTTTTGGGGTGTCTGCTGTCGCGGCCGCTAGGCCTACCCACACAAGTGAGATATAATTTTTATCGGGAGACTTGGGGGAACGCTGGGTGGAAGGAAATTTGTTGCTCCTCTCAGATTCCAGAACTTTCTGTCACCGAAATGTGAGGAAAATGCATTTTTTTAGCCAAAATGTGAGGTTTGCAAAGGATTCTGGGTAACAGGACCTGGTCAGAGCCCCACAAGTCACCCCATCTTGGATTCCCCTAGGTCTCTAGTTTTCAAAAATGCACAGGTTTGGTAGGTTTCCCGAGGTGCCGGCTGAGCTAGAGGCCAAAATCTACAGGTAGACACTTTGCAAAAAACAGCTCTGTTTTCTTTCAAAAAATGGTATGTGTCCATGTTGTGTTTTGGGGTGTACCTTGTCGCGGCCGCTAGGCCTACCCACACAAGTGAGGTATCATTTTTATCGTTTTATAGTTTTATCATTTTTATCGGGAGACTTGGGGGAATGCTGGGTGGAAGGAAATTTGTGGCTCCTCTCAGATTCCAGAACTTTCTGTCACAGAAATGTGAGGAAAATGCGTTTTTTTTTGCCAAAATTTGAGGTTTGCAAAGGATTCTGGGTAACAGGACCTGGTCAGAGCCCCACAAGTCACCCCATCTTGGATTCCACTAGGTCTCTAGTTTTCAAAAATGCACAGGTTTGGTAGGTTTCCCTAAGTGCCGGCTGAGCTAGAGGCCAAAATCTACAGGTAGGCACTTTGCAAAAAACAGCTCTGTTTTCTGTGATGTGTCCACGTTGTGTTTTGGGGCATATCCTGTCGCGGGCGCTAGGCCTACCCACACAAGTGAGGTATCATTTTTATTGGGAGACTTGGGGGAACGCTGGGTGAAAGGAAATTTGTGGCTCCTCTCAGATTCCAGAACTTTCTGTCACAGAAATGTGAGGATAATTGTTGTTTTAGCCAAAATTTGAGGTTTGCAAAGGATTCTGGGTAACAGAACCTGGTCACAGCCCCACAAGTCACCCCATCTTGGATTCCCCTAGGTCTCTAGTTTTAAAAAATGCACAGGTTTGGTCGGTTTCCCTTGGTGCCGGCTGAGCTAGAGGCCAAAATCTACAGGTAGGCACTTTGCAAAAAACAGCTCTGCTTTCTTTAAAAAAAATGGGATGTGTGCACGTTGTGTTTTGGGGTGTGTCTTGTCGCGGCCGCTAGGCCTACCCACACAAGTGAGGTATCATTTTTATCGGGAGACTTGGGGGAACGCTGGGTGGAAGGAAATTTGTGGCTCCTCTCAGATTCCAGAACTTTCTGTCACCGAAATGTGAGGAAAATGCATTTTTTAAGCCAAAAATTGAGGTTTGCAAAGGATTCTGGGTAACAGAACCTGGTCAGAGCCCCACAAGTCACCCCATCTTGGATTCCCCTAGGTCTCTAGTTTTAAAAAAAAATGCACCGGTTTGGTAGGTTTCCCTAGGTGCCGGCTGAGCTAGAGGCCAAAATCTACAGGTAGGCACTTTGCAAAAAACAGCTCTGTTTTCTTTCAAAAAATGGGATGTGTCCACGTTGTGTTTTGGGGGGTCTCCTGTCGCGGCCGCTAGGCCTACCCACACAAGTGAGGTATAATTTTTATCGGGAGACTTGGGGGGACGCTGGGTGGAAAGAAATTTGTGGCTCCTCTCAGATTCCAGAACTTTCTGTCACCAAAATGTTAGGAAAATGCGTTTTTTTAGCCAAAAATTGAGGTTTGCAAAGGATTCTGGGAAACAGAACCTGGTCAGAGCCCCACAAGTCACCCCATCTTGGATTCCCCTAGGTCTCTAGTTTTCAAAAATGCACAGGTTTGGTAGGTTTCCCTAGGTGCCGGCTGAGCTAGAGGCCAAAATCTACAGGTAGGCACTTTGCAAAAAACAGCGCTGTTTTCTTTAAAAAATGGGATGTGTCCACGTTGGGTTTTGGGGTGTCTCCTGTCGCGGCCACTAGACCTACCCACACAAGTGAGGTATCATTTTTATTGGGAGACTTGGGGGAACGCTGGCTGGAAGGAAATTTGTGGCTCCTCTCAGATTCCAGAACTTTCTGTCACCGAAATGTGAGGAAAACTGTTTTTTTAGCCAAAATTAGAGGTTTGCAAAGGATTCTGGGTAACAGAACCTGGTCACAGCCCCACAAGTCACCCCATCTTGGATTCCCCTAGGTCTCTAGTTTTCAAAAATGCACAGGTTTGGTAGGTTTCCCTAGGTGCCGGCTGAGCTAGAGGCCAAAACCTACAGGTAGACACTTTGCAAAAAACAGCTCTGTTTTCTTTCTAAAAATGGGATGTGTCCACGTTGTGTTTTGGGGTGTCCCCTGTCGCGGCCGCTAGGCCTACCCACACAAGTGAGATATAATTTTTATCGGGAGACTTGGGGGAACGCTGGGTGGAAGGAAATTTGTTGCTCCTCTCAGATTCCAGAACTTACTGTCACCGAAATGTGAGGAAAATGCATGTTTTTAGCCAAAATGTGAGGTTTGCAAAGGATTCTGGGTAACAGGACCTGGTCAGAGGCCCACAAGTCACCCCATCATGGATTCCCCTAGGTCTCTAGTTTTCAAAAATGCACAGGTTTGGTAGGTTTCCCGGGGTGCCGGCTGAGCTAGAGGCCAAAATCTACAGGTAGACACTTTGCAAAAAACAGCTCTGTTTTCTTTCAAAAAATGGGATGTGTCCACGTTGTGTTTTGGGGTGGATGTTGTCGCGGCCGCTAGGCCTACCCACACAAGTGAGGTATCATTTTTATCGTTTTATAGTTTTATCATTTTTATCGGGAGACTTGGGTGAACGCTGGGTGGAAGGAAATTTGTGGCTCCTCTCAGATTCCAGAACTTTCTGTCACCGAAATGTTAGGAAAATGCATTTTTTTTGCCAAAATTTGAGGTTTGCAAAGGATTCTGGGTAACAGAACCTGGTCAGAGCCCCACATGTCACCCCATCTTGGATTCCACTAGGTCTCTAGTTTTAAAAAATGCACAGGTTTGGTAGGTTTCCCTAGTTGCCGGCTGAGTTAGAGGCCAAAATCTACAGTTTGCAAAAAACACTTTGCAAAAAAACAGCTCTGTTTTCTGTTATGTGTTCCCGTTGTGTTTTGGGGCATATCCTGTTGCGGGCGCTAGGCCTACCCACACAAGTGAGATACCATTTTTATCGGGAGACTTGGGGGAACGCTGGGTGGAAGGAAATTTGTGGCTCCTCTCAGATTCCAAAACTTTCTGTCACCGAAATGTGAGGAAAATGCGTTTTTTTTAGCCAATAATTGAAGTTTGCAAAGGATTCTGGGTAACAGGACCTGGTCAGAGCCCCACAAGTCACACCATCTTGGATTCCCCTAGGTCTCTAGTTTTCAAAAATGCACAGGTTTGGTAGGTTTCCCGAGGTGCCGGCTGAGCTAGAGGCCAAAATCTACAGGTAGGCACTTTGCAAAAAACAGCTCTGTTTTCTTTAAAAAAATGGGATGTGTCCACGTTGTGTTTCGGGGCGTCTTCTGTCGCGGCCGCTAGGCCTACCCACACAAGTGAGGTACCATTTTTATCGGGAGACTTGGGGGAGCGCTGGATGGAAGAAAATCTGTGGCTCCTCTCATTTTCCAGGACTTCCGGTCACCGAAATGTGAGGAAAATGCGTTTTTTTTAGCCAAAAATTGAGGTTTGCAAAGGATTCTGGGTAACAGAACCTGGTCAGAGCCCCACAAGTCACCCCATCTTGGATTCCCCTAGGTCTCTAGTTTTGAAAAATGCACAGGTTGGGTAGGTTTCCCTAGGTGCCGGCTGAGCTAGAGACCAAAACCTACAGGTGGACACTTTGCAAAAAACAGCTCTGTTTTCTTTTAAAAAATGGGATGTGTCCACGTTGTGTTTTGGGGTGTCCAGTGTCGCGGCCGCTAGGCCTACCCACACAAGTGAGATATAAATTTTATCGGGAGACTTGGGGGAACGCTGGGTGGAAGGAAATTTGTTGCTCCTCTCAGATTCCAGAACTTTCTGTCACCAAAATGTGAGGAAAATGCATTTTTTTAGCCCAAATGTGAGGTTTGCAAAGGATTCTGGGTAACAGGACCTGGTCAGAGCCCCACAAGTCACCCCATCTTGGATTCCCCTAGGTCTCTAGTTTTCAAAAATGCACAGGTTTGGTAGGTTTCCCGAGGTGCCGGCTGAGCTAGAGGCCAAAATCTACAGGTAGACACTTTGCAAAAAACAGCTCTGTTTTCTTTAAAAAAATGGGATGTGTCCACGTTGTGTTTTGGGGTGCATGTTGTCGCGGCCGCTAGGCCTACCCACACAAGTGAGGTATCATTTTTATCGTTTTATAGTTTTATCATTTTTATCGGGAGACTTGGGGGAACGCTGGGTGGAAGGAAATTTGTGGCTCCTCTCAGATTCCAGAACTTTCTGTCACCGAAATGTAAGGAAAATGCATTTTTTTAGCCAAAATTTGAGGTTTGCAAAGGATTCTGGGTAACAGAACCTGGTCAGAGCCCCACATGTCACCCCATCTTGGATTCCACTAGGTCTCTAGTTTTAAAAAATGCACACGTTTGGTAGGTTTCCCTAGGTGCCAGCTGAGTTAGAGGCCAAAATCTACAGGTAGGCACTTTGCAAAAAACAGCTCTGTTTTCTTTAAAAAAAATGGGATGTGTTCACGTTGTGTTTTGGGGCATATCCTGTCGCGGGCGCTAGGCCTACCCACACAAGTGAGGTACCATTTTTATCGGGAGACTTGGGGGAGCGCTGGATGGAAGGAAATCTGTGGCTCCTCTCATTTTCCAGAACTTTCGGTCACCGAAATTTGAGGAAAATGCATTTTTTTAGCCAAAAATTGAGGTTTGCAAAGGATTCTGGGTAACAGAACCTGGTCAGAGCCCCACAAGTCACCCCATCTTGGATTCCCCTAGGTCTCTAGTTTTGAAAAATGCACAGGTTGGGTAGGTTTCCCTAGGTGCCGGCTGAGCTAGAGACCAAAACCTACAGGTAGACACTTTGCAAAAAACAGCTCTGTTTTCTTTCAAAAAATGGGATGTGTCCACGTTGTGTTTTGGGGTGTCTACTGTCGCGGCCGCTAGGCCTACCCACACAAGTGAGATATAAATTTTATCGGGAGACTTGGGGGAACGCTGGGTGGAAGGAAATTTGTTGCTCCTCTCAGATTCCAGAACTTTCTGTCACCAAAATGTGAGGAAAATGCATTTTTTTAGCCAAAATGTGAGGTTTGCAAAGGATTCTGGGTAACAGGACCTGGTCAGAGCCCCACAAGTCACCCCATCTTGGATTCCCCTAGGTCTCTAGTTTTCAAAAATGCACAGGTTTGGTAGGTTTCCCGAGGTGCCGGCTGAGCTAGAGGCCAAAATCTACAGGTAGACACTTTGCAAAAAACAGCTCTGTTTTCTTTAAAAAAAATGGGATGTGTCCACGTTGTGTTTTGGGGTGTATCTTGTCGCGGCCGCTAGGCCTACCCACACAAGTGAGGTATCATTTTTATCGTTTTATACTTTTATCATTTTTATCGGGAGACTTGGGGGAATGCTGGGTGGAAGGAAATTTGTGGCTCCTCTCAGATTCCAGAACTTTCTGTCACCGAAATGTAAGGAAAATGCATTTTTTTAGCCAAAATTTGAGGTTTGCAAAGGATTCTGGGTAACAGAACCTGGTCAGAGCCCCACATGTCACCCCATCTTGGATTCCACTAGGTCTCTAGTTTTAAAAAATGCACAGGTTTGGTAGGTTTCCCTAGGTGCCAGCTGAGTTAGAGGCCAAAATCTACAGGTAGGCACTTTGCAAAAAACAGCTCTGTTTTCTTTAAAAAAAAATGGGATGTGTTCACGTTGTGTTTTGGGGCATATCCTGTTGCGGGCGCTAGGCCTACCCACACAAGTGAGATACCATTTTTATCGGGAGACTTGGGGGAGCGCTGGATGGAAGGAAATTTGTGGCTCCTCTCAGATTCCAGAACTTTCTGTCATCGAAATGTGAGGAAAATGCGTTTTTTTAACCAAAAATTGAGGTTTGCAAAGGATTCTGGGTAACAGAACCTGGTCAGAGCCCCACAATTCACCCCATCTTGGATTCCCCTAGGTCTCTAGTTCTCAAAAATGCACAGGTTTGGTAGGTTTCCCGAGGTGCCGGCTGAGCTAGAGGCCAAAATCTACAGGTAGGCACTTTGCAAAAAACAGCTCTGTTTTCTTTAAAAAAATGGGATGTGTCCACGTTGTGTTTTGGGGCGTCTCCTGTCGCGGCCGCTAGGCCTACCCACACAAGTGAGGTACCATTTTTATCGGGAGACTTGGGGGAGCGCTGGATGGAAGGAAATCTGTGGCTCCTCTCATTTTCCAGAACTTTCGGTCACCGAAATGTGAGGAAAATGCGTTTTTTTAGCCAAAAATTGAGGTTTGCAAAGGATTCTGGGAAACAGAACCTGGTCAGAGCCCCACAAGTCACCCCATCTTGGATTCCCCTAGGTCTCTAGTTTTGAAAAATGCACAGGTTTGGTAGGTTTCCCTAGGTGCCGGCTGAGTTAGAGGCCAAAATCTACAGGTAGGCACTTTGCAAAAAACAGCTTTGTTTTCTTTCAAAAAATGGGATGTGTCCACGTTGTGTTTTGGGGTGCCTGCTGTCGCGGCCGCTAGGCCTACCCACACAAGTGAGATATAATTTTTATCGGGAGACTTGGGGGAACGCTGGGTGGAAGGAAATTTGTTGCTCCTCTCAGATTCCTGAACTTTCTGTCACCGAAATGTGAGGAAAATGCATTTTTTTAGCCAAAATGTGAGGTTTGTAAAGGATTCTGGGTAACAGGGCCTGGTCAGAGCCCCACAAGTCACCCCATCTTGGATTCCCCTAGGTCTCTAGTTTTCAAAAATGCACAGGTTTGGTAGGTTTCCCGAGGTGCCGGCTGAGCTAGAGGCCAAAATCTACAGGTAGACACTTTGCAAAAAACAGCTCTGTTTTCTTTCAAAAAATGGTATGTGTCCACGTTGTGTTTTGGGGTGTACCTTGTCGCGGCCGCTAGGCCTACCCACACAAGTGAGGTATCATTTTTATCGTTTTATAGTTTTATCATTTTTATCGGGAGACTTGGGGGAATGCTGGGTGGAAGGAAATTTGTGGCTCCTCTCAGATTCCAGAACTTTCTGTCACAGAAATGTGAGGAAAATGCGTTTTTTTTTGCCAAAATTTGAGGTTTGCAAAGGATTCTGGGTAACAGGACCTGGTCAGAGCCCCACAAGTCACCCCATCTTGGATTCCACTAGGTCTCTAGTTTTCAAAAATGCACAGGTTTGGTAGGTTTCCCTAAGTGCCGGCTGAGCTAGAGGCCAAAATCTACAGGTAGGCACTTTGCAAAAAACAGCTCTGTTTTCTGTGATGTGTCCACGTTGTGTTTTGGGGCATATCCTGTCGCGGGCGCTAGGCCTACCCACACAAGTGAGGTATCATTTTTATTGGGAGACTTGGGGGAACGCTGGGTGAAAGGAAATTTGTGGCTCCTCTCAGATTCCAGAACTTTCTGTCACAGAAATGTGAGGATAATTGTTGTTTTAGCCAAAATTTGAGGTTTGCAAAGGATTCTGGGTAACAGAACCTGGTCACAGCCCCACAAGTCACCCCATCTTGGATTCCCCTAGGTCTCTAGTTTTAAAAAATGCACAGGTTTGGTAGGTTTCCCTTGGTGCCGGCTGAGCTAGAGGCCAAAATCTACAGGTAGGCACTTTGCAAAAAACAGCTCTGCTTTCTTTAAAAAAAATGGGATGAGTGCACGTTGTGTTTTGGGGTGTGTCTTGTCGCGGCCGCTAGGCCTACCCACACAAGTGAGGTATCATTTTTATCGGGAGACTTGGGGGAACGCTGGGTGGAAGGAAATTTGTGGCTCCTCTCAGATTCCAGAACTTTCTGTCACCGAAATGTGAGGAAAATGCATTTTTTAAGCCAAAAATTGAGGTTTGCAAAGGATTCTGGGTAACAGAACCTGGTCAGAGCCCCACAAGTCACCCCATCTTGGATTCCCCTAGGTCTCTAGTTTTAAAAAAAAATGCACCGGTTTGGTAGGTTTCCCTAGGTGCCGGCTGAGCTAGAGGCCAAAATCTACAGGTAGGCACTTTGCAAAAAACAGCTCTGTTTTCTTTAAAAAAATGGGATGTGTCCACGTTGTGTTTTGGGGGGTCTTCTGTCGCGGCCGCTAGGCCTACCCACACAAGTGAGGTATAATTTTTATCGGGAGACTTGGGGGGACGCTGGGTGGAAAGAAATTTGTGGCTCCTCTCAGATTCCAGAACTTTCTGTCACCAAAATGTTAGGAAAATGCGTTTTTTTAGCCAAAAATTGAGGTTTGCAAAGGATTCTGGGAAACAGAACCTGGTCAGAGCCCCACAAGTCACCCCATCTTGGATTCCCCTAGGTCTCTAGTTTTCAAAAATGCACAGGTTTGGTAGGTTTCCCTAGGTGCCGGCTGAGCTAGAGGCCAAAATCTACAGGTAGGCACTTTGCAAAAAACAGCGCTGTTTTCTTTAAAAAATGGGATGTGTCCACGTTGGGTTTTGGGGTGTCTCCTGTCGCGGCCACTAGACCTACCCACACAAGTGAGGTATCATTTTTATTGGGAGACTTGGGGGAACGCTGGCTGGAAGGAAATTTGTGGCTCCTCTCAGATTCCAGAACTTTCTGTCACCGAAATGTGAGGAAAACTGTTTTTTTAGCCAAAATTAGAGGTTTGCAAAGGATTCTGGGTAACAGAACCTGGTCACAGCCCCACAAGTCACCCCATCTTGGATTCCCCTAGGTCTCTAGTTTTCAAAAATGCACAGGTTTGGTAGGTTTCCCTAGGTGCCGGCTGAGCTAGAGGCCAAAACCTACAGGTAGACACTTTGCAAAAAACAGCTCTGTTTTCTTTCTAAAAATGGGATGTGTCCACGTTGTGTTTTGGGGTGTCCCCTGTCGCGGCCGCTAGGCCTACCCACACAAGTGAGATATAATTTTTATCGGGAGACTTGGGGGAACGCTGGGTGGAAGGAAATTTGTTGCTCCTCTCAGATTCCAGAACTTACTGTCACCGAAATGTGAGGAAAATGCATGTTTTTAGCCAAAATGTGAGGTTTGCAAAGGATTCTGGGTAACAGGACCTGGTCAGAGGCCCACAAGTCACCCCATCATGGATTCCCCTAGGTCTCTAGTTTTCAAAAATGCACAGGTTTGGTAGGTTTCCCGAGGTGCCGGCTGAGCTAGAGGCCAAAATCTACAGGTAGACACTTTGCAAAAAACAGCTCTGTTTTCTTTCAAAAAATGGGATGTGTCCACGTTGTGTTTTGGGGTGGATGTTGTCGCGGCCGCTAGGCCTACCCACACAAGTGAGGTATCATTTTTATCGTTTTATAGTTTTATCATTTTTATCGGGAGACTTGGGTGAACGCTGGGTGGAAGGAAATTTGTGGCTCCTCTCAGATTCCAGAACTTTCTGTCACCGAAATGTTAGGAAAATGCATTTTTTTAGCCAAAATTTGAGGTTTGCAAAGGATTCTGGGTAACAGAACCTGGTCAGAGCCCCACATGTCACCCCATCTTGGATTCCACTAGGTCTCTAGTTTTAAAAAATGCACAGGTTTGGTAGGTTTCCCTAGTTGCCGGCTGAGTTAGAGGCCAAAATCTACAGTTTGCAAAAAACACTTTGCAAAAAAACAGCTCTGTTTTCTGTTATGTGTTCCCGTTGTGTTTTGGGGCATATCCTGTTGCGGGCGCTAGGCCTACCCACACAAGTGAGATACCATTTTTATCGGGAGACTTGGGGGAACGCTGGGTGGAAGGAAATTTGTGGCTCCTCTCAGATTCCAAAACTTTCTGTCACCGAAATGTGAGGAAAATGCGTTTTTTTTAGCCAATAATTGAAGTTTGCAAAGGATTCTGGGTAACAGGACCTGGTCAGAGCCCCACAAGTCACACCATCTTGGATTCCCCTAGGTCTCTAGTTTTCAAAAATGCACAGGTTTGGTAGGTTTCCCGAGGTGCCGGCTGAGCTAGAGGCCAAAATCTACAGGTAGGCACTTTGCAAAAAACAGCTCTGTTTTCTTTAAAAAAATGGGATGTGTCCACGTTGTGTTTCGGGGCGTCTTCTGTCGCGGCCGCTAGGCCTACCCACACAAGTGAGGTACCATTTTTATCGGGAGACTTGGGGGAGCGCTGGATGGAAGAAAATCTGTGGCTCCTCTCATTTTCCAGAACTTTCGGTCACCGAAATGTGAGGAAAATGCGTTTTTTTAGCCAAAAATTGAGGTTTGCAAAGGATTCTGGGTAACAGAACCTGGTCAGAGCCCCACAAGTCACCCCATCTTGGATTCCCCTAGGTCTCTAGTTTTGAAAAATGCACAGGTTGGGTAGGTTTCCCTAGGTGCCGGCTGAGCTAGAGACCAAAACCTACAGGTGGACACTTTGCAAAAAACAGCTCTGTTTTCTTTAAAAAAATGGGATGTGTCCACGTTGTGTTTTGGGGTGTCCAGTGTCGCGGCCGCTAGGCCTACCCACACAAGTGAGATATAAATTTTATCGGGAGACTTGGGGGAACGCTGGGTGGAAGGAAATTTGTTGCTCCTCTCAGATTCCAGAACTTTCTGTCACCAAAATGTGAGGAAAATGCATTTTTTTAGCCCAAATGTGAGGTTTGCAAAGGATTCTGGGTAACAGGACCTGGTCAGAGCCCCACAAGTCACCCCATCTTGGATTCCCCTAGGTCTCTAGTTTTCAAAAATGCACAGGTTTGGTAGGTTTCCCGAGGTGCCGGCTGAGCTAGAGGCCAAAATCTACAGGTAGACACTTTGCAAAAAACAGCTCTGTTTTCTTTAAAAAAATGGGATGTGTCCACGTTGTGTTTTGGGGTGCATGTTGTCGCGGCCGCTAGGCCTACCCACACAAGTGAGGTATCATTTTTATCGTTTTATAGTTTTATCATTTTTATCGGGAGACTTGGGGGAACGCTGGGTGGAAGGAAATTTGTGGCTCCTCTCAGATTCCAGAACTTTCTGTCACCGAAATGTAAGGAAAATGCATTTTTTTAGCCAAAATTTGAGGTTTGCAAAGGATTCTGGGTAACAGAACCTGGTCAGAGCCCCACATGTCACCCCATCTTGGATTCCACTAGGTCTCTAGTTTTAAAAAATGCACAGGTTTGGTAGGTTTCCCTAGGTGCCAGCTGAGTTAGAGGCCAAAATCTACAGGTAGGCACTTTGCAAAAAACAGCTCTGTTTTCTTTAAAAAAAATGGGATGTGTTCACGTTGTGTTTTGGGGCATATCCTGTCGCGGGCGCTAGGCCTACCCACACAAGTGAGATACCATTTTTATCGGGAGACTTGGGGGAGCGCTGGATGGAAGGAAATTTGTGGCTCCTCTCAGATTCCAGAACTTTCTGTCACCGAAATGTGAGGAAAATGCGTTTTTTTAGCCAAAAATTGAGGTTTGCAAAGGATTCTGGGTAACAGAACCTGGTCAGAGCCCCACAATTCACCCCATCTTGGATTCCCCTAGGTCTCTAGTTCTCAAAAATGCACAGGTTTGGTAGGTTTCCCGAGGTGCCGGCTGAGCTAGAGGACAAAATCTACAGGTAGGCACTTTGCAAAAAACAGCTCTGTTTTCTTTAAAAAAATGGGATGTGTCCACGTTGTGTTTTGGGGCGCCTCCTGTCGCGGCCGCTAGGCCTACCCACACAAGTGAGGTACCATTTTTATCGGGAGACTTGGGGGAGCGCTGGATGGAAGGAAATCTGTGGCTCCTCTCATTTTCCAGAACTTTCGGTCACCGAAATTTGAGGAAAATGCATTTTTTTAGCCAAAAATTGAGGTTTGCAAAGGATTCTGGGTAACAGAACCTGGTCAGAGCCCCACAAGTCACCCCATCTTGGATTCCCCTAGGTCTCTAGTTTTGAAAAATGCACAGGTTGGGTAGGTTTCCCTAGGTGCCGGCTGAGCTAGAGACCAAAACCTACAGGTAGACACTTTGCAAAAAACAGCTCTGTTTTCTTTCAAAAAATGGGATGTGTCCACGTTGTGTTTTGGGGTGTCTACTGTCGCGGCCGCTAGGCCTACCCACACAAGTGAGATATAAATTTTATCGGGAGACTTGGGGGAACGCTGGGTGGAAGGAAATTTGTTGCTCCTCTCAGATTCCAGAACTTTCTGTCACCAAAATGTGAGGAAAATGCATTTTTTTAGCCAAAATGTGAGGTTTGCAAAGGATTCTGGGTAACAGGACCTGGTCAGAGCCCCACAAGTCACCCCATCTTGGATTCCCCTAGGTCTCTAGTTTTCAAAAATGCACAGGTTTGGTAGGTTTCCCGAGGTGCCGGCTGAGCTAGAGGCCAAAATCTACAGGTAGACACTTTGCAAAAAACAGCTCTGTTTTCTTTAAAAAAATGGGATGTGTCCACGTTGTGTTTTGGGGTGTATCTTGTCGCGGCCGCTAGGCCTACCCACACAAGTGAGGTATCATTTTTATCGTTTTATAGTATTATCATTTTTATCGGGAGACTTGGGGGAATGCTGGGTGGAAGGAAATTTGTGGCTCCTCTCAGATTCCAGAACTTTCTGTCACCGAAATGTAAGGAAAATGCATTTTTTTAGCCAAAATTTGAGGTTTGCAAAGGATTCTGGGTAACAGAACCTGGTCAGAGCCCCACATGTCACCCCATCTTGGATTCCACTAGGTCTCTAGTTTTAAAAAATGCACAGGTTTGGTAGGTTTCCCTAGGTGCCAGCTGAGTTAGAGGCCAAAATCTACAGGTAGGCACTTTGCAAAAAACAGCTCTGTTTTCTTTAAAAAAAAATGGGATGTGTTCACGTTGTGTTTTGGGGCATATCCTGTTGCGGGCGCTAGGCCTACCCACACAAGTGAGATACCATTTTTATCGGGAGACTTGGGGGAGCGCTGGATGGAAGGAAATTTGTGGCTCCTCTCAGATTCCAGAACTTTCTGTCATCGAAATGTGAGGAAAATGCGTTTTTTTAACCAAAAATTGAGGTTTGCAAAGGATTCTGGGTAACAGAACCTGGTCAGAGCCCCACAATTCACCCCATCTTGGATTCCCCTAGGTCTCTAGTTCTCAAAAATGCACAGGTTTGGTAGGTTTCCCGAGGTGCCGGCTGAGCTAGAGGCCAAAATCTACAGGTAGGCACTTTGCAAAAAACAGCTCTGTTTTCTTTAAAAAAATGGGATGTGTCCACGTTGTGTTTTGGGGCGTCTCCTGTCGCGGCCGCTATGCCTACCCACACAAGTGAGGTACCATTTTTATCGGGAGACTTGGGGGAACGCTGGATGGAAGGAAATCTGTGGCTCCTCTCATTTTCCAGAACTTTCGGTCACCGAAATGTGAGGAAAATGCGTTTTTTTAGCCAAAAATTGAGGTTTGCAAAGGATTCTGGGAAACAGAACCTGGTCAGAGCCCCACAAGTCACCCCATCTTGGATTCCCCTAGGTCTCTAGTTTTGAAAAATGCACAGGTTTGGTAGGTTTCCCTAGGTGCCGGCTGAGTTAGAGGCCAAAATCTACAGGTAGGCACTTTGCAAAAAACAGCTCTGTTTTCTTTCAAAAAATGGGATGTGTCCACGTTGTGTTTTGGGGTGCCTGCTGTCGCGGCCGCTAGGCCTACCCACACAAGTGAGATATAATTTTTATCGGGAGACTTGGGGGAACGCTGGGTGGAAGGAAATTTGTTGCTCCTCTCAGATTCCAGAACTTTCTGTCACCGAAATGTGAGGAAAATGCATTTTTTTAGCCAAAATGTGAGGTTTGTAAAGGATTCTGGGTAACAGGGCCTGGTCAGAGCCCCACAAGTCACCCCATCTTGGATTCCCCTAGGTCTCTAGTTTTCAAAAATGCACAGGTTTGGTAGGTTTCCCGAGGTGCCGGCTGAGCTAGAGGCCAAAATCTACAGGTAGACACTTTGCAAAAAACAGCTCTGTTTTCTTTCAAAAAATGGTATGTGTCCACGTTGTGTTTTGGGGTGTACCTTGTCGCGGCCGCTAGGCCTACCCACACAAGTGAGGTATCATTTTTATCGTTTTATAGTTTTATCATTTTTATCGGGAGACTTGGGGGAATGCTGGGTGGAAGGAAATTTGTGGCTCCTCTCAGATTCCAGAACTTTCTGTCACAGAAATGTGAGGAAAATGCGTTTTCTTTGCCAAAATTTGAGGTTTGCAAAGGATTCTGGGTAACAGGACCTGGTCAGAGCCCCACAAGTCACCCCATCTTGGATTCCACTAGGTCTCTAGTTTTCAAAAATGCACAGGTTTGGTAGGTTTCCCTAAGTGCCGGCTGAGCTAGAGGCCAAAATCTACAGGTAGGCACTTTGCAAAAAACAGCTCTGTTTTCTGTGATGTGTCCACGTTGTGTTTTGGGGCATATCCTGTCGCGGGCGCTAGGCCTACCCACACAAGTGAGGTATCATTTTTATCGTTTTATAGTTTTATCATTTTTATCAGGAGACTTGGGGGAATGCTGGGTGGAAGGAAATTTGTGGCTCCTCTCAGATTCCAGAACTTTCTGTCACAGAAATGTGAGGATAATTGTTGTTTTAGCCAAAATTTGAGGTTTGCAAAGGATTCTGGGTAACAGAACCTGGTCAGAGCCCCACAAGTCACCCCATCTTGGATTCCCCTAGGTCTCTAGTTTTAAAAAATGCACAGGTTTGGTAGGTTTCCCTTGGTGCCGGCTGAGCTAGAGGCCAAAATCTACAGGTAGGCACTTTGCAAAAAACAGCTCTGCTTTCTTTAAAAAAAATGGGATGTGTGCACGTTGTGTTTTGGGGTGTGTCTTGTCGCGGCCGCTAGGCCTACCCACACAAGTGAGGTATAATTTTTATCGGGAGACTTGGGGGAACGCTGGGTGGAAGGAAATTTGTGGCTCCTCTCAGATTCCAGAACTTTCTGTCACCGAAATGTGAGGAAAATGCATTTTTTAAGCCAAAAATTGAGGTTTGCAAAGGATTCTGGGTAACAGAACCTGGTCAGAGCCCCACAAGTCACCCCATCTTGGATTCCCCTAGGTCTCTAGTTTTAAAAAAAAATGCACCGGTTTGGTAGGTTTCCCTAGGTGCCGGCTGAGCTAGAGGCCAAAATCTACAGGTAGGCACTTTGCAAAAAACAGCTCTGTTTTCTTTAAAAAAATGGGATGTGTCCACGTTGTGTTTTGGGGGGTCTTCTGTCGCGGCCGCTAGGCCTACCCACACAAGTGAGGTATAATTTTTATCGGGAGACTTGGGGGGACGCTGGGTGGAAAGAAATTTGTGGCTCCTCTCAGATTCCAGAACTTTCTGTCACCAAAATGTTAGGAAAATGCGTTTTTTTAGCCAAAAATTGAGGTTTGCAAAGGATTCTGGGAAACAGAACCTGGTCAGAGCCCCACAAGTCACCCCATCTTGGATTCCCCTAGGTCTCTAGTTTTCAAAAATGCACAGGTTTGGTAGGTTTCCCTAGGTGCCGGCTGAGCTAGAGGCCAAAATCTACAGGTAGGCACTTTGCAAAAAACAGCGCTGTTTTCTTTAAAAAATGGGATGTGTCCACGTTGGGTTTTGGGGTGTCTCCTGTCGCGGCCACTAGACCTACCCACACAAGTGAGGTATCATTTTTATTGGGAGACTTGGGGGAACGCTGGCTGGAAGGAAATTTGTGGCTCCTCTCCTCTCCGATTCCAGAACTTTCTGTCACCGAAATGTGAGGAAAACTGTTTTTTTAGCCAAAATTAGAGGTTTGCAAAGGATTCTGGGTAACAGAACCTGGTCACAGCCCCACAAGTCACCCCATCTTGGATTCCCCTAGGTCTCTAGTTTTCAAAAATGCACAGGTTTGGTAGGTTTCCCTAGGTGCCGGCTGAGCTAGAGGCCAAAACCTACAGGTAGACACTTTGCAAAAAACAGCTCTGTTTTCTTTCTAAAAATGGGATGTGTCCACGTTGTGTTTTGGGGTGTCCCCTGTCGCGGCCGCTAGGCCTACCCACACAAGTGAGATATAATTTTTATCGGGAGACTTGGGGGAACGCTGGGTGGAAGGAAATTTGTTGCTCCTCTCAGATTCCAGAACTTACTGTCACCGAAATGTGAGGAAAATGCATGTTTTTAGCCAAAATGTGAGGTTTGCAAAGGATTCTGGGTAACAGGACCTGGTCAGAGGCCCACAAGTCACCCCATCATGGATTCCCCTAGGTCTCTAGTTTTCAAAAATGCACAGGTTTGGTAGGTTTCCCGAGGTGCCGGCTGAGCTAGAGGCCAAAATCTACAGGTAGACACTTTGCAAAAAACAGCTCTGTTTTCTTTCAAAAAATGGGATGTGTCCACGTTGTGTTTTGGGGTGGATGTTGTCGCGGCCGCTAGGCCTACCCACACAAGTGAGGTATCATTTTTATCGTTTTATAGTTTTATCATTTTTATCGGGAGACTTGGGTGAACGCTGGGTGGAAGGAAATTTGTGGCTCCTCTCAGATTCCAGAACTTTCTGTCACCGAAATGTTAGGAAAATGCATTTTTTTTGCCAAAATTTGAGGTTTGCAAAGGATTCTGGGTAACAGAACCTGGTCAGAGCCCCACATGTCACCCCATCTTGGATTCCACTAGGTCTCTAGTTTTAAAAAAGGCACAGGTTTGGTAGGTTTCCCTAGTTGCCGGCTGAGTTAGAGGCCAAAATCTACAGGTAGGCACTTTGCAAAAAAACAGCTCTGTTTTCTGTTATGTGTTCCCGTTGTGTTTTGGGGCATATCCTGTTGCGGGCGCTAGGCCTACCCACACAAGTGAGATACCATTTTTATCGGGAGACTTGGGGGAGCGCTGGATGGAAGGAAATTTGTGGCTCCTCTCTGATTCCAGAACTGTCTGTCACCGAAATGTGAGGAAAATGCGTTTCTTTAGCCAAAAATTGAGGTTTGCAAAGGATTCTGGGTAACAGAACCTGGTCAGAGCCTCACAATTCACCCCATCTTGGATTCCCCTAGGTCTCTAGTTCTCAAAAATGCACAGGTTTGGTAGGTTTCCCGAGGTGCCGGCTGAGCTAGAGGCCAAAATCTACAGGTAGGCACTTTGCAAAAAACAGCTCTGTTTTCTTTAAAAAAAATGGGATGTGTCCACGTTGTGTTTTGGGGCGTCTTCTGTCGCGGCCGCTAGGCCTACCCACACAAGTGAGGTACCATTTTTATCGGGAGACTTGGGGGAGCACTGGATGGAAGAAAATCTGTGGCTCCTCTCATTTTCCAGAACTTTCGGTCACCGAAATGTAAGGAAAATGCGTTTTTTTAGCCAAAAATTGAGGTTTGCAAAGGATTCTGGGTAACAGAACCTGGTCAGAGCCCCACAAGTCACCCCATCTTGGATTCCCCTAGGTCTCTAGTTTTGAAAAATGCACAGGTTGGGTAGGTTTCCCTAGGTGCCGGCTGAGCTAGAGACCAAAACCTACAGGTGGACACTTTGCAAAAAACAGCTCTGTTTTCTTTAAAAAAATGGGATGTGTCCACGTTGTGTTTTGGGGTGTCTACTGTCGCGGCCGCTAGGCCTACCCACACAAGTGAGATATAAATTTTATCGGGAGACTTGGGGGAACGCTGGGTGGAATGAAATTTGTTGCTCCTCTCAGATTCCAGAACTTTCTGTCACCAAAATGTGAGGAAAATGCATTTTTTTAGCCCAAATGTGAGGTTTGCAAAGGATTCTGGGTAACAGGACCTGGTCAGAGCCCCACAAGTCACCCCATCTTGGATTCCCCTAGGTCTCTAGTTTTAAAAAATGCACAGGTTTGGTAGGTTTCCCGAGGTGCCGGCTGAGCTAGAGGCCAAAATCTACAGGTAGACACTTTGCAAAAAACAGCTCTGTTTTCTTTAAAAAAATGGGATGTGTCCACGTTGTGTTTTGGGGTGTATGTTGTCGCGGCCGCTAGGCCTACCCACACAAGTGAGGTATCATTTTTATCGTTTTATAGTTTTATCATTTTTATCGGGAGACTTGGGGGAACGCTGGGTGGAAGGAAATTTGTGGCTCCTCTCAGATTCCAGAACTTTCTGTCACCGAAATGTAAGGAAAATTCATTTTTTTAGCCAAAATTTGAGGTTTGCAAAGGATTCTGGGTAAGAGAACCTGGTCAGAGCCCCACATGTCACCCCATCTTGGATTCCACTAGGCCTCTAGTTTTAAAAAATGCACAGGTTTGGTAGGTTTCCCTAGGTGCCAGCTGAGTTAGAGGCCAAAATCTACAGGTAGGCACTTTGCAAAAAACAGCTCTGTTTTCTTTAAAAAAAATGGGATGTGTTCACGTTGTGTTTTGGGGCATATCCTGTCGCGGGCGCTAGGCCTACCCACACAAGTGAGATACCATTTTTATCGGGAGACTTGGGGGAGCGCTGGATGGAAGGAAATTTGTGGCTCCTCTCAGATTCCAGAACTTTCTGTCACCGAAATGTGAGGAAAATGCGTTTTTTTAGCCAAAAATTGAGGTTTGCAAAGGATTCTGGGTAACAGAACCTGGTCAGAGCCCCACAATTCACCCCATCTTGGATTCCCCTAGGTCTCTAGTTCTCAAAAATGCACAGGTTTGGTAGGTTTCCCGAGGTGCCGGCTGAGCTAGAGGACAAAATCTACAGGTAGGCACTTTGCAAAAAACAGCTCTGTTTTCTTTAAAAAAATGGGATGTGTCCACGTTGTGTTTTGGGGCGTCTCCTGTCGCGGCCGCTAGGCCTACCCACACAAGTGAGGTACCATTTTTATCGGGAGACTTGGGGGAGCGCTGGATGGAAGGAAATCTGTGGCTCCTCTCATTTTCCAGAACTTTCGGTCACCGAAATGTGAGGAAAATGCATTTTTTTAGCCAAAAATTGAGGTTTGCAAAGGATTCTGGGTAACAGAACCTGGTCAGAGCCCCACAAGTCACCCCATCTTGGATTCCCCTAGGTCTCTAGTTTTGAAAAATGCACAGGTTGGGTAGGTTTCCCTAGGTGCCGGCTGAGCTAGAGACCAAAACCTACAGGTAGACACTTTGCAAAAAACAGCTCTGTTTTCTTTCAAAAAATGGGATGTGTCCGTGTTGTGTTTTGGGGTGTCTACTGTCGCGGCCGCTAGGCCTACCCACACAAGTGAGATATAAATTTTATCGGGAGACTTGGGGGAACGCTGGGTGGAAGGAAATTTGTTGCTCCTCTCAGATTCCAGAACTTTCTGTCACCAAAAAGTGAGGAAAATGCATTTTTTTAGCCAAAATGTGAGGTTTGCAAAGGATTCTGGGTAACAGGACCTGGTCAGAGCCCCACAAGTCACCCCATCTTGGATTCCCCTAGGTCTCTAGTTTTCAAAAATGCACAGGTTTGGTAGGTTTCCCGAGGTGCCGGCTGAGCTAGAGGCCAAAATCTACAGGTAGACACTTTGCAAAAAACAGCTCTGTTTTCTTTAAAAAAATGGGATGTGTCCACGTTGTGTTTTGGGGTGTATCTTGTCGCGGCCGCTAGGCCTACCCACACAAGTGAGGTATCATTTTTATCGTTTTATAGTTTTATCATTTTTATCGGGAGACTTGGGGGAACGCTGGGTGGAAGGAAATTTGTGGCTCCTCTCAGATTCCAGAACTTTCTGTCACCGAAATGTAAGGAAAATGCATTTTTTTAGCCAAAATTTGAGGTTTGCAAAGGATTCTGGGTAACAGAACCTGGTCAGAGCCCCACATGTCACCCCATCTTGGATTCCACTAGGTCTCTAGTTTTAAAAAATGCACAGGTTTGGTAGGTTTCCCTAGGTGCCAGCTGAGTTAGAGGCCAAAATCTACAGGTAGGCACTTTGCAAAAAACAGCTCTGTTTTCTTTAAAAAAAATGGGATGTGTTCACGTTGTGTTTTGGGGCATATCCTGTCGCGGGCGCTAGGCCTACCCACACAAGTGAGATACCATTTTTATCGGGAGACTTGGGGGAGCGCTGGATGGAAGGAAATTTGTGGCTCCTCTCAGATTCCAGAACTTTCTGTCATCGAAATGTGAGGAAAATGCGTTTTTTTAACCAAAAATTGAGGTTTGCAAAGGATTCTGGGTAACAGAACCTGGTCAGAGCCCCACAATTCACCCCATCTTGGATTCCCCTAGGTCTCTAGTTCTCAAAAATGCACAGGTTTGGTAGGTTTCCCGAGGTGCCGGCTGAGCTAGAGGCCAAAATCTACAGGTAGGCACTTTGCAAAAAACAGCTCTGTTTTCTTTAAAAAAATGGGATGTGTCCACGTTGTGTTTTGGGGCGTCTCCTGTCGCGGCCGCTAGGCCTACCCACACAAGTGAGGTACCATTTTTATCGGGAGACTTGGGGGAGCGGTGGATGGAAGGAAATCTGTGGCTCCTCTCATTTTCCAGAACTTTCGGTCACCGAAATGTGAGGAAAATGCGTTTTGTTGGCCAAAAATTGAGGTTTGCAAAGGATTCTGGGAAACAGAACCTGGTCAGAGCCCCACAAGTCACCCCATCTTGGATTCCCCTAGGTCTCTAGTTTTGAAAAATGCACAGGTTTGGTAGGTTTCCCTAGGTGCCGGCTGAGTTAGAGGCCAAAATCTACAGGTAGGCACTTTGCAAAAAACAGCTCTGTTTTCTTTCAAAAAATGGGATGTGTCCACGTTGTGTTTTGGGGTGCCTGCTGTCGCGGCCGCTAGGCCTACCCACACAAGTGAGATATAATTTTTATCGGGAGACTTGGGGGAACGCTGGGTGGAAGGAAATTTGTTGCTCCTCTCAGATTCCAGAACTTTCTGTCACCGAAATGTGAGGAAAATGCATTTTTTTAGCCAAAATGTGAGGTTTGCAAAGGATTCTGGGTAACAGGACCTGGTCAGAGCCCCACAAGTCACCCCATCTTGGATTCCCCTAGGTCTCTAGTTTTCAAAAATGCACAGGTTTGGTAGGTTTCCCGAGGTGCCGGCTGAGCTAGAGGCCAAAATCTACAGGTAGACACTTTGCAAAAAACAGCTCTGTTTTCTTTCAAAAAATGGTATGTGTCCACGTTGTGTTTTGGGGTGTACCTTGTCGCGGCCGCTAGGCCTACCCACACAAGTGAGGTATCATTTTTATCGTTTTATAGTTTTATCATTTTTATCGGGAGACTTGGGGGAATGCTGGGTGGAAGGAAATTTGTGGCTCCTCTCAGATTCCAGAACTTTCTGTCACAGAAATGTGAGGAAAATGCGTTTTTTTTCTCCAAAATTTGAGGTTTGCAAAGGATTCTGGGTAACAGGACCTGGTCAGAGCCCCACAAGTCACCCCATCTTGGATTCCACTAGGTCTCTAGTTTTCAAAAATGCACAGGTTTGGTAGGTTTCCCTAAGTGCCGGCTGAGCTAGAGGCCAAAATCTACAGGTAGGCACTTTGCAAAAAACAGCTCTGTTTTCTGTGATGTGTCCACGTTGTGTTTTGGGGCATATCCTGTCGCGGGCGCTAGGCCTACCCACACAAGTGAGGTATAATTTTTATTGGGAGACTTGGGGGAACGCTGGGTGAAAGGAAATTTGTGGCTCCTCTCAGATTCCAGAACTTTCTGTCACAGAAATGTGAGGATAATTGTTGTTTTAGCCAAAATTTGAGGTTTGCAAAGGATTCTGGGTAACAGAACCTGGTCACAGCCCCACAAGTCACCCCATCTTGGATTCCCCTAGGTCTCTAATTTTAAAAAATGCACAGGTTTGGTAGGTTTCCCTTGGTGCCGGCTGAGCTAGAGGCCAAAATCTACAGGTAGGCACTTTGCAAAAAACAGCTCTGCTTTCTTTAAAAAAAATGGGATGTGTGCACGTTGTGTTTTGGGGTGTGTCTTGTCGCGGCCGCTAGGCCTACCCACACAAGTGAGGTATCATTTTTATCGGGAGACTTGGGGGAACGCTGGGTGGAAGGAAATTTGTGGCTCCTCTCAGATTCCAGAACTTTCTGTCACCGAAATGTGAGGAAAATGTGTTTTTTTAGCCAAAAATTGAGGTTTGCAAAGGATTCTGGGTAACAGAACCTGGTCAGAGCCCCACAAGTCACCCCATCTTGGATTCCCCTACGTCTCTAGTTGTCAAAAATGCACAGGTTTGGTAGGTTTCCCTAGGTGCCGGCTGAGCTAGAGGCCAAAATCTACAGGTAGGCACTTTGCAAAATACAGTTCTGTTTTCTTTAAAAAAATGGGATGTGTCCACGTTTTGTTTTGGGGCGCTCTCTGTCGCAGCCGCTAGGCCTACCCACACAAGTGAGGTATCATTTTTATCGGGAGACTTGGGGGAACGCTGGGTGGAAGGAAATTTGTGGTTCCTCTCAGATTCCAGAACTTTCTGTCACCGAAATGTGAGGAAAATGCGTTTTGTTAGCCAAAAATTGAGGTTTGCAAAGGATTCTGGGTAACAGACCCTGGTCAGAGCCCCACAAGTCACCCCATCTTGGATTCCCCTAGGTCTCTAGTTTTAAAAAATGCACAGGTTTGGTAGGTTTCCCTAAGTGCCAGCTGAACTAGAGGCCAAAATCTACAGGTAGGCACTTTGCAAAAAACAGCTCTGTTTTCTGTGATGTGTCCACGTTGTGTTTTGGGGCATATCCTGTCGCGGGCGCTAGGCCTAGGTTTGGTAGGTTTCCCTAGGTGCCGGCTGAGCTAGAGGCCAAAATCTACAGGTAGGCACTTTGCAAAAAACACCTCTGTTTTCTTTCAAAAAATGGGATGTGTCCACGTTGTGTTTTGGGGTGAGTCTTGTCGCGGCCGCTAGGCCTACCCACACAAGTGAGGTATCATTTTTATCGGGAGACTTGGGGGAACGCTGGGTGGAAGGAAATTTGTGGCTCCCATCAGATTCCAGAACTTTCTGTCACCGAAATGTGAGGAAAATGCGTTTTTTTTGCCAAAATTTGAGGTTTGCAAAGGATTCTGGGTAACAGGACCTGGTCAGAGCCCCACAAGTCACCCCATCTTGGATTCCACTAGGTCTCTAGTTTTCAAAAATGCACAGGTTTGGTAGGTTTCCCTAAGTGCCAGCTGAACTAGAGGACAAAATCTACAGGTAGGCACTTTGCAAAAAACAGCTCTGTTTTCTGTGATGTGTCCACGTTGTGTTTTGGGGCATATCCTGTCGAGGGCGCTAGGCCTACCCACACAAGTGAGGTACCATTTTTATCGGGAGACTTGGGGCAGCGCTGGATGGAAGGAAATTTGTGGCTCCTCTCAGATTCCAGAACTTTCTGTCACCGAAATGTGAGGAAAAATTGTTGTTTTAGCCAAAATTTGTGGTTTGCAAAGGATTCTGGGTAACAGAACCTGGTCACAGCCCCACAAGTCACCCCATCTTGGATTCTCCTAGGTCTCTAGTTTTCAAAAATGCACAGGTTTGGTAGGTTTCCCTAGGTGCCGGCTGAGCTAGAGGCCAAAATCTACAGGTAGGCACTTTGCAAAAAACAGCGCTGTTTTCTTTAAAAAAAATGGGATGTGTCCACGTTGTGTTTTGGGGTGTCCCCTGTCGCGGCCGCTAGGCCTACCCACACAAGTGAGATATAATTTTTATCGGGAGACTTGGGGGAACGCTGGGTGGAAGGAAATTTGTTGCTCCTCTCAGATTCCAGAACTTTCTGTCACCGAAATGTGAGGAAAATGCGTTTTTTTAGCCATAATTTGAGGTTTACAAAGGATTCTGGGTAACAGCACCTGGTCAGAGCCCCACAAGTCACCCAAGCTTGGATCCCCCTAGGTCTCAAGTTTTCAAAAATGCACAGGTTTGGTAGGTTTCCCTAGGTGCCGGCTGAGCTAGAGGACAAAATCTACAGGTAGGCACTTTGCAAAAAACAGCTCTGTTTTCTTTCAAAAAATGGGATGTGTCCACGGTGTGTTTTGGGGTGTGTTCTGTTGCGGCCGCTAGGCCTACCCACACAAGTGAGGTATCATTTTTATCGGGAGACTTGGGGGGACGCTGGGTGGAAGGAAATTTGTGGCTCCTCTCTGTTTCCAGAACTTTCAGTCACCGAAATGTGAGGAAAATGCATTTTATTAGCCAAAATTTGAGGTTTGCAAAGGATTCTGGTTAACAGAACCTGGTCAGAGCCCCACAAGTCACCCCATCTTGGATTCCCCTAGGTCTCTGGTTTTAAAAAATGCACAGGTTCGGTAGGTTTCCCTGGGTGCCGGCTGAGCTAGAGGCCAAAATCTACAGGTAGGCACTTTGCAAAAAACAGCTCTGTTTTCTTTCAAAAAATGGGATGTGTCCACGTTGTGTTTTGGGGTGTTCCCTGTCGCAGCCGCTAGGCCTACCCACACAAGTGAGGTATCATTTTTATCGGGAGACTTGGGGGAACGCTGGGTGGAAGGAAATTTGTGGTTCCTCTCAGATTCCAGAACTTTCTGTCACCGAAATGTGAGGAAAATGCGTTTTGTTAGCCAAAAATTGAGGTTTGCAAAGGATTCTGGGTAACAGACCCTGGTCAGAGCCCCACAAGTCACCCCATCTTGGATTCCCCTAGGTCTCTAGTTTTAAAAAATGCACAGGTTTGGTAGGTTTCCCTAAGTGCCAGCTGAACTAGAGGCCAAAATCTACAGGTAGGCACTTTGCAAAAAACAGCTCTGTTTTCTGTGATGTGTCCACGTTGTGTTTTGGGGCATATCCTGTCGCGGGCGCTAGGCCTAGGTTTGGTAGGTTTCCCTAGGTGCCGGCTGAGCTAGAGGCCAAAATCTACAGGTAGGCACTTTGCAAAAAACAGCTCTGTTTTCTTTCAAAAAATGGGATGTGTCCACGTTGTGTTTTGGGGTGTCTCCTTTCGCGGCCGTTAAGCCTACCCACACAAGTGAGGTATCATTTTTATCAGGAGACTTGGGGGAACGGTGGGTGGAAGGAAATTTGTGGCTCCTCTCAGATTCCAGAACTTTCTGTCACGAAAATGTGAGGAAAATGCGTTTTTTTAGCCAAAATTTGAGGTTTGCAAAGGATTCTGGGTAACAGAACCTGGTCAGAGCCCCACAAGTCACCCCATCTTGGATTCCCCTAGGTCTCTAGTTTTCAAAAATGCACAGGTTTGGTAGGTTTCCCTAGGTGCCGGCTGAGCTAGAGGTCAAAATCTACAGGTAGGCATTTTGCAAAAAACAGCTCTGTTTTCTTTAAAAAAATGGGATGTGTCCACGTTGTGTTTTGGGGTGTCTCCTTTCGCGGCCGTTAAGCCTACCCACAGAAGTGAGGTATCATTTTTATCGGGAGACTTGGGGGAACGCTGGGTGGAAGGAAATTTGTGGCTCCTCTCAGATTCCAGAACTTTCTGTCACCGAAATGTGAGGAAAATGCGTTTTCTTTAGCCAATAATTGAAGTTTGCAAAGGATTCTGGGTAACAGGACCTGGTCAGAGCCCCACAAGTCACCCCATCTTGGATTCCCCTAGGTCTCTAGTTTTCAAAAACGCACAGGTTTGGTAGGTTTCCCTAGGTGCCGGCTGAGCTAGAGGCCAAAATCTACAGGTAGGCACTTTGCAAAAAACAGTTCTGTTTTCTTTCAAAAAATGGAATGTGTCCACGTTGTGTTAGGGGCGTTTTCTGTCGCGGCCGCTAGGCCTACCCACACAAGTGAGGTATCATTTTTATCGGGAGACTTGGGGGAACGCTGGGTGGAAGGAAATTTGTGGCTCCTCTCAGATTCCAGAACTTTCTGTCACCGAAATGTGAGGAAAATGCGTTTTTTTAGCCAAAATTTGAGGTTTGAAAGGATTCTGGGTAACATAACCGGGTCAGAGCCCCACAAGTCACCCCATCTTGGATTCCACTAGGTCACTAGTTTTAAAAAATGCACAGGTTTGGTAGGTTTCCCTAGGTGCCGGCTGAACTAGAGGCCAAAATCTACAGGTAGGCACTTTGCAAAAAACAGCTCTGTTTTCTGTGATGTGTCCACGTTGTGTTTTGGGGCATATCCTGTTGTGGGCGCTAGGCCTACCCACACAAGTGAGGTACCATTTCTATCGGGAGACTTGGGGGAGCGCTGGATGGAAGGAAATGTGTGGCTCCTCTCAGATTCCAGATCTTTCTGTCACCGAAATGTGAGGAAAAAGCGTTTTGTTTTAGCCAATAATTGAAGTTTGCAAAGGATTCTGGGTAACAGGACCTGGTCAGAGCCCCAGAAGTCACCCCCATCTTGGTTCCCCTAGGTCTCTAGTTTTCAAAAATGCACAGGTTTGGTAGGTTTCCCGAGGTGCCGGCTGAGCTAGAGGCCAAAATCTACAGGTAGACACTTTGCAAAAAACAGCTCTGTTTTCTTTCAAAAAATGGGATGTGTCCACGTTGTGTTTTGGGGTGTATCTTGTCGCGGCCGCTAGGCCTACCCACACAAGTGAGGTATCATTTTTATCGTTTTATAGTTTTATCATTTTTATCGGGAGACTTGGGGGAACGCTGGGTGGAAGGAAATTTGTGGCTCCCATCAGATTCCAGAACTTTCTGTCACCGAAATGTGAGGAAAATGCGTTTTTTTTGCCAAAATTTGAGGTTTGTAAAGGATTCTGGGTAACAGGACCTGGTCAGAGCCCCACAAGTCACCCCATCTTGGATTCCACTAGGTCTCTAGTTTTAAAAAATGCACAGGTTTGGTAGGTTTCCCTAAGTGCTGGCTGAACTAGAGGCCAAAATCTACAGGTAGGCACTTTGCAAAAAACAGCTCTGTTTTCTGTGATGTGTCCACGTTGTGTTTTGGGGCATATCCTGTCGCGGGCGCTAGGCCTACCCACACAGGAGAGGCACCAATTTTATCGGGAGACTTGGGGGAGCGCTGGATGGAAGGAAATTTGTGGCTCCTCTCAGATTCCAGAACTTTCTGTCACCGAAATGTGAGGAAAATGAGTTTTCTTTAGCCAAAAATTGAAGTTAGCAAAGGATTCTGGGTAACAGGACCTGGTCAGAGCCCCACAAGTCACCCCATCTTGGATTCCCCTAGGTCTCTAGTTTTCAAAAACGCACAGGTTTGGTAGGTTTCCCGAAGTGCCGGCTGAGCTAGAGGCCAAAATCTACAGGTAGGCACTTTGCAAAAAACAGCTCTGTTTTCTTTCAAAAAATGGGATGTGTCCACGTTGTGTTTTGGGGTGTGTCATGTCGCGGCCGCTAGGCCTACCCACACAAGAGAGGTATAATTTTTATCAGGAGATTTGGGGGAACGGTGGGTGGAAGGAAATTTGTGGCTCCTCTCAGATTCCAGAACTTTCTGTCACAGAAATGTGAGGAAAATGCGTTTTTTTTTGCCAAAATTTGAGGTTTGCAAAGGATTCTGGGTAACAGGACCTGGTCAGAGCCCCACAAGTCACCCCATCTTGGATTCCACTAGGTCTCTAGTTTTCAAAAATGCACAGGTTTGGTAGGTTTCCCTAAGTGCCAGCTGAACTAGAGGACAAAATCTACAGGTAGGCACTTTGCAAAAAACAGCTCTGTTTTCTGTGATGTGTCCACGTTGTGTTTTGGGGCATATCCTGTCGAGGGCGCTAGGCCTACCCACACAAGTGAGGTACCATTTTTATCGGGAGACTTGGGGCAGCGCTGGATGGAAGGAAATTTGTGGCTCCTCTCAGATTCCAGAACTTTCTGTCACCGAAATGTGAGGAAAAATTGTTGTTTTAGCCAAAATTTGTGGTTTGCAAAGGATTCTGGGTAACAGAACCTGGTCACAGCCCCACAAGTCACCCCATCTTGGATTCTCCTAGGTCTCTAGTTTTCAAAAATGCACAGGTTTGGTAGGTTTCCCTAGGTGCCGGCTGAGCTAGAGGCCAAAATCTACAGGTAGGCACTTTGCAAAAAACAGCGCTGTTTTCTTTAAAAAAAATGGGATGTGTCCACGTTGTGTTTTGGGGTGTCTCCTGTCGCGGCCGCTAGGCCTACCCACACAAGTGAGATATAATTTTTATCGGGAGACTTGGGGGAACGCTGGGTGGAAGGAAATTTGTTGCTCCTCTCAGATTCCAGAACTTTCTGTCACCGAAATGTGAGGAAAATGCGTTTTTTTAGCCATAATTTGAGGTTTACAAAGGATTCTGGGTAACAGCACCTGGTCAGAGCCCCACAAGTCACCCAAGCTTGGATCCCCCTAGGTCTCAAGTTTTCAAAAATGCACAGGTTTGGTAGGTTTCCCTAGGTGCCGGCTGAGCTAGAGGACAAAATCTACAGGTAGGCACTTTGCAAAAATCAGCTCTGTTTTCTTTAAAAAAATGGGATGTGTCCACGGTGTGTTTTGGGGTGTTTCCTGTTGCGGCCGCTAGGCCTACCCACAGAAGTGAGGTATCATTTTTATCGGGAGACTTGGGGGGACGCTGGGTGGAAGGAAATTTGTGGCTCCTCTCTGTTTCCAGAACTTTCTGTCACCGAAATGTGAGGAAAATGCGTTTTATTAGCCAAAATTTGAGGTTTGCAAAGGATTCTGGTTAACAGAACCTGGTCAGAGCCCCACAAGTCACCCCATCTTGGATTCCCCTAGGTCTCTGGTTTTAAAAAATGCACAGGTTCGGTAGGTTTCCCTGGGTGCCGGCTGAGCTAGAGGCCAAAATCTACAGGTAGGCACTTTGCAAAAAACAGCTCTGTTTTCTTTCAAAAAATGGGATGTGTCCACGTTGTGTTTTGGGGTGTTCCCTGTCGCAGCCGCTAGGCCTACCCACACAAGTGAGGTATAATTTTTATCGGGAGACTTGGGGGAACGCTGGGTGGAAGGAAATTTGTGGTTCCTCTCAGATTCCAGAACTTTCTGTCACCGAAATGTGAGGAAAATGCGTTTTGTTAGCCAAAAATTGAGGTTTGCAAAGGATTCTGGGTAACAGACCCTGGTCAGAGCCCCACAAGTCACCCCATCTTGGATTCCCCTAGGTCTCTAGTTTTAAAAAATGCACAGGTTTGGTAGGTTTCCCTAAGTGCCAGCTGAACTAGAGGCCAAAATCTACAGGTAGGCACTTTGCAAAAAACAGCTCTGTTTTCTGTGATGTGTCCACGTTGTGTTTTGGGGCATATCCTGTCACGGGCGCTAGGCCTAGGTTTGGTAGGTTTCCCTAGGTGCCGGCTGAGCTAGAGGCCAAAATCTACAGGTAGGCACTTTGCAAAAAACAGCTCTGTTTTCTTTCAAAAAATGGGATGTGTCCACGTTGTGTTTTGGGGTGAGTCTTGTCGCGGCCGCTAGGCCTACCCACACAAGTGAGGTATCATTTTTATCGGGAGACTTGGGGGAACGCTGGGTGGAAGGAAATTTGTGGCTCCCATCAGATTCCAGAACTTTCTGTCACCGAAATGTGAGGAAAATGCGTTTTTTTTTGCCAAAATTTGAGGTTTGTAAAGGATTCTGGGTAACAGGACCTGGTCAGAGCCCCACAAGTCACCCCATCTTGGATTCCACTAGGTCTCTAGTTTTCAAAAATGCACAGGTTTGGTAGGTTTCCCTAAGTGCTGGCTGAACTAGAGGCCAAAATCTACAGGTAGGCACTTTGCAAAAAACAGCTCTGTTTTCTGTGATGTGTCCACGTTGTGTTTTGGGGCATATCCTGTCGCGGGCGCTAGGCCTACCCACACAAGTGAGGTACCAATTTTATTGGGAGACTTGGGGGAGCGCTGGATGGAAGGAAATTTGTGGCTCCTCTCAGATTCCAGAACTTTCTGTCACCGAAATGTGAGGAAAATGAGTTTTCTTTAGCCAAAAATTGAAGTTTGCAAAGGATTCTGGGTAACAGGACCTGGTCAGAGCCCCACAAGTCACCCCATCTTGGATTCCCCTAGGTCTCTAGTTTTCAAAAACGCACAGGTTTGGTAGGTTTCCCGAAGTGCCGGCTGAGCTAGAGGCCAAAATCTACAGGTAGGCACTTTGCAAAAAACAGCTCTGTTTTCTTTCAAAAAATGGGATGTGTCCACGTTGTGTTTTGGGGTGTGTCATGTCGCGGCCGCTAGGCCTACCCACACAAGTGAGGTATCATTTTTATCAGGAGATTTGGGGGAACGGTGGGTGGAAGGAAATTTGTGGCTCCTCTCAGATTCCAGAACTTTCTGTCACAGAAATGTGAGGAAAATGCGTTTTTTTTTGCCAAAATTTGAGGTTTGCAAAGGATTCTGGGTAACAGGACCTGGTCAGAGCCCCACAAGTCACCCCATCTTGGATTCCACTAGGTCTCTAGTTTTCAAAAATGCACAGGTTTGGTAGGTTTCCCTAAGTGCCAGCTGAACTAGAGGACAAAATCTACAGGTAGGCACTTTGCAAAAAACAGCTCTGTTTTCTGTGATGTGTCCACGTTGTGTTTTGGGGCATATCCTGTCGAGGGCGCTAGGCCTACCCACACAAGTGAGGTACCATTTTTATCGGGAGACTTGGGGCAGCGCTGGATGGAAGGAAATTTGTGGCTCCTCTCAGATTCCAGAACTTTCTGTCACCGAAATGTGAGGAAAAATTGTTGTTTTAGCCAAAATTTGTGGTTTGCAAAGGATTCTGGGTAACAGAACCTGGTCACAGCCCCACAAGTCACCCCATCTTGGATTCTCCTAGGTCTCTAGTTTTCAAAAATGCACAGGTTTGGTAGGTTTCCCTAGGTGCCGGCTGAGCTAGAGGCCAAAATCTACAGGTAGGCACTTTGCAAAAAACAGCGCTGTTTTCTTTAAAAAAATGGGATGTGTCCACGTTGTGTTTTGGGGTGTCTCTTGTCGCGGCCGCTAGGCCTACCCACACAAGTGAGATATAATTTTTATCGGGAGACTTGGGGGAACGCTGGGTGGAAGGAAATTTGTTGCTCCTCTCAGATTCCAGAACTTTCTGTCACCGAAATGTGAGGAAAATGCGTTTTTTTAGCCATAATTTGAGGTTTACAAAGGATTCTGGGTAACAGCACCTGGTCAGAGCCCCACAAGTCACCCAAGCTTGGATCCCCCTAGGTCTCAAGTTTTGAAAAATGCACAGGTTCGGTAGGTTTCCCTAGGTACCGGCTGAGCTAGAGGCCAAAATCTACAGGTAGGCACTTTGCAAAAAACAGTTCTGTTTTCTTTCAAAAAATTGAATGTGTCCACGTTGTGTTTTGGGGTGTCTCCTTTCGCGGCCGTTAGGCCTACCCACAGAAGTGAGGTATCATTTTTATCGGGAGACTTGGGGGAACGCTGGATGGAAGGATATTTGTGGCTCCTCTCAGATTCCAAAACTTTCTGTCACCAAAATGTGAGGAAAATGCGTTTTTTTTTTGCCAATAATTGAAGTTTGCAAAGGATTCTGGGTAACAGGACCTGGTCAGAGCCCCACAAGTCACCCCATCTTGGATTCCCCTAGGTCTCTAGTTTTAATAAATGCACAGGTTTGGTAGGTTTCCCGAGGTGCCGGCTGAGCTAGAGGCCAAAATCTACAGGTAGACACTTTGCAAAAAACAGCTCTGTTTTCTTTCAAAAAATGGGATGTGTCCACGTTGTGTTTTGTGGTGTATCCTGTCGCGGCCGCTAGGCCTACCCACACAAGTGAGGTATCATTTTTATCGTTTTATAGTTTTATCATTTTTATCGGGAGACTTGGGGGAACGCTGGGTAGAAGGAAATTTGTGGCTCCTCTCAGATTCCAGAACTTTCTGTCACCGAAATGAAAGGAAAATGCAATTTTTTAGCCAAAATTTGAGGTTTGCAAAGGATTCTGGGTAACAGAACCTGGTCAGAGCCCCACATGTCACCCATCTTGGATTCCACTAGGTCTCTAGTTTTAAAAAATGCACAGGTTTGGTAGGTTTCCCTAGGTGCCGGCTGAGCTAGAGGCCAAAATCTACAGGTAGGCACTTTGCAAAAAAACAGCTCTGTTTTCTGTGATGTGTTCACGTTGTGTTTTGGGGCATATCCTGTCGCGGGCGCTAGGCCTACCCACACAAGTGAGATACCATTTTTATCGGGAGACTTGGGGGAGCGCTGGATGGAAGGAAATTTGTGGCTCCTCTCAGATTCCAGAACTTTCTGTCACCGAAATGTGAGGAAAATGCGTTTTTTTAAACAAAAATTGAAGTTTGCAAAGGATTCTGGGTAACAGAACCTGGTCAGAGCCCCACAAGTCACCCCATCTTGGATTCCCCTAGGTCTCTAGTTCTCAAAAATGCACAGGTTTGGTAGGTTTCCCGAGGTGCCGGCTGAGCTAGAGGCCAAAATCTACAGGTAGGCACTTTGCAAAAAACAGCTCTGTTTTCTTTAAAAAAATGGGATGTGTCCACGTTGTGTTTTGGGGCGACTCCTGTCGCGGCCGCTAGGCCTACCCACACAAGTGAGGTATCATATTTATCGGGAGACTTGGGGGAACGCTGGGTGGAAGGAAATTTGTGGCTCCTCCCAGATTCCAGAACTTTCTGTCACCGAAATGTGAGGAAAATGCGTTTTTGTAGACAAAAATTGAGGTTTGCAAAGGATTCTGGGTAACAGAACCTGGTCAGAACCCCTCAAGTCACCCTATCTTGGATTCCCCTAGGTCTCTAGGTTTAAAAAATGCACAGGTTTGGTAGGTTTCCATAGGTGCCGGCTGAGCTAGAGGCGAAAATCTACAGGTAGGCACTTGGCAAAAAAACAGCTCTGTTTTCTGTGATGTGTCCACGTTGTGTTTTGGGCCATATCCTGTCGCGGGCGCTAGGCCTACCCACACAAGTGAGGTACCATTTTTATCGGGAGACTTGGGGGAGCGCTGGATGGAAGGAAATCTGTGGCTCCTCTCATTTTCCAGAACTTTCGGTCACCGAAATGTGAGGAAAATGCGTTTTTTGGGCAAAAAATTGAGGTTTGCAAAGGATTCTGGGTAACAGATCCTGGTCAGAGCCCCACAAGTCACCCCATCTTGGATTCCCCTAGGTCTCTAGTTCTCAAAAATGCACAGGTTTGGTAGGTTTCCCAAGGTGCCGGCTGAGCTAGAGGCCAAAATCTACAGGTAGGCACTTTGCAAAAAACAGCTCTGTTTTCTTTCAAAAAATGGGATGTGTCCACGTTGTGTTTTGGGGTGCGTCCTGTCGCGGCCGCTAGGCCTACCCACACAAGTGAGGTATCATTTTTATCGAGAGACTTGGGGGAACGCTGGGTGGAAGGAAATTTGTGGCTCCTCTCAGATTCCAGAACTTTCTGTCACCGAAATGTGAGGAAAACTGTTTTTTTAGCCAAAATTAGAGGTTTGCAAAGGATTCTGGGTAACAGAACCTGATCACAGCCCCACAAGTCACCCCATCTTGGATTCCCCTAGGTCTCTAGTTTTAAAAAATGCACAGGTTTGGTAGGTTTCCCTAGGTGCCGGCTGAGCTAGAGGCCAAAACCTACAGGTAGACACTTTGCAAAAAACAGCTCTGTTTTCTTTCAAAAAATGGGATGTGTCCACGTTGTGTTTCGGGGTGTATCCTGTCGCGGCCGCTAGGCCTACCCACACAAGTGAGATATAATTTTTATCAGGAGACTTGGGGGAACGCTGGGTGGAAGGAAATTTGTGGCTCCTCTCAGATTCCAGAACTTTCTGTCACCGAAATGTGAGGAAAATGCGTTTTTTTAGCCAAAATTTGAGGTTTGCAAAGGATTCTGGAAACGGCACCTGGTCAGAGCCCCACAAGTCACCCCATCTTGGATTCCCCTAGGTCTCTAGTTTTCAAAAACACACAGGTTTGGTAGGTTTCCCTAGGTTCCGGCTGAGCTAGAGGCCAAAATCTACAGGTAGGCACTTTGCAAAAAACAGCTCTGTTTTCTTTCAAAAAATGGGATGTGTCCACGTTGTGTTTTGGGGGGTCTCCTGTCGCGGCCGCTAGGCCTACCCACACAAGTGAGGTATAATTTTTATCGGGAGACTTGGGGGGACGCTGGGTGGAAAGAAATTTGTGGCTCCTCTCAGATTCCAGAACTTTCTGTCACCAAAATGTTAGGAAAATGCGTTTTTTTAGCCAAAAATTGAGGTTTGCAAAGGATTCTGGGAAACAGAACCTGGTCAGAGCCCCACAAGTCACCCCATCTTGGATTCCCCTAGGTCTCTAGTTTTCAAAAATGCACAGGTTTGGTAGGTTTCCCTAGGTGCCGGCTGAGCTAGAGGCCAAAATCTACAGGTAGGCACTTTGCAAAAAACAGCGCTGTTTTCTTTAAAAAAATGGGATGTGTCCACGTTGGGTTTTGGCGTGTCTCCTGTCGCGGCCACTAGACCTACCCACACAAGTGAGGTATCATTTTTATTGGGAGACTTGGGGGAACGCTGGGTGGAAGGAAATTTGTGGCTCCTCTCAGATTCCAGAACTTTCTGTCACCGAAATGTGAGAAAAACTGTTTTTTTAGCCAAAATTAGAGGTTTGCAAAGGATTCTGGGTAACAGAACCTGGTCACAGCCCCACAAGTCACCCCATCTTGGATTCCCCTAGGTCTCTAGTTTTCAAAAATGCACAGGTTTGGTAGGTTTCCCTAGGTGCCGGCTGAGCTAGAGGCCAAAACCTACAGGTAGACACTTTGCAAAAAACAGCTCTGTTTTCTTTCAAAAAATGGGATGTGTCCACGTTGTGTTTTGGGGTGTCCCCTGTCGCGGCCGCTAGGCCTACCCACACAAGTGAGATATAATTTTTATCGGGAGACTTGGGGGAACGCTGGGTGGAAGGAAATTTGTTGCTCCTCTCAGATTCCAGAACTTACTGTCACCGAAATGTGAGGAAAATGCATTTTTTTAGCCAAAATGTGAGGTTTGCAAAGGATTCTGGGTAACAGGACCTGGTCAGAGGCCCACAAGTCACCCCATCATGGATTCCCCTAGGTCTCTAGTTTTAAAAAATGCACAGGTTTGGTAGGTTTCCCGAGGTGCCGGCTGAGCTAGAGGCCAAAATCTACAGGTAGACACTTTGCAAAAAACAGCTCTGTTTTCTTTCAAAAAATGGGATGTGTCCACGTTGTGTTTTGGGGTGGATGTTGTCGCGGCCGCTAGGCCTACCCACACAAGTGAGGTATCATTTTTATCGTTTTATAGTTTTATCATTTTTATCGGGAGACTTGGGTGAACGCTGGGTGGAAGGAAATTTGTGGCTCCTCTCAGATTCCAGAACTTTCTGTCACCGAAATGTTAGGAAAATGCATTTTTTTAGCCAAAATTTGAGGTTTGCAAAGGATTCTGGGTAACAGAACCTGGTCAGAGCCCCACAAGTCACCCCATCTTGGATTCCCCTAGGTCTCTAGTTTTGAAAAATGCACAGGTTGGGTAGGTTTCCCTAGGTGCCGGCTGAGCTAGAGACCAAAACCTACAGGTAGACACTTTGCAAAAAACAGCTCTGTTTTCTTTCAAAAAATGGGATGTGTCCACGTTGTGTTTTGGGGTGTGTACTGTCACGGCCGCTAGGCCTACCCACACAAGTGAGATATAAATTTTATCGGGAGACTTGGGGGAACGCTGGGTGGAAGGAAATTTGTTGCTCCTCTCAGATTCCAGAACTTTCTGTCACCAAAATGTGAGGAAAATGCATTTTTTTAGCCAAAATGTGAGGTTTGCAAAGGATTCTGGGTAAAAGGACCTGGTCAGAGCCCCACAAGTCACCCCATCTTGGATTCCCCTAGGTCTCTAGTTTTCAAAAATGCACAGGTTTGGTAGGTTTCCCGAGGTGCCGGCTGAGCTAGAGGCCAAAATCTACAGGTAGACACTTTGCAAAAAACAGCTCTGTTTTCTTTAAAAAAATGGGATGTGTCCACGTTGTGTTTTGGGGTGTATGTTGTCGCGGCCGCTAGGCCTACCCACACAAGTGAGGTATCATTTTTATCGTTTTATAGTTTTATCATTTTTATCGGGAGACTTGGGGGAACGCTGGGTGGAAGGAAATTTGTGGCTCCTCTCAGATTCCAGAACTTTCTGTCACCGAAATGTAAGGAAAATGCATTTTTTTAGCCAAAATTTGAGGTTTGCAAAGGATTCTGGGTAACAGAACCTGGTCAGAGCCCCACATGTCACCCCATCTTGGATTCCACTAGGTCTCTAGTTTTAAAAAATGCACAGGTTTGGTAGGTTTCCCTAGGTGCCAGCTGAGTTAGAGGCCAAAATCTACAGGTAGGCACTTTGCAAAAAACAGCTCTGTTTTCTTTAAAAAAAAATGGGATGTGTTCACGTTGTGTTTTGGGGCATATCCTGTTGCGGGCGCTAGGCCTACCCACACAAGTGAGATACCATTTTTATCGGGAGACTTGGGTGAGCGCTGGATGGAAGGAAATTTGTGGCTCCTCTCAGATTCCAGAACTTTCTGTCACCGAAATGTGAGGAAAATGCGTTTTTTTAACCAAAAATTGAGGTTTGCAAAGGATTCTGGGTAACAGAACCTGGTCAGAGCCCCACAATTCACCCCATCTTGGATTCCCCTAGGTCTCTAGTTCTCAAAAATGCACAGGTTTGGTAGGTTTCCCGAGGTGCCGGCTGAGCTAGAGGCCAAAATCTACAGGTAGGCACTTTGCAAAAAACAGCTCTGTTTTCTTTAAAAAAATGGGATGTGTCCACGTTGTGTTTTGGGGCGTCTCCTGTCGCGGCCGCTAGGCCTACCCACACAAGTGAGGTACCATTTTTATCGGGAGACTTGGGGGAGCGCTGGATGGAAGGAAATCTGTGGCTCCTCTCATTTTCCAGAACTTTCGGTCACCGAAATGTGAGGAAAATGCGTTTTTTTAGCCAAAAATTGAGGTTTGCAAAGGATTCTGGGAAACAGAACCTGGTCAGAGCCCCACAAGTCACCCCATCTTGGATTCCCCTAGGTCTCTAGTTTTGAAAAATGCACAGGTTTGGTAGGTTTCCCTAGGTGCCGGCTGAGCTAGATGCCAAAATCTACAGGTAGGCACTTTGCAAAAAACAGCTCTGTTTTCTTTCAAAAAATGGGATGTGTCCACGTTGTGTTTTGGGGTGCCTGCTGTCGCGGCCGCTAGGCCTACCCACACAAGTGAGATATAATTTTTATCGGGAGACTTGGGGGAACGCTGGGTGGAAGGAAATTTGTTGCTCCTCTCAGATTCCAGAACTTTCTCTCACCGAAATGTGAGGAAAATGCATTTTTTTTGCCAAAATGTGAGGTTTGCAAAGGATTCTGGGTAACAGGACCTGGTCAGAGCCCCACAAGTCACTCCATCTTGGATTCCCCTAGGTCTCTAGTTTTCAAAAATGCACAGGTTTGGTAGGTCTCCCGAGGTGCCGGCTGAGCTAGAGGCCAAAATCTACAGGTAGACACTTTGCAAAAAACAGCTCTGTTTTCTTTCAAAAAATGGGATGTGTCCACGTTGTGTTTTGGGGTGTATCTTGTCGCGGCCGCTAGGCCTACCCACACAAGTGAGGTATCATTTTTATCGTTTTATAGTTTTATCATTTTTATCGGGAGACTTGGGGGAATGCTGGGTGGAAGGAAATTTGTGGCTCCTCTCAGATTCCAGAACTTTCTGTCACAGAAATGTGAGGAAAATGCGTTTTTTTTGCCAAAATTTGAGGTTTGCAAAGGATTCTGGGTAACAGGACCTGGTCAGAGCCCCACAAGTCACCCCATCTTGGATTCCACTAGGTCTCTAGTTTTCAAAAATGCACAGGTTTGGTAGGTTTCCCTAAGTGCCGGCTGAGCTAGAGGCCAAAATCTACAGGTAGGCACTTTGCAAAAAACAGCTCTGTTTTCTGTGATGTGTCCACGTTGTGTTTTGGGGCATATCCTGTCGCGGGCGCTAGGCCTACCCACACAAGTGAGGTATCATTTTTATTGGGAGACTTGGGGGAACGCTGGGTGAAAGGAAATTTGTGGCTCCTCTCAGATTCCAGAACTTTCTGTCACAGAAATGTGAGGATAATTGTTGTTTTAGCCAAAATTTGAGGTTTGCAAAGGATTCTGGGTAACAGAACCTGGTCACAGCCCCACAAGTCACCCCATCTTGGATTCCCCTAGGTCTCTAGTTTTAAAAAATGCACAGGTTTGGTAGGTTTCCCGAAGTGCCGGCTGAGCTAGAGGCCAAAATCTACAGGTAGGCACTTTGCAAAAAACAGCTCTGCTTTCTTTAAAAAAAATGGGATGTGTGCACGTTGTGCTTTGGGGTGTGTCTTGTCGCGGCCGCTAGGCCTACCCACACAAGTGAGGTATCATTTTTATCAGGAGACTTGGGGGAACGGTGGGTGGAAGGAAATTTGTGGCTCCTCTCAGATTCCAGAACATTCTGTCACCAAAATGTGAGGAAAATGCGTTTTTTTAGGCAAAATTTGAGGTTTGCAAAGGATTCTGGGTAACAGAACCTGGTCAGAGCCCCACAAGTCACCCCATCTTGGATTCCCCTAGGTCTCTAGTTTTAAAAAATGCACAGGTTTGGTAGGTTTCCCTAGGTGCCGGCTGAGCTAGAGGTCAAAATCTACAGGTAGGCACTTTGCAAAAAACAGCTCTGTTTTCTGTGATGTGTCCATGTTGTGTTTTGGGGCATATCCTGTCGCGGGCGCTAGGCCTACCCACACAAGTGAGTTACCATTTTTATCGGGAGACTTGGGGGAGCGCTGGATGGGAGGACATTTGTGGCTCCTCTCAGATTCCAGAACTTTCTGTCACCGAAATGTGAGGAAAATGTGTTTTTTTAGCCAAAAATTGAGGTTTGCAAAGGATTCTGGGTAACAGAACCTGGTCAGAGCCCCACAAGTCACCCCATCTTGGATTCCCCTACGTCTCTAGTTGTCAAAAATGCACAGGTTTGGTAGGTTTCCCTAGGTGCCGGCTGAGCTAGAGGCCAAAATCTACAGGTAGGCACTTTGCAAAAAACAGCTCTGTTTTCTGTGATGTGTCCACGTTGTGTTTTGGGGCATATCCTGTCGCGGGCGCTAGGCCTAGGTTTGGTAGGTTTCCCTAGGTGCCGGCTGAGCTAGAGGCCAAAATCTACAGGTAGGCACTTTGCAAAAAACAGCTCTGTTTTCTTTCAAAAAATGGGATGTGTCCACGTTGTGTTTTGGGGTGAGTCTTGTCGCGGCCGCTAGGCCTACCCACACAAGTGAGGTATCATTTTTATCGGGAGACTTGGGGGAACGCTGGGTGGAAGGAAATTTGTGGCTCCCATCAGATTCCAGAACTGTCTGTCACCGAAATGTGAGGAAAATGCGATTGTTTTGCCAAAATTTGAGGTTTGCAAAGGATTCTGGGTAACAGGACCTGGTCAGAGCCCCACAAGTCACCCCATCTTGGATTCCACTAGGTCTCTAGTTTTCAAAAATGCACAGGTTTGGTAGGTTTCCCTAAGTGCTGGCTGAACTAGAGGCCAAAATCTACAGGTAGGCACTTTGCAAAAAACAGCTCTGTTTTCTGTGATGTGTCCACGTTGTGTTTTGGGGCATATCCTGTCGCGGGCGCTAGGCCTACCCACACAAGTGAGGTACCAATTTTATCGGGAGACTTGGGGGAGCGCTGGATGGAAGGAAATTTGTGGCTCCTCTCAGATTCCAGAACTTTGTCACCGAAATGTGAGGAAAATGAGTTTTCTTTAGCCAAAAATTGAAGTTTGCAAAGGATTCTGGGTAACAGGACCTGGTCAGAGCCCCACAAGTCACCCCATCTTGGATTCCCCTAGGTCTCTAGTTTTCAAAAACGCACAGGTTTGGTAGGTTTCCCGAAGTGCCGGCTGAGCTAGAGGCCAAAATCTACAGGTAGGCACTTTGCAAAAAACAGCTCTGTTTTCTTTAAAAAAATGGGATGTGTCCACGTTGTGTTTTGGGGTGTGTCATGTCGCGGCCGCTAGGCCTACCCACACAAGTGAGGTATAATTTTTATCAGGAGATTTGGGGGAACGGTGGGTGGAAGGAAATTTGTGGCTCCTCTCAGATTCCAGAACTTTCTGTCACAGAAATGTGAGGAAAATGCGTTTTTTTTTGCCAAAATTTGAGGTTTGCAAAGGATTCTGGGTAACAGGACCTGGTCAGAGCCCCACAAGTCACCCAATCTTGGATTCCACTAGGTCTCTAGTTTTAAAAAATGCACAGGTTTGGTAGGTTTCCCTAAGTGCCAGCTGAACTAGAGGACAAAATCTACAGGTAGGCACTTTGCAAAAAACAGCTCTGTTTTCTGTGATGTGTCCACGTTGTGTTTTGGGGCATATCCTGTCGAGGGCGCTAGGCCTACCCACACAAGTGAGGTACCATTTTTATCGGGAGACTTGGGGCAGCGCTGGATGGAAGGAAATTTGTGGCTCCTCTCAGATTCCAGAACTTTCTGTCACCGAAATGTGAGGAAAAATTGTTGTTTTAGCCAAAATTTGTGGTTTGCAAAGGATTCTGGGTAACAGCACCTGGTCACAGCCCCACAAGTCACCCCATCTTGGATTCTCCTAGGTCTCTAGTTTTCAAAAATGCACAGGTTTGGTAGGTTTCCCTAGGTGCCGGCTGAGCTAGAGGACAAAATCTACAGGTAGGCACTTGGCAAAAAACAGCTCTGTTTTCTTTCAAAAAATGGGATGTGTCCACGGTGTGTTTTGGGGCGTTTCCTGTTGCGGCCGCTAGGCCTACCCACACAAGTGAGGTATCATTTTTATCGGGAGACTTGGGGGGACGCTGGGTGGAAGGAAATTTGTGGCTCCTCTCAGATTCCAGAACTTTCTGTCACCGAAATGTGAGGAAAATGCGTTTTATTAGCCAAAATTTGAGGTTTGCAAAGGATTCTGGTTAACAGAACCTGGTCAGAGCCACACAAGTCACCCCATCTTGGATTCCCCTAGGTCTCTGGTTTTAAAAAATGCACAGGTTCGGTAGGTTTCCCTGGGTGCCGGCTGAGCTAGAGGCCAAAATCTACAGGTAGGCACTTTGCAAAAAACAGCTCTGTTTTCTTTCAAAAAATGGGATGTGTCCACGTTGTGTTTTGGGGCGTCTCCTGTCGCGGCCACTAGGCCTACCCACACAAGTGAGGTATCATTTTTATCGGGAGACTTGGGGGAACGCTGGGTGGAAGGAAATTTGTGGCTCCTCTCAGATTCCAGAACTTTCTGTCACCGAAATGTGAGGAAAATTGTTTTTTTAGCCAAAAATTGAGGTTTGCAAAGGATTCTGGGTAACAGAACCTGGTCAGAGCCCCACAAGTCACCCCATCTTGGATTCCCCTAGGTCTCTAGTTCTAAAAAATGCACAGGTTTGGTAGGTTTCCCTTGGTGCCGGCTGAGCTAGAGGCCAAAATCTACAGGTAGGCACTTTGCAAAAAACAGCTCTGTTTTCTTTAAAAAAATGGGATGTGTCCACGTTGTGTTTTGGGGTGTCTCCTTTCGCGGCCGTTAGGCCTACCCACAGAAGTGAGGTATCATTTTTATCGGGAGACTTGGGGGAATGCTGGGTGGAAGGAAATTTGTGGCTCCTCTCAGATTCCAGAACTTTCTGTCACCGAAATGTGAGGAAAATGCGTTTTTTTTAGCCAGTAATTGAAGTTTGCACAGGATTCTGGGTAACAGGACCTGGTCAGAGCCCCACAAGTCACCCCATCTTGGAATCCCCTAGGTCTCTAGTTTTCAAAAACGCACAGGTTTGGTAGGTTTCCCGAAGTGCCGGCTGAGCTAGAGGCCAAAATCTACAGGTAGGCACTTTGCAAAAAACAGCTCTGTTTTCTTTAAAAAAATGGGATGTGTCCACGTTGTGTTTTGGGGTGTACCCTGTCGCGGCCGCTAGGCCTACCCACACAAGTGAGGTATCATTTTTATCAGGAGACTTGGGGGAACGGTGGGTGGAAGGAAATTTGTGGCTCCTCTCAGATTCCAGAACTTTCTGTCACGAAAATGTGAGGAAAATGCGTTTTGTTAGCCAAAATTTGAGGTTTGCAAAGGATTCTGGGTAACAGAACCTGGTCAGAGCCCCACAAGTCACCCCATCTTGGATTCCCCTAGGTCTCTAGTTTTAATAAATGCACAGGTTTGGTAGGTTTCCCTAGGTGCCGGCTGAGCTAGAGGCCAAAATCTACAGGTAGGCACTTTGCAAAAAACAGTTCTGTTTTCTTTCAAAAAATGGAATGTGTCCACGTTGTGTTAGGGGCGTTTTCTGTCGCGGCCGCTAGGCCTACCCACACAAGTGAGGTATCATTTTTATCGGGAGACTTGGGGGAACGCTGGGTGGAAGGAAATTTGTGGCTCCTCTCAGATTCCAGAACTTTCTGTCACCGAAATGTGAGGAAAATGCGTTTTTTTTGGCCAAAATTTGAGGTTTGCAAAGGATTCTGGGTAACAGAACCTGGTCAGAGCCCCACAAGTCACCCCATCTTGGATTCCACTAGGTCACTAGTTTTCAAAAATGCACAGGTTTGGTAGGTTTCCCTAGGTGCCGGCTGAACTAGAGGCCAAAATCTACAGGTAGGCACTTTGCAAAAAACAGCTCTGTTTTCTGTGATGTGTTCACGTTGTGTTTTGGGGCATATCCTGTTGTGGGCGCTAGGCCTACCCACACAAGTGAGGTACCATTTCTATCGGGAGACTTGGGGGAGCGCTGGATAGAAGGAAATTTGTGGCTCCTCTCAGATTCCAGATCTTTCTGTCACCGAAATGTGAGGAAAAAGCGTTTTGTTTTAGCCAATAATTGAAGTTTGCAAAGGATTCTGAGTAACAGGACCTGGTTAGAGCCCCAGAAGTCACCCCCATCTTGGATTCCCCTAGGTCTCTAGTTTTCAAAAATGCACAGGTTTGGTAGGTTTCCCGAGGTGCCGGCTGAGCTAGAGGCCAAAATCTACAGGTAGACACTTTGCAAAAAACAGCTCTGTTTTCTTTCAAAAAATGGGATGTGTCCACGTTGTGTTTTGGGGTGTATGTTGTCGCGGCCGCTAGGCCTACCCACACAAGTGAGGTATCATTTTTATCGTTTTATACTTTTATCATTTTTATCGGGAGACTTGGGGGAACGCTGGGTGGAAGGAAATTTGTGGCTCCTCTCAGATTGCAGAACTTTCTGTCACCGAAATGTAAGGAAAATGCATTTTTTTAGCCAAAATTTGAGGTTTGCAAAGGATTCTGGGTAACAGAACCTGGTCAGAGCCCCACATGTCACCCCATCTTGGATTCCACTAGGTCTCTAGTTTTAAAAAATGCACAGGTTTGGTAGGTTTCCCTAGGTGCCGGCTGAGCTAGAGGCCAAAATCTACAGGTAGGCACTTTGCAAAAAAACAGCTCTGTTTTCTGTGATGTGTTCACGTTGTGTTTTGGGACATATCCTGTCGCGGGCGCTAGGCCGACCCACACAAGTGAGATACCATTTTTATCGGGAGACTTGGGGGAGCGCTGGATGGAAGGAAATTTGTGGCTCCTCTCAGATTCCAGAACTTTCTGTCACCGAAATGTGAGGAAAATGCGTTTTTTTAGCCAAAAATTGAGGTTTGCAAAGGATTCTGGGTAACAGAACCTGGTCAGAGCCCCACAAGTCACCCCATCTTGGATTCCCCTAGGTCTCTAGTTTTAATAAATGCACAGGTTTGGTAGGTTTCCCTAGGTGCCGGCTGAGCTAGAGGCCAAAATCTACAGGTAGGCACTTTGCAAAAAACAGTTCTGTTTTCTTTCAAAAAATGGAATGTGTCCACGTTGTGTTAGGGGCGTTTTCTGTCGCGGCCGCTAGGCCTACCCACACAAGTGAGGTATCATTTTTATCGGGAGACTTGGGGGAACGCTGGGTGGAAGGAAATTTGTGGCTCCTCTCAGATTCCAGAACTTTCTGTCACCGAAATGTGAGGAAAATGCGTTTTTTTAGCCAAAATTTGAGGTTTGCAAAGGATTCTGGGTAACAGAACCTGGTCAGAGCCCCACAAGTCACCCCATCTTGGATTCCACTAGGTCACTAGTTTTCAAAAATGCACAGGTTTGGTAGGTTTCCCTAGGTGCCGGCTGAACTAGAGGCCAAAATCTACAGGTAGGCACTTTGCAAAAAACAGCTCTGTTTTCTGTGATGTGTCCACGTTGTGTTTTGGGGCATATCCTGTTGTGGGCGCTAGGCCTACCCACACAAGTGAGGTACCATTTCTATCGGGAGACTTGGGGGAGCGCTGGATAGAAGGAAATTTGTGGCTCCTCTCAGATTCCAGATCTTTCTGTCACCGAAATGTGAGGAAAAAGCGTTTTGTTTTAGCCAATAATTGAAGTTTGCAAAGGATTCTGAGTAACAGGACCTGGTTAGAGCCCCAGAAGTCACCCCCATCTTGGATTCCCCTAGGTCTCTAGTTTTCAAAAATGCACAGGTTTGGTAGGTTTCCCGAGGTGCCGGCTGAGCTAGAGGCCAAAATCTACAGGTAGACACTTTGCAAAAAACAGCTCTGTTTTCTTTCAAAAAATGGGATGTGTCCACGTTGTGTTTTGGGGTGTATGTTGTCGCGGCCGCTAGGCCTACCCACACAAGTGAGGTATCATTTTTATCGTTTTATACTTTTATCATTTTTATCGGGAGACTTGGGGGAACGCTGGGTGGAAGGAAATTTGTGGCTCCTCTCAGATTGCAGAACTTTCTGTCACCGAAATGTAAGGAAAATGCATTTTTTTAGCCAAAATTTGAGGTTTGCAAAGGATTCTGGGTAACAGAACCTGGTCAGAGCCCCACATGTCACCCCATCTTGGATTCCACTAGGTCTCTAGTTTTAAAAAATGCACAGGTTTGGTAGGTTTCCCTAGGTGCCGGCTGAGCTAGAGGCCAAAATCTACAGGTAGGCACTTTGCAAAAAAACAGCTCTGTTTTCTGTGATGTGTTCACGTTGTGTTTTGGGACATATCCTGTCGCGGGCGCTAGGCCGACCCACACAAGTGAGATACCATTTTTATCGGGAGACTTGGGGGAGCGCTGGATGGAAGGAAATTTGTGGCTCCTCTCAGATTCCAGAACTTTCTGTCACCGAAATGTGAGGAAAATGCGTTTTTTTAGCCAAAAATTGAGGTTTGCAAAGGATTCTGGGTAACAGAACCTGGTCAGAGCCCCACAAGTCACCCCATCTTGGATTCCCCTAGGTCTCTAGTTCTCAAAAATGCACAGGTTTGGTAGGTTTCCCGAGGTGCCGGCTGAGCTAGAGGCCAAAATCTACAGGTAGGCACTTTGCAAAAAAACAGCTCTGTTTTCTGTGATGTGTTCACGTTGTGTTTTGGGGCATATCTTGTCGTGGGCGCTAGGCCTACCCACACAAGTGAGATACCATTTTTATCGGGAGACTTGGGGGAGCGCTGGATGGAAGGAAATTTGTGGCTCTTCTCAGATTCCAGAACTTTCTGTCACCGAAATGTGAGGAAAATGCGTTTTTTTTAGCCAAAAATTGAGGTTTGCAAAGGATTCTGGGTAACAGAACCTGGTCAGAGCCCCACAATTCACCCCATCTTGGATTCCCCTAGGTCTCTAGTTCTCAAAAATGCACAGGTTTGGTAGGTTTCCCGAGGTGCCGGCTGAGCTAGAGGCCAAAATCTACAGGTAGGCACTTTGCAAAAAACAGCTCTGTTTTCTTTAAAAAAATGGGATGTGTCCACGTTGTGTTTTGGGGTGACTCCTGTCGCGGCCGCTAGGCCTACCCACAGAAGTGAGGTATCATTTTTATCGGGAGACTTGGGGGAACGCTGGGTGGAAGGAAATTTGTGGCTCCTCTCAGATTCCAGAACTTTCTGTCACCGAAATGTGAGGAAAACTGTTTTTTTAGCCAAAATTAGAGGTTTGCAAAGGATTCTGGGTAACAGAACCTGGTCACAGCCCCACAAGTCACCCCATCTTGGATTCCCCTAGGTCTCTAGTTTTAAAAAATGCACAGGTTTGGTAGGTTTCCCTAGGTGCCGGCTGAGCTAGAGGCCAAAACCTACAGGTAGACACTTTGCAAAAAACAGCTCTGTTTTCTTTCAAAAAATGGGATGTGTCCACGTTGTGTTTCGGGGTGTATCCTGTCACGGCCGCTAGGCCTACCCACACAAGTGAGATATAATTTTTATCAGGAGACTTGGGGGAACGCTGGGTGGAAGGAAATTTGTGGCTCCTCTCAGATTCCAGAACTTTCTGTCACCGAAATGTGAGGAAAATGCGTTTTTTTAGCCAAAATTTGAGGTTTGCAAAGGATTCTGGGAAACAGAACCTGGTCAGAGCCCCACAAGTCACCCCATCTTGGATTCCCCTAGGTCTCTAGTTTTCAAAAACGCACAGGTTTGGTAGGTTTCCCTAGGTGCCGGCTGAGCTAGAGGCCAAAACCTACAGGTAGACACTTTGCAAAAAACAGCTCTGTTTTCTTTCTAAAAATGGGATGTGTCCACGTTGTGTTTTGGGGTGACTCCTGTCGCGGCCGCTAGGCCTACCCACACAAGTGAGATATAATTTTTATCGGAAGACTTGGGGGAACGGTGGGTGGAAGGAAATTTGTTGCTCCTCTCAGATTCCAGAACTTACTGTCACCGAAATGTGAGGAAAATGCATGTTTTTAGCCAAAATGTGAGGTTTGCAAAGGATTCTGGGTAACAGGACCTGGTCAGAGACCCACAAGTCACCCCATCATGGATTCCCCTAGGTCTCTAGTTTTAAAAAATGCACAGGTTTGGTAGGTTTCCCGAGGTGCCGGCTGAGCTAGAGGCCAAAATCTACAGGTAGACACTTTGCAAAAAACAGCTCTGTTTTCTTTCAAAAAATGGGATGTGTCCACGTTGTGTTTTGGGGTGGATGTTGTCGCGGCCGCTAGGCCTACCCACACAAGTGAGGTATCATTTTTATCGTTTTATAGTTTTATCATTTTTATCGGGAGACTTGGGTGAACGCTGGGTGGAAGGAAATTTGTGGCTCCTCTCAGATTCCAGAACTTTCTGTCACCGAAATGTTAGGAAAATGCATTTTTTTTGCCAAAATTTGAGGTTTGCAAAGGATTCTGGGTAACAGAACCTGGTCAGAGCCCCACATGTCACCCCATCTTGGATTCCACTAGGTCTCTAGTTTAAAAAAATGCACAGGTTTGGTAGGTTTCCCTAGTTGCCGGCTGAGTTAGAGGCCAAAATCTACAGGTAGGCACTTTGCAAAAAAACAGCTCTGTTTTCTGTTATGTGTTCCCGTTGTGTTTTGGGGAATATCCTGTTGCGGGCGCTAGGCCTACCCACACAAGTGAGATACCATTTTTATCGGGAGACTTGGGGGAGCGCTGGATGGAAGGAAATTTGTGGCTCCTCTCAGATTCCAGAACTGTCTGTCACCGAAATGTGAGGAAAATGCGTTTTTTTAGCCAAAAATTGAGGTTTGCAAAGGATTCTGGGTAACAGAACCTGGTCAGAGCCCCACAATTCACCCCATCTTGGATTCCCCTAGGTCTCTAGTTCTCAAAAATGCACAGGCTTGGTAGGTTTCCAGAGGTGCCGGCTGAGCTAGAGGCCAAAATCTACAGGTAGGCACTTTGCAAAAAACAGCTCTGTTTTCTTTAAAAAAATGGGATGTGTCCACGTTGTGTTTTGGGGCGTCTTCTGTCGCGGCCGCTAGGCCTACCCACACAAGTGAGGTACCATTTTTATCGGGAGACTTGGGGGAGCGCTGGATGGAAGAAAATCTGTGGCTCCTCTCATTTTCCAGAACTTTCGGTCACCGAAATGTGAGGAAAATGCGTTTTTTTAGCCAAAAATTGAGGTTTGCAAAGGATTCTGGGTAACAGAACCTGGTCAGAGCCCCACAAGTCACCCCATCTTGGATTCCCCTAGGTCTCTAGTTTTGAAAAATGCACAGGTTGGGTAGGTTTCCCTAGGTGCCGGCTGAGCTAGAGACCAAAACCTACAGGTGGACACTTTGCAAAAAACAGCTCTGTTTTCTTTAAAAAAATGGGATGTGTCCACGTTGTGTTTTGGGGTGTTTACTGTCGCGGCCGCTAGGCCTACCCACACAAGTGAGATATAAATTTTATCGGGAGACTTGGGGGAACGCTGGGTGGAAGGAAATTTGTTGCTCCTCTCAGATTCCAGAACTTTCTGTCACCAAAATGTGAGGAAAATGCATTTTTTTAGCCCAAATGTGAGGTTTGCAAAGGATTCTGGGTAACAGGACCTGGTCAGAGCCCCACAATTCACCCCATCTTGGATTCCCCTAGGTCTCTAGTTTTCAAAAATGCACAGGTTTGGTAGGTTTCCCGAGGTGCCGGCTGAGCTAGAGGCCAAAATCTACAGGTAGACACTTTGCAAAAAACAGCTCTGTTTTCTTTAAAAAAATGGGATGTGTCCACGTTGTGTTTTGGGGTGTATGTTGTCGCGGCCGCTAGGCCTACCCACACAAGTGAGGTATCATTTTTATCGTTTTATAGTTTTATCATTTTTATCGGGAGACTTGGGGGAACGCTGGGTGGAAGGAAATTTGTGGCTCCTCTCAGATTCCAGAACCTTCTGTCACCGAAATGTAAGGAAAATGCATTTTTTTAGCCAAAATTTGAGGTTTGCAAAGGATTCTGGGTAACAGAACCTGGTCAGAGCCCCACATGTCACCCCATCTTGGATTCCACTAGGTCTCTAGTTTTAAAAAATGCACAGGTTTGGTAGGTTTCCCTAGGTGCCAGCTGAGTTAGAGGCCAAAATCTACAGGTAGGCACTTTGCAAAAAACAGCTCTGTTTTCTTTAAAAAAATGGGATGTGTTCACGTTGTGTTTTGGGGCATATCCTGTCGCGGGCGCTAGGCCTACCCACACAAGTGAGATACCATTTTTATCGGGAGACTTGGGGGAGCGCTGGATGGAAGGAAATTTGTGGCTCCTCTCAGATTCCAGAACTTTCTGTCACCGAAATGTGAGGAAAATGCGTTTTTTTAGCCAAAAATTGAGGTTTGCAAAGGATTCTGGGAAACAGAACCTGGTCAGAGCCCCACAATTCACCCCATCTTGGATTCCCCTAGGTCTCTAGTTCTCAAAAATGCACAGGTTTGGTAGGTTTCCCGAGGTGCCGGCTGAGCTAGAGGACAAAATCTACAGGTAGGCACTTTGCAAAAAACAGCTCTGTTTTCTTTAAAAAAATGGGATGTGTCCACGTTGTGTTTTGGGGCATGTCCTGTCGCGGCCGCTAGGCCTACCCACACAAGTGAGGTACCATTTTTATCGGGAGACTTGGGGGAGCGCTGGATGGAAGGAAATCTGTGGCTCCTCTCATTTTCCAGAACTTTCGGTCACCGAAATGTGAGGAAAATGCATTTTTTTAGCCAAAAATTGAGGTTTGCAAAGGATTCTGGGTAACAGAACCTGGTCAGAGCCCCACAAGTCACCCCATCTTGGATTCCCCTAGGTCTCTAGTTTTGAAAAATGCACAGGTTGGGTAGGTTTCCCTAGGTGCCGGCTGAGCTAGAGACCAAAACCTACAGGTAGACACTTTGCAAAAAACAGCTCTGTTTTCTTTCAAAAAATGGGATGTGTCCACGTTGTGTTTTGGGGTGTCTACTGTCGCGGCCGCTAGGCCTACCCACACAAGTGAGATATAAATTTTATCGGGAGACTTGGGGGAACGCTGGGTGGAAGGAAATTTGTTGCTCCTCTCAGATTCCAGAACTTTCTGTCACCAAAATGTGAGGAAAATGCATTTTTTTAGCCAAAATGTGAGGTTTGCAAAGGATTCTGGGTAACAGGACCTGGTCAGAGCCCCACAAGTCACCCCATCTTGGATTCCCCTAGGTCTCTAGTTTTCAAAAATGCACAGGTTTGGTAGGTTTCCCGAGGTGCCGGCTGAGCTAGAGGCCAAAATCTACAGGTAGACACTGCAAAAAACAGCTCTGTTTTCTTTAAAAAAATGGGATGTGTCCACGTTGTGTTTTGGGGTTCATCTTGTCGCGGCCGCTAGGCCTACCCACACAAGTGAGGTATCATTTTTATCGTTTTATAGTTTTATCATTTTTATCGGGAGACTTGGGGGAACGCTGGGTGGAAGGAAATTTGTGGCTCCTCTCAGATTCCAGAACTTTCTGTCACCGAAATGTAAGGAAAATGCATTTTTTTATCCAAAATTTGAGGTTTGCAAAGGATTCTGGGTAACAGAACCTGGTCAGAGCCCCACATGTCACCCCATCTTGGATTCCACTAGGTCTCTAGTTTTAAAAAATGCACAGGTTTGGTAGGTTTCCCTAGGTGCCAGCTGAGTTAGAGGCCAAAATCTACAGGTAGGCACTTTGCAAAAAACAGCTCTGTTTTCTTTAAAAAAAATGGGATGTGTTCACGTTGTGTTTTGGGGCATATCCTGTCGCGGGCGCTAGGCCTACCCACACAAGTGAGATACCATTTTTATCGGGAGACTTGGGGGAACGCTGGGTGGAAGGAAATTTGTGGCTCCTCTCAGATTCCAAAACTTTCTGTCACCGAAATGTGAGGAAAATGCGTTTTTTTTAGCCAAAAATTGAGGTTTGCAAAGGATTCTGGGTAACAGGACCTGGTCAGAGCCCCACAAGTCACACCATCTTGGATTCCCCTAGGTCTCTAGTTTTCAAAAATGCACAGGTTTGGTAGGTTTCCCGAGGTGCCGGCTGAGCTAGAGGCCAAAATCTACAGGTAGGCACTTTGCAAAAAACAGCTCTGTTTTCTTTAAAAAAATGGGATGTGTCCACGTTGTGTTTTGGGGCGTCTTCTGTCGCGGCCGCTAGGCCTACCCACACAAGTGAGGTACCATTTTTATCGGGAGACTTGGGGGAGCGCTGGATGGAAGAAAATCTGTGGCTCCTCTCATTTTCCAGAACTTTCGGTCACCGAAATGTGAGGAAAATGCGTTTTTTTAGCCAAAAATTGAGGTTTGCAAAGGATTCTGGGTAACAGAACCTGGTCAGAGCCCCACAAGTCACCCCATCTTGGATTCCCCTAGGTCTCTAGTTTTGAAAAATGCACAGGTTGGGTAGGTTTCCCTAGGTGCCGGCTGAGCTAGAGACCAAAACCTACAGGTGGACACTTTGCTAAAAACAGCTCTGTTTTCTTTAAAAAAATGGGATGTGTCCACGTTGTGTTTTGGGGTGTCTACTGTCGCGGCCGCTAGGCCTACCCACACAAGTGAGATATAAATTTTATCGGGAGACTTGGGGGAACGCTGGGTGGAAGGAAATTTGTTGCTCCTCTCAGATTCCAGAACTTTCTGTCACCAAAATGTGAGGAAAATGCATTTTTTTAGCCCAAATGTGAGGTTTGCAAAGGATTCTGGGTAACAGGACCTGGTCAGAGCCCCACAAGTCACCCCATCATGGATTCCCCTAGGTCTCTAGTTTTCAAAAATGCACAGGTTTGGTAGGTTTCCCGAGGTGCCGGCTGAGCTAGAGGCCAAAATCTACAGGTAGACACTTTGCAAAAAACAGCTCTGTTTTCTTTAAAAAAATGGGATGTGTCCACGTTGTGTTTTGGGGTGCATGTTGTCGCGGCCACTAGGCCTACCCACACAAGTGAGGTATCATTTTTATCGTTTTATAGTTTTATCATTTTTATCGGGAGACTTGGGGGAACGCTGGGTGGAAGGAAATTTGTGGCTCCTCTCAGATTCCAGAACTTTCTGTCACCGAAATGTAAGGAAAATGCATTTTTTTAGCCAAAATTTGAGGTTTGCAAAGGATTCTGGGTAACAGAACCTGGTCAGAGCCCCACATGTCACCCCATCTTGGATTCCACTAGGTCTCTAGTTTTAAAAAATGCACAGGTTTGGTAGGTTTCCCTAGGTGCCAGCTGAGTTATAGGCCAAAATCTACAGGTAGGCACTTTGCAAAAAACAGCTCTGTTTTCTTTAAAAAAAATGGGATGTGTTCACGTTGTGTTTTGGGGCATATCCTGTCGCGGGCGCTAGGCCTACCCACACAAGTGAGATACCATTTTTATCGGGAGACTTGGGGGAGCGCTGGATGGAAGGAAATTTGTGGCTCCTCTCAGATTCCAGAACTTTCTGTCACCGAAATGTGAGGAAAATGCGTTTTTTTTAGCCTAAAATTGAGGTTTGCAAAGGATTCTGGGTAACAGAACCTGGTCAGAGCCCCACAATTCACCCCATCTTGGATTCCCCTAGGTCTCTAGTTCTCAAAAATGCACAGGTTTGGTAGGTTTCCCGAGGTGCCGGCTGAGCTAGAGGACAAAATCTACAGGTAGGCACTTTGCAAAAAACAGCTCTGTTTTCTTTAAAAAAATGGGATGTGTCCACGTTGTGTTTTGGGGCGCCTCCTGTCGCGGCCGCTAGGCCTACCCACACAAGTGAGGTACCATTTTTATCGGGAGACTTGGGGGAGCGCTGGATGGAAGGAAATCTGTGGCTCCTCTCATTTTCCAGAACTTTCGGTCACCGAAATGTGAGGAAAATGCATTTTTTTAGCCAAAAATTGAGGTTTGCAAAGGATTCTGGGTAACAGAACCTGGTCAGAGCCCCACAAGTCACCCCATCTTGGATTCCCCTAGGTCTCTAGTTTTTAAAAATGCACAGGTTGGGTAGGTTTCCCTAGGTGCCGGCTGAGCTAGAGACCAAAACCTACAGGTAGACACTTTGCAAAAAACAGCTCTGTTTTCTTTCAAAAAATGGGATGTGTCCACGTTGTGTTTTGGGGTGTCTACTGTCGCGGCCGCTAGGCCTACCCACACAAGTGAGATATAAATTTTATCGGGAGACTTGGGGGAACGCTGGGTGGAAGGAAATTTGTTGCTCCTCTCAGATTCCAGAACTTTCTGTCACCAAAATGTGAGGAAAATGCATTTTTTTAGCCAAAATGTGAGGTTTGCAAAGGATTCTGGGTAACAGGACCTGGTCAGAGCCCCACAAGTCACCCCATCTTGGATTCCCCTAGGTCTCTAGTTTTCAAAAATGCACAGGTTTGGTAGGTTTCCCGAGGTGCCGGCTGAGCTAGAGGCCAAAATCTACAGGTAGACACTTTGCAAAAAACAGCTCTGTTTTCTTTAAAAAAATGGGATGTGTCCACGTTGTGTTTTGGGGTGTATCTTGTCGCGGCCGCTAGGCCTACCCACACAAGTGAGGTATCATTTTTATCGTTTTATAGTTTTATCATTTTTATCGGGAGACTTGGGGGAACGCTGGGTGGAAGGAAATTTGTGGCTCCTCTCAGATTCCAGAACTTTCTGTCACCGAAATGTAAGGAAAATGCATTTTTTTAGCCAAAATTTGAGGTTTGCAAAGGATTCTGGGTAACAGAACCTGGTCAGAGCCCCACATGTCACCCCATCTTGGATTCCACTAGGTCTCTAGTTTTAAAAAATGCACAGGTTTGGTAGGTTTCCCTAGGTGCCAGCTGAGTTAGAGGCCAAAATCTACAGGTAGACACTTTGCAAAAAACAGCTCTGTTTTCTTTTAAAAAATGGGATGTGTCCACGTTGTGTTTTGGGGTGTCCCCTGTCGCGGCCGCTAGGCCTACCCACACAAGTGAGATATAATTTTTATCGGGAGACTTGGGGGAACGCTGGGTGGAAGGAAATTTGTTGCTCCTCTCAGATTCCAGAACTTACTGTCACCGAAATGTGAGGAAAATGCATGTTTTTAGCCAAAATGTGAGGTTTGCAAAGGATTCTGGGTAACAGGACCTGGTCAGAGGCCCACAAGTCACCCCATCATGGATTCCCCTAGGTCTCTAGTTTTCAAAAATGCACAGGTTTGGTAGGTTTCCCGAGGTGCCGGCTGAGCTAGAGGCCAAAATCTACAGGTAGACACTTTGCAAAAAACAGCTCTGTTTTCTTTCAAAAAATGGGATGTGTCCACGTTGTGTTTTGGGGTGGATGTTGTCGCGGCCGCTAGGCCTACCCACACAAGTGAGGTATCATTTTTATCGTTTTATAGTTTTATCATTTTTATCGGGAGACTTGGGTGAACGCTGGGTGGAAGGAAATTTGTGGCTCCTCTCAGATTCCAGAACTTTCTGTCACCGAAATGTTAGGAAAATGCATTTTTTTTGCCAAAATTTGAGGTTTGCAAAGGATTCTGGGTAACAGAACCTGGTCAGAGCCCCACATGTCACCCCATCTTGGATTCCACTAGGTCTCTAGTTTTAAAAAATGCACAGGTTTGGTAGGTTTCCCTAGTTGCCGGCTGAGTTAGAGGCCAAAATCTACAGGTAGGCACTTTGCAAAAAAACAGCTCTGTTTTCTGTTATGTGTTCCCGTTGTGTTTTGGGGCATATCCTGTTGCGGGCGCTAGGCCTACCCACACAAGTGAGATACCATTTTTATCGGGAGACTTGGGGGAGCGCTGGATGGAAGGAAATTTGTGGCTCCTCTCAGATTCCAGAACTGTCTGTCACCGAAATGTGAGGAAAATGCGTTTCTTTAGCCAAAAATTGAGGTTTGCAAAGGATTCTGGGTAACAGAACCTGGTCAGAGCCCCACAATTCACCCCATCTTGGATTCCCCTAGGTCTCTAGTTCTCAAAAATGCACAGGTTTGGTAGGTTTCCCGAGGTGCCGGCTGAGCTAGAGGCCAAAATCTACAGGTAGGCACTTTGCAAAAAACAGCTCTGTTTTCTTAAAAAAAAATGGGATGTGTCCACGTTGTGTTTTGGGGCGTCTTCTGTCGCGGCCGCTAGGCCTACCCACACAAGTGAGGTACCATTTTTATCGGGAGACTTGGGGGAGCACTGGATGGAAGAAAATCTGTGGCTCCTCTCATTTTCCAGAACTTTCGGTCACCGAAATGTGAGGAAAATGCGTTTTTTTAGCCAAAAATTGAGGTTTGCAAAGGATTCTGGGTAACAGAACCTGGTCAGAGCCCCACAAGTCACCCCATCTTGGATTCCCCTAGGTCTCTAGTTTTGAAAAATGCACAGGTTGGGTAGGTTTCCCTAGGTGCCGGCTGAGCTAGAGACCAAAACCTACAGGTGGACACTTTGCAAAAAACAGCTCTGTTTTCTTTAAAAAAATGGGATGTGTCCACGTTGTGTTTTGGGGTGTCTACTGTCGCGGCCGCTAGGCCTACCCACACAAGTGAGATATAAATTTTATCGGGAGACTTGGGGGAACGCTGGGTGGAAGGAAATTTGTTGCTCCTCTCAGATTCCAGAACTTTCTGTCACCAAAATGTGAGGAAAATGCATTTTTTTAGCCCAAATGTGAGGTTTGCAAAGGATTCTGGGTAACAGGACCTGGTCAGAGCCCCACAAGTCACCCCATCTTGGATTCCCCTAGGTCTCTAGTTTTCAAAAATGCACAGGTTTGGTAGGTTTCCCGAGGTGCCGGCTGAGCTAGAGGCCAAAATCTACAGGTAGACACTTTGCAAAAAACAGCTCTGTTTTCTTTAAAAAAATGGGATGTGTCCACGTTGTGTTTTGGGGTGTATGTTGTCGCGGCCGCTAGGCCTACCCACACAAGTGAGGTATCATTTTTATCGTTTTATAGTTTTATCATTTTTATCGGGAGACTTGGGGGAACGCTGGGTGGAAGGAAATTTGTGGCTCCTCTCAGATTCCAGAACTTTCTGTCACCGAAATGTAAGGAAAATGCATTTTTTTAGCCAAAATTTGAGGTTTGCAAAGGATTCTGGGTAACAGAACCTGGTCAGAGCCCCACATGTCACCCCATCTTGGATTCCACTAGGTCTCTAGTTTTAAAAAATGCACAGGTTTGGTAGGTTTCCCTAGGTGCCAGCTGAGTTAGAGGCCAAAATCTACAGGTAGGCACTTTGCAAAAAACAGCTCTGTTTTCTTTAAAAAAATGGGATGTGTCCACGTTGTGCTTTGGGGCGTCTCCTGTCGCGGCCGCTAGGCCTACCCACACAAGTGAGGTACCATTTTTATCGGGAGACTTGGGGGAGTGCTGGATGGAAGGAAATCTGTGGCTCCTCTCATTTTCCAGAACTTTCGGTCACCGAAATGTGAGGAAAATGCATTTTTTTAGCCAAAAATTGAGGTTTGCAAAGGATTCTGGGTAACAGAACCTGGTCAGAGCCCCACAAGTCACCCCATCTTGGATTCCCCTAGGTCTCTAGTTTTGAAAAATGCACAGGTTGGGTAGGTTTCCCTAGGTGCCGGCTGAGCTAGAGACCAAAACCTACAGGTAGACACTTTGCAAAAAACAGCTCTGTTTTCTTTCAAAAAATGGGATGTGTCCACGTTGTGTTTTGGGGTGTCTACTGTCGCGGCCGCTAGGCCTACCCACACAAGTGAGATATACATTTTATCGGGAGACTTGGGGGAACGCTGGGTGGAAGGAAATTTGTTGCTCCTCTCAGATTCCAGAACTTTCTGTCACCAAAATGTGAGGAAAATGCATTTTTTTAGCCAAAATGTGAGGTTTGCAAAGGATTCTGGGTAACAGGACCTGGTCAGAGCCCCACAAGTCACCCCATATTGGATTCCCCTAGGTCTCTAGTTTTCAAAAATGCACAGGTTTGGTAGGTTTCCCGAGGTGCCGGCTGAGCTAGAGGCCAAAATCTACAGGTAGACACTTTGCAAAAAACAGCTCTGTTTTCTTTAAAAAAATGGGATGTGTCCACGTTGTGTTTTGGGGTGTATCTTGTCGCGGCCGCTAGGCCTACCCACACAAGTGAGGTATCATTTTTATCGTTTTATAGTTTTATCATTTTTATCGGGAGACTTGGGGGAACGCTGGGTGGAAGGAAATTTGTGGCTCCTCTCAGATTCCAGAACTTTCTGTCACCGAAATGTAAGGAAAATGCATTTTTTTAGCCAAAATTTGAGGTTTGCAAAGGATTCTGGGTAACAGAACCTGGTCAGAGCCCCACATGTCATCCCATCTTGGATTCCACTAGGTCTCTAGTTTTAAAAAATGCACAGGTTTGGTAGGTTTCCCTAGGTGCCAGCTGAGTTAGAGGCCAAAATCTACAGGTAGGCACTTTGCAAAAAACAGCTCTGTTTTCTTTAAAAAAAATGGGATGTGTTCACGTTGTGTTTTGGGGCATATCCTGTCGCGGGCGCTAGGCCTACCCACACAAGTGAGATACCATTTTTATCGGGAGACTTGGGGGAGCGCTGGATGGAAGGAAATTTGTGGCTCCTCTCAGATTCCAGAACTTTCTGTCATCGAAATGTGAGGAAAATGCGTTTTTTTAACCAAAAATTGAGGTTTGCAAAGGATTCTGGGTAACAGAACCTGGTCAGAGCCCCACAATTCACCCCATCTTGGATTCCCCTAGGTCTCTAGTTCTCAAAAATGCACAGGTTTGGTAGGTTTCCCGAGGTGCCGGCTGAGCTAGAGGCCAAAATCTACAGGTAGGCACTTTGCAAAAAACAGCTCTGTTTTCTTTAAAAAAATGGGATGTGTCCACGTTGTGTTTTGGGGCGTCTCCTGTCGCGGCCGCTAGGCCTACCCACACAAGTGAGGTACCATTTTTATCGGGAGACTTGGGGGAGCGGTGGATGGAAGGAAATCTGTGGCTCCTCTCATTTTCCAGAACTTTCGGTCACCGAAATGTGAGGAAAATGCGTTTTTTTTAGCCAAAAATTGAGGTTTGCAAAGGATTCTGGGAAACAGAACCTGGTCAGAGCCCCACAAGTCACCACATCTTGGATTCCCCTAGGTCTCTAGTTTTGAAAAATGCACAGCTTTGGTAGGTTTCCCTAGGTGCCGGCTGAGTTAGAGGCCAAAATCTACAGGTAGGCACTTTGCAAAAAACAGCTCTGTTTTCTTTCAAAAAATGGGATGTGTCCACGTTGTGTTTTGGGGTGCCTGCTGTCGCGGCCGCTAGGCCTACCCACACAAGTGAGATATAATTTTTATCGGGAGACTTGGGGGAACGCTGGGTGGAAGGAAATTTGTTGCTCCTCTCAGATTCCAGAACTTTCTGTCACCGAAATGTGAGGAAAATGCATTTTTTTAGCCAAAATGTGAGGTTTGCAAAGGATTCTGGGTAACAGGACCTGGTCAGAGCCCCACAAGTCACCCCATCTTGGATTCCCCTAGGTCTCTAGTTTTCAAAAATGCACAGGTTTGGTAGGTTTCCCGAGGTGCCGGCTGAGCTAGAGGCCAAAATCTACAGGTAGACACTTTGCAAAAAACAGCTCTGTTTTCTTTCAAAAAATGGTATGTGTCCACGTTGTGTTTTGGGGTGTACCTTGTCGCGGCCGCTAGGCCTACCCACACAAGTGAGGTATCATTTTTATCGTTTTATAGTTTTATCATTTTTATCGGGAGACTTGGGGGAATGCTGGGTGGAAGGAAATGTGTGGCTCCTCTCAGATTCCAGAACTTTCTGTCACAGAAATGTGAGGAAAATGCGTTTTTTTTCTCCAAAATTTGAGGTTTGCAAAGGATTCTGGGTAACAGGACCTGGTCAGAGCCCCACAAGTCACCCCATCTTGGATTCCACTAGGTCTCTAGTTTTCAAAAATGCACAGGTTTGGTAGGTTTCCCTAAGTGCCGGCTGAGCTAGAGGCCAAAATCTACAGGTAGGCACTTTGCAAAAAACAGCTCTGTTTTCTGTGATGTGTCCACGTTGTGTTTTGGGGCATATCCTGTCGCGGGCGCTAGGCCTACCCACACAAGTGAGGTATCATTTTTATTGGGAGACTTGGGGGAACGCTGGGTGAAAGGAAATTTGTGGCTCCTCTCAGATTCCAGAACTTTCTGTCACAGAAATGTGAGGATAATTGTTGTTTTAGCCAAAATTTGAGGTTTGCAAAGGATTCTGGGTAACAGAACCTGGTCACAGCCCCACAAGTCACCCCATCTTGGATTCCCCTAGGTCTCTAGTTTTAAAAAATGCACAGGTGTGGTAGGTTTCCCTTGGTGCCGGCTGAGCTAGAGGCCAAAATCTACAGGTAGGCACTTTGCAAAAAACAGCTCTGCTTTCTTTAAAAAAAATGGGATGTGTGCACGTTGTGTTTTGGGGTGTGTCTTGTCGCGGCCGCTAGGCCTACCCACACAAGTGAGGTATCATTTTTATCGGGAGACTTGGGGGAACGCTGGGTGGAAGGAAATTTGTGGCTCCTCTCAGATTCCAGAACTTTCTGTCACCGAAATGTGAGGAAAATGCATTTTTTAAGCCAAAAATTGAGGTTTGCAAAGGATTCTGGGTAACAGAACCTGGTCAGAGCCCCACAAGTCACCCCATCTTGGATTCCCCTAGGTCTCTAGTTTTTAAAAAAAATGCACCGGTTTGGTAGGTTTCCCTAGGTGCCGGCTGAGCTAGAGGCCAAAATCTACAGGTAGGCACTTTGCAAAAAACAGCTCTGTTTTCTTTCAAAAAATGGGATGTGTCCACGTTGTGTTTTTGGGTGAGTCCTGTCGCTGCCGCTAGGCCTACCCACACAAGTGAGGTATCATTTTTATCAGGAGACTTGGGGGAACGGTGGGTGGAAGGAAATTTGTGGCTCCTCTCAGATTCCAGAACATTCTGTCACCAAAATGTGAGGAAAATGCGTTTTTTTTAGCCAAAATGTGAGGTTTGCAAAGGATTCTGGGTAACAGAACCTGGTCAGAGCCCCACAAGTCACCCCATCTTGGATTCCCCTAGGTCTCTAGTTTTAAAAAATGCACAGGTTTGGTAGGTTTCCCTAGGTGCCGGCTGAGCTAGAGGTCAAAATCTACAGGTAGGCACTTTGCAAAAAACAGCTCTGTTTTCTGTGATGTGTCCATGTTGTGTTTTGGGGCATATCCTGTCGCGGGCGCTAGGCCTACCCACACAAGTGAGTTACCATTTTTATCGGGAGACTTGGGGGAGCGCTGGATGGGAGGACATTTGTGGCTCCTCTCAGATTCCAGAACTTTCTGTCACCGAAATGTGAGGAAAATGTGTTTTTTTAGCCAAAAATTGAGGTTTGCAAAGGATTCTGGGTAACAGAACCTGGTCAGAGCCCCACAAGTCACCCCATCTTGGATTCCCCTACGTCTCTAGTTGTCAAAAATGCACAGGTTTGGTAGGTTTCCCTAGGTGCCGGCTGAGCTAGAGGCCAAAATCTACAGGTAGGCACTTTGCAAAATACAGTTCTGTTTTCTTTCAAAAAATGGGATGTGTCCACGTTTTGTTTTGGGGTGTTCACTGTCGCAGCCGCTAGGCCTACCCACACAAGTGAGGTATCATTTTTATCGGGAGACTTGGGGGAACGCTGGGTGGAAGGAAATTTGTGGTTCCTCTCAGATTCCAGAACTTTCTGTCACCGAAATGTGAGGAAAATGCGTTTTGTTAGCCAAAAATTGAGGTTTGCAAAGGATTCTGGGTAACAGACCCTGGTCAGAGCCCCACAAGTCACCCCATCTTGGATTCCCCTAGGTCTCTAGTTTTAAAAAATGCACAGGTTTGGTAGGTTTCCCTAAGTGCCAGCTGAACTAGAGGCCAAAATCTACAGGTAGGCACTTTGCAAAAAACAGCTCTGTTTTCTGTGATGTGTCCACGTTGTGTTTTGGGGCATATCCTGTCGCGGGCGCTAGGCCTAGGTTTGGTAGGTTTCCCTAGGTGCCGGCTGAGCTAGAGGCCAAAATCTACAGGTAGGCACTTTGCAAAAAACAGCTCTGTTTTCTTTCAAAAAATGGGATGTGTCCACGTTGTGTTTTGGGGTGAGTCTTGTCGCGGCCGCTAGGCCTACCCACACAAGTGAGGTATCATTTTTATCGGGAGACTTGGGGGAACGCTGGGTGGAAGGAAATTTGTGGCTCCCATCAGATTCCAGAACTTTCTGTCACCGAAATGTGAGGAAAATGCGTTTTTTTTGCCAAAATTTGAGGTTTGCAAAGGATTCTGGGTAACAGGACCTGGTCAGAGCCCCACAAGTCACCCCATCTTGGATTCCACTAGGTCTCTAGTTTTCAAAAATGCACAGGTTTGGTAGGTTTCCCTAAGTGCCAGCTGAACTAGAGGACAAAATCTACAGGTAGGCACTTTGCAAAAAACAGCTCTGTTTTCTGTGATGTGTCCACGTTGTGTTTTGGGGCATATCCTGTCGAGGGCGCTAGGCCTACCCACACAAGTGAGGTACCATTTTTATCGGGAGACTTGGGGCAGCGCTGGATGGAAGGAAATTTGTGGCTCCTCTCAGATTCCAGAACTTTCTGTCACCGAAATGTGAGGAAAAATTGTTGTTTTAGCCAAAATTTGTGGTTTGCAAAGGATTCTGGGTAACAGAACCTGGTCACAGCCCCACAAGTCACCCCATCTTGGATTCTCCTAGGTCTCTAGTTTTCAAAAATGCACAGGTTTGGTAGGTTTCCCTAGGTGCCGGCTGAGCTAGAGGCCAAAATCTACAGGTAGGCACTTTGCAAAAAACAGCGCTGTTTTCTTTAAAAAAATGGGATGTGTCCACGTTGTGTTTTGGGGTGTCTCCTGTCGCGGCCGCTAGGCCTACCCACACAAGTGAGATATAATTTTTATCGGGAGACTTGGGGGAACGCTGGGTGGAAGGAAATTTGTTGCTCCTCTCAGATTCCAGAACTTTCTGTCACCGAAATGTGAGGAAAATGCGTTTTTTTAGCCATAATTTGAGGTTTACAAAGGATTCTGGGTAACAGCACCTGGTCAGAGCCCCACAAGTCACCCAAGCTTGGATCCCCCTAGGTCTCAAGTTTTCAAAAATGCACAGGTTTGGTAGGTTTCCCTAGGTGCCGGCTGAGCTAGAGGACAAAATCTACAGGTAGGCACTTTGCAAAAAACAGCTCTGTTTTCTTTAAAAAAATGGGATGTGTCCACGGTGTGTTTTGGGGTGTTTCCTGTTGCGGCCGCTAGGCCTACCCACACAAGTGAGGTATCATTTTTATCGGGAGACTTGGGGGGACGCTGGGTGGAAGGAAATTTGTGGCTCCTCTCTGTTTCCAGAACTTTCTGTCACCGAAATGTGAGGAAAATGCATTTTATTAGCCAAAATTTGAGGTTTGCAAAGGATTCTGGTAAACAGAACCTGGTCAGAGCCCCACAAGTCACCCCATCTTGGATTCCACTAGGTCTCTAGTTTTAAAAAATGCACAGGTTTGGTAGGTTTCCCTAAGTGCCAGCTGAACTAGAGGACAAAATCTACAGGTAGGCACTTTGCAAAAAACAGCTCTGTTTTCTGTGATGTGTCCACGTTGTGTTTTGGGGCATATCCTGTCGAGGGCGCTAGGCCTACCCACACAAGTGAGGTACCATTTTTATCGGGAGACTTGGGGCAGCGCTGGATGGAAGGAAATTTGAGGCTCCTCTCAGATTCCAGAACTTTCTGTCACCGAAATGTGAGGAAAAATTGTTGTTTTAGCCAAAATTTGTGGTTTGCAAAGGATTCTGGGTAACAGAACCTGGTCACAGCCCCACAAGTCACCCCATCTTGGATTCTCCTAGGTCTCTAGTTTTCAAAAATGCACAGGTTTGGTAAGTTTCCCTAGGTGCCGGCTGAGCTAGAGGCCAAAATCTACAGGTAGGCACTTTGCAAAAAACAGCGCTGTTTTCTTTAAAAAAATGGGATGTGTCCACGTTGTGTTTTGGGGTGTGTCCTGTCGCGGCCGCTAGGCCTACCCACACAAGTGAGATATAATTTTTATCGGGAGACTTGGGGGAACGCTGGGTGGAAGGAAATTTGTTGCTCCTCTCAGATTCCAGAACTTTCTGTCACCGAAATGTGAGGAAAATGCGTTTTTTTAGCCATAATTTGAGGTTTACAAAGGATTCTGGGTAACAGCACCTGGTCAGAGCCCCACAAGTCACCCAAGCTTGGATCCCCCTAGGTCTCAAGTTTTCAAAAATGCACAGGTTTGGTAGGTTTCCCTAGGTGCCGGCTGAGCTAGAGGACAAAATCTACAGGTAGGCACTTTGCAAAAAACAGCTCTGTTTTCTTTCAAAAAATGGGATGTGTCCACGGTGTGTTTTGGGGTGTTTCCTGTTGCGGCCGCTAGGCCTACCCACACAAGTGAGGTATCATTTTTATCGGGAGACTTGGGGGGACGCTGGGTGGAAGGAAATTTGTGGCTCCTCTCTGTTTCCAGAACTTTCTGTCACCGAAATGTGAGGAAAATGCATTTTATTAGCCAAAATTTGAGGTTTGCAAAGGATTCTGGTAAACAGAACCTGGTCAGAGCCCCACAAGTCACCCCATCTTGGATTCCCCTAGGTCTCTGGTTTTAAAAAATGCACAGGTTCGGTAGGTTTCCCTGGGTGCCGGCTGAGCTAGAGGCCAAAATCTACAGGTAGGCACTTTGCAAAAAACAGCTCTGTTTTCTTTCAAAAAATGGGATGTGTCCACGTTGTGTTTTGGGGTGTTCCCTGTCGCAGCCGCTAGGCCTACCCACACAAGTGAGGTATCATTTTTATCGGGAGACTTGGGGGAACGCTGGGTGGAAGGAAATTTGTGGTTCCTCTCAGATTCCAGAACTTTCTGTCACCGAAATGTGAGGAAAATGCGTTTTGTTAGCCAAAAATTGAGGTTTGCAAAGGATTCTGGGTAACAGACCCTGGTCAGAGCCCCACAAGTCACCCCATCTTGGATTCCCCTAGGTCTCTAGTTTTAAAAAATGCACAGGTTTGGTAGGTTTCCCTAAGTGCCAGCTGAACTAGAGGCCAAAATCTACAGGTAGGCACTTTGCAAAAAACAGCTCTGTTTTCTGTGATGTGTCCACGTTGTGTTTTGGGGCATATCCTGTCGCGGGCGCTAGGCCTAGGTTTGGTAGGTTTCCCTAGGTGCCGGCTGAGCTAGAGGCCAAAATCTACAGGTAGGCACTTTGCAAAAAACAGCTCTGTTTTCTTTCAAAAAATGGGATGTGTCCACGTTGTGTTTTGGGGTGAGTCTTGTCGCGGCCGCTAGGCCTACCCACACAAGTGAGGTATCATTTTTATCGGGAGACTTGGGGGAACGCTGGGTGGAAGGAAATTTGTGGCTCCCATCAGATTCCAGAACTTTCTGTCACCGAAATGTGAGGAAAATGCGTTTTTTTTGCCAAAATTTGAGGTTTGCAAAGGATTCTGGGTAACAGGACCTGGTCAGAGCCCCACAAGTCACCCCATCTTGGATTCCACTAGGTCTCTAGCTTTCAAAAATGCACAGGTTTGGTAGGTTTCCCTAAGTGCCAGCTGAACTAGAGGACAAAATCTACAGGTAGGCACTTTGCAAAAAACAGCTCTGTTTTCTGTGATGTGTCCACGTTGTGTTTTGGGGCATATCCTGTCGAGGGCGCTAGGCCTACCCACACAAGTGAGGTACCATTTTTATCGGGAGACTTGGGGCAGCGCTGGATGGAAGGAAATTTGTGGCTCCTCTCAGATTCCAGAACTTTCTGTCACCGAAATGTGAGGAAAAATTGTTGTTTTAGCCAAAATTTGTGGTTTGCAAAGGATTCTGGGTAACAGAACCTGGTCACAGCCCCACAAGTCACCCCATCTTGGATTCTCCTAGGTCTCTAGTTTTCAAAAATGCACAGGTTTGGTAGGTTTCCCTAGGTGCCGGCTGAGCTAGAGGCCAAAATCTACAGGTAGGCACTTTGCAAAAAACAGCGCTGTTTTCTTTAAAAAAATGGGATGTGTCCACGTTGTGTTTTGGGGTGACTCCTGTCGCGGCCGCTAGGCCTACCCACACAAGTGAGATATAATTTTTATCGGGAGACTTGGGGGAACGCTGGGTGGAAGGAAATTTGTTGCTCCTCTCAGATTCCAGAACTTTCTGTCACCGAAATGTGAGGAAAATGCGTTTTTTTAGCCATAATTTGAGGTTTACAAAGGATTCTGGGTAACAGCACCTGGTCAGAGCCCCACAAGTCACCCAAGCTTGGATCCCCCTAGGTCTCAAGTTTTCAAAAATGCACAGGTTTGGTAGGTTTCCCTAGGTGCCGGCTGAGCTAGAGGACAAAATCTACAGGTAGGCACTTTGCAAAAAACAGCTCTGTTTTCTTTAAAAAAATGGGATGTGTCCACGGTGTGTTTTGGGGTGTTTCCTGTTGCGGCCGCTAGGCCTACCCACACAAGTGAGATATCATTTTTATCGGGAGACTTGGGGGGACGCTGGGTGGAAGGAAATTTGTGGCTCCTCTCTGTTTCCAGAACTTTCTGTCACCGAAATGTGAGGAAAATGCATTTTATTAGCCAAAATTTGAGGTTTGCAAAGGATTCTGGTTAACAGAACCTGGTCAGAGCCCCACAAGTCACCCCATCTTGGATTCCACTAGGTCTCTAGTTTTCAAAAATGCACAGGTTTGGTAGGTTTCCCTAAGTGCCAGCTGAACTAGAGGACAAAATCTACAGGTAGGCACTTTGCAAAAAACAGCTCTGTTTTCTGTGATGTGTCCACGTTGTGTTTTGGGGCATATCCTGTCGAGGGCGCTAGGCCTACCCACACAAGTGAGGTACCATTTTTATCGGGAGACTTGGGGCAGCGCTGGATGGAAGGAAATTTGTGGCTCCTCTCAGATTCCAGAACTTTCTGTCACCGAAATGTGAGGAAAAATTGTTGTTTTAGCCAAAATTTGTGGTTTGCAAAGGATTCTGGGTAACAGAACCTGGTCACAGCCCCACAAGTCACCCCATCTTGGATTCTCCTAGGTCTCTAGTTTTCAAAAATGCACAGGTTTGGTAGGTTTCCCTAGGTGCCGGCTGAGCTAGAGGCCAAAATCTACAGGTAGGCACTTTGCAAAAAACAGCGCTGTTTTCTTTAAAAAAATGGGATGTGTCCACGTTGTGTTTTGGGGTGTGTCCTGTCGCGGCCTCTAGGCCTACCCACACAAGTGAGATATAATTTTTATCGGGAGACTTGGGGGAACGCTGGGTGGAAGGAAATTTGTTGCTCCTCTCAGATTCCAGAACTTTCTGTCACCGAAATGTGAGGAAAATGCGTTTTTTTAGCCATAATTTGAGGTTTACAAAGGATTCTGGGTAACAGCACCTGGTCAGAGCCCCACAAGTCACCCAAGCTTGGATCCCCCTAGGTCTCAAGTTTTCAAAAATGCACAGGTTTGGTAGGTTTCCCTAGGTGCCGGCTGAGCTAGAGGACAAAATCTACAGGTAGGCACTTTGCAAAAAACAGCTCTGTTTTCTTTCAAAAAATGGGATGTGTCCACTGTGTGTTTTGGGGTGTTTCCTGTTGCGGCCGCTAGGCCTACCCACACAAGTGAGGTATCATTTTTATCGGGAGACTTGGGGGGACGCTGGGTGGAAGGAAATTTGTGGCTCCTCTCTGTTTCCAGAACTTTCTGTCACCGAAATGTGAGGAAAATGCATTTTATTAGCCAAAATTTGAGGTTTGCAAAGGATTCTGGTAAACAGAACCTGGTCAGAGCCCCACAAGTCACCCCATCTTGGATTCCCCTAGGTCTCTGGTTTTAAAAAATGCACAGGTTCGGTAGGTTTCCCTGGGTGCCGGCTGAGCTAGAGGCCAAAATCTACAGGTAGGCACTTTGCAAAAAACAGCTCTGTTTTCTTTCAAAAAATGGGATGTGTCCACGTTGTGTTTTGGGGTGTTCCCTGTCGCAGCCGCTAGGCCTACCCACACAAGTGAGGTATCATTTTTATCGGGAGACTTGGGGGAACGCTGGGTGGAAGGAAATTTGTGGTTCCTCTCAGATTCCAGAACTTTCTGTCACCGAAATGTGAGGAAAATGCGTTTTGTTAGCCAAAAATTGAGGTTTGCAAAGGATTCTGGGTAACAGACCCTGGTCAGAGCCCCACAAGTCACCCCATCTTGGATTCCCCTAGGTCTCTAGTTTTAAAAAATGCACAGGTTTGGTAGGTTTCCCTAAGTGCCAGCTGAACTAGAGGCCAAAATCTACAGGTAGGCACTTTGCAAAAAACAGCTCTGTTTTCTGTGATGTGTCCACGTTGTGTTTTGGGGCATATCCTGTCGCGGGCGCTAGGCCTACCCACACAAGTGAGGTACCATTTCTATCGGGAGACTTGGGGGAGCGCTGGATGGAAGGAAATGTGTGGCTCCTCTCAGATTCCAGATCTTTCTGTCACCGAAATGTGAGGAAAAAGCGTTTTGTTTTAGCCAATAATTGAAGTTTGCAAAGGATTCTGGGTAACAGGACCTGGTCAGAGCCCCAGAAGTCACCCCCATCTTGGTTCCCCTAGGTCTCTAGTTTTCAAAAATGCACAGGTTTGGTAGGTTTCCCGAGGTGCCGGCTGAGCTAGAGGCCAAAATCTACAGGTAGACACTTTGCAAAAAACAGCTCTGTTTTCTTTCAAAAAATGGGATGTGTCCACGTTGTGTTTTGGGGTGTATCTTGTCGCGGCCGCTAGGCCTACCCACACAAGTGAGGTATCATTTTTATCGTTTTATAGTTTTATCATTTTTATCGGGAGACTTGGGGGAACGCTGGGTGGAAGGAAATTTGTGGCTCCCATCAGATTCCAGAACTTTCTGTCACCGAAATGTGAGGAAAATGCGTTTTTTTTGCCAAAATTTGAGGTTTGTAAAGGATTCTGGGTAACAGGACCTGGTCAGAGCCCCACAAGTCACCCCATCTTGGATTCCACTAGGTCTCTAGTTTTCAAAAATGCACAGGTTTGGTAGGTTTCCCTAAGTGCTGGCTGAACTAGAGGCCAAAATCTACAGGTAGGCACTTTGCAAAAAACAGCTCTGTTTTCTGTGATGTGTCCACGTTGTGTTTTGGGGCATATCCTGTCACGGGCGCTAGGCCTAGGTTTGGTAGGTTTCCCTAGGTGCCGGCTGAGCTAGAGGCCAAAATCTACAGGTAGGCACTTTGCAAAAAACAGCTCTGTTTTCTTTCAAAAAATGGGATGTGTCCACGTTGTGTTTTGGGGTGAGTCTTGTCGCGGCCGCTAGGCCTACCCACACAAGTGAGGTATCATTTTTATCGGGAGACTTGGGGGAACGCTGGGTGGAAGGAAATTTGTGGCTCCCATCAGATTCCAGAACTTTCTGTCACCGAAATGTGAGGAAAATGCGTTTTTTTTTGCCAAAATTTGAGGTTTGTAAAGGATTCTGGGTAACAGGACCTGGTCAGACCCCCACAAGTCACCCCATCTTGGATTCCACTAGGTCTCTAGTTTTCAAAAATGCACAGGTTTGGTAGGTTTCCCTAAGTGCTGGCTGAACTAGAGGCCAAAATCTACAGGTAGGCACTTTGCAAAAAACAGCTCTGTTTTCTGTGATGTGTCCACGTTGTGTTTTGGGGCATATCCTGTCGCGGGCGCTAGGCCTACCCACACAAGTGAGGTACCAATTTTATCGGGAGACTTGGGGGAGCGCTGGATGGAAGGAAATTTGTGGCTCCTCTCAGATTCCAGAACTTTCTGTCACCGAAATGTGAGGAAAATGAGTTTTCTTTAGCCAAAAATTGAAGTTTGCAAAGGATTCTGGGTAACAGGACCTGGTCAGAGCCCCACAAGTCACCCCATCTTGGATTCCCCTAGGTCTCTAGTTTTCAAAAAGGCACAGGTTTGGTAGGTTTCCCGAAGTGCCGGCTGAGCTAGAGGCCAAAATCTACAGGTAGGCACTTTGCAAAAAACAGCTCTGTTTTCTTTCAAAAAATGGGATGTGTCCACGTTGTGTTTTGGGGTGTGTCATGTCGCTGCCGCTAGGCCTACCCACACAAGTGAGGTATAATTTTTATCAGGAGATTTGGGGGAACGGTGGGTGGAAGGAAATTTGTGGCTCCTCTCAGATTCCAGAACTTTCTGTCACAGAAATGTGAGGAAAATGCGTTTTTTTTTTGCCAAAATTTGAGGTTTGCAAAGGATTCTGGGTAACAGGACCTGGTCAGAGCCCCACAAGTCACCCCATCTTGGATTCCACTAGGTCTCTAGTTTTCAAAAATGCACAGGTTTGGTAGGTTTCCCTAAGTGCCAGCTGAACTAGAGGACAAAATCTACAGGTAGGCACTTTGCAAAAAACAGCTCTGTTTTCTGTGATGTGTCCACGTTGTGTTTTGGGGCATATCCTGTCGAGGGCGCTAGGCCTACCCACACAAGTGAGGTACCATTTTTATCGGGAGACTTGGGGCAGCGCTGGATGGAAGGAAATTTGTGGCTCCTCTCAGATTCCAGAACTTTCTGTCACCGAAATGTGAGGAAAAATTGTTGTTTTAGCCAAAATTTGTGGTTTGCAAAGGATTCTGGGTAACAGAACCTGGTCACAGCCCCACAAGTCACCCCATCTTGGATTCTCCTAGGTCTCTAGTTTTCAAAAATGCACAGGTTTGGTAGGTTTCCCTAGGTGCCGGCTGAGCTAGAGGCCAAAATCTACAGGTAGGCACTTTGCAAAAAACAGCGCTGTTTTCTTTAAAAAAATGGGATGTGTCCACGTTGTGTTTTGGGGTGTGTCCTGTCGCGGCCGCTAGGCCTACCCACACAATTGAGATATAATTTTTATCGGGAGACTTGGGGGAACGCTGGGTGGAAGGAAATTTGTTGCTCCTCTCAGATTCCAGAACTTTCTGTCACCGAAATGTGAGGAAAATGCGTTTTTTTAGCCATAATTTGAGGTTTACAAAGGATTCTGGGTAACAGCACCTGGTCAGAGCCCCACAAGTCACCCAAGCTTGGATCCCCCTAGGTCTCAAGTTTTCAAAAATGCACAGGTTTGGTAGGTTTCCCTAGGTGCCGGCTGAGCTAGAGGACAAAATCTACAGGTAGGCACTTTGCAAAAAACAGCTCTGTTTTCTTTCAAAAAATGGGATGTGTCCACGGTGTGTTTTGGGGTGGTTCCTGTTGCGGCCGCTAGGCCTACCCACACAAGTGAGGTATCATTTTTATCGGGAGACTTGGGGGGACGCTTGGTGGAAGGAAATTTGTGGCTCCTCTCAGATTCCAGAACTTTCTGTCACCTAAATGTGAGGAAAATGCGTTTTATTAGCCAAAATTTGAGGTTTGCAAAGGATTCTGGTTAACAGAACCTGGTCAGAGCCCCACAAGTCACCCCATCTTGGATTCCCCTAGGTCTCTGGTTTTAAAAAATGCACAGGTTCGGTAGGTTTCCCTGGGTGCCGGCTGAGCTAGAGGCCAAAATCTACAGGTAGGCACTTTGCAAAAAACAGCTCTGTTTTCTTTCAAAAAATGGGATGTGTCCACGTTGTGTTTTGGGGCGTCTCCTGTCGCGGCCACTAGGCCTACCCTCACAAGTGAGGTATCATTTTTATCGGGAGACTTGGGGGAACGGTGGGTGGAAGGAAATTTGTGGCTCCTCTCAGATTCCAGAACTTTCTGTCACCGAAATGTGAGGAAAATTGTTTTTTTAGCCAAAATTTGAGGTTTGCAAAGGATTCTGGGTAATAGAACCTGGTCACAGCCCCACAAGTCACCCCATCTTGGATTCCCCTAGGTCTCTAGTTTTAAAAAATGCACAGGTTTGGTAGGTTTCCCGAAGTGCCGGCTGAGCTAGAGGCCAAAATCTACAGGTAGGCACTTTGCAAAAAACAGCTCTGTTTTCTTTAAAAAAATGGGATGTGTCCACGTTGTGTTTTGGGGTGTTGCCTGTCGCGGCCGCTAGGCCTACCCACACAAGTGAGGTATCATTTTTATCAGGAGACTTGGGGGAACGGTGGGTGGAAAGAAATTTGTGGCTCCTCTCAGATTCCAGAACTTTCTGTCACGAAAATGTGAGGAAAATGCGTTTTTTTAGCCAAAATTTGAGGTTTGCAAAGGATTCTGGGTAACAGAACCTGGTCAGAGCCCCACAAGTCACCCCATCTTGGATTCCCCTAGGTCTCTAGTTTTCAAAAATGCACAGGTTTGGTAGGTTTCCCTAGGTGCCGGCTGAGCTAGAGGTCAAAATCTACAGGTAGGCACTTTGCAAAAAACAGCTCTGTTTTCTTTAAAAAAATGGGATGTGTCCACGTTGTGTTTTGGGGTGTCTCCTTTCGCGGCCGTTAAGCCTACCCACAGAAGTGAGGTATCATTTTTATCGGGAGACTTGGGGGAACGCTGGGTGGAAGGAAATTTGTGGTTCCTCTCAGATTCCAGAACTTTCTGTCACCGAAATGTGAGGAAAATGCGTTTTGTTAGCCAAAAATTGAGGTTTGCAAAGGATTCTGGGTAACAGACCCTGGTCAGAGCCCCACAAGTCACCCCATCTTGGATTCCCCTAGGTCTCTAGTTTTAATAAATGCACAGGTTTGGTAGGTTTCCCTAGGTGCCGGCTGAGCTAGAGGCCAAAATCTACAGGTAGGCACTTTGCAAAAAACAGTTCTGTTTTCTTTCAAAAAATGGAATGTGTCCACGTTGTGTTAGGGGCGTTTTCTGTCGCGGCCGCTAGGCCTACCCACACAAGTGAGGTATCATTTTTATCGGGAGACGTGGGGGAACGCTGGGTGGAAGGAAATTTGTGGCTCCTCTCAGATTCCAGAACTTTCTGTCACCGAAATGTGAGGAAAATGCGTTTTTTTAGCCAAAATTTGAGGTTTGCAAAGGATTCTGGGTAACAGAACCGGGTCAGAGCCCCACAAGTCACCCCATCTTGGATTCCACTAGGTCACTAGTTTTCAAAAATGCACAGGTTTGGTAGGTTTCCCTAGGTGCCGGCTGAACTAGAGGCCAAAATCTACAGGTAGGCACTTTGCAAAAAACAGCTCTGTTTTCTGTGATGTGTCCACGTTGTGTTTTGGGGCATATCCTGTTGTGGGCGCTAGGCCTACCCACACAAGTGAGGTACCATTTCTATCGGGAGACTTGGGGGAGCGCTGGATGGAAGGAAATTTGTGGCTCCTCTCAGATTCCAGATCTTTCTGTCACCGAAATGTGAGGAAAAAGCGTTTTGTTTTAGCCAATAATTGAAGTTTGCAAAGGATTCTGGGTAACAGGACCTGGTCAGAGCCCCAGAAGTCACCCCCATCTTGGATTCCCCTAGGTCTCTAGTTTTCAAAAATGCACAGGTTTGGTAGGATTCCCGAGGTGCCGGCTGAGCTAGAGGCCAAAATCTACAGGTAGACACTTTGCAAAAAACAGCTCTGTTTTCTTTCAAAAAATGGGATGTGTCCACGTTGTGTTTTGGGGTGTATCTTGTCGCGGCCGCTAGGCCTACCCACACAAGTGAGGTATCATTTTTATCGTTTTATAGTTTTATCATTTTTATCGGGAGACTTGGGGGAACGCTGGGTGGAAGGAAATGTGTGGCTCCTCTCAGATTGCAGAACTTTCTGTCACCGAAATGTAAGGAAAATGCATTTTTTTAGCCAAAATTTGAGGTTTGCAAAGGATTCTGGGTAACAGAACCTGGTCAGAGCCCCACATGTCACCCCATCTTGGATTCCACTAGGTCTCTAGTTTTAAAAAATGCACAGGTTTGGTAGGTTTCCCTAGGTGCCGGCTGAGCTAGAGGCCAAAATCTACAGGTAGGTACTTTGCAAAAAAACAGCTCTGTTTTCTGTGATGTGTTCACGTTGTGTTTTGGGACATATCCTGTCGCGGGCGCTAGGCCGACCCACACAAGTGAGATACCATTTTTATCGGGAGACTTGGGGGAGCGCTGGATGGAAGGAAATTTGTGGCTCCTCTCAGATTCCAGAACTTTCTGTCACCGAAATGTGAGGAAAATGCGTTTTTTTTAGCCAAAAATTGAGGTTTGCAAAGGATTCTGGGTAACAGAACCTGGTCAGAGCCCCACAAGTCACCCCATCTTGGATTCCCCTAGGTCTCTAGTTCTCAAAAATGCACAGGTTTGGTAGGTTTCCCGAGGTGCCGGCTGAGCTAGAGGCCAAAATCTACAGGTAGGCACTTTGCAAAAAAACAGCTCTGTTTTCTGTGATATGTTCACGTTGTGTTTTGGGGCATATCCTGTCGCGGGCGCTAGGCCTACCCACACAAGTGAGATACCATTTTTATCGGGAGACTTGGGGGAGCGCTGGATGGAAGGAAATTTGTGGCTCTTCTCAGATTCCAGAACTTTCTGTCACCGAAATGTGAGGAAAATGCGTTTTTTTAGCCAAAAATTGAGGTTTGCAAAGGATTCTGGGTAACAGAACCTGGTCAGAGCCCCACAATTCACCCCATCTTGGATTCCCCTAGGTCTCTAGTTCTCAAAAATGCACAGGTTTGGTAGGTTTCCCGAGGTGCCGGCTGAGGTAGAGGCCAAAATCTACAGGTAGGCACTTTGCAAAAAACAGCTCTGTTTTCTTTAAAAAAATGGGATGTGTCCACGTTGTGTTTTGGGGCGTCTTGTGTCGTGGCCGTTAGGCCTACCCACAGAAGTGAGGTATCATTTTTATCGGGAGACTTGGGGGAACGCTGGGTGGAAGGAAATTTGTGGCTCCTCTCAGATTCCAAAACTTTCTGTCACCGAAATGTGAGGAAAATGCGTTTTTTTTAGCCAATAATTGAAGTTTGCCAAGGATTCTGGGTAACAGGACCTGGTCAGAGCCCCACAAGTCACACCATCTTGGATTCCCCTAGGTCTCTAGTTTTCAAAAATGCACAGGTTTGGTAGGTTTCCCGAGGTGCCGGCTGAGCTAGAGGCCAAAATCTACAGGTAGACACTTTGCAAAAAACAGCTCTGTTTTCTTTCAAAAAATGGGATGTGTCCACGTTGTGTTTTGTGGTGTATCCTGTCGCGGCCGCTAGTCCTACCCACACAAGTGAGGTATCATTTTTATCGTTTTATAGTTTTATCATTTTTATCGGGAGACTTGGGGGAACGCTGGGTAGAAGGAAATTTGTGGCTCCTCTCAGATTCCAGAACTTTCTGTCACCGAAATGAAAGGAAAATGCAATTTTTTAGCCAAAATTTGAGGTTTGCAAAGGATTCTGGGTAACAGAACCTGGTCAGAGCCCCACATGTCACCCCATCTTGGATTCCACTAGGTCTCTAGTTTTAAAAAATGCACAGGTTTGGTAGGTTTCCCTAGGTGCCGGCTGAGCTAGAGGCCAAAATCTACAGGTAGGCACTTTGCAAAAAAACAGCTCTGTTTTCTGTGATGTGTTCATGTTGTGTTTTGGGGCATATCCTGTCGCGGGCGCTAGGCCTACCCACACAAGTGAGATACCATTTTTATCGGGAGACTTGGGGGAGCGCTGGATGGAAGGAAATTTGTGGCTCCTCTCAGATTCCAGAACTTTCTGTCACCGAAATGTGAGGGAAATGCGTTTTTTTAGCCAAAAATTGAGGTTTGCAAAGGATTCTGGGTAACAGAACCTGGTCAGAGCCCCACAATTCACCCCATCTTGGATTCCCCTAGGTCTCTAGTTCTCAAAAATGCACAGGTTTGGTAGGTTTCCCGAGGTGCCGGCTGAGCTAGAGGCCAAAATCTACAGGTAGACACATTGCAAAAAACAGCTCTGTTTTCTTTAAAAAAATGGGATGTGTCCACGTTGTGTTTTGAGGCGTCTCCTGTCACGGCCGTTAGGCCTACCCACACAAGTGAGGTATCATTTTTATCGGGAGACTTGGGGGAACGCTGGGTGGAAGGAAATTTGTGGTTCCTCTCAGATTCCAGAACTTTCTGTCACCGAAATATGAGGAAAATGCATTTTGTTAGCCAAAAATTGAGGTTTGCAAAGGATTCTGGGTAACAGAACCTGGTCAGAGCCCCACAAGTCACCCCATCTTGGATTCCCCTAGGTCTCTAGTTCTCAAAAATGCACAGGTTTGGTAGGTTTCCCGAGGTGCCGGCTGAGCTAGAGGCCAAAATCTACAGGTAGGCACTTTGCAAAAAACAGCTCTGTTTTCTTTCAAAAAATGGGAAGTGTCCACGTTGTGTTTTGGGGCGACTCCTGTCGCGGCCGCTAGGCCTACCCACACAAGTGAGGTATCATATTTATTGGGAGACTTGGGGGGAACGCTGGGTGGAAGGAAATTTGTGGCTCCTCCCAGATTCCAGAACTTTCTGTCACCGAAATGTGAGGAAAATGCGTTTGTGTAGACAAAAATTGAGGTTTGCAAAGGATTCTGGGTAACAGAACCTGGTCAGAACCCCTCAAGTCACCCTATCTTGGATTCCCCTAGGTCTCTAGGTTTAAAAAATTCACAGGTTTGGTAGGTTTCCCTAGGTGCCGGCTGAGCTAGAGGCGACATTCTACAGGTAGGCACTTGGCAAAAAAACAGCTCTGTTTTCTGTGATGTGTCCACGTTGTGTTTTGGGGCATATCCTGTCGCGGGCGCTAGGCCTACCCACACAAGTGAGGTACCATTTTTATCGGGAGACTTGGGGGAGCGCTGGATGGAAGGAAATCTGTGGCTCCTCTCATTTTCCAGAACTTTCGGTCACCGAAATGTGAGGAAAATGCGTTTTTTTTGGCAAAAAATTGAGGTTTGCAAAGGATTCTGGGTAACAGAACCTGGTCAGAGCCCCACAAGTCACCCCATCTTGGATTCCCCTAGGTCTCTAGTTCTCAAAAATGCACAGGTTTGGTAGGTTTCCCGAGGTGCCGGCTGAGCTAGAGGCCAAAATCTACAGGTAGGCACTTTGCAAAAAACAGCTCTGTTTTCTTTAAAAAAATGGGATGTGTCCACGTTGTGTTTTGGGGTGCGTCCTGTCGCGGCCGCTAGGCCTACCCACACAAGTGAGGTATCATTTTTATCGGGAGACTTGGGGGAACGCTGGGTGGAAGGAAATTTGTGGCTCCTCTCAGATTCCAGAACTTTCTGTCACCAAAATGTGAGGAAAATGTGTTTTTTTAGCCAAAAATTGAGGTTTGCAAAGGATTCTGGCTAACAGAACCTGGTCAGAGCCCCACAAGTCACTCCATCTTGGATTCCCCTAGGTCTCTAATTTTCAAAAATGCACAGGTTCGGTAGGTTTCCCTAAGTGCTGGCTGAACTAGAGGCCAAAATCTACAGGTAGGCACTTTGCAAAAAACAGCTCTGTTTTCTGTGATGTGTCCACGTTGTGTTTTGGGGCATATCCTGTCGCGGGCGCTAGGCCTATCCACACAAGTGAGGTACCATTTTTATCGGGAGACTTGGGGGAGCGCTGGATGGAAGGAAATTTGTGGCTCCTCTCAGATTCCAGAACTTTCTGTCACCGAAATGTGAGGAAAATGCGTTATCTTTAGCCAAAAATTGAAGTTTGCAAAGGATTCTGGGTAACAGGACCTGGTCAGAGCCCCACAAGTCACCCCATCTTGGATTCCCCTAGGTCTCTAGTTTTCAAAAACGCACAGGTTTGGTAGGTTTCCCGAAGTGCCGGCTGAGCTAGAGGCCAAAATCTACAGGTAGGCACTTTGCAAAAAACAGCTCTGTTTTCTTTCAAAAAATGGGATGTGTCCACGTTGTGTTTTGGGGTGTGTCATGTCGCGGCCGCTAGGCCTACCCACACAAGTGAGGTATAATTTTTATCAGGAGACTTGGGGGAACGGTGGGTGGAAGGAAATTTGTGGCTCCTCTCAGATTCCAGAACTTTCTGTCACAGAAATGTGAGGAAAATGCTTTTTTTTTTGCCAAAATTTGAGGTTTGCAAAGGATTCCGGGTAACAGGACCTGGTCAGAGCCCCACAAGTCACCCCATCTTGGATTCCACTAGGTCTCTAGTTTTCAAAAATGCACAGGTTTGGTAGGTTTCCCTAAGTGCCAGCTGAACTAGAGGCCAAAATCTACAGGTAGGCACTTTGCAAAAAACAGCTCTGTTTTCTGTGATGTGTCCACGTTGTGTTTTGGGGCATATCCTGTCGCGGGCGCTAGGCCTAGGTTTGGTAGGTTTCCCTAGGTGCCGGCTGAGCTAGAGGCCAAAATCTACAGGTAGGCACTTTGCAAAAAACAGCTCTGTTTTCTTTCAAAAAATGGGATGTGTCCACGTTGTGTTTTGGGGTGCGTCCTGTCGCGCCGCTAGGCCTACCCGCACAAGTGAGGTATCATTTTTATCGGGAGACTTGGGGGAACGCTGGGTGGAAGGAACTTTGTGGCTCCCATCAGATTCCAGAACTTTCTGTCACCGAAATGTGAGGAAAATGCGTTTTTTTTGCCAAAATTTGAAGTTTGCAAAGGATTCTGGGTAACAGGACCTGGTCAGAGCCCCACAAGTCACCCCATCTTGGATTCCACTAGGTCTCTAGTTTTCAAAAATGCACAGGTTTGGTAGGTTTCTCTAAGTGCTGGCTGAACTAGAGGCCAAAATCTACAGGTAGGCACTTTGCAAAAAACAGCTCTGTTTTCTGTGATGTGTCCACGTTGTGTTTTGGGGCATATCCTGTCGCGGGCGCTAGGCCTACCCACACAAGTGAGGTACCATTTTTATCGGGAGACTTGGGGGAGCGCTGGATGGAAGGAAATTTGTGGCTCCTCTCAGATTCCAGAACTTTCTGTCACCGAAATGTGAGGAAAATGTGTTTTCTTTAGCCAAAAATTGAAGTTTGCAAAGGATTCTGGGTAACAGGACCTGGTCAGAGCCCCACAACTCACCCCATTTTGGATTCCACTAGGTCTCTAGTTTTCAAAAATGCACAGGTTTGGTAGGTTTCCCTAAGTGCCAGCTGAACTAGAGGACAAAATCTACAGGTAGGCACTTTGCAAAAAACAGCTCTGTTTTCTGTGATGTGTCCACGTTGTGTTTTGGGGCATATCCTGTCGCGGGCGCTAGGCCTAGGTTTGGTAGGTTTCCCTAGGTGCCGGCTGAGCTAGAGGCCAAAATCTACAGGTAGGCACTTTGCAAAAAACAGCTCTGTTTTCTTTCAAAAAATGGGATGTGTCCATGTTGTGTTTTGGGGTGTCACTGTCGCGGCCGCTAGGCCTACCCACACAAGTGAGGTACAATTTTTATCGGGAGACTTGGGGGAGCGCTGGATGGAAGGAAATTTGTGGCTCCTCTCAGATTCCAGAACTTTCTGTCACCGAAATGTGAGGAAAATGCGTTTTCTTTAGCCAAAAATTGAAGTTTGCAAAGGATTCTGGGTAACAGGACCTTGTCAGAGCCCCACAAGTCACCCCATCTTGGATTCCCCTAGGTCTCTAGTTTTCAAAAACGCACAGGTTTGGTAGGTTTCCCGAAGTGCCGGCTGAGCTAGAGGCCAAAATCTACAGGTAGGCACTTTGCAAAAAACAGCTCTGTTTTCTTTCAAAAAATGGGATGTGTCCACGTTGTGTTTTGGGGCATCTCCTGTCACGGCCACTAGGCCTACCCACACAAGTGAGGTATCATTTTTATCGGGAGACTTGGGGGAACGGTGGGTGGAAGGAAATTTGTGGCTCCTCTCAGATTCCAGAACTTTCTGTCACAGAAATGTGAGGAAAATGCGTTTTTTATGCCAAAATTTGAGGTTTGCAAAGGATTCTGGGTAACAGGACCCCGTCAGAGCCCCACAAGTCACCATATCTTGGATTCCACTAGGTCTCTAGTTTTCAAAAATGCACAGGTTTGGTAGGTTTCCCTAAGTGCCAGCTGAACTAGAGGCCAAAATCTACAGGTAGGCACTTTGCAAAAAACAGCTCTGTTTTCTGCGATGTGTCCACGTTGTGTTTTGGGGCATATCCTGTCGCGGGCGCTAGGCCTACCCACACAAGTGAGGTACCATTTTTATCGGGAGACTTGGGGGAGCGCTGGATGGAAGGAAATTTGTGGCTCCTCTCAGATTCCAGAACTTTCTGTCACCGAAATGTGAGGAAAATGCGTTTTCTTTAGCCAAAAATTGAAGTTTGCAAAGGATTCTGGGTAACAGGACCTGGTCAGAGCCCCACAAGTCACCCCATCTTGGATTCCCCTAGGTCTCTAGTTTTCAAAAACGCACAGGTTTGGTAGGTTTCCCGAAGTGCCGGCTGAGCTAGAGGCCAAAATCTACAGGTAGGCACTTTGCAAAAAACAGCTCTGTTTTCTTTCAAAAAATGGGATGTGTCCACGTTGTGTTTTGGGGCGTCTCCTGTCACGGCCACTAGGCCTACCCACACAAGTGAGGTATCATTTTTATCGGGAGACTTGGGGGAACGCTGGGTGGAAGGAAATTTGTGGCTCCTCTCAGATTCCAGAACTTTCTGTCACCGAAATGTGAGGAAAATTGTTTTTTTAGCCAAAATTTGAGGTTTGAAAAGGATTCTGGGTAATAGAACCTGGTCACAGCCCCACAAGTCACCCCATCTTGGATTCCCCTAGGTCTCTAGTTTTAAAAAATGCACAGGTTTGTTAGGTTTCCCTAGGTGCCGGCTGAGCTAGAGGCCAAAATCTACAGGTAGACACTTTGCAAAAAACAGCTCTGTTTTCTTTCAAAAAATGGGATGTGTCCACGTTGTGCTTTGGGGTGTCTCCTGTCGCGGCCGCTAGGCCTACCCACACAAGTGAGATATAATTTTCATCGGGAGACTTGGGGGAACGCTGGTTGGAAGGAAATTTGTGGCTCCTCTCAGATTCCAGAACTTTCTGTCACCGAAATGTGAGGAAAATGCGTTTCTTTAGCCAAAAATTGAGGTTTGCAAAGGATTCTGGGTAACAGAACCTGGTCAGAGCCCCACAAGTCATCCCATCTTGGATTCCCCTAGGTCTCTAGTTCTCAAAAATGCACAGGTTTGGTAGGTTTCCCTTGGTGCCGGCTGAGCTAGAGGCCAAAATCTACAGGTAGGCACTTTGCAAAAATAGCTCTGTTTTCTTTCAAAAAATGGGATGTGTCCACGTTGTGTTTTTGGGCGTTTCCTGTCGCGGCCGCTAGGCCTACCCACACATGTGAGGTATCATTTTTATCAGGAGACTTGGGGGAACGCTGCGTGGAAGGAAATTTGTGGCTCCTCTCAGATTCCAGAACTTTCTGTCACCGAAATGTGAGGAAAATGTGTTTTCTTTAGCCAAAAATTGAAGTTTGCAAAGGATTCTGGGTAACAGGACCTGGTCAGAGCCCCACAAGTCACCCCATCTTGGATTCCCCTAGGTCTCTAGTTTTCAAAAACGCACAGGTTTGGTAGGTTTCCCGAAGTGCCGGCTGAGCTAGAGGCCAATATCTACAGGTAGGCACTTTGCAAAAATAGCTCTGTTTTCTTTAAAAAAATGGGATGTGTCCATGTTGTGTTTTGGGGTGTCTCCTGTCGCGGCCGCTAGGCCTACCCACACAAGTGAGGTACAATTTTTATCGGGAGACTTGGGGGAACGCTGGTTGGAAGGAAATTTGTGGCTCCTCTCAGATTCCAGAACTTTCTGTCACCGAAATGTGAGGAAAATTGTTGTTTTAGCCAAAATTTGTGGTTTGCAAAGGATTCTGGGTAACAGAACCTGGTCACAGCCCCACGAGTCACCCCATCTTGGATTTCCCTAGGTCTCTAGTTCTCAAAAATGCACAGGTTTGGTAGGTTTCCCTTGGTGCCGACTGAGCTAGAGGCCAAAATCTACAGGTAGACACTTTGCAAAAAACAGCTCTGTTTTCTTTCAAAAAATGGGATGTGTCCACGTTGTGTTTTGGGGTGTGTCCTGTCGCGGCCGCTAGGCTTACCCACACAAGTGAGATATAATTTTTATCGGGAGACTTGGGGAAACGCTGGTTGGAAGGAAATTTGTGGCTCCTCTCAGATTCCAGAACTTTCTGTCACCAAAATGTGAGGAAAATGCGTTTCTTTAGCCAAAAATTGAGGTTTGCAAAGGATTCTGGGTAACAGAACCTGGTCAGAGCCCCACAAGTCACCCCATCTTGGATTCCCCTAGGTCTCTAGTTCTCAAAAATGCACAGGTTTGGTAGGTTTCCCTTGGTGCCGGCTGAGCTAGAGGCCAAAATCTACAGGTACGCACTTTGCAAAAAAACAGCTCTGTTTTCTTTCAAAAAATGGGATGTGTCCACGTTGTGTTTTTGGGCGTTTCCTGTCGCGGCCGCTAGGCCTACCCACACAAGTGAGGTATCAATTTTATTAGGAGACTTGGGGGAACGGTGGGTGGAAGGAAATTTGTGGCTCCTCTCAGATTCCAGAACTTTCTGTCACCGAAATGTGAGGAAAATTGTTTTTTTAGCCAAAATTTGAGGTTTGCAAAGGATTCTGGGTAACAGAACCTGGTCAGAGCCCCACAAGTCACCCCATCATGGATTCCCCTAGGTCTCTAGTTTTCAAAAATGCACAGGTTTGGTAGGTTTCCCGAGGAGCCGGCTGAGCTAGAGGCCAAAATCTACAGGTAGACACTTTGCAAAAAACAGCTCTGTTTTCTTTCAAAAAATGGGATGTGTCCACGTTGTGTTTTGGGGTGGATGTTGTCGCGGCCGCTAGGCCTACCCACACAAGTGAGGTATCATTTTTATCGTTTTATAGTTTTATCATTTTTATCGGGAGACTTGGGTGAACGCTGGGTGGAAGGAAATTTGTGGCTCCTCTCAGATTCCAGAACTTTCTGTCACCGAAATGTTAGGAAAATGCATTTTTTTAGCCAAAATTTGAGGTTTGCAAAGGATTCTGGGTAACAGAACCTGGTCAGAGCCCCACATGTCACCCCATCTTGGATTCCACTAGGTCTCTAGTTTTAAAAAATGCACAGGTTTGGTAGGTTTCCCTAGTTGCCGGCTGAGTTAGAGGCCAAAATCTACAGGTAGGCACTTTGCAAAAAAACAGCTCTGTTTTCTGTTATGTGTTCCCGTTGTGTTTTGGGGCATATCCTGTTACGGGCGCTAGGCCTACCCACACAAGTGAGATACCATTTTTATCGGGAGACTTGGGGGAGCGCTGGATGGAAGGAAATTTGTGGCTCCTCTCAGATTCCAGAACTTTCTGTCACCGAAATGTGAGGAAAATGCGTTTTTTTAGCCAAAAATTGAGGTTTGCAAAGGATTCTGGGTAACAGAACCTGGTCAGAGCCCCACAATTCACCCCATCTTGGATTCCCCTAGGTCTCTAGTTCTCAAAAATGCACAGGTTTGGTAGGTTTCCCGAGGTGCCGGCTGAGCTAGAGGCCAAAATCTACAGGTAGGCACTTTGCAAAAAACAGCTCTGTTTTCTTTAAAAAAATGGGATGTGTCCACGTTGTGTTTTGGGGTGTCTTCTGTCGCGGCCGCTAGGCCTACCCACACAAGTGAGGTACCATTTTTATCGGGAGACTTGGGGGAGCGCTTGATGGAAGAAAATCTGTGGCTCCTCTCATTTTCCAGAACTTTCGGTCACCGAAATGTGAGGAAAATGCGTTTTTTTAGCCAAAAATTGAGGTTTGCAAAGGATTCTGGGTAACAGAACCTGGTCAGAGCCTCACAAGTCACCCCATCTTGGATTCCCCTAGGTCTCTAGTTTTTAAAAATGCACAGGTTGGGTAGGTTTCCCTAGGTGCCGGCTGAGCTAGAGACCAAAACCTACAGGTAGACACTTTGCAAAAAACAGCTCTGTTTTCTTTCAAAAAATGGGATGTGTCCACGTTGTGTTTTGGGGTGTCTACTGTCGCGGCCGCTAGGCCTACCCACACAAGTGAGATATAAATTTTATCGGGAGACTTGGGGGAACGCTGGGTGGAAGGAAATTCGTTGCTCCTCTCAGATTCCAGAACTTTCTGTCACCAAAATGTGAGGAAAATGCATTTTTTTAGCCAAAATGTGAGGTTTGCAAAGGATTCTGGGTAAAAGGACCTGGTCAGAGCCCCACAAGTCACCCCATCTTGGATTCCCCTAGGTCTCTAGTTTTCAAAAATGCACAGGTTTGGTAGGTTTCCCGAGGTGCCGGCTGAGCTAGAGGCCAAAATCTACAGGTAGACACTTTGCAAAAAACAGCTCTGTTTTCTTTTAAAAAATGGGATGTGTCCACGTTGTGTTTTGGGGTGTATGTTGTCGCGGCCGCTAGGCCTACCCACACAAGTGAGGTATCATTTTTATCGTTTTATAGTTTTATCATTTTTATCGGGAGACTTGGGGGAACGCTGGGTGGAAGGAAATTTGTGGCTCCTCTCAGATTCCAGAACTTTCTGTCACCGAAATGTAAGGAAAATGCATTTTTTTAGCCAAAATTTGAGGTTTGCAAAGGATTCTGGGTAACAGAACCTGGTCAGAGCCCCACATGTCACCCCATCTTGGATTCCACTAGGTCTCTAGTTTTAAAAAATGCACAGGTTTGGTAGGTTTCCCTAGGTGCCAGCTGAGTTAGAGGCCAAAATCTACAGGTAGGCACTTTGCAAAAAACAGCTCTGTTTTCTTTAAAAAAAAATGGGATGTGTTCACGTTGTGTTTTGGGGCATATCCTGTCGCGGGCGCTAGGCCTACCCACACAAGTGAGATACCATTTTTATCGGGAGACTTGGGGGAGCGCTGGATGGAAGGAAATTTGTGGCTCCTCTCAGATTCCAGAACTTTCTGTCACCGAAATGTGAGGAAAATGCGTTTTTTTAGCCAAAAATTGAGGTTTGCAAAGGATTCTGGGTAACAGAACCTGGTCAGAGCCCCACAATTCACCCCATCTTGGATTCCCCTAGGTCTCTAGTTCTCAAAAATGCACAGGTTTGGTAGGTTTCCCGAGGTGCCGGCTGAGCTAGAGGACAAAATCTACAGGTAGGCACTTTGCAAAAAACAGCTCTGTTTTCTTTAAAAAAAATGGGATGTGTCCACGTTGTGTTTTGGGGCGTTCCCTGTCGCGGCCGCTAGGCCTACCCACACAAGTGAGGTACCATTTTTATCGGGAGACTTGGGGGAGCGCTGGATGGAAGGAAATCTGTGGCTCCTCTCATTTTCTAGAACTTTCGGTCACCGAAATGTGAGGAAAATGCGTTTTTTTAGCCAAAAATTGAGGTTTGCAAAGGATTCTGGGTAACAGAACCTGGTCAGAGCCCCACAAGTCACCCCATCTTGGATTCCCCTAGGTCTCTAGTTTTGAAAAATGCACAGGTTGGGTAGGTTTCCCTAGGTGCCGGCTGAGCTAGAGACCAAAACCTACAGGTAGACACTTTGCAAAAAACAGCTCTGTTTTCTTTCAAAAAATGGGATGTGTCCACGTTGTGTTTTGGGGTGTCTACTGTCGCGGCCGCTAGGCCTACCCACACAAGTGAGATATAAATTTTATCGGGAGACTTGGGGGAACGCTGGGTGGAAGGAAATTTGTTGCTCCTCTCAGATTCCAGAACTTTCTGTCACCGAAATGTGAGGAAAATGCATTTTTTTAGCCAAAATGTGAGGTTTGCAAAGGATTCTGGGTAACAGGACCTGGTCAGAGCCCCACAAGTCACCCCATCTTCGATTCCCCTAGGTCTCTAGTTTTCAAAAATGCACAGGTTTGTTAGGTTTCCCGAGGTGCCGGCTGAGCTAGAGGCCAAAATCTACAGGTAGACACTTTGCAAAAAACAGCTCTGTCTTCTTTAAAAAAATGGGATGTGTCCACGTTGTGTTTTGGGGTGTATGTTGTCGCGGCCGCTAGGCCTACCCACACAAGTGAGGTATCATTTTTATCGTTTTATAGTTTTATCATTTTTATCGGGAGACTTCGGGGAACGCTGGGTGGAAGGAAATTTGTGGCTCCTCTCAGATTCCAGAACTTTCTGTCACCGAAATGTAAGGAAAATGCATTTTTTTAGCAAAAATTTGAGGTTTGCAAAGGATTCTGGGTAACAGAACCTGGTCAGAGCCCCACATGTCACCCCATCTTGGATTCCACTAGGTCTCTAGTTTTAAAAAATGCACAGGTTTGGTAGGTTTCCCTAGGTGCCAGCTGAGTTAGAGGCCAAAATCTACAGGTAGGCACTTTGCAAAAAACAGCTCTGTTTTCTTTAAAAAAAATGGGATGTGTTCACGTTGTGTTTTGGGGCATATCCTGTCGCGGGCGCTAGGCCTACCCACACAAGTGAGATACCATTTTTATCGGGAGACTTGGGGGAGTGCTGGATGGAAGGAAATTTGTGGCTCCTCTCAGATTCCAGAACTTTCTGTCACCGAAATGTGAGGAAAATGCTTTTTTTTAGCCAAAAATTGAGGTTTGCAAAGGATTCTGGGTAACAGAACCTGGTCAGAGCCCCACAATTCACCCCATCTTGGATTCCCCTAGGTCTCTAGTTCTCAAAAATGCACAGGTTTGGTAGGTTTCCCGAGGTGCCGGCTGAGCTAGAGGACAAAATCTACAGGTAGGCACTTTGCAAAAAACAGCTCTGTTTTCTTTAAAAAAATGGGATGTGTCCACGTTGTGTTTTGGGGCATATCCTGTCGCGGGCGCTAGGCCTACCCACACAAGTGAGGTATCATTTTTATTGGGAGACTTGGGGGAACGCTGGGTGAAAGGAAATTTGTGGCTCCTCTCAGATTCCAGAACTTTCTGTCACAGAAATGTGAGGATAATTGTTGTTTTAGCCAAAATTTGAGGTTTGCAAAGGATTCTGGGTAACAGAACCTGGTCACAGCCCCACAAGTCACCCCATCTTGGATTCCCCTAGGTCTCTAGTTTTAAAAAATGCACAGGTTTGGTAGGTTTCCCTTGGTGCCGGCTGAGCTAGAGGCCAAAATCTACAGGTAGGCACTTTGCAAAAAACAGCTCTGCTTTCTTTAAAAAAAATGGGATGTGTGCACGTTGTGTTTTGGGGTGTGTCTTGTCGCGGCCGCTAGGCCTACCCACACAAGTGAGGTATCATTTTTATCGGGAGACTTGGGGGAACGCTGGGTGGAAGGAAATTTGTGGCTCCTCTCAGATTCCAGAACTTTCTGTCACCGAAATGTGAGGAAAATGCATTTTTTAAGCCAAAAATTGAGGTTTGCAAAGGATTCTGGGTAACAGAACCAGGTCAGAGCCCCACAAGTCACCCCATCTTGGATTCCCCTAGGTCTCTAGTTTTAAAAAAAAATGCACCGGTTTGGTAGGTTTCCCTAGGTGCCGGCTGAGCTAGAGGCCAAAATCTACAGGTAGGCACTTTGCAAAAAACCGCTCTGTTTTCTTTCAAAAAATGGGATGTGTCCACGTTGTGTTTTTGGGTGTGTTCTGTCGCTGCCGCTAGGCCTACCCACACAAGTGAGGTATCATTTTTATCAGGAGACTTGGGGGAACGGTGGGTGGAAGGAAATTTGTGGCTCCTCTCAGATTCCAGAACATTCTGTCACCAAAATGTGAGGAAAATGCGTTTTTTTAGCCAAAATTTGAGGTTTGCAAAGGATTCTGGGTAACAGAACCTGGTCAGAGCCCCACAAGTCACCCCATCTTGGATTCCCCTAGGTCTCTAGTTTTAAAAAATGCACAGGTTTGGTAGGTTTCCCTAGGTGCCGGCTGAGCTAGAGGCCAAAATCTACAGGTAGACACTTTGCAAAAAACAGCTCTGTTTACTTTCAAAAAATGGGATGTGTCCACGTTGTGTTTTGGGGTGTATCTTGTCGCGGCCGCTAGGCCTACCCACACAAGTGAGGTATCATTTTTATCGTTTTATAGTTTTATCATTTTTATCGGGAGACTTGGGGGAATGCTGGGTGGAAGGAAATTTGTGGCTCCTCTCAGATTCCAGAACTTTCTGTCACAGAAATGTGAGGAAAATGCGTTTTTTTTGCCAAAATTTGAGGTTTGCAAAGGATTCTGGGTAACAGGACCTGGTCAGAGCCCCACAAGTCACCCCATCTTGGATTCCACTAGGTCTCTAGTTTTCAAAAATGCACAGGTTTGGTAGGTTTCCCTAAGTGCCGGCTGAGCTAGAGGCCAAAATCTACAGGTAGGCACTTTGCAAAAAACAGCTCTGTTTTCTTTCAAAAAATGGGATGTGTCCACGGTGTGTTTTGGGGCATATCCTGTCGCGGGCGCTAGGCCTACCCACACAAGTGAGATACCATTTTTATCGGGAGACTTGGGGGAGTGCTGGATGGAAGGAAATTTGTGGCTCCTCTCAGATTCCAGAACTTTCTGTCACCGAAATGTGAGGAAAATGCTTTTTTTTAGCCAAAAATTGAGGTTTGCAAAGGATTCTGGGTAACAGAACCTGGTCAGAGCCCCACAATTCACCCCATCTTGGATTCCCCTAGGTCTCTAGTTCTCAAAAATGCACAGGTTTGGTAGGTTTCCCGAGGTGCCGGCTGAGCTAGAGGACAAAATCTACAGGTAGGCACTTTGCAAAAAACAGCTCTGTTTTCTTTAAAAAAATGGGATGTGTCCACGTTGTGTTTTGGGGCATATCCTGTCGCGGGCGCTAGGCCTACCCACACAAGTGAGGTATCATTTTTATTGGGAGACTTGGGGGAACGCTGGGTGAAAGGAAATTTGTGGCTCCTCTCAGATTCCAGAACTTTCTGTCACAGAAATGTGAGGATAATTGTTGTTTTAGCCAAAATTTGAGGTTTGCAAAGGATTCTGGGTAACAGAACCTGGTCACAGCCCCACAAGTCACCCCATCTTGGATTCCCCTAGGTCTCTAGTTTTAAAAAATGCACAGGTTTGGTAGGTTTCCCTTGGTGCCGGCTGAGCTAGAGGCCAAAATCTACAGGTAGGCACTTTGCAAAAAACAGCTCTGCTTTCTTTAAAAAAAATGGGATGTGTGCACGTTGTGTTTTGGGGTGTGTCTTGTCGCGGCCGCTAGGCCTACCCACACAAGTGAGGTATCATTTTTATCGGGAGACTTGGGGGAACGCTGGGTGGAAGGAAATTTGTGGCTCCTCTCAGATTCCAGAACTTTCTGTCACCGAAATGTGAGGAAAATGCATTTTTTAAGCCAAAAATTGAGGTTTGCAAAGGATTCTGGGTAACAGAACCAGGTCAGAGCCCCACAAGTCACCCCATCTTGGATTCCCCTAGGTCTCTAGTTTTAAAAAAAAATGCACCGGTTTGGTAGGTTTCCCTAGGTGCCGGCTGAGCTAGAGGCCAAAATCTACAGGTAGGCACTTTGCAAAAAACCGCTCTGTTTTCTTTCAAAAAATGGGATGTGTCCACGTTGTGTTTTTGGGTGTGTTCTGTCGCTGCCGCTAGGCCTACCCACACAAGTGAGGTATCATTTTTATCAGGAGACTTGGGGGAACGGTGGGTGGAAGGAAATTTGTGGCTCCTCTCAGATTCCAGAACATTCTGTCACCAAAATGTGAGGAAAATGCGTTTTTTTAGCCAAAATTTGAGGTTTGCAAAGGATTCTGGGTAACAGAACCTGGTCAGAGCCCCACAAGTCACCCCATCTTGGATTCCCCTAGGTCTCTAGTTTTAAAAAATGCACAGGTTTGGTAGGTTTCCCTAGGTGCCGGCTGAGCTAGAGGCCAAAATCTACAGGTAGACACTTTGCAAAAAACAGCTCTGTTTACTTTCAAAAAATGGGATGTGTCCACGTTGTGTTTTGGGGTGTATCTTGTCGCGGCCGCTAGGCCTACCCACACAAGTGAGGTATCATTTTTATCGTTTTATAGTTTTATCATTTTTATCGGGAGACTTGGGGGAATGCTGGGTGGAAGGAAATTTGTGGCTCCTCTCAGATTCCAGAACTTTCTGTCACAGAAATGTGAGGAAAATGCGTTTTTTTTGCCAAAATTTGAGGTTTGCAAAGGATTCTGGGTAACAGGACCTGGTCAGAGCCCCACAAGTCACCCCATCTTGGATTCCACTAGGTCTCTAGTTTTCAAAAATGCACAGGTTTGGTAGGTTTCCCTAAGTGCCGGCTGAGCTAGAGGCCAAAATCTACAGGTAGGCACTTTGCAAAAAACAGCTCTGTTTTCTTTCAAAAAATGGGATGTGTCCACGGTGTGTTTTGGGGCGTTTCCTGTTGCGGCCGCTAGGCCTACCCACACAAGTGAGGTATCATTTTTATCGGGAGACTTGGGGGGACGCTGGGTGGAAGGAAATTTGTGGCTCCTCTCAGATTCCAGAACTTTCTGTCACCGAAATGTGAGGAAAATGCGTTTTATTAGCCAAAATTTGAGGTTTGCAAAGGATTCTGGTTAACAGAACCTGGTCAGAGCCCCACAAGTCACCCCATCTTGGATTCCCCTAGGTCTCTAGTTCTCAAAAATGCACAGGTTTGGTAGGTTTCCCGAGGTACCGGCTGCGCTAGAGGCCAAAATCTACAGGTAGGCACTTTGCAAAAAACAGCTCTGTTTTCTTTCAAAAAAGTGCTGTCCACGTTGTGTTTTGGGGTGTTTCTTGTCGCGGCCGCTAGGCCTACCCACACAAGTGAGGTATCATTTTTATCGGAAGACTTGGGGGAACGCTGGGTGGAAGGAAATTTGTGGTTCCTCTCAGATTCCAGAACTTTCTGTCACCGAAATGTGAGGAAAATGCGTTTTCTTTAGCCAAAAATTGAAGTTTGCAAAGGATTCTGGGTAACAGGACCTGGTCAGAGCCCCACAAGTCACCCCATCTTGGATTCCCCTAGGTCTCTAGTTTTCAAAAACGCACAGGTTTGGTAGGTTTCCCGAAGTGCCGGCTGAGCTAGAGGCCAAAATCTACAGGTAGGCACTTTGGAAAAACAGCTCTGTTTTCTTTAAAAAAATGGGATGTGTCCACGTTGTGTTTTGGGGTGTCTCCTGTCGCGGCCACTAGGCCTACCCACACAAGTGAGGTATCATTTTTATTGGGAGACTTGGGGGAACGCTGGGTGGAAGGAAATTTGTGGCTCCTCTCAGATTCCAGAACTTTCTGTCACCGAAATGTGAGGAAAATTGTTTTTTTAGCCAAAATTTGAGGTTTGCAAAGGATTCTGGGTAATAGAACCTGGTCACAGCCCCACAAGTCACCCCATCTTGGATTCCCCTAGGTCTCTAGTTCTCAAAAATGCACAGGTTTGGTAGGTTTCCCGAGGTGCCGGCTGAGGTAGAGGCCAAAATCTACAGGTAGGCACTTTGCAAAAAACAGCTCTGTTTTCTTTAAAAAAATGGGATGTGTCCACGTTGTGTTTTGGGGCGTCTTGTGTCGTGGCCGTTAGGCCTACCCACAGAAGTGAGGTATCATTTTTATCGGGAGACTTGGGGGAACGCTGGGTGGAAGGAAATTTGTGGCTCCTCTCAGATTCCAAAACTTTCTGTCACCGAAATGTGAGGAAAATGCGTTTTTTTTAGCCAATAATTGAAGTTTGCCAAGGATTCTGGGTAACAGGACCTGGTCAGAGCCCCACAAGTCACACCATCTTGGATTCCCCTAGGTCTCTAGTTTTCAAAAATGCACAGGTTTGGTAGGTTTCCCGAGGTGCCGGCTGAGCTAGAGGCCAAAATCTACAGGTAGACACTTTGCAAAAAACAGCTCTGTTTTCTTTCAAAAAATGGGATGTGTCCACGTTGTGTTTTGTGGTGTATCCTGTCGCGGCCGCTAGTCCTACCCACACAAGTGAGGTATCATTTTTATCGTTTTATAGTTTTATCATTTTTATCGGGAGACTTGGGGGAACGCTGGGTAGAAGGAAATTTGTGGCTCCTCTCAGATTCCAGAACTTTCTGTCACCGAAATGAAAGGAAAATGCAATTTTTTAGCCAAAATTTGAGGTTTGCAAAGGATTCTGGGTAACAGAACCTGGTCAGAGCCCCACATGTCACCCCATCTTGGATTCCACTAGGTCTCTAGTTTTAAAAAATGCACAGGTTTGGTAGGTTTCCCTAGGTGCCGGCTGAGCTAGAGGCCAAAATCTACAGGTAGGCACTTTGCAAAAAAACAGCTCTGTTTTCTGTGATGTGTTCATGTTGTGTTTTGGGGCATATCCTGTCGCGGGCGCTAGGCCTACCCACACAAGTGAGATACCATTTTTATCGGGAGACTTGGGGGAGCGCTGGATGGAAGGAAATTTGTGGCTCCACTCAGATTCCAGAACTTTCTGTCACCGAAATGTGAGGGAAATGCGTTTTTTTAGCCAAAAATTGAGGTTTGCAAAGGATTCTGGGTAACAGAACCTGGTCAGAGCCCCACAATTCACCCCATCTTGGATTCCCCTAGGTCTCTAGTTCTCACAAATGCACAGGTTTGGTAGGTTTCCCGAGGTGCCGGCTGAGCTAGAGGCCAAAATCTACAGGTAGACACTTTGCAAAAAACAGCTCTGTTTTCTTTAAAAAAATGGGATGTGTCCACGTTGTGTTTTGGGGCGTCTCCTGTCACGGCCGTTAGGCCTACCCACACAAGTGAGGTATCATTTTTATCGGGAGACTTGGGGGAACGCTGGGTGGAAGGAAATTTGTGGTTCCTCTCAGATTCCAGAACTTTCTGTCACCGAAATATGTGGAAAATGCGTTTTGTTAGCCAAAAATTGAGGTTTGCAAAGGATTCTGGGTAACAGAACCTGGTCAGAGCCCCACAAGTCACCCCATCTTGGATTCCCCTAGGTCTCTAGTTCTCAAAAATGCACAGGTTTGGTAGGTTTCCCGAGGTGCCGGCTGAGCTAGAGGCCAAAATCTACAGGTAGGCACTTTGCAAAAAACAGCTCTGTTTTCTTTCAAAAAATGGGATGTGTCCACGTTGTGTTTTGGGGCGACTCCTGTCGCGGCCGCTAGGCCTACCCACACAAGTGAGGTATCATATTTATTGGGAGACTTGGGGGAACGCTGGGTGGAAGGAAATTTGTGGCTCCTCCCAGATTCCAGAACTTTCTGTCACCGAAATGTGAGGAAAATGCGTTTGTGTAGACAAAAATTGAGGTTTGCAAAGGATTCTGGGTAACAGAACCTGGTCAGAACCCCTCAAGTCACCCTATCTTGGATTCCCCTAGGTCTCTAGGTTTAAAAAATGCACAGGTTTGGTAGGTTTCCCTAGGTGCCGGCTGAGCTAGAGGCGACATTCTACAGGTAGGCACTTGGCAAAAAAACAGCTCTGTTTTCTGTGATGTGTCCACGTTGTGTTTTGGGGCATATCCTGTCGCGGGCGCTAGGCCTACCCACACAAGTGAGGTACCATTTTTATCGGGAGACTTGGGGGAGCGCTGGATGGAAGGAAATCTGTGGCTCCTCTCATTTTCCAGAACTTTCGGTCACCGAAATGTGAGGAAAATGCGTTTTTTTGGCAAAAAATTGAGGTTTGCAAAGGATTCTGGGTAACAGAACCTGGTCAGAGCCCCACAAGTCACCCCATCTTGGATTCCCCTAGGTCTCTAGTTCTCAAAAATGCACAGGTTTGGTAGGTTTCCCGAGGTGCCGGCTGAGCTAGAGGCCAAAATCTACAGGTAGGCACTTTGCAAAAAACAGCTCTGTTTTCTTTAAAAAAATGGGATGTGTCCACGTTGTGTTTTGGGGTGCGTCCTGTCGCGGCCGCTAGGCCTACCCACACAAGTGAGGTATCATTTTTATCGGGAGACTTGGGGGAACGCTGGGTGGAAGGAAATTTGTGGCTCCTCTCAGATTCCAGAACTTTCTGTCACCAAAATGTGAGGAAAATGTGTTTTTTTAGCCAAAAATTGAGGTTTGCAAAGGATTCTGGCTAACAGAACCTGGTCAGAGCCCCACAAGTCACTCCATCTTGGATTCCCCTAGGTCTCTAATTTTCAAAAATGCACAGGTTCTGTAGGTTTCCCTAAGTGCTGGCTGAACTAGAGGCCAAAATCTACAGGTAGGCACTTTGCAAAAAACAGCTCTGTTTTCTGTGATGTGTCCACGTTGTGTTTTGGGGCATATCCTGTCGCGGGCGCTAGGCCTACCCACACAAGTGAGGTACCATTTTTATCGGGAGACTTGGGGGAGCGCTGGATGGAAGGAAATTTGTGGCTCCTCTCAGATTCCAGAACTTTCTGTCACCAAAATGTGAGGAAAATGCGTTATCTTTAGCCAAAAATTGAAGTTTGCAAAGGATTCTGGGTAACAGGACCTGGTCAGAGCCCCACAAGTCACCCCATCTTGGATTCCCCTAGGTCTCTAGTTTTCAAAAACGCACAGGTTTGGTAGGTTTCCCGAAGTGCCGGCTGAGCTAGAGGCCAAAATCTACAGGTAGGCACTTTGCAAAAAACAGCTCTGTTTTCTTTCAAAAAATGGGATGTGTCCACGTTGTGTTTTGGGGTGTGTCATGTCGCGGCCGCTAGGCCTACCCACACAAGTGAGGTATAATTTTTATCAGGAGACTTGGGGGAACGGTGGGTGGAAGGAAATTTGTGGCTCCTCTCAGATTCCAGAACTTTCTGTCACAGAAATGTGAGGAAAATGCTTTTTTTTTTGCCAAAATTTGAGGTTTGCAAAGGATTCCGGGTAACAGGACCTGGTCAGAGCCCCACAAGTCACCCCATCTTGGATTCCACTAGGTCTCTAGTTTTCAAAAATGCACAGGTTTGGTAGGTTTCCCTAAGTGCCAGCTGAACTAGAGGCCAAAATCTACAGGTAGGCACTTTGCAAAAAACAGCTCTGTTTTCTGTGATGTGTCCACGTTGTGTTTTGGGGCATATCCTGTCGCGGGCGCTAGGCCTAGGTTTGGTAGGTTTCCCTAGGTGCCGGCTGAGCTAGAGGCCAAAATCTACAGGTAGGCACTTTGCAAAAAACAGCTCTGTTTTCTTTCAAAAAATGGGATGTGTCCACGTTGTGTTTTGGGGTGCGTCCTGTCGCGCCGCTAGGCCTACCCGCACAAGTGAGGTATCATTTTTATCGGGAGACTTGGGGGAACGCTGGGTGGAAGGAACTTTGTGGCTCCCATCAGATTCCAGAACTTTCTGTCACCGAAATGTGAGGAAAATGCGTTTTTTTTTGCCAAAATTTGAAGTTTGCAAAGGATTCTGGGTAACAGGACCTGGTCAGAGCCCCACAAGTCACCCCATCTTGGATTCCACTAGGTCTCTAGTTTTCAAAAATGCACAGGTTTGGTAGGTTTCTCTAAGTGCTGGCTGAACTAGAGGCCAAAATCTACAGGTAGGCACTTTGCAAAAAACAGCTCTGTTTTCTGTGATGTGTCCACGTTGTGTTTTGGGGCATATCCTGTCGCGGGCGCTAGGCCTACCCACACAAGTGAGGTACCATTTTTATCGGGAGACTTGGGGGAGCGCTGGATGGAAGGAAATTTGTGGCTCCTCTCAGATTCCAGAACTTTCTGTCACCGAAATGTGAGGAAAATGTGTTTTCTTTAGCCAAAAATTGAAGTTTGCAAAGGATTCTGGGTAACAGGACCTGGTCAGAGCCCCACAACTCACCCCATTTTGGATTCCACTAGGTCTCTAGTTTTCAAAAATGCACAGGTTTGGTAGGTTTCCCTAAGTGCCAGCTGAACTAGAGGACAAAATCTACAGGTAGGCACTTTGCAAAAAACAGCTCTGTTTTCTGTGATGTGTCCACGTTGTGTTTTGGGGCATATCCTGTCGCGGGCGCTAGGCCTACCCACACAAGTGAGGTACCATTTTTATCGGGAGACTTGGGGGAGCGCTGGATGGAAGGAAATTTGTGGCTCCTCTCAGATTCCAGAACTTTCTGTCACCGAAATGTGAGGAAAATGCGTTTTCTTTAGCCAAAAATTGAAGTTTGCAAAGGATTCTGGGTAACAGGACCTGGTCAGAGCCCCACAAGTCACCCCATCTTGGATTCCCCTAGGTCTCTAGTTTTCAAAAACGCACAGGTTTGGTAGGTTTCCCGAAGTGCCGGCTGAGCTAGAGGCCAAAATCTACAGGTAGGCACTTTGCAAAAAACAGCTCTGTTTTCTTTCAAAAAATGGGATGTGTCCACGTTGTGTTTTGGGGCGTCTCCTGTCACGGCCACTAGGCCTACCCACACAAGTGAGGTATCATTTTTATCGGGAGACTTGGGGGAACGCTGGGTGGAAGGAAATTTGTGGCTCCTCTCAGATTCCAGAACTTTCTGTCACCGAAATGTGAGGAAAATTGTTTTTTTAGCCAAAATTTGAGGTTTGAAAAGGATTCTGGGTAATAGAACCTGGTCACAGCCCCACAAGTCACCCCATCTTGGATTCCCCTAGGTCTCTAGTTTTAAAAAATGCACAGGTTTGTTAGGTTTCCCTAGGTGCCGGCTGAGCTAGAGGCCAAAATCTACAGGTAGACACTTAGCAAAAAACAGCTCTGTTTTCTTTCAAAAAATGGGATGTGTCCACGTTGTGCTTTGGGGTGTCTCCTGTCGCGGCCGCTAGGCCTACCCACACAAGTGAGATATAATTTTCATCGGGAGACTTGGGGGAACGCTGGTTGGAAGGAAATTTGTGGCTCCTCTCAGATTCCAGAACTTTCTGTCACCGAAATGTGAGGAAAATGCGTTTCTTTAGCCAAAAATTGAGGTTTGCAAAGGATTCTGGGTAACAGAACCTGGTCAGAGCCCCACAAGTCATCCCATCTTGGATTCCCCTAGGTCTCTAGTTCTCAAAAATGCACAGGTTTGGTAGGTTTCCCTTGGTGCCGGCTGAGCTAGAGGCCAAAATCTACAGGTAGGCACTTTGCAAAAATAGCTCTGTTTTCTTTCAAAAAATGGGATGTGTCCACGTTGTGTTTTTGGGCGTTTCCTGTCGCGGCCGCTAGGCCTACCCACACATGTGAGGTATCATTTTTATCAGGAGACTTGGGGGAACGCTGCGTGGAAGGAAATTTGTGGCTCCTCTCAGATTCCAGAACTTTCTGTCACCGAAATGTGAGGAAAATGTGTTTTCTTTAGCCAAAAATTGAAGTTTGCAAAGGATTCTGGGTAACAGGACCTGGTCAGAGCCCCACAAGTCACCCCATCTTGGATTCCCCTAGGTCTCTAGTTTTCAAAAACGCACAGGTTTGGTAGGTTTCCCGAAGTGCCGGCTGAGCTAGAGGCCAATATCTACAGGTAGGCACTTTGCAAAAATAGCTCTGTTTTCTTTTAAAAAATGGGATGTGTCCATGTTGTGTTTTGGGGTGTCTCCTGTCGCGGCCGCTAGGCCTACCCACACAAGTGAGGTACAATTTTTATCGGGAGACTTGGGGGAACGCTGGTTGGAAGGAAATTTGTGGCTCCTCTCAGATTCCAGAACTTTCTGTCACCGAAATGTGAGGAAAATTGTTGTTTTAGCCAAAATTTGTGGTTTGCAAAGGATTCTGGGTAACAGAACCTGGTCACAGCCCCACGAGTCACCCCATCTTGGATTTCCCTAGGTCTCTAGTTCCCAAAAATGCACAGGTTTGGTAGGTTTCCCTTGGTGCCGACTGAGCTAGAGGCCAAAATCTACAGGTAGACACTTTGCAAAAAACAGCTCTGTTTTCTTTCAAAAAATGGGATGTGTCCACGTTGTGTTTTGGGGTGTGTCCTGTCGCGGCCGCTAGGCTTACCCACACAAGTGAGATATAATTTTTATCGGGAGACTTGGGGAAACGCTGGTTGGAAGGAAATTTGTGGCTCCTCTCAGATTCCAGAACTTTCTGTCACCAAAATGTGAGGAAAATGCGTTTCTTTAGCCAAAAATTGAGGTTTGCAAAGGATTCTGGGTAACAGAACCTGGTCAGAGCCCCACAAGTCACCCCATCTTGGATTCCCCTAGGTCTCTAGTTCTCAAAAATGCACAGGTTTGGTAGGTTTCCCTTGGTGCCGGCTGAGCTAGAGGCCAAAATCTACAGGTACGCACTTTGCAAAAAAACAGCTCTGTTTTCTTTCAAAAAATGGGATGTGTCCACGTTGTGTTTTTGGGTGTTTCCTGTCGCGGCCGCTAGGCCTACCCACACAAGTGAGGTATCAATTTTATTAGGAGACTTGGGGGAACGGTGGGTGGAAGGAAATTTGTGGCTCCTCTCAGATTCCAGAACTTTCTGTCACCGAAATGTGAGGAAAATTGTTTTTTTAGCCAAAATTTGAGGTTTGCAAAGGATTCTGGGTAACAGAACCTGGTCAGAGCCCCACAAGTCACCCCATCATGGATTCCCCTAGGTCTCTAGTTTTCAAAAATGCACAGGTTTGGTAGGTTTCCCGAGGAGCCGGCTGAGCTAGAGGCCAAAATCTACAGGTAGACACTTTGCAAAAAACAGCTCTGTTTTCTTTCAAAAAATGGGATGTGTCCACGTTGTGTTTTGGGGTGGATGTTGTCGCGGCCGCTAGGCCTACCCACACAAGTGAGGTATCATTTTTATCGTTTTATAGTTTTATCATTTTTATCGGGAGACTTGGGTGAACGCTGGGTGGAAGGAAATTTGTGGCTCCTCTCAGATTCCAGAACTTTCTGTCACCGAAATGTTAGGAAAATGCATTTTTTTAGCCAAAATTTGAGGTTTGCAAAGGATTCTGGGTAACAGAACCTGGTCAGAGCCCCACATGTCACCCCATCTTGGATTCCACTAGGTCTCTAGTTTTAAAAAATGCACAGGTTTGGTAGGTTTCCCTAGTTGCCGGCTGAGTTAGAGGCCAAAATCTACAGGTAGGCACTTTGCAAAAAAACAGCTCTGTTTTCTGTTATGTGTTCCCGTTGTGTTTTGGGGCATATCCTGTTACGGGCGCTAGGCCTACCCACACAAGTGAGATACCATTTTTATCGGGAGACTTGGGGGAGCGCTGGATGGAAGGAAATTTGTGGCTCCTCTCAGATTCCTGAACTTTCTGTCACCGAAATGTGAGGAAAATGCGTTTTTTTAGCCAAAAATTGAGGTTTGCAAAGGATTCTGGGTAACAGAACCTGGTCAGAGCCCCACAATTCACCCCATCTTGGATTCCCCTAGGTCTGTAGTTCTCAAAAATGCACAGGTTTGGTAGGTTTCCCGAGGTGCCGGCTGAGCTAGAGGCCAAAATCTACAGGTAGGCACTTTGCAAAAAACAGCTCTGTTTTCTTTAAAAAAATGGGATGTGTCCACGTTGTGTTTTGGGGTGTCTTATGTCGCGGCCGCTAGGCCTACCCACACAAGTGAGGTACCATTTTTATCGGGAGACTTGGGGGAGCGCTTGATGGAAGAAAATCTGTGGCTCCTCTCATTTTCCAGAACTTTCGGTCACCGAAATGTGAGGAAAATGCGTTTTTTTAGCCAAAAATTGAGGTTTGCAAAGGATTCTGGGTAACAGAACCTGGTCAGAGCCCCACAAGTCACCCCATCTTGGATTCCCCTAGGTCTCTAGTTTTTAAAAATGCACAGGTTGGGTAGGTTTCCCTAGGTGCCGGCTGAGCTAGAGACCAAAACCTACAGGTAGACACTTTGCAAAAAACAGCTCTGTTTTCTTTCAAAAAATGGGATGTGTCCACGTTGTGTTTTGGGGTGTCTACTGTCGCAGCCGCTAGGCCTACCCACACAAGTGAGATATAAATTTTATCGGGAGACTTGGGGGAACGCTGGGTGGAAGGAAATTCGTTGCTCCTCTCAGATTCCAGAACTTTCTGTCACCAAAATGTGAGGAAAATGCATTTTTTTAGCCAAAATGTGAGGTTTGCAAAGGATTCTGGGTAACAGGACCTGGTCAGAGCCCCACAAGTCACCCCATCTTGGATTCCCCTAGGTCTCTAGTTTTCAAAAATGCACAGGTTTGGTAGGTTTCCCGAGGTGCCGGCTGAGCTAGAGGCCAAAATCTACAGGTAGACACTTTGCAAAAAACAGCTCTGTTTTCTTTAAAAAAATGGGATGTGTCCACGTTGTGTTTTGGGGTGTATGTTGTCGCGGCCGCTAGGCCTACCCACACAAGTGAGGTATCATTTTTATCGTTTTATAGTTTTATCATTTTTATCGGGAGACTTGGGGGAACGCTGGGTGGAAGGAAATTTGTGGCTCCTCTCAGATTCCAGAACTTTCTGTCACCGAAATGTAAGGAAAATGCATTTTTTTAGCCAAAATTTGAGGTTTGCAAAGGATTCTGGGTAACAGAACCTGGTCAGAGCCCCACATGTCACCCCATCTTGGATTCCACTAGGTCTCTAGTTTTAAAAAATGCACAGGTTTGGTAGGTTTCCCTAGGTGCCAGCTGAGTTAGAGGCCAAAATCTACAGGTAGGCACTTTGCAAAAAACAGCTCTGTTTTCTTTAAAAAAAAATGGGATGTGTTCACGTTGTGTTTTGGGGCATATCCTGTCGCGGGCGCTAGGCCTACCCACACAAGTGAGATACCATTTTTATCGGGAGACTTGGGGGAGCGCTGGATGGAAGGAAATTTATGGCTCCTCTCAGATTCCAGAACTTTCTGTCACCGAAATGTGAGGAAAATGCGTTTTTTTAGCCAAAAATTGAGGTTTGCAAAGGATTCTGGGTAACAGAACCTGGTCAGAGCCCCACAATTCACCCCATCTTGGATTCCCCTAGGTCTCTAGTTCTCAAAAATGCACAGGTTTGGTAGGTTTCCCGAGGTGCCGGCTGAGCTAGAGGACAAAATCTACAGGTAGGCACTTTGCAAAAAACAGCTCTGTTTTCTTTAAAAAAAATGGGATGTGTCCACGTTGTGTTTTGGGGCGTTCCCTGTCGCGGCCGCTAGGCCTACCCACACAAGTGAGGTACCATTTTTATCGGGAGACTTGGGGGAGCGCTGGATGGAAGGAAATCTGTGGCTCCTCTCATTTTCTAGAACTTTCGGTCACCGAAATGTGAGGAAAATGCGTTTTTTTAGCCAAAAATTGAGGTTTGCAAAGGATTCTGGGTAACAGAACCTGGTCAGAGCCCCACAAGTCACCCCATCTTGGATTCCCCTAGGTCTCTAGTTTTGAAAAATGCACAGGTTGGGTAGGTTTCCCTAGGTGCCGGCTGAGCTAGAGACCAAAACCTACAGGTAGACACTTTGCAAAAAACAGCTCTGTTTTCTTTCAAAAAATGGGATGTGTCCACGTTGTGTTTTGGGGTGTCTACTGTCGCGGCCGCTAGGCCTACCCACACAAGTGAGATATAAATTTTATCGGGAGACTTGGGGGAACGCTGGGTGGAAGGAAATTTGTTGCTCCTCTCAGATTCCAGAACTTTCTGTCACCGAAATGTGAGGAAAATGCATTTTTTTAGCCAAAATGTGAGGTTTGCAAAGGATTCTGGGTAACAGGACCTGGTCAGAGCCCCACAAGTCACCCCATCTTCGATTCCCCTAGGTCTCTAGTTTTCAAAAATGCACAGGTTTGGTAGGTTTCCCGAGGTGCCGGCTGAGCTAGAGGCCAAAATCTACAGGTAGACACTTTGCAAAAAACAGCTCTGTCTTCTTTAAAAAAATGGGATGTGTCCACGTTGTGTTTTGGGGTGTATGTTGTCGCGGCCGCTAGGCCTACCCACACAAGTGAGGTATCATTTTTATCGTTTTATAGTTTTATCATTTTTATCGGGAGACTTCGGGGAACGCTGGGTGGAAGGAAATTTGTGGCTCCTCTCAGATTCCAGAACTTTCTGTCACCGAAATGTAAGGAAAATGCATTTTTTTAGCAAAAATTTGAGGTTTGCAAAGGATTCTGGGTAACAGAACCTGGTCAGAGCCCCACATGTCACCCCATCTTGGATTCCACTAGGTCTCTAGTTTTAAAAAATGCACAGGTTTGGTAGGTTTCCCGAGGTGCCAGCTGAGTTAGAGGCCAAAATCTACAGGTAGGCACTTTGCAAAAAACAGCTCTGTTTTCTTTAAAAAAAATGGGATGTGTTCACGTTGTGTTTTGGGGCATATCCTGTCGCGGGCGCTAGGCCTACCCACACAAGTGAGATACCATTTTTATCGGGAGACTTGGGGGAGCGCTGGATGGAAGGAAATTTGTGGCTGCTCTCAGATTCCAGAACTTTCTGTCACCGAAATGTGAGGAAAATGCTTTTTTTTAGCAAAAAATTGAGGTTTGCAAAGGATTCTGGGTAACAGAACCTGGTCAGAGCCCCACAATTCACCCCATCTTGGATTCCCCTAGGTCTCTAGTTCTCAAAAATGCACAGGTTTGGTAGGTTTCCCGAGGTGCCGGCTGAGCTAGAGGACAAAATCTACAGGTAGGCACTTTGCAAAAAACAGCTCTGTTTTCTTTAAAAAAATGGGATGTGTCCACGTTGTGTTTTGGGGCATATCCTGTCGCGGGCGCTAGGCCTACCCACACAAGTGAGGTATCATTTTTATTGGGAGACTTGGGGGAACGCTGGGTGAAAGGAAATTTGTGGCTCCTCTCAGATTCCAGAACTTTCTGTCACAGAAATGTGAGGATAATTGTTGTTTTAGCCAAAATTTGAGGTTTGCAAAGGATTCTGGGTAACAGAACCTGGTCACAGCCCCACAAGTCACCCCATCTTGGATTCCCCTAGGTCTCTAGTTTTAAAAAATGCACAGGTTTGGTAGGTTTCCCTTGGTGCCGGCTGAGCTAGAGGCCAAAATCTACAGGTAGGCACTTTGCAAAAAACAGCTCTGCTTTCTTTAAAAAAAATGGGATGTGTGCACGTTGTGTTTTGGGGTGTGTCTTGTCGCGGCCGCTAGGCCTACCCACACAAGTGAGGTATCATTTTTATCGGGAGACTTGGGGGAACGCTGGGTGGAAGGAAATTTGTGGCTCTTCTCAGATTCCAGAACTTTCTGTCACCGAAATGTGAGGAAAATGCATTTTTTAAGCCAAAAATTGAGGTTTGCAAAGGATTCTGGGTAACAGAACCAGGTCAGAGCCCCACAAGTCACCCCATCTTGGATTCCCCTAGGTCTCTAGTTTTAAAAAAAAATGCACCGGTTTGGTAGGTTTCCCTAGGTGCCGGCTGAGCTAGAGGCCAAAATCTACAGGTAGGCACTTTGCAAAAAACAGCTCTGTTTTCTTTCAAAAAATGGGATGTGTCCACGTTGTGTTTTTGGGTGTGTCCTGTCGCTGCCGCTAGGCCTACCCACACAAGTGAGGTATCATTTTTATCAGGAGACTTGGGGGGAACGGTGGGTGGAAGGAAATTTGTGGCTCCTCTCAGATTCCAGAACATTCTGTCACCAAAATGTGAGGAAAATGCGTTTTTTTAGCCAAAATTTGAGGTTTGCAAAGGATTCTGGGTAACAGAACCTGGTCAGAGCCCCACAAGTCACCCCATCTTGGATTCCCCTAGGTCTCTAGTTTTAAAAAATGCACAGGTTTGGTAGGTTTCCCTAGGTGCCGGCTGAGCTAGAGGCCAAAATCTACAGGTAGACACTTTGCAAAAAACAGCTCTGTTTACTTTCAAAAAATGGGATGTGTCCACGTTGTGTTTTGGGGTGTATCTTGTCGCGGCCGCTAGGCCTACCCACACAAGTGAGGTATCATTTTTATAGTTTTATAGTTTTATCATTTTTATCGGGAGACTTGGGGGAATGCTGGGTGGAAGGAAATTTGTGGCTCCTCTCAGATTCCAGAACTTTCTGTCACAGAAATGTGAGGAAAATGCGTTTTGTTTGCCAAAATTTGAGGTTTGCAAAGGATTCTGGGTAACAGGACCTGGTCAGAGCCCCACAAGTCACCCCATCTTGGATTCCACTAGGTCTCTAGTTTTCAAAAATGCACAGGTTTGGTAGGTTTCCCTAAGTGCCGGCTGAGCTAGAGGCCAAAATCTACAGGTAGGCACTTTGCAAAAAACAGCTCTGTTTTCTTTCAAAAAATGGGATGTGTCCACGGTGTGTTTTGGGGCGTTTCCTGTTGCGGCCGCTAGGCCTACCCACACAAGTGAGGTATCATTTTTATCGGGAGACTTGGGGGGACGCTGGGTGGAAGGAAATTTGTGGCTCCTCTCAGATTCCAGAACTTTCTGTCACCGAAATGTGAGGAAAATGCGTTTTATTAGCCAAAATTTGAGGTTTGCAAAGGATTCTGGTTAACAGAACCTGGTCAGAGCCCCACAAGTCACCCCATCTTGGATTCCCCTAGGTCTCTAGTTCTCAAAAATGCACAGGTTTGGTAGGTTTCCCGAGGTACCGGCTGCGCTAGAGGCCAAAATCTACAGGTAGGCACTTTGCAAAAAACAGCTCTGTTTTCTTTCAAAAAAGTGCTGTCCACGTTGTGTTTTGGGGTGTTTCTTGTCGCGGCCGCTAGGCCTACCCACACAAGTGAGGTATCATTTTTATCGGAAGACTTGGGGGAACGCTGGGTGGAAGGAAATTTGTGGTTCCTCTCAGATTCCAGAACTTTCTGTCACCGAAATGTGAGGAAAATGCGTTTTCTTTAGCCAAAAATTGAAGTTTGCAAAGGATTCTGGGTAACAGGACCTGGTCAGAGCCCCACAAGTCACCCCATCTTGGATTCCCCTAGGTCTCTAGTTTTCAAAAACGCACAGGTTTGGTAGGTTTCCCGAAGTGCCGGCTGAGCTAGAGGCCAAAATCTACAGGTAGGCACTTTGGAAAAACAGCTCTGTTTTCTTTAAAAAAATGGGATGTGTCCACGTTGTGTTTTGGGGTGTCTCCTGTCGCGGCCACTAGGCCTACCCACACAAGTGAGGTATCATTTTTATTGGGAGACTTGGGGGAACGCTGGGTGGAAGGAAATTTGTGGCTCCTCTCAGATTCCAGAACTTTCTGTCACCGAAATGTGAGGAAAATTGTTTTTTTAGCCAAAATTTGAGGTTTGCAAAGGATTCTGGGTAATAGAACCTGGTCACAGCCCCACAAGTCACCCCATCTTGGATTCCCCTAGGTCTCTAGTTCTCAAAAATGCACAGGTTTGGTAGGTTTCCCGAGGTGCCGGCTGAGGTAGAGGCCAAAATCTACAGGTAGGCACTTTGCAAAAAACAGCTCTGTTTTCTTTAAAAAAATGGGATGTGTCCACGTTGTGTTTTGGGGCGTCTTGTGTCGTGGCCGTTAGGCCTACCCACAGAAGTGAGGTATCATTTTTATCGGGAGACTTGGGGGAACGCTGGGTGGAAGGAAATTTGTGGCTCCTCTCAGATTCCAAAACTTTCTGTCACCGAAATGTGAGGAAAATGCGTTTTTTTTAGCCAATAATTGAAGTTTGCCAAGGATTCTGGGTAACAGGACCTGGTCAGAGCCCCACAATTCACCCCATCTTGGATTCCCCTAGGTCTCTAGTTCTCAAAAATGCACAGGTTTGGTAGGTTTCCCGAGGTGCCGGCTGAGCTAGAGGACAAAATCTACAGGTAGGCACTTTGCAAAAAACAGCTCTGTTTTCTTTAAAAAAATGGGATGTGTCCACGTTGTGTTTTGGGGCATATCCTGTCGCGGGCGCTAGGCCTACCCACACAAGTGAGGTATCATTTTTATTGGGAGACTTGGGGGAACGCTGGGTGAAAGGAAATTTGTGGCTCCTCTCAGATTCCAGAACTTTCTGTCACAGAAATGTGAGGATAATTGTTGTTTTAGCCAAAATTTGAGGTTTGCAAAGGATTCTGGGTAACAGAACCTGGTCACAGCCCCACAAGTCACCCCATCTTGGATTCCCCTAGGTCTCTAGTTTTAAAAAATGCACAGGTTTGGTAGGTTTCCCTTGGTGCCGGCTGAGCTAGAGGCCAAAATCTACAGGTAGGCACTTTGCAAAAAACAGCTCTGCTTTCTTTAAAAAAAATGGGATGTGTGCACGTTGTGTTTTGGGGTGTGACTTGTCGCGGCCGCTAGGCCTACCCACACAAGTGAGGTATCATTTTTATCGGGAGACTTGGGGGAACGCTGGGTGGAAGGAAATGTGTGGCTCCTCTCAGATTCCAGAACTTTCTGTCACCGAAATGTGAGGAAAATGCATTTTTTAAGCCAAAAATTGAGGTTTGCAAAGGATTCTGGGTAACAGAACCAGGTCAGAGCCCCACAAGTCACCCCATCTTGGATTCCCCTAGGTCTCTAGTTTTAAAAAAAAATGCACCGGTTTGGTAGGTTTCCCTAGGTGCCGGCTGAGCTAGAGGCCAAAATCTACAGGTAGGCACTATGCAAAAAACAGCTCTGTTTTCTTTCAAAAAATGGGATGTGTCCACGTTGTGTTTTTGGGTGTGTCCTGTCGCTGCCGCTAGGCCTACCCACACAAGTGAGGTATCATTTTTATCAGGAGACTTGGGGGAACGGTGGGTGGAAGGAAATTTGTGGCTCCTCTCAGATTCCAGAACATTCTGTCACCAAAATGTGAGGAAAATGCGTTTTTTTAGCCAAAATTTGAGGTTTGCAAAGGATTCTGGGTAACAGAACCTGGTCAGAGCCCCACAAGTCACCCCATCTTGGATTCCCCTAGGTCTCTAGTTTTAAAAAATGCACAGGTTTGGTAGGTTTCCCTAGGTGCCGGCTGAGCTAGAGGCCAAAATCTACAGGTAGACACTTTGCAAAAAACAGCTCTGTTTACTTTCAAAAAATGGGATGTGTCCACGTTGTGTTTTGGGGTGTATCTTGTCGCGGCCGCTAGGCCTACCCACACAAGTGAGGTATCATTTTTATAGTTTTATAGTTTTATCATTTTTATCGGGAGACTTGGGGGAATGCTGGGTGGAAGGAAATTTGTGGCTCCTCTCAGATTCCAGAACTTTCTGTCACAGAAATGTGAGGAAAATGCGTTTTGTTTGCCAAAATTTGAGGTTTGCAAAGGATTCTGGGTAACAGGACCTGGTCAGAGCCCCACAAGTCACCCCATCTTGGATTCCACTAGGTCTCTAGTTTTCAAAAATGCACAGGTTTGGTAGGTTTCCCTAAGTGCCGGCTGAGCTAGAGGCCAAAATCTACAGGTAGGCACTTTGCAAAAAACAGCTCTGTTTTCTTTCAAAAAATGGGATGTGTCCACGGTGTGTTTTGGGGCGTTTCCTGTTGCGGCCGCTAGGCCTACCCACACAAGTGAGGTATCATTTTTATCGGGAGACTTGGGGGGACGCTGGGTGGAAGGAAATTTGTGGCTCCTCTCAGATTCCAGAACTTTCTGTCACCGAAATGTGAGGAAAATGCGTTTTATTAGCCAAAATTTGAGGTTTGCAAAGGATTCTGGTTAACAGAACCTGGTCAGAGCCCCACAAGTCACCCCATCTTGGATTCCCCTAGGTCTCTAGTTCTCAAAAATGCACAGGTTTGGTAGGTTTCCCGAGGTACCGGCTGCGCTAGAGGCCAAAATCTACAGGTAGGCACTTTGCAAAAAACAGCTCTGTTTTCTTTCAAAAAAGTGCTGTCCACGTTGTGTTTTGGGGTGTTTCTTGTCGCGGCCGCTAGGCCTACCCACACAAGTGAGGTATCATTTTTATCGGAAGACTTGGGGGAACGCTGGGTGGAAGGAAATTTGTGGTTCCTCTCAGATTCCAGAACTTTCTGTCACCGAAATGTGAGGAAAATGCGTTTTCTTTAGCCAAAAATTGAAGTTTGCAAAGGATTCTGGGTAACAGGACCTGGTCAGAGCCCCACAAGTCACCCCATCTTGGATTCCCCTAGGTCTCTAGTTTTCAAAAACGCACAGGTTTGGTAGGTTTCCCGAAGTGCCGGCTGAGCTAGAGGCCAAAATCTACAGGTAGGCACTTTGGAAAAACAGCTCTGTTTTCTTTAAAAAAATGGGATGTGTCCACGTTGTGTTTTGGGGTGTCTCCTGTCGCGGCCACTAGGCCTACCCACACAAGTGAGGTATCATTTTTATTGGGAGACTTGGGGGAACGCTGGGTGGAAGGAAATTTGTGGCTCCTCTCAGATTCCAGAACTTTCTGTCACCGAAATGTGAGGAAAATTGTTTTTTTAGCCAAAATTTGAGGTTTGCAAAGGATTCTGGGTAATAGAACCTGGTCACAGCCCCACAAGTCACCCCATCTTGGATTCCCCTAGGTCTCTAGTTCTCAAAAATGCACAGGTTTGGTAGGTTTCCCGAGGTGCCGGCTGAGGTAGAGGCCAAAATCTACAGGTAGGCACTTTGCAAAAAACAGCTCTGTTTTCTTTAAAAAAATGGGATGTGTCCACGTTGTGTTTTGGGGCGTCTTGTGTCGTGGCCGTTAGGCCTACCCACAGAAGTGAGGTATCATTTTTATCGGGAGACTTGGGGGAACGCTGGGTGGAAGGAAATTTGTGGCTCCTCTCAGATTCCAAAACTTTCTGTCACCGAAATGTGAGGAAAATGCGTTTTTTTTAGCCAATAATTGAAGTTTGCCAAGGATTCTGGGTAACAGGACCTGGTCAGAGCCCCACAAGTCACACCATCTTGGATTCCCCTAGGTCTCTAGTTTTCAAAAATGCACAGGTTTGGTAGGTTTCCCGAGGTGCCGGCTGAGCTAGAGGCCAAAATCTACAGGTAGACACTTTGCAAAAAACAGCTCTGTTTTCTTTCAAAAAATGGGATGTGTCCACGTTGTGTTTTGTGGTGTATCCTGTCGCGGCCGCTAGTCCTACCCACACAAGTGAGGTATCATTTTTATCGTTTTATAGTTTTATCATTTTTATCGGGAGACTTGGGGGAACGCTGGGTAGAAGGAAATGTGTGGCTCCTCTCAGATTCCAGAACTTTCTGTCACCGAAATGAAAGGAAAATGCAATTTTTTAGCCAAAATTTGAGGTTTGCAAAGGATTCTGGGTAACAGAACCTGGTCAGAGCCCCACATGTCACCCCATCTTGGATTCCACTAGGTCTCTAGTTTTAAAAAATGCACAGGTTTGGTAGGTTTCCCTAGGTGCCGGCTGAGCTAGAGGCCAAAATCTACAGGTAGGCACTTTGCAAAAAAACAGCTCTGTTTTCTGTGATGTGTTCATGTTGTGTTTTGGGGCATATCCTGTCGCGGGCGCTAGGCCTACCCACACAAGTGAGATACCATTTTTATCGGGAGACTTGGGGGAGCGCTGGATGGAAGGAAATTTGTGGCTCCTCTCAGATTCCAGAACTTTCTGTCACCGAAATGTGAGGGAAATGCGTTTTTTTTAGCCAAAAATTGAGGTTTGCAAAGGATTCTGGGTAACAGAACCTGGTCAGAGCCCCACAATTCACCCCATCTTGGATTCCCCTAGGTCTCTAGTTCTCAAAAATGCACAGGTTTGGTAGGTTTCCCGAGGTGCCGGCTGAGCTAGAGGCCAAAATCTACAGGTAGACACTTTGCAAAAAACAGCTCTGTTTTCTTTAAAAAAATGGGATGTGTTCACGTTGTGTTTTGGGGCGTCTCCTGTCACGGCCGTTAGGCCTACCCACACAAGTGAGGTATCATTTTTATCGGGAGACTTGGGGGAACGCTGGGTGGAAGGAAATTTGTGGTTCCTCTCAGATTCCAGAACTTTCTGTCACCGAAATATGAGGAAAATGCGTTTTGTTAGCCAAAAATTGAGGTTTGCAAAGGATTCTGGGTAACAGAACCTGGTCAGAGCCCCACAAGTCACCCCATCTTGGATTCCCCTAGGTCTCTAGTTCTCAAAAATGCACAGGTTTGGTAGGTTTCCCGAGGTGCCGGCTGAGCTAGAGGCCAAAATCTACAGGTAGGCACTTTGCAAAAAACAGCTCTGTTTTCTTTCAAAAAATGGGATGTGTCCACGTTGTGTTTTGGGGCGACTCCTGTCGCGGCCGCTAGGCCTACCCACACAAGTGAGGTATCATATTTATTGGGAGACTTGGGGGAACGCTGGGTGGAAGGAAATTTGTGGCTCCTCCCAGATTCCAGAACTTTCTGTCACCGAAATGTGAGGAAAATGCGTTTGTGTAGACAAAAATTGAGGTTTGCAAAGGATTCTGGGTAACAGAACCTGGTCAGAACCCCTCAAGTCACCCTATCTTGGATTCCCCTAGGTCTCTAGGTTTAAAAAATGCACAGGTTTGGTAGGTTTCCCTAGGTGCCGGCTGAGCTAGAGGCGACATTCTACAGGTAGGCACTTGGCAAAAAAACAGCTCTGTTTTCTGTGATGTGTCCACGTTGTGTTTTGGGGCATATCCTGTCGCGGGCGCTAGGCCTACCCACACAAGTGAGGTACCATTTTTATCGGGAGACTTGGGGGAGCGCTGGATGGAAGGAAATCTGTGGCTCCTCTCATTTTCCAGAACTTTCGGTCACCGAAATGTGAGGAAAATGCGTTTTTTTGGCAAAAAATTGAGGTTTGCAAAGGATTCTGGGTAACAGAACCTGGTCAGAGCCCCACAAGTCACCCCATCTTGGATTCCCCTAGGTCTCTAGTTCTCAAAAATGCACAGGTTTGGTAGGTTTCCCGAGGTGCCGGCTGAGCTAGAGGCCAAAATCTACAGGTAGGCACTTTGCAAAAAACAGCTCTGTTTTCTTTAAAAAAATGGGATGTGTCCACGTTGTGTTTTGGGGTGCGTCCTGTCGCGGCCGCTAGGCCTACCCACACAAGTGAGGTATCATTTTTATCGGGAGACTTGGGGGAACGCTGGGTGGAAGGAAATTTGTGGCTCCTCTCAGATTCCAGAACTTTCTGTCACCAAAATGTGAGGAAAATGTGTTTTTTTAGCCAAAAATTGAGGTTTGCAAAGGATTCTGGCTAACAGAACCTGGTCAGAGCCCCACAAGTCACTCCATCTTGGATTCCCCTAGGTCTCTAATTTTCAAAAATGCACAGGTTCGGTAGGTTTCCCTAAGTGCTGGCTGAACTAGAGGCCAAAATCTACAGGTAGGCACTTTGCAAAAAACAGCTCTGTTTTCTGTGATGTGTCCACGTTGTGTTTTGGGGCATATCCTGTCGCGGGCGCTAGGCCTACCCACACAAGTGAGGTACCATTTTTATCGGGAGACTTGGGGGAGCGCTGGATGGAAGGAAATTTGTGGCTCCTCTCAGATTCCAGAACTTTCTGTCACCGAAATGTGAGGAAAATGCGTTATCTTTAGCCAAAAATTGAAGTTTGCAAAGGATTCTGGGTAACAGGACCTGGTCAGAGCCCCACAAGTCACCCCATCTTGGATTCCCCTAGGTCTCTAGTTTTCAAAAACGCACAGGTTTGGTAGGTTTCCCGAAGTGCCGGCTGAGCTAGAGGCCAAAATCTACAGGTAGGCACTTTGCAAAAAACAGCTCTGTTTTCTTTCAAAAAATGGGATGTGTCCACGTTGTGTTTTGGGGTGTGTCATGTCGCGGCCGCTAGGCCTACCCACACAAGTGAGGTATAATTTTTATCAGGAGACTTGGGGGAACGGTGGGTGGAAGGAAATTTGTGGCTCCTCTCAGATTCCAGAACTTTCTGTCACAGAAATGTGAGGAAAATGCTTTTTTTTTGGCCAAAATTTGAGGTTTGCAAAGGATTCCGGGTAACAGGACCTGGTCAGAGCCCCACAAGTCACCCCATCTTGGATTCCACTAGGTCTCTAGTTTTCAAAAATGCACAGGTTTGGTAGGTTTCCCTAAGTGCCAGCTGAACTAGAGGCCAAAATCTACAGGTAGGCACTTTGCAAAAAACAGCTCTGTTTTCTGTGATGTGTCCACGTTGTGTTTTGGGGCATATCCTGTCGCGGGCGCTAGGCCTAGGTTTGGTAGGTTTCCCTAGGTGCCGGCTGAGCTAGAGGCCAAAATCTACAGGTAGGCACTTTGCAAAAAACAGCTCTGTTTTCTTTCAAAAAATGGGATGTGTCCATGTTGTGTTTTGGGGTGCGTCCTGTCGCGCCGCTAGGCCTACCCGCACAAGTGAGGTATCATTTTTATCGGGAGACTTGGGGGAACGCTGGGTGGAAGGAACTTTGTGGCTCCCATCAGATTCCAGAACTTTCTGTCACCGAAATGTGAGGAAAATGCATTTTTTTTGCCAAAATTTGAAGTTTGCAAAGGATTCTGGGTAACAGGACCTGGTCAGAGCCCCACAAGTCACCCCATCTTGGATTCCACTAGGTCTCTAGTTTTCAAAAATGCACAGGTTTGGTAGGTTTCTCTAAGTGCTGGCTGAACTAGAGGCCAAAATCTACAGGTAGGCACTTTGCAAAAAACAGCTCTGTTTTCTGTGATGTGTCCACGTTGTGTTTTGGGGCATATCCTGTCACGGGCGCTAGGCCTACCCACACAAGTGAGGTACCATTTTTATCGGGAGACTTGGGGGAGCGCTGGATGGAAGGAAATTTGTGGCTCCTCTCAGATTCCAGAACTTTCTGTCACCGAAATGTGAGGAAAATGTGTTTTCTTTAGCCAAAAATTGAAGTTTGCAAAGGATTCTGGGTAACAGGACCTGGTCAGAGCCCCACAACTCACCCCATTTTGGATTCCACTAGGTCTCTAGTTTTCAAAAATGCACAGGTTTGGTAGGTTTCCCTAAGTGCCAGCTGAACTAGAGGACAAAATCTACAGGTAGGCACTTTGCAAAAAACAGCTCTGTTTTCTGTGATGTGTCCACGTTGTGTTTTGGGGCATATCCTGTCGCGGGCGCTAGGCCTAGGTTTGGTAGGTTTCCCTAGGTGCCGGCTGAGCTAGAGGCCAAAATCTACAGGTAGGCACTTTGCAAAAAACAGCTCTGTTTTCTTTCAAAAAATGGGATGTGTCCATGTTGTGTTTTGGGGTGACACTGTCGCGGCCGCTAGGCCTACCCACACAAGTGAGGTACAATTTTTATCGGGAGACTTGGGGGAGCGCTGGATGGAAGGAAATTTGTGGCTCCTCTCAGATTCCAGAACTTTCTGTCACCGAAATGTGAGGAAAATGCGTTTTCTTTAGCCAAAAATTGAAGTTTGCAAAGGATTCTGGGTAACAGGACCTTGTCAGAGCCCCACAAGTCACCCCATCTTGGATTCCCCTAGGTCTCTAGTTTTCAAAAACGCACAGGTTTGGTAGGTTTCCCGAAGTGCCGGCTGAGCTAGAGGCCAAAATCTACAGGTAGGCACTTTGCAAAAAACAGCTCTGTTTTCTTTCAAAAAATGGGATGTGTCCACGTTGTGTTTTGGGGCATCTCCTGTCACGGCCACTAGGCCTACCCACACAAGTGAGGTATCATTTTTATCGGGAGACTTGGGGGAACGGTGGGTGGAAGGAAATTTGTGGCTCCTCTCAGATTCCAGAACTTTCTGTCACAGAAATGTGAGGAAAATGCGTTTTTTATGCCAAAATTTGAGGTTTGCAAAGGATTCTGGGTAACAGGACCCCGTCAGAGCCCCACAAGTCACCATATCTTGGATTCCACTAGGTCTCTAGTTTTCAAAAATGCACAGGTTTGGTAGGTTTCCCTAAGTGCCAGCTGAACTAGAGGCCAAAATCTACAGGTAGGCACTTTGCAAAAAACAGCTCTGTTTTCTGTGATGTGTCCACGTTGTGTTTTGGGGCATATCCTGTCGCGGGCGCTAGGCCTACCCACACAAGTGAGGTACCATTTTTATCGGGAGACTTGGGGGAGCGCTGGATGGAAGGAAATTTGTGGCTCCTCTCAGATTCCAGAACTTTCTGTCACCGAAATGTGAGGAAAATGCGTTTTCTTTAGCCAAAAATTGAAGTTTGCAAAGGATTCTGGGTAACAGGACCTGGTCAGAGCCCCACAAGTCACCCCATCTTGGATTCCCCTAGGTCTCTAGTTTTCAAAAACGCACAGGTTTGGTAGGTTTCCCGAAGTGCCGGCTGAGCTAGAGGCCAAAATCTACAGGTAGGCACTTTGCAAAAAACAGCTCTGTTTTCTTTCAAAAAATGGGATGTGTCCACGTTGTGTTTTGGGGCGTCTCCTGTCACGGCCACTAGGCCTACCCACACAAGTGAGGTATCATTTTTATCGGGAGACTTGGGGGAACGCTGGGTGGAAGGAAATTTGTGGCTCCTCTCAGATTCCAGAACTTTCTGTCACCGAAATGTGAGGAAAATTGTTTTTTAGCCAAAATTTGAGGTTTGAAAAGGATTCTGGGTAATAGAACCTGGTCACAGCCCCACAAGTCACCCCATCTTGGATTCCCCTAGGTCTCTAGTTTTAAAAAATGCACAGGTTTGTTAGGTTTCCCTAGGTGCCGGCTGAGCTAGAGGCCAAAATCTACAGGTAGACACTTTGCAAAAAACAGCTCTGTTTTCTTTCAAAAAATGGGATGTGTCCACGTTGTGCTTTGGGGTGTCTCCTGTCGCGGCCGCTAGGCCTACCCACACAAGTGAGATATAATTTTCATCGGGAGACTTGGGGGAACGCTGGTTGGAAGGAAATTTGTGGCTCCTCTCAGATTCCAGAACTTTCTGTCACCGAAATGTGAGGAAAATGCGTTTCTTTAGCCAAAAATTGAGGTTTGCAAAGGATTCTGGGTAACAGAACCTGGTCAGAGCCCCACAAGTCATCCCATCTTGGATTCCCCTAGGTCTCTAGTTCTCAAAAATGCACAGGTTTGGTAGGTTTCCCTTGGTGCCGGCTGAGCTAGAGGCCAAAATCTACAGGTAGGCACTTTGCAAAAATAGCTCTGTTTTCTTTCAAAAAATGGGATGTGTCCACGTTGTGTTTTGGGGCGTTTCCTGTCGCGGCCGCTAGGCCTACCCACACATGTGAGGTATCATTTTTATCAGGAGACTTGGGGGAACGCTGCGTGGAAGGAAATTTGTGGCTCCTCTCAGATTCCAGAACTTTCTGTCACCGAAATGTGAGGAAAATGTGTTTTCTTTAGCCAAAAATTGAAGTTTGCAAAGGATTCTGGGTAACAGGACCTGGTCAGAGCCCCACAAGTCACCCCATCTTGGATTCCCCTAGGTCTCTAGTTTTCAAAAACGCACAGGTTTGGTAGGTTTCCCGAAGTGCCGGCTGAGCTAGAGGCCAATATCTACAGGTAGGCACTTTGCAAAAATAGCTCTGTTTTCTTTAAAAAAATGGGATGTGTCCATGTTGTGTTTTGGGGTGTCTCCTGTCGCGGCCGCTAGGCCTACCCACACAAGTGAGGTACAATTTTTATCGGGAGACTTGGGGGAACGCTGGTTGGAAGGAAATTTGTGGCTCCTCTCAGATTCCAGAACTTTCTGTCACCGAAATGTGAGGAAAATTGTTGTTTTAGCCAAAATTTGTGGTTTGCAAAGGATTCTGGGTAACAGAACCTGGTCACAGCCCCACGAGTCACCCCATCTTGGATTTCCCTAGGTCTCTAGTTCTCAAAAATGCACAGGTTTGGTAGGTTTCCCTTGGTGCCGACTGAGCTAGAGGCCAAAATCTACAGGTAGACACTTTGCAAAAAACAGCTCTGTTTTCTTTCAAAAAATGGGATGTGTCCACGTTGTGTTTTGGGGTGTGTCCTGTCGCGGCCGCTAGGCTTACCCACACAAGTGAGATATAATTTTTATCGGGAGACTTGGGGAAACGCTGGTTGGAAGGAAATTTGTGGCTCCTCTCAGATTCCAGAACTTTCTGTCACCAAAATGTGAGGAAAATGCGTTTCTTTAGCCAAAAATTGAGGTTTGCAAAGGATTCTGGGTAACAGAACCTGGTCAGAGCCCCACAAGTCACCCCATCTTGGATTCCCCTAGGTCTCTAGTTCTCAAAAATGCACAGGTTTGGTAGGTTTCCCTTGGTGCCGGCTGAGCTAGAGGCCAAAATCTACAGGTACGCACTTTGCAAAAAAACAGCTCTGTTTTCTTTCAAAAAATGGGATGTGTCCACGTTGTGTTTTTGGGCGTTTCCTGTCGCGGCCGCTAGGCCTACCCACACAAGTGAGGTATCAATTTTATTAGGAGACTTGGGGGAACGGTGGGTGGAAGGAAATTTGTGGCTCCTCTCAGATTCCAGAACTTTCTGTCACCGAAATGTGAGGAAAATTGTTTTTTTAGCCAAAATTTGAGGTTTGCAAAGGATTCTGGGTAACAGAACCTGGTCAGAGCCCCACAAGTCACCCCATCATGGATTCCCCTAGGTCTCTAGTTTTCAAAAATGCACAGGTTTGGTAGGTTTCCCGAGGAGCCGGCTGAGCTAGAGGCCAAAATCTACAGGTAGGCACTTTGCAAAAAACAGCTCTGTTTTCTTTCAAAAAATGGGATGTGTCCACGTTGTGTTTTGGGGTGGATGTTGTCGCGGCCGCTAGGCCTACCCACACAAGTGAGGTATCATTTTTATCGTTTTATAGTTTTATCATTTTTATCGGGAGACTTGGGTGAACGCTGGGTGGAAGGAAATTTGTGGCTCCTCTCAGATTCCAGAACTTTCTGTCACCGAAATGTTAGGAAAATGCATTTTTTTAGCCAAAATTTGAGGTTTGCAAAGGATTCTGGGTAACAGAACCTGGTCAGAGCCCCACATGTCACCCCATCTTGGATTCCACTAGGTCTCTAGTTTTAAAAAATGCACAGGTTTGGTAGGTTTCCCTAGTTGCCGGCTGAGTTAGAGGCCAAAATCTACAGGTAGGCACTTTGCAAAAAAACAGCTCTGTTTTCTGTTATGTGTTCCCGTTGTGTTTTGGGGCATATCCTGTTACGGGCGCTAGGCCTACCCACACAAGTGAGATACCATTTTTATCGGGAGACTTGGGGGAGCGCTGGATGGAAGGAAATTTGTGGCTCCTCTCAGATTCCAGAACTTTCTGTCACCGAAATGTGAGGAAAATGCGTTTTTTTAGCCAAAAATTGAGGTTTGCAAAGGATTCTGGGTAACAGAACCTGGTCAGAGCCCCACAATTCACCCCATCTTGGATTCCCCTAGGTCTCTAGTTCTCAAAAATGCACAGGTTTGGTAGGTTTCCCGAGGTGCCGGCTGAGCTAGAGGCCAAAATCTACAGGTAGGCACTTTGCAAAAAACAGCTCTGTTTTCTTTAAAAAAATGGGATGTGTCCACGTTGTGTTTTGGGGTGTCTTCTGTCGCGGCCGCTAGGCCTACCCACACAAGTGAGGTACCATTTTTATCGGGAGACTTGGGGGAGCGCTTGATGGAAGAAAATCTGTGGCTCCTCTCATTTTCCAGAACTTTCGGTCACCGAAATGTGAGGAAAATGCGTTTTTTTAGCCAAAAATTGAGGTTTGCAAAGGATTCTGGGTAACAGAACCTGGTCAGAGCCCCACAAGTCACCCCATCTTGGATTCCCCTAGGTCTCTAGTTTTTAAAAATGCACAGGTTGGGTAGGTTTCCCTAGGTGCCGGCTGAGCTAGAGACCAAAACCTACAGGTAGACACTTTGCAAAAAACAGCTCTGTTTTCTTTCAAAAAATGGGATGTGTCCACGTTGTGTTTTGGGGTGTGTACTGTCGCGGCCGCTAGGCCTACCCACACAAGTGAGATATAAATTTTATCGGGAGACTTGGGGGAACGCTGGGTGGAAGGAAATTCGTTGCTCCTCTCAGATTCCAGAACTTTCTGTCACCAAAATGTGAGGAAAATGCATTTTTTTAGCCAAAATGTGAGGTTTGCAAAGGATTCTGGGTAACAGGACCTGGTCAGAGCCCCACAAGTCACCCCATCTTGGATTCCCCTAGGTCTCTAGTTTTCAAAAATGCACAGGTTTGGTAGGTTTCCCGAGGTGCCGGCTGAGCTAGAGGCCAAAATCTACAGGTAGACACTTTGCAAAAAACAGCTCTGTTTTCTTTAAAAAAATGGGATGTGTCCACGTTGTGTTTTGGGGTGTATGTTGTCGCGGCCGCTAGGCCTACCCACACAAGTGAGGTATCATTTTTATCGTTTTATAGTTTTATCATTTTTATCGGGAGACTTGGGGGAACGCTGGGTGGAAGGAAATTTGTGGCTCCTCTCAGATTCCAGAACTTTCTGTCACCGAAATGTAAGGAAAATGCATTTTTTTAGCCAAAATTTGAGGTTTGCAAAGGATTCTGGGTAACAGAACCTGGTCAGAGCCCCACATGTCACCCCATCTTGGATTCCACTAGGTCTCTAGTTTTAAAAAATGCACAGGTTTGGTAGGTTTCCCTAGGTGCCAGCTGAGTTAGAGGCCAAAATCTACAGGTAGGCACTTTGCAAAAAACAGCTCTGTTTTCTTTAAAAAAAAATGGGATGTGTTCACGTTGTGTTTTGGGGCATATCCTGTCGCGGGCGCTAGGCCTACCCACACAAGTGAGATACCATTTTTATCGGGAGACTTGGGGGAGCGCTGGATGGAAGGAAATTTGTGGCTCCTCTCAGATTCCAGAACTTTCTGTCACCGAAATGTGAGGAAAATGCGTTTTTTTAGCCAAAAATTGAGGTTTGCAAAGGATTCTGGGTAACAGAACCTGGTCAGAGCCCCACAATTCACCCCATCTTGGATTCCCCTAGGTCTCTAGTTCTCAAAAATGCACAGGTTTGGTAGGTTTCCCGAGGTGCCGGCTGAGCTAGAGATCAAAATCTACAGGTAGGCACTTTGCAAAAAACAGCTCTGTTTTCTTTAAAAAAAATGGGATGTGTCCACGTTGTGTTTTGGGGCGTTCCCTGTCGCGGCCGCTAGGCCTACCCACACAAGTGAGGTACCATTTTTATCGGGAGACTTGGGGGAGCGCTGGATGGAAGGAAATCTGTGGCTCCTCTCATTTTCTAGAACTTTCGGTCACCGAAATGTGAGGAAAATGCGTTTTTTTAGCCAAAAATTGAGGTTTGCAAAGGATTCTGGGTAACAGAACCTGGTCAGAGCCCCACAAGTCACCCCATCTTGGATTCCCCTAGGTCTCTAGTTTTGAAAAATGCACAGGTTGGGTAGGTTTCCCTAGGTGCCGGCTGAGCTAGAGACCAAAACCTACAGGTAGACACTTTGCAAAAAACAGCTCTGTTTTCTTTCAAAAAATGGGATGTGTCCACGTTGTGTTTTGGGCTGTCTACTGTCGCGGCCGCTAGGCCTACCCACACAAGTGAGATATACATTTTATCGGGAGACTTGGGGGAACGCTGGGTGGAAGGAAATTTGTTGCTCCTCTCAGATTCCAGAACTTTCTGTCACCGAAATGTGAGGAAAATGCATTTTTTTAGCCAAAATGTGAGGTTTGCAAAGGATTCTGGGTAACAGGACCTGGTCAGAGCCCCACAAGTCACCCCATCTTCGATTCCCCTAGGTCTCTAGTTTTCAAAAATGCACAGGTTTGGTAGGTTTCCCGAGGTGCCGGCTGAGCTAGAGGCCAAAATCTACAGGTAGACACTTTGCAAAAAACAGCTCTGTCTTCTTTAAAAAAATGGGATGCGTCCACGTTGTGTTTTGGGGTGTATGTTGTCGCGGCCGCTAGGCCTACCCACACAAGTGAGGTATCATTTTTATCGTTTTATAGTTTTATCATTTTTATCGGGAGACTTCGGGGAACGCTGGGTGGAAGGAAATTTGTGGCTCCTCTCAGATTCCAGAACTTTCTGTCACCGAAATGTAAGGAAAATGCATTTTTTTAGCAAAAATTTGAGGTTTGCAAAGGATTCTGGGTAACAGAACCTGGTCAGAGCCCCACATGTCACCCCATCTTGGATTCCACTAGGTCTCTAGTTTTAAAAAATGCACAGGTTTGGTAGGTTTCCCTAGGTGCCAGCTGAGTTAGAGGCCAAAATCTACAGGTAGGCACTTTGCAAAAAACAGCTCTGTTTTCTTTAAAAAAAATGGGATGTGTTCACGTTGTGTTTTGGGGCATATCCTGTCGCGGGCGCTAGGCCTACCCACACAAGTGAGATACCATTTTTATCGGGAGACTTGGGGGAGCGCTGGATGGAAGGAAATTTGTGGCTCCTCTCAGATTCCAGAACTTTCTGTCACCGAAATGTGAGGAAAATGCTTTTTTTTAGCCAAAAATTGAGGTTTGCAAAGGATTCTGGGTAACAGAACCTGGTCAGAGCCCCACAATTCACCCCATCTTGGATTCCCCTAGGTCTCTAGTTCTCAAAAATGCACAGGTTTGGTAGGTTTCCCGAGGTGCCGGCTGAGCTAGAGGACAAAATCTACAGGTAGGCACTTTGCAAAAAACAGCTCTGTTTTCTTTAAAAAAATGGGATGTGTCCACGTTGTGTTTTGGGGCATATCCTGTCGCGGGCGCTAGGCCTACCCACACAAGTGAGGTATCATTTTTATTGGGAGACTTGGGGGAACGCTGGGTGAAAGGAAATTTGTGGCTCCTCTCAGATTCCAGAACTTTCTGTCACAGAAATGTGAGGATAATTGTTGTTTTAGCCAAAATTTGAGGTTTGCAAAGGATTCTGGGTAACAGAACCTGGTCACAGCCCCACAAGTCACCCCATCTTGGATTCCCCTAGGTCTCTAGTTTTAAAAAATGCACAGGTTTGGTAGGTTTCCCTTGGTGCCGGCTGAGCTAGAGGCCAAAATCTACAGGTAGGCACTTTGCAAAAAACAGCTCTGCTTTCTTTAAAAAAAATGGGATGTGTGCACGTTGTGTTTTGGGGTGTGTCTTGTCGCGGCCGCTAGGCCTACCCACACAAGTGAGGTATCATTTTTATCGGGAGACTTGGGGGAACGCTGGGTGGAAGGAAATTTGTGGCTCCTCTCAGATTCCAGAACTTTCTGTCACCGAAATGTGAGGAAAATGCATTTTTTAAGCCAAAAATTGAGGTTTGCAAAGGATTCCGGGTAACAGAACCAGGTCAGAGCCCCACAAGTCACCCCATCTTGGATTCCCCTAGGTCTCTAGTTTTAAAAAAAAATGCACCGGTTTGGTAGGTTTCCCTAGGTGCCGGCTGAGCTAGAGGCCAAAATCTACAGGTAGGCACTTTGCAAAAAACAGCTCTGTTTTCTTTCAAAAAATGGGATGTGTCCACGTTGTGTTTTTGGGTGTGTCCTGTCGCTGCCGCTAGGCCTACCCACACAAGTGAGGTATCATTTTTATCAGGAGACTTGGGGGAACGGTGGGTGGAAGGAAATTTGTGGCTCCTCTCAGATTCCAGAACATTCTGTCACCAAAATGTGAGGAAAATGCGTTTTTTTAGCCAAAATTTGAGGTTTGCAAAGGATTCTGGGTAACAGAACCTGGTCAGAGCCCCACAAGTCACCCCATCTTGGATTCCCCTAGGTCTCTAGTTTTAAAAAATGCACAGGTTTGGTAGGTTTCCCTAGGTGCCGGCTGAGCTAGAGGCCAAAATCTACAGGTAGACACTTTGCAAAAAACAGCTCTGTTTACTTTCAAAAAATGGGATGTGTCCACGTTGTGTTTTGGGGTGTATCTTGTCGCGGCCGCTAGGCCTACCCACACAAGTGAGGTATCATTTTTATCGTTTTATAGTTTTATCATTTTTATCGGGAGACTTGGGGGAATGCTGGGTGGAAGGAAATTTGTGGCTCCTCTCAGATTCCAGAACTTTCTGTCACAGAAATGTGAGGAAAATGCGTTTTTTTTGCCAAAATTTGAGGTTTGCAAAGGATTCTGGGTAACAGGACCTGGTCAGAGCCCCACAAGTCACCCCATCTTGGATTCCACTAGGTCTCTAGTTTTCAAAAATGCACAGGTTTGGTAGGTTTCCCTAAGTGCCGGCTGAGCTAGAGGCCAAAATCTACAGGTAGGCACTTTGCAAAAAACAGCTCTGTTTTCTTTCAAAAAATGGGATGTGTCCACGGTGTGTTTTGGGGCGTTTCCTGTTGCGGCCGCTAGGCCTACCCACACAAGTGAGGTATCATTTTTATCGGGAGACTTGGGGGGACGCTGGGTGGAAGGAAATTTGTGGCTCCTCTCAGATTCCAGAACTTTCTGTCACCGAAATGTGAGGAAAATGCGTTTTATTAGCCAAAATTTGAGGTTTGCAAAGGATTCTGGTTAACAGAACCTGGTCAGAGCCCCACAAGTCACCCCATCTTGGATTCCCCTAGGTCTCTAGTTCTCAAAAATGCACAGGTTTGGTAGGTTTCCCGAGGTACCGGCTGCGCTAGAGGCCAAAATCTACAGGTAGGCACTTTGCAAAAAACAGCTCTGTTTTCTTTCAAAAAAGTGCTGTCCACGTTGTGTTTTGGGGTGTTTCTTGTCGCGGCCGCTAGGCCTACCCACACAAGTGAGGTATCATTTTTATCGGAAGACTTGGGGGAACGCTGGGTGGAAGGAAATTTGTGGTTCCTCTCAGATTCCAGAACTTTCTGTCACCGAAATGTGAGGAAAATGCGTTTTCTTTAGCCAAAAATTGAAGTTTGCAAAGGATTCTGGGTAACAGGACCTGGTCAGAGCCCCACAAGTCACCCCATCTTGGATTCCCCTAGGTCTCTAGTTTTCAAAAACGCACAGGTTTGGTAGGTTTCCCGAAGTGCCGGCTGAGCTAGAGGCCAAAATCTACAGGTAGGCACTTTGGAAAAACAGCTCTGTTTTCTTTAAAAAAATGGGATGTGTCCACGTTGTGTTTTGGGGTGTCTCCTGTCGCGGCCACTAGGCCTACCCACACAAGTGAGGTATCATTTTTATTGGGAGACTTGGGGGAACGCTGGGTGGAAGGAAATTTGTGGCTCCTCTCAGATTCCAGAACTTTCTGTCACCGAAATGTGAGGAAAATTGTTTTTTTAGCCAAAATTTGAGGTTTGCAAAGGATTCTGGGTAATAGAACCTGGTCACAGCCCCACAAGTCACCCCATCTTGGATTCCCCTAGGTCTCTAGTTTTAAAAAATGCACAGGTTTGTTAGGTTTCCCTAGGTGCCGGCTGAGCTAGAGGCCAAAATCTACAGGTAGACACTTTGCAAAAAACAGCTCTGTTTTCTTTCAAAAAATGGGATGTGTCCACGTTGTGTTTTGGGGTGTCCACTGTCGCGGCCGCTAGGCCTACCCACACAAGTGAGATATAATTTTTATCGGGAGACTTGGGGGAACGCTGGTTGGAAGGAAATTTGTGGCTCCTCAGAGATTCCAGAACTTTCTGTCACCAAAATGTGAGGAAAATGCGTTTCTTTAGCCAAAAATTGAGGTTTGCAAAGGATTCTGGGTAACAGAACCTGGTCAGAGCCCCACAAGTCACCCCATCTTGGATTCCCCTAGGTCTCTAGTTCTCAAAAATGCACAGGTTTGGTAGGTTTCCCTTGGTGCCGGCTGAGCTAGAGGCCAAAATCTACAGGTAGGCACTTTGCAAAAAACAGCTCTGTTTTCTTTTAAAAAAATCCTGGATGGAAGGAAATTTGTGGCTCCTCTCAGATTCCAGAACTTTCTGTCACCAAAATGTGAGGAAAAATTTTTGTTTTAGCCAAAATTTGTGGTTTGCAAAGGATTCTGGGTAACAGAACCTGGTCACAGCCCCACAAGTCACCCCATCTTGGATTCTCCTAGGTCTCTAGTTTTCAAAAATGCACAGGTTTGGTAGGTTTCCCTAGGTGCCGGCTGAGCTAGAGGCCAAAATCTACAGGTAGGCACTTTGCAAAAAACAGCGCTGTTTTCTTTAAAAAAATGGGATGTGTCCACGTTGTGTTTTGGGGTGTCTCCTGTCGCGGCCGCTAGGCCTACCCACACAAGTGAGATATAATTTTTATCGGGAGACTTGGGGGAACGCTGGGTGGAAGGAAATTTGTTGCTCCTCTCAGATTCCAGAACTTTCTGTCACCGAAATGTGAGGAAAATGCGTTTTTTTAGCCATAATTTGAGGTTTACAAAGGATTCTGGGTAACAGCACCTGGTCAGAGCCCCACAAGTCACCCAAGCTTGGATCCCCCTAGGTCTCAAGTTTTCAAAAATGCACAGGTTTGGTAGGTTTCCCTAGGTGCTGGCTGAGCTAGAGGACAAAATCTACAGGTAGGCACTTTGCAAAAAACAGCTCTGTTTTCTTTCAAAAAATGGGATGTGTCCACGGTGTGTTTTGGGGCGTTTCCTGTTGCGGCCGCTAGGCCTACCCACACAAGTGAGGTATCATTTTTATCGGGAGACTTGGGGGGACGCTGGGTGGAAGGAAATTTGTGGCTCCTCTCAGATTCCAGAACTTTCTGTCACCGAAATGTGAGGAAAATGCGTTTTATTAGCCAAAATTTGAGGTTTGCAAAGGATTCTGGTTAACAGAACCTGGTCAGAGCCCCACAAGTCACCCCATCTTGGATTCCCCTAGGTCTCTATTTCTCAAAAATGCACAGGTTTGGTAGGTTTCCCGAGGTGCCGGCTGAGCTAGAGGCCAAAATCTACAGGTAGGCACTTTCCAAAAAACAGCTCTGTTTTCTTTCAAAAAAGTGCTGTCCACGTTGTGTTTTGGGGTGTTTCTTGTCGCGGCCGCTAGGCCGACCCACACAAGTGAGGTATAATTTTTATCGGAAGACTTGGGGGAACGCTGGGTGGAAGGAAATTTGTGGTTCCTCTCAGATTCCAGAACTTTCTGTCACCGAAATGTGAGGAAAATGCGTTTTCTTTATCCAAAAATTGAAGTTTGCAAAGGATTCTGGGTAACAGGACCTGGTCAGAGCCCCACAAGTCACCCCATATTGGATTCCCCTAGGTCTCTAGTTTTCAAAAACGCACAGGTTTGGTAGGTTTCCCGAAGTGGCGGCTGAGCTAGAGGCCAAAATCTACAGGTAGGCACTTTGCAAAAAACAGCTCTGTTTTCTTTCAAAAAATGGGATGTGTCTACGTTCTGTTTTGGGGTGTGTCATGTCGCGGCCGCTAGGCCTACCCACACAAGTGAGGTATAATTTTTATCAGGAGATTTGGGGGAACGGTGGGTGGAAGGAAATTTGTGGCTCCTCTCAGATTCCAGAACTTTCTGTCACAGAAATGTGAGGAAAATGCGTTTTTTTTTGCCAAAATTTGAGGTTTGCAAAGGATTCTGGGTAACAGGACCTGGTCAGAGCCCCACAAGTCACCCCATCTTGGATTCCACTAGGTCTCTAGTTTTCAAAAATGCACAGGTTTGGTAGGTTTCCCTAAGTGCCAGCTGAACTAGAGGACAAAATCTACAGGTAGGCACTTTGCAAAAAACAGCTCTGTTTTCTGTGATGTGTCTACGTTGTGTTTTGGGGCATATCCTGTCGAGGGCGCTAGGCCTACCCACACAAGTGAGGTACCATTTTTATCGGGAGACTTGGGGCAGCGCTGGATGGAAGGAAATTTGTGGCTCCTCTCAGATTCCAGAACTTTCTGTCACCGAAATGTGAGGAAAAATTGTTGTTTTAGCCAAAATTTGTGGTTTGCAAAGGATTCTGGGTAACAGAACCTGGTCACAGCCCCACAAGTCACCCCATCTTGGATTCTCCTAGGTCTCTAGTTTTCAAAAATGCACAGGTTTGGTAGGTTTCCCTAGGTGCCGGCTGAGCTAGAGGCCAAAATCTACAGGTAGGCACTTTGCAAAAAACAGCGCTGTTTTCTTTAAAAAAATGGGATGTGTCCACGTTGTGTTTTGGGGTGTCTCCTGTCGCGGCCGCTAGGCCTACCCACACAAGTGAGATATAATTTTTATCGGGAGACTTGGGGGAACGCTGGGTGGAAGGAAATTTGTTGCTCATCTCAGATTCCAGAACTTTCTGTCACCGAAATGTGAGGAAAATGCGTTTTTTTAGCCATAATTTGAGGTTTACAAAGGATTCTGGGTAACAGCACCTGGTCAGAGCCCCACAAGCCACCCAAGCTTGGATCCCCCTAGGTCTCAAGTTTTAAAAAATGCACAGGTTTGGTAGGTTTCCCTAGGTGCTGGCTGAGCTAGAGGACAAAATCTACAGGTAGGCACTTTGCAAAAAACAGCTCTGTTTTCTTTCAAAAAATGGGATGTGTCCACGGTGTGTTTTGGGGCGTCTCCTGTTGCGGCCGCTAGGCCTACCCACACAAGTGAGGTATCATTTTTATCGGGAGACTTGGGGGGACGCTGGGTGGAAGGAAATTTGTGGCTCCTCTCAGATTCCAGAACTTTCTGTCACCGAAATGTGAGGAAAAATTGTTGTTTTAGCCAAAATTTGTGGTTTGCAAAGGATTCTGGGTAACAGAACCTGGTCACAGCCCCACAAGTCACCCCATCTTGGATTCTCCTAGGTCTGTAGTATTCAAAAATGCACAGGTTTGGTAGGTTTCCCTAGGTGCCGGCTGAGCTAGAGGCCAAAATCTACAGGTAGGCACTTTGCAAAAAACAGAGCTCTTTTCTTTAAAAAAATGGGATGTGTCCACGTTGTGTTTTGGGGTGTCTCCTGTCGCGGCCGCTAGGCCTACCCACACAAGTGAGATATAATTTTTATCGGGAGACTTGGGGGAACGCTGGGTGGAAGGAAATTTGTTGCTCCTCTCAGATTCCAGAACTTTCTGTCACCGAAATGTGAGGAAAATGCGTTTTTTTAGCCATAATTTGAGGTTTACAAAGGATTCTGGGTAACAGCACCTGGTCAGAGCCCCACAAGTCACCCAAGCTTGGATCCCCCTAGGTCTCAAGTTTTCAAAAATGCACAGGTTTGGTAGGTTTCCCTAGGTGCTGGCTGAGCTAGAGGACAAAATCTACAGGTAGGCACTTTGCAAAAAACAGCTCTGTTTTCTTTCAAAAAATGGGATGTGTCCACGGTGTGTTTTGGGGCATTCCCTGTTGCGGCCGCTAGGCCTACCCACACAAGTGAGGTATCATTTTTATCGGGAGACTTGGGGGGACGCTGGGTGGAAGGAAATTTGTAGCTCCTCTCAGATTCCAGAACTTTCTGTCACCGAAATGTGAGGAAAATGCGTTTTATTAGCCAAAATTAGAGGTTTGCAAAGGATTCTGGTTAACAGAACCTGGTCAGAGCCCCACAAGTCACCCCATCTTGGATTCCCCTAGGTCTCTAGTTCTCAAAAATGCACAGGTTTGGTAGGTTTCCCGAGGTGCCGGCTGAGCTAGAGGCCAAAATCTACAGGTAGGCACTTTGCAAAAAACAGCTCTATTTTCTTTCAAAAAAGTGCTGTCCACGTTGTGTTTTGGGGTGTTTCTTGTCGCGGCCGCTAGGCCTACCCACACAAGTGAGGTATCATTTTTATCGGAAGACTTGGGGGAACGCTGGGTGGAAGGAAATTTGTGGTTCCTCTCAGATTCCAGAACTTTCTGTCACCGAAATGTGAGGAAAATGCGTTTTCTTTAGCCAAAAATTGAAGTTTGCAAAGGATTCTGGGTAACAGGACCTGGTCAGAGCCCCACAAGTCACCCCATCTTGGATTCCCCTAGGTCTCTAGTTTTCAAAAACGCACAGGTTTGGTAGGTTTCCCGAAGTGCCGGCTGAGCTAGAGGCCAAAATCTACAGGTAGGCACTTTGCAAAAAACAGCTCTGTTTTCTTTCAAAAAATGGGATGTGTCCACGTTGTGTTTTGGGGTGTGTCATGTCGCGGCCGCTAGGCCTACCCACACAAGTGAGGTATAATTTTTATCAGGAGATTTGGGGGAACGGTGGGTGGAAGGAAATTTGTGGCTCCTCTCAGATTCCAGAACTTTCTGTCACAGAAATGTGAGGAAAATGCGTTTTTTTTTGCCAAAATTTGAGGTTTGCAAAGGATTCTGGGTAACAGGACCTGGTCAGAGCCCCACAAGTCACCCCATCTTGGATTCCACTAGGTCTCTAGTTTTCAAAAATGCACAGGTTTGGTAGGTTTCCCTAAGTGCCAGCTGAACTAGAGGACAAAATCTACAGGTAGGCACTTTGCAAAAAACAGCTCTGTTTTCTGTGATGTGTCCACGTTGTGTTTTGGGGCATATCCTGTCGAGGGCGCTAGGCCTACCCACACAAGTGAGGTACCATTTTTATCGGGAGACTTGGGGCAGCGCTGGATGGAAGGAAATTTGTGGCTCCTCTCAGATTCCAGAACTTTCTGTCACCGAAATGTGAGGAAAAATTGTTGTTTTAGCCAAAATTTGTGGTTTGCAAAGGATTCTGGGTAACAGAACCTGGTCACAGCCCCACAAGTCACCCCATCTTGGATTCTCCTAGGTCTCTAGTTTTCAAAAATGCACAGGTTTGGTAGGTTTCCCTAGGTGCCGGCTGAGCTAGAGGCCAAAATCTACAGGTAGGCACTTTGCAAAAAACAGCGCTGTTTTCTTTAAAAAAATGGGATGTGTCCACGTTGTGTTTTGGGGTGACTCCTGTCGCGGCCGCTAGGCCTACCCACACAAGCGAGATATAATTTTTATCGGGAGACTTGGGGGAACGCTGGGTGGAAGGAAATTTGTTGCTCCTCTCAGATTCCAGAACTTTCTGTCACCGAAATGTGAGGAAAATGCGTTTTTTTAGCCATAATTTGAGGTTTACAAAGGATTCTGGGTAACAGCACCTGGTCAGAGCCCCACAAGTCACCCAAGCTTGGATCCCCCTAGGTCTCAAGTTTTCAAAAATGCACAGGTTTGGTAGGTTTCCCTAGGTGCTGGCTGAGCTAGAGGACAAAATCTACAGGTAGGCACTTTGCAAAAAACAGCTCTGTTTTCTTTCAAAAAATGGGATGTGTCCACGGTGTGTTTTGGGGCGTTTCCTGTTGCGGCCGCTAGGCCTACCCACACAAGTGAGGTATCATTTTTATCGGGAGACTTGGGGGGACGCTGGGTGGAAGGAAATTTGTGGCTCCTCTCAGATTCCAGAACTTTCTGTCACCGAAATGCGAGGAAAATGCGTTTTATTAGCCAAAATTTGAGGTTTGCAAAGGATTCTGGTTAACAGAACCTGGTCAGAGCCCCACAAGTCACCCCATCTTGGATTCCCCTAGGTCTCTAGTTCTCAAAAATGCACAGGTTTGGTAGGTTTCCCGAGGTGCCGGCTGAGCTAGAGGCCAAAATCTACAGGTTGGCACTTTGCAAAAAACAGCTCTGTTTTCTTTCAAAAAAGTGCTGTCCACGTTGTGTTTTGGGGTGTTTCTTGTCGCGGCCACTAGGCCTACCCACACAAGTGAGGTATCATTTTTATCGGAAGACTTGGGGGAACGCTGGGTGGAAGGAAATTTGTGGTTCCTCTCAGATTCCAGAACTTTCTGTCACCGAAATGTGAGGAAAATGCGTTTTCTTTAGCCAAAAATTGAAGTTTGCAAAGGATTCTGGGTATCAGGACCTGGTCAGAGCCCCACAAGTCACCCCATCTTGGATTCCCCTAGGTCTCTAGTTCTCAAAAATGCACAGGTTTGGTAGGTTTCCCGAGGTGCCGGCTGAGCTAGAGGCCAAAATCTACAGGTAGGCACTTTGGAAAAAACAGCTCTGTTTTCTTTAAAAAAATGGGATGTGTCCACGTTGTGTTTTGGGGTGTCTCCTGTCGCGGCCACTAGGCCTACCCACACAAGTGAGGTATCATTTTTATTGGGAGACTTGGGGGAACGCTGGGTGGAAGGAAATTTGTGGCTCCTCTCAGATTCCAGAACTTTCTGTCACCGAAATGTGAGGAAAATTGTTTTTTTAGCCAAAATTTGAGGTTTGCAAAGGATTCTGGGTAATAGAACCTGGTCACAGCCCCACAAGTCACCCCATCTTGGATTCCCCTAGGTCTCTAGTTCTCAAAAATGCACAGGTTTGGTAGGTTTCCCTTGGTGCCGGCTGAGCTAGAGGCCAAAATCTACCGGTAGGCACTTTGCAAAAAACAGCTCTGTTTTCTTTAAAAAAAATGGGATATGTCCACGTTGTGTTTTGGGGTGTCTCCTTTCGCGGCCGTTAGGCCTACCCACAGAAGTGAGGTATCATTTTTATCGGGAGACTTGGGGGAACGCTGGGTGGAAGGAAATTTGTGGCTCCTCTCAGATTCCAGAACTTTCTGCCACCGAAATGTGAGGAAAATGCGTTTTTTTTAGCCAATAATTGAAGTTTGCACAGGAGTCTGGGTAACAGGACCTGGTCAGAGCCCCACAAGTCACCCCATCTTGGAATCCCCTAGGTCTCTAGTTTTCAAAAACGCACAGGTTTGGTAGGTTTCCCGAAGTGCCGGCTGAGCTAGAGGCCAAAATCTACAGGTAGGCACTTTGCAAAAAACAGCTCTGTTTTCTTTAAAAAAATGGGATCTGTCCACGTTGTGTTTTGGGGTGTGTCCTGTCGCGGCCGCTAGGCCTACCCACACAAGTGAGGTATCATTTTTATCGGGAGACTTGGGGGAACGCTGGGTGGAAGGAAATTTGTGGTTCCTCTCAGATTCCAGAACTTTCTGTCACCGAAATGTGAGGAAAATGCGTTTTGTTAGCCAAAAATTGAGGTTTGCAAAGGATTCTGGGTAACAGACCCTGGTCAGAGCCCCACAAGTCACCCCATCTTGGATTCCCCTAGGTCTCTAGTTTTAATAAATGCACAGGTTTGGTAGGTTTCCCTAGGTGCCGGCTGAGCTAGAGGCCAAAATCTACAGGTAGGCACTTTGCAAAAAACAGTTCTGTTTTCTTTCAAAAAATGGAATGTGTCCACGTTGTGTTAGGGGCGTTTTCTGTCGCGGCCGCTAGGCCTACCCCCACAAGTGAGGTATCATTTTTATCGGGAGACTTGGGGGAACGCTGGGTGGAAGGAAATTTGTGGCTCCTCTCAGATTCCAGAACTTTCTGTCACCGAAATGTGAGGAAAATGCGTTTTTTTAGCCAAAATTTGAGGTTTGCAAAGGATTCTGGGTAACAGAACCTGGTCAGAGCCCCACAAGTCACCCCATCTTGCATTCCATTAGGTCACTAGTTTTCAAAAATGCACAGGTTTGGTAGGTTTCCCTAGGTGCCGGCTGAACTAGAGGCCAAAATCTACAGGTAGGCACTTTGCAAAAAACAGCTCTGTTTTCTGTGATATGTCCACGTTGTGTTTTGGGGCATATCCTGTTGTGGGCGCTAGGCCTACCCACACAAGTGAGGTACCATTTCTATCGGGAGACTTGGGGGAGCGCTGGATGGAAGGAAATTTGTGGCTCCTCTCAGATTCCAGATCTTTCTGTCACCGAAATGTGAGGAAAAAGCGTTTTGTTTTAGCCAATAATTGAAGTTTGCAAAGGATTCTGGGTAACAGGACCTGGTCAGAGCCCCAGAAGTCACCCCCATCTTGGATTCCCCTAGGTCTCTAGTTTTCAAAAATGCACAGGTTTGGTAGGTTTCCCGAGGTGCCGGCTGAGCTAGAGGCCAAAATCTACAGGTAGACACTTTGCAAAAAACAGCTCTGTTTTCTTTCAAAAAATGGGATGTGTCCACGTTGTGTTTTGGGGTGTATCTTGTCGCGGCCGCTAGGCCTACCCACACAAGTGAGGTATCATTTTTATTGTTTTATAGTTTTATCATTTTTATCGGGAGACTTGGGGGAACGCTGGGTGGAAGGAAATTTGTTGCTCATCTCAGATTGCAGAACTTTCTGTCACCGAAATGTAAGGAAAATGCATTTTTTTAGCCAAAATTTGAGGTTTGCAAAGGATTCTGGGTAACAGAACCTGGTCAGAGCCCCACATGTCACCCCATCTTGGATTCCACTAGGTCTCTAGTTTTAAAAAATGCACAGGTTTGGTAGGTTTCCCTAGGTGCCGGCTGAGCTAGAGGCCAAAATCTACAGGTAGGCACTTTGCAAAAAACAGCTCTGTTTTCTTTCAAAAAATGGGATGTGTCCATTTTGTGTTTTGGGGTGTTACTGTCGCGGCCGCTAGGCCTACCCACACAAGTGAGGTACAATTTTTATCGGGAGACTTGGGGGAGCGCTGGATGGAAGGACATTTGTGGCTCCTCTCAGATTCCAGAACTTTCTGTCACCGAAATGTGAGGAAAATGCGTTTTCTTTAGCCAAAAATTGAAGTTTGCAAAGGATTCTGGGTAACAGGACCTGGTCAGAGCCCCACAAGTCACCCCATCTTGGATTCCCCTAGGTCTCTAGTTTTCAAAAACGCACAGGTTTGGTAGGTTTCCCGAAGTGCCGGCTGAGCTAGAGGCCAAAATCTACAGGTAGGCACTTTGCAAAAAACAGCTCTGTTTTCTTTCAAAAAATGGGATGTGTCCACGTTGTGTTTTGGGGTGTGTCCTGTCGCGGCCGCTAGGCCTACCCACACAAGTGAGGTATAATTGTTATCAGGAGACTTGGGGGAACGGTGGGTGGAAGGAAATTTGTGGCTCCTCTCAGATTCCAGAACTTTCTGTCACAGAAATGTGAGGAAAATGCGTTTTTTTTGCCAAAATTTGAGGTTTGCAAAGGATTCTGGGTAACAGGACCCGGTCAGAGCCCCACAAGTCACCCCATCTTGGATTCCACTAGGTCTCTAGTTTTCAAAAATGCACAGGTTTGGTAGGTTTCCCTAAGTGCCAGCTGAACTAGAGGCCAAAATCTACAGGTAGGCACTTTGCAAAAAACAGCTCTGTTTTCTGTGATGTGTCCACGTTGTGTTTTGGGGCATATCCTGTCGCGGGCGCTAGGCCTACCCACACAAGTGAGGTACCATTTTTATCGGGAGACTTGGGGGAGCGCTGGATGGAAGGAAATTTGTGGCTCCTCTCAGATTCCAGAACTTTCTGTCACCGAAATGTGAGGAAAATGCGTTTTCTTTAGCCAAAAATTTAAGTTTGCAAAGGATTCTGGGTAACAGGACCTGGTCAGAGCCCCACAAGTCACCCCATCTTGGATTCCCCTAGGTCTCTAGTTTTCAAAAACGCACAGGTTTGGTAGGTTTCCCGAAGTGCCGGCTGAGCTAGAGGCCAAAATCTACAGGTAGGCACTTTGCAAAAAACAGCTCTGTTTTCTTTCAAAAAATGGGATGTGTCCACGTTGTGTTTTGGGGTGTGTCCTGTCGCGGCCGCTAGGCCTACCCACACAAGTGAGGTATAATTGTTATCAGGAGACTTGGGGGAACGGTGGGTGGAAGGAAATTTGTGGCTCCTCTCAGATTCCAGAACTTTCTGTCACAGAAATGTGAGGAAAATGCGTTTTTTTTGCCAAAATTTGAGGTTTGCAAAGGATTCTGGGTAACAGGACCCGGTCAGAGCCCCACAAGTCACCCCATCTTGGATTCCACTAGGTCTCTAGTTTTCAAAAATGCACAGGTTTGGTAGGTTTCCCTAAGTGCCAGCTGAACTAGAGGCCAAAATCTACAGGTAGGCACTTTGCAAAAAACAGCTCTGTTTTCTGTGATGTGTCCACGTTGTGTTTTGGGGCATATCCTGTCGCGGGCGCTAGGCCTACCCACACAAGTGAGGTACCATTTTTATCGGGAGACTTGGGGGAGCGCTGGATGGAAGGAAATTTGTGGCTCCTCTCAGATTCCAGAACTTTCTGTCACCGAAATGTGAGGAAAATGCGTTTTCTTTAGCCAAAAATTGAAGTTTGCAAAGGATTCTGGGTAACAGGACCTGGTCAGAGCCCCACAAGTCACCCCATCTTGGATTCCCCTAGGTCTCTAGTTTTCAAAAACGCACAGGTTTGGTAGGTTTCCCAAAGTGCCGGCTGAGCTAGAGGCCAAAATCTACAGGTAGGCACTTTGCAAAAAACAGCTCTGTTTTCTTTAAAAAAATGGGATGTGTCCACGTTGTGTTTTGGGGCATCTCCTGTCACAGCCACTAGGTCTACCCACACAAGTGAGGTATCATTTTTATCGGGAGACTTGGGGGAACGCTGGGTGGAAGGAAATTTGTGGCTCCTCTCAGATTCCAGAACTTTCTGTCACCAAAATGTGAGGAAAATGCATTTCTTTAGCCAAAAATTGAGGTTTGCAAAGGATTCTGGGTAACAGAACCTGGTCAGAGCCCCACAAGTCACCCCATCTTGGATTCCCCTAGGTCTCTAGTTCTCAAAAATGCACAGGTTTGGTAGGTTTCCCTTGGTGCCGGCTGAGCTAGAGGCCAAAATCTACAGGTAGGCACTTTGCAAAAAACAGCCCTGTTTTCTTTCAAAAAATGGGATGTGTCCACGTTGTGTTTTTGGGCGTTTCCTGTCGCGGCCGCTAGGCCTACCCACACAAGTGAGGTATCATTTTTATCAGGAGACTTGGGGGAACGCTGCGTGGAAGGAAATTTGTGGCTCCTCTCAGATTCCAGAACTTTCTGTCACCGAAATGTGAGGAAAATGCGTTTTCTTTAGCCAAAAATTGAAGTTTGCAAAGGATTCTGGGTAACAGGACCTGGTCAGAGCCCCACAAGTCACCCCATCTTGGATTCCCCTAGGTCTCTAGTTTTCAAAAACGCACAGGTTTGGTAGGTTTCCCGAAGTGCCGGCTGAGCTAGAGGCCAAAATCTACAGGTAGGCACTTTGGAAAAAACAGCTCTGTTTTCTTTAAAAAAATGGGATGTGTCCACGTTGTGTTTTGGGGTGTCTCCTGTCGCGGCCACTAGGCCTACCCACACAAGTGAGGTATCATTTTTATTGGGAGACTTGGGGGAACGCTGGGTGGAAGGAAATTTGTGGCTCCTCTCAGATTCCAGAACTTTCTGTCACCGAAATGTGAGGAAAATTGTTGTTTTAGCCAAAATTTGTGGTTTGCAAAGGATTCTGGGTAACAGAACCTGGTCACAGCCCCACGAGTCACCCCATCTTGGATTTCCCTAGGTCTCTAGTTATAAAAAATGCACAGGTTTGTTTGGTTTCCCTAGGTGCCGGCTGAGCTAGAGGCCAAAATCTACAGGTAGACACTTTGCAAAAAACAGCTCTGTTTTCTTTCAAAAAATGGGATGTGTCCACGTTGTGTTTTGGGGTGTCTCCTGTCGCGGCCGCTAGGCCTACCCACACAAGTGAGATATAATTTTTATCGGGAGACTTGGGGAAACGCTGGTTGGAAGGAAATTTGTGGCTCCTCTCAGATTCCAGAACTTTCTGTCACCAAAATGTGAGGAAAATGCGTTTCTTTAGCCAAAAATTGAGGTTTGCAAAGGATTCTGGGTAACAGAACCTGGTCAGAGCCCCACAAGTCACCCCATCTTGGATTCCCCTAGGTCTCTAGTTCTCAAAAATGCACAGGTTTGGTAGATTTCCCTTGGTGCCGGCTGAGCTAGAGGCCAAAATCTACAGGTAGGCACTTTGCAAAAAAACAGCTCTGTTTTCTTTCAAAAAATGGGATGTGTCCACGTTGTGTTTTTGGGCGTTTCCTGTCGCGGCCGCTAGGCCTACCCACACAAGTGAGGTATCATTTTTATCAGGAGACTTGGGGGAACGGTGGGTGGAATGAAATTTGTGGCTCCTCTCAGATTCCAGAACTTTCTGTCACCGAAATGTGAGGAAAATTGTTTTTTTAGCCAAAATTTGAGGTTTGCAAAGGATTCTGGGTAACAGAACCTGGTCAGAGCCCCACAAGTCACCCCATCTTGGATTCCCCTAGGTCTCTAGTTTTAAAAAAAAATGCACAGGTTTGGTAGGTTTCCCTAGGTGCCGGCTGAGCTAGAGGTCAAAATCTACAGGTAGGCACTTTGCAAAAAACAGCTCTGTTTTCTTAAAAAAAAATGGGATGTGTCCACGTTGTGTTTTGGGGTGTCTCCTTTCGCGGCCACTAGGCCTACCCACACAAGTGAGGTATCATTTTTATCGGGAGACTTGGGGGAACGCTGCGTGGAAGGAAATTTGTGGCTCCTCTCAGATTCCAGAACTTTCTGTCACCGAAATGTGAGGAAAATTGTTGTTTTAGCCAAAATTTGTGGTTTGCAAAGGATTCTGGGTAACAGAACCTGGTCACAGCCCCACGAGTCACCCCATCTTGGATTTCCCTAGGTCTCTAGTTTTAAAAAATGCACAGGTTTGTTTGGTTTCCCTAGGTGCCGGCTGAGCTAGAGGCCAAAATCTACAGGTAGACACTTTGCAAAAAACAGCTCTGTTTTCTTTCAAAAAATGGGATGTGTCCACGTTGTGTTTTGGGGTGCGTCCTGTCGCGCCGCTAGGCCTACCCGCACAAGTGAGGTATCATTTTTATCGGGAGACTTGGGGGAACGCTGGGTGGAAGGAAATTTGTGGCTCCCATCAGATTCCAGAACTTTCTGTCACCGAAATGTGAGGAAAATGCATTTTTTTTGCCAAAATTTGAGGTTTGCAAAGGATTCTGGGTAACAGGACCTGGTCAGAGCCCCACAAGTCACCCCATCTTGGATTCCACTAGGTCTCTAGTTTTCAAAAATGCACAGGTTTGGTAGGTTTCTCTAAGTGCTGGCTGAACTAGAGGCCAAAATCTACAGGTAGGCACTTTGCAAAAAACAGCTCTGTTTTCTGTGATGTGTCCACGTTGTGTTTTGGGGCATATCCTGTCGCGGGCGCTAGGCCTACCCACTCAAGTGAGGTACCATTTTTATCGGGAGACTTGGGGGAGCGCTGGATGGAAGGACATTTGTGGCTCCTCTCAGATTCCAGAACTTTCTGTCACCGAAATGTGAGGAAAATGCGTTTTCTTTAGCCAAAAATTGAAGTTTGCAAAGGATTCTGGGTAACAGGACCTGGTCAGAGCCCCACAAGTCACCCCATCTTGGATTCCCCTAGGTCTCTAGTTTTCAAAAACGCACAGGTTTGGTAGGTTTCCCGAAGTGCCGGCTGAGCTAGAGGCCAAAATCTACAGGTAGACACTTTGCAAAAAACAGCTCTGTTTTCTTTCAAAAAATGGGATGTGTCCACGTTGTGTTTTGGGGTGCGTTATGTCGCGGCCGCTAGGCCTACCCACACAAGTGAGGTATAATTTTTATCAGGAGATTTGGAAGAACGGTGGGTGGAAGGAAATTTGTGGCTCCTCTCAGATTCCAGAACTTTCTGTCACAGAAATGTGAGGAAAATGCGTTTTTTTTGGCCAAAATTTGAGGTTTGCAAAGGATTCTGGGTAACAGGACCTGGTCAGAGCCCCACAACTCACCCCATCTTGGATTCCACTAGGTCTCTAGTTTTCAAAAATGCACAGGTTTGGTAGGTTTCCCTAAGTGCCAGCTGAACTAGAGGACAAAATCTACAGGTAGGCACTTTGCAAAAAACAGCTCTGTTTTCTTTCAAAAAATGGGATGTGTCCACGTTGTGTTTTGGGGTGCGTCATGTCGCGGCCGCTAGGCCTACCCACACAAGTGAGGTATAATTTTTATCAGGAGATTTGGGGGAACGGTGGGTGGAAGGAAATTTGTGGCTCCTCTCAGATTCCAGAACTTTCTGTCACAGAAATGTGAGGAAAATGTGTTTTTGTTTGCCAAATTTTGAGGTTTGCAAAGGATTCTGGGTAACAGGACCTGGTCAGAGCCCCACAACTCAACCCATCTTGGATTCCACTAGGTCTCTAGTTTTCAAAAATGCACAGGTTTGGTAGGTTTCCCTAAGTGCCAGCTGAACTAGAGGACAAAATCAACAGGTAGGCACTTTGCAAAAAACAGCTCTGTTTTCTGTGATGTGTCCACGTTGTGTTTTGGGGCATATCCTGTCGCGGGCGCTAGGCCTAGGTTTGGTAGGTTTCCCTAGGTGCCGGCTGAGCTAGAGGCCAAAATCTACAGGTAGGCACTTTGCAAAAAACAGCTCTGTTTTCTTTCAAAAAATGGGATATGTCCACGTTGTGTTTTGGGGTGCCTCCTGTCGCGGCCGCTAGGCCTACCCACACAGGTGAGGTATCATTTTTATCGGGAGACTTGGGGGAACGCTGGGTGGAAGGAAATTTGTGGCTCCCATCAGATTCCAGAACTTTCTGTCACCGAAATGTGAGGAAAATGCATTTTTTTGCCAAAATTTGAGGTTTGCAAAGGATTCTGGGTAACAGGACCTGGTCAGAGCCCCACAAGTCACCCCATCTTGGATTCCACTAGGTCTCTAGTTTTCAAAAATGCACAGGTTTGGTAGGTTTCCCTAAGTGCTGGCTGAACTAGAGGCCAAAATCTACAGGTAGGCACTTTGCAAAAAACAGCTCTGTTTTCTGTGATGTGTCCACGTTGTGTTTTGGGGCATATCCTGTCGCGGGCGCTAGGCCTACCCACACAAGTGAGGTACCATTTTTATCGGGAGACTTGGGGGAGCGCTGGATGGAAGGAAATTTGTGGCTCCTCTCAGATTCCAGAACTTTCTGTCACCGAAATGTGAAGAAAATGCGTTTTCTTTAGCCAAAAATTGAAGTTTGCAAAGGATTCTGGGTAACAGGACCTGGTCAGAGCCCCACAAGTCACCCCATCTTGGATTCCCCTAGGTCTCTAGTTTTCAAAAACGCACAGGTTTGGTAGGTTTCCCGAAGTGCCGGCTGAGCTAGAGGCCAAAATCTACAGGTAGGCACTTTGGAAAAAACAGCTCTGTTTTCTTTAAAAAAATGGGATGTGTCCACGTTGTGTTTTGGGGAGTGTTCTGTCGCGGCCGCTAGGCCTACCCACACAAGTGAGGTATCATTTTTATTGGGAGACTTGGGGGAACGCTGGGTGGAAGGAAATTTGTGGCTCCTCTCAGATTCCAGAACTTTCTGTCACCGAAATGTGAGGAAAGTTGTTGTTTTAGCCAAAATTTGTGGTTTGCAAAGGATTCTGGGTAACAGAACCTGGTCACAGCCCCACGAGTCACCCCATCTTGGATTTCCCTAGGTCTCTAGTTTTAAAAAATGCACAGGTTTGTTTGGTTTCCCTAGGTGCCGGCTGAGCTAGAGGCCAAAATCTACAGGTAGACACGTTGCAAAAAACAGCTCTGTTTTCTTTCAAAAAATGGGATGTGTCCACGTTGTGTTTTGGGGTGTCTCCTGTCGCGGCCGCTAGGCCTACCCACACAAGTGAGATATAATTTTTATCGGGAGACTTGGGGAAACGCTGGTTGGAAGGAAATTTGTGGCTCCTCTCAGATTCCAGAACTTTCTGTCACCGAAATGTGAGGAAAATGCGTTTTCTTTAGCCAAAAATTGAAGTTTGCAAAGGATTCTGGGTAACAGGACCTGGTCAGAGCCCCTCAAGTCACCCCATCTTGGATTCCCCTAGGTCTCTAGTTTTCAAAAACGCACAGGTTTGGTAGGTTTCCCGAAGTGCCGGCTGAGCTAGAGGCCAAAATCTACAGGTAGGCACTTTGCAAAAAACAGCTCTGTTTTCTTTCAAAAAATGGGATGTGTCCACGTTGTGTTTTGGGGTGTGTTCTGTCGCGGCCGCTAGGCCTACCCACACAAGTGAGGTATAATTTTTATCAGGAGACTTGGGGGAACGGTGGGTGGAAGGAAATTTGTGGCTCCTCTCAGATTCCAGAACTTTCTGTCACCGAAATGTGAGGAAAATTGTTGTTTTAGCCAAAATTTGTGGTTTGCAAAGGATTCTGGGTAACAGAACCTGGTCACAGCCCCACAAGTCACCCCATCTTGGATTCCCCTAGGTCTCTAGTTTTAAAAAATGCACAGGTTCGGTAGGTTTCCCGAGGTGCTGGCTGAGCTAGAGGCCAAAATCTACAGGTAGGCACTTTGCAAAAAACAGCGCTGTTTTCTTTAAAAAATTGGGATGTGTCCACGTTGTGTTTTGGGGTGTATCCTGTCGCGGCCGCTAGGCCTACCCACACAAGTGAGATATAATTTTTATCGGGAGACTTGGGGGAACGCTGGGTGGAAGGAAATTTGTTGCTCCTCTCAGATTCCAGAACTTTCTGTCACCGAAATGTGAGGAAAATGCGTTTTTTTAGCCAAAATTTGAGGTTTAGAAAGGATTCTGGGTAACAGCACCTGGTCAGAGCCCCACAAGTCACCCAAGCTTGGATCCCCCTAGGTCTCAAGTTTTCAAAAATGCACAGGTTTGGTAGGTTTCCCTAGGTGCCGGCTGAGCTAGAGGCCAAAATCTACAGGTAGGCACTTTGCAAAAGACAGCTCTGTTTTCTTTCAAAAAATGGGATGTGTCCACGTTGTGTTTTGGGGTGTCTCCTTTCGCGGCCACTAGGCCTACCCACACAAGTGAGGTATCATTTTTATCAGGAGACTTGGGGGAACGCTGCGTGGAAGGAAATTTGTGGCTCCTCTCAGATTCCAGAACTTTCTGTCACCGAAATGTGAGGAAAATGCATTTTCTTTAGCCAAAAATTTAAGTTTGCCAAGGATTCTGGGTAACAGGCCCTGGTCAGAGCCCCACAAGTCACCCCATCTTGGATTCCCCTAGGTCTCTAGTTTTCAAAAACGCACAGGTTTGGTAGGTTTCCCGAAGTGCCGGCTGAGCTAGAGGCCAAAATCTACAGGTAGGCACTTTGGAAAAAACAGCTCTGTTTTCTTTAAAAAAAATGGGATGTGTCCACGTTGTGTTTTGGGGTGTCTCCTGTCGCGGCCACTAGGCCTACCCACACAAGTGAGGTATCATTTTTATTGGGAGACTTGGGGGAACGCTGGGTGGAAGGAAATTTGTGGCTCCTCTCAGATTCCAGAACTTTCTGTCACCGAAATGTGAGGAAAATTGTTGTTTTAGCCAAAATTTGTGGTTTGCAAAGGATTCTGGGTAACAGAACCTGGTCACAGCCCCACGAGTCACCCCATCTTGGATTTCCCTAGGTCTCTAGTTTTAAAAAATGCACAGGTTTGTTTGGTTTCCCTAGGTGCCGGCTGAGCTAGAGGCCAAAATCTACAGGTAGACACTTTGCAAAAAACAGCTCTGTTTTCTTTCAAAAAATGGGATGTGTCCACGTTGTGTTTTGGGGTGTCACCTGTCGCGGCCGCTAGGCCTACCCACACAAGTGAGATATAATTTTTATCGGGAGACTTGGGGAAACGCTGGTTGGAAGGAAATTTGTGGCTCCTCTCAGATTCCAGAACTTTCTGTCACCAAAATGTGAGGAAAATGCGTTTCTTTAGCCAAAAATTGAGGTTTGCAAAGGATTCTGGGTAACAGAACCTGGTCAGAGCCCCACAAGTCCCCCCATCTTGGATTCCCCTAGGTCTCTAGTTCTCAAAAATGCACAGGTTTGGTAGGTTTCCCTTGGTGCCGGCTGAGCTAGAGGCCAAAATCTACAGGTAGGCACTTTGCAAAAAACAGCTCTGTTTTCTTTCAAAAAATGGAATGTGTCCACGTTGTGTTTTTGGGTGTTTCCTGTCGCGGCCGCTAGGCCTACCCACACAAGTGAGGTATCATTTTTATCAGGAGACTTGGGGGAACGGTGGGTGGAAGGAAATTTGTGGCTCCTCTCAGATTCCAGAACTTTCTGTCACCGAAATGTGAGGAAAATTGTTTTTTTAGCCACAATTTGAGGTTTGCAAAGGATTCTGGGTAACAGAACCTGGTCAGAGCCCCACACGTCACCCCATCTTGGATTCCCCTAGGTCTCTAGTTTTAAAAAATGCACAGGTTTGGTAGGTTTCCCTAGGTGCCGGCTGAGCTAGAGGCCAAAATCTACAGGTAGACACTTTGCAAAAAACAGCTCTGTTTTCTTTCAAAAAATGGGATGTGTCCACGTTGTGTTTTGGGATGTCACCTGTCGTGGCCGCTATGCCTACCCACACAAGTGAGATATATTTTTTATCAGGAGACTTGGGGGAAATCTGGGTGGAAGGAAATGTGTGTCTCCTCTCAGATTCCAGAACTTTCTGTCACCGAAATGTGAGGAAAATGCGTTTTTTTAGCCAAAAATTGAGGTTTGCAAAGGATTCTGGGAAACAGCACCTGGTCAGAGCCCCACAAGTCACCCCATCTTGGATTCCCCTAGGTCTCTAGTTTTAAAAAAAAATGCACAGGTTTGGTAGGTTTCCCTAGGTGCCGGCTGAGCTAGAGGTCAAAATCTACAGGTAGGCACTTTGCAAAAAACAGCTCTGTTTTCTTTAAAAAAATGGGATGTGTCCACGTTGTGTTTTGGGGTGTCTCCTTTCGCGGCCACTAGGCCTACCCACACAAGTGAGGTATCATTTTTATCGGGAGACTTGGGGGAACGCTGCGTGGAAGGAAATTTGTGGCTCCTCTCAGATTCCAGAACTTTCTGTCACCGAAATGTGAGGAAAATGCGTTTTCTTTAGCCAAAAATTGAAGTTTGCAAAGGATTCTGGGTAACAGGACCTGGTCAGAGCGCCACAAGTCACCTCATCTTGGATTCCCCTAGGTCTCTAGTTTTCAAAAACGCACAGGTTTGGTAGGTTTCCCGAAGTGCCGGCTGAGCTAGAGGCCAAAATCTACAGGTAGGCACTTTGGAAAAAACAGCTCTGTTTTCTTTAAAAAAATGGGATGTGTCCACGTTGTGTTTTGGGGTGTCTCCTGTCGCGGCCACTAGGCCTACCCACACAAGTGAGGTATCATTTTTATTGGGAGACTTGGGGGAACGCTGGGTGGAAGGAAATTTGTGGCTCCTCTCAGATTCCAGATCTTTCTGTCACCGAAATGTGAGGAAAATTGTTGTTTTAGCCAAAATTTGTGGTTTGCAAAGGATTCTGGGTAACAGAACCTGGTCACAGCCCCACGAGTCACCCCATCTTGGATTTCCCTAGGTCTCTAGTTTTAAAAAATGCACAGGTTTGTTTGGTTTCCCTAGGTGCCGGCTGAGCTAGAGGCCAAAATCTACAGGTAGACACTTTGCAAAAAACAGCTCTGTTTTCTTTAAAAAAATGGGATGTGTCCACGTTGGGTTTTGGGGTGTGTCCTGTCGCGGCCGCTAGGCCTACCCACACAAGTGAGATATCATTTTTATCGGGAGACTTGGGGAAACGCTGGTTGGAAGGAAATTTGTGGCTCCTCTCAGATTCCAGAACTTTCTGTCACCAAAATGTGAGGAAAATGCGTTTCTTTAGCCAAAAATTGAGGTTTGCAAAGGATTCTGGGTAACAGAACCTGGTCAGAGCCCCACAAGTCACCCCATCTTGGATTCCCCTAGGTCTCTAGTTCTCAAAAATGCACAGGTTTGGTAGGTTTCCCTTGGTGCCGGCTGAGCTAGAGGCCAAAATCTACAGGTAGGCACTTTGCAAAAAACAGCTCTGTTTTCTTTCAAAAAATGGGATGTGTCCACGTTGTGTTTTTGGGTGTTTCCTGTCGCGGCCGCTAGGCCTACCCACACAAGTGAGGTATAATTTTTATCAGGAGACTTGGGGGAACGGTGGGTGGAAGGAAATTTGTGTCTCCTCTCAGATTCCAGAACTTTCTGTCACCGAAATGTGAGGAAAATTGTTTTTTTAGCCAAAATTTGAGGTTTGCAAAGGATTCTGGGTAACAGAACCTGGTCAGAGCCCCACAAGTCACCGCATCTTGGATTCCCCTAGGTCTCTAGTTTTAAAAAATGCACAGGTTTGGTAGGTTTCCCTAGGTGCCGGCTGAGCTAGAGGCCAAAATCTACAGGTAGACACTTTGCAAAAAACAGCTCTGTTTTCTTTCAAAAAATGGGATGTGTCCACGTTGTGTTTTGGGGTGTCACCTGTCGCGGCCGCTAGGCCTACCCACACAAGTGAGATATAATTTTTATCAGGAGACTTGGGGGAACTCTGGGTGGAAGGAAATTTGTGTCTCCTCTCAGATTCAAGAACTTTGTCACCGAAATGTGAGGAAAATGCGTTTTTTTAGCCAAAAATTGAGGTTTGCAAAGGATTCTGGGTAACAGCACCTGGTCAGAGCCCCACAAGTCACCCCATCTTGGATTCCCTTAGGTCTCTAGTTTTAAAAAAAAATGCACAGGTTTGGTAGGTTTCCCTAGGTGCCGGCTGAGCTAGAGGTCAAAATCTACAGGTAGGCACTTTGCAAAAAAACAGCTCTATTTTCTTTAAAAAAATGGGATGTGTCCACGTTGTGTTTTGGGGTGTCTCCTTTCGCGGCCACTAGGCCTACCCACACAAGTGAGGTATCATTTTTATCGGGAGACTTGGGGGAATGCTGCGTGGAAGGAAATTTGTGGCTCCTCTCAGATTCCAGAACTTTCTGTCACCGAAATGTGAGGAAAATGCGTTTTCTTTAGCCAAAAATTGAAGTTTGCAAAGGATTCTGGGTAACAGGACCTGGTCAGAGCCCCACAAGTCACCCCATCTTGGATTCCCCTAGGTCTCTAGTTTTCAAAAACGCACAGGTTTGGTAGGTTTCCCGAAGTGCCGGCTGAGCTAGAGGCCAAAATCTACAGGTAGGCACTTTGGAAAAAACAGCTCTGTTTTCTTTAAAAAAATGGGATGTGTCCACGTTGTGTTTTGGGGTGTCTCCTGTCGCGGCCACTAGGCCTACCCACACAAGTGAGGTATCATTTTTATTGGGAGACTTGGGGAAACGCTGGTTGGAAGGAAATCTGTGTCTCCTCTCAGATTCCAGAACTTTCTGTCACCAAAATGTGAGGAAAATGCGTTTCTTTAGCCAAAAATTGAGGTTTGCAAAGGATTCTGGGTAACAGAACCTGGTCAGAGCCCCACAAGTCACCCCATCTTGGATTCCCCTAGGTCTCTAGTTCTCAAAAATGCACAGGTTTGGTAGGTTTCCCTTGGTGCCGGCTGAGCTAGAGGCCAAAATCTACAGGTAGGCACTTTGCAAAAAACAGCTCTGTTTTCTTTCAAAAAATGGGATGTGTCCACGTTGTGTATTCGGGCGTTTCCTGTTGCGGCCGCTAGGCCTACCCACACAAGTGAGGTATCATTTTTATCAGGAGACTTGGGGGAACGGTGGGTGGAAGGAAATTTGTGGCTCCTCTCAGATTCCAGAACTTTCTGTCACGAAAATGTGAGGAAAATGCGTTTTTTTAGCCAAAATTTGAGGTTTGCAAAGGATTCTGGGTAACAGAACCTGGTCAGAGCCCCACAAGTCACCCCATCTTGGATTCCCCTAGGTCTCTAGTTTTAAAAAATGCACAGGTTTGGTAGATTTCCCTAGGTGCCGGCTGAGCTAGAGGTCAAAATCTACAGGTAGGCACTTTGGAAAAAACAGCTCTGTTTTCTTTAAAAAAATGGGATGTGTCCACGTTGTGTTTTGGGGTGTCTCCTGTCGCGGCCGCTAGGCCTACCCACACAAGTGAGATATCATTTTTATCGGGAGACTTGGGGAAACGCTGGTTGGAAGGAAATTTGTGGCTCCTCTCAGATTCCAGAACTTTCTGTCATCAAAATGTGAGGAAAATGCGTTTCTTTAGCCAAAAATTGAGGTTTGCAAAGGATTCTGGGTAACAGAACCTGGTCAGAGCCCCACAAGTCACCCCATCTTGGATTCCCCTAGGTCTCTAGTTTTCAAAAACGCACAGGTTTGGTAGGTTTCCCGAAGTGCCGGCTGAGCTAGAGGCCAAAATCTACAGGTAGGCACTTTGGAAAAAACAGCTCTGTTTTCTTTAAAAAAATGGGATGTGTCCACGTTGTGTTTTGGGGTGTCTCCTGTCGCGGCCACTAGGCCTACCCACACAAGTGAGGTATCATTTTTATTGGGAGACTTGGGGGAACGCTGGGTGGAAGGAAATTTGTGGCTCCTCTCAGATTCCAGAACTTTCTGTCACCGGAATGTGAGGAAAATAGTTGTTTTAGCCAAAATTTGTGGTTTGCAAAGGATTCTGGGTAACAGAACCTGGTCAGAGCCCCACAAGTCACCCCATCTTGGATTCCCCTAGGTCTCTAGTTTTAAAAAATGCACAGGTTTGGTAGATTTCCCTAGGTGCCGGCTGAGCTAGAGGTCAAAATCTACAGGTAGGCACTTTGGAAAAAACAGCTCTGTTTTCTTTAAAAAAATGGGATGTGTCCACGTTGTGTTTTGGGGTGTCTCCTGTCGCGGCCGCTAGGCCTACCCACACAAGTGAGATATAATTTTTATCGGGAGACTTGGGGAAACGCTGGTTGGAAGGAAATTTGTGGCTCCTCTCAGATTCCAGAACTTTCTGTCATCAAAATGTGAGGAAAATGCGTTTCTTTAGCCAAAAATTGAGGTTTGCAAAGGATTCTGGGTAACAGAACCTGGTCAGAGCCCCACAAGTCACCCCATCTTGGATTCCCCTAGGTCTCTAGTTCTCAAAAATGCACAGGTTTGGTAGGTTTCCCTTGGTGCCGGCTGAGCTAGAGGCCAAAATCTACAGGTAGGCACTTTGCAAAAAACAGCTCTGTTTTCTTTCAAAAAATGGGATGTGTCCACGTTGTGTTTTTGGGTGTATCCTGTCGCGGCCGCTAGGCCTACCCACACAAGTGAGGTATCATTTTTATCAGGAGACTTGGGGGAACGGTGGGTGGAAGGAAATTTGTGTCTCCTCTCAGATTCCAGAACTTTCTGTCACCGAAATGTGAGGAAAATTGTTTTTTTAGCCAAAATTTGAGGTTTGCAAAGGATTCTGGGTAACAGAACCTGGTCAGAGCCCCACAAGTCACCCCATCTTGGATTCCCCTAGGTCTCTAGTTTTAAAAAATGCACAGGTTTGGTAGGTTTCCCTAGGTGCCGGCTGAGCTAGAGGCCAAAATCTACAGGTAGACACTTTGCAAAAAACAGCTCTGTTTTCTTTCAAAAAATGGGATGTGTCCACGTTGTGTTTTGGGGTGTCATCTGTCGCGGCCGCTAGGCCTACCCACACAAGTGAGATATAATTTTTATCGGGAGACTTGGGGGAACTCTGGGTGGAAGGAAATTTGTGTCTCCTCTCAGATTCAAGAACTTTCTGTCACCGAAATGTGAGGAAAATGCGTTTTTTTAGCCAAAAATTGAGGTTTGCAAAGGATTCTGGGTAACAGCACCTGGTCAGAGCCCCACAAGTCACCCCATCTTGGATTCCCCTAGGTCTCTAGTTTTAAAAAAAAATGCACAGCTTTGGTAGGTTTCCCTAGGTGCCGGCTGAGCTAGAGGTCAAAATCTACAGGTAGGCACTTTGCAAAAAAACAGCTCTGTTTTCTTTAAAAAAATGGGATGTGTCCACGTTGTGTTTTGGGGTGTCTCCTTTCGCGGCCACTAGGCCTACCCACACAAGTGAGGTATCATTTTTATCGGGAGACTTGGGGGAATGCTGCGTGGAAGGAAATTTGTGGCTCCTCTCAGATTCCAGAACTTTCTGTCACCGAAATGTGAGGAAAATGCGTTTTCTTTAGCCAAAAATTGAAGTTTGCAAAGGATTCTGGGTAACAGGACCTGGTCAGAGCCCCACAAGTCACCCCATCTTGGATTCCCCTAGGTCTCTAGTTTTCAAAAACGCACAGGTTTGGTAGGTTTCCCGAAGTGCCGGCTGAGCTAGAGGCCAAAATCTACAGGTAGGCACTTTGGAAAAAACAGCTCTGTTTTCTTTAAAAAAATGGGATGTGTCCACGTTGTGTTTTGGGGTGTCTCCTGTCGCGGCCACTAGGCCTACCCACACAAGTGAGGTATCATTTTTATTGGGAGACTTGGGGAAACGCTGGTTGGAAGGAAATCTGTGGCTCCTCTCAGATTCCAGAACTTTCTGTCACCAAAATGTGAGGAAAATGCGTTTCTTTAGCCAAAAATTGAGGTTTGCAAAGGATTCTGGGTAACAGAACCTGGTCAGAGCCCCACAAGTCACCCCATCTTGGATTCCCCTAGGTCTCTAGTTCTCAAAAATGCACAGGTTTGGTAGGTTTCCCTTGGTGCCGGCTGAGCTAGAGGCCAAAATCTACAGGTAGGCACTTTGCAAAAAACAGCTCTGTTTTCTTTAAAAAAATGGGATGTGTCCACGTTGTGTTTTTGGGCGTTTCCTGTTGCGGCCGCTAGGCCTACCCACACAAGTGAGGTATCATTTTTATCAGGAGACTTGGGGGAACGGTGGGTGGAAGGAAATTTGTGGCTCCTCTCAGATTCCAGAACTTTCTGTCACGAAAATGTGAGGAAAATGCGTTTTTTTAGCCAAAATTTGAGGTTTGCAAAGGATTCTGGGTAACAGAACCTGGTCAGAGCCCCACAAGTCACCCCATCTTGGATTCCCCTAGGTCTCTAGTTTTCAAAAATGCACAGGTTTGGTAGATTTCCCTAGGTGCCGGCTGAGCTAGAGGTCAAAATCTACAGGTAGGCACTTTGGAAAAAACAGCTCTGTTTTCTTTAAAAAAATGGGAATGTGTCCACGTTGTGTTTTGGGGTGTCTCCTTTCGCGGCCACTAGGCCTACCCACACAAGTGAGGTATCATTTTTATCGGGAGACTTGGGGGAACGCTGCGTAGAAGGAAATTGGTGGCTCCTCTCAGATTCCAGAGCTTTCTGTCACCGAAATGTGAGGAAAATTGTTTTTTTAGCCAAAATTTGAGGTTTGCAAAGGATTCTGGGTAACAGAACCTGGTCACAGCCCCACAAGTCACCCCATCTTGGATTCCCCTAGGTCTCTAGTTTTAAAAAATGCACAGGTTTGGTAGGTTTCCCTAGGTGCCGGCTGAGCTAGAGACCAAAATCTACAGGTAGGCACTTTGCAAAAAACAGCTCTGTTTTCTTTAAAAAAATGGGATGTGTCCACGTTGTGTTTTGGGGTGTCTCCTGTCGTGGCCACTAGGCCTACCCACACAAGTGAGGTATCATTTATATCGGGAGACTTGGGGGAACGCTGGGTGGAAGGAAATTTGTGGCTCCTCTCAGATTCCAGAACTTTCTGTCACCGAAATGTGAGGAAAATGTGTTTTTTTAGCCAAAATTTGAGGTTTGCAAAGTATTCTGGGTAACTGAACCTGGTCAGAGCCCCACAAGTCACCCCATCATGGATCCCCCTAGGTCTCTAGTTTTCAAAAATGCACAGGTTTGTTAGGTTTCCCTAGGTGCCGGCTGAGCTAGAGGCCAAAATCTACAGGTAGGCACTTTGCAAAAAACAGTTCTGTTTTCTTTCAAAAAATGGAATGTGTCCACGTTGTGTTAGGGGCGTCTTCTGTCGCGGCCGCTAGGCCTACCCACACAAGTGAGGTATCATTTTTATCGGGAGACTTGGGGGAACGCTGGGTGGAAGGAAATTTGTGGCTCCTGTCAGATTCCAGAACTTTCTGTCACCGAAATGTGAGGAAAATGCGTTTTTTTAGCCAAAATTTGAGGTTTGCAAAGGATTCTGGGTAACAGAACCTGGTCAGAGCCCCACAAGTCACCCCATCTTGGATTCCACTAGGTCACTAGTTTTCAAAAATGCACAGGTTTGGTAGGTTTCCCTAGGTGCCGGCTGAACTAGAGGCCAAAATCTACAGGTAGGCACTTTGCAAAAAACAGCTCTGTTTTCTGTGATGTGTCCACGTTGTGTTTTGGGGCATATCCTGTTGCGGGCGCTAGGCCTACCCACACAAGTGAGGTACCATTTCTATCGGGAGACTTGGGGGAGCGCTGGATGGAAGGAAATTTGTGGCTCCTCTCAGATTCCAGATCTTTCTGTCACCGAAATGTGAGGAAAAAGCGTTTTGTTTTAGCCAATAATTGAAGTTTGCAAAGGATTCTGGGTAACAGGACCTGGTCAGAGCCCCAGAAGTCACCCCCATCTTGGATTCCCCTAGGTCTCTAGTTTTCAAAAATGCACAGGTTTGGTAGGTTTCCCGAGGTGCCGGCTGAGCTAGAGGCCAAAATCTACAGGTAGACACTTTGCAAAAAACAGCTCTGTTTTCTTTCAAAAAATGGGATGTGTCCACGTTGTGTTTTGGCGTGTATCTTGTCGCGGCTGCTGGGCCTACCCACACAAGTGAGTTATCATTTTTATCGTTTTATAGTTTTATCATTTTTATCGGGAGACTTGGGGGAACGCTGGGTGGAAGGAAATTTGTGGCTCCTCTCAGATTGCAGAACTTTCTGTCACCGAAATGTAAGGAAAATGCATTTTTTTAGCCAAAATTTGAGGTTTGCAAAGGATTCTGGGTAACAGAACCTGGTCAGAGCCCCACATGTCACCCCATCTTGGATTCCACTAGGTCTCTAGTTTTAAAAAATGCACAGGTTTGGTAGGTTTCCCTAGGTGCCGGCTGAGCTAGAGGCCAAAATCTACAGGTAGGCACTTTGCAAAAAAACAGCTCTGTTTTCTGTGATGTGTTCACGTTGTGTTTTGGGACATATCCTGTCGCGGGCGCTAGGCCTACCCACACAAGTGAGATACCATTTTTATCGGGAGACTTGGGGGAGCGTTGGATGGAAGGAAATTTGTGGCTCCTCTCAGATTCCAGAACTTTCTGTCACCGAAATGTGAGGAAAATTCGTTTTTTTAGCCAAAATTTGAGGTTTGCAAAGGATTCTGGGTAACAGAACCTGGTCAGAGCCCCACAAGTCACCCCATCTTGGATTCCCCTAGGTCTCTAGTTTTCAAAAATGCACAGGTTTGGTAGATTTCCCTAGGTGCCGGCTGAGCTAGAGGTCAAAATCTACAGGTAGGCACTTTGGAAAAAACAGCTCTGTTTTCTTTAAAAAAATGGGATGTGTCCACGTTGTGTTTTGGGGTGTCTCCTTTCGCGGCCACTAGGCCTACCCACACAAGTGAGGTATCATTTTTATCGGGAGACTTGGGGGAACGCTGCGTAGAAGGAAATTGGTGGCTCCTCTCAGATTCCAGAACTTTCTGTCACCGAAATGTGAGGAAAATTGTTTTTTTAGCCAAAATTTGAGGTTTGCAAAGGATTCTGGGTAACAGAACCTGGTCACAGCCCCACAAGTCACCCCATCTTGGATTCCCCTAGGTCTCTAGTTTAAAAAAATGCACAGGTTTGGTAGGTTTCCCTAGGTGCCGGCTGAGCTAGAGACCAAAATCTACAGGTAGGCACTTTGCAAAAAACAGCTCTGTTTTCTTTAAAAAAATGGGATGTGTCCACGTTGTGTTTTGGGGTGTCTCCTGTCGCGGCCACTAGGCCTACCCACACAAGTGAGGTATCATTTATATCGGGAGACTTGGGGGAACGCTGGGTGGAAGGAAATTTGTGGCTCTTCTCAGATTCCAGAACTTTCTGTCACCGAAATGTGAGGAAAATGCGTTTTTTTAGCCAAAATTTGAGGTTTGCAAAGTATTCTGGGTAACTGCACCTGGTCAGAGCCCCACAAGTCACCCCATCATGGATCCCCCTAGGTCTCTAGTTTTCAAAAATGCACAGGTTTGGTAGGTTTCCATAGGTGCCGGCTGAGCTAGAGGCCAAAATCTACAGGTAGGCACTTTGCAAAAAACAGCTCTGTTTTCTGTGATGTGTCCATGTTGTGTTTTGGGGCATATCCTGTCGCGGGCGCTAGGCCTACCCACACAAGTGAGTTACCATTTTTATCGGGAGACTTGGGGGAGCGCTGGATGGGAGGACATTTGTGGCTCCTCTCAGATTCCAGAACTTTCTGTCACGGAAATGTGAGGAAAATGCGTTTTTTTAGCCAAAAATTGAGGTTTGCAAAGGATTCTGGGTAACAGAACCTGGTCAGAGCCCCACAAGTCACCCCATCTTGGATTCCCCTAGGTCTCTAGTTTTCAAAAATGCACAGGTTTGGTAGATTTCCCTAGGTGCCGGCTGAGCTAGAGGTCAAAATCTACAGGTAGGCACTTTGCAAAAAACAGCTCTGTTTTCTTTAAAAAAATGGGATGTGTCCACGTTGTGTTTTGGGGTGTCTCCTTTCGCGGCCACTAGGCCTACCCACACAAGTGAGGTATCATTTTTATCGGGAGACTTGGGGGAACGCTGCGTAGAAGGAAATTGGTGGCTCCTCTCAGATTCCAGAACTTTCTGTCACCGAAATGTGAGGAAAATTGTTTTTTTAGCCAAAATTTGAGGTTTACAAAGGATTCTGGGTAACAGAACCTGGTCACAGCCCCACAAGTCACTCCATCTTGGATTCCCCTAGGTCTCTAGTTTTAAAAAATGCACAGATTTGGTAGGTTTCCCTAGGTGCCGGCTGAGCTAGAGACCAAAATCTACAGGTAGGCACTTTGCAAAAAACAGCTCTGTTTTCTTTAAAAAAATGGGATGTGTCCACGTTGTGTTTTGGGGTGTCTCCTGTCACGGCCACTAGGCCTACCCACACAAGTGAGGTATCATTTATATCGGGAGACTTGGGGGAACGCTGGGTGGAAGGAAATTTGTGGCTCTTCTCAGATTCCAGAACTTTCTGTCACCGAAATGTGAGGAAAATGCGTTTTTTTAGCCAAAATTTGAGGTTTGCAAAGTATTCTGGGTAACTGCACCTGGTCAGAGCCCCACAAGTCACCCCATCATGGATCCCCCTAGGTCTCTAGTTTTCAAAAATGCACAGGTTTGGTAGGTTTCCATAGGTGCCGGCTGAGCTAGAGGCCAAAATCTACAGGTAGGCACTTTGCAAAAAACAGCTCTGTTTTCTGTGATGTGTCCATGTTGTGTTTTGGGGCATATCCTGTCGCGGGCGCTAGGCCTACCCACACAAGTGAGTTACCATTTTTATCGGGAGACTTGGGGGAGCGCTGGATGGGAGGACATTTGTGGCTCCTCTCAGATTCCAGAACTTTCTGTCACGGAAATGTGAGGAAAATGCGTTTTTTTAGCCAAAAATTGAGGTTTGCAAAGGATTCTGGGTAACAGAACCTGGTCAGAGCCCCACAAGTCACCCCATCTTGGATTCCCCTAGGTCTCTAGTTTTCAAAAATGCACAGGTTTGGTAGATTTCCCTAGGTGCCGGCTGAGCTAGAGGTCAAAATCTACAGGTAGGCACTTTGCAAAAAACAGCTCTGTTTTCTTTAAAAAAATGGGATGTGTCCACGTTGTGTTTTGGGGTGTCTCCTTTCGCGGCCACTAGGCCTACCCACACAAGTGAGGTATCATTTTTATCGGGAGACTTGGGGGAACGCTGCGTAGAAGGAAATTGGTGGCTCCTCTCAGATTCCAGAACTTTCTGTCACCGAAATGTGAGGAAAATTGTTTTTTTAGCCAAAATTTGAGGTTTACAAAGGATTCTGGGTAACAGAACCTGGTCACAGCCCCACAAGTCACTCCATCTTGGATTCCCCTAGGTCTCTAGTTTTAAAAAATGCACAGGTTTGGTAGGTTTCCCTAGGTGCCGGCTGAGCTAGAGACCAAAATCTACAGGTAGGCACTTTGCAAAAAACAGCTCTGTTTTCTTTTAAAAAATGGGATGTGTCCACGTTGTGTTTTGGGGTGTCTCCTGTCGCGGCCACTAGGCCTACCCACACAAGTGAGGTATCATTTTTATCGGGAGACTTGGGGGAACGCTGGGTGGAAGGAAATTTGTGGCTCCTCTCAGATTCCAGAACTTTCTGTCACCGAAATGTGAGGAAAATGCGTTTTTTTAGCCAAAATTTGAGGTTTGCAAAGTATTCTGGGTAACTGCACCTGGTCAGAGCCCCACAAGTCACCCCATCATGGATCCCCCTAGGTCTCTAGTTTTCAAAAATGCACAGGTTTGGTAGGTTTCCATAGGTGCCGGCTGAGCTAGAGGCCAAAATCTACAGGTAGGTACTTTGCAAAAAACAGCTCTGTTTTCTGTGATGTGTCCATGTTGTGTTTTGGGGCATATCCTGTCGCGGGCGCTAGGCCTACCCACACAAGTGAGTTACCATTTTTATCGGGAGACTTGGGGGAGCGCTGGATGGGAGGACATTTGTGGCTCCTCTCAGATTCCAGAACTTTCTGTCACGGAAATGTGAGGAAAATGCGTTTTTTTAGCCAAAAATTGAGGTTTGCAAAGGATTCTGGGTAACAGAACCTGGTCAGAGCCCCACAAGTCACCCCATCTTGGATTCCCCTACGTCTCTAGTTGTCAAAAATGCACAGGTTTGGTAGGTTTCCCTAGGTGCCTGAGCTAGAGGCCAAAATCTACAGGTAGGCACTTTGCAAAATACAGTTCTGTTTTCTTTCAAAAAATGGGATGTGTCCACGTTGTGTTTTGGGGTGTCCCCTGTCGCGGCCGCTAGGCCTACCCACACAAGTGAGGTATCATTTTTATCGGGAGACTTGGGGGAACGCTGGGGGAAGGAAATTTGTGGTTCCTCTCAGATTCCAGAACTTTCTGTCACCGAAATGTGAGGAAAATGCGTTTTGTTAGCCAAAAATTGAGGTTTGCAAAGGATTCTGGGTAACAGACCCTGGTCAGAGCCCCACAAGTCACCCCATCTTGGATTCCCCTAGGTCTCTAGTTTTAAAAAATGCACAGGTTTGGTAGGTTTCCCTAGGTGCCGGCTGAGCTAGAGGCCAAAATCTACAGGTAGGCACTTTGCAAAAAACAGTTCTGTTTTCTTTCAAAAAATTGAATGTGTCCACGTTGTGTTAGGGGCGTCTTCTGTCGCGGCCGCTAGGCCTACCCACACAAGTGAGGTATCATTTTTATCGGGAGACTTGGGGGAACGCTGCGTAGAAGGAAATTGGTGGCTCCTCTCAGATTCCAGAACTTTCTGTCACCGAAATGTGAGGAAAATTGTTTTTTTAGCCAAAATTTGAGGTTTACAAAGGATTCTGGGTAACAGAACCTGGTCACAGCCCCACAAGTCACCCCATCTTGGATTCCCCTAGGTCTCTAGTTTTAAAAAATGCACAGGTTTGGTAGGTTTCCCTAGGTGCCGGCTGAGCTAGAGACCAAAATCTACAGGTAGGCACTTTGCAAAAAAGAGCTCTGTTTTCTTTAAAAAAATGGGATGTGTCCACGTTGTGTTTTGGGGTGTCTCCTGTCGCGGCCACTAGGCCTACCCACACAAGTGAGGTATCATTTTTATCGGGAGACTTGGGGGAACGCTGGGTGGAAGGAAATTTGTGGCTCCTCTCAGATTCCAGAACTTTCTGTCACCGAAATGTGAGGAAAATGCGTTTTTTTAGCCAAAATTTGAGGTTTGCAAAGTATTCTGGGTAACTGCACCTGGTCAGAGCCCCACAAGTCACCCCATCATGGATCCCCCTAGGTCTCTAGTTTTCAAAAATGCACAGGTTTGGTAGGTTTCCATAGGTGCCGGCTGAGCTAGAGGCCAAAATCTACAGGCAGGTACTTTGCAAAAAACAGCTCTGTTTTCTGTGATGTGTCCATGTTGTGTTTTGGGGCATATCCTGTCGCGGGCGCTAGGCCTACCCACACAAGTGAGTTACCATTTTTATCGGGAGACTTGGGGGAACGCTGGATGGGAGGACATTTGTGGCTCCTCTCAGATTCCAGAACTTTCTGTCACGGAAATGTGAGGAAAATGCGTTTTTTTAGCCAAAAATTGAGGTTTGCAAAGGATTCTGGGTAACAGAACCTGGTCAGAGCCCCACAAGTCACCCCATCTTGGATTCCCCTAGGTCTCTAGTTTTCAAAAATGCACAGGTTTGGTAGATTTCCCTAGGTGCCGGCTGAGCTAGAGGTCAAAATCTACAGGTAGGCACTTTGCAAAAAACAGCTCTGTTTTCTTTAAAAAAATGGGATGTGTCCACGTTGTGTTTTGCGGTGTCTCCTTTCGCGGCCACTAGGCCTACCCACACAAGTGAGGTATCATTTTTATCGGGAGACTTGGGGGAACGCTGCGTAGAAGGAAATTGGTGGCTCCTCTCAGATTCCAGAACTTTCTGTCACCGAAATGTGAGGAAAATTGTTTTTTTAGCCAAAATTTGAGGTTTACAAAGGATTCTGGGTAACAGAACCTGGTCACAGCCCCACAAGTCACTCCATCTTGGATTCCCCTAGGTCTCTAGTTTTAAAAAATGCACAGATTTGGTAGGTTTCCCTAGGTGCCGGCTGAGCTAGAGACCAAAATCTACAGGTAGGCACTTTGCAAAAAACAGCTCTGTTTTCTTTAAAAAAATGGGATGTGTCCACGTTGTGTTTTGGGGTGTCTCCTGTCACGGCCACTAGGCCTACCCACACAAGTGAGGTATCATTTATATCGGGAGACTTGGGGGAACGCTGGGTGGAAGGAAATTTGTGGCTCTTCTCAGATTCCAGAACTTTCTGTCACCGAAATGTGAGGAAAATGCGTTTTTTTAGCCAAAATTTGAGGTTTGCAAAGTATTCTGGGTAACTGCACCTGGTCAGAGCCCCACAAGTCACCCCATCATGGATCCCCCTAGGTCTCTAGTTTTCAAAAATGCACAGGTTTGGTAGGTTTCCATAGGTGCCGGCTGAGCTAGAGGCCAAAATCTACAGGTAGGCACTTTGCAAAAAACAGCTCTGTTTTCTGTGATGTGTCCATGTTGTGTTTTGGGGCATATCCTGTCGCGGGCGCTAGGCCTACCCACACAAGTGAGTTACCATTTTTATCGGGAGACTTGGGGGAGCGCTGGATGGGAGGACATTTGTGGCTCCTCTCAGATTCCAGAACTTTCTGTCACGGAAATGTGAGGAAAATGCGTTTTTTTAGCCAAAAATTGAGGTTTGCAAAGGATTCTGGGTAACAGAACCTGGTCAGAGCCCCACAAGTCACCCCATCTTGGATTCCCCTAGGTCTCTAGTTTTCAAAAATGCACAGGTTTGGTAGATTTCCCTAGGTGCCGGCTGAGCTAGAGGTCAAAATCTACAGGTAGGCACTTTGCAAAAAACAGCTCTGTTTTCTTTAAAAAAATGGGATGTGTCCACGTTGTGTTTTGGGGTGTCTCCTTTCGCGGCCACTAGGCCTACCCACACAAGTGAGGTATCATTTTTATCGGGAGACTTGGGGGAACGCTGCGTAGAAGGAAATTGGTGGCTCCTCTCAGATTCCAGAACTTTCTGTCACCGAAATGTGAGGAAAATTGTTTTTTTAGCCAAAATTTGAGGTTTACAAAGGATTCTGGGTAACAGAACCTGGTCACAGCCCCACAAGTCACTCCATCTTGGATTCCCCTAGGTCTCTAGTTTTAAAAAATGCACAGGTTTGGTAGGTTTCCCTAGGTGCCGGCTGAGCTAGAGACCAAAATCTACAGGTAGGCACTTTGCAAAAAACAGCTCTGTTTTCTTTTAAAAAATGGGATGTGTCCACGTTGTGTTTTGGGGTGTCTCCTGTCGCGGCCACTAGGCCTACCCACACAAGTGAGGTATCATTTTTATCGGGAGACTTGGGGGAACGCTGGGTGGAAGGAAATTTGTGGCTCCTCTCAGATTCCAGAACTTTCTGTCACCGAAATGTGAGGAAAATGCGTTTTTTTAGCCAAAATTTGAGGTTTGCAAAGTATTCTGGGTAACTGCACCTGGTCAGAGCCCCACAAGTCACCCCATCATGGATCCCCCTAGGTCTCTAGTTTTCAAAAATGCACAGGTTTGGTAGGTTTCCATAGGTGCCGGCTGAGCTAGAGGCCAAAATCTACAGGTAGGTACTTTGCAAAAAACAGCTCTGTTTTCTGTGATGTGTCCATGTTGTGTTTTGGGGCATATCCTGTCGCGGGCGCTAGGCCTACCCACACAAGTGAGTTACCATTTTTATCGGGAGACTTGGGGGAGCGCTGGATGGGAGGACATTTGTGGCTCCTCTCAGATTCCAGAACTTTCTGTCACGGAAATGTGAGGAAAATGCGTTTTTTTAGCCAAAAATTGAGGTTTGCAAAGGATTCTGGGTAACAGAACCTGGTCAGAGCCCCACAAGTCACCCCATCTTGGATTCCCCTACGTCTCTAGTTGTCAAAAATGCACAGGTTTGGTAGGTTTCCCTAGGTGCCTGAGCTAGAGGCCAAAATCTACAGGTAGGCACTTTGCAAAATACAGTTCTGTTTTCTTTCAAAAAATGGGATGTGTCCACGTTGTGTTTTGGGGTGTCCCCTGTCGCGGCCGCTAGGCCTACCCACACAAGTGAGGTATCATTTTTATCGGGAGACTTGGGGGAACGCTGGGGGAAGGAAATTTGTGGTTCCTCTCAGATTCCAGAACTTTCTGTCACCGAAATGTGAGGAAAATGCGTTTTGTTAGCCAAAAATTGAGGTTTGCAAAGGATTCTGGGTAACAGACCCTGGTCAGAGCCCCACAAGTCACCCCATCTTGGATTCCCCTAGGTCTCTAGTTTTAAAAAATGCACAGGTTTGGTAGGTTTCCCTAGGTGCCGGCTGAGCTAGAGGCCAAAATCTACAGGTAGGCACTTTGCAAAAAACAGTTCTGTTTTCTTTCAAAAAATTGAATGTGTCCACGTTGTGTTAGGGGCGTCTTTTGTCACGGCCGCTAGGCCTACCCACACAAGTGAGGTATCATTTTTATCGGGAGACTTGGGGGAACGCTGCGTAGAAGGAAATTGGTGGCTCCTCTCAGATTCCAGAACTTTCTGTCACCGAAATGTGAGGAAAATGCGTTTTTTTAGCCAAAATTTGAGGTTTGCAAAGTATTCTGGGTAACTGCACCTGGTCAGAGCCCCACAAGTCACCCCATCATGGATCCCCCTAGGTCTCTAGTTTTCAAAAATGCACAGGTTTGGTAGGTTTCCATAGGTGCCGGCTGAGCTAGAGGCCAAAATCTACAGGCAGGTACTTTGCAAAAAACAGCTCTGTTTTCTGTGATGTGTCCATGTTGTGTTTTGGGGCATATCCTGTCGCGGGCGCTAGGCCTACCCACACAAGTGAGTTACCATTTTTATCGGGAGACTTCGGGGAGCGCTGGATGGGAGGACATTTGTGGCTCCTCTGAGATTCCAGAACTTTCTGTCACGGAAATGTGAGGAAAATGCGTTTTTTTAGCCAAAAATTGAGGTTTGCAAAGGATTCTGGGTAACAGAACCTGGTCAGAGCCCCACAAGTCACCCCATCTTGGATTCCCCTACGTCTCTAGTTGTCAAAAATGCACAGGTTTGGTAGGTTTCCCTAGGTGCCTGAGCTAGAGGCCAAAATCTACAGGTAGGCACTTTGCAAAATACAGTTCTGTTTTCTTTCAAAAAATGGGATGTGTCCACGTTGTGTTTTGGGGTGTCCCCTGTCGCGGCCGCTAGGCCTACCCACACAAGTGAGGTATCATTTTTATCGGGAGACTTGGGGGAACGCTGGGGGAAGGAAATTTGTGGTTCCTCTCAGATTCCAGAACTTTCTGTCACCGAAATGTGAGGAAAATGCGTTTTGTTAGCCAAAAATTGAGGTTTGCAAAGGATTCTGGGTAACAGACCCTGGTCAGAGCCCCACAAGTCACCCCATCTTGGATTCCCCTAGGTCTCTAGTTTTAAAAAATGCACAGGTTTGGTAGGTTTCCCTAGGTGCCGGCTGAGCTAGAGGCCAAAATCTACAGGTAGGCACTTTGCAAAAAACAGTTCTGTTTTCTTTCAAAAAATGGAATGTGTCCACGTTGTGTTAGGGGCGTCTTCTGTCGCGGCCGCTAGGCCTACCCACACAAGTGAGGTATCATTTTTATCGGGAGACTTGGGGGAACGCTGCGTAGAAGGAAATTGGTGGCTCCTCTCAGATTCCAGAACTTTCTGTCACCGAAATGTGAGGAAAATTGTTTTTTTAGCCAAAATTTGAGGTTTACAAAGGATTCTGGGTAACTGCACCTGGTCAGGGCCCCACAAGTCACCCCATCATGGATCCCCCTAGGTCTCTAGTTTTCAAAAATGCACAGGTTTGGTAGGTTTCCATAGGTGCCGGCTGAGCTAGAGGCCAAAATCTACAGGTAGGCACTTTGCAAAAAAGAGCTCTGTTTTCTGTGATGTGTCCATGTTGTGTTTTTGGGCATATCCTGTCGCGGGCGCTAGGCCTACCCACACAAGTGAGTTACCATTTTTATCGGGAGACTTGGGGGAGCGCTGGATGGGAGGACATTTGTGGCTCCTCTCAGATTTCAGAACTTTGTCACCGAAATGTGAGGAAAATGCGTTTTTTTAGCCAAAAATTGAGGTTTGCAAAGGATTCTGGGTAACAGAACCTGGTCAGAGCCCCACAAGTCACCCCATCTTGGATTCCCCTACGTCTCTAGTTGTCAAAAATGCACAGGTTTGGTAGGTTTCCCTAGGTGCCTGAGCTAGAGGCCAAAATCTACAGGTAGGCACTTTGCAAAATACAGTTCTGTTTTCTTTCAAAAAATGGGATGTGTCCACGTTGTGTTTTGGGGCATATCCTGTTGCGGGCGCTAGGCCTACCCACACAAGTGAGGTACCATTTCTATCGGGAGACTTGGGGGAGCGCTGGATGGAAGGAAATTTGTGGCTCCTCTCAGATTCCAGAACTTTCTGTCACCGAAATGTGAGGAAAAAGCGTTTTGTTTTAGCCAATAATTGAAGTTTGCAAAGGATTCTGGGTAACAGGACCTGGTCAGAGCCCCAGAAGTCACCCCCATCTTGGATTCCCCTAGGTCTCTAGTTTTCAAAAATGCACAGGTTTGGTAGGTTTCCCGAGGTGCCGGCTGAGTTAGAGGCCAAAATCTACAGGTAGACACTTTGCAAAAAACAGCTCTGTTTTCTTTCAAAAAATGGGATGTGTCCACGTTGTGTTTTGGGGTGTATCTTGTCGCGGCCGCTAGCCCTACCCACACAAGTGAGGTATCATTTTTATCGTTTTATAGTTTTATCATTTTTATTGGGAGACTTGGGGGAACGCTGGGTGGAAGGAAATTTGTGGCTCCTCTCAGATTCCAGAACTTTCTGTCACCGAAATGAAAGGAAAATTCAATTTGTTAGCCAAAATTTGAGGTTTGCAAAGGATTCTGGGTAACAGAACCTGGTCAGAGCCCCACATGTCACCCCATCTTGGATTCCACTAGGTCTCTAGTTTTAAAAAATGCACAGGTTTGGTAGGTTTCCCTAGATGCCGGCTGAGCTAGAGGCCAAAATCTACAGGTAGGCACTTTGCAAAAAAACAGCTCTGTTTTCTGTGATGTGTTCACGTTGTGTTTTGGGCATATCCTGTCGCGGGCGCTAGGCCTACCCACACAAGTGAGATACCATTTTTATCGGGAGACTTGGGGGAGCGCTGGATGGAAGGACATTTGTGGCTCCTCTGAGATTCCAGAACTTTCTGTCACCGAAATGTGAGGAAAATGCATTTTTTTAAGCCAAAAATTGAAGTTTGCAATGGATTCTGGGTAACAGAACCTGGTCAGAGCCCCACAAGTCACCCCATCTTGGATTCCCCTAGGTCTCTAGTTCTCAAAAATGCACAGGTTTGGTAGGTTTCCCGAGGTGCCGGCTGAGCTAGAGGCCAAAATCTACAGGTAGGCACTTTGCAAAAAACAGCTCTGTTTTCTTTAAAAAAATGGGATGTGTCCACGTTGTGTTTTGGGGCGTCTCCTGTCGCGGCCGCTAGGCCTACCCACACAAGTGAGGTATCATTTTTATCGGGAGACTTGGGGGAACGCTGGGTGGAAGGAAATTTGTGGCTCCTCCCAGATTCCAGAACTTTCTGTCACCGAAATGTGAGGAAAATGCGTTTTTTTTTGCCAATAATTGAAGTTTGCAAAGGATTCTGGGTAACAGAACCTGGTCAGAGCCCCACAACTCACCCCATCTTGGATTCCCCTAGGTCTCTAGTTCTAAAAAATGCACAGGTTTGGTAGGTTTCCCGAGGTGCCGGCTGAGCTAGAGGCCAAAATCTACAGGTAGGCACTTTGCAAAAAACAGCTCTGTTTTCTTTAAAAAAATGGGATGTGTCCACGTTGTGTTTTGGGGCGTGTCTTGTCGCGGCCGCTAGGCCTACCCACACAAGTGAGGTATCATTTTTATCGGGAGACCTGGGGGAACGCTGGGTGGAAGGAAATTTGTGGCTCCTCTCAGATTCCAGAACTTTCTGTCACCGAAATGTGAGGAAAATGCATTTTTTTTAGCCAATAATTGAAGTTTGCAAAGGATTCTGGGTAACAGGACCTGGTCAGAGCCCCACAAGTCACCCCATCTTGGATTCCCCTAGGTCTCTAGTTTTCAAAAATGCACAGGTTTGGTAGGTTTCCCGAGGTGCCGGCTGAGCTGGAGGCCAAAATCTACAGGTAGACACTTTGCAAAAAACAGCTCTGTTTTCTTTCAAAAAATGGGATGTGTCCACGTTGTGTTTTGTGGTGAATCTTGTCGCGGCCGCTAGGCCTACCCACACAAGTGAGGTATCATTTTTATCGTTTTATAGTTTTATCATTTTTATCGGGAGACTTGGGGGAACGCTGGGTAGAAGGAAATTTGTGGCTCCTCTCAGATTCCAGAACTTTCTGTCACCGAAATGAAAGGAAAATTCAATTTTTTAGCCAAAATTTGAGGTTTGCAAAGGATTCTGGGTAACAGAACCTGGTCAGAGCCCCACATGTCACCCCATCTTGGATTCCACTAGGTCTCTAGTTTTAAAAAATGCACAGGTTTGGTAGGTTTCCCCAGGTGCCGGCTGAGCTAGAGGCCAAAATCTACAGGTAGGCACTTTGCAAAAAAACAGCTCTGTTTTCTGTGATGTGTTCACGTTGTGTTTTGGGGCATATCCTGTCGCGGGCGCTAGGCCTACCCACACAAGTGAGATACCATTTTTATCGGGAGACTTGGGGGAGCGCTGGATGGAAGGACATTTGTGGCTCCTCTCAGATTCCAGAACTTTCTGTCACCGAAATGTGAGGAAAATGCATTTTTTTAAGCCAAAAACTGAAGTTTGCAAAGGATTCTGGGTAACAGAACCTGATCAGAGCCCCACAACTCACCCCATCTTGGATTCCCCTAGGTCTCAAGTTTTCAAAAATGCACAGGTTTGGTAGGTTTCCCTAGATGCCGGCTGAGCTAGAGGACAAAATCTACAGGTAGGCACTTTGCAAAAAACAGCTCTGTTTTCTTTAAAAAAATGGGATGTGTCCACGTTGTGTTTTGGGGCGTCTCCTGTCGCGGCCGCTAGGCCTACCCACACAAGTGAGATATAATTTTTATCGGGAGACTTGGGGGAACGCTGGGTGGAAGGAAATTTGTTGCTCCTCTCAGATTCCAGAACTTTCTGTCACCGAAATGTGAGGAAAATGCGTTTTTTTAGCCAAAATTTGAGGTTTACAAAGGATTCTGGGTAACAGCACCTGGTCAGAGCCCCACAAGTCACCCCAATCTTGGATCCCCCTAGGTCTCAAGTTTTCAAAAATGCACAGGTTTGGTAGGTTTCCCTAGATGCCGGCTGAGCTAGAGGACAAAATCTACAGGTAGGCACTTTGCAAAAAACAGCTCTGTTTTCTTTAAAAAAATGGGATGTGTCCACGTTGTGTTTTGGGGCGTCTCCTGTCGCGGCCGCTAGGCCTACCCACACAAGTGAGGTATCATTTTTATCGGGAGACTTGGGGGAACGCTGGGTGGAAGGAAATTTGTGGCTCCTCCCAGATTCCAGAACTTTCTGTCACCGAAATGTGAGGAAAATGCGTTTTTGTAGATAAAAATTGAGGTTTGCAAAGGATTCTGGGTAACAGAACCTGGTCAGAACCCCACAAGTCACACCATCTTGGATTTCCCTAGGTCTCTAGTTTTAAAAAATGCACAGGTTTGGTAGGTTTCCATAGGTGCCGGCTGAGCTAGAGGCGAAAATCTACAGGTAGGCACTTGGCAAAAAAACAGCTCTGTTTTCTGTGATGTGTCCACGTTGTGTTTTGGGGCATATCCTGTCGCGGGCGCTAGGCCTAGGTTTGGTAGGTTTCCCTAGGTGCCGGCTGAGCTAGAGGCCAAAATCTACAGGTAGGCACTTTGCAAAAAACAGCTCTGTTTTCTTTCAAAAAATGGGATGTGTCCACGTTGTGTTTTGGGGTGAATCCTGTCGCGGCCGCTAGGCCTACCCACACAAGTGAGGTATCATTTTTATCGGGAGACTTGGGGGAACGCTGGGTGGAAGGAAATTTGTGGCTCCCATCAGATTCCAGAACTTTCTGTCACCGAAATGTGCGGAAAATGCGTTTTTTTTGCCAAAATTTGAGATTTGCAAAGGATTCTGGGTAACAGGACCTGGTCAGAGCCCCACAAGTCACCCCATCTTGGATTCCACTAGGTCTCTAGTTTTCAAAAATGCACAAGTTTGGTAGGTTTCCCTAAGTGCTGGCTGAACTAGAGGCCAAAATCTACAGGTAGGCACTTTGCAAAAAACAGCTCTGTTTTCTGTGATGTGTCCACGTTGTGTTTTGGGGCATATCCTGTCGCGGGAGCTAGGCCTACCCACACAAGTGAGGTACCATTTTTATCGGGAGACTTGGGGGAGCGCTGGATGGAAGGAAATTTGTGGCTCCTCTCAGATTCCAGAACTTTCTGTCACCGAAATGTGAGGAAAATGCGTTTTCTTTAGCCTAAAATTGAAGTTTGCAAAGGATTCTGGGTAACAGGACCTGGTCAGAGCCCCACAAGTCACCCCATCTTGGATTCCCCTAGGTCTCTAGTTTTCAAAAACGCACAGGTTTGGTAGGTTTCCCGAAGTGCCGGCTGAGCTAGAGGCCAAAATCTACAGGTAGGCACTTTGCAAAAAACAGCTCTGTTTTCTTTCAAAAAATGGGATGTGTCCACGTTGTGCTTCGGGGTGTGTCCTGTCGCGGCCGCTAGGCCTACCCACAAAAGTGAGGTATAATTTTTATCAGGAGACTTGGGGGAACGGTGGGTGGAAGGAAATTTGTGGCTCCTCTCAGATTCCAGAACTTTCTGTCAGAAATGTGAGGAAAATGCGTTTTTTTTGCCAAAATTTGAGGTTTGCAAAGGATTCTGGGTAACAGGACCTGGTCAGACCCCCACAAGTCACCCCATCTTGGATTCCACTAGGTCTCTAGTTTTCAAAAATGCACAGGTTTGGTAGGTTTCCCTAAGTGCCAGCTGAACTAGAGGCCAAAATCTACAGGTAGGCACTTTGCAAAAAACAGCTCTGTTTTCTGTGATGTGTCCACGTTGTGTTTAGGGGCATATCCTGTCGCGGGCGCTAGGCCTACCCACACAAGTGAGGTACCATTTTTATCGGGAGACTTGGGGGAGCGCTGGATGGAAGGAAATTTGTGGCTCCTCTCCGATTCCAGAACTTTCTGTCACCGAAATGTGAGGAAAATGCTTTTTCTTTAGCCAAAAATTGAAGTTTGCAAAGGATTCTGGGTAACAGGACCTGGTCAGAGCCCCACAAGTCACCCCATCTTGGATTCCCCTAGGTCTCTAGTTTTAAAAAACGCACAGGTTTGGTAGGTTTCCCGAAGTGCTGGCTGAGCTAGAGGCCAAAATCTACAGGTAGGCACTTTGCAAAAAACAGCTCTGTTTTCTTTCAAAAAATGGGATGTGTCCACGTTGTGTTTTGGGGTGCGTCCTGTCGCGGCCGCTAGGCCTACCCACACAAGTGAGGTATACTTTTTATCAGGAGACTTGGGGGAACGGTGGGTGGAAGTTAATTTGTGGCTCCTCTCAGATTCCAGAACTTTCTGTCACAGAAATGTGAGGAAAATGCGTTTTTTTTGCCAAAATTTGAGGTTTGCAAAGGATTCTGGGTAACAGGACCTGGTCAGAGCCCCACAAGTCACCCCATCTTGGATTCCACTAGGTCTCTAGTTTTCAAAAATGCACAGGTTTGGTAGGTTTCCCTAAGTGCCAGCTGAACTAGAGGCCAAAATCTACAGGTAGGCACTTTGCAAAAAAAAGCTCTGTTTTCTGTGATGTGTCCACGTTGTGTTTTGGGGCATATCCTGTCGCGGGCGCTAGGCCTACCCACACAAGTGAGGTACCATTTTTATCGGGAGACTTGGGGGAGCGCTGGATGGAAGGAAATTTGTGGCTCCTCTCAGATTCCAGAACTTTCTGTCACCGAAATGTGAGGAAAATTGTTGTTTTAGCCAAAATTTGAGGTTTACAAAGGATTCTGGGTAACAGAACCTGGTCAGAGCCCCACAAGTCACCCCATCTTGGATCCCCCTAGGTCTCAAGTTTTCAAAAATGCACAGGTTTGGTAGGTTTCCCTAGGTGCCGGCTGAGCTAGAGGACAAAATCTACAGGTAGGCACTTTGCAAAAAACAGCTCTGTTTTCTTTCAAAAAATGGGATGTGTCCACGTTGTGTTTTGGGGCGTCTCCTGTTGCGGCCGCTAGGCCTACCCACACAAGTGAGGTATCATTTTTATCGGGAGACTTGGGGGGACGCTGGGTGGAAGGAAATGTGTGGCTCCTCTCAGATTCCAGAACTTTCTGTCACCGAAATGTGAGGAAAATGCGTTTTCTTTAGCCAAAAATTGAAGTTTGCAAAGGATTCTGGGTAACAGGACCTGGTCAGAGCCCCACAAGTCACCCCATCTTGGATTCCCCTAGGTCTCTGGTTTTAAAAAATGCACAGGTTCGGTAGGTTTCCCTGGGTGCCGGCTGAGCTAGAGGCCAAAATCTACAGGTAGACACTTTGCAAAAAACAGCTCTGTTTTCTTTCAAAAAATGGGATGTGTCCACGTTGTGTTTCGGGGTGTGTCCTGTCGCGGCCGCTAGGCCTACCCACACAAGTGAGGTATAATTTTTATCAGGAGACTTGGGGGAACGGTGGGTGGAAGGAAATTTGTGGCTCCTCTCAGATTCCAGAACTTTCTGTCAGAAATGTGAGGAAAATGCGTTTTTTTAGCCAAAATTTGAGGTTTGCAAAGGATTCTGGGTAACAGGACCTGGTCAGAGCCCCACAAGTCACCCCATCTTGGATTCCACTAGGTCTCTAGTTTTCAAAAATGCACAGGTTTGGTAGGTTTCCCTAAGTGCCAGCTGAACTAGAGGCCAAAATCTACAGGTAGGCACTTTGCAAAAAACAGCTCTGTTTTCTGTGATGTGTCCACGTTGTGTTTTGGGGCATATCCTGTCGCGGGCGCTAGGCCTACCCACACAAGTGAGGTACCATTTTTATCGGGAGACTTGGGGGAGCGCTGGATGGCAGGAAATATGTGGCTCCTCTCCGATTCCAGAACTTTCTGTCACCGAAATGTGAGGAAAATGCATTTTCTTTAGCCAAAAATTGAAGTTTGCAAAGGATTCTGGGTAACAGGACCTGGTCAGAGCCCCACAAGTCACCCCATCTTGGATTCCCCTAGGTCTCTAGTTTTAAAAAATGCACAGGTTTGGTAGGTTTCCCGAAGTGCTGGCTGAGCTAGAGGCCAAAATCTACAGGAAGGCACTTTGCAAAAAAACAGCTCTGTTTTCTTTCAAAAAAAGGGATGTGTCCACGTTGTGTTGTGGGGTGCGCCCTGTCGCGGCCGCTAGGCCTACCCACACAAGTGAGGTATACTTTTTATCAGGAGACTTGGGGGAACGGTGGGTGGAAGGAAATTTGTGGCTCCTCTCAGATTCCAGAACTTTCTGTCACAGAAATGTGAGGAAAATGCGTTTTTTTTGCCAAAATTTGAGGTTTGCAAAGGATTCTGGGTAACAGGACCTGGTCAGAGCCCCACAAGTCACCCCATCTTGGATTCCACTAGGTCTCTAGTTTTCAAAAATGCACAGATTTGGTAGGTTTCCCTAAGTGCCAGCTGAACTAGAGGCCAAAATCTACAGGTAGGCACTTTGCAAAAAAAAGCTCTGTTTTCTGTGATGTGTCCACGTTGTGTTTTGGGGCATATCCTGTCGCGGGCGCTAGGCCTACCCACACAAGTGAGGTACCATTTTTATCGGGAGACTTGGGGGAGCGCTGGATGGAAGGAAATTTGTGGCTCCTCTCAGATTCCAGAACTTTCTGTCACCGAAATGTGAGGAAAATTGTTGTTTTAGCCAAAATTTGTGGTTTGCAAAGGATTCTGGGTAACAGAACCTGGTCTCAGCCCCACAAGTCACCCCATCTTGGATTCCCCTAGGTCTCTAGTTTTCAAAAATGCACAGGTTTGGTAGGTTTCCCTAGGTGCCGGCTGAGCTAGAGGCCAAAATCTACAGGTAGGCACTTTGCAAAAAACAGCGCTGTTTTCTTTAAAAAAATGGGATGTGTCCACGTTGTGTTTTGGGGTGTCTCCTGTCGGGGCCGCTAGGCCTACCCACACAAGTGAGATATAATTTTTATCGGGAGACTTGGGGGAACGCTGGGTGGAAGGAAATTTGTTGCTCCTCTCAGATTCCAGAACTTTCTGTCACCGAAATGTGAGGAAAATGCGTTTTTTTAGCCAAAATTTGAGGTTTACAAAGGATTCTGGGTAACAGCACCTGGTCAGAGCCCCACAAGTCACCCCATCTTGGATCCCCCTAGGTCTCAAGTTTTCAAAAATGCACAGGTTTGGTAGGTTTCCCTAGGTGCCGGCTGAGCTAGAGGACAAAATCTACAGGTAGGCACTTTGCAAAAAACAGCTCTGTTTTCTTTCAAAAAATGGGATGTGTCCACGTTGTGTTTTGGGGCGTCGCCTGTTGCGGCCGCTAGGCCTACCCACACAAGTGAGGTATCATTTTTATCGGGAGACTTGGGGGGACGCTGGGTGGAAGGAAATTTGTGGCTCCTCTCAGATTCCAGAACTTTCTGTCACCGAAATGTGAGGAAAATGCGTTTTTTTAGCCAAAATTTGAGGTTTGCAAAGGATTCTGGGTAACAGAACCTGGTCAGAGCCCCACAAGTCACCCCATCTTGGATTCCCCTAGGTCTCTGGTTTTAAAAAATGCACAGGTTCGGTAGGTTTCCCTGGGTGCCGGCTGAGCTAGAGGCCAAAATCTACAGGTAGGCACTTTGCAAAAAACAGCTCTGTTTTCTTTCAAAAAATGGGATGTGTCCACGTTGTGTTTTGGGACGTCTCCTGTCGCGGCCACTAGGCCTACCCACACAAGTGAGATATCATTTTTATCGGGAGACTTTGGGAACGCTGGGTGGAAGGAAATTTGTGGCTCCTCTCAGATTCCAGAACTTTCTGTCACCGAAATGTGAGGAAAATTGTTTTTTTAGCCAAAATTTGAGATTTGCAAAGGATTCTGGGTAACAGAACCTGGTCAGAGCCCCACAAGTCACCCCATCTTGGATTCCCCTAGGTCTCTAGTTTTAAAAAATGCACAGGTTTGTTAGGTTACCCTAGGTGCCGGCTGAGCTAGAGGCCAAAATCTACAGGTAGACACTTTGCAAAAAACAGCTCTGTTTTCTTTCAAAAAATGGGATGTGTCCACGTTGTGTTTTGGGGTGTCTCCTGTCGCTTGCGCTAGGCCTACCCACACAAGTGAGATATAATTTTTATCGGGAGACTTGGGGGAACGCTAGTTGGCAGGAAATTTGTGGCTCCTCTCAGATTCCAGAACTTTCTGTCACCAAAATGTGAGGAAAATGCGTTTCTTTAGCCAAAAATTGAGGTTTGCAAAGGATTCTGGGTAACAGAACCTGGTCAGAGGCCCACAAGTCACACCATCTTGGATTCCCCTAGGTCTCTAGTTCTCAGAAATGCACAGGTTTGGTAGGTTTCCCTAGGTGCCGGCTGAGCTAGAGGCCAAAATCTACAGGTAGGCACTTTGCAAAAAACAGCTCTGTTTTCTTTCAAAAAATGGGATGTGTCTACGTTGTGTTTTTGGGCGTTCCATGTCGCGGCCGCTAGGCCTACCCACACAAGTGAGGTATCATTTTTATCAGGAGACTTGGGGGAACGGTGGGTGGAAGGAAATTTGTGGCTCCTCTCAGATTCCAGAACTTTCTGTCACGAAAATGTGAGGAAAATGCGTTTTTTTAGCCAAAATTTGAGGTTTGCAAAGGATTCTTTGGTAACAGAACCTGGTCAGAGCCCCACAAGTCACCCCATCTTGGATTCCCCTAGGTCTCTAGTTTTCAAAAATGCACAGGTTTGGTAGGTTTCCCTAGGTGCCGGCTGAGCTAGAGGTCAAAATCTACAGGTAGGCACTTTGCAAAAAACAGCTCTATTTTCTTTAAAAAAATGGGATGTGTCCACGTTGTGTTTTGGAGTGTCTCCTTTCGCGGCCACTAGGCCTACCCACACAAGTGAGGTATCATTTTTATCGGGAGACTTGGGGGAACGCTGCGTGGAAGGAAATTTGTGGCTCCTCTCAGATTCCAGAACTTTCTGTCACCGAAATGTGAGGAAAATTGTTTTTTTAGCCAAAATTTGAGGTTTGCAAAGGATTCTGGGTAACAGAACCTGGTCAGAGCCCCACAAGTCACCCCATCTTGGATTCCCCTAGGTCTCTAGTTTTAATAAATGCACAGGTTCGGTAGGTTTCCCTAGGTGCCGGCTGAGCTAGAGGCCAAAATCTACAGGTAGGCACTTTGCAAAAAACAGCTCTATTTTCTGTAATGTGTCCACGTTGTGTTTTGGGGTAAATCCTGTTGCGGGCGCTAGGCCTACCCACACAAGTGAGGTACCATTTTTATCGGGAGACTTGGGGGAGCGCTGGATGGAAGGAAATTTGTGGCTCCTCTCAGATTCCAGAACTTTCTGTCACCGAAATGTGAGGAAAATGCATTTGTTTTTAGCCAATAATTGAAGTTTGCAAAGGATTCTGGGTAACAGGACCTGGTCAGAGCCCCACAAGTCACCCCATCTTGGATTCCCCTAGGTCTCTAGTTCTCAAAAATGCACAGGTTTGGTAGGTTTTCCGAGGTGCCGGCTGAGCTAGAGGCCAAAATCTACAGGTAGACACTTTGCAAAAAACAGCTCTGTTTTCTTTCAAAAAATGGGATGTGTCCACGTTGTGTTTTGGGGTGTATGCTGTCGCGGCCGCTAGGCCTACCCACACAAGTGAGATATAATTTTTATCGTTTTATAGTTTTATCATTTTTATCGGGAGACTTGGGGGAACGCTGGGTGGAAGGAAATTTGTGGCTCCTCTCAGATTCCAGAACTTTCTGTAACCGAAATGTAAGGAAAATGCATTTTTTTAGCCAAAATTTGAGGTTTGCAAAGGATTCTGGGTAACAGAACCTGGTCAGAGCCCCACATGTCACCCCATCTTGGATTCCACTAGGTCTCTAGTTTTAAAAAATGCACAGGTTTGGTAGGTTTCCCTAGGTGCCGGCTGAGCTAGAGGCCAAAATCTACAGGTAGGCACTTTGCAAAAAAACAGCTCTTGTTTTCTGTGATGTGTTCACGTTGTGTTTTGGGGCATATCCTGTTGCGGGCGCTAGGCCTACCCACACAAGTGAGATACAATTTTTATCGGGAGACTTGGGGTAGCGCTGGATGGAAGGAAATCTGTGGCTCCTCTCAGATTCCAGAACTTTCTGTCACCGAAATGTGATGAAAATGCGTTTTTTTAGCCAAAAATTGAGGTTTGCAAAGGATTCTGGGTAACAGAACCTGGTCAGAGCCCCACAATTCACCCCATCTTGGATTCCCCTAGGTCTCTAGTTCTCAAAAATGCACAGGTTTGGTAGGTTTCCCGTGGTGCCGGCTGAGCTAGAGGCCAAAATCTACAGGTAGGCACTTTGCAAAAAACAGCTCTGTTTTCTTTAAAAAAATGGGATGAGTCCATGTTGTGTTTTGGGGTGTGTCTTGTCGCGGCCGCTAGGCCTACCCACACAAGTGAGGTATCATTTTTATCGGGAGACTTGGGGGAACGATGGGTGGAAGGAAATTTGTGGCTCCTCTCAGATTCCAGAACTTTCCGTCACCGAAATGTGAGGAAAATGCGTTTTTGTAGCCAAAAATTGAGGTTTGCAAAGGATTCTGGGTAACAGAACCTGGTCAGAACCCCACAAGTCACCCTATCTTGGATTCCCGTAGGTCTCTAGTTTTAAAAAATGCACAGGTTTGGTAGGTTTCCATAGGTGCCGGCTGAGCTAGAGGCGAAAATCTACAGGTAGGCACTTTGCAAAAAAACAGCTCTGTTTTCTGTGATGTGTCCATGTTGTGTTTTGGGGCATATCCTGTTGCGGGCGCTAGGCCTACCCACACAAGTGAGGTACCATTTTTATCGGGAGACTTGGGGGAGCGCTGGATGGAAGGAAATCTGTGGCTCCTCTCATTTTCCAGAACTTTCGGTCACCGAAATGCGAGGAAAATGCGTTTTTTTAGCCAAAAATTGAGGTTTGCAAAGGATTGTGGGTAACAGAACCTGGTCAGAGCCCCACAAGTCACCCCATCTTGGATTCCCCTAGGTCTCTAGTTTTGAAAAATGCACAGGTTTGGTAGGTTTCCCTAGGTGCCGGCTGAGCTAGAGGCCAAAATCTACAGGTAGGCACTTTGCAAAAAACTGTTCTGTTTTCTTTCAAAAAATAGGATGTGTCCACGTTGTGTTTCGGGGCGTCTCCTGTCGCGGCCGCTAGGCCTACCCACACAAGTGAGGTATCATTTCTATCGGGAGACTTGGGGGAACGCTGGGTGGAAGGAAATTTGTGGCTCCTCTCAGATTCCAGAACTTTCTGTCACCGAAATGTGAGGAAAATGCGTTTTGTTAGCCAAAATTTGAGGTTTGCAAAGGATTCTGGGTAACAGAACCTGGTCAGAGCCCCACAAGTCACCCCATCTTGGATTCCACTAGGTCACTAGTTTTCAAAAATGCACAGGTTTGGTAGGTTTCCCTAGGTGCCGGCTGAACTAGAGGCCAAAATCTACAGGTAGGCACTTTGCAAAAAACAGCTCTGTTTTCTGTGATGTGTCCACGTTGTGTTTTGGGGCATATCCTGTTGCGGGCGCTAGGCCTACCCACACAAGTGAGGTACCATTTTTATCGGGAGACTTGGGGGAGCGCTGGATGGAAGGAAATTTGTGGCTCCTCTCAGATTCCAGAACTTTCTGTCACCGAAATGTGAGGAAAATGGGTTTTTTTTAGCCAATAATTGAAGTTTGCAAAGGATTCTGGGTAACAGGACCTGGTCAGAGCCCCACAAGTCACCCCATCTTGGATTCCCCTAGGTCTCTAGTTTTCAGAAATGCACAGGTTTGGTAGGTTTCCCGAGGTGCCGGCTGAGCTAGAGGCCAAAATCTACAGGTAGACACTTTGCAAAAAACAGCTCTGTTTTCTTTCAAAAAATGGGATGTGTCCACGTTGTGTTTTGGGGTGTATCTTGTCGCGCCCGCTAGGCCTACCCACACAAGTGAGGTATCATTTTTATCGTTTTATAGTTTTATCATTTTTATCGGGAGACTTGGGGGACCGCTGGGTGGAAGGAAATTTGTGGCTCCTCTCAGATTCCAGAACTTTCGGTCACCGAAATGTAAGGAAAATGCATTTTTTTAGCCAAAATTTGAGGTTTGCAAAGGATTCTGGGTAACAGAACCTGGTCAGAGCCCCACATGTCACACCATCTTGGATTCCACTAGGTCTCTAGTTTTAAAAAATGCACAGGTTTGGTAGGTTTCCCTAGGTGCCGGCTGAGCTAGAGGCCAAAATCTACAGGTAGGCACTTTGCAAAAAAACAGCTCTGTTTTCTCTGATGTGTTCACGTTGTGTTTTGGGGCATATCCTGTTGCGGGCGCTAGGCCTACCCACACAAGTGAGATACAATTTTTATCGGGAGACTTGGGGGAGTGCTGGATGGAAGGAAATCTGTGGCTCCTCTCATTTTCCAGTACTTTCGGTCACCGAAATGCGAGGAAAATGCGTTTTTTTAGCCAAAAATTGAGGTTTGCAAAGGATTCTGGGTAACAGAACCTGGTCAGAGCCCCACAAGTCACCCCATCTTGGATTCCCCTAGGTCTCTAGTTTTAAAAAATGCACAGGTTTGGTAGGTTTCCCTAGGTGCCGGCTGAGCTAGAGGCCAAAATCTACAGGTAGGCACTTTGCAAAAAACAGCTCTGTTTTCTTTCAAAAAATAGGATGTGTCCACGTTGTGTTTTGGGGTGCCTCCTGTCGCGGCCGCTAGGCCTACCCACACAAGTGAGGTATCATTTTTATCTGGAGACTTGGAGGAACGCTTGGTGGATGGAAATTTGTGGCTCCTCTCAGATTCCAGAACTTTCTGTCACCGAAATGTTAGGAAAATGCGTTTGTTTTGCCAAAATTTGAGGTTTGCAAAGGATTCTGGGTAACAGAACCTGGTCAGAGCCCCACAAGTCACCCCATCTTGGATTCCCCTAGGTCTCTAGTTTTAAAAAATGCACAGGTTTGGTAGGTTTCCCTAGGTGCCGGCTGAGCTAGAGGCCAAAATCTACAGGTAGTCACTTTGCAAAAATCAGCGCTGTTTTCTTTAAAAAAATGGGATGTGTCCACGTTGTGTTTTGGGGTGTCTCCTGTCGCGGCCACTAGGCCTACCCACACAAGTGAGGTATCATTTTTATCGGGAGACTTGGGGGGACGCTGGGTGGAAGGAAATTTGTGGCTCCTCACAGATTCCAGAACTTTCTGTCACCGAAATGTGAGGAAAATGCTTTTTTTTTAACCAAAAATTGAGGTTTGAAAAGGATTCTGGCTAACAGAACCTGGTCAGAGCCCCACAAGTCACCCCATCTTGGATTCCACTAGGTCTCTAGTTTTAAAAAATGCACAGGTTTGGTAGGTTTCCCTAGGTGCCGGCTGAACTAGAGGCCAAAATCTACAGGTAGGCACTTTGCAAAAAACAGCTCTGTTTTCTGTGATGTGTCCACGTTGTGTTTTGGGGCATATCCTGTCGCGGGCGCTAGGCCTACCCACACAAGTGAGGTACCATTTTTATCGGGAGACTTGGGGGAGCACTGGATGGAAGGAAATTTGTGGCTCCTCTCAGATTCCAGAACTTTCTGTCACCGAAATGTGAGGAAAATGCGTTTTCTTTAGCCAAAAATTGAAGTTTGCAAAGGATTCTGGGTTACAGGATCTGGTCAGAGCCCCACAAGTCACCCCATCTTGGATTCCCCTAGGTCTCTAGTTTTTAAAAATGCACAGGTTTGGTAGGTTTCCCGAAGTGCCGGCTGAGCTAGAGGCCAAAATCTACAGGTAGGCACTTTGCAAAAAACAGCTCTGTTTTCTTTCAAAAAATGGGATGTGTCCACGTTGTGTTTTGGGGTGTCTCCTGTCGCGGCCGCTAGGCCTACCCACACAAGTGAGGTATAATTTTTATCAGGAGACTTGGGGGAACGCTGGGTGGAAGGAAATTTGTGGCTCCTCTCAGATTCCAGAACTTTCTGTCACCAAAATGTGAGGAAAATGCGTTTTTTTAGCCAAAATTTGAGGTTTGCAAAGGATTCTGGGTATCAGAACCTGGTCAGAGCCCCACAAGTCACCCCATCTTGGATTCCCCTAGGTCTCTAGTTTTAAAAAATGCACAGGTTTGGTAGGTTTCCCTAGGTGCCGGCTGAGCTAGAGGCCAAAATCTACAGGTAGGCACTTTGCAAAAAACAGCGCTGTTTTCTTTCAAAAAATGGGATGTGTCCACGTTGTGTTTTGGGGTGTCTCCTGTCGCGGCCACTAGGCCTACCCACACAAGTTAGGTATCATTTTTATTGGGAGACTTGGGTGGAACGCTGGGTGGAAGGAAATTTGTGGCTCCTCTCAGATTCCAGAACTTTCTGTCACCGAAATGTGAGGAAAATTGTTTTTTTAGCCAAAATTTGAGGTTTGCAAAGGATTCTGGGTAACAGAACCTGGTCACAGCCCCACAAGTCACCCCATCTTGGATTCCCCTAGGTCTCTAGTTTTAAAAAATGCACAGGTTTGGTAGGTTTCCCTAGGTGCCGGCTGAGCTAGAGGCCAAAACCTACAGGTAGACACTTTGCAAAAAACAGCTCTGTTTTCTTTTAAAAAATGGGATGTGTCCACGTTGTGTTTTGGGGTGTGTCTTGTCGCGGTCGCTAGGCCTACCCACACAAGTGAGGTATCATTTTTATCGGAAGACTTGGGGGGACGCTGGGTGGAAGGAAATTTGTGGCTCCTCTCAGATTCCAGAACTTTCTGTCACCGAAATGAGAGGAAAATGCGTTTTTTTAGCCAAAATTTGAGGTTTGCAAAGGATTCTGGGTAACAGAACCTGGTCAGAGCCCCACAAGTCACCCCATCTTGGATTCCCATAGGTCTCTAGTTTTCAAAAATGCACAGGTTCGGTAGGTTTCCCTAGGTGCCGGCTGAGCTAGAGGCCAAAATCTAGAGGTAGGCACTTTGCAAACAACAGCTCTGTTTTCTTTAAAAAAATGGGATGTGTCCACGTTGTGTTTCGGGGTATCATGTTGCGGCCGCTAGGCCTACCCACACAAGTGAGGTATCATTTTTATCGGGAGACTTGGGGGAACGCTGGGTGGAAGGAAATTTGTGGCTCCTCTTAGGTTCCAGAACTTTCTGTCACCGAAATGTGAGGAAAATTGGTTTTTTTTAGCCAAAATTAGATGTTTGCAAAGGATTCTGGGTAACAGAACCTGGTCAGAGCCCCACAAGTCACCCCATCTTGGATTCCCCTAGGTCTCTAGTTTTAAAAAATGCACAGGTTTGGTAGGTTTCCCTAGGTGCCGGTTGAGCTAGAGGCCAAAATCTACAGGAAGGCACTTTGCAAAAAACAGCTCTGTTTTCTGTGATGTGTCCATGTTGTGTTTTGGGGCATATCCAGTTGCGGGCGCTAGGCCTACCCACACAAGTGAGTTACCATTTTTATCGGGAGACGTGGGGGAACGCTGGATGGGAGGACATTTGTGGCTCCTCTCAGATTCCAGAACTTTCTGTCACCGAAATGTGAGGAAAATGCATTTTTTTAGCCAAAATTTGTGGTTTGCAAAGGATTCTGGGTAACAGCACCTGGTCAGAGCCCCACAAGTCACCCCATCTTGGATCCCCCTAGGTCTCAAAAATGCACAGGTTTGATAGGTTTCCCTGGGTGCCGGCTGAGCTAGAGGCCAAAATCTACAGGTAGGCACTTTGCAAAAAACAGCTTTGTTTTCTTTCAAAAAATGGGATGTGTCCACATTGTGTTTCGGGGCGTCTCCTGTTGCGGCCTCTAGGCCTACCCACACAAACGAGGTATCAGTTTTATCGGGAGACTTGGGGGGACGCTGGGTGGAAGGACATTTGTGGCTCCTCTCAGATTCCAGAACTTTCTGTCACCGAAATGTGAGGAAAATGCATTTTTTTAGCCAATATTTGAGGTTTGCAAAGGATTCTGGGTAACAGAACCTGGTCAGAGCTCCACAAGTCACCCCATCTTGGATTCCCCTAGGTCTCTAGTTTAAAAAAATGCACAGGTTTGGTAGGTTTCCCTAGGTGCCGGCTGAGCTAGAGGCCAAAATCTACAGGTAGGCACTTTGCAAAAAACAGCTCTGTTTTCTGTGATGTGTCCATGTTGTGTTTTGGGGCATATCCTGTCGCGGGCGCTACGCCTACCCACACAAGTGAGTTACCATTTTTATCGGGAGACTTGGGGGAGCGATGGATGGGAGGACATTTGTGGCTCCTCTCAGATTCCAGAACTTTCTGTCACCGAAATGTGAGGAAAATGCGTCTTTTTAGCCAAAATCTGAGGTTTGCAAAGGATTCTGGGTAACAGCACCTGGTCAGAGCCCCACAAGTCACCCCATCTTGGATCCCCCTAGGTCTCTAGTTTTCAGAAATGCACTGGTTTGGTAGGTTTCCCTGGGTGCCGGCTGAGCTAGAGGCCAAAATCTACAGGTAGGCACTTTGCAAAAAACAGCTTTGTTTTCTTTCAAAAAATGGGATGTGTCCACGTTGTGTTTCGGGGCGTCTCCTGTCGCGGCCGCTAGGCCTACCCACACAAGTGAGGTATCATTTTTATCGGGAGACGTGGGGGAACGCTGGGTGGAAGGAAATTTGTGGCTCCTCTTAGATTCCAGAACTTTCTGTCACCGAAATGTGAGGAAAATGCATTTTTTTAGCCAAAATTTGAGGTTTGCAAAGGATTCTGGGTAAGAGAACATGGTCAAAGCCCCACAAGTCACCCCATCTTGGATTCCCCTAGGTCTCTAGTTTTAAAAAATGCACAGGTTTGGTAGGTTTCCCTAGGTGCCGGCTGAGCTAGAGGCCAAAATCTACAGGTAGGCACTTTGCAAAAAACAGCTCTGTTTTCTGTGATGTGTCCATGTTGTGTTTTGGGGCATATCCTGTCGCGGGCGCTACGCCTACCCACACAAGTGAGTTACCATTTTTATCGGGAGACTTGGGGGAGCGATGGATGGGAGGACATTTGTGGCTCCTCTCAGATTCCAGAACTTTCTGTCACCGAAATGTGAGGAAAATGCGTCTTTTTAGCCAAAATCTGAGGTTTGCAAAGGATTCTGGGTAACAGCACCTGGTCAGAGCCCCACAAGTCACCCCATCTTGGATCCCCCTAGGTCTCTAGTTTTCAGAAATGCACTGGTTTGGTAGGTTTCCCTGGGTGCCGGCTGAGCTAGAGGCCAAAATCTACAGGTAGGCACTTTGCAAAAAACAGCTTTGTTTTCTTTCAAAAAATGGGATGTGTCCACGTTGTGTTTCGGGGCGTCTTCTGTCGCGGCCGCTAGGCCTACCCACACAAGTGAGGTATCATTTTTATCGGGAGACTTGGGGGAACGCTGGGTGGAAGGAAATTTGTGGCTCCTCTTAGGTTCCAGAACTTTCTGTCACCGAAATGTGAGGAAAATTGGTTTTTTTTAGCCAAAATTAGATGTTTGCAAAGGATTCTGGGTAACAGAACCTGGTCAGAGCCCCACAAGTCACCCCATCTTGGATTCCCCTAGGTCTCTAGTTTTAAAAAATGCACAGGTTTGGTAGGTTTCCCTAGGTGCCGGTTGAGCTAGAGGCCAAAATCTACAGGAAGGCACTTTGCAAAAAACAGCTCTGTTTTCTGTGATGTGTCCATGTTGTGTTTTGGGGCATATCCAGTTGCGGGCGCTAGGCCTACCCACACAAGTGAGTTACCATTTTTATCGGGAGACGTGGGGGAACGCTGGATGGGAGGACATTTGTGGCTCCTCTCAGATTCCAGAACTTTCTGTCACCGAAATGTGAGGAAAATGCATTTTTTTAGCCAAAATTTGTGGTTTGCAAAGGATTCTGGGTAACAGCACCTGGTCAGAGCCCCACAAGTCACCCCATCTTGGATCCCCCTAGGTCTCAAAAATGCACAGGTTTGATAGGTTTCCCTGGGTGCCGGCTGAGCTAGAGGCCAAAATCTACAGGTAGGCACTTTGCAAAAAACAGCTTTGTTTTCTTTCAAAAAATGGGATGTGTCCACATTGTGTTTCGGGGCGTCTCCTGTTGCGGCCTCTAGGCCTACCCACACAAACGAGGTATCAGTTTTATCGGGAGACTTGGGGGGACGCTGGGTGGAAGGACATTTGTGGCTCCTCTCAGATTCCAGAACTTTCTGTCACCGAAATGTGAGGAAAATGCATTTTTTTAGCCAATATTTGAGGTTTGCAAAGGATTCTGGGTAACAGAACCTGGTCAGAGCTCCACAAGTCACCCCATCTTGGATTCCCCTAGGTCTCTAGTTTAAAAAAATGCACAGGTTTGGTAGGTTTCCCTAGGTGCCGGCTGAGCTAGAGGCCAAAATCTACAGGTAGGCACTTTGCAAAAAACAGCTCTGTTTTCTGTGATGTGTCCATGTTGTGTTTTGGGGCATATCCTGTCGCGGGCGCTACGCCTACCCACACAAGTGAGTTACCATTTTTATCGGGAGACTTGGGGGAGCGATGGATGGGAGGACATTTGTGGCTCCTCTCAGATTCCAGAACTTTCTGTCACCGAAATGTGAGGAAAATGCGTCTTTTTAGCCAAAATCTGAGGTTTGCAAAGGATTCTGGGTAACAGCACCTGGTCAGAGCCCCACAAGTCACCCCATCTTGGATCCCCCTAGGTCTCTAGTTTTCAGAAATGCACTGGTTTGGTAGGTTTCCCTGGGTGCCGGCTGAGCTAGAGGCCAAAATCTACAGGTAGGCACTTTGCAAAAAACAGCTTTGTTTTCTTTCAAAAAATGGGATGTGTCCACGTTGTGTTTCGGGGCGTCTCCTGTCGCGGCCGCTAGGCCTACCCACACAAGTGAGGTATCATTTTTATCGGGAGACGTGGGGGAACGCTGGGTGGAAGGAAATTTGTGGCTCCTCTTAGATTCCAGAACTTTCTGTCACCGAAATGTGAGGAAAATGCATTTTTTTAGCCAAAATTTGAGGTTTGCAAAGGATTCTGGGTAAGAGAACATGGTCAAAGCCCCACAAGTCACCCCATCTTGGATTCCACTAGGTCTCTAGTTTTCAGAAATGCACAGGTTTGGTAGGTTTCCCTAGGTGCCGGCTGAGCTAGAGGCCAAAATCTACAGGTAGGCACTTTGCAAAAAACAGCTCTGTTTTCTGTGATGTGTCCATGTTGTGTTTTGGGGCATATCCAGTTGCGGGCGCTAGGCCTACCCACACAAGTGAGTTACCATTTTTATCGGGAGACTTGGGGGAGCGCTGGATGGGAGGACATTTGTGGCTCCTCTCAGATTCCAGAACTTTCTGTCACCGAAATGTGAGGAAAATGCATTTTTTTAGCCAAAATTTTAGGTTTGCAAAGGATTCTGGGTAACAGAACCTGGTCAGAGCCCCACAAGTGCCCCCATCTTGGATCCCCCTAGGTCTCAAGTTTTCAAAAATGCACAGGTTTGATAGGTTTCCCTGCGTTCCGGCTGAGCTAGAGGCCAAAATCTACAGGTAGGCACTTTGCAAAAAACAGCTTTGTTTTCTTTCAAAAAATGGGATGTGTCCACGTTGTGTTTCGGGGCGTCTCCTGTTGCGGCCTCTAGGCCTACCCACACAAATGAGGTATCATTTTTATCGGGAGACTTGGGGGGACGCTGGGTGGAAGGAAATTTGTGGCTCCTCTCAGATTCCAGAACATTCTGTCACCGAAATGTGAGGAAAATGCATTTTTTTTTAGCCAAAATTTGAGGTTTGCAAAGGATTCTGGGTAACAGAACATGGTCACAGCCCCACAAGTCACCCCATCTTGGATTCCACTAGGTCTCTAGTTTTCAGAAATGCACAGGTTTGGTAGGTTTCCCTAGGTGCCGGCTGAGCTAGAGGCCAAAATCTACAGGTAGGCACTTTGCAAAAAACAGCTCTGTTTTCTGTGATGTGTCCATGTTGTGTTTTGGGGCATATCCAGTTGCAGGCGCTAGGCCTACCCACACAAGTGAGTTACCATTTTTATCGGGAAACTTGGGGGAGCGCTGGATGGGAGGACATTTGTGGCTCCTCTCAGATTCCAGAACTTTCTGTCACCGAAATGTGAGGAAAATGCATTTTATTAGCCAAAATTTTAGGTTTGCAAAGGATTCTGGGTAACAGAACCTGGTCAGAGCCCCACAAGTCACCCCATCTTGGATTCCCCTAGGTCTCTAGTTTTAAAAAATGCACAGGTTTGGCAGGTTTCCCGAGGTGCCGGCTGAGCTAGAGGCCAAAATCTACAGGTAGACACTTTGCAAAAAACAGCTCTGTTTTCTTTCAAAAAATGGGATGTGTCCACGTTGTGTTTTGGGGTGTATGGTGTCGCGGCCGCTAGGCCTACCCACACAAGTGAGATATAATTTTTATCGTTTTATAGTTTTATCATTTTTATCGGGAGACTTGGGGGAACGCTGGGTGGAAGGAAATTTGTGGCTCCTCTCAGATTCCAGAACTTTCTGTAACCGAAATGTAAGGAAAATGCATTTTTTTAGCCAAAATTTGAGGTTTGCAAAGGATTCTGGGTAACAGAACCTGGTCAGAGCCCCACATGTCACCCCATCTTGGATTCCACTAGGTCTCTAGTTTTAAAAAATGCACAGGTTTGGTAGGTTTCCCTAGGTGCCGGCTGAGCTAGAGGCCAAAATCTACAGGTAGGCACTTTGCAAAAAAACAGCTCTTGTTTTCTGTGATGTGTTCACGTTGTGTTTTGGGGCATATCCTGTTGCGGGCGCTAGGCCTACCCACACAAGTGAGATACAATTTTTATCGGGAGACTTGGGGGAGCGCTGGATGGAAGGAAATCTGTGGCTCCTCTCAGATTCCAGAACTTTCTGTCACCGAAATGTGAGGAAAATGCGTTTTTTTAGCCAAAAATTGAGGTTTGCAAAGGATTCTGGGTAACAGAACCTGGTCAGAGCCCCACAATTCACCCCATCTTGGATTCCCCTAGGTCTCTAGTTCTCAAAAATGCACAGGTTTGGTAGGTTTCCCGTGGTGCCGGCTGAGCTAGAGGCCAAAATCTACAGGTAGGCACTTTGCAAAAAACAGCTCTGTTTTCTTTAAAAAAATGGGATGTGTCCACGTTGTGTTTTGGGGTGTGTCTTGTCGCGGCCGCTAGGCCTACCCACACAAGTGAGGTATCATTTTTATCGGGAGACTTGGGGGAACGATGGGTGGAAGGAAATTTGTGGCTCCTCTCAGATTCCAGAACTTTCTGTCACCGAAATGTGAGGAAAATGCGTTTTTGAAGCCAAAAATTGAGGTTTGCAAAGGATTCTGGGTAACAGAACCTGGTCAGAACCCCACAAGTCACCCTATCTTGGATTCCCGTAGGTCTCTAGTTTTAAAAAAATGCACAGGTTTGGTAGGTTTCCATAGGTGCCGGCTGAGCTAGAGGCGAAAATCTACAGGTAGGCACTTTGCAAAAAAACAGCTCTGTTTTCTGTGATGTGTCCATGTTGTGTTTTGGGGCATATCCTGTTGCGGGCGCTAGGCCTACCCACACAAGTGAGGTACCATTTTTATCGGGAGACTTGGGGGAGCGCTGGATGGAAGGAAATCTGTGGCTCCTCTCATTTTCCAGAACTTTCGGTCACCGAAATGCGAGGAAAATGCGTTTTTTTTAGCCAAAAATTGAGGTTTGCAAAGGATTCTGGGTAACAGAACCTGGTCAGAGCCCCACAAGTCACCCCATCTTGGATTCCCCTAGGTCTCTAGTTTTGAAAAATGCACAGGTTTGGTAGGTTTCCCTAGGTGCCGGCTGAGCTAGAGGCCAAAATCTACAGGTAGGCACTTTGCAAAAAACAGTTCTGTTTTCTTTCAAAAAATAGGATGTGTCCACGTTGTGTTTCGGGGCGTCTCCTGTCGCGGCCGCTAGGCCTACCCACACAAGTGAGGTATCATTTTTATCGGGAGACTTGGGTGAACGCTGGGTGGAAGGAAATTTGTGGCTCCTCTCAGATTCCAGAACTTTCTGTCACCGAAATGTGAGGAAAATGCGTTTTGTTAGCCAAAATTTGAGGTTTGCAAAGGATTCTGGGTAACAGAACCTGGTCAGAGCCCCACAAGTCACCCCATCTTGGATTCCACTAGGTCACTAGTTTTCAAAAATGCACAGGTTTGGTAGGTTTCCCTAGGTGCCGGCTGAACTAGAGGCCAAAATCTACAGGTAGGCACTTTGCAAAAAACAGCTCTGTTTTCTGTGATGTGTCCACGTTGTGTTTTGGGGCATATCCTGTTGCGGGCGCTAGGCCTACCCACACAAGTGAGGTACCATTTTTATCGGGAGACTTGGGGGAGCGCTGGATGGAAGGAAATTTGTGGCTCCTCTCAGATACCAGAACTTTCTGTCACCGAAATGTGAGGAAAATGGTTTTTTTTTAGCCAATAATTGAAGTTTGCAAAGGATTCTGGGTAACAGGACCTGGTCAGAGCCCCACAAGTCACCCCATCTTGGATTCCCCTAGGTCTCTAGTTTTCATAAATGCACAGGTTTGGTAGGTTTCCCGAGGTGCCGGCTGAGCTAGAGGCCAAAATCTACAGGTAGACACTTTGCAAAAAACAGCTCTGTTTTCTTTCAAAAAATGGGATGTGTCCACGTTGTGTTTTGGGGTGTCTCCTGTCGCGGCCGCTAGGCCTACCCACACAAGTGAGGTATCATTTTTATCGGGAGACTTGGGGGAACGCTGGGTGGAAGGAAATTTGTGGCTCCTCTCAGATTCCAGAACTTTCTGTCACCGAAATGTGAGGAAAATGCGTTTTGTTAGCCAAAATTTGAGGTTTGCAAAGGATTCTGGGTAACAGAACCTGGTCAGAGCCCCACAAGTCACCCCATCTTGGATTCCACTAGGTCACTAGTTTTCAAAAATGCACAGGTTTGGTAGGTTTCCCTAGGTGCCGGCTGAACTAGAGGCCAAAATCTACAGGTAGGCACTTTGCAAAAAACAGCTCTGTTTTCTGTGATGTGTCCACGTTGTGTTTTGGGGCATATCCTGTTGCGGGCGCTAGGCCTACCCACACAAGTGAGGTACCATTTTTATCGGGAGACTTGGGGGAGCGCTGGATGGAAGGAAATTTGTGGCTCCTCTCAGATTCCAGAACTTTCTGTCACCGAAATGTGAGGAAAATGTTTTTTTTTTAGCCAATAATTGAAGTTTGCAAAGGATTCTGGGTAACAGGACCTGGTCAGAGCCCCACAAGTCACCCCATCTTGGATTCCCCTAGGTCTCTAGTTTTCATAAATGCACAGGTTTGGTAGGTTTCCCGAGGTGCCGGCTGAGCTAGAGGCCAAAATCTACAGGTAGGCACTTTGCAAAAAACAGCTCTGTTTTCTGTGATGTGTCCACGTTGTGTTTTGGGGCATATCCTGTTGCGGGCGCTAGGCCTACCCACACAAGTGAGGTACCATTTTTATCGGGAGACTTGGGGGAGCGCTGGATGGAAGGAAATTTGTGGCTCCTCTCAGATTCCAGAACTTTCTGTCACCGAAATGTGAGGAAAATGGTTTTTTTTTAGCCAATAATTGAAGTTTGCAAAGGATTCTGGGTAACAGGACCTGGTCAGAGCCCCACAAGTCACCCCATCTTGGATTCCCCTAGGTCTCTAGTTTTCATAAATGCACAGGTTTGGTAGGTTTCCCGAGGTGCCGGCTGAGCTAGAGGCCAAAATCTACAGGTAGACACTTTCCAAAAAACAGCTCTGTTTTCTTTCAAAAATTGGGATGTGTCCACGTTGTGTTTTGGGGTGTATCTTGTCGCGCCCGCTAGGCCTACCCACACAAGTGAGGTATCATTTTTATCGTTTTATAGTTTTATCATTTTTATCGGGAGACTTGGGGGACCGCTGGGTGGAAGGAAATTTGTGGCTCCTCTCAGATTCCAGAACTTTCGGTCACCGAAATGTAAGGAAAATGCATTTTTTTAGCCAAAATTTGAGGTTTGCAAAGGATTCTGGGTAACAGAACCTGGTCAGAGCCCACATGTCACACCATCTTGGATTCCACTAGGTCTCTAGTTTTAAAAAATGCACAGGTTTGGTAGGTTTCCCTAGGTGCCGGCTGAGCTAGAGGCCAAAATCTACAGGTAGGCACTTTGCAAAAAAACAGCTTTGTTTTCTCTGATGTGTTCACGTTGTGTTTTGGGGCATATCCTGTTGCGGGCGCTAGGCCTACCCACACAAGTGAGATACAATTTTTATCGGGAGACTTGGGGGAGCGCTGGATGGAAGGAAATCTGTGGCTCCTCTCATTTTCCAGTACTTTCGGTCACCGAAATGCGAGGAAAATGCGTTTTTTTAGCCAAAAATTGAGGTTTGCAAAGGATTCTGGGTAACAGAACCTGGTCAGAACCCACAAGTCACCCCATCTTGGATTCCCCTAGGTCTCTAGTTTTAAAAAATGCACAGGTTTGGTAGGTTTCCCTAGGTGCCGGCTGAGCAAGAGGCCAAAATCTACAGGTAGGCACTTTCCAAAAAACAGCTCTGTTTTCTTTCAAAAAATAGGATGTGTCCACATTGTGTTTTGGGGCGCCTCCTGTCGCGGCCGCTAGGCCTACCCACACAAGTGAGGTATCATTTTTATCTGGAGACTTGGAGGAACGCTTGGTGGATGGAAATTTGTGGCTCCTCTCAGATTCCAGAACTTTCTGTCACCGAAATGTTAGGAAAATGCGTTTGTTTTGCCAAAATTTGAGGTTTGCAAAGGATTCTGGGTAACAGAACCTGGTCAGAGCCCCACAAGTCACCCCATCTTGGATTCCCCTAGGTCTCTAGTTTTAAAAAATGCACAGGTTTGGTAGGTTTCCCTAGGTGCCGGCTGAGCTAGAGGCCAAAATCTACAGGTAGGCACTTTGCAAAAATCAGCGCTGTTTTCTTTAAAAAAATGGGATGTGTCCACGTTGTGTTTTGGGGTGTCTCCTGTCGCGGCCACTAGGCCTACCCACACAAGTGAGGTATCATTTTTATCGGGAGACTTGGGGGGACGCTGGGTGGAAGGAAATTTGTGGCTCCTCACAGATTCCAGAACTTTCTGTCACCGAAATGTGAGGAAAATGCTTTTTTTTTAACCAAAAATTGAGGTTTGAAAAGGATTCTGTCTAACAGAACCTGGTCAGAGCCCCACAAGTCACCCCATCTTGGATTCCACTAGGTCTCTAGTTTTAAAAAATGCACAGGTTTGGTAGGTTTCCCTAGGTGCCGGCTGAACTAGAGGCCAAAATCTACAGGTAGGCACTTTGCAAAAAACAGCTCTGTTTTCTGTGATGTGTCCACGTTGTGTTTTGGGGCATATCCTGTCGCGGGCGCTAGGCCTACCCACACAAGTGAGGTACCATTTTTATCGGGAGACTTGGGGGAGCACTGGATGGAAGGAAATTTGTGGCTCCTCTCAGATTCCAGAACTTTCTGTCACCGAAATGTGAGGCAAATGCGTTTTCTTTAGCCAAAAATTGAAGTTTGCAAAGGATTCTGGGTTACAGGACCTGGTCAGAGCCCCACAAGTCACCCCATCTTGGATTCCCCTAGGTCTCTAGTTTTTAAAAATGCACAGGTTTGGTAGGTTTCCCGAAGTGCCGGCTGAGCTAGAGGCCAAAATCTACAGGTAGGCACTTTGCAAAAAACAGCTCTGTTTTCTTTCAAAAAATGGGATGTGTCCACGTTGTGTTTTGGGGTGTCTCCTGTCGCGGCCGCTAGGCCTACCCACACAAGTGAGGTATAATTTTTATCAGGAGACTTGGGGGAACGCTGGGTGGAAGGAAATTTGTGGCTCCTCTCAGATTCCAGAACTTCCTGTCACCAAAATGTGAGGAAAATGCGTTTTTTTAGCCAAAATTTGAGGTTTGCAAAGGATTCTGGGTATCAGAACCTGGTCAGAGCCCCACAAGTCACCCCATCTTGGATTCCCCTAGGTATCTAGTTTTAAAAAATGCTCAGGTTTGGTAGGTTTCCCTAGGTGCCGGCTGAGCTAGAGGCCAAAATCTACAGGTAGGCACTTTGCAAAAAACAGCGCTGTTTTCTTTCAAAAAATGGGATGTGTCCACGTTGTGTTTTGGGGTGTCTCCTGTCGCGGCCACTAGGACTACCCACACAAGTGAGGTATCATTTTTATTGGGAGACTTGGGGGAACGCTGGGTGGAAGGAAATTTGTGGCTCCTCTCAGATTCCAGAACTTTCTGTCACCGAAATGTGAGGAAAATTGTTTTTTTAGCCAAAATTTGAGGTTTGCAAAGGATTCTGGGTAACAGAACCTGGTCACAGCCCCACAAGTCACCCCATCTTGGATTCCCCTAGGTCTCTAGTTTTAAAAAATGCACAGGTTTGGTAGGTTTCCCTAGGTGCCGGCTGAGCTAGAGGCCAAAACCTACAGGTAGACACTTTGCAAAAAACAGATCTGTTTTCTTTTAAAAAATGGGATGTGTCCACGTTGTGTTTTGGGGTGTGTCTTGTCGCGGTCGCTAGGCCTACCCACACAAGTGAGGTATCATTTTTATCGGAAGACTTGGGGGGACGCTGGGTGGAAGGAAATTTGTGGCTCCTCTCAGATTCCAGAACTTTCGGTCACCGAAATGTAAGGAAAATGCATTTTTTTAGCCAAAATTTGAGGTTTGCAAAGGATTCTGGGTAACAGAACCTGGTCAGAGCCCCACATGTCACACCATCTTGGATTCCACTAGGTCTCTAGTTTTAAAAAATGCACAGGTTTGGTAGGTTTCCCTAGGTGCCGGCTGAGCTAGAGGCCAAAATCTACAGGTAGGCACTTTGCAAAAAAACAGCTTTGTTTTCTCTGATGTGTTCACGTTGTGTTTTGGGGCATATCATGTTGCGGCCGCTAGGCCTACCCACACAAGTGAGGTATCATTTTTATCGGGAGACTTGGGGGAACGCTGGGTGGAAGGAAATTTGTGGCTCCTCTTAGGTTCCAGAACTTTCTGTCACCGAAATGTGAGGAAAATTGTTTTTTTTTAGCCAAAATTAGATGTTTGCAAAGGATTCTGGGTAACAGAACCTGGTCAGAGCCCCACAAGTCACCCCATCTTGGATTCCCCTAGGTCTCTAGTTTTCAAAAATGCACAGGTTTGGTAGGTTTCCCTAGGTGCCGGTTGAGCTAGAGGCCAAAATCTACAGGAAGGCACTTTGCAAAAAACAGCTCTGTTTTCTGTGATGTGTCCATGTTGTGTTTTGGGGCATATCCAGTTGCGGGCGCTAGGCCTACCCACACAAGTGAGTTACCATTTTTATCGGGAGACGTGGGGGAACGCTGGATGGGAGGACATTTGTGGCTCCTCTCAGATTCCAGAACTTTCTGTCACCGAAATGTGAGGAAAATGCATTTTTTTAGCCAAAATTTGTGGTTTGCAAAGGATTCTGGGTAACAGCACCTGGTCAGAGCCCCACAAGTCACCCCATCTTGGATCCCCCTAGGTCTCAAGTTTTCAAAAATGCACAGGTTTGATAGGTTTCCCTGGGTGCCGGCTGAGCTAGAGGCCAAAATCTACAGGTAGGCACTTTGCAAAAAACAGCTTTGTTTTCTTTCAAAAAATGGGATGTGTCCACATTGTGTTTCGGGGCGTCTCCTGTTGCGGCCTCTAGCCCTACCCACACAAATGAGGTATCAGTTTTATCGGGAGACTTGGGGGGACGCTGGGTGGAAGGAAATTTGTGGCTCCTCTCAGATTCCAGAACATTCTGTCACCGAAATGTGAGGAAAATGCATTTTTTTTTAGCCAAAATTTGAGGTTTGCAAAGGATTCTGGGTAACAGAACATGGTCACAGCCCCACAAGTCACCCCATCTTGGATTCCACTAGGTCTCTAGTTTTCAGAAATGCACAGGTTTGGTAGGTTTCCCTAGGTGCCGGCTGAGCTAGAGGCCAAAATCTACAGGTAGGCACTTTGCAAAAAACAGCTTTGTTTTCTTTCAAAAAATGGGATGTGTCCACGTTGTGTTTCGGGGCGTCTCCTGTTGCGGCCTCTAGGCCTACCCACACAAATGAGGTATCATTTTTATCGGGAGACTTCGGGGAGCGCTGGATGGGAGGACATTTGTGGCTCCTCTCAGATTCCAGAACTTTCTGTCACCGAAATGTGAGGAAAATGCATTTTTTTAGCCAATATTTGAGGTTTGCAAAGGATTCTGGGTAACAGAACCTGGTCAGAGCTCCACAAGTCACCCCATCTTGGATTCCCCTAGGTCTCTAGTTTAAAAAAATGCACAGGTTTGGTAGGTTTCCCTAGGTGCCGGCTGAGCTAGAGGCCAAAATCTACAGGTAGGCACTTTGCAAAAAACAGCTCTGTTTTCTGTGATGTGTCCATGTTGTGTTTTGGGGCATATCCTGTCGCGGGCGCTACGCCTACCCACACAAGTGAGTTACCATTTTTATCGGGAGACTTGGGGGAGCGATGGATGGGAGGACATTTGTGGCTCCTCTCAGATTCCAGAACTTTCTGTCACCGAAATGTGAGGAAAATGCGTCTTTTTAGCCAAAATCTGAGGTTTGCAAAGGATTCTGGGTAACAGCACCTGGTCAGAGCCCCACAAGTCACCCCATCTTGGATCCCCCTAGGTCTCTAGTTTTCAGAAATGCACAGGTTTGGTAGGTTTCCCTGGGTGCCGGCTGAGCTAGAGGCCAAAATCTACAGGTAGGCACTTTGCAAAAAACAGCTTTCTTTCTTTAAAAAAATGGGATGTGTCCACGTTGTGTTTCGGGGCGTCTCCTGTCGCGGCCGCTAGGCCTACCCACACAAGTGAGGTATCATTTTTATCGGGAGACGTGGGGGAACGCTGGGTGGAAGGAAATTTGTGGCTCCTCTTAGATTCCAGAACTTTCTGTCACCGAAATGTGAGGAAAATGCATTTTTTTAGCCAAAATTTGTGGTTTGCAAAGGATTCTGGGTAACAGCACCTGGTCAGAGCCCCACAAGTCACCCCATCTTGGATCCCCCTAGGTCTCAAGTTTTCAAAAATGCACAGGTTTGATAGGTTTCCCTGGGTGCCGGCTGAGCTAGAGGCCAAAATCTACAGGTAGGCACTTTGCAAAAAACAGCTTTGTTTTCTTTCAAAAAATGGGATGTGTCCATGTTGTGTTTCGGGGCGTCTCCTGTTGCGGCCTCTAGGCCTACCCACACAAATGAGGTATCATTTTTATCGGGAGACTTGGGGGCACGCTGGGTGGAAGGAAATTTGTGGCTCTTCTCAGATTCCAGAACATTCTGTCACCGAAATGTGAGGAAAATGCATTTTTTTTTAGCCAAAATTTGAGGTTTGCAAAGGATTCTGGGTAACAGAACATGGTCAAAGCCCCACAAGTCACCCCATCTTGGATTCCACTAGGTCTCTAGTTTTCAGAAATGCACAGGTTTGGTAGGTTTCCCTAGGTGCCGGCTGAGCTAGAGGCCAAAATCTACAGGTAGGCACTTTGCAAAAAACAGCTCTGTTTTCTGTGATGTGTCCATGTTGTGTTTTGGGGCATATCCAGTTGCGGGCGCTAGGCCTACCCACACAAGTGAGTTACCATTTTTATCGGGAGACTTGGGGGAGCGCTGGATGGGAGGACATTTGTGGCTCCTCTCAGATTCCAGAACTTTCTGTCACCGAAATGTGAGGAAAATGCATTTTTTTAGCCAAAATTTAAGGTTTGCAAAGGATTCTGGGTAACAGAACCTGGTCAGAGCCCCACAAGTGCCCCCATCTTGGATCCCCCTAGGTCTCAAGTTTTCAAAAATGCACAGGTTTGATAGGTTTCCCTGGGTTCCGGCTGAGCTAGAGGCCAAAATCTACAGGTAGGCACTTTGCAAAAAACAGCTTTGTTTTCTTTCAAAAAATGGGATGTGTCCACGTTGTGTTTCGGGGCGTCTCCTGTTGCGGCCTCTAGGCCTACCCACACAAATGAGGTATCATTTTTATCGGGAGACTTGGGGGGACGCTGGGTGGAAGGAAATTTGTGGCTCCTCTCAGATTCCAGAACATTCTGTCACCGAAATGTGAGGAAAATGCATTTTTTTTTAGCCAAAATTTGAGGTTTGCAAAGGATTCTGGGTAACAGAACATGGTCACAGCCCCACAAGTCACCCCATCTTGGATTCCACTAGGTCTCTAGTTTTCAGAAATGCACAGGTTTGGTAGGTTTCCCTAGGTGCCGGCTGAGCTAGAGGCCAAAATCTACAGGTAGGCACTTTGCAAAAAACAGCTCTGTTTTCTGTGATGTGTCCATGTTGTGTTTTGGGGCATATCCAGTTGCAGGCGCTAGGCCTACCCACACAAGTGAGTTACCATTTTTATCGGGAGACTTGGGGGAGCGCTGGATGGGAGGACATTTGTGGCTCCTCTCAGATTCCAGAACTTTCTGTCACCGAAATGTGAGGAAAAATGCATTTTTTTTGCCAAAATTTTAGGTTTGCAAAGGATTCTGGGTAACAGAACCTGGTCAGAGCCCCACAAGTCACCCCATCTTGGATTCCCCTAGGTCTCTAGTTTTCAAAAATGCACAGGTTTGGCAGGTTTCCCGAGGTGCCGGCTGAGCTAGAGGCCAAAATCTACAGGTAGACACTTTGCAAAAAACAGCTCTGTTTTCTTTCAAAAAATGGGATGTGTCCACGTTGTGTTTTGGGGTGTTTCGTGTCGCGGCCGCTAGGCCTACCCACACAAGTGAGATATAATTTTTATCGGGAGACGTGGGGGAACGCTGGGTGGAAGGAAATTTGTGGCTCCTCTCAGATTCCAGAACTTTCTGTCACCGAAATGTGAGGAAAATGCGTTTTTTTAGCCAAAATTTGAGGTTTGCAAAGGATTCTGGGTAACAGAACCTGGTCAGAGCCCCACAAGTCACTCCATCTTGGATTCCCCTAGGTCTCAAGTTTTCAAAAATGCACAGGTTTGGTAGGTTTCCCTAGGTGCCGGCTGAGCTAGATGCCAAAATCTACAGGTAGGCACTTTGCAAAAAACAGCTCTGTTTTCTTTCAAAAAAGTGCTGTCCACGTTGTGTTTTGGGGTGTGTCATGTCGCGGCCGCTAGGCCTACCCACACAAGTGAGGTATCATTTTTATCGGAAGACTTGGGGGAACGCTGGGTGGAAGGAAATTTGTGGCTCCTCTCAGATTCCAGAACTTTCTGTCACCGAAATGTGAGGAAAATGCGTTTTTTTAGCCAAAAATTGAGGTTTGCAAAGGATTCTGGCTAACAGAACCTGGTCAGAGCCCCAAAAGTCACCCCATCTTGGATTCCCCTAGTTCTCTAGTTTTCAAAAATGCACAGGTTCGGTAGGTTTCCCTAGATGCCGACTGAGCTAGAGGCCAAAATCTACAGGTAGGCAGTTTGCAAAAAAACAGCTCTGTTTTCTTTAAAAAAATGGGATGTGTCCACGTTGTGTTTTGGGGCGTCTCCTGTCGCGGCCACTAGGCCTACCCACACAAGTGAGGTATCATTTTTATCGGGAGACTTGGGGGAACGCTGGGTGGAAGGAAATTTGTGGCTCCTCTCAGATTCCAGAACTTTCTGTCACAGAAATGTGAGGAAAATTGTTTTTTTTAGCCAAAATTAGAGGTTTGCAAAGGATTCTGGGTAACAGAACCTGGTCAGAGCCCCACAAGTCACCCCATCTTGGATTCCCCTAGGTCTCTAGTTTTAAAAAATGCACAGGTTTGGTAGGTTTCCTTAGGTGCCGGCTGAGCTAGAGACCAAAATCTACAGGTAGGCACTTTGCAAAAAACAGCTCTGTTTTCTTTCAAAAAAGTGCTGTCCACTTTGTGTTTTGGGGTGGCTCCTGTCGCGACCGCTAGGCCTACCCATACAAGTGAGGAATCATTTTTATCGGGAGACTTCGGGGAACGCTGTCTGGAAGGAAATTTGTGGCTCCTCTCAGATTCCAGAACTTTCTGTCACCGGAATGTGAGGAAAATGCTTTTTTTTAGCCAAAATTTGAGGTTTGCAAAGGATTCTTGGTAACAGAACCTGGTCAGAGCCCCACAAGTCACCCCATCTTGGATTCCACTAGGTCTCTAGTTTTCAAAAATGCACAGGTTTGGTAGGTTTCCCTAGGTGCCGGCTGAACTAGAGGCCAAAATCTGCAGGTAAGCACTTTACAAAAAACAGCTCTGTTTTCTGTGATGTGTCCACGTTGTGTTTTGGGGCATATCCTGTCGCGGGCGCTAGGTCTACCCACACAAGTGAGGTACCATTTTTATCGGGAGACTTGGGGGAGCGCTGGATGGAAGGAAATTTGTGGCTCCTCTCATATTCCAGAACTTTCTGTCACCGAAATGTGAGGAAAATGCGTTTGTTTTAGCCAAAAATTGAAGTTTGCAAAGGATTCTGGGTAACAGGACCTGGTCAGAGCCCCACAAGTCACCCCATCTTGGATTCCCCTAGGTCTCTAGTTTTCAAAAATGCACAGGTTTGGTAGGTTTCCCTAGGTGCCGGCTGAGCTAGAGGCCAAAATCTACAGGTAGGCACTTTGCAAAAAACAGCTCTGTTTTCTTTCAAAAAATGGGATGTGTCCCCGTTCTGTTCTGGGGTGTGTTCTGTCGCGGCCGCTAGGCCTACCCACACAAGTGAGGTATCATTTTTATCGGGAGACTTGGGGGAACGCTGGGTGGGAGGAAATTTGTGGCTCCTCTCAGATTCCAGAACTTTCTGTCACCGAAATGTGAGGAAAATGCGTTTTTTTTGCCAAAATTTTAGGTTTGCAAAGGATTCTGGGTAACAGAACCTGGTCAGAGCCCCACAAGTCACCCCTTCTTGGATTCCACTAGGTCTCTAGTTTTCAAAAATGCACAGGTTTGGTAGGTTTCCCTAGGTGCCGGCTGAACTAGAAGCCAAAATCTACAGGTAGGCACTTTGCAAAAAACAGCTCTGTTTTCTGTGATGTGTCCACGTTGTGTTTTGGGGCATATCCTGTCGCGGGCACTAGGCCTACCCACACAAGTGAGGTACCATTTTTATCGGGAGACATGGGGGAGCGCTGGATGGAAGGAAATTTGTGGCTCCTCTCAGATTCCAGAACTTTGTCACGAAATGTGAGGAAAATGCGTTTTTTTAAACCAAAATTGAGGTTTGCAAAGGATTCTGGGTAACAGAACCTGGTCAGAACCCCACAAGTCACCCCATCTTGAATTCCCCTAGGTCTCTAGTTTTCAAAAATGCACAGGTTTGGTAGGTTTCCCTAGGTGCCGGCTGAGCTAGAGGCCAAAATCTACAGGTAGGCACTTTGCAAAAAACAGTTCTGTTTTCTTTCAAAAAATGGGATGTGTCCACGTTGTGTTTTGGGGCGTCTCGTGTCGCGGCCGCTAGGCCTACCCACACAAGTGAGGTATCATTTTTATCGGGAGACTTGGGGGAACGCTGTCTGGAAGGAAATTTGTGGCTCCTCTCAGATTCCAGAACTTTCTGTCACCGAAATGTGAGGAAAATGCTTTTTTTTTGCCACAATTTGAGGTTTGCAAAGGATTCTGGGTAACAGAACCTGGTCAGAGCCCCACAAGTCACACCATCTTGGATTCCCCTAGGTCTCTAGTTTTCAGAAATGCACAGGTTTGGTAGGTTTCCCTAGGTGCCGGCTGAGCTAGAGGCCAAAATCTACAGGTAGGCACTTTGCAAAAAACAGCTCTGTTTTCTTTCAAAAAGTGCTGTCCACGTTGTGTTTTGGGGTGTCTGCTGTCGCTGCCGCTAGGCCTACCCACACAAGTGAGGTATCATTTTTATCGGAATACTTGGGGGAACGCTGGGTGGAAGGAAATTTGTGGCTCCTCTCAGATTCCAGAACTTTCTGTCACCGAAATGTGAGGAAAATGCGTTTTTTTAGCCAAAAATTTAGGTTTGCAAAGGATTCTTGGTAACAGAACCTGGTCAGAGCCCCACAAGTCACCCCATCTTGGATTCCACTAGGTCTCTAGTTTTCAAAAATGCACAGGTTTGGTAGGTTTCCCTAGGTGCCGGCTGAACTAGAGGCCAAAATTTGCAGGTAAGCACTTTACAAAAAACAGCTCTGTTTTCTGTGATGTGTCCACGTTGTGTTTTGGGGCATATCCTGTCGCGGGCGCTAGGTCTACCCACACAAGTGAGGTACCATTTTTATCGGGAGACTTGGGGGAGCGCTGGATGGAAGGAAATTTGTGGCTCCTCTCATATTCCAGAACTTTCTGTCACCAAAATGTGAGGAAAATGCGTTTGTTTTAGCCAAAAATTGAAGTTTGCAAAGGATTCTGGGTAACAGGACCTGGTCAGAGCCCCACAAGTCACCCCATCTTGGATTCCCCTAGGTCTCTAGTTTTAAAAAATGCACAGGTTTGGTAGGTTTCCCTAGGTGCCGGCTGAGCTAGAGGCCAAAATCTACAGGTAGGCACTTTGCAAAAAACAGCTCTGTTTTCTTTCAAAAAATAGGATGTGTCCACGTTGTGTTTTGGGGTGCCTCCTGTCGCGGCCGCTAGGCCTACCCACACAAGTGAGGTATCATTTTTATCTGGAGACTTGGAGGAACGCTTGGTGGATGGAAATTTGTGGCTCCTCTCAGATTCCAGAACTTTCTGTCACCGAAATGTTAGGAAAATGCGTTTGTTTTGCCAAAATTTGAGGTTTGCAAAGGATTCTGGGAAACAGAACCTGGTCAGAGCCCCACAAGTCACCCCATCTTGGATTCCCCTAGGTCTCTAGTTTTAAAAAATGCACAGGTTTGGTAGGTTTCCCTAGGTGCCGGCTGAGCTAGAGGCCAAAATCTACAGGTAGGCACTTTGCAAAAATCAGCGCTGTTTTCTTTAAAAAAATGGGATGTGTCCACGTTGTGTTTTGGGGTGTCTCCTGTCGCGGCCACTAGGCCTACCCACACAAGTGAGGTATCATTTTTATCGGGAGACTTGGGGGGACGCTGGGTGGAAGGAAATTTGTGGCTCCTCACAGATTCCAGAACTTTCTGTCACCGAAATGTGAGGAAAATGCTTTTTTTTTAACCAAAAATTGAGGTTTGAAAAGGATTCTGGCTAACAGAACCTGGTCAGAGCCCCACAAGTCACCCCATCTTGGATTCCACTAGGTCTCTAGTTTTAAAAAATGCACAGGTTTGGTAGGTTTCCCTAGGTGCCGGCTGAACTAGAGGCCAAAATCTACAGGTAGGCACTTTGCAAAAAACAGCTCTGTTTTCTGTGATGTGTCCACGTTGTGTTTTGGGGCATATCCTGTCGCGGGCGCTAGGCCTACCCACACAAGTGAGGTACCATTTTTATCGGGAGACTTGGGGGAGCACTGGATGGAAGGAAATTTGTGGCTCCTCTCAGATTCCAGAACTTTCTGTCACCGAAATGTGAGGAAAATGCGTTTTCTTTAGCCAAAAATTGAAGTTTGCAAAGGATTCTGGGTTACAGGACCTGGTCAGAGCCCCACAAGTCACCCCATCTTGGATTCCCCTAGGTCTCTAGTTTTTAAAAATGCACAGGTTTGGTAGGTTTCCCGAAGTGCCGGCTGAGCTAGAGGCCAAAATCTACAGGTAGGCACTTTGCAAAAAACAGCTCTGTTTTCTTTCAAAAAATGGGATGTGTCCACGTTGTGTTTTGGGGTGTCTCCTGTCGCGGCCGCTAGGCCTACCCACACAAGTGAGGTATAATTTTTATCAGGAGACTTGGGGGAACGCTGGGTGGAAGGAAATTTGTGGCTCCTCTCAGATTCCAGAACTTTCTGTCACCAAAATGTGAGGAAAATGCGTTTTTTTAGCCAAAATTTGAGGTTTGCAAAGGATTCTGGGTATCAGAACCTGGTCAGAGCCCCACAAGTCACCCCATCTTGGATTCCCCTAGGTCTCTAGTTTTAAAAAATGCACAGGTTTGGTAGGTTTCCCTAGGTGCCGGCTGAGCTAGAGGCCAAAATCTACAGGTAGGCACTTTGCAAAAAACAGCGCTGTTTTCTTTCAAAAAATGGGATGTGTCCACGTTGTGTTTTGGGGTGTCTCCTGTCGCGGCCACTAGGCCTACCCACACAAGTTAGGTATCATTTTTATTGGGAGACTTGGGTGGAACGCTGGGTGGAAGGAAATTTGTGGCTCCTCTCAGATTCCAGAACTTTCTGTCACCGAAATGTGAGGAAAATTGTTTTTTTAGCCAAAATTTGAGGTTTGCAAAGGATTCTGGGTAACAGAACCTGGTCACAGCCCCACAAGTCACCCCATCTTGGATTCCCCTAGGTCTCTAGTTTTAAAAAATGCACAGGTTTGGTAGGTTTCCCTAGGTGCCGGCTGAGCTAGAGGCCAAAACCTACAGGTAGACACTTTGCAAAAAACAGCTCTGTTTTCTTTTAAAAAATGGGATGTGTCCACGTTGTGTTTTGGGGTGTGTCTTGTCGCGGTCGCTAGGCCTACCCACACAAGTGAGGTATCATTTTTATCGGAAGACTTGGGGGGACGCTGGGTGGAAGGAAATTTGTGGCTCCTCTCAGATTCCAGAACTTTCTGTCACCGAAATGAGAGGAAAATGCGTTTTTTTAGCCAAAATTTGAGGTTTGCAAAGGATTCTGGGTAACAGAACCTGGTCAGAGCCCCACAAGTCACCCCATCTTGGATTCCCATAGGTCTCTAGTTTTCAAAAATGCACAGGTTCGGTAGGTTTCCCTAGGTGCCGGCTGAGCTAGAGGCCAAAATCTAGAGGTAGGCACTTTGCAAACAACAGCTCTGTTTTCTTTAAAAAAATGGGATGTGTCCACGTTGTGTTTCGGGGTATCATGTTGCGGCCGCTAGGCCTACCCACACAAGTGAGGTATCATTTTTATCGGGAGACTTGGGGGAACGCTGGGTGGAAGGAAATTTGTGGCTCCTCTTAGGTTCCAGAACTTTCTGTCACCGAAATGTGAGGAAAATTGGTTTTTTTTAGCCAAAATTAGATGTTTGCAAAGGATTCTGGGTAACAGAACCTGGTCAGAGCCCCACAAGTCACCCCATCTTGGATTCCCCTAGGTCTCTAGTTTTAAAAAATGCACAGGTTTGGTAGGTTTCCCTAGGTGCCGGTTGAGCTAGAGGCCAAAATCTACAGGAAGGCACTTTGCAAAAAACAGCTCTGTTTTCTGTGATGTGTCCATGTTGTGTTTTGGGGCATATCCAGTTGCGGGCGCTAGGCCTACCCACACAAGTGAGTTACCATTTTTATCGGGAGACGTGGGGGAACGCTGGATGGGAGGACATTTGTGGCTCCTCTCAGATTCCAGAACTTTCTGTCACCGAAATGTGAGGAAAATGCATTTTTTTAGCCAAAATTTGTGGTTTGCAAAGGATTCTGGGTAACAGCACCTGGTCAGAGCCCCACAAGTCACCCCATCTTGGATCCCCCTAGGTCTCAAAAATGCACAGGTTTGATAGGTTTCCCTGGGTGCCGGCTGAGCTAGAGGCCAAAATCTACAGGTAGGCACTTTGCAAAAAACAGCTTTGTTTTCTTTCAAAAAATGGGATGTGTCCACATTGTGTTTCGGGGCGTCTCCTGTTGCGGCCTCTAGGCCTACCCACACAAACGAGGTATCAGTTTTATCGGGAGACTTGGGGGGACGCTGGGTGGAAGGACATTTGTGGCTCCTCTCAGATTCCAGAACTTTCTGTCACCGAAATGTGAGGAAAATGCATTTTTTTAGCCAATATTTGAGGTTTGCAAAGGATTCTGGGTAACAGAACCTGGTCAGAGCTCCACAAGTCACCCCATCTTGGATTCCCCTAGGTCTCTAGTTTAAAAAAATGCACAGGTTTGGTAGGTTTCCCTAGGTGCCGGCTGAGCTAGAGGCCAAAATCTACAGGTAGGCACTTTGCAAAAAACAGCTCTGTTTTCTGTGATGTGTCCATGTTGTGTTTTGGGGCATATCCTGTCGCGGGCGCTACGCCTACCCACACAAGTGAGTTACCATTTTTATCGGGAGACTTGGGGGAGCGATGGATGGGAGGACATTTGTGGCTCCTCTCAGATTCCAGAACTTTCTGTCACCGAAATGTGAGGAAAATGCGTCTTTTTAGCCAAAATCTGAGGTTTGCAAAGGATTCTGGGTAACAGCACCTGGTCAGAGCCCCACAAGTCACCCCATCTTGGATCCCCCTAGGTCTCTAGTTTTCAGAAATGCACTGGTTTGGTAGGTTTCCCTGGGTGCCGGCTGAGCTAGAGGCCAAAATCTACAGGTAGGCACTTTGCAAAAAACAGCTTTGTTTTCTTTCAAAAAATGGGATGTGTCCACGTTGTGTTTCGGGGCGTCTCCTGTCGCGGCCGCTAGGCCTACCCACACAAGTGAGGTATCATTTTTATCGGGAGACGTGGGGGAACGCTGGGTGGAAGGAAATTTGTGGCTCCTCTTAGATTCCAGAACTTTCTGTCACCGAAATGTGAGGAAAATGCATTTTTTTAGCCAAAATTTGAGGTTTGCAAAGGATTCTGGGTAAGAGAACATGGTCAAAGCCCCACAAGTCACCCCATCTTGGATTCCACTAGGTCTCTAGTTTTCAGAAATGCACAGGTTTGGTAGGTTTCCCTAGGTGCCGGCTGAGCTAGAGGCCAAAATCTACAGGTAGGCACTTTGCAAAAAACAGCTCTGTTTTCTGTGATGTGTCCATGTTGTGTTTTGGGGCATATCCAGTTGCGGGCGCTAGGCCTACCCACACAAGTGAGTTACCATTTTTATCGGGAGACTTGGGGGAGCGCTGGATGGGAGGACATTTGTGGCTCCTCTCAGATTCCAGAACTTTCTGTCACCGAAATGTGAGGAAAATGCATTTTTTTAGCCAAAATTTTAGGTTTGCAAAGGATTCTGGGTAACAGAACCTGGTCAGAGCCCCACAAGTGCCCCCATCTTGGATCCCCCTAGGTCTCAAGTTTTCAAAAATGCACAGGTTTGATAGGTTTCCCTGCGTTCCGGCTGAGCTAGAGGCCAAAATCTACAGGTAGGCACTTTGCAAAAAACAGCTTTGTTTTCTTTCAAAAAATGGGATGTGTCCACGTTGTGTTTCGGGGCGTCTCCTGTTGCGGCCTCTAGGCCTACCCACACAAATGAGGTATCATTTTTATCGGGAGACTTGGGGGGACGCTGGGTGGAAGGAAATTTGTGGCTCCTCTCAGATTCCAGAACATTCTGTCACCGAAATGTGAGGAAAATGCATTTTTTTTTAGCCAAAATTTGAGGTTTGCAAAGGATTCTGGGTAACAGAACATGGTCACAGCCCCACAAGTCACCCCATCTTGGATTCCACTAGGTCTCTAGTTTTCAGAAATGCACAGGTTTGGTAGGTTTCCCTAGGTGCCGGCTGAGCTAGAGGCCAAAATCTACAGGTAGGCACTTTGCAAAAAACAGCTCTGTTTTCTGTGATGTGTCCATGTTGTGTTTTGGGGCATATCCAGTTGCAGGCGCTAGGCCTACCCACACAAGTGAGTTACCATTTTTATCGGGAAACTTGGGGGAGCGCTGGATGGGAGGACATTTGTGGCTCCTCTCAGATTCCAGAACTTTCTGTCACCGAAATGTGAGGAAAATGCATTTTATTAGCCAAAATTTTAGGTTTGCAAAGGATTCTGGGTAACAGAACCTGGTCAGAGCCCCACAAGTCACCCCATCTTGGATTCCCCTAGGTCTCTAGTTTTCAAAAATGCACAGGTTTGGCAGGTTTCCCGAGGTGCCGGCTGAGCTAGAGGCCAAAATCTACAGGTAGACACTTTGCAAAAAACAGCTCTGTTTTCTTTAAAAAAATGGGATGTGTCCACGTTGTGTTTTGGGGTGTGTCTTGTCGCGGCCGCTAGGCCTACCCACACAAGTGAGGTATCATTTTTATCGGGAGACTTGGGGGAACGATGGGTGGAAGGAAATTTGTGGCTCCTCTCAGATTCCAGAACTTTCTGTCACCGAAATGTGAGGAAAATGCGTTTTTGAAGCCAAAAATTGAGGTTTGCAAAGGATTCTGGGTAACAGAACCTGGTCAGAACCCCACAAGTCACCCTATCTTGGATTCCCGTAGGTCTCTAGTTTTAAAAAAATGCACAGGTTTGGTAGGTTTCCATAGGTGCCGGCTGAGCTAGAGGCGAAAATCTACAGGTAGGCACTTTGCAAAAAAACAGCTCTGTTTTCTGTGATGTGTCCATGTTGTGTTTTGGGGCATATCCTGTTGCGGGCGCTAGGCCTACCCACACAAGTGAGGTACCATTTTTATCGGGAGACTTGGGGGAGCGCTGGATGGAAGGAAATCTGTGGCTCCTCTCATTTTCCAGAACTTTCGGTCACCGAAATGCGAGGAAAATGCGTTTTTTTAGCCAAAAATTGAGGTTTGCAAAGGATTCTGGGTAACAGAACCTGGTCAGAGCCCCACAAGTCACCCCATCTTGGATTCCCCTAGGTCTCTAGTTTTGAAAAATGCACAGGTTTGGTAGGTTTCCCTAGGTGCCGGCTGAGCTAGAGGCCAAAATCTACAGGTAGGCACTTTGCAAAAAACAGTTCTGTTTTCTTTCAAAAAATAGGATGTGTCCACGTTGTGTTTCGGGGCGTCTCCTGTCACGGCCGCTAGGCCTACCCACACAAGTGAGGTATCATTTTTATCGGGAGACTTGGGTGAACGCTGGGTGGAAGGAAATTTGTGGCTCCTCTCAGATTCCAGAACTTTCTGTCACCGAAATGTGAGGAAAATGCGTTTTGTTAGCCAAAATTTGAGGTTTGCAAAGGATTCTGGGTAACAGAACCTGGTCAGAGCCCCACAAGTCACCCCATCTTGGATTCCACTAGGTCACTAGTTTTCAAAAATGCACAGGTTTGGTAGGTTTCCCTAGGTGCCGGCTGAACTAGAGGCCAAAATCTACAGGTAGGCACTTTGCAAAAAACAGCTCTGTTTTCTGTGATGTGTCCACGTTGTGTTTTGGGGCATATCCTGTTGCGGGCGCTAGGCCTACCCACACAAGTGAGGTACCATTTTTATCGGGAGACTTGGGGGAGCGCTGGATGGAAGGAAATTTGTGGCTCCTCTCAGATACCAGAACTTTCTGTCACCGAAATGTGAGGAAAATGGTTTTTTTTTAGCCAATAATTGAAGTTTGCAAAGGATTCTGGGTAACAGGACCTGGTCAGAGCCCCACAAGTCACCCCATCTTGGATTCCCCTAGGTCTCTAGTTTTCATAAATGCACAGGTTTGGTAGGTTTCCCGAGGTGCCGGCTGAGCTAGAGGCCAAAATCTACAGGTAGACACTTTGCAAAAAACAGCTCTGTTTTCTTTCAAAAAATGGGATGTGTCCACGTTGTGTTTTGGGGTGTCTCCTGTCGCGGCCGCTAGGCCTACCCACACAAGTGAGGTATCATTTTTATCGGGAGACTTGGGGGAACGCTGGGTGGAAGGAAATTTGTGGCTCCTCTCAGATTCCAGAACTTTCTGTCACCGAAATGTGAGGAAAATGCGTTTTGTTAGCCAAAATTTGAGGTTTGCAAAGGATTCTGGGTAACAGAACCTGGTCAGAGCCCCACAAGTCACCCCATCTTGGATTCCACTAGGTCACTAGTTTTCAAAAATGCACAGGTTTGGTAGGTTTCCCTAGGTGCCGGCTGAACTAGAGGCCAAAATCTACAGGTAGGCACTTTGCAAAAAACAGCTCTGTTTTCTGTGATGTGTCCACGTTGTGTTTTGGGGCATATCCTGTTGCGGGCGCTAGGCCTACCCACACAAGTGAGGTACCATTTTTATCGGGAGACTTGGGGGAGCGCTGGATGGAAGGAAATTTGTGGCTCCTCTCAGATTCCAGAACTTTCTGTCACCGAAATGTGAGGAAAATGTTTTTTTTTTAGCCAAAAATTGAAGTTTGCAAAGGATTCTGGGTAACAGGACCTGGTCAGAGCCCCACAAGTCACCCCATCTTGGATTCCCCTAGGTCTCTAGTTTTCATAAATGCACAGGTTTGGTAGGTTTCCCGAGGTGCCGGCTGAGCTAGAGGCCAAAATCTACAGGTAGGCACTTTGCAAAAAACAGCTCTGTTTTCTGTGATGTGTCCACGTTGTGTTTTGGGGCATATCCTGTTGCGGGCGCTAGGCCTACCCACACAAGTGAGGTACCATTTTTATCGGGAGACTTGGGGGAGCGCTGGATGGAAGGAAATTTGTGGCTCCTCTCAGATTCCAGAACTTTCTGTCACCGAAATGTGAGGAAAATGGTTTTTTTTTAGCCAATAATTGAAGTTTGCAAAGGATTCTGGGTAACAGGACCTGGTCAGAGCCCCACAAGTCACCCCATCTTGGATTCCCCTAGGTCTCTAGTTTTCATAAATGCACAGGTTTGGTAGGTTTCCCGAGGTGCCGGCTGAGCTAGAGGCCAAAATCTACAGGTAGACACTTTCCAAAAAACAGCTCTGTTTTCTTTCAAAAATTGGGATGTGTCCACGTTGTGTTTTGGGGTGTATCTTGTCGCGCCCGCTAGGCCTACCCACACAAGTGAGGTATCATTTTTATCGTTTTATAGTTTTATCATTTTTATCGGGAGACTTGGGGGACCGCTGGGTGGAAGGAAATTTGTGGCTCCTCTCAGATTCCAGAACTTTCGGTCACCGAAATGTAAGGAAAATGCATTTTTTTAGCCAAAATTTGAGGTTTGCAAAGGATTCTGGGTAACAGAACCTGGTCAGAGCCCACATGTCACACCATCTTGGATTCCACTAGGTCTCTAGTTTTAAAAAATGCACAGGTTTGGTAGGTTTCCCTAGGTGCCGGCTGAGCTAGAGGCCAAAATCTACAGGTAGGCACTTTGCAAAAAAACAGCTTTGTTTTCTCTGATGTGTTCACGTTGTGTTTTGGGGCATATCCTGTTGCGGGCGCTAGGCCTACCCACACAAGTGAGATACAATTTTTATCGGGAGACTTGGGGGAGCGCTGGATGGAAGGAAATCTGTGGCTCCTCTCATTTTCCAGTACTTTCGGTCACCGAAATGCGAGGAAAATGCGTTTTTTTAGCCAAAAATTGAGGTTTGCAAAGGATTCTGGGTAACAGAACCTGGTCAGAACCCACAAGTCACCCCATCTTGGATTCCCCTAGGTCTCTAGTTTTAAAAAATGCACAGGTTTGGTAGGTTTCCCTAGGTGCCGGCTGAGCTAGAGGCCAAAATCTACAGGTAGGCACTTTGCAAAAATCAGCGCTGTTTTCTTTAAAAAAATGGGATGTGTCCACGTTGTGTTTTGGGGTGTCTCCTGTCGCGGCCACTAGGCCTACCCACACAAGTGAGGTATCATTTTTATCGGGAGACTTGGGGGGACGCTGGGTGGAAGGAAATTTGTGGCTCCTCACAGATTCCAGAACTTTCTGTCACCGAAATGTGAGGAAAATGCTTTTTTTTTAACCAAAAATTGAGGTTTGAAAAGGATTCTGTCTAACAGAACCTGGTCAGAGCCCCACAAGTCACCCCATCTTGGATTCCACTAGGTCTCTAGTTTTAAAAAATGCACAGGTTTGGTAGGTTTCCCTAGGTGCCGGCTGAACTAGAGGCCAAAATCTACAGGTAGGCACTTTGCAAAAAACAGCTCTGTTTTCTGTGATGTGTCCACGTTGTGTTTTGGGGCATATCCTGTCGCGGGCGCTAGGCCTACCCACACAAGTGAGGTACCATTTTTATCGGGAGACTTGGGGGAGCACTGGATGGAAGGAAATTTGTGGCTCCTCTCAGATTCCAGAACTTTCTGTCACCGAAATGTGAGGCAAATGCGTTTTCTTTAGCCAAAAATTGAAGTTTGCAAAGGATTCTGGGTTACAGGACCTGGTCAGAGCCCCACAAGTCACCCCATCTTGGATTCCCCTAGGTCTCTAGTTTTTAAAAATGCACAGGTTTGGTAGGTTTCCCGAAGTGCCGGCTGAGCTAGAGGCCAAAATCTACAGGTAGGCACTTTGCAAAAAACAGCTCTGTTTTCTTTCAAAAAATGGGATGTGTCCACGTTGTGTTTTGGGGTGTCTCCTGTCGCGGCCGCTAGGCCTACCCACACAAGTGAGGTATAATTTTTATCAGGAGACTTGGGGGAACGCTGGGTGGAAGGAAATTTGTGGCTCCTCTCAGATTCCAGAACTTTATGTCACCAAAATGTGAGGAAAATGCGTTTTTTTAGCCAAAATTTGAGGTTTGCAAAGGATTCTGGGTATCAGAACCTGGTCAGAGCCCCACAAGTCACCCCATCTTGGATTCCCCTAGGTCTCTAGTTTTAAAAAATGCACAGGTTTGGTAGGTTTCCCTAGGTGCCGGCTGAGCTAGAGGCCAAAATCTACAGGTAGGCACTTTGCAAAAAACAGCGCTGTTTTCTTTCAAAAAATGGGATGTGTCCACGTTGTGTTTTGGGGTATCTCCTGTCGCGGCCACTAGGACTACCCACACAAGTGAGGTATCATTTTTATTGGGAGACTTGGGGGAACGCTGGGTGGAAGGAAATTTGTGGCTCCTCTCAGATTCCAGAACTTTCTGTCACCGAAATGTGAGGAAAATTGTTTTTTTAGCCAAAATTTGAGGTTTGCAAAGGATTCTGGGTAACAGAACCTGGTCACAGCCCCACAAGTCACCCCATCTTGGATTCCCCTAGGTCTCTAGTTTTAAAAAATGCACAGGTTTGGTAGGTTTCCCTAGGTGCCGGCTGAGCTAGAGGCCAAAACCTACAGGTAGACACTTTGCAAAAAACAGATCTGTTTTCTTTTAAAAAATGGGATGTGTCCACGTTGTGTTTTGGGGTGTGTCTTGTCGCGGTCGCTAGGCCTACCCACACAAGTGAGGTATCATTTTTATCGGAAGACTTGGGGGGACGCTGGGTGGAAGGAAATTTGTGGCTCCTCTCAGATTCCAGAACTTTCGGTCACCGAAATGTAAGGAAAATGCATTTTTTTAGCCAAAATTTGAGGTTTGCAAAGGATTCTGGGTAACAGAACCTGGTCAGAGCCCCACATGTCACACCATCTTGGATTCCACTAGGTCTCTAGTTTTAAAAAATGCACAGGTTTGGTAGGTTTCCCTAGGTGCCGGCTGAGCTAGAGGCCAAAATCTACAGGTAGGCACTTTGCAAAAAAACAGCTTTGTTTTCTCTGATGTGTTCACGTTGTGTTTTGGGGCATATCCTGTTGCGGGCGCTAGGCCTACCCACACAAGTGAGATACAATTTTTATCGGGAGACTTGGGGGAGCGCTGGATGGAAGGAAATCTGTGGCTCCTCTCATTTTCCAGTACTTTCGGTCACCGAAATGCGAGGAAAATGCGTTTTTTTAGCCAAAAATTGAGGTGTGCAAAGGATTCTGGGTAACAGAACCTGGTCAGAACCCCACAAGTCACCCCATCTTGGATTCCCCTAGGTCTCTAGTTTTAAAAAATGCACAGGTTTGGTAGGTTTCCCTAGGTGCCGGCTGAGCTAGAGGCCAAAATCTAGAGGTAGGCACTTTGCAAAAAACAGCTCTGTTTTCTTTCAAAAAATGGGATGTGTCCACGTTGTGTTTCGGGGTATCATGTTGCGGCCGCTAGGCCTACCCACACAAGTGAGGTATCATTTTTATCGGGAGACTTGGGGGAACGCTGGGTGGAAGGAAATTTGTGGCTCCTCTTAGGTTCCAGAACTTTCTGTCACCGAAATGTGAGGAAAATTGTTTTTTTTTAGCCAAAATTAGATGTTTGCAAAGGATTCTGGGTAACAGAACCTGGTCAGAGCCCCACAAGTCACCCCATCTTGGATTCCCCTAGGTCTCTAGTTTTCAAAAATGCACAGGTTTGGTAGGTTTCCCTAGGTGCCGGTTGAGCTAGAGGCCAAAATCTACAGGAAGGCACTTTGCAAAAAACAGCTCTGTTTTCTGTGATGTGTCCATGTTGTGTTTTGGGGCATATCCAGTTGCGGGCGCTAGGCCTACCCACACAAGTGAGTTACCATTTTTATCGGGAGACGTGGGGGAACGCTGGATGGGAGGACATTTGTGGCTCCTCTCAGATTCCAGAACTTTCTGTCACCGAAATGTGAGGAAAATGCATTTTTTTAGCCAAAATTTGTGGTTTGCAAAGGATTCTGGGTAACAGCACCTGGTCAGAGCCCCACAAGTCACCCCATCTTGGATCCCCCTAGGTCTCAAGTTTTCAAAAATGCACAGGTTTGATAGGTTTCCCTGGGTGCCGGCTGAGCTAGAGGCCAAAATCTACAGGTAGGCACTTTGCAAAAAACAGCTTTGTTTTCTTTCAAAAAATGGGATGTGTCCACATTGTGTTTCGGGGCGTCTCCTGTTGCGGCCTCTAGGCCTACCCACACAAATGAGGTATCAGTTTTATCGGGAGACTTGGGGGGACGCTGGGTGGAAGGAAATTTGTGGCTCCTCTCAGATTCCAGAACATTCTGTCACCGAAATGTGAGGAAAATGCATTTTTTTTTAGCCAAAATTTGAGGTTTGCAAAGGATTCTGGGTAACAGAACATGGTCACAGCCCCACAAGTCACCCCATCTTGGATTCCACTAGGTCTCTAGTTTTCAGAAATGCACAGGTTTGGTAGGTTTCCCTAGGTGCCGGCTGAGCTAGAGGCCAAAATCTACAGGTAGGCACTTTGCAAAAAACAGCTTTGTTTTCTTTCAAAAAATGGGATGTGTCCACGTTGTGTTTCGGGGCGTCTCCTGTTGCGGCCTCTAGGCCTACCCACACAAATGAGGTATCATTTTTATCGGGAGACTTCGGGGAGCGCTGGATGGGAGGACATTTGTGGCTCCTCTCAGATTCCAGAACTTTCTGTCACCGAAATGTGAGGAAAATGCATTTTTTTAGCCAATATTTGAGGTTTGCAAAGGATTCTGGGTAACAGAACCTGGTCAGAGCTCCACAAGTCACCCCATCTTGGATTCCCCTAGGTCTCTAGTTTAAAAAAATGCACAGGTTTGGTAGGTTTCCCTAGGTGCCGGCTGAGCTAGAGGCCAAAATCTACAGGTAGGCACTTTGCAAAAAACAGCTCTGTTTTCTGTGATGTGTCCATGTTGTGTTTTGGGGCATATCCTGTCGCGGGCGCTACGCCTACCCACACAAGTGAGTTACCATTTTTATCGGGAGACTTGGGGGAGCGATGGATGGGAGGACATTTGTGGCTCCTCTCAGATTCCAGAACTTTCTGTCACCGAAATGTGAGGAAAATGCGTCTTTTTAGCCAAAATCTGAGGTTTGCAAAGGATTCTGGGTAACAGCACCTGGTCAGAGCCCCACAAGTCACCCCATCTTGGATCCCCCTAGGTCTCTAGTTTTCAGAAATGCACAGGTTTGGTAGGTTTCCCTGGGTGCCGGCTGAGCTAGAGGCCAAAATCTACAGGTAGGCACTTTGCAAAAAACAGCTTTGTTTTCTTTAAAAAAATGGGATGTGTCCACGTTGTGTTTCGGGGCGTCTCCTCTCGCGGCCGCTAGGCCTACCCACACAAGTGAGGTATCATTTTTATCGGGAGACGTGGGGGAACGCTGGGTGGAAGGAAATTTGTGGCTCCTCTTAGATTCCAGAACTTTCTGTCACCGAAATGTGAGGAAAATGCATTTTTTTAGCCAAAATTTGTGGTTTGCAAAGGATTCTGGGTAACAGCACCTGGTCAGAGCCCCACAAGTCACCCCATCTTGGATCCCCCTAGGTCTCAAGTTTTCAAAAATGCACAGGTTTGATAGGTTTCCCTGGGTGCCGGCTGAGCTAGAGGCCAAAATCTACAGGTAGGCACTTTGCAAAAAACAGCTTTGTTTTCTTTCAAAAAATGGGATGTGTCCATGTTGTGTTTCGGGGCGTCTCCTGTTGCGGCCTCTAGGCCTACCCACACAAATGAGGTATCATTTTTATCGGGAGACTTGGGGGCACGCTGGGTGGAAGGAAATTTGTGGCTCTTCTCAGATTCCAGAACATTCTGTCACCGAAATGTGAGGAAAATGCATTTTTTTTTAGCCAAAATTTGAGGTTTGCAAAGGATTCTGGGTAACAGAACATGGTCAAAGCCCCACAAGTCACCCCATCTTGGATTCCACTAGGTCTCTAGTTTTCAGAAATGCACAGGTTTGGTAGGTTTCCCTAGGTGCCGGCTGAGCTAGAGGCCAAAATCTACAGGTAGGCACTTTGCAAAAAACAGCTCTGTTTTCTGTGATGTGTCCATGTTGTGTTTTGGGGCATATCCAGTTGCGGGCGCTAGGCCTACCCACACAAGTGAGTTACCATTTTTATCGGGAGACTTGGGGGAGCGCTGGATGGGAGGACATTTGTGGCTCCTCTCAGATTCCAGAACTTTCTGTCACCGAAATGTGAGGAAAATGCATTTTTTTAGCCAAAATTTAAGGTTTGCAAAGGATTCTGGGTAACAGAACCTGGTCAGAGCCCCACAAGTGCCCCCATCTTGGATCCCCCTAGGTCTCAAGTTTTCAAAAATGCACAGGTTTGATAGGTTTCCCTGGGTTCCGGCTGAGCTAGAGGCCAAAATCTACAGGTAGGCACTTTGCAAAAAACAGCTTTGTTTTCTTTCAAAAAATGGGATGTGTCCACGTTGTGTTTCGGGGCGTCTCCTGTTGCGGCCTCTAGGCCTACCCACACAAATGAGGTATCATTTTTATCGGGAGACTTGGGGGGACGCTGGGTGGAAGGAAATTTGTGGCTCCTCTCAGATTCCAGAACATTCTGTCACCGAAATGTGAGGAAAATGCATTTTTTTTTAGCCAAAATTTGAGGTTTGCAAAGGATTCTGGGTAACAGAACATGGTCACAGCCCCACAAGTCACCCCATCTTGGATTCCACTAGGTCTCTAGTTTTCAGAAATGCACAGGTTTGGTAGGTTTCCCTAGGTGCCGGCTGAGCTAGAGGCCAAAATCTACAGGTAGGCACTTTGCAAAAAACAGCTCTGTTTTCTGTGATGTGTCCATGTTGTGTTTTGGGGCATATCCAGTTGCAGGCGCTAGGCCTACCCACACAAGTGAGTTACCATTTTTATCGGGAGACTTGGGGGAGCGCTGGATGGGAGGACATTTGTGGCTCCTCTCAGATTCCAGAACTTTCTGTCACCGAAATGTGAGGAAAAATGCATTTTTTTTGCCAAAATTTTAGGTTTGCAAAGGATTCTGGGTAACAGAACCTGGTCAGAGCCCCACAAGTCACCCCATCTTGGATTCCCCTAGGTCTCTAGTTTTCAAAAATGCACAGGTTTGGCAGGTTTCCCGAGGTGCCGGCTGAGCTAGAGGCCAAAATCTACAGGTAGACACTTTGCAAAAAACAGCTCTGTTTTCTTTCAAAAAATGGGATGTGTCCACGTTGTGTTTTGGGGTGTTTCCTGTCGCGGCCGCTAGGCCTACCCACACAAGTGAGATATAATTTTTATCGGGAGACGTGGGGGAACGCTGGGTGGAAGGAAATTTGTGGCTCCTCTCAGATTCCAGAACTTTCTGTCACCGAAATGTGAGGAAAATGCGTTTTTTTAGCCAAAATTTGAGGTTTGCAAAGGATTCTGGGTAACAGAACCTGGTCAGAGCCCCACAAGTCACTCCATCTTGGATTCCCCTAGGTCTCAAGTTTTCAAAAATGCACAGGTTTGGTAGGTTTCCCTAGGTGCCGGCTGAGCTAGATGCCAAAATCTACAGGTAGGCACTTTGCAAAAAACAGCTCTGTTTTCTTTCAAAAAAGTGCTGTCCACGTTGTGTTTTGGGGTGTGTCATGTCGCGGCCGCTAGGCCTACCCACACAAGTGAGGTATCATTTTTATCGGAAGACTTGGGGGAACGCTGGGTGGAAGGAAATTTGTGGCTCCTCTCAGATTCCAGAACTTTCTGTCACCGAAATGTGAGGAAAATGCGTTTTTTTAGCCAAAAATTGAGGTTTGCAAAGGATTCTGGCTAACAGAACCTGGTCAGAGCCCCAAAAGTCACCCCATCTTGGATTCCCCTAGTTCTCTAGTTTTCAAAAATGCACAGGTTCGGTAGGTTTCCCTAGGTGCCGACTGAGCTAGAGGCCAAAATCTACAGGTAGGCAGTTTGCAAAAAAACAGCTCTGTTTTCTTTAAAAAAATGGGATGTGTCCACGTTGTGTTTTGGGGCGTCTCCTGTCGCGGCCACTAGGCCTACCCACACAAGTGAGGTATCATTTTTATCGGGAGACTTGGGGGAACGCTGGGTGGAAGGAAATTTGTGGCTCCTCTCAGATTCCAGAACTTTCTGTCACAGAAATGTGAGGAAAATTGTTTTTTTTAGCCAAAATTAGAGGTTTGCAAAGGATTCTGGGTAACAGAACCTGGTCAGAGCCCCACAAGTCACCCCATCTTGGATTCCCCTAGGTCTCTAGTTTTAAAAAATGCACAGGTTTGGTAGGTTTCCTTAGGTGCCGGCTGAGCTAGAGACCAAAATCTACAGGTAGGCACTTTGCAAAAAACAGCTCTGTTTTCTTTCAAAAAAGTGCTGTCCACTTTGTGTTTTGGGGTGGCTCCTGTCGCGACCGCTAGGCCTACCCATGCAAGTGAGGAATCATTTTTATCGGGAGACTTCGGGGAACGCTGTCTGGAAGGAAATTTGTGGCTCCTCTCAGATTCCAGAACTTTCTGTCACCGGAATGTGAGGAAAATGCTTTTTTTTAGCCAAAATTTGAGGTTTGCAAAGGATTCTTGGTAACAGAACCTGGTCAGAGCCCCACAAGTCACCCCATCTTGGATTCCACTAGGTCTCTAGTTTTCAAAAATGCACAGGTTTGGTAGGTTTCCCTAGGTGCCGGCTGAACTAGAGGCCAAAATCTGCAGGTAAGCACTTTACAAAAAACAGCTCTGTTTTCTGTGATGTGTCCACGTTGTGTTTTGGGGCATATCCTGTCGCGGGCGCTAGGTCTACCCACACAAGTGAGGTACCATTTTTATCGGGAGACTTGGGGGAGCGCTGGATGGAAGGAAATTTGTGGCTCCTCTCATATTCCAGAACTTTCTGTCACCGAAATGTGAGGAAAATGCGTTTGTTTTAGCCAAAAATTGAAGTTTGCAAAGGATTCTGGGTAACAGGACCTGGTCAGAGCCCCACAAGTCACCCCATCTTGGATTCCCCTAGGTCTCTAGTTTTCAAAAATGCACAGGTTTGGTAGGTTTCCCTAGGTGCCGGCTGAGCTAGAGGCCAAAATCTACAGGTAGGCACTTTGCAAAAAACAGCTCTGTTTTCTTTCAAAAAATGGGATGTGTCCCCGTTCTGTTCTGGGGTGTGTTCTGTCGCGGCCGCTAGGCCTACCCACACAAGTGAGGTATCATTTTTATCGGGAGACTTGGGGGAACGCTGGGTGGGAGGAAATTTGTGGCTCCTCTCAGATTCCAGAACTTTCTGTCACCGAAATGTGAGGAAAATGCGTTTTTTTTTGCCAAAATTTTAGGTTTGCAAAGGATTCTGGGTAACAGAACCTGGTCAGAGCCCCACAAGTCACCCCTTCTTGGATTCCACTAGGTCTCTAGTTTTCAAAAATGCACAGGTTTGGTAGGTTTCCCTAGGTGCCGGCTGAACTAGAAGCCAAAATCTACAGGTAGGCACTTTGCAAAAAACAGCTCTGTTTTCTGTGATGTGTCCACGTTGTGTTTTGGGGCATATCCTGTCGCGGGCACTAGGCCTACCCACACAAGTGAGGTACCATTTTTATCGGGAGACATGGGGGAGCGCTGGATGGAAGGAAATTTGTGGCTCCTCTCAGATTCCAGAACTTTGTCACGAAATGTGAGGAAAATGCGTTTTTTTAAACCAAAATTGAGGTTTGCAAAGGATTCTGGGTAACAGAACCTGGTCAGAACCCCACAAGTCACCCCATCTTGAATTCCCCTAGGTCTCTAGTTTTCAAAAATGCACAGGTTTGGTAGGTTTCCCTAGGTGCCGGCTGAGCTAGAGGCCAAAATCTACAGGTAGGCACTTTGCAAAAAACAGTTCTGTTTTCTTTCAAAAAATGGGATGTGTCCACGTTGTGTTTTGGGGCGTCTCGTGTCGCGGCCGCTAGGCCTACCCACACAAGTGAGGTATCATTTTTATCGGGAGACTTGGGGGAACGCTGTCTGGAAGGAAATTTGTGGCTCCTCTCAGATTCCAGAACTTTCTGTCACCGAAATGTGAGGAAAATGCTTTTTTTTTGCCACAATTTGAGGTTTGCAAAGGATTCTGGGTAACAGAACCTGGTCAGAGCCCCACAAGTCACACCATCTTGGATTCCCCTAGGTCTCTAGTTTTCAGAAATGCACAGGTTTGGTAGGTTTCCCTAGGTGCCGGCTGAGCTAGAGGCCAAAATCTACAGGTAGGCACTTTGCAAAAAACAGCTCTGTTTTCTTTCAAAAAAGTGCTGTCCACGTTGTGTTTTGGGGTGTCTGCTGTCGCTGCCGCTAGGCCTACCCACACAAGTGAGGTATCATTTTTATCGGAATACTTGGGGGAACGCTGGGTGGAAGGAAATTTGTGGCTCCTCTCAGATTCCAGAACTTTCTGTCACCGAAATGTGAGGAAAATGCGTTTTTTTAGCCAAAAATTTAGGTTTGCAAAGGATTCTTGGTAACAGAACCTGGTCAGAGCCCCACAAGTCACCCCATCTTGGATTCCACTAGGTCTCTAGTTTTCAAAAATGCACAGGTTTGGTAGGTTTCCCTAGGTGCCGGCTGAACTAGAGGCCAAAATCTGCAGGTAAGCACTTTACAAAAAACAGCTCTGTTTTCTGTGATGTGTCCACGTTGTGTTTTGGGGCATATCCTGTCGCGGGCGCTAGGTCTACCCACACAAGTGAGGTACCATTTTTATCGGGAGACTTGGGGGAGCGCTGGATGGAAGGAAATTTGTGGCTCCTCTCATATTCCAGAACTTTCTGTCACCGAAATGTGAGGAAAATGCGTTTGTTTTAGCCAAAAATTGAAGTTTGCAAAGGATTCTGGGTAACAGGACCTGGTCAGAGCCCCACAAGTCACCCCATCTTGGATTCCCCTAGGTCTCTAGTTTTCAAAAATGCACAGGTTTGGTAGGTTTCCCTAGGTGCCGGCTGAGCTAGAGGCCAAAATCTACAGGTAGGCACTTTGCAAAAAACAGCTCTGTTTTCTTTCAAAAAATGGGATGTGTCCCCGTTCTGTTCTGGGGTGTGTTCTGTCGCGGCCGCTAGGCCTACCCACACAAGTGAGGTATCATTTTTATCGGGAGACTTGGGGGAACGCTGGGTGGAAGGAAATTTGTGGCTCCTCTCAGATTCCAGAACTTTCTGTCACCGAAATGTGAGGAAAATGCGTTTTTTTTGCCAAAATTTGAGGTTTGCAAAGGATTCTGGGTAACAGAACCTGGTCAGAGCCCCACAAGTCACCCCTTCTTGGATTCCACTAGGTCTCTAGTTTTCAAAAATGCACTGGTTTGGTAGGTTTCCCTAGGTGCCGGCTGAACTAGAAGCCAAAATCTACAGGTAGGCACTTTGCAAAAAACAGCTCTGTTTTCTGTGATGTGTCCACGTTGTGTTTTGGGGCATATCCTGTCGCGGGCACTAGGCCTACCCACACAAGTGAGGTACCATTTTTATCGGGAGACATGGGGGAGCGCTGGATGGAAGGAAATTTGAGGCTCCTCTCAGATTCCAGAACTTTGTCACGAAATGTGAGGAAAATGCGTTTTTTTAAACCAAAATTGAGGTTTGCAAAGGATTCTGGGTAACAGAACCTGGTCAGAACCCCACAAGTCACCCCATCTTGAATTCCCCTAGGTCTCTAGTTTTCAAAAATGCACAGGTTTGGTAGGTTTCCCTAGGTGCCGGCTGAGCTAGAGGCCAAAATCTACAGGTAGGCACTTTGCAAAAAACAGTTCTGTTTTCTTTCAAAAAATGGGATGTGTCCACGTTGTGTTTTGGGGCGTCTCGTGTCGCGGCCGCTAGGCCTACCCACACAAGTGAGGTATCATTTTTATCGGGAGACTTGGGGGAACGCTGTCTGGAAGGAAATTTGTGGCTCCTCTCAGATTCCAGAACTTTCTGTCACCGAAATGTGAGGAAAATGCTTTTTTTTTGCCACAATTTGAGGTTTGCAAAGGATTCTGGGTAACAGAACCTGGTCAGAGCCCCACAAGTCACACCATCTTGGATTCCCCTAGGTCTCTAGTTTTCAGAAATGCACAGGTTTGGTAGGTTTCCCTAGGTGCCGGCTGAGCTAGAGGCCAAAATCTACAGGTAGGCACTTTGCAAAAAACAGCTCTGTTTTCTTTCAAAAAAGTGCTGTCCACGTTGTGTTTTGGGGTGTCTGCTGTTGCGGCCGCTAGGCCTACCCACACAAGTGAGGTATCATTTTTATCGGAATACTTGGGGGAACGCTGGGTGGAAGGAAATTTGTGGCTCCTCTCAGATTCCAGAACTTTCTGTCACCGAAATGTGAGGAAAATGCGTTTTTTTAGCCAAAAATTGAGGTTTGCAAAGTATTCTGGCTAACAGAACCTGGTCAGAGCCCCACAAGTCACCGCATCTTGGATTCCCCTAGGTCTCTAGTTTTCAAAAATGCACAGGTTCGGTAGGTTTCCCTAGGTGCCGGCTGAGCTAGAGGCCAAAATCTACAGGTATGCACTTTGCAAAAAAACAGTTCTGTTTTCTTTAAAAAAATGGGATGTGTCCACGTTGTGTTTTGGGGCGTCTCCTGTCGCGGCCACTAGGCCTACCCACACAAGTGAGGTATCATTTTTATCGGGAGACTTGGGGGAATGCTGGGTGGAAGGAAATTTGTGGCTCCTCTCAGATTCCAGAACTTTCTGTCACAGAAATGTGAGGAAAATTGTTTTTTTTTAGCCAAAATTAGAGGTTTGCAAAGGATTCTGGGTAACAGAACCTGGTCAGAGCCCCACAAGTCACCCCATCTTGGATTCCCCTAGGTCTCTAGTTTTAAAAAATGCACAGGTTTGGTAGGTTTCCTTAGGTGCCGGCTGAGCTAGAGGCCAAAATCTACAGGTAGGCACTTTGCAAAAAACAGCTCTGTTTTCTGTGATGTGTCTATGTTGTGTTTTGGGGCATATCCTGTCGCGGGCGCTAGGCCTACCCACACAAGTGAGTTACCATTTTTATCGGGAGACTTGGGGGAGCGCTGGATGGGAGGACATTTGTGGCTCCTCTCAGATTCCAGAACTTTCTGTCACCGAAATGTGAGGAAAATGCGTTTTTGTAGCCAAAAATTGAGGTTTGCAAAGGATTCTGGGTAACAGAACCTGGTCAGAACCCCACAAGTCACCCCATCTTGGATTCCCCTAGGTCTCTAGTTTTAAAAAAATGCACAGGTTTGGTAGGTTTCCCTAGGTGCCAGCTGAGCTAGAGGCCAAAATCTACAGGTAGGCACTTTGCAAAAAACAGCTCTGTTTTCTTTCAAAAAATGGGATGTGTCCCCGTTGTGTTTTGGGGCGTCCTCTGTCGTGGCCGCTAGGCCTACCCACACAAGTGAGGTATCATTTTTATCGGGAGACTTGGGGGAACGCTGGGTGGGAGGAAATTTGTGGCTCCTCTCACATTCCAGAACTTTCTGTCACCGAAATGTGAGGAAAATGCGGTTTTTTTTGCCAAAATTTGAGGTTTGCAAAGGATTCTGGGTAACAGAACCTGGTCAGAGCCCCACAAGTCACCCCATCTTGGATTCCACTAGGTCTCTAGTTTTCAAAAATGCACAGGTTTGGTAGGTTTCCCTAGGTGCCGGCTGAACTAGAAGCCAAAATCTACAGGTAGGCACTGTGTAAAAAACAGCTCTGTTTTCTTTCAAAAAATGGGATGTGTCCACGTTGTGTTTTGGGGCGTCTCCTGTCGCGGCCGCTAGGACTACCCACACAAGTGAGGTATCATTTTTATCGGGAGACTTAGGAGAACGCGGGGTGGAAGGAAATTTGTGGCTCCTCTCAGATTCCAGAACTTTCTGTCAACGAAATGTGAGGAAAATTAGTTTTTTTAGCCATATTTTGAGGTTTGCAAAGGATTCTGGGTAACAGAACCTGGTCAGAGCCCCACAAGTTACCCCATCTTCGATTCCCCTAGGCCTCTAGTTTTCAAAAATGCACAGGTTTGGTAGGTTTCCCTAGGTGCCGGCTGAGCTAGAGGCCAAAATCTACAGGTAGGCACTTTGCAAAAAACAGCTCTGTTTTCTTTCAAAAAAGTGCTGTCCACGTTGTGTTTTGGGGCGTCTCATGTCGCGGCCGCTAGGCCTACCCACAGAAGTGAGGTACCATTTTTATCGGGAGACATGGGGGAGCGCTGGATGGAAGGAAATTTGTGGCTCCTCTCAGATTCCAGAACTTTGTCACGAAATGTGAGGAAAATGCGTTTTTTTAGACCAAAATTGAGGTTTGCAAAGGATTCTGGGTAACAGAACCTGGTCAGAACCCCACAAGTCACCCCATCTTGAATTCCCCTAGGTCTCTAATTCTCAAAAATGCACAGGTTTGGTAGGTTTCCCTAGGTGCCGGCTGAGCTAGAGGCCAAAATCTACAGGTAGGCACTTTGCAAAAAACAGTTCTGTTTTCTTTCAAAAAATGGGATGTGTCCACGTTGTGTTTTGGGGTGTCTCCTGTCGCGGCCGCTAGGCCTACCCACACAAGTGAGGTATCATTTTTATCGGAATACTTGGGGGAACGCTGGGTGGAAGGAAATTTGTGGCTCCTCTCAGATTCCAGAACTTTCTGTCACCGAAATGTGAGGAAAATGCGTTTTTTTAGCCAAAAATTGAGGTTTGCAAAGTATTCTGGGTAACAGAACCTGGTCAGAGCCCCACAAGTCACCCCATCTTGAATTCCCCTAGGTCTCTAGTTTTCAAAAATGCACAGGTTCGGTAGGTTTCCCTAGGTGCCGGCTGAGCTAGAGGCCAAAATCTACAGGTATGCACTTTGCAAAAAAACAGTTCTGTTTTCTTTAAAAAAATGGGATGTGTCCACGTTGTGTTTTGGGGCGTCTCCTGTCGCGGCCACTAGGCCTACCCACACAAGTGAGGTATCATTTTTATCGGGAGACTTGGGGGAACGCTGGGTGGAAGGAAATTTGTGGCTCCTCTCAGATTCCAGAACTTTCTGTCACAGAAATGTGAGGAAAATTGTTTTTTTTAGCCAAAATTAGAGGTTTGCAAAGGATTCTGGGTAACAGAACCTGGTCAGAGCCCCACAAGTCACCCCATCTTGGATTCCCCTAGGTCTCTAGTTTTAAAAAATGCACAGGTTTGGTAGGTTTCCTTAGGTGCCGGCTGAGCTAGAGGCCAAAATCTACAGGTAGGCACTTTGCAAAAAACAGCTCTGTTTTCTGTGATGTGTCTATGTTGTGTTTTGGGGCATATCCTGTCGCGGGCGCTAGGCCTACCCACACAAGTGAGTTACCATTTTTATCGGGAGACTTGGGGGAGCGCTGGATGGGAGGACATTTGTGGCTCCTCTCAGATTCCAGAACTTTCTGTCACCGAAATGTGAGGAAAATGCGTTTTTGTAGCCAAAAATTGAAGTTTGCAAAGGATTCTGGGTAACAGAACCTGGTCAGAACCCCACAAGTCACCCCATCTTGGATTCCCCTAGGTCTCTAGTTTTAAAAAAATGCACAGGTTTGGTAGGTTTCCCTAGGTGCCAGCTGAGCTAGAGGCCAAAATCTACAGGTAGGCACTTTGCAAAAAACAGCTCTGTTTTCTTTAAAAAAATGGGATGTGTCCCCGTTGTGTTTTGGGGCGTCCTCTGTCGTGGCCGCTAGGCCTACCCACACAAGTGAGGTATCATTTTTATCGGGAGACTTGGGGGAACGCTGGGTGGGAGGAAATTTGTGGCTCCTCTCACATTCCAGAACTTTCTGTCACCGAAATGTGAGGAAAATGCGGTTTTTTTGCCAAAATTTGAGGTTTGCAAAGGATTCTGGGTAACAGAACCTGGTCAGAGCCCCACAAGTCACCCCATCTTGGATTCCACTAGGTCTCTAGTTTTCAAAAATGCACAGGTTTGGTAGGTTTCCCAAGGTGCCGGCTGAACTAGAAGCCAAAATCTACAGGTAGGCACTTTGTAAAAAACAGCTCTGTTTTCTGTGATGTGTCCACGTTGTGTTTTGGGGCATCCGGTCGCGGGCGCTAGGCCTACCCACACAAGTGAGGTACCATTTTTATCGGGAGACTTGGGGGAGCGCTAGATGGAAGGAAATTTGTGGCTCCTCTCAGATTCCAGAACTTTGTCACGAAATGTGAGGAAAATGCGTTTTTTTAGACAAAAATTGAAGTTTGCAAAGGATTCTGGGTAACAGAACCTGGTCAGAACCCCACAAGTCACCCCATCTTAGATTCCCCTAGGTCTCTAGTTTTAAAAAATGCACAGGTTTGGTAGGTTTCCCTAGGTGCCGGCTGAGCTAGAGGGCAAAATCTACAGGTAGGCACTTTGCAAAAAACAGCTCTGTTTTCTTTCAAAAAATGGGATGTGTCCACGTTGTGTTTTGGGGCGTCTCCTGTCGCGGCCGCTAGGACTACCCACACAAGTGAGGTATAATTTTTATCGGGAGACTTGGGAGAACGCGGGGTGGAAGGAAATTTGTGGCTCCTCTCAGATTCCAGAACTTTCTGTCAACGAAATGTGAGGAAAATGCGTTTTTTTAGCCATATTTTGAGGTTTGCAAAGGATTCTGGGTAACAGCACCTGGTCAGAGCCCCACAAGTCACCCCATCTTGGATCCCCCTAGGTCTCTAGTTTTCAGAAATGCACAGGTTTGGTAGGTTTCCCTGGGTGCCGGCTGAGCTAGAGGCCAAAATCTACAGGTAGGCACTTTGCAAAAAACAGCTCTGTTTTCTTTCAAAAAAGTGCTGTCCACGTTGTGTTTTGGGGTGTGTCATGTTGCGGCCGCTAGGCCTACCCACACAAGTGAGGTATCATTTTTATCGGAAGACTTGGGGGAACGCTGGGTGGAAGGAAATTTGTGGCTCCTCTCAGATTCCAGAACTTTCTGTCACCGAAATGTGAGGAAAATGCGGTTTTTTAGCCAAAAATTGAGGTTTGCAAAGGATTCTGGGTAACAGAACCTGGTCAGAGCCCCACAAGTTACCCCATCTTCGATTCCCCTAGGCCTCTAGTTTTAAAAAATGCACAGGTTTGGTAGGTTTCCCTAGTTGCCGGCTGAGCTAGAGGCCAAAATATACAGGTAGGCACTTTGCAAAAAACAGTTCTGTTTTCTTTCAAAAAATGGGATGTGTCCACGTTGTGTTTTGGGGCGTCTCGTGTCGCGGGCGCTAGGCCTACCCACACAAGTGAGGTACCATTTTTATCGGGAGACTTGGGGGAGCGCTGTCTGGAAGGAAATTTGTGGCTCCTCTCAGATTCCAGAACTTTCTGTCACCGAAATGTGAGGAAAATGCGTTTGTTTAGCCAAAATTTGAGGTTTGCAAAGGATTCTGGGTAACAGAACCTGGTCAGAGCCCCACAAGTCACACCATCTTGGATTCCCCTAGGTCTCTAGTTTTCAGAAATGCACAGGTTTGGTAGGTTTCCCTAGGTGCCGGCTGAGCTAGAGGCCAAAATCTACAGGTAGGCACTTTGCAAAAAACAGCTGTGTTTTCTGTGATGTGTCCATGTTGTGTTTTGGGGCATATGCTGTCGCGGGCGCTAGGCCTACCCACACAAGTGAGGTATCATCTTTATCGGGAGACTTGGGGGAACGCTGGGTGGAAGGAAATTTGGGGTTCCTCTCAGATTCCAGAACTTTCGGTCACCGAAATGTGAGAAAAATGTGTTTTGTTAGCCACAAATTGAGGTTTGCAAAGGATTCTGGGTAACAGAACCTGGTCAGAGCCCCTCAAGTCAAACCCATCTTGGATTCCCCTAGGTCTCTAGTTTTCAAAAATGCACAGGTTTGGTAGGTTTCCCTAGGTGCCGGCTGAGCTAGAGGCCAAAATCTACAGGTAGGCCCTTTGCAAAAAACAGCTCTGTTTTCTTTCAAAAAATGGGATGTGTCCACGTTGTGCTATGGGGCGTCTCGCGGCCGCTAGGCCTACCCACACAAGTGAGGTATCATTTTTATCGGGAGACTTGGGGAACGCTGGGTGGAAGGAAATTTGTGGCTCCTCTCAGATTCCAGAACTTTCTGTCACCGAAATGTGAGGAAAATGCATTTTTTTAGCCAACATTTGAGGTTTGCAAAGGATTCTGGGTAACAGAACCTGGTAAGAGCCCCACATGTCACCCCATCTTGGATTCCACTAGGTCTCTAGTTTTCAAAAATGCACAGGTTTGGTAGGTTTCCCTACGTGCCGGCTGAGCTAGAGGCCAAAATCTACAAGTAGGCACTTTGCAAAAAAACAGCTCTGTTTTCTGTGATGTGTCCACGTTGTGTTTTGGGGCATATCCTGTCGCGGGCGCTAGGCCTACCCACACAAGTGAGGTACCATTTTTATCGGGAGACTTGGGGGAGCGCTGGATGGAAGGAAATTTGTGGCTCCTCTCAGATTCCAGAACTTTCTGTCACCGAAATGTGAGGAAAATGCGTTTTTTTAGCCAAAAATTGAGGTTTCTAAAGGATTCTGGGTAACAGAATCTGGTTAGAGCCCCACAAGTCACCCCATCTTGGATTCCCCTAGGTCTCTAGTTTTCAAAAATGCACAGGTTTGGTAGGTTTCCCTAGGTGCCGGCTGAGCTAGAGGCCAAAATCTACAGGTAGGCACTTTGCAAAAAACAGCTGTGTTTTCTGTGATGTGTCCATGTTGTGTTTTGGGGCATATGCTGTCGCGGGCGCTAGGCCTACCCACACAAGTGAGTTACCATTTTTATCGGGAGACTTGGGGGAGCGCTGGATGGGAGGACATTTGTGGCTCCTCTCAGATTCCAGAACTTTCTGTCACCGAAATGTGAGGAAAATGTGTTTTTTTTAGCCAAAAATTGAGGTTTGGAAAGGATTCTGGGTTACAGAACCTGGTCAGAGCCCCACAAGTCACCCCATCTTGGATTCCCCTAGGTCTCTAGTTGTCAAAAATGCAAAGGTTTGGTAGGTTTCCCTAGGTGCCGGCTGAGCTAGAGGCCAAAATCTACAGGTAGGCACTTTGCAAAAAACAGTTCTCTTTTCTTTAAAAAAATGGGATGTGTCCACGTTGTGTTTTGGGGCGTGTCCTGTCACGGCCGTTAGGCCTACCCACACAAGTGAGGTATCATTTTTATCGGGAGACTTGGGGGAGCGCTGGATGGAAGGAAATTTGTGGCTCCTCTCAGATTCCAGAACTTTCTGTCACCGAAATGTGAGGAAAATGCGTTTTTTTTAGCCAAATATTGAAGTTTGCAAAGGATTCTGGGTAACAGGACCTGGTCAGAGCCCAACAAGTCACCCCATCTTGGATTCCCCTAGGTCTCTAGTTTTAAAAAATGCACAGGTTTGGTAGGTTTCCCGAGGTGCCGGCTGAGCTAGAGGCCAAAATCTACAGGTAGGCACTTTGCAAAAAACAGTTCTGTTTTCTTTCAAAAAATGGGATGTGTCCACGTTGTGTTGTGGGGCGTCTCCTGTCACGGCCGCTAGGCCTACCCACACAAGTGAGGTATCATTTTTATCGGGAGACTTGGGGGAATGCTGTCTGGAAGGAAATTTGTGGCTCCTCTAAGATTACAGAACTTTCTGTCCCCGAAATGTGTGGAAAATGCTTTTTTTTAGCCAAAATTTGAGGTTTGCAAAGGATTCTGGGTAACAGAACCTGGTCAGAGCCCCACAAAGTCACACCATCTTGGATTCCCCTAGGTCTCTAGTTTTCAGAAATGCACAGGTTTGGTAGGTTTCCCTAGGTGCCGGCTGAGCTAGAGGCCAAAATCTACAGGTAGGCACTTTGCAAAAAACAGCTCTGTTTTCTTTCAAAAAAGTGCTGTCCACGTTGTGTTTTGGGGTGTTTCTTGTCGCGGCCGCTAGGCCTACCCACACAAGTGAGGTATCATTTTTATCGGAAGACTTGGGGGAACGCTGGGTGGAAGGAAATTTGTGGCTCCTCTCAGATTCCAGAACTTTCTGTCACCGAAATGTGAGGAAAATGCATTTTTTTAGCCAAAAATTGAGGTTTGCAAAGGATTCTGGCTAACAGAACCTGGTCAGAGCCCCACAAGTCACCCAATCTTGGATTCCCCTAGGTCTCTAGTTTTCAAAAATTCACAGGTTCGGTAGGTTTCCCTAGGCGCCGGCTGAGCTAGAGGCCAAAATCTACAGGTAGACACTTTGCAAAAAACAGCTCTGTTTTATTTCAAAAAATGGGATGTGTCCACATTGTGTTTTGGGGCGTCTTGTGTCGCGGCCACTAGGCCTACCCACACAAGTGAGGTATCATTTTTATCGGGAGACTTGGGGGAACGCTGTCTGGAAGGAAATTTGTGGCTCCTCTCAGATTCCAGAACTTTCTGTCACCGAAATGTGAGGAAAATGCTTTTTTTTAGCCAAAATTTGAGGTTTGCAAAGGATTCTGGGTAACAGAACCTGGTCAGAGCCCCACAAGTCACACCATCTTGGATTCCGCTAGGTCTCTAGTTTTCAGAAATGCACAGGTTTGGTAGGTTTCCCTAGGTGCCGGCTGAGCTAGAGGCCAAAATCTACAGGTAGGCACTTTGCAAAAAACAGCTGTTTTCTTCCAAAAAAGTGCTGTCCACTTTGTGTTTTGGGGCGTCTGCTGTCGCGGCCGCTATGCCTACCCACACAAGTGAGGTATCATTTCTATGGGGAGACTTGGGGGAACGCTGGGTGGAAGGAAATTTGAGGCTCCTCTCAGATTCCAGAACTTTCTGTCACCGAAATGTGAGGAAAATGCGTTTTTTATAGCCAATAATTGAAGTTTGCAAAGGATTCTGGGTAACAGGAACTGGTCAGAGCCCCACAAGTCACCCCATCTTGGATTCCCCTAGGTCTCTAGTTCTCAAAAATGCACAGGTTTGGTAGGTTTCCCTAGGCGCCGGCTGAGCTAGAGGCCAAAATCTACAGGTAGGCACTTTGCAAAAATCAGCTCTGTTTTCTTTAAAAAAATGGGATGTGTCCACGTTGTGTTTTGGGGTGTGTCCGGTCGCGGCCGCTAGGCCTACCCACACAAGTGAGGTATCATTTTTATCGGGAGACTTGGGGGAACGCTGGGTGGAAGGATATTTGTGGCTCCTCTCAGATTCCATAACGGTCACCGAAATGCGAGGAAAATTGTTTTTTTTAGCCAAAATTTGAGGTTTGCAAAGGATTCTGGGTAACAGAACCTGGTCAGAGCCCCACAAGTCACCCCATCTTGGATTCCCCCAGGTCTCTAGTTTTCAAAAATGCACAGGTTTGGTAGGTTTCCCAAGGTGCCGGCTGAGCTAGAGGACAAAATCTACAGGTAGGCACTTTGCAAAAAACAGCTGTGTTTTCTGTGATGTGTCCACGTTGTGTTTTGGGGCATATCCTGTTGCGGGCGCTAGGCCTACCCACACAAGTGAGTTACCATTTTTATCGGGAGACTTGGGGGAGCGCTGGATGGAAGGACATTTGTGGCTCCTCTCAGATTCCAGAACTTTCTGTCACCGAAATGTGAGGACAATGTGTTTTTTTAGCCAAAAATTGAGGTTTGCAAAGGATTCTGGGTAACGAAACCTGGTCAGAGCTCCACAAGTCACCCCATCTTGGATTCCCCTAGGTCTCTAGTTGTCAAAAATGCAAAGGTTTGGTAGGTTTCCCTAGGTGCCGGCTGAGCTAGAGGCCAAAATCTACAGGTAGGCACTTTGCAAAAAACAGTTCTCTTTTCTTTCAAAAAATGGGATGTGTCCACGTTGTGTTTTGGGGCGTGTCCTGTCACGGCCGTTAGGCCTACCCACACAAGTGAGGTATCATCTTTATCGGGAGACTTGGGGGAACGCTGGGTGGAAGGAAATTTGGGGTTCCTCTCAGATTCCAGAACTTTCGGTCACCGAAATGTGAGAAAAATGTGTTTTGTTAGCCACAAATTGAGGTTTGCAAAGGATTCTGGGTAACAGAACCTGGTCAGAGCCCCTCAAGTCAAACCCATCTTGGATTCCCCTAGGTCTCTAGTTTTCAAAAATGCACAGGTTTGGTAGGTTTCCCTAGGTGCCGGCTGAGCTAGAGGCCAAAATCTACAGGTAGGCCCTTTGCAAAAAACAGCTCTGTTTTCTTTCAAAAAATGGGATGTGTCCACGTTGTGCTATGGGGCGTCTCGCGGCCGCTAGGCCTACCCACACAAGTGAGGTATCATTTTTATCGGGAGACTTGGGGGAACGCTGCCTGGAATGAAATTTGTGGCTCCTCTCAGATTCCAGAACTTTCTGTCACCGAAATGTGAGGAAAATGCTTTTTTTTAGCCAAAATTTGAGGTTTGCAAAGGATTCTTGGTAACAGAACCTGGTCAGAGCCCCACAAGTCACCCCATCTTGGATTCCACTAGGTCTCTAGTTTTCAAAAATGCACAGGTGTGGTAGGTTTCCCTAGCTGCCGGCTGAACTAGAGGCCAAAATCTGCAGGTAAGCACTTTGCAAAAAACAGCTCTGTTTTCTGTGATGTGTCCACGTTGCGTTTTGGGGCATATCCTGTCGCGGGCGCTAGGCCTACCCACACAAGTGAGGTATCATTTTTATCGGGAGACTTGGGGGAACGCGGGGTGGAAGGAAATTTGTGGCTCCTCTCAGATTCCAGAACTTTTTGTCACCGAAATGTGAGGAAAATGTGTTTTTTTAGCCATATTTTGAGGTTTGCAAAGGATTCTGGGTAACAGAACCTGGTCAGAGCCCCACAAGTTACCCCATCTTCGATTCCCCTAGGCCTCTAGTTTTAAAAAATGCACAGGTTTGGTAGGTTTCCCTAGGTGCCGGCTGAGCTAGAGGCCAAAATCTACAGGTAGGCACTTTGCAAAAAACAGTTCTGTTTTCTTTCAAAAAATGGGATGTGTCCACGTTGTGTTTTGGGGCATCTCGTGTCGCGGGCGCTAGGCCTACCCACACAAGTGAGGTACCATTTTTATCGGGAGACTTGGGGGAGCGCTGTCTGGAAGGAAATTTGTGGCTCCTCTCAGATTCCAGAACTTTCTGTCACCGAAATGTGAGGAAAATGCGTTTTTTTAGCCAAAATTTGAGGTTTGCAAAGGATTCTGGGTAACAGAACCTGGTCAGAGCCCCACAAGTCACATCATCTTGGATTCCCCTAGGTCTCTAGTTTTCAGAAATGCACAGGTTTGGTAGGTTTCCCTAGGTGCCGGCTGAGCTAGAGGCCAAAATCTACAGGTAGGCACTTTGCAAAAAACAGCTCTGTTTTCTGTGATGTGTCCATGTTGTGTTTTGGGGCATATCCTGTCGCGGGCGCTAGGCCTACCCACACAAGTGAGTTACCATTTTTATCGGGAGACTTGGGGGAGCGCTGGATGGGAGGACATTTGTGGCTCCTCTCAGATTCCAGAACTTTCTGTCACCGAAATGTGAGGAAAATGTGTTTTTTTAGCCAAAAATTGAGGTTTGCAAAGGATTCTGGGTTACAGAACCTGGTCAGAGCCCCACAAGTCACCCCATCTTGGATTCCCCTAGGTCTCTAGTTTTCAAAAATGCACAGGTTTGGTAGGTTTCCCTGGGTGCCGGCAGAGCTAGAGGCCAAAATCTACAGGTAGGCACTTTGCAAAAAACAGCTCTGTTTTCTTTCAAAAAGTGGGATGTGTCCACGTTGTGTTTTGGGGTGTATCTTGTCGCGGCCGCTAGGCCTACCCACACAAGTGAGGTATCATTTTTATCGGGAGACTTGGGGAACGCTGGGTGGAAGGAAATTTGTGGCTCCTCTCAGATTCCAGAACTTTCTGTCACCGAAATGTGAGGAAAATGCATTTTTTTAGCCAACATTTGAGGTTTGCAAAGGATTCTGGGTAACAGAACCTGGTCAGAGCCCCACATGTCACCCCATCTTGGATTCCACTAGGTCTCTAGTTTTCAAAAATGCACAGGTTTGGTAGGTTTCCCTACGTGCCGGCTGAGCTAGAGGCCAAAATATACAAGTAGGCACTTTGCAAAAAAACAGCTCTGTTTTCTGTGATGTGTCCACGTTGTGTTTTGGGGCATATCCTGTCGCGGGCGCTAGGCCTACCCACACAAGTGAGGTACCATTTTTATCGGGAGACTTGGGGGAGCGCTGGATGGAAGGAAATTTGTGGCTCCTCTCAGATTCCAGAACTTTCTGTCACCGAAATGTGAGGAAAATGCGTTTTTTTAGCCAAAAATTGAGGTTTCTAAAGGATTCTGGGTAACAGAACCTGGTTAGAGCCCCACAAGTCACCCCATCTTGGATTCCCCTAGGTCTCTAGTTTTCAAAAATGCACAGGTTTGGTAGGTTTCCCTAGGTGCCGGCTGAGCTAGAGGCCAAAATCTACAGGTAGGCACTTTGCAAAAAACAGCTCTGTTTTATTTTAAAAAATGGGATGTGTCCACGTTGTGTTTTGGGGCGTCTTGTGTCGCGGCCACTAGGCCTACCCACACAAGTGAGGTATCATTTTTATCGGGAGACTTGGGGGAACGCTGTCTGGAAGGAAATTTGTGGCTCCTCTCAGATTCCAGAACTTTCTGTCACCGAAATGTGAGGAAAATGCTTTTTTTTAGCCAAAATTTGAGGTTTGGAAAGGATTCTGGGTAACAGAACCTGGTCAGAGCCCCACAAGTCACACCATCTTGGATTCCGCTAGGTCTATAGTTTTCAGAAATGCACAGGTTTGGTAGATTTCCCTAGGTGCCGGCTGAGCTAGAGGCCAAAATCTACAGGTAGGCACTTTGAAAAAAACAGCTGTTTTCTTCCAAAAAAGTGCTGTCCACTTTGTGTTTTGGGGCGTCTGCTGTCGCGGCCGCTATGCCTACCCACACAAGTGAGGTATCATTTCTATGGGGAGACTTGGGGGAACGCTGGGTGGAAGGAAATTTGTGGCTCCTCTCAGATTCCAGAACTTTCTGTCACCGAAATGTGAGGAAAATGCGTTTTTGTAGCCAAAAATTAAGGTTTGCAAAGGATTCTGGGTAACAGAACCTGGTCAGAACCCCACAAGTCACCCCATCTTGGATTCCCCTAAGTCTCTAGTTTTAAAAAAATGCACAGGTTTGGTAGGTTTCCCTAGGTGCCGGCTGAGCTAGAGGCCAAAATCTACAGGTAGGCACTTTGCAAAAAACAGTTCTGTTTTCTTTAAAAAAATGGGATGTGTCCCCGTTGTCTTTTGGGGCGTCCTGTGTCGCGGCCGCTAGGCCTACCCACACAAGTGAGGTATAATTTTTATCGGGAGACTTGGGGGAACGCTGGGTGGAAGGATATTTGTGGCTCCTCTCAGATTCCATAACGGTCACCGAAATGCGAGGAAAATGCTTTTTTTTAGCCAAAATTTGAGGTTTGCAAAGGATTCTTTGTAACAGAACCTGGTCAGAGCCCCACAAGTCACCCCATCTTGGATTCCACTAGGTCTCTAGTTTTCAAAAATGCACAGGTTTGGTAGGTTTCCATAGCTGCCGGCTGAACTAGAGGCCAAAATCTGCAGGTAAGCACTTTGCAAAAAACAGCTCTGTTTTCTGTGATGTGTCCACGTTGCGTTTTGGGGCATATCCTGTCGCGGGCGCTAGGCCTACCCACACAAGTGAGGTATCATTTTTATCGGGAGACTTGGGGGAGCGCTGGATGGAAGGAAATTTGTGGCTCCTCTCAGATTCCAGAACTTTCTGTCACCGAAATGTGAGGAAAATGCGTTTTTTTTAGCCAAATATTGAAGTTTGCAAAGGATTCTGGGTAACAGGACCTGGTCAGAGCCCAACAACTCACCCCATCTTGGATTCCCCTAGGTCTCTAGTTTTAAAAAATGCACAGGTTTGGTAGGTTTCCCGAGGTGCCGGCTGAGCTAGAGGCCAAAATCTACAGGTAGGCACTTTGCAAAAAACAGTTCTGTTTTCTTTCAAAAAATGGGATGTGTCCACGTTGTGTTGTGGGGCGTCTCCTGTCACGGCCGCTAGGCCTACCCACACAAGTGAGGTATCATTTTTATCGGGAGACTTGGGGGAACGCTGTCTGGAAGGAAATTTGTGGCTCCTCTCAGATTACAGAACTTTCTGTCCCCGAAATGTGTGGAAAATGCTTTTTTTTAGCCAAAATTTGAGGTTTGCAAAGGATTCTGGGTAACAGAACCTGGTCAGAGCCCCACAAGTCACACCATCTTGGATTCCCCTAGGTCTCTAGTTTTCAGAAATGCACAGGTTTGGTAGGTTTCCCTAGGTGCCGGCTGAGCTAGAGGCCAAAATCTACAGGTAGGCACTTTGCAAAAAACAGCTCTGTTTTCTTTCAAAAAAGTGCTGTCCACGTTGTGTTTTGGGGTGTTTCTTGTCGCGGCCGCTAGGCCTACCCACACAAGTGAGGTATCATTTTTATCGGAAGACTTGGGGGAACGCTGGGTGGAAGGAAATTTGTGGCTCCTCTCAGATTCCAGAACTTTCTGTCACCGAAATGTGAGGAAAATGCATTTTTTTAGCCAAAAATTGAGGTTTGCAAAGGATTCTGGCTAACAGAACCTGGTCAGAGCCCCACAAGTCACCCCATCTTGCATTCCCCTAGGTCTCTAGTTTTCAGAAATGCACAGGTTTGGTAGATTTCCCTAGGTGCCGGCTGAGCTAGAGGCCAAAATCTACAGGTAGGCACTTTGAAAAAAACAGCTGTTTTCTTCCAAAAAAGTGCTGTCCACTTTGTGTTTTGGGGCGTCTGCTGTCGCGGCCGCTATGCCTACCCACACAAGTGAGGTATCATTTCTATGGGGAGACTTGGGGGAACGCTGGGTGGAAGGAAATTTGTGGCTCCTCTCAGATTCCAGAACTTTCTGTCACCGAAATGTGAGGAAAATGCGTTTTTGTAGCCAAAAATTGAGGTTTGCAAAGGATTCTGGGTAACAGAACCTGGTCAGAACCCCACAAGTCACCCCATCTTGGATTCCCCTAAGTCTCTAGTTTTAAAAAAATGCACAGGTTTGGTAGGTTTCCCTAGGTGCCGGCTGAGCTAGAGGCCAAAATCTACAGGTAGGCACTTTGCAAAAAACAGTTCTGTTTTCTTTAAAAAAATGGGATGTGTCCCCGTTGTCTTTTGGGGCGTCCTCTGTCGCGGCCGCTAGGCCTACCCACACAAGTGAGGTATAATTTTTATCGGGAGACTTGGGGGAACGCTGGGTGGAAGGATATTTGTGGCTCCTCTCAGATTCCATAACGGTCACCGAAATGTGAGGAAAATGCATTTTTTTAGCCAAAAATTGAGGTTTGCAAAGGATTCTGGCTAACAGAACCTGGTCAGAGCCCCACAAGTCACCCCATCTTGGATTCCCCTAGGTCTCTAGTTTTCAAAAATTCACAGGTTCGGTAGGTTTCCCTAGGTGCCGGCTGAGCTAGAGGCCAAAATCTACAGGTAGGCACTTTGCAAAAAAACAGCTCGGTTTTCTTTCAAAAAATGGGATGTGTCCACGTTGTGTTTTGGGGCGTCTCCTGTCGCGGCCACTAGGCCTACCCACACAAGTGAGGTATCATTTTTATCGGGAGACTTGGGGGAACGCTGGGTGGAAGGAAATTTGTGGCTCCTCTCAGATTACAGAACTTTCTGTCACCGAAATGTGAGGAAAATGCGTTTTGTTAGCCAAGATTAGAGGTTTGCAAAGGATTCTGGGTAACAGAACCTGGTCAGAGCCCCACAAGTCACCCCATCTTGGATTCCCCTAGGTCTCTAGTTTTCAAAAATGCACAGGTTTGGTAGGTTTCCCTAGGTGCCGGCTGAGCTAGAGGCCAAAATCTACAGGTAGGAACTTTGCAAAAAACAGCTCTGTTTTCTGTGATGTGTCCATGTTGTGTTTTGGGGCATATCCTGTCGCGGGCGCTAGGCCTACCCACACAAGTGAGTTACCATTTTTATCGGGAGACTTGGGGGAGCGCTGGATGGAAGGACATTTGTGGCTCCTCTCAGATTCCAGAACTTTCTGTCACCGAAATGTGAGGAAAATGCGTTTTCTTAGCCAAAAATTGAGGTTTGCAAAGGATTCTGGGTAACAGAACCTGGTCAGAGCCCCACAAGTCACCCCATCTTGGATTCCCCTAGGTCTCTAGTTGTAAAAAATGCACAGGTTTGGTAGGTTTCCCTAGGTGCCGGCTGAGCTAGAGGCCAAAATCTACAGGTAGGCACTTTGCAAAAAAAAGTTCTGTTTTCTTTCAAAAAATGGGATGTGTCCACGTTGTGTTTTGGGGCGTCCCCTGTCACGGCCGTTAGGCCTACCCACACAAGTGAGGTATCATTTTTATCGGGAGACTTGGAGGAACGCTGTCTGGAAGGAAATTTGTGGCTCCTCTCAGATTCCAGAACTTTCTGTCACCGAAATGTGAGGAAAATGCTTTTTTTTAGCCAAAATTTGAGGTTTGCAAAGGATTCTGGGTAACAGAACCTGGTCAGAGCCCCACAAGTCACACCATCTTGGATTCCCCTAGGTCTCTAGCTTTCAAAAATGCACAGGTTTGGTAGGTTTCACGAGGTGCCGGCTGAGCTAGAGGCCAAAATCTACAGGTAGGCACTTTGCAAAAAACAGCTCTGTTTTCTTTAAAAAAAAGGAATGTGTCCACGTTGTGTTTTGGGGTTTATCTTGTCGCGGCCGCTAGGCTTACCCACACAAGTGAGGTATCATTTTTATCGGGAGACTTGGGGGAACGCTGGGTGGAAGGAAATTCGTGGCTCCTCTCAGATTCCAGAACTTTCGGTCACCGAAATGTGAGGAAAATGCATTTTTTTAGCCAAAATGTGAGGTTTGCAAAGGATTCTGGGTAACAGAACCTGGTCAGAGCCCCACATGTCACCCCATCTTGGATTCCACTAGGTCTCTAGTTTTCAAAAATGCACAGGTTTGGTAGGTTTCCCTATGTGCCGGCTGAGCTTGAGGCCAAAATCTACAAGTAGGCACTTTGCAAAAAAACAGCTTTGTTTTCTGTGATGTGTCCACGTTGTGTTTTGGGGCATATCCTGTCGCGGGCGCTAGGCCTACCCACACAAGTGAGGTACCATTTTTATCGGGAGACTTGGGGAAGCGCTGGATGGAAGGAAATTTGTGGCTCCTCTCAGATTCCAGAACTTTCTGTCACCGAAATGTGAGGAAAATGCATTTTTTTAGCCAAAAATTGAAGTTTGCAAAGGATTCTGGGCAACAGGACCTGGTCAGAGCCCCACAAGTCACCCCATCTTGGATTCCCCTAGGTCTCTAGTTTTCAAAAATGCACAGGTTTGGTAGGTTTCCCGAGGTGCCGGCTGAGCTAGAGGCCAAAATCTACAGGAAGGCACTTTGCAAAAAACAGCTCTGTTTTCTTTTAAAAAATGGGATGTGTCCACGTTGGGTTTTGGGGCGTCTCCTGTCGCGGCCGCTAGGCCTACCCACACAAGTGAGGTATCATTTTTATCGGGAGACTTGGGGGAACGCTGTCTGGAAGGAAATTTGTGTCTCCTCTCAGATTCCAGAACTTTCTGTCACCGGAATGTGAGGAAAATGCTTTTTTTTAGCCAAAATTTGAGGTTTGCAAAGGATTCTTGGTAACAGAACATGGTCAGAGCCCCACAAGTCACCCCATCTTGGATTCCACTAGGTCTCTAGTTTTCAAAAATGCACAGGTTTGGTAGGTTTCCCTATGTGCCGGCTGAACTAGAGGCCAAAATCTGCAGGTAAGTACTTTGCAAAAAACAGCTCTATTTTCTGTGATGTGTCCACGTTGTGTTTTGGAGCATATCCTGTCGCGGGCGCTAGGTCTACCCACACAAGTGAGGTACCATTTTTATCGGGAGACTTGGGGGAGCGCTGGATGGAAGGAAATTTGTGGCTCCTCTCAGATTCCAGAACTTTCTGTCACCGAAATGTGAGGAAAATGCGTTTGCTTGAGCTAAAAATTGAAGTTTGCAAAGGATTCTGGGTAACAGGACCTGGTCAGAGCCCCACAAGTCACCCCATCTTGGATTCCCCTAGGTCTCTAGTTTTCAAAAATGCACAGGTTTGGTAGGTTTCCCTAGGTGGCGGCTGAGCTAGAGGCCAAAATCTACAGGTAGGCACTTTGCAAAAAACAGCTCTGTTTTCTTTAAAAAAAATAGGATGTGTCCACGTTGTGTTTTGGGGCGTCTCCTGTCGCGGCCGCTAGGCCTACCCACACAAGTGAGGTATCATTTTTATCGGGAGACTTGGGGGAACGCTGGGTGGAAGGAAATTTGTGGCTCCTCTCAGATTCCAGAACTTTCTGTCACCGAAATGTGAGGAAAATGCGTTTTTGTAGCCAAAAATTGAGGTTTGCAAAGGATTCTGGGTAAAAGAACCTGGTCAGAGCCCCACAAGTCACCCCATCTTGGATTCCACTAGGTCTCTAGTTTTCAAAAATGCACAGGTTTGGTAGGTTTCCTGTTAGAAATGGGGTCCTTGGTTGACAGTCAGGTTACCCCCTGTTCAAGCAAAGACCCTCACTCTAGTCAGGGTAAAAGAGAATCACCCTCAGCTAACCCCTGCTTACCCCCTTGGTAGCTTGGCAGAGCAGTAGGCTTAACCTCAGAGTGCTAGGTGTAAAGTATTTGTACCAACACACACAGTAACTTAATGAAAACACTACAAAATGACAACACAGGTTTAGAAAAATAGGAATTATTTATCTAAACAAAACAAGACCAAAATGACAAAAATCCACCATACACAAGTCAAGTTATTAATTAAAAATCAAAAAGAGTCTTTAAGTAGTTTTAAAAACACACTAGCGCTGCTAGAGTGAAGATGTACCTGGTGTGCGTCAAAAAGAACCCCGCACGGGCGGGTGTGCGTCGAAAATAACTCCGCACGGCGGTACTCGAGTCAAAAATCCAGCCGCACGATGAGTTGAAGATCCCGCCGCGCAGGTTGCGATCTCCCATCCTCCGTCAGCGATGCTGCGCGTCGTTTCTCCTGCTCCGTGCGTCGATTCTTCGGTCGCGTTTCCTGCGAGCGTCGTTTCTCAGCTGCGGAGCTGGCGGCGCATCGTTTTTCAGCCGGAGATCGGATTCGCGTCGATCTTTTTCCCGCACGGCGCTCTGTGCGTGGATTTTCTTGTCTTTAGGCTGCCAGCTTCTCCTTTCAGGGTCCCAGGAACTGGATGGGCACCACAGGGCAGAGTAGGAGTCTCTCCAGAGACTCCAGGTGCTGGCAGAGAGAAGTCTTTGCTGTCCCTGAGACTTCAAACAACAGGAGGCAAGCTCTAGATCAAGCCCTTGGAGATTTCTTCTCAAGATGGAAGGCACACAAAGTCCAGTCTTTGCCCTCTTACTCTGGCAGAAGCAGCACTGCAGGAAAGCTCCACAAAGCACAGTCACAGGCAGGGCAGCACTTCTTCCTCAGCTAACAGCTCTTCTCCAGGCAGAGGTTCCTCTTGGTTCCAGAAGTGTTTCTCCAGTCTGTAGATTTGGGTGCCCTTCTTATACCCATTTTAGTCTTTGAAGTCACCTTTCTTCAAAGGGGACTCACACCTACTTGTGAAATCCTGCCTTGCCCAGGCAAGGCCTCAGACACACACCAGGGGGCTGGAGCCGGCATTGTTAGAGGCAGGCACAGTCCTTTCAGATGAGTGACCACTCCACCCCTCCCTCCTAGCAGAGATGGCTAATCAGGAAATGCAGGTTACACCCCAGCTCCCTTTGTGTCACTGTCTGGTGTGAGGTGAAAAACAACCCAACTGTCAAACTGACCCAGACAGGGAGTCCACAAACAAGGCAGAGTCACAGAATGGTTTAAGCAAGAAAATGCTCACTTTCTAAAAGTGGCATTTTCAAACGCACAATCTTAAAATCAACTTTACTAAAAGATGTATTTTTAAATTGTGAGTTCAGGGATCCCAAACTCCACATGTCCATCTACTCTCTAGGGGAATCTACACTTTAATCATATTTAAAGGTAGCCCCCATATTATCCTATGAGAGAGACCGGCATTGCAACAGTGAAAAACGAAATTGGCAGTATTTCACTGTCAGGACATATAAACCACATTACTATATGTCCTACCTTATCCATACACTGCACCCTGCCCTTGGGCTACCTAGGGCCTACCTTAGGGGTGCCTTACATGTAAGAAAAGGGAAGGTTTAGGCCTGGCAAGTGGGTACACTTGCCAAGTCGAATTTACAGTGTAAAAATACACACACAGACACTACAGTGGCAGGTCTGAGACATGATTACAGAGCTACTTATGTGGGTGGCACAACCAGTGCTGCAGGCCCACTAGTAGTATTTGATTTACAGGCCCTGGGCACCTCTAGTGCACTTCACTAGGGACTTAACAGTAAAACAAATATGCCAATCATGGAGAACCAATTACGTACACATTTTAAACAGGAGCACTTGCACTTTAGCACTGGTTAGCAGTGGTAAAGTGCCCAGAGTAACAGTAACAATAAAATCAGAGTCCAGCACACATCAACAACCTGGGGAACAGAGGCAAAAAGTTAAGGGAGACCACGCCAAGGATGAAAAGTCTAACACGTGTCCCCCCCAGCTAAAAGTGGGGAGCAACTACCCAACCTCATGGGAGTTCTCATCACTAAGGCGGAAGAACCTGGACAGACCATCAGCATTGGCGTGCTCTGTACCAGGACGATGTTCCACCGTAAAGTCCATCCCCTGTAGGGAAATGGACCACCTCAACAGTTTTGGATTCTCACCCCTCATCTGCATTAACCATCTGAGGGGTCTGTGGTCGGTCTGAACTCGGAAGTGAGTCCCAAACAATTAGGGTCTTAGCTTCTTCAGTGCCCAGACCACAGCAAACGCTTCGCGTTCTATGGCACTCAACCTACGTTCCCTGGGTAGTAACCTCCTGCTAATGAAGGCTACGGGTTGATCTAGGCCCTCTTCATTAATACCATGCTCTGAGGCGTCTGTTTGCACAACAAACTCCTTGGAGTAGTCAGGTGCTGTGCACATGGCAGCCTTCAGGGCATCAAAAGCGCTCTGGCAAGCCTCTGTCCAGATCACTTTCCTGGGTTGCTTCTTAGAAGTCAACTCCGTTAAGGGAGTAACAATGGTACCATATCCCTTAACAAACCTCCGGTAATATCCTGTGAGACCTAAAAAGGCTCTCACTTCCGTCTGGGTCTTGGGAGGCTCCCAAGCCAGAATCATGTCAATCTTAGGCTGTAGGGGTGCCACCTGGCCACTCCCCACCTGGTGTCCTAAGTACACCACAGAACCCTGCCCTATTTGGCACTTGCTCGCCTTAATAGTGAGGCCTGCCTTCTGCAGGGCCTCTAACACTCTACAGAGGTGTTGCAGGTGTTCCTCCCATGTGGAACTAAACACAGCAATGTCATCCAGGTAGGCGGCACTGAACTCATCCAGTCCTGCCAACACCTGGTTGACCAACCTCTGAAAGGTGGCAGGGGCGTTCCTCATCCCAAAGGGCATCACATTGAAGTGGAAGTGCCCATCTGGGGTAGAGAATGCTGACCTCTCCTTTGCCCCCTCAGTTAAGGCAATCTGCCAGTACCCAGATGTTAAATCAAACGTACTGAGGTACTTGGCAGCTCCTAACCGATCAATGAGCTCATCAGCTCGGGGGATGGGGTGTGCGTCAGTCTTGCTGACCACATTGAGACCCCGGTAGTCCACACAGAACCTAAGTTCTGGAGTGGCACCAGGAGCAGCAGCCTTTGGGACCAAGACCACTGGGCTGGCCCAAGGACTGCTGGAGTGCTCAATAACCCCTAGGGTTAACATTTTGGAGACTTCCTCCTTAATGCAAGCCCTGACCCTGTCAGTCACCCTGTAAACCTTATGTTTAACAGGTGTACTGTCCCCAGTGTCCACATCATGTGTGCACAGGTGTGTGACTCCTGGGATCAGGGAAAACAGCGAGGCGAACTGTCCCAGCACGTTGCGACAGTCCCTCTGCTGTTCCTCAGTCAGGGAGGGGGAGAGGATCACTCCCTCCACAGACCCATCTTTCTCTCCTGCAGACAGGAGGTCAGGGAGAGGCTCACTCTCTTCCTCCACCCAGTTATCTGTCGCTAGGAGCATGGATAGCTCAGTTCGCTCAAAGTGTGGTTTGAGGCGGTTGACATGGGGGACCCTCAAAGGGTTCCTGGGGGATTGCAAGTCTACCAGATAGGTGACCTCGCTCTTTCTTTCCACCACCTCAAAAGGCCCAGTCCACTTATCTTGGAGAGCCCTAGGCTCCACTGGTGCCATGACCCACACTTTTTGTCCAGGCTGAAACTCAACCAGAGTGGCATTCTGGTCGTACCACCGTTTCATATCCTCCTGGCTTGCTTCCAGGTTCTCCTGAGCGAGACTCCTGAAGCGGGCAGTCTGGTTTCTTAGTGCCAGCATGTAGCTAAATACATCCTGGGGTGGTTTACTAGGAGCTTTCTCCAAAGCCTCCTTCACCAGACTGAGCGGTCCCCTCACAGGGTGGCCATAGATGAGCTCAAAGGGGCTAAAGCCAAGTCCCTTTTGAGGCACCTCCCTGTAAGCGAACAGAAGGCATGGCAAGAGAACGTCCCACTTACGCCTCAAGGGCTCTGACAGGCCCTGAATCATGCCTTTCAAGGTGCGGTTGAATCTCTCAACCAGACCATTACTTTGGGGGTGGTAAGGGGTGGTGAACTTGTAGGTTACCCCACACACCTTCCACAGAGACTTCATATAAGTGGATATGAAGTTTGTACCTCTATCAGATACCACCTCCTTGGGGAACCCCATGCGGGTAAAAACCCCCATCAAGGCACGTCCCACCACGGGGGCAGTGACCGTCCTTAGAGGAATGGCTTCTGGGTACCGCGTGGCATGGTCCACCAAGACCAGGATGAACCTGTTGCCCATGGCTGTCTTGGGATCCAGAGGCCCCACAATGTCAATTCCTACCCTTTCAAAGGGAGTACTGACTACAGGTAAAGGTTGGAGGGGAGCTTTGCATTTCCCCCCACTCTTGCCACTTGCCTGACAAGTCTGACAAGACCTACAATAAGCAGCTGACTGCTTGTGCATCAAGGGCCAGTAAAAGTGGGAGACAAGCCTCTTATAGGTCTTGTCCTGCCCTAGATGTCCTGCCAAAGGCACATCATGAGCCAAACCCAGTAGGAAGGCCCTGAAGCACTGGGGTACCACCAGCATACGAGCTGACCCAGGCTCAGGAACCTTAGGCTCACTGTACAGGAGGCCATCCTCCCAATAAATCAGGTGAGTACCTGGCGCCTCGCCAGCCGCCTGGGCTGCAGCCTGCTGCCGCAGCCCCTCAAGAGTAGGGCACTCCTTCTGCGCTGTGCAGAATGCTTCCCTGGTGGGTCCCCCTTCCTGCTGCCACTGCGACAGCTCAGGGACCTCTCCCAGTTCAGCCACCTGCTCCCCTGTAGGTTCCGGGGCGTCACCCTCAGGCTCCGACTCCTCCCGGACCATGGGAACCTCGGGGGCCGGTTTCCCGCGCCCCCTGCCCTTCCTCTTCTTGGCGGTCCCCATGGGCCACTGTTTCAGGCTCCAGGGGCTCTTGACTACCCTGATTGGCTGCCATAGACCGGGTGGATACACATACCCACCCAGGCAGACCCAACATCTCCAAGTGAGACCTGTGTTCCACCTCCTTCCAAGGGGAATCCTCCAGGTCGTTACCTAGCAAACAATCAACAGGCATGGTTGGACTCTCAGCTACTTTCCAGGAACCTGAGACCCCCCCCCCCCCATTCAAAGGGAACCTGCGCCACTCTGCAGAGGCGCTCAGAGTTGTCTACCGCAACTACTTGGTGAAGTACCCGGGGATCAATCTGCTCTTCAGACACCAGGTGACTCCTCACTGTAGTCACACTGGCTCCTGTGTCTCTCAGAGCCTCTACCCTCTGTCCATTGATGGTCACCCATTGCCTGTACTTCTTAGTGTTATCAGGCACTAGGTTTCTCTGGACCATCTCACTGTCCCCTAGTGAGACAAGGGTCATTTCTGCTGGTTCCCACCCACCTGAAACCAACTCCTCCCCAAGCGCTACACTGGCCAAACCCTGGGACGGTGCACCAGTGGGTGCCGGTGTACTTTTGGGGCATTTGGGGTCCCCCCTCACATGACCCACCTGGTCACATGCATAGCACTTACGTGGGGGACCACCTGCCACTGGCTTCCCTTTGGACAACCATGGCTTCTTTTCACTGGGGTGTTGGGAATCCTTACCCTGGGAGTCAGTTTGGGACCCTTTAGAGAACTCCCCCTGTTTGCCCTTACCCCCCCCTTTCTTCTGAGAGGGACCCTGCCCACCCTTGGCGTGGTCTCCCCCATACCTCTTTTGGACCCTGGTGCTCTCCCAGCGGTCCGCTTCCTGCGCAAGCTTCCTGGGGTCAGTCAGCTTGCTGTCAATGAGGTGCTGGCGCAGCTCTGGAAAACATAAACTGTACAAGTGCTCCCAAGCAATTAAATTGTAAAGCCCCTCATATGTGTTTACCTTACTGCCCTTCACCCAACCATCCAGTGACATGCAAAAAGAATCAACACATTCCAACCATGTTTGGGATTCCTTTCTCTTGTAGGATCTAAACTTCTCCTTGTACTGCTCAGGGGTGAGACCATACCTGGTAAGTAAGGCCTCCTTCATGACAGGGTAGGTGAGATCCTGAACATCCCCTAAGGCTGTCAGTGTGTTCCTCCCCTCTGCCTCAAAATGCTTCCACAGGGCTGTCCCCCAATGAGCTTCAGGGACCAGGTTCATGTGGAGAGCTGACTCATAACCCTTGAACCACAAGTAGATATCATCCTCCCTCTTATAATCCCTCACAAGGTCTTTTGGGATGTGTACCCTTCTCTCAGGCTGCACTGTAGGATTGCTGCCCCCATCTCTACTGGACTGGCTTCTATAATCTATCTCTTTCAAGCTAAGCTCATGAGCCATTGTTATCTTCTTCTCCTCAAGGGCTAGCCTTCTCTGCTCCAATTGGTACTCCCTTTCTGCCTGTCTGTCCTGTAACTCTTCAGGTGTCAGACCCTTGGAGGATACACTGCTACTTGCCCTAGAGACTCTTTCCCTGGAAATAACAGGCACCCCCACTATACCATTATGTACTGATTGCTCTCCCTCCTCATCCTCATCCTCCTCCTCATCCTCAGTGTGCCCTCCAGTGCTTCTGGTTGTCACCCAGGCCCTCAGCGCCTTTTTCAGCTCATCCTTCTTGGAAGAGCTCTTAATGGGACAACCAAAATTTTTACAAAACTGCTTTAGTTGAGCCTTGTTATAACTATCCAATTGCTTCAGGTCAAAAACAGCTTCAACTGGTGCATCTCCAAGTAGAGACATGATAAAAGGTTAAAAGAGTGCAAAGTTCCAAATGCAGAAAAGCAAGTTCTCAAATGAAGTTCCAGAAAAGTCAATCACCGGATCAGCGAAAAAGGAAACTGAATGCAGAGCAAAAACAGTCCAAATAGAGAAAAACAAAAATCACAAGACTAGTAGTATGTGGTCACGTAGTGGTCTGAACTCAAAACAGTAGTGTACACTTAATCACTGTATGTCAAGTACAAATACAAGTCCAAATCCCAACCGCTGATCACCAATGTTAGAAATGGCGTCCTTGGTTGACAGTCAGGTTACCCCCTGTTCAAGCAAAGACCCTCCCTCTAGTCAGGGTAAAAGAGAATCACCCTCAGCTAACCCCTGCTTACCCCCTTGGTAGCTTGGCAGAGCAGTAGGCTTAACCTCAGAGTGCTAGGTGTAAAGTATTTGTACCAACACACACAGTAACTTAATGAAAACACTACAAAATGACACAACACAGGTTTACAAAAACAGGAATTATTTATCTAAACAAAACAAGACCAAAACGACAAAAATCCACCATACACAAGTCAAGTTATTAATTAAAAATCAAAAAGAGTCTTTAAGTAGTTTTAAAAACACACTAGCGCTGCTAGAGTGAAGATGTACCTGGTGTGCGTAAAAAATAACCCCGCACGGGCGGGTGTGCGTCGAAAATAACTCCGCACGGCGGTACTCGAGTCAAAAATCCAGCCGCACGATGAGTTGAAGATCCCGTCGCGCAGGTTGCGATCTCCCAGCCTCCGTCAGCGATGCTGCGCGTCGTTTCTCCTGCTCCGTGCGTCGATTCTTCGGTCGCGTTTCCTGCGAGCGTCGTTTCTCAGCTGCGGAGCTGGCGGCGCGTCGTTTTTCAGCCGCAGATCGGATTCGCGTCGATCTTTTTCCCCGCACGGCGCTCTGTGCGTGGATTTTCTTGTCTTTAGGCTGCCAGCTTCTCCTTTCAGGGTCCCAGGAACTGGATGGGCACCACAGGGCAGAGTAGGAGTCTCTCCAGAGACTCCAGGTGCTGGCAGAGAGAAGTCTTTGCTGTCCCTGAGACTTCAAACAACAGGAGGCAAGCTCTAGATCAAGCCCTTGGAGATTTCTTCTCAAGATGGAAGGCACACAAAGTCCAGTCTTTGCCCTCTTACTCTGGCAGAAGCAGCACTGCAGGAAAGCTCCACAAAGCACAGTCACAGGCAGGGCAGCACTTCTTCCTCAGCTAACAGCTCTTGTCCAGGCAGAGGTTCCTCTTGGTTCCAGAAGTGTTTCTCCAGTCTGTAGATTTGGGTGCCCTTCTTATACCCATTTTAGTCTTTGAAGTCACCTTTCTTCAAAGGGGACTCACACCTACTTGTGAAATCCTGCCTTGCCCAGGCAAGGCCTCAGACACACACCAGGGGGCTGGAGTCGGCATTGTTAGAGGCAGGCACAGTCCTTTCAGATGAGAGTGACCACTCCACCCCTCCCTCCTAGCAGAGATGGCTAATCAGGAAATGTAGGTTACACCCCAGCTCCCTTTGTGTCACTGTCTGGTGTGAGGTGAAAAACAACCCAACTGTCAAACTGACCCAGACAGGGAATCCACAAACAAGGCAGAGTCACAGAATGGTTTAAGCAAGAAAATGCTCACTTTCTAAAAGTGGCATTTTCAAACGCACAATCTTAAAATCAACTTTACTAAAAGATGTATTTTTAAATTGTGAGTTCAGGGACCCCAAACTCCACATGTCCATCTACTCTCTAGGGGAATCTACACTTTAATCATATTTAAAGGTAGCCCCCATATTATCCTATGAGAGAGACAGGCATTGCAACAGTGAAAAACGAAATTGGCAGTATTTCACTGTCAGGACATATAAACCACATTACTATATGTCCTACCTTATCCATACACTTCACCCTGCCCTTGGGGCTACCTAGGGCCTACCTTAGGGGTGCCTTACATGTAAGAAAAGGGAAGGTTTAGGCCTGGCAAGTGGGTACACTTGCCAAGTCGAATTTACAGTGTAAAAATACACACACAGACACTGCAGTGGCAGGTCTGAGACATGATTACAAAGCTACTTATGTGGGTGGCACAACCAGTGCTGCAGGCCCACTAGTAGTATTTGATTTACAGGCCCTGGGCACCTCTAGTGCACTTCACTAGGGACTTAACAGTAAAACAAATATGCCAATCATGGAGAACCAATTACGTACACATTTTAAACAGGAGCACTTGCACTTTAGCACTGGTTAGCAGTGGTAAAGTGCCCAGAGTAACAGTAACAATAAAATCAGAGTCCAGCACACATCAACAACCTGGGGAACAGAGGCAAAATGTTAAGGGAGACCACGCCAAGGATGAAAAGTCTAACATTTCCCTAGGTGCCGGCTGAACTAGAAGCCAAAATCTACAGGTAGGCACTTTGCAAAAAACAGCTCTGTTTTCTGTGATGTGTCCAGGTTGTGTTTTGGGGCATATCCGGTCGCGGGCGCTAGGCCTACCCACACAAGTGAGGTACCATTTTTATCGGGAGACATGGGGGAGCGCTGGATGGAAGGAAATTTGTGGCTCCTCTCAGATTCCAGAACTTTCTGTCACCGAAATGTGAGGAAAATCTGGTTTTTTAGCCATAATTTGAGGTTTGCAAAGGATTCTGGGTAACAGAACCTGGTCAGAGCCCCACAAGTTACCCCATCTTAGATTCCCCTAGGTCTCTAGTTTTCAAAAATGCACAGGTTTGGTAGGTTTCCCTAGGTGCCGGCTGAGCTAGAGGCCAAAATCTACAGGTAGGCACTTTGCAAAAAACAGTTCTGTTTTCTTTCAAAAAATGGGATGTGTCCACGTTGTGTTTTGGGGTGTGTCCTGTCGCGGCCGCTAGGCCTACCCACACAAGTGAGGTATCATTTTTATCGGAAGACTTGGGGGAACGCTGGGTGGAAGGAAATTTGTGGCTCCTCTCAGATTCCAGAACTTTCTGTCACCGAAATATGAGGAAAATGGGTTTTATTAGCCAAAAATTGAGGTTTGCAAAGGATTCTGGCTAACAGAACCTGGTCAGAGCCCCACAAGTCACCCCATCTTGGATTCCCCTAGGTCTCTAGTTTTCAAAAATGCACAGGTTCGGTAGGTTTCCCTAGGTGCCGGCTGAGCTAGAGGCCAAAATCTACAGGTATGCACTTTGCAAAAAAACAGCTCTGTTTTCTTTCAAAAAATGGGATGTGTCCACGTTGTGTTTTGGGGCGTCTCCTGTCGCGGCCACTAGGCCTACCCACACAAGTGAGGTATCATTTTTATCGGGAGACTTGGGGGAACGCTGGGTGGAAGGAAATTTGTGGCTCCTCTCAGATTCCAGAACAGTCACCGAAATGTGAGGAAAATTGTTTTTCTTAGCCAAAATTTGAGGTTTGCAAAGGATTCTGGGTAACAGAACCTGGTCAGAGCCCCACAAGTCACCCCATCTTGGATTCCCCTAGGTCTCTAGGTTTCAAAAATGCACAGGTTTGGTAGGTTTCCCTAGGTGCCGGCTGAGCTAGAGGCCAAAATCTACAGGTAGGCACTTTGCAAAAAACAGCTCTGTTATCAGTGATGTGTCCATGTTGTGTTTTGGGGCATATCCTGTCGCGGGCGCTAGGCCTACCCACACAAGTGAGTTACCATTTTTATCGGGAGACTTGGGGGAGCGCTGGATGGAAGGACATTTGTGGCTCCTCTCAGATTCCAGAACTTTCTGTCACCGAAATGTGAGGAAAATGCGTTTTTTTAGCCAAAAATTGAGGTTTGCAAAGGATTCTGGGTAACGGAACCTGGTCAGAGCCCCACAAGTCACCCCATCTTGGATTCCCCTAGGTCTCTAGTTGTAAAAAATGCACAGGTTTGGTAGGTTTCCCTAGGTGCCGGCTGAGCTAGAGGCCAAAATCTACAGGTAGGCACTTTGCAAAAAACAGCTCTGTTTTCTTTAAAAAAAATGGGATGTGTCCACGTTGTGTTTTGGGGTGGCTCCTGTCGCGGCCGCTAGGCCTACCCACACAAGTGAGGTATCATTTTTATCGGGAGACTTGGGGGAATGTTGGATAGAAGGAAATTTGTGGCTCCTCTCAGATTCCAGAACGGTCACCGAAATGTGAGGAAAATGTGTTTTTTTAGCCATAATTTGAGGTTTGCAAAGGATTCTGGCAAACAGAACCTGGTCAGAGCCCCACAAGTCACCCCATCTTGGATTCCCCTAGGTCTCTAGTTTTAAAAAATGCACAGGTTTGGTAGGTTTCCCTAGGTGCCGGCTGAGCTAGAGGCCAAAATCTACAGGTAGGCACTTTGCAAAAAACAGCTCTGTTTTCTGTGATGTGTCCATGTTGTGTTTTGGGGCATATCCTGTCGCGGGCGCTAGGCCTACCCACACAAGTGAGGTATCATTTTTATCGGGAGACTTGGGGGAACGCTGGGTGGAAGGAAATTTGTGGCTCCTCTCAGATTCCAGAACTTTCTGTCACCGAAATGTGAGGAAAATGCGTTTTTGTAGCCAAAAATTGAGGTTTGAAAAGGATTCTGGGTAACAGAACCTGGTCAGAACCCCACAAGTCACCCCATCTTGGATTCCCCTAGGTCTCTAGTTTTAAAAAAATGCACAGGTTTGGTAGGTTTCCCTAGGTGCCAGCTGAGCTAGAGGCCAAAATCTACAGGTCGGCACTTTGCAAAAAACAGCTCCGTTTTCTTTCAAAAAATGGGATGTGTCCCCGTTGTGTTCTGGGGTGTCTTGTGTCGCGGCCGCTAGGCCTACCCACACAAGTGAGGTATCATTTTTATCGGGAGACTTGGGGGAACGCTGGGTGGGAGGAAATTTGTGGCTCCTCTCAGATTCCTGAACTTTCTGTCACCGAAATGTGAGGAAAATGCGTTTTTTTTGCCAAAATTTGAGGTTTGCAAAGGATTCTGGGTAACAGAACCTGGTCAGAGCCCCACAAGTCACCCCATCTTGGATTCCACTAGGTCTCTAGTTTTAAAAAATGCACAGGTTTGGTAGGTTTCCCTAGGTGCCGGCTGAACTAGAAGCCAAAATCTACAGGTAGGCACTTTGCAAAAAACAGCTCTGTTTTCTGTGATGTGTCCACGTTCTGTTTTGGGGCATATCCTGTCGCGGGCGCTAGGCCTACCCACACAAGTGAGGTACCATTTTTATCGGGAGACTTGGGGGAGCGCTGGATGGAAGGAAATTTGTGGCTCCTCTCAGATTCCAGAACTTTGTCACGAAATGTGAGGAAAATGCGTTTTTTTAGACAAAAATTGAGGTTTGCAAAGGATTCTGGGTAACAGAACCTGGTCAGAGCCCCACAAGTCACCCCATCTTGGATTCCACTAGGTCTCTAGTTTACAAAAATGCACAGGTTTGGTAGGTTTCCCTAGGTGCCGGCTGAACTAGAGGCCAAAATCTACAGGTAGCCACTTTGCAAAAAACAGCTCTGTTTTCTTTAAAAAAATGGGATGTGTCCACGTTGTGTTTTGGGGTGTATCTTGTCGCGGCCACTAGGCCTACCCACACAAGTGAGGTATAATTTTTATCGGGAGACTTGGGGGGAACGCTGGGTGGAAGGAAATTTGTGGCTCCTCTCAGATTCCAGAACTTTCGGTCACCGAAATGTGAGGAAAATGCATTTTTTTGGCCAAAATTTGAGGTTTGCAAAGGATTCTGGGTAACAGCACCTGGTCAGAGCCCCACAAGTCACCCCATCTTGGATTCCCCTAGGTCTCTAGTTTTCAAAAATGCACAGGTTTGGTATGTTTCCCTAGGTGCCGGCTGAGCTAGAGGCCAAAATCTACGGGTAGGCACTTTGCAAAAAACAGCTCTGTTTTCTGTGATGTGTCCATGTTGTGTTTTGGGGCATATCCTGTCGCGGGCGCTAGGCCTACCCACACAAGTGAGTTACCATTTTTATCGGGAGACTTGGGGGAGCGCTGGATGGAAGGACATTTGTGGCTCCTCTCAGATTCCAGAACTTTCTGTCACCGAAATGTGAGGAAAATGCGTTTTTTTAGCCAAAAATGGAGGTTTGCAAAGGATTCTGGGTAACGGAACCTGGTCAGAGCCCCACACGTCACCCCATCTTGGATTCCCCTGGGTCTCTAGTTGTAAAAAATGCACAGGTTTGGTAGGTTTCCCTAGGTGCCGGCTGAGCTAGAGGCCAAAATCTACAGGTAGGCACTTTGCAAAAAACAGCTGTTTTCTTTCAAAAAATGGGATGTGTCCCCGTTGTGTTATGGGGTGTTGTCTGTCGCAGCCGCTAGGCCTACCCACACAAGTGAGGTATCAATTTTATCGGGAGACTTGGGGGAACGCTGGGTGGGAGGAAATTTGTGGCTCCTCTCAGATTCCAGAACTTTCTGTCACCGAAATGTGAGGAAAATGCGTTTTTTTTGCCAAAATTTGAGGTTTGCAAAGGATTCTGGGTAACAGAACCTGGTCAGAGCCCCACAAGTCACCCCATCTTGGATTCCACTAGGTCTCTAGTTTTCAAAAATGCACAGGTTTGGTAGGTTTCCCTAGGTGCCGGCTGAACTAGAAGCTTAATCTACAGGTAGGCACTTTGCAAAAAACAGCTCTGTTTTCTGTGATGTGTCCACGTTGTGTTTTGGGGCATATCCTGTTGCGGGCGCTAGGCCTACCCACACAAGTGAGGTACCATTTTTATCGGGAGACTTGGGGGAGCGCTGGATGGAAGGAAATTTGTGGCTCCTCTCAGATTCCAGAACTTTCTGTCACCGAAATGTGAGGAAAATGCATTTTTTTAGCCATATTTTGAGGTTTGCAAAGGATTCTGGGTAACAGAACCTGGTCAGAGCCCCACAAGTTACCCCATCTTCGATTCCCCTAGGCCTCTAGTTTTCAAAAATGCACAGGTTTGGTAGGTTTCCCTAGGTGCCGGCTGAGCTAGAGGCCAAAATCTACAGGTAGGCACTTTGCAAAAAACAGCTCTGTTTTCTGTGATGTGTCCATGTTGTGTTTTGGGGCATATCCTGTCGCAGGCGCTAGGCCTACCCACACAAGTGAGTTACCATTTTTATCGGGAGACTTGGGGGAGCGCTGGATGGGAGGACATTTGTGGCTCCTCTCAGATTCCAGAACTTTCTGTCACCGAAATGTGAGGAAAATGTGTTTTTTTAGCCAAAAATTGAGGTTTGCAAAGGATTCTGGGTAACAGAACCTGGTCAGAGCCCCACAAGTCACCCCATCTTGGATTCCCCTAGGTCTCTAGTTCTCAAAAATGCACAGGTTTGGTAGGTTTCCCTAGGTGCCGGCTGAGCTAGAGGCCAAAATCTACAGGTAGGCACTTTGCAAAAAACAGCTCTGTTTTCTTTAAAAAAATGGGATGTGTCCACGTTGTGTTTTGGGGCGTCTTCGGTCGCGGCCGCTAGGCCTACCCACACAAGTGAGGTATCATTTTTATCGGGAGACTTGGGGGAACGCTGGGTGGAAGGAAATTTGTGGCTCCTCTCAGATTCCAGAACTTTCTGTCACCGAAATGTGAGGAAAATGCGTTTTTGTAGCCAAAAATTGAGGTTTGCAAAGGATTCTGGGTAACAGAACCTGGTCAGAACCCCAACCCCATCTTGGATTCCCCTAGGTCTCTAGTTTTAAAACAATGCACACGTTTTGTAGGTTTCCCTAGGTGCCAGCTGAGCTAGAGGCCAAAATCTACAGGTAGGCACTTTGCAAAAAACAGCTCTGTTTTCTTTCAAAAAAGTGCTGTCCACGTTGTGTTTTGGGGTGTCTCATGTCGCGGCCGCTAGGCCTACCCACACAAGTGAGGTATCATTTTTATCGGAAGACTTGGGGGAAGGCTGGGTGGAAGGAAATTTGTGGCTCCTCTCAGATTCCAGAACTTTCTGTCACCGAAATGTGAGGAAAATGCGTTTTTTTAGCCAAAAATTTAGGTTTGCAAAGGATTCTGGGTAACAGAACCTGGTCAGAGCCCCACAAGTCACACCATCTTGGATTCCCCTAGGTCTCTAGTTTTCAAAAATGCACAGGTTCGGTAGGTTTCCCTAGGTGCCGGCTGAGCTAGAGGCCAAAATCTACAGGTAGGCACTTTCCAAAAAAACAGCTCTGTTTTCTTTAAAAAAATGGGATGTGTCCACGTTGTGTTTTGGGGCGTCTCCTGTCGCGGCCGCTAGGCCTACCCACACAAGTGAGGTATCATTTTTATCGGGAGACTTGGGGGAACGCTGGGTGGAAGGAAATTTGTGGCTCCTCTCAGATTCCAGAACTTTCTGTCACCGAAATGTGAGGAAAATGCGTTTTTTTAGCCAAAATTAGAGGTTTGCAAAGGATTCTGGGTAACAGAACCTGGTCAGAGCCCCACAAGTCACCTAATCTTGGATTCCCCTAGGTCTCTAGTTTTCAAAAATGCACAGGTTTGGTAGGTTTCCCTAGGTGCCGGCTGAACTATAGGCCAAAATCTACAGGTAGCCACTTTGCAAAAAACAGCTCTGTTTTCTGTGATGTGTCCACGTTGTGTTTTGGGGCATATCCTGTCGCGGGCGCTAGGCCTACCCACACAAGTGAGGTACCATTTTTATCGGGAGACTTGGGGGAGCGCTGGATGGGAGGACATTTGTGGCTCCTCTCAGATTCCAGAACTTTCTGTCACCGAAATGTGAGGAATTTTTTTTTTTTTTGCCAAAATTAGAGGTTTGCAAAGGATTCTGGGTAACAGAACCTGGTCAGAGCCCCACAAGTCACCTAATCTTGGATTCCCCTAGGTCTCTAGTTTTCAAAAATGCACAGGTTTGGTAGGTTTCCCTAGGTGCCGGCTGAGCTAGAGGCCAAAATCTACAGGTAGGCACTTTGCAAAAAACAGCTCTGTTTTCTTTAAAAAAATGGGATGTGTCCACGTTGTGTTTTGGGGCGTCTTCGGTCGCGGCCGCTAGGCCTACCCACACAAGTGAGGTATCATTTTTATCGGGAGACTTGGGGGAACGCTGGGTGGAAGGAAATTTGTGGCTCCTCTCAGATTCCAGAACTTTCTGTCACCGAAATGTGAGGAAAATGCGTTTTTGTAGCCAAAAATTGAGGTTTGCAAAGGATTCTGGGTAACAGAACCTGGTCAGAACCCCAACCCCATCTTGGATTCCCCTAGGTCTCTAGTTTTAAAACAATGCACACGTTTTGTAGGTTTCCCTAGGTGCCAGCTGAGCTAGAGGCCAAAATCTACAGGTAGGCACTTTGCAAAAAACAGCTCTGTTTTCTTTCAAAAAATGGGATGTGTCCCCGTTGTGTTTTGGGGTGTCTTCTGTCGCGGCCGCTAGGCCTACCCACACAAGTGAGGTATCATTTTTATCGGGAGACTTGGGGGAACGCTGGGTGGGAGGAAATTTGTGGCTCCTCTCAGATTCCAGAACTTTCTGTCACCGAAATGTGAGGAAAATGCGTTTTTGTTGCCAAAATTTGAAGTTTGCAAAGGATTCTGGGTAACAGAACCTGGTCAGAGCCCCACAAGTCACCCCATCTTGGATTCCACTAGGTCTCTAGTTTTCAAAAATGCACAGGTTTGGTAGGTTTCCCTAGGTGCCGGCTGAACTAGAAGCTTAATCTACAGGTAGGCACTTTGCAAAAAACAGCTCTGTTTTCTGTGATGTGTCCACGTTGTGTTTTGGGGCATATCCTGTCGCGGGCGCTAGGCCTACCCACACAAGTGAGGTACCATTTTTATCGGGAGACTTGGGGGAGCGCTGGATGGAAGGAGATTTGTGGCTCCTCTCAGATTCCAGAACTTTCTGTCACCGAAATGTGAGGAAAATGCGTTTTTTTAGCCATATTTTGAGGTTTGCAAAGGATTCTGGGTAACAGAACCTGGTCAGAGCCCCACAAGTTACCCCATCTTCGATTCCCCTAGGTCTCTAGTTTTCAAAAATGCACAGGTTTGGTAGGTTTCCCTAGGTGCCGGCTGAGCTAGAGGCCAAAATCTACAGGTAGGCACTTTGCAAAAAACAGCTCTGTTTTCTTTCAAAAAAGTGCTGTCCACGTTGTGTTTTGGGGTGTCTCATGTCGCGGCCGCTAGGCCTACCCACACAAGTGAGGTATCATTTTTATCGGAAGACTTGGGGGAAGGCTGGGTGGAAGGAAATTTGTGGCTCCTCTCAGATTCCAGAACTTTCTGTCACCGAAATGTGAGGAAAATGCGTTTTTTTAGCCAAAAATTTAGGTTTGCAAAGGATTCTGGGTAACAGAACCTGGTCAGAGCCCCACAAGTCACACCATCTTGGATTCCCCTAGGTCTCTAGTTTTCAAAAATGCACAGGTTCGGTAGGTTTCCCTAGGTGCCGGCTGAGCTAGAGGCCAAAATCTACAGGTAGGCACTTTCCAAAAAAACAGCTCTGTTTTCTTTAAAAAAATGGGATGTGTCCACGTTGTGTTTTGGGGCGTCTCCTGTCGCGGCCACTAGGCCTACCCACACAAGTGAGGTATCATTTTTATCGGGAGACTTGGGGGAACGCTGGGTGGAAGGAAATTTGTGGCTCCTCTCAGATTCCAGAACTTTCTGTCACCGAAATGTGAGGAAAATGCGTTTTTTTTTGCCAAAATTAGAGGTTTGCAAAGGATTCTGGGTAACAGAACCTGGTCAGAGCCCCACAAGTCACCTAATCTTGGATTCCCCTAGGTCTCTAGTTTTCAAAAATGCACAGGTTTGGTAGGTTTCCCTAGGTGCCGGCTGAACTATAGGCCAAAATCTACAGGTAGCCACTTTGCAAAAAACAGCTCTGTTTTCTGTGAAGTGTCCACGTTGTGTTTTGGGGCATATCCTGTGGCGGGCGCTAGGCCTACCCACACAAGTGAGGTACCATTTTTATCGGGAGACTTGGGGGAGCGCTGGATGGGAGGACATTTGTGGCTCCTCTCAGATTCCAGAACTTTCTGTCACCGAAATGTGAGGAAATTTTTTTTTTTTGCCAAAATTAGAGGTTTGCAAAGGATTCTGGGTAACAGAACCTGGTCAGAGCCCCACAAGTCACCTAATCTTGGATTCCCCTAGGTCTCTAGTTTTCAAAAATGCACAGGTTTGGTAGGTTTCCCTAGGTGCCGGCTGAGCTAGAGGCCAAAATCTACAGGTAGGCACTTTGCAAAAAACAGCTCTGTTTTCTGTGATGTGTCAATGGTGTGTTTTGGGGCATGTCCGGTCGCGGGCGCTAGGCCTACCCACACAAGTGAGTTACCATTTTTATCGGGAGACTTGGCGGAGCGCTGGATGGGAGGACATTTGTGGCTCCTCTCAGATTCCAGAACTTTCTGTCACCGAAATGTGAGGAAAATGCGTTTTTTTAGCCAAAAATTGAGGTTTGCAAAGGATTCTGGGTAACAGAACCTGGTCAGAGCCCCACAAGTCACCCCATCTTGGATTCCCCTAGGTCTCTAGTTTTCAAAAATGCACAGGTTTGGTAGGTTTCCCTAGGTGCCGGCTGAGCTAGAGGCCAAAATCTACAGGTAGGCACTTTGCAAAAAACAGCTCTGTTTTCTTTAAAAAAATGGGATGTGTCTACGTTGTGTTTTGGGGCGTCTCCTGTCACGGCCGCTAGGCCTACCCACACAAGTGAGGTATCATTTTTATCGGGAGACTTGGGGGAACGCTGGGTGGAAGGAAATTTGTGGCTCCTCTCAGATTCCAGAACTTTCTGTCACCGAAATGTGAGGAAAATGCGTTTTTTTAGCCAAAATTTGAGGTTTGCAAAGGATTCTGGGTAACAGAACCTGGTCAGAGCCCCACAAGTCACCCCATCTTGGATTCCACTAGGTCTCTAGTTTTCAAAAATGCACAGGTTTGGTAGGTTTCCCTAGGTGCCGGCTGAACTATAGGCCAAAATCTACAGGTAGCCACTTTGCAAAAAACAGCTCTGTTTTCTGTGATGTGTCCACGTTGTGTTTTGGGGCATACCCTGTCGCGGGCGCTAGGCGTACCCACACAAGTGAGGTACCATTTTTATCGGGAGACTTGGGGGAGCGCTGGATGGAAGGAAATTTGTGGCTCCTCTCAGATTCCAGAACTTTCTGTCACCGAAATGTGAGGAAAATGCGTTTTATTTTAGCCAAAAATTGAAGTTTGCAAAGGATTCTGGGTAAGAGGACCTGGTCAGAGCCCCACAAGTCACCCCATCTTGGATTCCCCTAGGTCTCAAGTTTTCAAAAATGCACAGGTTTGGTAGGTTTCCCGAGGTGCCGGCTGAGCTAGAGGCCAAAATCTACAGGTAGGCACTTTGCAAAAAACAGCTCTGTTTTCTTTAAAAAAAAATGGGATGTGTCCACGTTGTGTTTTGGGGTGCATTTTGTCGCGGCTGCTAGGCCTACCCACACAAGTGAGGTATAATTTTTATCGGGAGACTTGGGGGAACACTGTCTGGAAGGAAATTTGTGGCTCCTCTCAGATTCCAGAACTTTCTGTCACCGAAATGTGAGGAAAATGCTTTTTTTTAGCCAAAATTTGAGGTTTGCAAAGGATTCTGGGTAACAGAACCTGGTCAGAGCCCCACAAGTCACACCATCGTGGATTCCGCTAGGTCTCTAGTTTTCAGAAATGCACAGGTTTGGTAGGTTTCCCTAGGTGCCGGGTGAGCTAGAGGCCAAAATCTACAGGTAGACGCTTTGCAAAAAACAGCTGTTTTCTTTAAAAAAATGGGATGTGTCCTCGTTGTGTTTTGCGGCGTCTCCTGTCGCGGCCGCTAGGCCTACCCACACTAGTGAGGTATCATTTTTATCGGGAGACTTGGGGGAACGCTGTCTGGAAGGAAATTTGTGGCTCCTCTCAGATTCCAGAACTTTCTGTCACCGAAATGTGAGTTAAATGCGTTTTGTTAGCCAAAAATTGAGGTTTGCAAAGGATTCTGGGTAACAGAACCTGGTCAGAGCCCCACAAGTCACCCCATCTTGGATTCCCCTAGGTCTCTAGTTTTAAAAAATGCACAGGTTTGGTAGGTTTCCCTAGGTGCCGGCTGAGCTAGAGGCCAAAATCTACAGGAAGGCACTTTGCAAAAAAAAACAGCTCTCTTTTCTGTGATGTGTCCACGTGTTTTGGGGCATATCCTGTTGCGGGCGTTAGGCCTACCCACACAAGGGAGGTATAATTTTTATTGGGAGACTTGGGGGAACATAGAATAGCAAAACAAGTGTTACTGCCCCTTGTCTTTCTCTACATTTTTCCCTTCCAAATGTAAGACAGTGTGTAAAAAAGACGTCTATTTGAGAAATGCCCTGTAATTCACATGCTAGTATGGGCACCCCGGAATTCAGAGATGTGCAAATAACCACTGCTTCTCAACACCTTATCTTCTGCCCATTTTGGAAATACAAAGTTTTCTTGATAGCTATTTTTTACTCTTTATATTTCAGCAAATGAATTGCTGTATACCCGGTATAGAATGAAAACCCACTGCAGGGTGCAGGCCATTTATTGGCTCTGGGTACCTAGAGTTCTTGATGAACCTACAAGCCCTATATATCCCCGCAACCAGAAGAGTCCAGCAGACGTAACGGTATATTGCTTTTGAAAATCTGACATTGCAGGAAAAAGTTAGAGTAAAACGTAGAGAAAAATTGTTGTTTTTTTCACCTCAATTTCAATATTTTTCTTTTTCAGTTGTTATTTTCTGTAGGAAACCCTTGTAGGATCTACACAAATTACCCCTTGCTAAATTCAGAATTGTGTCTGCTTTTCAGAAATGTTGCGGTTTCTGGGATCCAGCGTTGGTTTCATGCCCATTTCTGTCACTGACTGGAAGGAGGCTGAAAGCACAAAAAATCGTAAAAATGGGGTATGTCCCAGTAAAATGCCAAAATTGTGTTGAATAATTGGGTTTTCTGATTCAAGTCTGCCTGTTCCTGAAAGCTGGGAAGCTGGTGATTTTAGCACCGCAAACTCTTTGTTGATGCCCTTTTCAGGGAAAAAACCACACGCCTTCTTCTGCAGCCCCTTTTTCCAATTCTTTTGAAAAAAACGAAATTTTCACTGTATTTTGGCTAATTTCTTGGCCTCCTTCTGGGGAACCCACAAAGTCTGGGTACCTCTAGAATCCCTAGGATGTTGGAAAAAAAGGGCGCAAATTTGGCGTGGGTAGCTTATGTGAACAAAAAGTTATGAGGGCCTAAGCGCAAACTGCTCCAAATAGCCAGAAAAAGGCTCGGCACAGGAGGGGGAAAAGGCCTGGCAGCAAAGGGGTTAAAAAACATATATATACATATAATTCATTCAATGCTAAACGAATTAAACAAAATACTTTATGATAACATGTTAACCTTTTTGAATTGAAAATATATGTAGCTTCAATTATTTAAAAGATATACTTACATCATTTTAAATTAATCTTATAGATAGACTCCCTATGGTGAGTAGGTGGAGAAAAATATTAACCTTAAAAAAAAAATTAAAATATTTTTATACTAATTGTAGGAAAGTGCCCTATTTCTTGACATGGTTTTCTGCCTATTGTCAGTGTGTTTAACTGTGTTCACTGGGATCCTGGCAACCAGGATCCCAGTGATTATGCTCTCTCTCTTCAAACTTGGTAACTGTACCTTTTTCTTCCCACAGTTGGCATACTGGTTCCCCCATGTAAGTCCATAGCATATGGTACCCAGGGCATTGGGGCACCAGGGGACCCCTATGGGCTGCTGCAATTATTCTGCCATCAATATGGAGCCCATGCAAAGGGTTCTGCATGCACCCGTTTTCACTACAGGTCACTACACCAGGTCACCCCATGGCAGGCCCTCTCAGCCCAGAGGGCAGAGTGCAGGTACCTGTGTGTTAGGGCACCCCTGCACTAGCAGAGGTGCCCCCACAAACTCCAGGCCCATTTTCCTGGACTTTGTGAGTGCAGGGACACCATTTTACGCGTATACTGGACATAGGTTACTACCTATTTCCAGCTACACAATGGTAACTCTGAACCTGGGCATGTTTGGTATCAAACATGTCGGAATCATACCCCAATACTGTTGCAAGTATTGAAAGTATGATTCCATGCACTCTGGGGGCTCCTAAGAAGACCCCCAGCATTGCTACCACCTGTCATGAGCTCTTTCTTCAACTTCTGTGACCCCGTCCTGTGGGACTCCTGTGGGTGCTGCCTCCGGTCCTGTGGGTCCTCTGTGTTGCTGAGGGTCCCCTGTGACTCCCCTCCTGGGTTGAGTCCCCCAGGGCCTTGCTGGTCCCCAGCAGCACCACGTTCCCACTAACCGTAAGTTTAACTTTGCCAAGGTTTGTTGGAGGAATTCCTGCACTGCGCACGTCTGAAATCTTCACTCCAGCCTGGGACATCTTCGGCATCCATCAGGAACTCTTCTCCATTTCCAAGGCTGCTGTGCTGACCTGTTCTTCCTCCGTCAACCAACTCCTGCAAGCACAGCTGGGTGGGTAGTAGTTCCTATTCCTCCTGGAGGCCACTGTGACTTTTGGACTTGGTCCCCTCTCTCCACAGATCTTCTCCAGGAATCCAATGCTGGTTTCTTGCAGTCTTGTCTGGGTGTGTCTTTTCCTTGCTTTTGGGTGGTCTGGGGGAAATTCCAGTGATTTACTCCTGCTTTCCTGGTCGCTGGGGGGGTACTGTGTTACTTACCTCTGTGGTTTTCTAGTATTTCTAGCTCCCCTCTACACATTACACTTATCTAGGTGAGGGTCCTGTGTTCGCATTCCATTTTTTTAGTATGTGGTTTTAACTCCCCCTAGGGTCACTATTGATTATTACTATCTGCAATGCTTTCTAACCTTTGCTATGCCTATTTCTGATTACTAGTACACATATTTAGGCCCGTATTTATACTTTTTTTTAGCGCCGCATTTGCGCCGCTATTTGACGCAAAACGGCGCAAACCTACAAAATACAATGGCATTTTGCAAGTTTGCGCCGTTTTTGCGTCAAAAAACGACGCAAATGCGGCGCAAAAAAAGTATAAATATGGGTCTTCGTGTGTTTACTTACCTCCTAAGGCAGTATTGCCTTTTTAGCAATTTTGGTATTGTGTCACTAAAATAAAGTACCTTTATTTTTGTAACACTGTGTGGTTTTGTTGTGTAGCCATTTTAGTTATTGCTTCATACACGTTATTTTAGCAAACTAGGCCTGCCGCTGTGCACTTTAACCTAGACCTATTTTATTCAGCTTAGTTTTATTATTTTAACAATAGCCATATTTGCGGTCTTGTTTGTTTCTCTATCTAGCTGTTCTTTGCCTAGGTCAGCACTGCATTCTTAAACAAGACATTTCTTTCACACTGTGCTTTTCTCAAGGCTGCAGTAAGACAGGTTGCCGGCAAAAGTGGTAAGCTTTGTCTCTAATGATAATAAAAACATACACACTCTTATCCTTGATAAGATCCTCTTGATGATCCTTTCTTGGAACGTCAGCTGTTTTATTATAAAAACACTACTTCGACCCATGTACATTAGAGGGAGATTCCAGCCAGATGACCATGACTGTATGCTGACTGCTGAGTGCGTTGCTGCAGCTGCTTATGTAGACTACAGGCCTCACGCTCAGGTATGAGGGATTATGTCTTTCCAGGGCAACCTGAAGGGCAGAACTAGAGCTTTACATGCTGTGCTCTAACATAGCCTAAGTAGGACTATTCCTAACGATCATAGTGACAATATGGTAGCGTTATTTTTATGCTATACTTTCCTTGTCACAATTTTAATCCTGTGCTTCATTGTCCTAGTTATTGCAAAACATGCTTTATTATCTAAGACGCAGTTGCTCCAAAAAAACCTTATTGAACTATATTCGGCCTTCGATTGTCTTTACATATGAGAGACTAATGTAACTGAGAGAAACGGATGAGATATGAGTGACCACGATTTCCCCGAGGAGTCAATTATGTCATGCGCTTGGTTGCCCAATCATCCCTGCTCTTGGGTGGAGATGAGGCTCTGCTAGTTGGCCGGAACAAAACCCAGATTAGGCCGACAGGTGTCACCTGTAGTGGGTTCAGACTCAGTCCCTCACAGTGCAAGTGATTCTGCCACCCAATTCCAGTAGTCTCATTAGAATAATGAGAACCCACGTGCCATGGCGCTGCCAACATTTGGTCAGGCACTACTTTTCAGGTCCTCCTGAGTCACTGTCTCACTAAATGCAAAGACACCTCAGTACTATATACTGAGACGTCCATGGTATCGAGGATTTGCCTTCTCAGCTAAGTAGGGAATACCTAACTAACACTGTAGGTTGTTCAAGCTTAAACTCTAAAAAGATAATCCCCATTTGGTATGCTTATCTTTGAACAAAATTCACCATTCATTATGACGAACCCGCAACAGGTAGCAATTGCAGTCAATATGCGACCACCCCTTACTGCACATTTATTGGCAAATGGCCTAACAGCCGGGGGAGGGGGGGGGGCAGTTACATTTGTTGTCGAGACTCATCCAACCTATAGAACAGAAACTTCTATTCTTGGGTCACATTTCCAGCAGCTGATGGGGACACAAATACATTTCATTACTATACACCTGCAAACATACCTGCACAATACAGAGCATATGCATATCTGGAAATACCTCTATCTTAACAAGAACACAAAATGGCGCCCTACCCCATACACTTCTACATGTTAGGTCCTCTAAGTAATGATGGTCCTACCTGGCCTTTATTGGCCACATATACACTTCACCCTGCTGCAGCAGCCTTGATGGTAGCTGAAGTCCGTCGCTTATATGCTGAGCTTATGGCAAAATACAGACGATTAGTACAGTTTGTAATACAAACATTAAACACAAACCCAGCACTTGCTGCCCCGGTGCAACCACATGCAGTAATGCCAGGCATCAATCCTGCGACTGTACATTCGATCATGGGTAAAGTACCCGCCAAACAAAAACAGATTCCGTTTTGGTTAGCTCAAAAAAATAAATGCACTGGAAGCAGTATTTCCCAATATGGGACCTCAGGATAAGCATAGAATATTACCTATGTGCTTGCCATTTGGGATGGTTCCCACAGTAGATAACTGCAATACATGGGGCATAGTATTTGCCACGATCTATACTACTGCACACGGTACACCGACACTTGCCAATTTACCGGAAGTGATCAAACAAATTCAAGACGAATACGGGGCTGCCTTGGCCCTGGACTTGGGGATGCAACAAATGGGCAATTTTGCCACTGTATCTTCAACTATATTAAGTAACCTTAAAGGGGAAGCATTTGCACTAGCAGTGCGCAAGCGGCTCAGGGATGTTCCTCCACAGGACAAGAACGTGAGCTGCCAAAGATTATCGTAGAGACCTACTCTAATATTGGTCAAGATAGTCCGGGGGCAAAGACCCACAAAACCACAGTTTCAGGGTAAATCTAATAAATTCTACCAAGCAAGCTCCTGAGGGTTCTAAAAAAAAACGCTGGGATAAAAAACAACAAACACCTAAAAAAGAAAGGGGAGAACATATCAATATACTGATACACCCAATCTTGTTCCTTTCAGGACTCAGCGGAAAAACCCATGAGAGAGGTGGGCGGTCAGAGCAAAGAACTGAGTATGTGAAACTTAGACAGGAATCACAACGCTCTACAGAAGTTTGCTACTTCCCCAACAAAAAGCCCAATTCAAAAAGAAGAAAGTGGCAGCAGTTGCGATTCGTCATGTCACTCAAGAAGAGGGCTCTATTGAAGAACAAGAAATGGGCACTAGCGCTACTAGACAGCATGGCAGAGGTCACAATAGTTCGCCGGAATCATCAAGAGTATCTGAAGGTAAAAACTGATGACTTCTTACAAGTTGAAACTGCAGACATGCGTGTCTCCATGCCTGATAGGGTGTACAAAGTAACGTTACAGTTAGGAGACATTAAACGCTCAATCGACGCAATCTTTTGGGACCACGTCGTAAATAAATATGATATTCTACTGGCTGAAAGGGATTGGCCACCAGAATTTGTCCATACTTGTCCATATGGGGAAGTTTTTATCAAACATTCTTTCTCGCCCCTTGTTCCCGATGAGCTCGCAGAATCCTACGCCATCGATTGGGCATTGGCGCAGGCACCGACGTTATATGTCAACCACATAGGGTGGGATAAAGATTCCCCCTATCATGTATTCCAATAAAAATAAATAAAAAATTCAACCTCAACCCCAGTATCTAATAAAACATGATGCTAAAGCACCCGTGAGGGAAATCCTCACACAACTAGATTATCAGGGCGTAATTGAACCCTGTCTAACCAGTGAATTATCCTTTATTCCCAGTAGCTAAAGTGGACCATTCGTACAGCATAGTCTTAGATTACAGACACTTAAACAGTCATACATGCACATATGCTATACAAAACTCACACAGCACAGCACTTATGAACAATTTAGTGCGCAAAAAATATAAAACACCACTGGATATTTCCAGTGGTTTCTTCTGCCAAAATATAGCACGTGAGAGTAGAGACTTAACAAGTTGCAGTCCACTAGGCTCCCAAAAAAAAACAGGGGTACAAGAACACTCCAGGACTGTTTGCGGCTCATGTAACAGATATATTGCACAACATTGATCCTGGAGCATTGTCGTATGTAGATATAATCTCTCTCACAGATGAAAAATTACTGCAACATCTAAGACGTGTAGCCCGCATTGTTGTGGGATTTACTGAATTTGGCTACAAATTCAACTTAAAAAAAACAAAAATAGCCTTCCTCAGTGTCCTGTTTTTGGGATATGAGCTATTGGGTGAAGGAAAGATCCTAGCGCCACAATTCTTGGAAAAATGCGCACAGTTACAACTTCCAAATACCATTAAAAAACTCCAATCACTATTGGGTTTCCTACATTTTGGCAGAATTTATATTCCAGATTACGCATCATGCATAAAACCCTTATATGACTTAATATGTCCTGACTTTTCCAGTAAATTTGACAGTCTAACACACACGTATTCTCAGAGCTTTGCAAACAGACATGCTTGCAGCACAACACTTACACACAAGGGACAATAAAAAACATCTGGTCATCAGAGTAATTGCTGGTGCCATTGGTTTCCCCTATGTAACTTTCAATGAGGGTGAGAAGGTCCCGATAGCATACAAATCACATTTGTATTCTACAGTAGAACAACGCTTTGCTCCCACTGAAAACATTTTCACTGCTGTGCAGATGGCTGTCATTAAAGAAAGACCACTGGCCCAGGGGAAACGCATTATTGTCATATCTCCAATTCCAGCCTTAGAGGCTGTTACCAAAGCAAGCGTTCCAAACGCTAAAGCATTACATCCACATTGGATTCAATGGGCAACTTCTTTGACAGCCACTGATGTTGACTACATTTTTTACTCAAAATTACAAACACAAGAAGTTTTGCAGTATAAACTAGAATACCCAGTTCCTGCAAATACATTGCTTATTGATTAATATCAAAGAGTCATGTACACCGATGGCTCAGCACAACCTGCAATAGGCACAAAACATCAATACTCTGCTGCTTGCGCAGTTGTAAGTGACTACATGGAGGGTAATAAATTCTATCCACAGCATACATTCACGCAAACCCTAGGGGATTGCACTGCACAACTGGCAGAGCTAAAGGCTCTGGTGATGGCACTGGAACATACGGATCATGCACAACTAACACTGATTGTTTGTGATTCGTACTTTTGTGTCCAGTCCTTCAATGAACACCTGCAATACTGGCCCCAAAATGAGTTCAGAGATTCCAAAGGCAACACCATCCAACACAGGCTTCTGTGTGGGAAAGTAGCAGATCTGAAGGAAACGCTACCAAATGTCCATGTTGTACATACACTTGGACACCAGTGTGTTGGGATACACTTTGCTGGAAATACACTGGCTGATGAAGGGGCCAAATCAGCAGTGGCTACGGCTGCTGTTGCTGCAGTAACTCGTTCTAGAACTAATCCGGACAATGACATAGGGGCTGCTGTGAAAGCCACGGCTGAAGGCACGCCCTTCCCAAAAGCATTTCCAGCTAAATATTCCTACTGAATGGGAGGCTTCCTTAATGCAGAATTAAAAATACCAGGCGTAGGGGTTCGGATAATTCCCAATAAAGACCAGAGTTGATTATAGCAGCGCATGAGGGGGTTGCATCTGCTTATGCTGTTGTGGCGGCAACAATATAATTAGTGCAAGCACGTTATTGGTGGCTAGGTCTATACAAACAGACCAAGCATTATGTACTTTGTTGTGACATCTGCCAACAAATCAAGGGTTCCACTGTCAAACACCCACTGCAGACACCCCTCCTAATATCCAACAAACCTTACAGTGTGTGTACTTGGACTACTGTGGTCCCCTAATACCGGACAGTGCATACAAATACATCTTAGTCGCTGTTGACTCTTGCTCCCGATTTCTATGGGTGTGGCCACAACGCTCAGCTGATGCTCAGACTCTTATTAAAGATTTGCAAGTCTTTATCGGCACATATGCAGTTGCGACTTTCCACTCGGACCAGGGCCCTGACTTTGCCTCAAGGGCATTCAGGGACGCCATGTCTTCGTTAGGGGTCCAACTCCAGTACTCATCTCCATTTCATACCGAGGGAAATAGTGTTGTGGAGTGACGAAACTGAGATTTAAAGCAATCCTTAACAGCCAGAGTATTAGGTAGAGGTCGTAGTTGGCTTAATCACTTGTATGGAGTCCAGAGAGCACTTAATCTGCACAGAAGGTTCCTGGTGGTGGGGGGGTGGGGTCGTACTTCATACGAGTGTCTCTTTGGAACTCAAATGCATGTTCCAGATCTTGATGGTCCTGGCGTGGAGGTGGCAGAAACACCTTTTGACATAAATTAACTGTCTTGCAGGAATTACAAGAGCTCCATGACGACAACGCTTCTGCCAGTGCTGCCTCCGTAGGAATTAAGGATGTACCAAAAACATCTACTGGCTGGATTCCAAAGGTTGGGTATCTAGCACATGAAAAAGTTGTTGTAAAAAAGGAGTTCTGTCCTTCCTATCGTGCACCAGTCCCAGACCTGGGAATACATGTTACCAGAACTGTCATTCTACCACCGCTGTCTGGTGCTAAAGAAAATCGCTTTGTATCTATCGACAATGTCAAGTTACACCAAGTGGCCGATCCTGCACGGCAGACCAAGAGGAGCAACCAGTAGTTCCTGAAACCCTCTCACCACTGGTCAAGATATCCCTCTACAGGTTTTGAGCAGCAACCCTGACACCTCTCTGAGCTTGGGGAGTTCGGAACATGATCTTGCATTAGTTCCACTAACATCTGTTACAACAAACAACACATAAATTACTGATTGATTTGATTCAACTTCTACACAGATGAATGGCATCATTTACAGTGAACCACCTCAAATACGGCTCCAGTTTTTGCACAACCTGCTTCTGGATACTTTGCCGATATCAATGACAGATTTTCTGACTCATTTGCCTTTTCTACACCTGAACTGCAAAAAACACGTAAGCTGATAAACTGGCTCAAAAACAAATTACTTTATTTTCCCATGGAACTATCTGTGGCTTTCCTTGACTATATTAGCTTTCCTGCTTCTGACTGGCTTTGTTATTACTTTCTTTCTATTAATACATGGTCATTACCTTCCTGAAACCTCAACAGTTGAACTGGCGGATGAGGTCCTAAAACCCACTTTTTCTTCTCAGAAGGTCGGTAGAGACTTGTCTTTCCGCAATGTCAATTCCTGATCGGATTGTTTGGGATGAGGTCACATTTGATATATATGGCCCCACGGAGGTCATTCAATTACCATATGTGTTTAAACTTTCCATGAACGATGTAACAATACCAGGAGTTGTTTCTGATGACTGGGATGTGAAAACAGGTGATTCTATGATGACTGAATTGCACTATTTTACTGTGTTTGAAAGTGAGAATGTTTATCAACCTAAAGAGAATTATGGTGACGTTTTGCTATAATTATTGTGGACACCATTTCATTCACAGAGCAAGTACCCCAAAGTCTATTTTTAATTACACACAATGGGAACACTGTCCAACTCCACCACAAGGGAGATCTAAAACATATTGTGAAAAATGTGCATATTTTTCTAGGCACAATGTTAAAAATGCTAAATCATATTATCTTAAATTGCCATTAATGGAAAATGTACATATATTACTAACAGATACAAAATGCATTTATTCAGATTCCTTTGTTTCCCGGTTGGCTATAGAAGGCTATGAATATTGGTTGAAGTTGATTGACTTAAAAAGTGTGTGGGGAACAGAAAATTGGCAAATAAGGGGAAAGGAAGCTTTATTTAGAGCATGCCTGATACGTGCTCAAATGGTATTTTTTAAATGAAACAGTACAACAGACAAGCTGTTTAGACTTATAAAAAATGAAGGAATTGCATGTGCCCAGTATTCCTACCCCTGCAATTTTTTTTAAATGGCAAAAGTATATAAATGCAACTGAAGATCAGCTCAATGAATGGGTCCAGAAAGGCACATTTAATGATTCACTTTTGCGCCCCGGTGGTTGGTTATTGTGGCCAATAGATACCAAGAGGTGTTATAAACGTTTTGTAAACTCCATGAGGGGTTTTAGAGCAAGTAGGCCAGACCCTCGCTATGTGTCATCTGAACATGCGGGTATAGTAACAACATACAGTTTAGGGAAACTATGCCAGCAATGGTTGAAGAGTTCCTCACTAGATGCTGTTAGAGAGCACCTCAGTCTCCTGTCTAATAACACTGACTTACAGGATTTCCTGTTAGGACCCAGAAAACATCAAAGAAAGCGCTTCTTACATGCAGTCTATAATGACATTTGGAAGCTATCTCAACAAGAAGCTGCTGCCCGGTTAAGGCAAATAGATCAGGAAAATTTACAGAAGGCATTAGATGTTGTAGATAATGGGATTAATACCCTGTCCGACCGGATATACACCTTAAAAATGGTTTCTTCTGCAATAGACATAATACAAAGTGACAGGTCTTCTTTACACCATGGACAGAGTCAACTAAGATCCATTATGCAGTTAGGTTGGACATTACAAACACTGAAGGCAGGTCGCATTCCTTGGCAACATGTTAGCACAAGGGACATATTTTTCACATTTAATTTAATGCAACAACAACAGCTAATGGCTAAGAAGGAAGCAACTTATGGCATGTTAAATATTGGAAAATTAGAAAAGTTGCTTTCACTGTGGCTGAAATACCATCTGCTGAGTGGTTAATACACGGGTCATTAATCTGCCTATTTCAACACTTCAATTAACGTCCTGCTTAAAACACATTCCAGTGGGCAGATATGAAAGGCTAGGAGATAGTTACATCCATGAGGTGTGGGAGCTACCCTTCTAGTACAAATGTCTCAGTGGCATGAAAGAGGTCTTTCTTAGAAGTAGCGAATGCAAAACTTCTGTCAGCCGTTCAATGGTTTGTAAACTGCTGTCCTTGCACGGGGCATGTAATGCTTCGGCAGCGAACTTGGTTTGTTATCTGAAGGGAGTCCCAGTCCCCTTGATTAGACCTGGGTTCCAGGTGCTCTCAAATGGCAGCTGTCCTCCTCAATAGTGAAAACTGTTGTGGGATGCGAGTCTGAATAGTTTGTCGTTTCGATCTCCAAGATTGTTACATGCTGTGGGAACGTACTTTTTCCTCTTACGCGACAGAGGGAAGTATCTGAGATTTGGCCCCATATCACTACTCTAAATGTGAATTTTGACAAGTTGAGCAGACTCAAGGCTTTATTGTTTCAAAAACATGTGGCGCTCACGTCGGCACGCAAGACTTATGCGCTCAGGTTGAAAGGTCATCAGCAGAGATACAGTCCCTTTTAAGTACTAACTTTCCAAGACACTTTGGTGAGCTCGTGGGACGAATATTTAATGCATCCAGTACTACTGTAATCGCAAATTTCTTCAAGGCTGTTGGTTCTGGTTTCGTTCACACCTTCTCCTCTATATTCAGCTTAATACCTTAAGCCATCCACTCAATATTCTCCAGTATTTTCGGGAGATTTCCGATAACTTTGGCTATAATAGGTGGCATTTTGCTATTGCTACTTTTTCTGCGTAATGGATGTCCTGTCACAACAAGGACTGAAAGCGCTTCCACTAGCGCAGCTGGGTCGTGAACGCATGATGTAGTACTTTGGAACATCACTCCTGGAGTAATTGGAGTGTGACTGGTCTCTGTCATTTAGACCGGTTTTGCATTGTGTGCAGCCCGTGTTTCGGTGCCTCTGGTGCTCGTTTGAACATGCACTGGAAGTTTGTCGTTCTACGCAGCGCTTACTCTCATTAGACACTGATCTGTTGATGTTCTAACTGAGGGCTCGTTACCAGACATGCGCGTTGAGGGTGCATTTGCTACAGGAAGCTGCTTATGAGTTGACCTTTGTGGATTATACAGCTCTAAACTCATTGTTGGACACTCCACGGAATGCTGCTGCCTTGGCTGGAGCTCAGGCTTTGGAACACAAATGCTCCTTGGTTTTCCTTGGCGATGAACTTCCTACCTTACCACCTGCCAAAGTGGAAGATTTCCTGTCTTCAATTGTCCTGGATTCTATTGGCAACTTCCAAAATGACTGACTTTTGAAATTCAGCCTTTTTAACGCCACAATGAACATTTTAAATTGTCCTTTTTACACATGCTCAAGTGTCTTTTAACTTGTCATTATTGACATTGTTATATCTATGCCTTAGGTTGAATTTTAGTAGCTTCTATACATAATTAGGCTTTGAACCAGCAAGGGGAGGGTGTTGTGTAGCCATTTTAGTTATAGCTTCATACATGTTATTTTAGCAAATTAGGCCTGCCGCTGTGCACTTTAACCTAGGCACATTTTATTCAGGTTTGTTTTATTATTTTAACAATAGCCACATTTCGGTCTTGTTTTATTTTCTCTATCTAGCTGTTCTTTGCCAGCACTGCGTTTTTAAACAGGACATTTCTTTCACTTTGAGCTTTTCTCAAGGCTGTAGTAAGATAGGTTGCCGGCAAAAGTGGTAAGCTTTGTCTCTAATGTTCATAGAAACATACACACTCTTACGTGGGGATCCTTTCTTGGAACATCTGCTGTTTTATTATAAAAACACAATTTTGACTCATGTACATTTGAGGGTGATTCTAGCCAGATGACCATGACTGTATGCTGACTGCTTCGCTGCAGCTGCTTATGTAGACTACAGGTCTCTCGCTCAGGTATGAGGGATGATGTCTTCCCAGGGGAAGCTGAAGGGCAGAACTAGAGATTAACATGCTGTGCTCTAACATAACCTAGGTAGGACTGTTCCTAATGATCGTAGTGACAACATGGTAGCGTTAGTTTTATGCTTTACTCTCCTTGTCACAGTTTTAATCCTGTCATGCTTCATTGTCCTAGTTATAGCATTACATGCTTTATTATCTAAGAAGCAGTAATTCCAATAAAACCTTATTGAACTATATTCTGCCTCTGTTTGTCCTTGCATATGTAAGACTAATGTAACTGAGAGAAACGGATGAGATCTGAGTGACCACGATTTCCCTGAGGAGTCAATTGTGTCATGCGCTCGGTTGCCCAATCATCCCTGCTCTTGGGTGGAGATGAGGCAGCCGGAACAAAACCCGGATTAGTCCGACAGATGTCACCTGTAGTGGGTTCAGACTCAGTCCCCCACAGTACAAGTGATTCTGCTCCCCACATCCAGTAGTCTCATTAGAATAATGAGAACCCACGTAACAGTTTCTTTCATGTGCATATAAGTGCTGTGTGACTACAATGATATTGCATGAGCTTTGCATGTCTCCTAGATAAGCCTTGGCTGCTCATCCACAGCTACCTCTAGAGAGCCTGACTTATAGACACTGTATACACTTCACTAAGAGTGGATACCTGGACCTGGTATAAGGTGTAAGTACCTTAGGTACCCACCACACACCAGGTCAGCTTCCTATAAAAATAATGTAAATTAATTGCATATGTGTATTTTACATGTAGAACAAATACAAAATTGCAACAGCACTGAATTGTAATTATTTTAATTTAAAGAAAATATTTGAACACAATAAATGAAAATTATTTTTTAGAAGTTTTAAATTAAAAAAAATCTCACCAAAAGTAAAATGTATCTTTTTATGTATTACACATTATTAAAAGTGATAAATATAAAAGTAGATCAATAAAAATGAATCCTATTTTAATTTTAAAATTGAAAAGATATTTTAAATTAAAATAAAACTTATTTTTAGACAATGTTTTAATAAAAAATGAAAGCATTACAGCTACATTTTAGGTAGTTTAACTTCATAGATTTTGATTTCCTTTGGGGTTTTATTTTAAGTTCAATATAATCTATGGGAGGGTGTCACAGCGCTAGTGGTTTACCAGCTCTGAGCTGGAGTGCTTTTTCCCCCCATTTGGGCTCCTTTTTGGCTGTAGTAACTTTAGAAGCATGATTTGTGACTAGCAATGGTTTTACTCTTTTGTAGGTGGGTGTCCGTGCCTTTGTAAAATTCCCCATTAGTCCTCCTTAAACCCCACCTAACACTACCATAAACCCTCCCACTTACTAGTATGTCCCTTTTTTTCAGCCGCTCTCTGTTCTCACATTTGATACTTAAGTAGTAAATATACTTGTGTGAAGACCTTCCCACAGAAAAGATAGGTTTGTGAATTGCATTTTGTAGTAAGTAGCTAGAACTACTCTAGTACCACTTTACATACTACAAAATGCAGTTTGGGAATCGGGTAATTCGTCTTTAAATTATCCCACCACACATACTGCAATTTCTAGCAGAGTAATTTAGTCCATCTCTTGCCTGTGCAGTTCCTTCGACATTAGACAGGTTCAGTGAGCATAAATAGCAAAGACAACACCACAACAGAATTTACACCATTCCCCTGGTTTCTTTGTTTGCTGTTTAATTCTATTTGATATCTACATACCTCTTTACAACATAAGTGATTGTACTCTTATATGCAAACAACACAATGTGCTGTCAGGAGCAGACCAATCCCTTGATTATATTTTAATACTCTACAGAACCCAACACCAGGTTTCATTTATTCATTTATGCTGCCTTTATGAAAAACTGCAATAATGTTATTTTGTGCAGCTTTTGCTTTGAGAAATTTGGATAATGGTAATTAATACAATAACTTTTTCATGAGCAGTAAAACTAAGAAATTGACCTATCGTTTACTGGCAAAAATTATGTAAGGAAAGATAATTCTGAAGAATCTCTCCAAAACGTAATTATTGCTACAGAAATAAACAGATCTACTATTTAACGTTTACTGTTAATATGAAAGTAAAGGCTGGCAGATTAGAGGATTTTGCTCTGATTCTTAACCCACTGTTTGCCTTTGACACTACCCAAATAAACTGGCATAAGTAACAATATTTTTAGCACTTTCCCTTGTCCTGACTAAATAAAAACCTGAAATCTCAAATGGATGTTCTATCTACTTCCAATAAGGCATTCACTATGTTGTATGCTGATCCGTTTTGAGCTAAGTTACCTTTCTTTTCTACTTTGCTTAAAACACATGTATTGCGCTTTGGAGGTAATACACATGGTTTTTGTTTTGGCTACTACCCAATGACCATTCAACAATTCTTAAGTTTCTAAAACTAATGTGCAGACATTCCTCATTCTGAACTGTCTTGCAAAGCCTGGTACAACAGTTTACGGATTTCTTACCCATTGCGATATGGCTTACAAACTGGAAGGCTTTTTTCAGCAGCTCTGGAGAGGACACTGGATGCTAGAGGATAAGTATCTTTGAGCGATTCCCTCATGAACTCATAATATTGTCAGCCCATGGCTATGCTGCCCAACTACACAGAGAAAATACAAGAGGGATTTGGAAACATTTCTAAAAGATAGGTAGAAAATGTAATACCATATTCTAGTAGGCCTTTATAAAAATGTTAGTTTTTTTCTTCTAGTTCACATTCCTAATACTTTCATTTGCCAATCTCCGTGATATTATAATAGACTACATTTCCTATGCTGCAGGTTAGTGTTCAATAAAGATATGTAAAAAATTATTGTATTATTCCTTAGTTTCTCATAACTAAATAGTGATGCCTATGTGAACAAATAATCCGCAAATACTGACGAGTTCCGTGGGGCTTAATTACCGTGGTGATTATCCACGAGTTGATGCATTATATATCCCTCGTTAGTTGGTTTACGTATTATGATACTTTATTAGAGCGTTGCTGTTTTCAGTCATGGCTCTCAACCTATTGGGGGCACACATAAGGCTTAAGGGCATAGTCTTCTGTGATCACTAATGTCTTTAATAACAGTGAATGATTATCCTGAGTGGTGTTTTCAAATTGGTACTCCACAACATTCCTGACTGTAATGGTATTAGGGTGACTGCAGAGAAGGTTTGGGTGATTACTTAACATATTTTGCTTTATCTTCATAAGGTGAGAACTATAATGAGGAAGAGGGTTGACCTGATAATGCTTGTTTCACACATCCTTTCCAAGTCATGCAATAAACAACCGGTCTAACTAAAGGAGTAGTAGACCAGACAAGAGAGAGTGGATGGCCCACAGAATATTCCAAGAAAATATGAAACATCATGGGGCCAATGCATATAATAATGAAAATTAATATGTTGGTTTAGTACAACAGGGGAATAACATGAAACGCCCCAAAGTAGGAGCGGAAGCAATGCATATATGCTGCTTCCACCAGGGGGCATATGCAAAACCTGCAAGAAGCAGGAAGCTTAACACTAGAAGAGAAATGGGAAGTAACTCAAAAGACAGAATGAACATCTCCAGAAACACAGAAGGGGGAAAATCTGAGGAGAGACGTAACAGAACTGAGAGACACAGTGCCAGTCGACAGAAGACATAAAAGGTCTGCCATATGCATGATATAAAATGGGTAAATTAGGTCTGGAAAATACATGCTGAGACACCCATACGCACAGATATAGATGTAAAGACATGGATGTGTCCATACATATGTTGTTTATTCATATGCGTAGGATCAGGTTAACACAGATGCTAATATAAAAAGTGAGACAGCCTATGAAGTAGAAATGATACATAGGTATACATGCCTATTATATATATATATATATCATAATTAGAGAAACATAGAAAGAAAAGAGTTGTGCAATAACACGAGTAAAGGAAAAGAGGAGAGCGAGAGTACACCCCTCAAAGAAAAGCCATCCAAAGAGGGATATCAATGCTTGCAGACTAAAGTAAAGAGAGGTTGGTAGAACCCCCTGCTGGGAGAAACCAACAGAAACCTTGCGATACACGAAAAAGATCAACACGAGGCAGACAAATGCCATGTGTGAGAAGATGCTGACCACAGAAAGGGTAAGCCAATAGCAATGACAATCCAGCAGACAGAAATAAAGTTGCTGAAGAAAGGACTAGAGGAAAAGTGGCAGAACCCCAGAGGGACAGCCAGCATGTAAGAAAGTGATCCAGTATGTGGACCCAATAATTAAATATTGTGAAATATAAGGTATATGAGACTTCAACCTCCAGAATGGGTTCCTAACACGGACCTGCAGAAGACTGCTAGGCCAAATGTGAATGGCCATGGACAACAGTCTTAAATACAAAAACAATATGAGGTAAGAAAGAGGAAATGTCCAACAAAAGGAAGAAATATGATTACTTTCTTGCAGCTGACACAGTAAGGATGAAGTAAATGCTAAGACTGGAATCCTACACATAAAATGCCTGAATGAAGCTGTCAAAAGATGACCAAGGAGACACACAAAAGGGGGAAGAATCCCAGGAAGGGAAAGAAACCCCGTAATGCTAGAGGGACGTAATGCTGTAACCATATCCAATAGGATAATGCCCCAGACTTAGAAGAGCAGGGCAAACAAGAAATAGGCACATTAACAGTATGGAAGGAATAGCCAATTGTAGTAGCAGTGGCAGGATACAACTCTTTTCCTGGCCATTGTATACTCATGAGCACTAGATATTTCCACTGAGCAATAGCTCCGTACCCAAAAGGAACAAGTACATACACATATGGAAAATATATATATATATATATATATATATATATATATATATATATATATGGAAAATGTCACTTACCCAGTGTACACCTGTTTGTGGCATGTTCCGCTGCAGATTCACATGCAGTGCATACGTCTGCCATCTAGTGTTGGGCTCGGAGTGTTACACGTTGTTTTTCGTCAAAGAAGTGTTTGAGTCACAGGCTTCCGGGGAGGTGGGAGGGTGCATGTGAATCTGCAGCGGAACATGCCATGAACAGATGTACACTGGGTAAGTGACATTTTCCGTTCGATGGCATATGTAGCAGCAGATACACATGCTGTGCATAGACTAAAAAGCAGTTGTTCCTCCCATAAAAGCGGTGGTTAGCCTGTAGGAGTTGAAGGTGTTTGAAATAATGTTCTTAGTACAGCTTGACCTACTGTGGCTTGCTGCGCTGTTAACATATCTACCCAATAATGTTTAGTAAATGTATGTGGTGTTGACCAAGTAGCTGCTTTACATATTTCAGCCATTAATTTATTTCCTAAGAAAGCCATTGTAGCCCCTTTTTTCCTTGTGGAATGTGCTTTAGGTGCAACTAAGAGTGGTCTTTTAGCTTTAAGGTAACATGTTTGGATGCATTTTTACTATCCATCTTGTTAAACCTTGTTTTGAAATGGGGTTACCAGTATGAGGTTTCTGGAAGGCCACAAATAACTTAGTTTTTCTGAATGATTTTGTTCTATCTATGTAATACATTACGGCTCTTTTAATATCTAATGTATGCAGGGCTCTCTCTGCCACAGAATCTGGCTGTCGGAAGAAGATTGGTAGTTCCACTGTTTGATATGAAAAAGTGATACTACTTTTGGAAGAAATTTAGGGTTAGTTCGTAGTACGACTTTATGCTTATGTACTTGTATGAATGGTTCTTGAACTGTGAAAGCTTGAATTTCACTAACTCTTCACAATGAAGTAATTGCGACTAGGAAGGCTACTTTCCATGTTAAGAATTGTATTTGACATGAGTGCATAGGTTCAAATGGTGTGCCCATAAGTTGCGTGAGCACTATGTTTAGATTCCACGAAGGCACTGGAGGCGTTCTAGGTGGGATGATGCGTTTTAACCCTTCCATGAAGGCTTTGATAACAGGAACTCTAAATAAAGAGCTGTGCTGTATATTTTGCAAATACGCAGAAATTGCAGTGAGATGTATTTTTATGGATGAAAAAGCTAAATTTGATTTTTGCAAATGAAGCATATAGCATACAATGTCTTGTATTGATGCTGAAAGAGAAGTAATATGTTTAGATTGACAGTAATACACAAATCTTTTCCATTTGTTGGCATAGCACTGCCTGGTAGTGGGTTTTCTTGCTTGCTTAATTACTTCCATACATTCAGTTGGTAGTTGTAGCTACCCAAATTCTATGACCACAGGAGCCAAATCGCTAGATTGAGTATGTTGGGATTTGGATGCTTGATCTGCCATTTGTTTTGTGTCAACAGATCTGGTCTGTTTGGGAGTTTGATATGTGGTACTACTGACAGGTCCAATATTGTTGTGTACCGGGGTTGACGTGCCCACGTTGGCGCTATGAGTATCAGTTTGAGCGTGTTTTGACGCAGTTTGTTGACTAGAAATGGAATGAGTGAGAGAGGGGGAAAAGCATCAGCAAATATCCCTGACCAATTGATCCATAGAGCATTGCCCTTGGATAGGGGATGTGGGTATCTGGATGCAAAGTTTTGGCATTTTGCGTTTTCGCTGGTGGCGAACAGATCTATGTCTGGTGTTCCCCATTGTTGAAAGTATTGTTGAAGTACTTGAGGGTGAATCTCCCACTCATGTGTTTGTTGATGATTTCTGCTGAGAACATCTGCCAATTGGTTGAGTATCCCTGGAATGTATTGTGCTACCAGGTGACTCTTTTTGTGGATTGCTCATTGCCAAATTGTTTGGGCTAGGAGGGAGAGTTGGGACGAATGTGTACCTCCTTGTTTGTTTAGGTATTACATTGTAGTCATGTTGTCTGTCTTGATAAGGATATTCTTGTGAGTGAGAAGAGGCTGAAAAGCTTTGAGTGCTAGGAATACAGCTAACAACTCTAAGTGATTTATTTGTAACTGTTTGTGTTTGGTCTCCCATTGTCCTTGAATGTTGTGATTGTTGAGGTGAGCTCCCCAGCCAATCATTGATGCATCTGTTGTAAGTATGGTCTGAGGCACGGGGTATTGAAATGGCTGCCCTTTGTTTAGGTTTGTGGAATTCCACCACTGAAGGGACATGTATGTTTGGCGGTCTATCAATACTAGATCTTGAAGTTGACCCTGTGCCTGTGACCATTGCTGTGCAAGGCACTGTTGCAAGGGCTGCATGTTTAGTCTTGCATGTGGAACAATCGCAATACAGGATGCCATCATGCCCAATAATTTCATGACGAATTTGACAGTGTACTGTTGGCCTGTCTGTATTTGTTCTAATATATTGTGAAATGCTTGTATTCTTTGCGGATTTGGGCTTGCTACTGCTAATTGAGTATTTAGTTTCGCCCCTAAATACTGTTGAATTTGCGCAGGTTGTAGTTGTGACTTTTGGTAGTTTATGGAGAACCCAAGGGTGTGCAGGGTTTGTATTACATAATGCGCATGGTTTTGACACTGTATGACTGTTATTAGCCAATTGTCTAGATATGGAAAGACATGAATGTGTTGCCTTCTTAGGTAGGCTGCGACTACCGCCAGACATTTTGTGAATACCTTTGGAGCTGCTGTTATTCCGAAGGGTAACACTTTGAACTGATAATGCTTTCCTTGAATGACAAACCTGAGATATGTTCTGTGCGCTGGATGGATGGGTATGTGAAAATACACATCCTTGAGGTCTAATGTTGCCATGAAATCGTGTTGTTGAAGTAGTGGGATAACATCCTGTAGTGTTACCATGTGAAAGTGTTCTGACAGGATGTAAAGATGAGGGTTCTAAGATCTAATATTGGGCTTAAGGTCCATCCTTTTTGGGAATGAGGAAATACAGTGAGTAAACTCCTGTCCCTATTTGATTTTGTGGCACAGCTTCCATTGCTTGTTTGAGTAATAGAGATTGTACTTCTTCTTGCAACAGAGCGATATCGTCTGTGGACAGCTTGTGTGGTTTTGGTGGCGTTTGAGTCAATTCTATTCAATAGCCATTGCGGATAATTGATAATACCCAGCTGACTGTGGTAATGGGTAGCCAATTGTTGTGGGACGTTTGCAGTCTTCCCCCCCACAGGTGAGGTGTAAATTGGGAAGGGATGGCACAAGTCACTGCTTAGTTTGTTGTGAGGCTTGTTTTGCTGTTTGATATTTTCCCCTGCCTCTGGGGTACTGGCCTCTATAAGTACCTATGAAACCACCTTGTTGATATTGAGGTTGGAAGGCCGACTTTGGCTGTGAGGTGGATGCCTCGGCAGTTTGGGCTCTAAATCCACCTCTATATTGGGGCTTACGAAAGGATCCCCTGTATTGCGTGGTATATAGAGCACCCATGGCCTTTGCGGTGTCTGAATCTTTTTTCATTTGCTGTGTCCACCTCTGGGCCAAAAAGTTGTTTTTGGTTGAACGGCATATTGAGGTCTGCCTGTTGTATTTCAGGCTTGAATCCTGAAGACCTAAGCCATGCATGTCTTCCTATGGTTACAGCAGTGTTGATGGTTCTGGCTGCTGTATCTGCAGAGTCAAGGGCTGACCTGATCTGATTTTTGGTGATGGTTTACCTTTCCTCTACTATTTGTTGTGTCCTCTTTTGCTGTTCCTTGGGGAGATGTTGAATTATGTCTTTCATCTCATCCCATTGGGCCCTGTCGTATCTAGCCAACAATGCCTGAGAGTTGGCTATCCTCCACTGGCTGGCTGCCTGAGATGCCACCCTTTTCCCTGCAGCATCAAACTTTCTACTCTCCTTGTCTGGTGGGGGTGCATCACCTGATGACTGCGAACTTGCTCTTTTTCTGGCTGCGCTTATGACTACAGAGTCTGGAGGTAACTGTTGGGTGATAAAGACAGGATCAGAAGGAGGGGGCTTATATTTTTTCTCCACCCTAGGAGTAATTATTCTTGCTTTTACTGGCTCCTTGAATATTTGCTCAGCATGTTTTAACATGCCGGGGGCATGGGAAGCGACTGATAAGTTGCATGTGTAGAGAAGAGTTTATTAAAAAGGCAATCATCCTCTAATAGTTCAGTATGCATGGCAACATTGTGATAGGATGCAGCCCAACTATGATTTGAGTGTAGCCTGTACTATCCTCTGGTGGTGAAGGCTTAGAGGGATAGCAATCTGGGTTGTTGTCTGGAATGGAGTCTGGGGATCCACATTGTCCTGCTGAGAGTCAAATGAGTGTGCTGGTGACTGCACAGGTGTAGGACTAGTAGGGGGAGAGATATGTAAATGTGGAGAGTGAGGAGGAGAAAATTGTGGAGGCTTCTGCTTGGCACTTTACCTGGAGGCTGTGCAGTGTCCAATTCCTCATGAAAGGCTAATTTCCTCTTTGGTTTTGGAGGTGGTGCTGTTAAAATTCTGCCAGTCTCTTTATGGATGTGAATCCTGGCTTGCCTTTCATCCATTGCCTTCATTTGTGAGTTTCCCTCAATAGCTTTATGGCTTTAAGTGCCTGTGAAAGCCCATACTCCTCTGTGTAAACAGGCTTTTTCGGCTCCGAAGCTGGCTTTTTCGGTATCGAAAGAGTCGGGGCTGAGGATGGTCTCGGCTCTGAAAACGATTTTCAAGATTTGGACTCGAAAGAGCGATGTTTGCTGGGATCGGAGACAAAGCTTCGGCTCGAGTCCGATGGCTTGGGAGGAGTGGCCTTTTTCGGTGCCGAAGTTGTGGGTTGGTCACCGAAGGTCTTTTTTCGGTTCGAGCCATGGCCTTCCGGAAGTGGCGTCCCAAAGGCCTTATATGTTTGGGCTTGGCTGGGACAGGGGCAGGCGTACTCACGTGCTGTCTTGCCGTGATCGGTCTGTCGTTCTCAGAAGCCTGTTCAGATCCTCGAACGGAGACAGCAGTCTGCATGATCTCCTCCTCTTCGACATCGAGACGTTCGGTGCTTTTGGATGCCATCTCGAGTCTCCGTGCTCTTCTATCTCAGGAGCAGGAACACCACACTGGGTGTCACATGATAAACAAGAAGCATACTACTGCAATGGCGGTAGAAAAAAGCGCAACAGGGGAAAAATACAACTGTCCCTGAACAAGGAACCAAGCTAGAAAAAGGCTCTGTAACATGAAAAGGCTTAAAACTGAATCCCACCATGAGCATCTCTAAAGCGGTGTAAGGCGGAGTTGGCATGCACACCAAAAAGGAAGGTGCCATCAAAATGAATATCAAGCAAAGAGGCTTGCACGACTTCTGAGAAACTGAAAGAACGTAAACATGCCCTTCGTTGCAGCACTACCAAAGAAGCCATAATCCTTCCAACAGAATCTGTGGTATCCATTCCACATCTAACACTAAGCTTGGAAGCCTATTGACCATCCCATACAAAAAGGCATTAGAGCATTTCTAGCCTCTTCAGGCAGAGAAGGTAAAATGCCCTCCAATGAGTCCCACAAAATGTGGGAGAAGCGAGAAAGGACACAGGAAGTATTCGTCCAGCTGCCTCACTTCTTGCTCTAGCGGGACAGGAGAAACCTGTGTAAAACTGTGTGCACCCAAAGCAGTTTGCACCACAAAACTGAGTGGTTAGATACCGACGGAGGCATGACAGTTCCTACGGGGCTGGCATGTGTCTATGTGAGATAGAGTGCTCCACAGGGGGAGCGGAAACTGGTTGGGTCCAAACTCCCAAGAGGATATCATAAAGAGCCTCACAATAAGGAAGGACTGGCTCCAAAGAAGATTGGTCAGGATGTAAAACATCAGGCAAAGGGTCAGTGGACAATTGCACAGTAAAAAGTTGTAAATGCAACACTTCTCACACACACACACTTTAACATGTCTGCAAGAGCAGAACTAGCCTCTGAAGCCAACCCAGAGGATGTTGGAAGCTGGAAGCCAGTGAGGAGTCCAGACTGCTAGCATTAGCTAAGTCAATTAATCAATCTGATGGATAAAGCAGAATGGTTTCAGAATTTGGAGGCTGGGAATGGAAACCGGGCTGCTCCAATGGAAGAACTGCAGGGCGAGCCTCAGAAAGTGCAGAATGAAGAATAGCCGACTCCAACGGCGGCTCTCCCGGCGTCAGAGCCAACGTCGATCGATGCTGGAGGGAAGAGACCTAGACATCGGAAGGGGTGTCATCAGACTCCAGGGGATACACCAATCGGGGTGTTGAGCGAAGTCACAGACACCACCACTGCCGACGTTGGCAATGTAGAAATGGATGCCAAAATCGGAGTCGTAAGTGAGGAGACAAGCGCAGAAGATGGAAGCCACGGGAGGCTGAGCATCGGTGCCAATCTGACTCTGGAGTCGTAGTGAAGTGGCCCAACATCCACTGAGCACGAAGCTGCCGGTGAGGATCCTGTCATGGCACGTGCCACTTCTTTAGGGCTTGAAGGCACTCCAGAGGGAGGAGTACACCCAAAAACAGGATACAAGGATGATTAATAGTCCCACATCTGGGCCAGAGTTGTCCTGGCTGCGGGGTAAGGCGGAAGGCACAGGGTCGACTCCTGCACAGATTCGTCCTCAGAGGAACAGGAGGAGCGGTGCAGGGGCAGTGAAACCAGAGGAAGGCGCAACTTCGACTGTGGGCCACTCTTACCTTGAGAAGTCACAGGATCTGGAGACATTAAAGGAGCAGTACGCATCAACTCCCAGTATGGTAGCTAGGAGGAGCTGTAGAAGGACTACGATGCCTACGAAAGTCCTGTGAAGACTGCAACATCGGTGCCACCAGGAGCTTCCTCCCCCACTCCCGCAGCGCTTTGGGCCTCAACTGTTGACAGGCGTCGCAGTCGTCAGTATCATGGTGTGTGCCTAAGCACCACATACAGATTGGAGGTCTATGACCGACATTTGTCGACCACAGGACCCACAAGGCTTAAAGCCAGAAGGCATTTAGCACTGTTCCAATGGTGAAATCCACCAAGAGGGAAGGCGACAAAATGCCCAGAGGTAACAGCATTTCCAGTTCCACGTTGCTGCGCGGAAAAGAAGAAACTGACACCAGCGCGTCATGGGAGAGAATATATGGTCTCCGTTGACATCCTATCCAGAAGATCACGTCGATACAGAATCACACAATGCCCTCTACCGATGCAGAGCTGTACTACTGAAAAAATAATTTCGGATTTAGTCTGGCGTCTGGGTAGAATTCCAAGGTAAGGAATCGGTGGCTAGTTGTCTCTATCAGATGTTAGGCATTTATGTTGACAGGAAGAGGGAAAGGAGCTAAAATGATAGTTCATTTAAAGATTCAACATATTAGCTTGTTTTGTGGGAGATTTGTCTACATTACGCAATAACCGAGATGTGTAAGAGTAGGATTCAGTGTAACGAGGATTACCAGTAAGTAACAAGAGACTGTCCTCATTATATGCTCTGTGTAAAATGATCTTGTGATTATTTTCTTCTCTTTATAAACTGCCTTCAGTTTTGACTGTGCTTAGGCTTCATGCATCTTAACCACAATTACTTGTGTTCGGAATATGGAATACAGATTTCCTATATTCTAGTGCTTTTATCATGTGACTGACCTAAGCGTTGCAAACAATTCAGAATTTTCAGATTAGAAGCAAACCAAGGAGACACTGTTCATGTTCTTTATGTTTAATAAAATTCAATTTTTTTTGGAGCAGCTGACCAATATTATTTACATATTATATTCAATGTTTTCAATAATTATTCATATATGTACAATGATTATATACAAATTTAACCAGATTTTTCACATACCAGCATCCAACGGCATCAGTATAACAGCACCTATCATTAGACAAATCTATTATACATGACAGAATATTACACCAAAATATCCAGCTGTAAATTATTTTTGCTAAATATTTCTCTAAAATCTGAACATATAGTATGCCATTCACAGAATGTTTCTATGTTGGTGTTGAGGCGTTCAGTGGGATATTTATAGTATGAAAACACACACCTCAGTTATTACCACAAATGGTACGTCATTTTTAAGTGAAAATATCCATGCATTTAATGGCTGGCAAAGAAAGATACCTAGAAGAAATTTGTACACTTTCCATGAGAAAAAAAATACAAAATAGTAACCCCCCTATTCTGTAGGTAGCATGTATATTCAGGAATCATTCACAGTACATATAAAATAGCAGGAGTATTCAGGAATTATAACTTGTTCATTGGGGTTAAAAGGGGTCTTCACTGTAAATCAGCCTCTTCTGTGGTATGAGGGATCAGTAAATAGGTTCAACACTGACTACAAAGTGCTTTTCCATAGAGTAAAGGAGATATTCCAACAAAGAGCGGGAGGGGGATTTGTGTATAGTTAGTTCTCATAAAATGAGCTTTACGGCAAACTCAAACAAAATATAAAGTTATTTATTGTTTGCTATAGGTTGGTGCTTTAATTTTGACTAAGTATAACAATATTTATGAATTACTAATAAAGCCCACATTATATTATGATTCAACTTTTTTAACTACGTTTGCGTGCACAGATATGCACGGTCATGCTTAGGCAACTTCTACTGGAAGGTCAAAAAGCTGCTCTGGCTGCAATGTAAAAGTTTCAGATCTTCATCAAACTTGTCCCATCTCCTGATGTCCAAATAACAAGCTCTTGAGCTCAGATTTTAATATCTCACTCCATTTTGAGCTTAATTTACCAGACGGTGAATAACACAAAATAATTGTTGCTTCATTGCTTTAGCTGTAAAAGATGGATTCCGGGGCTCAAACAATGCCTTCCTATCCCCCCACCCCCAACCCTCACCCTCCCAGTCAAAAGACAAGCAGCAGAATATCTGATGTGACGGAAAATGGGCTGCATAGAAGGGGACATTCAAAATAAAGCACTGTATAATTTTAAATGATAATGACATCCTACAACAAAAGATATTGCACAGATGAAAAGAGACTCTTGTTTGAGAATGTGCCAGTCCTCTTGTGCCAGACTTAGCAAGTCCTATTTCTGTCATTGTGGTCAACTGCATCAAAAGGGCTAATAATTTGATGTGATCACTCGTAATAAACGAACTACAGAATAACTTCAACACACGTGAATAATGTTGTAAAAAGTGCATATGTCATAAGCATGGATGCGCTCGGTGGCATCAACCACAGAGTGCTTTGAAAAAACACTTTAAATGGTGTTTCAGTTTGTCCTATTTAAACAGGAATGAGTTTCTGCCTGCAGGCTTGCTTACAAATGCTGCAGAATGTTTCTCATTGACATGGATTATCCACTTTTCACATTTCATTTCTCTTTCATACACCTACATGTCTGGCCGCTACTTGTTGGAAGGGGTTCACGATTGAGAAGGCTTCTAAAAAACTTCCCAAATTACATATTTTGAAACCAGAACGGCCTAATTAACATGTAGGGCTCTTTCCTCCACCAGCAGTATCGCTAATTCATAAAACTGCAATTTGCCACAGACATCACTAGAAGAGGTAGTTCTTTCAGGTCATCCAAAGTAAAGGCTAGGTTATGTTCCGCTGGAGTTTTTTTTTATTTATATCCCAAACTGTGGGCATCAATTTTGGGCAATGTTTTAATAGTTATTTACTGCTGTGTGAGAGACCTACATCCTGGATCTTACCGGTTATATCAATTTTCAGGTAAAAGAAAGGGAAGAGGCCCCCCTGCTCAAGGCCCACTTTTATTTTGGATACCAAAGTAATAATATAACATACCGAGTCCTAATCACATTGAAAAAAAGAGTGCAGGTGATGAAACTATTTTTGTAGACTGTTTTGTACAATGCACTGTACCTTCTGATCAGTACCTAAATTTAAGCTGGCTCATGTCAAATTATGATTGCACTTTAAAGAAAGAATTTAGCATTTAGGACATGAGGTCTGTATTTGACAATGTGAATACTATTCGCAAAAGGTGACTGGACAGTTATTTGAAGAATCCAATGACATATGACAAAGTCCACCTTATGAGCCAATTTTTGTTTAACACCAATTTGGAAGCTCAGCTTTTACATGAATGACGCGACTCCCCAAACACTGGCAAGCATTTTGTATTCTTACTTTATGCAGCTGATGCAGTCTTTACCTAATTCACTCTAGACAGTGCTGACAAAAATGGTGGCCACGTATATTAGGAATACTGATTCACCAGATGGGTCTAAAAATATATCCCTCTCTAAAGTAATGTGGGCAGCAAGGGCACTGTCAAAAATGATAAGCATACAGATCAGTTCACGAAAGCTGGAGCAAGTGTAATTATTATTTGCAGTAAAGTTCTGAGCACACCTAAACCATCATTAGTCTACATACAGCACAAAGCACTGGGTCATACCTGATCAAATGGGGTACCAATGCAAATGTGGACACCGTAGCACTAGATGATAAGATGATAAAAGCTAACCAAGGGCATGTTACTTTGAGGCTGAAATCAACATGTTATGTTAAAAAAAACAACAACAAAAAACAAAAAAACAAAACGCTTCACACATGGGTCGTGGCAACCGATATAAAACTTCTTCTGCTGATGCAAAAAAAAGTTCCAAAAAATAAACATTCATATCGATGTGTGTGGCCAAGAAGGAGGGACTCATTAAGTGAAGGCATTCCATAAGAACATTCCTGTACTAAATCCTTTGGTGATTTGGATGAGTTGTTAAGGTCTTTAGCCTTTTCGTCAGACATTTATATTAAACATTCTGCTGCTTAAAACAGAAATAACTACATAACTGGGCAAAGCAGGACACCATTAGCACATTCCAGATGTGCCCAAAAAAACAAATTCTCATTATTCACATCTTGGTTTCTAAAATCACAGGTAGCACTGTCACAGATTGATGTAATCGTTTGTGAATGGCACGCAATCACTAATCACGGACGAAACAGAGAAAAAAAAAACTATTAAAAGGTCTCTCTGCCAGCACTAAAAACATGCAAACCAACCTTAACACCTGTGTCTGTTAATTTTTTCTTGATAACAGCTTTTAAGAGTATTTGCTGCTAAGCCTGGTGTGTAATATATAAGTAGCTCCGTCAACGTTTTTTTTACAACATTTCAACTGGTTTTCAAGGTCATAACCTCACATAGCTAAACATGAACTCAAAAGCCTGCCCCATACGTCTCCAGAATTCTGACAGTCCAGTATTGCATGCTGATATTTCATCAGAAATCCCAGTAATTGTTCTTGTAACACCACAAAGCACTTCTTCTATGGTCTAACCTATTTTGTTTAAGACTCATTGTGTCACTAGATGCATGCATTTTGCTTAAGACACCCAATTAGGTAGTTAAAAGTGGGTGGCTGATCAAAGAGGAATAGGGACGCTACTCACATAATTACTGATTAAATCACTTAGCATTATTAAACCTTATTCAAGTTATGATATTCGTTATTAAAATATAAAAAAAAGCACTAGGGAAAATGCCCCAAGGCACAAGATGACACAGACCAGGAGAGACTGAGGAGGAAAATCACCCATTATGCAGTTCCACATTACCTCTTAAACGCTCTGCAGACAATATTTAAAACTGTTTGCTGAAAATAGTTTCTAAATTAATCAGGCTTGGAACAAATAATTGTTTAAAGAGGGGTTGCAAGGGAATATATGATTACAAAAGAACTACACAACCAGAGAGCGCTAGATTGTGACAAACTGTAAACATGCTAGGGGTTTGCCATAACTCAACAGCTACAAATCTAAAAATAACTACTGTATGAAAAAATCTTACAGGAAAATAACTTTTTCCTTAATCAACTCTTTACGATTAGTGCAAAATGAATGACCATTTTGCTAGCTGGCATTATCATAAATTTCCCCTTGCCAACAAACATGAAAGCCAAGTCTCATGACATATTCAATTTCAAACTATTTAAAAACACTTGCACAAGCTGGACTTAAAAGGGAAGCTGTGGGCTACTTCCTTTTAAGACACCTTGAGACTAAAATAACATACTTAAAAGAAAATCTCTTAATTCTTAACATTTGTGATAAAGCTTGTACAGTATGCTAAAATTCCTGCTGAGAAATTGGAACAGGGGTTCACAACAAAAACATCAATGTATCTGAATCACGAAAGTACCATAACCGTTACAAACCAATCTACGTTTAGGGAATGTGATTGCTCTATAAAAATATTATTTTCAAAATTAACAAGCCATTTTAGATCCATTTTTAAAGGTATGTGAAAATGTCACAAAAAGAAAGAAAAATGGTGTGTTTTAATCTAGTGCTTCATAAGGCAAATTTCAAATAAAAATAAATTATTTTCAATACCAGTTTTCAGACAATCCACTTACTAATAGGCAGACTTTGGTATCAACTTATTCAAACATGTGCTAAAATCAACAGAGTAATAATTAGAAAAACCTTTCCAGTGGTTACTGATGTAATATTAGTAATGTAACTTCAAACTATCTTAAGGTAGATGAGCCAGTGTGATATTCATTATATCATGTATGTAGCACATCACACAAAAATACTTTTTAAATGCCTGATATGCATTACTAATGCCACAGAGCGACTGAGAATACGCATAAGACAGGTTAATCATCTGATAACAGAAAACAAGCCATCGGGCTACAGAGATGCTACTGTTAAAAGTGTTAGCCACCAAACTGCTATACAACGCAATCAATTACATTTTGTGTACATAGACTGTTCTTACTTCAAAATGTAACCTCGTACTGCCTCAACTCATTAATGGATTTATCAAACTCCTCTGGTTTTACATGCACATAGTATATGCTTCACTGCACAGTAAGAAGAAAATTCAACACTTTTAAGAGAAGCCTAAAAGGTAATATTTTCTTATAAATTCACAGAAAATGTGTCTGCATTAATGGCATACTCAGACTGTAGCAACAGGTCGAGGCTTCTGCATTCAGTTTACAGGAAATGTTGAAATACCTAAAAAGAACAAAAAGTGCAAACAATTCCTTGGGAGGAGGGGGAAGAGATAAGGGGCCTAATAAACATTAGTATAGTTTTCTCAGTCTCTAGAAAATCTGAAATTGTCCATTTAGACCCGTATTCGTTCTTGGCTGTGTAACTGTCAAAAGGCAGACTAAAGTTGCAAATGCATATGAAAAAGTGTGGTCTCACATTGTATTCATGTAAACATGAAAATAATGTTGTACATAAACAGCTAGTAGAGTGTCAGGTTATTACAATTTAAAAACAAACAAAACACAGATTAGCTATTTTAGAGTCAAAATGAAAAACTAAGAAAGGGCTTCTAAAATTAAAAATTACCATTAGTTTGTGCGAGAAAATGTTATTTAAAGTGGCATCAAAAAAACTAGATCTTGGATAAAAATTTGCACATGGAAACAATTTTGGTGTTGGACCAAGACATTTTACAGCATTCATACTAAGGTGGGGCAAGAATTGCACAATTACATTATAACATTCTTGTGTTAGAATTAAAAAAAAAAAAAAAATTAAAGCAGGCTTTTTAGAATCAACCCAATTCGTCTAAATATATGATGGAAAGGAAATGTAAACATCTTTGAAATAGAATAAAATATGCTTTCAAGGAAAATTCAATTTACGATGAAAAAGAGCTACCCCTCCAAAAAGATAGAGTGCATTTCTGAAATAAATGATTTTGAAACAAAGATTTGCTTTAAGAGAAATTGCATTTTGGAATCATTATTTTGAAATGATAATTTAAAATGAATATCAGGTTTTTAAACTAGTTTTACATTCTTTAATGAACAAAATATAAGTGTTTAATTTTACATGACTCAAATTGTCATGAACGTCTCAAGACTAGATTCAACCCCAAAATGCGTGTGTGTATGTGTGTGTGAAAATATATATATATATATATATATATATATATATATATATATATATATATATATATAAAAATAATGGCAGTTTCTACTTTTACTAGGCTGACAAGTGTGAGTGCAATTAATGTTACAGGTAATGTTCATTATATTTACATATGTGTCACAAAACTGAAGAGCAGGCCCCCAAATGTTATTCCTGTATTTTTTGTTAATTATCAATATCTTCACTTCAAAAGATACAATATCGCATTGATATGTATGTCCATTGAGTTATGTTAAGGGATCTGTTGTGGGAATGCAGAATGTCTTTTCAGAATTTAGATCCAGAAATCAAAAATTATTCTGTCTCAGGTTATACATTAGGCAATCATAAAACGACATGAAAAATAACCAAGTAGGTCAAAATGTGCACAACACTGCTTTGACATATCAGTAACCCCAGCAATAAACCCTCAAAATATACTAAATAAAGCAACATTTTTCATTAAACTGCTTTGATAGCAATAAACCCCATTTACTATTGGAGAGTTTTGTATCAACCTTTGGTGTAGTAAGCACTCCAGTTTAAAAAAAACTCAAGTAGTTGAAGACATTTTTAAATGACATTATGAGCAATGTTGCCAAGATGATGATGGGCCAATGAAATAAAATATCATTTTCACCATGTTACTTTTAAGAAAAGAACAGTTTCCTTGGAAAGTGAAATTTGTACTAACAACCTAATAGTTTTTAGGTTTAACATTAAACTGTAATAGCCAATTACCATCAGATGGGTTTAGTAAAAGAAGAACTGACTAAAGAACATGTCAAGCACCAACCTTTTAAACTATATGAAATAATTCATGTGTTTGCTTCCAGAAACCCAACATTCTGTCTGTCCTGCACCACAGTTCATTAAGTCTCTGCTGTGCCACTGAATAGAGTGTACGTTATCAATCTGGAAAATGTAGAAAATGACAGCAACACACGCAATGGATTGTAAAGTATTCGGACTGTGTAAACGTGATACCTGTGGAGCATGAGCTGTTCATCACACAGGTTCATAGTTTCAAAGAATTTCTACATCATCACAAATTTTAGTTTTCCCTGCTTGGATGTTGTTCATGGTCAAATCATAGCTCATCTTTTTCCATCTGTTCAAATGCCTCTATATCTTCCTTCCAGTCTGCTAGTATGGATTCTAAGGGCTGGGACTTAGTATTCCACTTTTTATTGTGGATGAGATCTTCAGTATCTGACTGTTCCTGGGAGGAACTATGTAACGTTTCAATAGGCTTGACTTCCTTACTCTGTTCTTGATTATCTGAGGTAACAGTATCCAAACTGGACGCACTAGGTAAAAATGAATTGTGTTGAGCAATTATAGAATGTTCTCCTTTTGGTACTGGAGTGCCCAAGTTGATGTCTTCACATGCAGAGGAATCTTGTTCTTTTTTCTCATTCTGCGATTCATTTTCAAAAGCCTTTTGTTCAGTACTTGTCATGTCCAAATCTAGAATGAAGTAAAAATTACATTTATGAATATATATAGAACTCAAAAGTAAGTCCATTCATTCTGAATGACGCATCAGTAATTTTTAACATGTTTGACGTCTCTAATCAGCATGGTGTTTCCTGGAGGGTTTATACTGAGATAAGTCCTAGAAAATTCAATATTCTTGTAATATAGACAATGGTAACCAATAAAAATGTAAAAAGGTTTCAGAAATAGTTGTGTCCATGTCATGAATATATGCAAATCAAACTGACTTGTTGAATATATAAGATTTTTGAATCAGAAGAGTATATTGTAAAAATATAGAACATTTAACTTGCCCAAGACCTGTTGCAACTCCCCCCTTAGTCCAGATTGCACCAGTTCATTGTCAGTTTCATGCCAGATTGTTTTTTGATCAGCAGGCGAATAGTGTAACTGGAGTGTAGTGTTGAAAACAGAGTGTGCTGTGCATAACAAACTGAATAAATGGACAGGCTTAGAACAGTGGTTCGTAACAACCTGTGGGCCAGGGACCCCAGGGGGTCTACAAAGAATGCTCAGATGAGTCTACAAGTGCTAAGAAAATTAAATAATAATATCTGATTAATAATGTGTATATAATTACAGAGGCAAAATGTAAAACTCTTATTTTAAAACATTCTATTAATGTGATGGAATTTAAAATTATAGGCTAAAAAGTAAGTTAATCTCCTCAGACTGATTCCTGGAAGCAGTGCAATTGCATCACACAGAATATAGCATAAACAATAAGTGGCCTTATTTAAATACAGAAAAGTCCAGCCTTCACATTAAAGAATTGTTTTTAATATTTATTTGTGAATTAAATAAAATAGTTGTGTATTTGTTTGATGGGTGCCGGTTTCTGTAATTTTTGTGTATTGTTTTGCAGTTCAAATCACCAAAAATGCTTCGGCCAGGGTTCCACTAATGATTCAGTGGGGGTCCCTGAGTTACAGAAATGATTAAGTGGGGTCCACATGAGGCCAAAGGTTAAGAACCACTGGCAAAGAAGACATGTTTATCACTGGCTTCTGGGGGTGTGGGGTCTGACACATGTGACTCTACAGCAGTACACACTATGAACCAATGGTTACAGGGTAAATAACTTTTTTCATAGCATGTGAGACTGCAGCTGCACATGCGATGCATACACTATAAAGCAGTCCTGTTCCAAAACCATGGAAAGCTAGCAGATGAAGTATATATGTTTGAAATAGTGTTTTAATACTGTTTGGCCAAAGAAGGCGGTTTGGTTTGCTTAAATGTCCACACAGTACTGCTTGGCACAAGTGTGTGGGCATGAACCAATCAGTAGCTTTGCAGTTATCCAAAGCCAATGTAGCTCCTTTGTTAAGTGTTTAGTATGCTTTTGGAGGCACGGGCAGAGCGTATTTGGCTTTAGCAAAGCAGGTTTGGATACATTTAACTATCTCCCTGGCAATACCAGCTTTAGAGATTACACACTCCTTGGGGGGTTTGGCGAAGGCTACGAAAATTTTATTGCACTTTTTAAATGGTTTAGATCTAGCAATGTAAAACATGAGCATCCTCATAACATCCAGAATATAAAGTGTCTTTCCAGCTATAGATTTTAGTTGTGGAAAAAAGTACAAGTTACTTACCTTCGGTAATGAAATATCTGGTAGAGACATATTCTAGTTGCCGATTCCTTACCTTAGAATTTTCCCCCAGGCGTCAGACTGGATCAGGAGATTTATTTCTTCGAGCAATACCCTTGCGCGTCGATAGGTGGCACCAGTCGCCTCCGCAAGCATCGTGGGCGTCGTGATGACGCTAGGAGCAGTACATAGGCGGCACCCTCACGCAGTGACATTTTCTTTTAACGACTTTCCACGTCGGAGCGCAGAGCCGCTAAGAACACTGAGATTGGTGCGCCAGAGCTAAGGACCTGAAAGGGGGAATCCCTGTCCCTAGAAATCAGTTCGCAAGCGGGGAGGATGGGTGGGCGGGTAAGGAATCTGCAACTAGAAAATGTCTCTACCAGATATTTAGTTACCAAAGTTAAGTAACTTGTACATCGGATAGAGACTTCTAGTCGCAGATTCCTTACCTTAGAATAGATACCCAAGCAATGGCATCCTCGCTGGTGGGGTGCGAACCAAGATCATACCAGAAAGTCCTGCAGGACCAAACGACCAAAGTAGCCGTCTCGACGGACCTGACTATCCAGGCATTAATGCTTAGCAAACGTATGCAGGAATGCCCACGTAGCTGCCGGACAGATATCCAGGACAGGAACTCCGCATGCCAACGCAGTAGAAGCAGCAGTTGCTCTGATGGAATGAGCATGCAAGCCTTCAGGAGGTTGCTTCTTAAGCAAAGCGTAGCACATTTTGATGCAAAGAAGCACCCATTGATAGATGGTACGCTTTTGCATCATCTTCCCTTTTTTCGCACCATCATAACCAACAAAGAGTTGATCGTCCACCCGGAAACCTTTAGCACGATTGAGGTAGAACGCCAACGGCCTTTTTGGGTCTAGACGGTGGAGTTTCTCCTCCTCATGGGAAGGATTTAGGGGTGCGTAGAAGGTAGGCAAAGTGATGGACTGGCCTACATGAAATGGTGTAACCACCTTAGGAAGGAAGGACGCTCTAGTGCGTAACACTACTTTGTCAGGGTGTACAGACAAGTATGGAGGTTTTGAAGAAAGGGCCTGAAGCTCACTCACCCTGCGAGGAGAGGTGATAGCGACCAGAAAGACAGTTTTGAAGGCAAGGAACCGCAAGGGACCATTATGCATTGGCTCAAAGGGGGTACACATCAAATAAGTAAGTACAAGAAGATCCCACTGAGGCATGATAAATGGAGTGGGAGGAAATAAGTGGGTGAGCCCTTTTAGGAACCTACTCACAATAGGAGATTTAAAGACCGAGGGCTGATCAGGTAGCCTAAGAAAGGCGGAAATGGAAGATAAATACCCTTCAAGGGTGCCCAAAGCAGAGCCCTGCTGGGCTAAAGAAAGAATGAACAGAAGAACCTCTGACAGAGGGGCAGAAAGGGGATCAACAGATTTGTTGGTACCCCATACCACAAATTTATTCCAACGACAGGCGTATACAGTTTTAGTCGATGGACGCCTGGCTGCCAAGATAACATTGCCGACTTCGGGTGAAAGGGCAAAAGCCGTCAACTATTGTCACTCAATCTCCACGCATGAAGGCGGAGGTTGGACAGGTTCAGGTGCAGAACCGTTCCCTGTTGCTGCAACAGAAGATCCGCCCCAAGAGGCAGTCTGAGTGGAGGATTGATGGACATGCTCAATAGCTCTGGATACCACACTTTTCGAGCCCAGTCCGGAGCCACCAAGATGACTTGGGCCCGGTCGTTCCTGATTTTCTTGAGAACTCTGGGCAGAAGACAGATAGGCGGGAAGGCGTAAGGGAGGCCGGAGCTCCACTCGAGACTAAAAGCATCTCTGAGCGAGTGCCGCCTTGGAAACTCCAAACGCAAAACAGCAGACACTGTGCGTTCTCTGCGGAGGCGAACAGATCTAACCAAGGCTCTCCCCACTTGTGAAAGAGACCTTGTGCCACCTCCGGATGGAAACGCCATTCATGATTGACTGTGCGTCGACGGCTGAGTTTGTCTGCTCTGGCGTTGAGAGAGACCACCAGATGTTGAACCATCAAGGAGGGAATGCTTTCAACGCAAGCCTGATCGCCCGGAGCTCCAGCAGATTTATATGGAGCCCCGACTCCGCCAGAGACCAGAGGCCTCTGCTCTCTGCCTCTCCCATGTGGCCGCTCCAACCCAGAAGTGACGCATGATAAGCCCGAAACCGCACTAGGGCCAGAACAGCTCCAATGAAAGGGAGCGTCTGATAGGGAGTCAGGTGTGACTTCGGCATGTTTATAGTGAACCCCAGCGTGTGCAGGAGGTTCGTCGTAGTCTGAAGGTGGGAGACTGTCTGAGGGCAAGTGCGCTTTCAACAGCCAGTCGTCGAGGTAAGGGAAGACTGTGACCCCTAACCTGCGCAAATGAGCTGCAACCACCGCCATCACTTTCGTGAACACCCGAGGGGCGCTGGTTAGGCCGAAGGGGAGCACAGTAAACTGAAAGTGCTCATGGCCTACCACGAATCGTAGGTAACATCTGTAGGCAGGCAGGATGGGTATGTGGAAATAAGCATCCTGCAAGTGCAACGCTAAGGCAGACAGAACCTGAGCCAGGGTGAGCATTTTTAATTTCTCCTTCTTGAGGAGGTAGTTCAGGTCCCAAAGGTCTAGGATAGGACGTAAGCCCTTGTCCTTCTTTGCTATCAGAAAGTAGCGGGAATAACAACCACAACCTACTTCTGGCACAGGGACCCTTTCTATAGCTCCCTTGGCCAAGAGAGCTGTGACTTCCTGGCGGACAAGCGCCAAATGATCCTCAGGAAGATGATGGAAGGATGGTGGCATGTGTGGTGGTGTAGATTCGAAAGGGAGTAGCCCTTCCAAATGATCTGCAAAACCCACCTGTCCGTGGTGATATGTTCCCAGTGGGGCAGGTGATGGCGGATCCTGCTACCAACTGGGTGGGAGTGAGGGGACGGACTAGGAGGGTTTGGAGGATGCAGCGGGGACAGAGGTGGACTGGACAGACCTCTGGCTCCCTGTCCCATGGCCACGTGGGCTTCCGCGTCCTCGGCCACGCATAGGCTGGCCAGCGTGCGTGGCACAGTGGCTGGGTTGAGGACGCGACAGGGCGCCCCTTCCGTGTCCACAAAAGGAACGAAAAGCTGACTGTGGTGGGCGAGTGGCCGAGGAAAGACTGAGGGACCAAGCCATAGCCCGGGAATCCTTGAATCTCTCCAGGGCCGAGTCCACTTTGTCTCCAAAGAGACGGGTGCCATCAAAGGGCATGTCCATGAGGGACTGTTGGACATCCCCGAGAAACCAGAAGTGCGTAACCAGGCGTGGCGCTGTAAGGCCACTGTCTTTGCAACCGATCTGCCCAGGGAGTCGGTCGTATCCAGCCCACAAAGGACTGTGAACTTCGCCACGTCTCTCCCATCGTTCACTGCTTGGGAGGCGATAGCATTGGCCTCCTCGGGTATCTGTGGCATGACTTGCGCAACTGTATCATACATTGAGTGGGTATAATGGCCCAAAAGGCATGCAGTGTTCACAGATCGCAGCGCTAGACTGGAGGAAGAAAACAACTTCTTGCCAAACTGTTCCAGCCTTTTGGATTCCCTATTCGGGGGCGCAAAAGGGAACGCACCTGAAGAAGAGGAAGCCTGGATAACAAGACTCTCAGGCGTGGGGTGTTCAGACAGGAATTTTGGGTCGTTTGGTGCGGGCTGATGGCGGCGAGCGATAGTCCTGTTCACAGAAGCCCCTGTGTTGGGTTTGGACCATGTACCCAAAAGGACATCGGTGAGGGCCTCATTGAATGGTAAAAGGGGTTCTGAAGTAGAAGCACCTCTGTCAGGAGATTAGACCTTACCTCTACAGTAGGTAGCTCAAGGCCGAGGACCTCACCTGCCCCACTGATCACTATACAAGTTGCTCCCTCCGCCTTAACCACGGTAGAAGGAGACAGCATGCCTGCGTCAGGAGAAGTATCCAGACCACTGGTTCACCCAAATCCTGTACCCAGTGCATAGCAGGGTCATCCTGGTATTCATAAGGAACCACGGACCCCTCCAATTCCTACCCGTATTCATACCCATTGGAAAAAGGGTCTGAATCTGACCTGGGGCGAATAGGCCCCACCGAAGCCAAAGGCGGCGTCAGTTGATGCCGTTCCGACTCTGAGTCGTCTGGGATAAGAACTGGGTCGACGTCGATAGTGGGCACTACAGATGTCGGGAGCGCCGATAATCGACCCGGCGCCGGGGAAGGTCTTGAAGGTGCGACCTGCGCCGGTGTGGATCCGTGTACGGATCCGGAGGTGACCTAGGTTGGCAGGGCAGAAGCCGCCGGCGCGGGACCCGAAGACCTTTCAGCCGAACCCTTTCGGCCCGAAGGCGCTGTATCGGGGGCGGCCTGCCCAAAGATGAGGTCCATGGCCTCGTAAAACTCTTTCAGTTGGGCGGGGGTCGCTCTGGCTCTGGGAAACTCGGGGAAGCGCGGAGTCGACCCAGACGCAGGCTCAGAGGACGGAGGCCTAGTGCATGGACGCTTGTCCCACGACGCGTCGGCCGAGCGACAGGGTGAAGACGGAGAGCAATGGGCCTTCTTCTTCTAACCTTGACCCGAGGATTTAGAAGAAGACGAGTGGTGATGACTCTGCGACCGCTCTCGAGACTTTCTTCTCGAGCGAGAGCGGGACCTACATGGAGTGCCAGGCCGCCTTTAGCTTTAGGGACCGCTCCCTCAAAGCCTTCGGGTGCATGGCCCGACACTCGGAGCACGACTTCAGGTCGTGGTCGCGCTCGAGCCACCACAGACAAACGCGATGAGGATCCGTCACTGACATCGTCCGATGGCAGTCCTCACAAGGCTTGAACCCGGTCTTTGGGGACATCTCGATGCACCAAAGTCGTACACAAAAAAAGTTTGACAAAACAGTCGAATTCGGCCCAAAAATAGCCTAGGGTAGCTCTTCTCCGGATCAGCGCGTGGCGCGGAAAGAAAAGAAAAGAACTGACGTCACTGTGCGAGGGTGGCATGTATGTACTGCTCCCGAAGTCATCACGGTGACCATGACGCCTGCGGAGTCGAACGACGCCACCTACCGACGCGCAAGGGTATTACTCTAAGAAAAAACCTCCGGATCCAGTCTGACGCCTGGGGGAAATTCTAAGGTAAGAAATCTGCAACTAGAAGTCTCTATCAGATACAGGCAACAATAGTGGTTGACGCGAAACTATGAGAAAAGTTTAGGCAAAAATGTAGGGTTGGTCCGAAGAACTGCCCTGTCTTTAGGAACCTGAATGAATGGGTACTGTCTTGTAAGACTTGGAGTCCCCTAATATGTCGTATGGGGATGACTGCTACTAGGAAGGCCAACTTGCAAGTCAAGAACTGTAATTCACACAAATGCAGAGGGTCAAAAGCAGCTGTGAGAAGACCACATTAAAGATATAGACAAGTGGAGGAGGTGTCTTTTGAGGAACTACTCTCTTTAAACCCTCCATGAAGACTTTAAAGAGACAATATAAACAGATGAATGCTATATTTTTTTTATGGTTAACGCTGCAACTGCAGTTAAATTAAGCATATCGAAGTGTAATGAAGACCTGTCCCGTTAAGATGTTGAAGAGAAGAAACAAGACTGCACAAGCAATGTAAAGAACAAGTTACTTACCTTCGGTAATGCCTTATCTGGCGGAGAAAATATCTAGTTGCAGATTCCTTACCTGTGAATTCTCCCCATGCATCAGACTGGATCCGGAAGATTTTTGTGAGCAGTACTCCTGCGCCCCATTAGGTGGCGTTGATTAGCACCACATCCGTCGTTGTCCACTCTGGATATGAAGTTGCAGTTCATATATAGGTGCCACCCTGGTGCACCGACTTGACACGCCAGAAGCACAGAGTCAAAGAAATGGTGCGTCAAAACTAAGGCCCTGAAAGGGGAGCCCCTGCTCCTAGAAATCAGCTTGCAGAGCGAGGAGAATGTGTGGGTCGGTGAGGAATCTGCAACTACAGATTTCCTCTACCATGTAAGGCGTTACCAAAGTAAGTAACTTGTTCATCTGATAGAGACTTGTAGATGCAGATTTGTTCCCTGTGAATAGATACCCAAGCAATACCATCCCTGGAGGTGGGTCTGTGAACCAAGTTCATACTAGAAAATTCACCAGGACCTAACAGGCAAAATGCCTGTCCCTATGGACCTGACTGTCCAGGCAGTAGTGTTCGGTAAACAGGTGCAGATATGCCAATGCTCCCGCCTAACAGATGTCAAGAACTGGAACTCCGCATGCTAATGCAGTGCTCGCACCTTTAGCGCGGGTAGAATGAGCATGCAAACCCTCAGGGGACTGCTTTTTGGCCAGTGTGTAGCAGATCTTAATAGAGTACAACCCATCTGGAGATGGTCCACTTCTGCACTGCCCAACCATTTTTCACACCCATATAACTTGCAAAGAGTTGGTCAACCACCTGAACTCTTTTGTACGATTAAGGTAGAAAGCCAATGCTCTTTTTGGGTCCAGGCAGTGGAGTCTTCCTTAGAAGGATATGGGGGTGCGTACAAAATAGGCAAGGTGATGGATTGGCCTCAGTGGTTACCAACCTGTGGTCCGGGGACCCCTGGGGGTCCGCAGAGCCTCCTCAGGGGGTACGTGGCTGCTTAGAAAATGTAATAATATTAACAGATTAGGTCAACAGCTTTCAGTAATGACTTAATGGGGGTGTCCACAGATTCCAACAATGATTCAGTGGGGGTTCCCGGGTTCCAGTACTGATAAAGTGGGGGTCCACAGAAGTCAAAAGGTTGGGAACCACTGGCGCACATGAAAGGGCGTAACCACTTTTGACAGAAAAGAGGCCCTAGGGCGAACCACCACTTTGTCAGGATTGATGAAATGGCAGGGCAGCTTAGATGAGAATGCCTGAGGCTCATTTACCCTGCAGGCAGATGTTATGGCCACAAGGAAAGCTGTTTTCAAAATGAGAAGCCTGAGAGGACAATTCTGGAGAGGCCCTAAAGGAGCACAAACCCGAAATGTCAAAACCAAATTCAAATCCTAATGAGGCATAATAAATGGGGATGGAGGAAAGAGATCTGTATGACCTTTAAGGAACCTATGTGCAATAGGGAACTTAAAGAAAGCTGAACAGGTAACCTCCAAAAAGCCAAAATAGAAGACAAATAACCTTTAATAGTGCCTATAGCATAGCCCTGCTGGGCCACGTTAGGGACAAGCAACTGGACCCCAGACAGGGGGGCCGAAAGGGGGTCAACAGACTTGTCTGTACAACATGCCACAAATTTCTTTCAACAGGTGTATACTGTTTTGATGGGAGGAATGCCTGGCTGACAAGATTATGTTACAGACTTCGAGAGGAAGGTCAAAAGCTGTAACTGTTGCTGCTCAATCTCCATGCTAGAAGGTGGAGAGCGGACAGGTCTGGGTGCAGAACCCTCCCCTGCTGCTTCAACAGAAGATCCTCCAGAAGGGGCTGTCTAATGGAAGGATTGATAGACATGCTCAGCAGCTCAGGATACAAGATTTTCCACGCCCAGCCCAGAGCCACAAGGATTACTTGGGCCTGGTTGTCCTAGATCTTCTTGAGAACTCTGGGTAGAAGTGGTATGGGTGGAAAGGCATACAAGAGGCCTAAGTTCCACTCGAGATGAAAAAAGTCTAAGAGCGACTACCCCCTTGGAAACTCCCAAAAAGCAAAACTGCTGCCATTGTGTGTTCTCCGTGGAGGCGAACAGATCTAACCAAGGCGCTTCGCACTTTTGAAAGACAGCCTGCACCACCTCCAAATGGAGATGCCATTTGTGATCTGCTAGGCATTTTCGGCTGAGTTTGTCTCCTCTGGCGTTCAGAGATCCCACCAGATGTTGAACCACCAGGTATATGCCCTGCTGTTTCAGCCACGTCCAGAGGCACTGAGCCCCTTGACAAAGGATACACAACCCCACCTCACCCTGCTTGTTGCAGTACCACATAGCGGTGGGGTTATCTGTGAACAAGTGCACTATCTTTCCCTTGATAAAGGCAAGAAATGCCTTCAATGCTAGCTGGATTAAACGGAGCTCCAACAGGTTGATGTGGAGTTGCGGATTGAGACCAGATGCCTATGATCCTCACCTCTCCCAGATGTTTCACCCCATCCCAGGAGTCTGTCACTACTTAACTCGGGAAGCAGCTTTATCCGCCGACACGAGAGTAATAAGCGTGCGGTGGCTTTGCCTCCACTCTTTCTTCCACTAGTTACGTTGTAATGTCATCCAATAATTGGAGGACCTGTATTGTTTTGACCGTGTTTTGCTCCGCTTTGGTGCCATTCTGTTTATAATTGTTTGTCCTCATGAAGACCCCGGTCTATTCATTCCCATAGGAGTCAAAACTTCTACTTTTATATGGTCAATCCCTATCGCCTCAACTGGATATTTCATTGATTTAGTCATATCAAGTTCCTTTGTTTGGGTTTGACCCCTTCTGTGTACATATATTGCATATATTTGTGTTTTATTTTTTTCCATTTTTTTGGCATACCGTATTTCACTTTGCACTGCGCCGCCACTTGAGCACCATTTTGTACGACAGATCAGATTCTGTTCATATAGAATACAGTTTGGTTCAAATATACCTTATTTCAGCATTTAAAACAAGTTCTTGTGATTTTTTTTTGGGGGGAGGGAATTCTTCATATAGGTATTTTGAATGTTGTGTTATTTTATTTCACCAAAACCATATAAGAGTTTATTAATTTGATGATTCTTCCTGGCAGAACACGTTATTTTGAATGTATTACCCTTGTTCTGTGGATTATAGGGTACCCCTTTACTTATGGTTATGTGCATCTGTCACTACTGTCTGATCTGGTTGGGGACGGGAGAGGGATCTGCCTTTGATCCCATCACATTCTGTTAACCACCACTGCAGATCTTTTGCAGCTCCCTCCGAGATCTGGACCTTGTCGGAGAGATTCCCCATATGTTGCACCCAATTCAGGACCCACTGCAGAGCCTGCATATGTCCTCTGGCACGTGTCACCAGCAGGATGCAGGAGGCCATGAGGCCTAGTAGCTTCACAATCATTCTCACCGAAATCCAGGATACAGTCTTTAACATCAGTATCATAGCCTGAATGCTCTGGACTTGACACTCTGGAGGATAAGCCCGAAACTGCACTGTGTCCAGAACAGCACCAATGAAAGGGAGAGTCTGAAAGGTAATTTTAGCACATTTATAGTGAAACCCAGCGAATGCAGGAGGTCCACCATAGTCTGGAGGTGGGAGGCGACAGCATGGGGTGAACCCACCTTCAACAGCCAGTCGTTGACAGAGGAAGACTTAAACCCCTGATTTCCGCCGATGAACTGCGACCACCACAATCAGCTTTGTGAAAACCAGAGGGGGTCGCTGGTAAGGCTAAAGGGGAGCACAGTGAACTGAAAGTGCTCAGGGCCTACCGCGAACCACAAATAATGCATGTGGGCTGTGTCCAATGCTACCATCCAGTCTCCTGGGTCCAGGGCAGATAGAACCGGAGGCAGAGTGAGCATCCTGAACTTCTTGAGGAAGAGATTGAGGGAATGAAAGCCTGGAGGCACTCGTCCTTTTTGGTGACCAGAAAGATGGCCAAGTGAGCTGTCGGTTCCTTGCGGAGTAGGGACAAGTGATCTTCCGTCATCTAATTGTAGGATGGTGGCATAGATGGAGGTATAGTCTCACAGGGGAGGGAGTAGCCCCTTCAGGCTACCTGCAAAACCCACCTGTCTGATGTGATGGATTGTCAGTGAAGCAGGTGATGGTGAATCCTGCCGCCAACTGGCCCATGGTGGGGGAAAGGTTGCTGCAGTTCAGGGGAAAGGAAAGACTAGCTGGGCTATCCTGACCTCTGGACACCTGAACCACAAGGTAGGTGGATGCGACAATCTCAGCCATGCAGAGACTGGGCGGCAAGCATGCCACCATGGTTGGACAGGAATGGACGAGGTGGGTGACCCCTTCCGTAGTCACGAAAAGCAGATGGGGGCTGCTGTGAGGTGTAGCCGGAGAATCCTTGAAACACTCGATCACCGAGCCTGACATGTTTTATAAGAGATGAGTGCCATCAAAGGGCATGTACATCAACGAAGCTTGGACATCCCCTGAAAAGCCAGACGCCCTCAGCCAGGCGTGCTGCCCCAGTGCCACAGTTGATGATCTGCCCAATGAGTCGGTTGTTTCCAGTCCACAACGGAATGTGAACTTCACTGCCACTCTCCCATCACAATAGCCTGAAAGTACAGTCTGGGCCTCCTCCGGGACCTGTGGCAGCACATGCGCAATTGTGTCCCACAGTATGTGGGAATAATGGCCCAAAAGGCATACAGTGTTCACTGTCCGCAATGCAAGGCTGGTGGAAGAAAACATCTTCCCAAGCGAGTCTAACCTTTTGGATTCCCTATCCGGGGACCACAATGCTCTCATGGGTGGGGTGTTGTGTAAAGAAACTTGGGTCTTCCGGTACGGGACAATGGCAGTGGGAAATCGTACTGTTCACAGGAGCCCCTGTGCAGGGTTTGGATCAGGTACCCAGAAGGACATCAGTAAGGGCATCATTAAACAGGAGCAGGGGTTTTGAGGTGGAAGCTCCCAGTTGTAGCACCTCTGTCAAGAGATTAGTCTTGACAGCCACTGAAGAGAGTTGAAGTTCCAGGATCTCAGCTGCTCTTTTCACCACTATAGCATAAAAGACACTCCCTCCTCCCCTGCCATGGTAGGCGGAGAAACCATTCCAGTATCTGGAGAAGTATCCAGTTCATTGGCCTTTCCCAGGCTTTCACACCAGTTTTTAGCTTCATGGGGCTGGTATTCTAAAGGGTCCAGCGATCCCTCCCATTCATCTCGAGGCCCAACCCAGAAAAAAAGGGCTCAGGATCTGATCATGGAAGCAGGGGTCCTACCTACGTTGGAGTCAGCGTTGTATGATGCCCACCCGGCTCTGTGTCAGGGATCACAATGGAGATGGTGCTGCCACTGGGCGCGGATGGCGTAGGAATCATAGGCGTCGGAGAAGGTCAGGGTGGTACAAGAGATGCCAGTTCGGATCTAATTGATAAGAAATTCAGTTCTGAATGAAACTTAGCTGTTGAACAGGCATAATTAGTGGGTTTCTTACCTCCTGGAGCACAGCCATGCATTCCTCTGGGAGGTTCAGGTAGCCAAGGTCTAATAACACATAAGTTAGACAGCAAGATTGAGCTATTTGGGATCTGGTTGTCTAAGTTGACCTTGATGCTGGGTGAGAAGGTCTGGTCTGATAAGGTGCTTCTCGCGGTGACTGAGTGACATTTCAAGCAACACTTTGAACCAAGTCTGTCTTGCTCCTGGTTGGCGCTACTAGTATAAGGGTCATGGACACTTGCCTCATTTTCCTTCCCACATACAGGATGTAGGAAAGAGGTGGAAAAGCACAGGCAAATATTCCTGACCAGTTCATCCATACTACAGTATCCTAGGACTTTAAATACCCAACAGTGAAGCTTTGGCATTTTTCATTTTCGGGTTTGAACGGGTCTATTGGTAGAGTCCGCCAGCGTCAGAAGCCCCCATTCATGGACCTGTTTATGTGTCCTGTTAAGCAGAACCATAACCTTGCACTCCTAGGAGGTGCTGTATTAAAACAAATATCAACTTCGAGAAAGACTTGAACTACGTTTTCTGGTGTTCAAGGGTTTCTGTTGTTTATTTTGGAATTTCCTGTTCATGGGGTGCTTGGTGGCCAGTCCGTCCTTTTAGAAGCACCCGTCTACAATGAGAAGATTATGCAATGCTTTGTAACTTCATATAGGGGAATATCGGCCTGCACTTTGTTCTCCTAGCCATCATATTAGTAATGTTCTAATAAGATGATAGTTTGGATCCCTCTAGCTGCTCTGTCTGCCACATCCAGGGCATACCAAAGATTAGCACTGCTAACATTTTTGCCTTCAGCGACCAGCTCTCTTGAGGTGCGCCTCAGGTAGGTGGTTTATGAGCTGCTCCATCTGCCCACAGTAGTAAGGATAGTGCCTTGTGAGGAGGCCCACCAAGTTTACAATTCCCAAATGTGTGACTGCCCCAAGTGCTATCTGCTTTCCTGCCACATCAATCTTTTGGGACTCGTAATTGAGATGAAGAGTATCTCCCTGTGGCCTATGAAATAAACCTCTTTCAGGGGTATGCACAACAAGGAAATCTGGGTCCACAAATTTAACTTGGTCCTTCTGGGGGCAGCCTTATGTTTCTTTTCTATCCAGCAAGTCACCACCCTGGCCTTAGCTTGTTCCTTAAACGTGCCATTGGTGTACTTCAACAATCTCTTTAGCTTGGGAAGATAGCAAGGCACCATTCTGTCTTGGACAACATTTCCACATGAAAGTCGTCCTCATCCTCCACAGTACAGGGCTTGACAATATGGTGTTCGGCATACTGCAGTGTTAGTGCATGATACGCAGCAGTATCACGTGGTGGGGAAACAGCCTTTACAACATAGGTTTTTATGTTGACCAAGCAGTAATTCACCACACAGGTACATATTTAAAAAATAAAATAAAAAAAGAACATACTTTAAAAAAAAAAGTTATTTAAGGGAAAAAAAGGGTTAGGTGTGGGTGAGGGTAATGGTGATTTTAAGCTTTAGGGGTGGGTAGAAGCAAAGGGAGACTAGGGTAATTTTAGGGTTCAGAAGAAGGAAGAGGTAAAGAGGTTAGATGTAAAAATTAAAAGTTGGGCAGTTCCTAAAATAAAGTTTTACACACACACACACACACACTAAAAAGGGGCTTGAGGGTCCCCTCCAAAATTAAAATCTTATATAAACAGAAACATATACACATACATACAGGGCACAAGTACCCTGGAAGTAGCTTCCTGAGCTGCAGCACAGTATGTAATTCAGAAGGTCTAGCCACATCGAAGAAGGCAGCAGAATACATCTCCACACTGCGACGACCGGCAGGACTTTAAAGTTAATCAAGTGTATCCTCTCTCTATTTACAAAGTCACATGGAGATTTGTGATTTAGCAAGCCCCACTCTATCAGTCACATGGTGTGTGTGAAAAACACAAGATGTTCTTGGAGTGTTTTTATTTAAAATGAAAAGGGTATATTTGATTTTTTTTAAATGTGTAATTTGTAATGCTGAGGTTTGAAAAAAAAAAAATGAAAGTCCAAAACATATTTTAATTTAAAGCTGTTCTTTGAATGATAATTCATGTGTGTTTGGGAGATTTATAGCTGTTAGTATTTCTTTGAGTGCAAGTGCACACTTGTTGATGTGGCTATTATTTCATTAGTCATGTGGATGCTTTTTATATTGATAACGTTATTCTCAACATTACTGTTGGCAACTCTGTCTTATACTTTGGGGTGGTCGGTGTTCTATCATAATATGTTCAGGTATTCAGAATATTGACAGTGACGAATATATATAGGTAAGTATAGTTTAATGTGTCATATACACCTAGGTGGTCAACACTATGATCCTGCAAGGTGTGGTCACTATTGTGGATATGGCTCAAAATCAAAGTCATCCTATGTGTCCACTACATAATCCTCCCGGGGATCATCTACCTCTTGAGGCCTCATGGCTCCTCATAGGGGGTCTTATGTGTAATAAGGGCTACCTGGGTCGGAGTCGGTATCGTGTGTCAGGTGGAGGGGAGTGTGGAGGCAAAGAAGATGGCAGTGAAAAAGATGTGGCGGGATTAGTGGAAAGTGTGTAGGCTAGCTGCATGTATAACCCCTCTGGGGTCCGATGGTTTAAGAGGAGGGGACGGAGGTTCTTCCTTGAAGGTAAGATTTAGTAGGAATGAGGATAAGCCCTGGAGTCAGCGGTCTGGCCAGAATTTTACCAGTGTCCTGGTGAATAAAGAGTATCTTTTGTTTTTCGTCCAGGATATATGCCAGTTTTTCAAAGAACGACCCCCTCTGAGGTGTCTGACCTCGGAATCAGAGTGTCTGCTGGCAGATGCAGAGTGAGGTTTTTTGGTGCATATGCACAGAGCGAGCGACAAAGCAGGTTAAGGTTCGGTGCAGTTGGGTGGGGCTTGTATCAATGTCAAACTAGCCTTAGGAGTTTAGGACATGCAAGTTTAGGCTATTTGTGTCTTGCCTTACAAAATTCAGGAAAGGCCAGCATTTTCCTCCTTGGTGCCAGGGATCTCTTCCACCCCTAAAATATCAGGCAATCCTGATAACTGCTGGAACTGCGTCTTGTGCAGTGCCCACCTTGTCTCTCTTCAGTGCCTGTGTGTCTTTTTGAAGTAGAATATTATAAACAACAAAGAAAAATCCATAGATAACTAGGGACCAGGGGTACAAGTACCTTATCGACACAAATATATGCAATAATATTGGAGAACCATAACACCCATATAAATAATCCAATCAACTTATTTGATAAAGATTTTTCTTTTTTACTATTGAGTAAAATGGAAAAGAAAGTAACAGTGAGGAAACAAATCCAGTTAATAAAAAAAAATCAGGCATATCTGTGACAATTATCAATTCATTGCACAAGTCACAGTTTAGAGTAGACACAACATAGCCATTCTATTTAATATCAAATGGTAAAGCGCCATGGTGTCAAAGGTGATGATCTTTCGATCCCCCAAGTAATATCCAGATCATCATCAGAAAAAAAAAGATAGACAGGCCAGAGAACACTAATGTGTAGAAATACATTTCGGAACAAAGGAAAAGGTGGATGGGAACGAGAACAGGAAGGGAGAAGGGGACAAATGATCCAAATCAATTAAAAGCATAAGTGATAAATATAACTTCCAATGCTAGCTATGCTCAAAAAAGGGGAAGGAACCATGCTAACCATCACGCTAATGGCCACTATGTGCAAGCAAATACACATTGTATTGAGTGCCATGCGGGATTCGTGGGAGACGGACAATGTGGAGGGTGAGTAGCCAAGCGTTTAACATGGGAGAACCGGCATCACTCTTGTTAAGTAAAAGGGAATACAAAAAAAAAAGAGAAGGACAAATAAAAGGCAGGCAAGGAGGAAACCAGTCTATGGCCATATTGGAAAGGAGCTGGTAATAATAAAAAGGAAGGGATGTGAAAAAAACGAAGGGAAGTTCACACCCACACCACCCCCAAAAGAAACGTTTAAAGTATAAAGGCAGCACACTCATACACAGTTTAATATTGGGTCAAAAAATAAGAGGCACTAATCAGAAATAGCATCTGTGCATCAGATGAGCAACTGGCAGCAGCCATATTAGAAGGAGGCCAGTAATTAAAATTATAATAACTAGTACAAAGGAGCCTAATGTGACCAAAAAATAAAAAGGAAATTTGCACCATGAAAATAAATTGCAATAGTAATTTCATACAATTCAACTTAAAGGTTCCATACTCATTGAGAGTGGAGGAACAATGACCACTAAGGTTTGAGAGGCAATAAACAGGAAGGTCCTAATGCACCCTATCTGAAAATAGAAAGGTGGAGGGAAAAACGAGGAAAGGCAAGGGGAAAGAAAGACCCCAAAGGTAATTACAGTTGTATACAATTACAAATGTACTGACCTAAATGCAAAATGAATATGTAATAATGTAATAGCAGTTATCAATCCACCATAAGCAAAATTTGTAATAGTAATTTCACACAATTCAACTTACAGGTCCCATACCCACTGAGAGTGGAGGAGGAACAATGACCACTAAGAATTGAGAATTATTTATGAATGGGGGAAGGGGCATATTTCTGATAAATAAGGCTCTCGTATATGTTGGGAGGTCTCTATCGCTACACAAGTGGCGCAGAGGCGGTAAAGGCGGCGGTTGGTGGCTTCAGGTGCTCTGGAGGTCCCCGGCGGCATCTGGGCCCCAGTCCCGGCACACAGGCACAGGCACCAGCATTGAGGACAGGAAGAGCAAAGGGTTCGGAGGTTTTTCATTTAGCCCCCCCCTCATCATTGATCCTCATCTAGTTTATAACAAAACCTAGTGTCTTAAGAAGGCTGAGAGGACTCCAAGAGGACCCCGGTAACAATAACGCCGACATCATCACCTGGTTCATCTTAACCCTGGTAAGGCAGTGTTGCAGTTAGAGCTGCTGGGCAGCATAAGGAGTGACTGAACAGGGTTTGGAGGTAGAGGAATAGAGGGGCAGTGGTTTAGATATTACCATATTGTGGTTGAGCCCTGTGCTTGTGGAAGCTGCCTGGCTAGGTCTGGGTGCGGCTTGCGGGCCGGGTAAGGCCCCCCCCCCCCCCTCGTTCCTTATACCATTATACCCATATCTGCATTTTGGCCCTGCCCTCTGCCTCACCTTCCTGGTGTGACACCTGGGACTCTAATGACCGGAACTTGAAGTTGCCAGAGGAGTTATAGGAGTTAAAGCTGCTAAAGGAGTTTTTTGAACTGACAAGACAAAGTGTCAAGAAGCCCCAGTGGATGTACAGGTGATTACGGCAATAGCTGTCCAACCCATCCCTCCTTTTCTTGCACCTGAGCTAAAAATGACATTGAGGAAACTTCAGACTGAGAGTTTGATTGGAGATTCTAATTCAGGAACTCCCATCTGTCCTATCTGAAGTCTTATCCTTCTATCACAAGTCTTCTATTAACAAGCAATAAAGAGGGAGAAGGAATGCCAAAGGATACGGGAAAGGGTCAAGTTGTTAGTCCTCTCTCGGACCCACTTCCCTCATAATTTACTGATAAGAGTGAGGGAGTTCCAGCTGCCCAAATCCTTCCTGCAATATTAAAATCTGCTCCACAGTGTGGTCGCTCTGGTACAGCAGATGGGGGTGCTGTTTTAAGGGTGCCTAACCTTGGCGGCGAGTAAGAGTTGGGCTTTGAGGGGTTGGAGGCCATAGCACCCGTTCTTCTGACAAATAGTTGCCCAAAACTCATCCCTAAAAATGGCTCGCCTAAAAATCTGGAGCAGGACTCCAGAAAGCCCCAGGGTGATCTCCCAGGAATGCCTGCGTGCTCAAGATATCCACCCAGCTTTACTAATTCACCTGGCTGGGGGAACTCTACTGAGGCTCATGGTGAGGGCCTTTCTGTGTATGAGAATGATACCTTGCCTGATGGTATATAAAAAGATAAACAAAATTGTTTGCTGCTTTGGAAGGGTGGGGCAGGGGGAGTTGTAGAGCATTATACTTTAGCACTCTCTCTACTAGTGTATTCCTCAGTCTTGCTGAACTCTTCATATTCATTGAACTCTATGATTGCATTGTGTCACAAAAGTAAGAGTCTTAAGAATCATTTAGAATGAGCTACCATCCCTTTTAATAAGCTTAAGAGAACTCTTCTTGACCATTGGGGATCTGTCCCCTTGACAGGCCATTTTAAATGTGGAAATTGCAGAGTTTGAGACTTGGCTTTTGATGCGAAGGAATTTGCCTAAAATTATGTTAAATTCACTTTACAACAATTTTCAAACTAGAATACCAGCAGTCTTATCGACTATATCTAGGGCAAACAACATAAAAGGTCCACAAATGGATTTTACAACATCAAAGCTGCCTGTGGTGCAGTATCACCAGTGCTCCAACAGTAGAACATTTTGCAGAATTTGGACACAATGAAAATGACCTGCGTTGGCAAATTATCAGTGTAATAAAACCACCTACAAGGGGCGGAGATATTTCTAACATTCTCAACAAAAGCCTGAAATGGATTCTACAGACTAACAGATTACCTACGGGCCCAAACAGGACGGAGGATTGGACTTCATTATTATGAAATCACTTCTTTATGTTGTGGCCCCTTGGTTGGTATGATCAAAGGACTTAGCAATTTCCCAACATGTTGCCCCCGTTTGCCTTTGTTTCATTATTTTACCACTGTTGCCAGATTGTGCATTTCCTTGTCATTCTGCCCTTGTTTTGTTTGATTATTTTTGTGCTGTCTTATTTTATTTTATATTTATCGGAAATCTGCTCTTCCCCTGTTCACACATAGTCCTCAAATCTTAGTGGTCATTGTTCCTTCGCTATCAATTAGTATGGGAACTTTAAGTTGAATTTTGTGAAATTTATATTGCAATTTCTTTTTTTATGGTGTAATTGATAACGGCTATTAAATTATTACATGTTCATTTTGCATTTAGGTCTAAACTAATATAATTGTAAACAACTGCAAATACGTCTTGGGGTCCTTCTTTCTTTCCCTTGTTTTGCCTCCTCCCCCCCCCCCCCCCCATTTCTATTTTCAGATAGGGTGCATTAGCACCTTCCTCTTTAATGCCTCTCAAACCTTAGTGGTCATAATTCCTCCATGCTCAATGAGTATGGGACCTTTAAGTTGAATTGTGTGAAATTACTATTGCAATTTATTTTTATAGTGTCAATTTTATTTTTTTGGTCACATTTGGTTCCTTTATACTTATTACTACAATTTTGATTACTGGCATCTTTCTAATATGGCCGCTGCTGGTTGCTCATCCAATGCACGGACGCCATTTTTGATTAGTGCTTCTTATTTTTTGATTCAATATTAACCTGTGTAGGGGTGCCCTGCCTTTGGAGTAAAAACATTTTTTGTGGGGAGGGTGGTGGGGTGGGGGGACAGGGGGGTTGGGCAGTGAGAGGCAGGGGACTTCCCCTTAATTTTCTCACATAAAATTAATATAATTTCCCTTACTTTTTATTACCGGCTCCTTTCCAATATGGCTGCCGCTGGGTTTCCTATGGGCCTGCCTTTCATTTATCTTTCCCTTTTTCTGCATTCCCTTTTATTTATCAAGAGTGAAGGCAGCGTTCCAATGTTGAACACTCGGCTACTCACCCTCCAGGATCATCCATCTGTCATGAATCCGTGAGTATACACATTTTTATCAGTGAGTATACACATTCTTCTGCCGCACCTTGCAGTTTATGCATATGCCCTCTGTAACTGCATTCTCTTTCTTCTGAGGTCCATGGGTGCTTTTTCCAACTAGGCTTTCCACCTTTATGAGGCCGTATTTACTGCCACATTGTTGCAGACACCTGCAGCCCTTAACTACCCTTCTCATCATTTGGATGACCTTTTACTTCCCCTTTTAGGGACCCATGATGGTTTAATTTGTTTTTTGTTTATTTCCTTTAGCAGTATTTTGGTCTTAATTGCACTATATTTTCTATTTTTTCAGCTTTTGGAAGCCATCAATACCATATTTGATTACCCCTAAGGAATTGTACAAGGGTATTTTTCCTTCACTTTACAGTGATTACTTTTTAGACATGATTTTTGGCCACATAGCAAGGCATGGCACTCAATTTAGTGCATATTGGTTTGCACATCCATTAGTGTGGTGGTTTAGCATTTTTTAAAAAAATCTTTTATACCCCGCTCTCCTTTTTCCTTCCTGTTCTCTTCTTTTGTTCCGAATTTGTTTCTATACATTAGTCTTCTCAGGCCTGCCTATCCTTTTGACCGCATAATCATCCTGATATTACTTGGAGGATCAAAACGTCGTTGACTTTGACATCCTGACCCTTTAACATTTGATTATTAAATACAAGGGCTATGCGGTGTCAACAGTAAACTATGACTTATGCAATAAATTGATAATTGTCACAATTATGTCTGAGTTTTTATTAACTGGACTTGTTTCCCCACTGTTACTTTCTTGTGTATTTTACACAATATTAAAAATGAACAATGTTTTTGAAATAACTTGATTGGACTATTTATGTGGGTATTATGGGTCTCCCATATTATTGCATATATTTGTGTTGATGAGGGACTATTTTCCTTATACAGTTTTTGCAATATAAAGCAAGGCAGGGTTTGCAGGATGTCTCGGAGTGCTCCAGGGAGAGGCAGAAGTTGCAGATCTCCTGTTGTTCAGTCCAGGGGTATTTTATGTTGCAGGTAGGGCAAAAATGGAGTGGAGTGCATTCCATAATGCAATCCTATGTGCATTCTCAAGGAAAACCTCTACTGAGACAGAAGAAGGCCGCGATGCGTCAAAGTCTGTTCAGCCTCAACACAGTCCAAAATCCCACTGGTACGTATGGAAGCCTTCGATGCAGAATTGCTGTTTTTGTTGCAGGGCTGGAAGAGGAAGCAGCAGAACATGAAAAATAACCTGATGAATATTATGCTTTGACTTTGCAGCAGCTTTCCCAAATGTCCAAGCCCAATCGTGGAAGAAAATAACCTGACATGAAGCCCGTATGCTGGTGTAATCTGGAGTAAAGGAGGGCTCACAAAAGGTCTTGATATTTAAACTTTTTTGATAAAAAAAGAAGTTGCAAATGTCCAGGAACAACTTTGGAAGGCAGGAGTATGCAGAGAATGTGAATCTACAGGACTACAGCCACACCTGCTATGAACATAGCTCTCTAATGTGTAAATATAACACACACCTTGACTGCAAAGACGTCAATGGCATATAAACGCAATATTTCACAAGGACCTGTGAAATATAATTCATATATATCCACTTGAAGCCTAATCACTGATTGCCCGCTGTTTAGTTTCTACTCAATAATTAATTAGCAGTCGTTTTTTTTAAAATCTAATAAATAGCTGAACATTCTAAATGCAAGAAAGCAAGTTGCCTCATGAAATATCGGTTAATATGCTCAGTGTTATCTAGATTGTCTTTTGTGCATATGGTACCAATGACCTCTTACAGAATACACAGTAGCCCTATGCCTATATTAAAATCTTATTTGCAACCAATAGCAAAAATTAACACCAAATACGGAAAGCAGTCAGAAAATGAATTTAGATTATTTTATACAGGATTCTCATTGTGGCTGGCTCTGAGAGCAGTACTTTCAACAAAATTCCTGGCTGGTTCACTGAAAGGCACATTGACAGAACCACACAAGAATAGGAGAACCACACTACAAAGGAAAGAGGGCAACAACAATGGAAAACTCCATGTTTGGAAACACTTTAAACATTTCAAAATTGTCTAAGGTTTGCTTGTTATCTAACTTAGAAAAAACATGTTACATTTCATAAGAAGAAAAAGACAAAACAACAATCTTACAAAAGATGTATGATCCAAGACACAAACCTTTTTTCACATTTGAGGATTACAATTCAGCACTGAGGAAATTCCACGCCAAGCAGCTATACAGCACAAGCAAACATGGCCTCGAGAACCACACTGTAAAGTCTCATATCTTTGTAAAAGGTATACAAATTCAAAGTGACAAAGGCCTATAAAAATACATAGCAGCTGAAATGGGTAAGTGGAAAGCTTTTTTAAATAAATAAAATTTAGCAGAGGTCCAATGGATGTTTAAATAATATATACTTACTGCTATCAATAATGTAGTTTGGAATCATTTTACCTTTAAAGAGTGTTGCTGAAAATCCAATTGGAGCACAAAAGAGAGGGAAAACACAAAATGTGTTAATAGTTCACAACATTAGGAATATTGTTATGAAGAGTAATTAAACTAAATACTTTTTGTGAAGGTGATAAATGAAGGCAAACGTACAGATATGCTCAACTTCAACAAAGGCAAACCTTCGCCCCTAATGAAATACAAAAAATGTTATATTGTTTTATTATGTCCTGTTTACATAATGGTTCAGCACCATAAGGGCCGTTTTGCGCTACTTTTTAAAATGTTATACACAACTAAGTACACTAGGAGAATTAGTCAAATAAGTGTTCAGTAAGTTCCTGAACTGATGGTGGCCATTTACAGCACACAAATTATGACTAAAAATATCCCAGAAGGTTGCTACCATCATGAGAAGGCCTTTTCTGCCACAATTTCAAATTCACAATGCTATAGAGGAGTTGGCTGTTCCCATTGCCAAGAGCCAAGAGCCAAATGACCCTGCGACTAAAACTTTGACTGGCTAGAATATGCAGCATGCAAAAGTAACCTGGACATGTTCCCCAATAGGGATTCCTTGCAGTAGATGCTCTATCATACTATAGAGTCAAGTCTGGAACACACTGTCTGGACATCATGAACAACACCAAAACTCATCACTAACATATCACAATGCAATCATCAACTTTCTCCCATCCATGCACTACATGTTGGAACCCTATCTGGCCAGCTGGAAACTGCTCTGGGGCCTCAGCAACAGGTTGGAAAGAGCTAAGGAAATGCTACAGTATACTATGGACCATTTGCTTGTGAGTGTGATATACATTGCCAGCCTACTGGGCATCTTCTACAGATCAACTGTTGCATGCATAACAAATAATGGTCGCATGCTACCATGTTTCTAATAACAAGTTAAACACTGCATTTTCCATGCCATTACTACCCACAGTACAATGTGATATGTTGAGACAGCAGAGGGACACAGGCAAGATGTGAATGTGTTTGGAGGCAGGCAGACAGGGAGGCTGCATAGGAAAAGCAGTTAAAAAGTAACAATCTTTAGTGAGCAGCACACACTTTAATTCCTCTGCCTCCAAATCTAAAATCAATAGGAAGTAAGTATTAAACTTAAACATCTTAAAGAAGCAACTGGCACAGTGTGCAAAGCGTACAAGGTTATGCTGACTTAACCAGCTACCCTTTAGAGCAGGGGTCTCCACCAGGTAAGCTCCTGAGCTACTAGCAGCTTGCCAGTACCCTGGAAGTAGCTCCCGACTGCACACTGGGACAACCTGAAGGACTTGAAATATATTAACCTGTCTCCTCTCTCTATTTACAAAGTCGCATGGAGGTTTGTGATTTTACAAGCCCTACTCTAACAGTCACACCATGTGTGAAAAACACAATATGTTCTTTGATTGTTTTTTATTTAAAATGAAAGGGGTATATTTGATTGCAAATTGTGTAATTTGAGAGAGTGGCATGATGATGTTTGGAAAAAAAAAAATGAAAGTCCAAAACATTTTAATTTAAAGCTTCACTTTGAATGAAAATTCATATGTGTTTGGGAGATTTATAGCTGTTAGTATTTTTCTTTTGTGCCAGTGGGCACTTGTTGCTGTGGAGGTCTTTTATATTGATAATGTTTTTCCCTAACATTGCTGTTGGTAAATCTGCCTCATGATTTGGGGTGGTCAGTGTTCTATCATAATATATTCAGGTAGTCAGAATAGTGACAACCACAGCATTGTGAGAGAATGTTTATACATATATATATATATTCTCAAAACAAGGCTCTTTCAGGGTTAGAGTGATGCATAAATTATGCAAAAAACAAAGGAGAACTCTGGGAAGTTCCCAATTTTAGGTGGAGAGCAGCTCTAGTAAGGAGCACCCTGCAACACCAGCGACACTCTAGATTTGCTCACCTCAAATGTCTGTTTATCTAGCAAAGTTTTTAAGCATAGGATCAATCTAGAGTGTAGCTGGTGTTGCAGGGTGCTCCTTACTAGAGCTGCTCTCCACCTAAAATTGGGAACTTCACAGAGTTCTCGTTTGTTTTTTGTATATGTATATATATATATATGTATATATATGTATATATATATATATATATATATATATATATATATGTGTGTGTGTGTGGAAAATGTCACTTACCCAGTGTACATCTGTTTGTGGCATGTTCCGCTGCAGATTCACATGCTATGCATATTCTGCCATCTAGTGTTGGGCTCGGAGTTTTACAAGTTGTTTTTCTTCGAAGAAGTGTTTTCGAGTCACGGGATCGAGTAACTCCTCCTCTTCGGCTCCACTGCGCATGGGCATCGACTCCATGTTAAATTATTTTCCCGCAGAAGGTAAGGTAGGAGTGATAGAGTATAAAGAAAAGAAATGTCCATGCAAATGGAATATATATATATATATATATATATATATATATATATACATACATATACACACATATACACACATATACACACACACATATGTACAAGTGAATGTTGAACTTAAACGGCTACAGGCTCCCGGGGAGGTGGGAGGGTGCATGTGAATCTGCAGCGGAACATGCCACGAACAGATGTACACTGGGTAAGTGACATTTTCCGGTCGATGGTATGTGTAGCTACAGATACACATGCTATGCATAGATTACAAAGCAGTTTTACCTCCCATAAGCGGTGGTCAGCCTGTAGGAGTTGAAGTTATTTGAAATAGTGTTCTGAGTAAAGTCTGTCCTACTGTGGCCTGCTGTGTTGCTAACACATCTACACAGTAATGCTTGGTAAATGTATGTGGTGTTGACCAAGTGGCTGCTTTACAAATTTCGGCCATTGGTATGTTACCCAAGAAAGCCATTGTAGCCCCTTTTTTCCATGTGGAATGTGTTTAGGTGTAACTAATAGCTGCCTTTTAGCTTTTAGGTAACATGTTTGGATTCATTTTTACTATCCATCTAGCTAACACTTGTTTTGAAATAGGGTTACTAGTATGTGGTTTTTGGAACGCCACAAATAACTTTCGTTTTCCTAAATGATTTTGTTCTATCTATGTAATACATTAAGGCTCTTTTAATGTCTAATGTATGCAGGGCTCTTTCTGCTACAGAGTCTGGCTGTGGGAAGAAGACTGGTAGTTCCATTGTTTGATTGATATGAAACAGTGATATAACTTTTGGGAGAAATTTAGGGTTAGTTCGAAGTACAACTTTATGTTTGTGTACTTGTATGAACGGTTCTTGAATTGTGAAAGCTTGATTTCACTAACTCTTCTTAATAAAGTAATTGCAACTAGGAAGGCAACTTTCCATGTTGGGTATTGAATCGGACATGAGTGCATAAGTTCAAATGGTGGACCCATAAGTCGTGTGAGCACTATGCTTAGATTCCACAAAGGCACTGGAGGCGTTCTAGGTGGAATGCTGCGTTTGAATCCGTCCATGAAGGCTTTGATAAAAGGGACTCTAAATAAAGAGCTGTGTTGTATATTTTGGAAGCACGCAGAGATTGCAGTGAGATGTATTTTAATGGACGAAAAGGCTAAATTTGCCTTTTGTAAATGAAGGAAATAACTTACAATGTCTTGTATTGATGCTGAAAGAGGGGTAATTTGTTTAGATTGACAGTAATACACAAATCTTTTCCATTTGTTTGCATAACACTGCCTGGTAGTGGGTTTTCTTGCTTGTTTAATTACTTCCATACACTCAGTTGGTAGTTGTAGATATCCAAACTCTGACTTCAGGAGCCAAATCGCTAGATTGAGTATTTTGGGATCTGGATGCCTGATCAGTTGTTTGTTTCGTGTTAACAGATCTGGTGTGTTTGGGAGTTTGATATGTGGTACAAATGACAGATCTAATAGTGTTGTGTACCAGGGTCGACGTGTCCACGTTGGTGCTATACGTATGAATTTGAGTTTGTTTTGATGCAGTTTGTTGACTAGAAATGGAATGAGTGGGAGAGAGGGAAAAGCGTAAGCAAATATCCCTGATCAATTCATCCACAGAGCATTGCCTTTGGATAGAGGATGTGGGTACCTGGATGCGAAGTTATGGCATTTTGCGTTTTCGCTGGTGGCAAATAGGTCTATGTCTGGTGTTCCCCAGTGGTGAAAGTATGTTTGAAGCACTTTGGGATGAATTTCCCACTCGTGTGTTTGTTGATGATCTCAGGCTGAGAACATCTGCCAGTTGGTTGTGTATCCCTGGAATGTATTGTGCTACTAGGTGAATGTTGTTGTGGATTGCCCACTGCCAAATCTTTTGGGCTAGGAGGGACAGTTGGGATGAATGGGTCCCTCCTTGTTTGTTTCACTAATACATTGTTGTCATGTTGTCTGTTTTGATAAGGATGTTCTTGTGAGTGAAAAGAGGCTGAGAAGCTTTGAGTACTAGGAATACGGCTAGCAATTTTAGGTGATCTATATAAAAATGTTTGTGCTTGGCGTTCCATTGTCCTTGAATGTTGTGATTGTTGAGGTGTGCCCCCCATCCAATCATTGATGCATCTGTTGTAAGTATGGTCTGAGGCACAGGTCCTTGAAAAGGCCGCCCTTTGTTTAGGTTTGTGGAATTCCACCACTGAAGTGATATGCGTGTTTGGCAGTCTATCAACATTAGATCCTGAAGTTGACCCTGTGTCTATGACCATTGCTGTGCAAGGCACTGTTGTAAAGGCCGCATGTTTAGTCTTGCATGTGGGACAATGGCGATACATGATGCCATGATGCCTAACAGTTTCATGATAAATTTGACAGTGTGCCGCTGGCCTGGCTGTATTTGTGCCAATATATTGTGAAATGCTTGTATTCTTTGTGGACTTGGGCTTGCAAGTGCTGTTTGTGTATTTGGAGTGGCTCCTAAATACTGTTGAATTTGCGGAGGTTGTAGGTGCGATTTCTGGTAGTTTATGGGGAACCCTAGGGTGTGTAGGGTTTGTATTACATAATGTGTATGGTTTTGACACTGTGTATGACTGTTGGATTTTATTAGCCAATTGTCAAGATATGGGAAGACATTAATGTGTTGTCTTCTTAGGTAGGCAGTTACTACTGCCAGGCATTTTGTGAATACTCTGGGAGCTGTTGTTATCCAGAAGGGTAACACTTTGAACTGGTAATGTTTTCCGTGAATTACAAGCCTGAGGTATTTTCTGTGCGCTGGATGGATGGGTATGTGAAAATATGCATCTTTGAGGTCTAATGTTGCCATGAAATTTTGCTGCTGTAGGATGTAAAGATTGAGGGTTCTGAGATCTAATATTGGTCTTAAGGTTCCGTCTTTTTTGGGGATGAGGAAATACAGTGAGTAAACTCCTGTTCCTATTTGATCTTGTGGCGCAATCTCTATCGCTTGATTGAGTAATAGAGATTTTACTTTTTGCAACATTGAGATATGTTGGCTGGAGAGATTGTGTGGTTTTGGTGGAATATTTGGGGGAATTTGTGCCAATTCTATGCAATAGCCATTGCGGATAATAGATAATACCCAGTTGTCTGTTGTAATGGGTAGCCAATTGTTGTGGAACCTTTGCAGTCTTCCCCCCACAGGTGAGGTGTGAGTTGGGAAGAGATGGAAAAAGTCACTGCTTTGGCTGCTGTGAGGCTTGACTGTGATTTTCCCCTGCCTCTGGGCTATTGGCCTCTGTAATTGCCTTTAAACACACCTCATTGGTATTGAGGTTGGTAGGTTGACTTTGATTGCGAGGTGGATGCCTCAGGTGTTTGAGTTCTAAATCCACCTCTGTATTGAGGTTTCCAAAAGGACCCCCTGTAGTGCGTTGTATACAAAGCACCCATGGCTTTAGCGGTGTCCGAATCTTTTTTCATTTTCTCAATAGCCGTGTTTACCTCGGGGCCAAAAAGCATTTTTTGATTAAACGGCATATTAAGGACTGCCTGTTGAATTTCAGGCTTAAACCCTGAAGACCTAAGCCATGCATGTCTGTATAGTAACAGCAGTATTATTTGATCTAGCTGCTGTGTCTGCAGAATCTAGGGCTGACCTGATTTGGTTATTTGTAATAGCCTGCCCTTCCTCGACTATTTGTTGTGCCCTTTTTTGTTGGTCTTTGGGGAGATGTTGCATGATATCCTTCATCTCATCCCAGTGGGCCCTATCATATCTAGCCAATAGTGCTTGGGAGTTGGCTATCCTCCATTGGTTGGCTGCTTGCGTTGCAGCATCACATTTTCTGCTCTCCTTGCCTGGTGGGGGTGCATCCCCAGATGACTGGGAGTTCTCTCTTTTTCTGGCCGCGCTTACGACTACAGAGTCAGGAGGCAGTTGTAGTGTAATAAAGGCTGGATCAGAGGGAGGTGGCTTATACTTTTTCTCCACTCTGGGAGTATTTATCCTAGCCTTGACTGGCTCTTGGAATATTTGGTGTGCATGCTTTAACATGCCTGGAAGCATGGGAGGGACTGATAGGTAGTGTGTATAGAGGATAGTGTGTTAAAAGGAAAATCATCCTCTAAGGGCTCAGTGTGCATGGCGACATTGTGGTAGGATGCCGCCCTAGCTAAAACCTGAGTATATCCGGTGCTATCCTCCGGTTGTGATAGTTTGGAGGGATAGCAGTCTGGGTTGTTATTGGGACTGGGATTTGGATCGTACAGATCCCATGGATCCACATCGTCTTGCTGTGAATCAAATGAATGTACAGGAGATTGTACAGGTGGGGGAGTAGTAGGCGTAGAGACAAGCAAGTGAGGAGAATGAGGAGGAGACGGAGGAGGAGATAATTGAGGAGGTGGAGATTTTTGTTTAGTCTTTGGCACTTTAGCCTGTGGCTGAGCAGTGTCTAACTGTTCATGAAAGGCCAGCTTCCTCTTAGGCTTCAGAGGAGGTGCAGTTATAATTTTTCCAGTGTCCTTGTGAATATGAATTCTGGCTTGTCTTTCATCTATATCCTCCATTTGTGAGTGTTCCTCCAAACTTCTATGGCTTTCTTTAAGTACTTGCGAAAGTCCATGTTCCTCTGTATAAACTGGCCTTTTTCGCCTCCGAAGCTGTTTTTTTCGGGATGGAAAGGCTAGGAGTGGATGTTTGCCTCAGCTCCGACAGCAATTTTTGAGGTTTCGACTCAAAGGATCGATGTCTAATAGTTTCAGAGACAGAGCTTCGGCTCGAGTCCGAAGGCTTCGGTGGCGTGGCCTTTTTCGGTGCCGAAGTTGTTGGTTGGTCACTGAAGGTCTTTTTACGTGTCGAGCCATGGCCTTCCGGCAGTGGCGTTCCCAAGGCCTTATGTTTGGGCTTGACTGGGACAGGGGCAGGCGTACTCATGTGCTGTCCTGCCGTGACCGGATTGTCCTCCTCGGACTCCAGCTTGGAGTCGGACCCTCGGACGGAGACTACCGTGTGCACGATCTCCTCTTCCTCGACGGTGCTCTTCTATGCCATCTTGAGTCTTCGTGCTCTTCTGTCTTGGAGAGTTTTCTTCGAACGGAAGGATCTGCAGGTCTCACAATTTTCTTCCCGATGGTCTGGGGAGAGACAGATTACAGACAAGATGTTGGTCTGTGTAGGGAAATTTTGCGTGGCACCGAGGACAAAAGCGGAATGGGGTCCGGTCCATGAGGCTTCCACGCGGTCGGCCCGACTAGGACTGAGTGGGGCTCGGGCGCCGTGAAGGGGGAGTAAAGATGTTTGACCCGATGGTACTGAAGTGTCAATAGAAGATGGTACGCGATCGAAACAACACCAATGAGAATTAGCGAATTGTAGAACTTTTCTGACTGGAACGATCAGAGCGAAAAGAAACACGTCCGAACCGATGGCGGAAAGAAAACAATCTAAGATGGAGTCGATGGCCATGCGCAATGGAGCCGAAGAGGAGGAGTCTCTCGATCCCATGACTTGAAAACACTTGGATAGAGGGTGTGGGAACCTGGATGCAAAGTTTTGGCATTTTGCGTTCTGGCTGGTGGCGAATAGATCTATGTCTGGTGTTACCCATTGGCGAAAGTACTTGTGAAGTACCTGGGGGTGAATTTCCCACTCTTGTGTTTGCTGATGATCCTGACTGAGACCGTCTGCTAATTGATTGTGAATCCCTGGAATGTACTGTGCTACAGGGTGAATGTTGTTGTGAATTGCCCAATGCCAAATTCTTTGTGCTAGAAGACAAAGTTGTGATGAGTGGGTTCCTCCCGGTTTGTTCAGGTAGTACATTTTAGTCATATTGTCTGTTTTGATGAGAATGTGTTTGTGAACGAGAAGAGGTTGAAAGGCTTTTAGTGCTGGGAATACAGCTAGAAATTCTAAGTGATTTATGTGAAGTTGTTTGTTGTCCCATTGTCCCTGAATGTTGTGATTGTTCAGGTGTGCTCTCCATCCAATCATTGAGGCATCTGTTGTAAGTATGGCTTGAGGCCCAGGATCCTGAAATGGCCGCCCTTTGTTTAAATTTGTGGAATTCCACCACTGAAGCGAGATGTGTGTTTGGCGGTCTATCAACACTAGATCTTGAAGTTGACCATGTGCCTGTGACCATTGTTTTGCAAGGCACTGTTGTAAGGGCCGCATGTTTAGTCTTGCATTGGGGACAATGGCGATGCATGATGTCATCATGCCCAACAGTTTCATGACAAATTTTACTGTGTACTGTTGGTATGGCTGGATTCGTGGTAATATGTTGTGGAATTATTGTACCCTTTGTGGACTTGGGCTTGCAAGTGCTGCTTGGGTGTTTAATGTGGCTCCTAAATACTGTTGAACCTCCGCTGGTTGTGAGATTTTTGGTAGTTTATTGAGAACCCTAGTGTTTGTAGGGTCTTTATTACATAACGTGTATGGTATTGGCACTGTGTTTGACTGTCGGCTTTTATTAGCCAGTCCTCGAGATATGGAAAGACATGGATATGTTGTCTTCTTATGTAGGCTGCGACTACGACAAGCCATTTTGTAAATACCCTGGGAGCTGTTGTTATCCCGAAAGGTAACACTTTGAACTGGTAATGTTTTCCTTGTATTAAAAACCTGAGATATTTTCTGTGCGCTGGATGGGTGGGTATGTGAAAATACGCAACTTTTAGATCCAGTGTTGCCATAAAATCTTGTTGTTGTAACAGTGGGACAACATCCTGTGGTGTTATCATGTGAAAGTGTTCTGATAGGATGTAAAGATTGAGAGTTCTGAGATCTAGTATTGGTCTCAACGTTCCGTCTTTTTTGGGAATGAGGAAATATAGGGAGTAAACCCCTGTTCCTTTTTGATGATGTGGTAGTAGCTCTATGGCTTGTTTGAGTAATAATGATTGTACCTCTGCTTGCAACATTGAAATGTGTTGGGAGGAGAGTTTGTGTGGTTTTGGAGGTATAGCTGGAGAAATTTGTGTGAACTCTATGCAGTAACCATGTTGGATAATGGATAAGACCCAATTGTCTGTTGTGATGGGTAACCAGTATGTGTTGAACTTTTGCAGTCTTCCTCCCACAGGGGAAGTGTGATGAGGGAAGATGTAGAGCAAGTCACTGCTTGGTGTGTGTAGTTTGCTTTGAAGGCTGATATTTTCCCCTAGTTCTGGGAAATTGTCCTCTGTAGGTTCCCCGAAACCCCCCTCTTTGGTATTGTGGCTGGTAAGAGGGTTTGGATTGTGCTGTAGATGCCTCAGATGTTTGGGCTCTAAAACCTCCCCTATATTGAGGCTTTTGAAATGAGCCTCTGTATTGTGTTGAGTAAAGCGCCCCCATAGCTTTAGCAGTGTCGGCGTCCTTTTTCATTTTCTCAATGGCTGTATTGCTGGATTTCAGGTTTAAAGGCTGACGACCGAAGCCATGCGTGTCGTCTAATGGTGACAGCTGTATTAATAGTTCTTACGGTTGTGTCTGTGGAGTCTAACGCTGACCTGATTTGATTATTGGTAATGGCCTGCCCCTCCTCGACTATTTGCTGGGCTCTTTTCTGTTGATCCTTGGGGAGATGCTGGATAATGTCTCATCTCGTCCCAGTGGGACCCGTCGTATCTAGCCATTAGCGCTTGGGAATTGGCTATACGCAATTGATTAGCCGCTTGTGATGCTACTCTTACCAGCAGCATCAAATTGTTTGCTTTCTTTATCTGGTGGCGGTGCGTCACCAGACGACTGGGAGTTAGCCCTTTTCCTTGCTGCTCTGACCATTACGGAATCTGGGGGTAGCTGTTCGGTAATAAAAGCTGGGTCAGAAGGAGGCGGCTTATATTTCTTTTCTACCCCAGGAGTGATTGCTCTTGCCTTAACTGGTTCCTGAAAGATTTGATGTGCGTGTTTTAACATGCCAGAAAGCATGGGTAGACTCTGGTAGGTGGCGTGAGTTGAGGACAATGTATTAAATAAAAAATCATCCTCAAGAGGTTGTGTGTGCACGGCTACGTTATGGTATGACGCTGCGCTAGGTAGAACCTGAGTATATGAGGTGCTATCCTCTGGGGGTGATGGCTTTGACAGATAGCACTCTGGACTATTGTCAGAAATGGGATCACCATAAAGGTCCCATGGGTCGACTTCATCCTGCAGAGTGTACTGGAGACTGTGCAGTGGGAATAATAGGTGGATAGACAGTTAGTTGAGGAGAATGAGGAGAAGACTGGTGAGGTGAGAACTGAGGAGGTGGAGATTTTTGTCTCGGTTTTGGCACTTTAGCCGGTGGCTGGTCAATGTCCAAATGTCCTTGAAGGGCCAGCTTCCTCTGTTTTTAGAGGAGGTGCAGTGAGGATCTTGCCAGTGTCTTTATGAATTTGGATTCTGGCCTGTTTTTTGTCAAATTCCTCCATTTGCGTTAGTTCTTCAGCAAATCTATGGCTTTCTTTCAATTGTTTTTAAAGTCCATGCTCCTCTGTATATATCGGTCTTTTCAGCTCCGAAGCCAGTTTCCTCAGGATCGAAAGGCCTGGAGTAGATGTTGGCCTTGGCTCCAAGAGGGATTTTTGGGGCTTCGACTCGATGGGTCGGTGCTTGAGTATTTCAGAGCCTGTGCTTCATCTCGAGTCCGAAGGCTTCAGTGGCGTGGCCTTTCTCGGTGCTGAAATTGTTGCTTGGTCACCAGCAGTCTTTTTACGGGTGGAGCCATGGCCTTCCGGCAGTGGCGTCCCCGAGGCCTTGTGTTTGGGCTTCGACTGGGTAGGGGCAGGCGTACTCACGTGCTAGCCCGCTGTTATTGGTCTGTCGTTGTCAGACTTGTGCTCGGAGTCGGACCCCCGAACGGAGACTGCATTGAGGCGTTCTGTGCTTCTCGACGACATTTCCGACCTTCGCGCTCTTCGGTCTTGTAGTCTTTTTCGACCGGGAGGATCTGCAGGCCTCGCAAGTATCCACTCGGTGGTCTGGAGATAGACACAGGTTACAGACTAGATGTTGGTCCGTATACGAGAACTTGGCGTGGCACCGAGGGCAGAATCAAAACGGGGTCCCGGCCATGAGGCTTCGACAAGACTTTGGTCGGGCTGACCAGGCCCAAGTTGGGCGCGGGTGCCCCGAAGGGCAAGTAGAGATCTGTATCCGTCGCTACCGAAGTGTCGATAATAGATGGTACGTGCCCGAACCCGATGGCGGAAAGAAAACAATCTAAGATGGAGTCGATGCCCATGCGCAATGGAGCCGAAAAGAACGAGTCACTCGATCCCGTGACTCGAAAAGACTTCTTCGAAGAAAAATAACTTGTAACACTCAGAGTCCAACACTAGATGGCAGGACCTGTGCATAGCATGTGTATCTGCAGCTACACATGCCACTGAACATACACACACACACACACATTATATATATATATATATATATATATATATATATATATATATATATATATAAACATAGTTTAATTTGGGACATACACCTAAGTGGCTGCTACTATGATCCTGCAAGGTGTGTTCACTATTGTGGTCATATATGAGGTGGTCACTACTGTTATATTGATCAAAGTCACTAGTAGCTCGGGAATATTTTCATTAATCAGAAGAAGCCCTCACTATAGAAAAGGCTGGAGAGCCCCGCTTTAGATCATTTTTACAAATAATTCTCATTTCAGGGTTTTTTGGTCCCGGAAAAAGATTGTTGTACTTCTACTGAAAGAAGACAACCAGGGTGCAGTCCAATAAACACACACCAAAATTCTGAATATAACCTGAATAGTTGTGGCACTAGAAAGTAGGTATTCCGTGTGGGTCATGAAAACTAATAAGCATTTCAGTTATTTTATGGCAGAAAAAAATGCAATAATGTTGATGAAGTTCAAATTTACACCAGTAATACTAAGGTAAGATTCAGTCTCCATGTTAAGGACATGTGGAGCAACCTCATAGGACTTGGTGGAGGCAGTTCACAGAGACAATGATGTAGTATTGAAAATCAATAAAGATGCTGTTTTTGTAGCAGGAATATTACTTATCTGTCCCAAAGAAACAAAATAATGGGGCACTTATAGACCATTACCTACATATGGCAGGCAATATGAATGAATGCAACTGGAGCACATTAACAATGGATGCATTAATGTGCATTTCGATTATACAATGGGAAAATAATAAGTGACAAAGCATCATCACCTTGAATTTTTTTTGTAGGGAAGGGCATAGGGTTTTAAATGACAAGATAGTGGCACTACCGAGGATGAGGAATGCAGGGGAAGTAAAAATCTGCTTCTTACAGGTAGATGTACCTATCCTCCTTTTGAGGCCCAACCAACTCCGCCCCAGACAGTAGCATGTGCTTGTCAAGGTCAACTTTACTTTTAGTACTGACCAAAATACGCTAGATATGCTGGAGTAGCGCGTACACTGGTCTTGAAGAGATCACACCAGTTGGGGTATCTTAGAAAAAGCCTTGAGTACCGATGTACTGACTTCTGCATACACTCTAACATTTTTGGAAAAAAATCCAGGCTTACTCAGAAACAGGGTAAAGGCCCACAAAGTAAACTCGATTTTTAAAAAAAAACGATACTGAGAATAGGGAAGGGAATATCACGTCAGACCAGCGCACACAATTGCTCTGTTGATCAGTTAAATACAATTCGGTGAGCCAGCACATAGTTCCCTGGTGTACGAAAAATGTCAAGTATCGCTGTGGCTGCAATTAACCTAGTCTCTGCCTGTGAGGGAGTGGAAAAAAGAACAAGGAAGTGATCTCAGTGCTCCCTGATGGCCCCTCGTGTGACACCATGATGTTATGTCCAGGGTGGTTTCCGGAGAGCAAAATGGAGTTGTAGCGTCAATTACTGGTGCACACGAACTTTTGCAGTTTCCAGAGCCTGAAGAAGTTCAGGGGGTGAGGAATCTTTAGGTACAGAGTACCCAAGGTTATTTCCGAATGTAACTAACTAATTCTTTGAGGTACTTAAAAGACAGGGAGTAAACAGAAGAACAGGCGAAGGAACCTAAGGAGTCAGCAAATTCTTATGTATATGTACTTAAGAAAAATTGAGCATGTTGATTTTCGCCATACTTATGCCTGGATGTCATCTAAAGCTAAATTTTACTACTCTGTTCTTGGCTTTAAAACATCTACTACTTTGTGTTGGTGGTTTACAGATAGATAGGTACCCTGCTATTTATGGTGGGTCATTTATCCCGGTGACCGTAACAATTCACAGAAAGGTGCAGTTCTATTAGTTTGGTCTGGTGGTGCTCACACCATCTGCCTCAGATGCAATGCGTCTCCCAAAGTTCCTTGCAGCAGAAACTGTAGGCAGTGCTTGTTGTTATAGGTGGCAAGAAGGTCTACTGGATTAGAGCCCCAAAGTGCCAAGATGGATCAGACCACAAGTGGTTGATAACACCACTCGTGGGCTCCAAGAGGGTGGTCATTGAAACTGTCATCCTGCAAGCTCAGGGAGTGCGCTACATTGTTCACAACCAGATCACCCTTGTGAGATTGAACCCAAGACCACAAACTCAGTGATTCCACACACCAGGGAGATGAGCCCACATCCTACTGCTTGTCAGCATACCACACTGTGGTTGGATTGCCCTATTAGGACCTGAAGCAAGATTCAAGCAGATCGTACAAAGCTTCAGCAGGTTGATCAAAAGACTTCCACTCCCAGTGAGACCAAAGGCCTCAGATCTCTACTGCATCGAGGTGATCACCTCAATTAAAGGAAGCACCACGGTGACTACCATTGGAGGAGGCATAATGGCTCCATGCATTTGATATGATTCTTCATCAGCCATTAATGCACGTTCTGAGTCGCTCCAGGAAAGTTTGGATGTGATCCTTGAGGCCTTCCCAGTGCTGGGCCCATGAAAAGTTCAACCATCATTGGAGTGAATGCAAGTGACACTGAGGCTGTGGCATGAATAACATGCATAAACAGAGAAGCCCCAAACGTTGAAGGACTGTTGTGGCAGGGAGAAAAGCTCACTCTTGAAACATCAAGTTCATAACCTGAAAGTCCTGAACCCACTGGAGAAGCGATAAGGAAATGAGGGGTAGGATATGTTAGGAGGGCCAGAGGTGTGACTTGGGGAGCTTGATGGAAAACGCCAGGTTGAAGGGCAGGGAGGTTGTGGCCTGCAGGTGTGGTCCGATACCAGTTTCGGTGAGTCCATCTTTAGCAACCATTGATCAAGGTTGCGAAAATATTGAGATTCCGGATCTGCTAAGATGTGCTGTAACCACAATAACTATTGTCCGTGCAGATTTTAATCCAAAAGGTAGTCAGTGCACAAAGGTCCAGAATGAGAAGGTCCTCCAGGAAGGGACCCATTCAGGTACTGAAAAAGCCAGATGTGGATTAGAAGGCTTCATGTCCGGAGCTGGTGCTGAATTTAGCACAAGTACCGCTAAGCAAGTCCTGCTCCAAAGTCGACATCAAGTCCAGAGTCAAGGAACAGAGCCAATGGCTACCAGACCAACCCCTGGAGCAGAACTGGCAACTGTGTGGAGGAGGCAAAGAGTCCTTCTTGTGCCTCGGTGCGCTCTCTTGATTACTCTTCATCCCTGACAGAGGCCCACCTCATGGATTTACCTATCAAATACAATTCCGAGCTTCAGCTGTGCTCCTTATCCCAGGCCTCTTTAATGCTCTTCACATACATGCATCGGCCCCTTAGGCCTACACGCTATTGAGTCATGCTTATGCCCAGGTACCACAAACAGACATCATGTGAGTCAGATAGTGATATCTGTTGGCAAGAAGAGTGTCCACACTTGAAGCCTGATTACTTCGCCTCAGACTTTCTCCCAAGCAAAATCAAAATGTTTTGTTAAACTTTCCAAGGAGAGCTACTCCGGATCCGCATTGAAGGGTGCAGAAAAAAGGAACAGACAGTAGGGTACTGGGTGGTGTCTTGTGAGACCCAGTGGCACATCTAGGTTGGTTTCTGGATCCAAGAAAAGTCTCTGGTGCCAAACACTGGCAACTGAGAGCTATTGGAGCTTCCAGGCCGAATCTGGCTCCTGAAGGATATCAAGAGATAAGGTACCTGGAGAGTATCCCTTTCTCATCCTATAGAAAATCTATCAAGGTCATCTAGATCGGAGTGTATTTCACAGCCCTTTTTTTAAAGTTCTGAATCAAGAGCTGCTTCTTCCATAAATACTCCTAGTGTCTTAGTTATTAATTTTCAATCCAAAGGTCAAATGTACTTTTAGCTTAAGAAAACCATTATTAACTAGTTGAATAATAAGTTTTACTGTTTGCTGCACATTTGTAATGCTCTTTTTAAATTGCAAACATTATATACCTTCCATAGTCTTTAGGAAGTCTGAGAGTTTTGCGTATCTAAGAGATGCAAGAGTTCTCTGAAAGAAACTTTGGAAAAATAAAAGATAGTATTAAAACGAAAATTTGGTTTTAAAGAAATAACACATTAGGAAAATACAAATTTAGGAAAAAGGCAACTTCTAAACTAAAACTGGCCTCAACAGGTATTACAGAAGTCCTAATGAGAACTTCCAGGGCCATTAGAAATCTGTTTTTGCCTCACTTTATGGACCAGTATGCTTTGTCTACATCTCAAACTAAATTATTGTGATCAGCATACTGGTAGGCTTGTAATGACGTTCAGGCTGTCTTGCTTTTATTAAAAATAAATAATTTTAAAATGATTAAAAACACCTCCTAATGGACAAACAGACTATGTAAACTGATTATCCAACTTAACAGACTAGAGTGGCAAGAAATGTACAAGACTTATTTTTAAATTTCTCGAACTTCTTGTCTAGGTTTAACCTAACGTCCATAAAATTCACTGTCCAGTAGTTTAACCTGCTGCTCAGAATCAGCTCCCATCTTTGCAGTTCAACACATTGTATGATCCAGAACCGGCATCTTATTCGAGTTCAACATCATGCATGAAGTTTACAAGTTCTTTTCTACATGCCTTAAATTGCATGTTTGGCTTTGTGTGAAATTTACATCTATTTCAAAGACATGGTCAGTTTTGATGACCTTTTGGTAATTTCGCCTATCATTTTGAGATTTAAAAAAAAAAGCCAAAACCATTTATCTAAAAGGGCTTTGATCTTCCTTTGAAGAAACATTTCCCCTTAAGTACTAATTACGTGAAAATTGTGCTCTTTATACTGGCTCGCTTCAAGGCAGCTAGTGAATGATAACACAAAGGACTAAAGACACAGATGATGCTTACCTGTAATGACAATAAAAGATAACCATTACTACAGAAAAGGATGTTAACTTGCACACATGCCAACCTTACATGTATGTACATGTGTATTTAAATGTCTTCACATGCAATTGTATGAACATAAGCCTACAGTAAAAGTAACATTGGCATGCGTCAATGTGTCAAAAGACATGAAAACAGGCACATGTGTAGATCTGCAAAAACATCTGGAAAGGCACCAAAATGTGGGTGTGAAGACAAATTAAACAAATGTGTAGTCACTGCAAAACCTACAAAATTAGGAAATGACAAAGTTGGCTACAAATCATTGTTTAAGTCTGAGCACTACTTAACTCTGTGAAAGTAATGATTAAATATGGATTATATCAGTAATGAAAATAAATAGCTAAAAGCAGCAAATGTCTGATCAACGAGTGGCCCTTAGGTTCTGTACAATAATACATAACTTAGTTAAACAAATTTGCCAAAGTGTTAAATACAAGGAAATAAATAGTATCAACCCTTGAGGCACAAGAAACTCATGGGCTACAATATGCTGCACATAAACAGCTAAAACATGCAAATAGCAATGCGTGCATGCTATGCTGTGTGCACGTTTATAAGTTATATAAAGGGAAACTGTACACATGGATGTATGCTATTACGGTTTGCCAGCTGGCATCGTCACACAGAATAGTAGAGAAAGACTATTTTATTAATCAAAGTCTGTCCTCCAAAGACTGAAGTCTAATCATGAACGAGTAAACAGAGTAAATGTGCAGTGATGACCTGCAAACATGTAGTGATACAGCATGAACATGAGTTCCCTGCTGTGATACGAGTGACTAGTCGAATACTCAAGGATATCTTCATTATCGGGTCCTTCCCATAGCGCTAGAAAATGCAATTTACTAATGTACCAGGCAAAAAAAGGAAACAGTGGCTCATAATAAATAAATGATTAATAATCAACTTTATCATATACTACTTCCTATTCCTATGAATAATAACACACAGAACGTCCAACCACCTCACAAAGAGGACTATTCTACTAATAAAATGCCCAGATTAGTACGATGCAGACAACAAACAAGTTACTTACCTTCAGTAACGCCTTATCTGGTAGAGACCATGGATGTCAATTCACCAAAATGCCACGGGTAGCAGAAATGACATCACACGCTATTTTAGCTTTACTTTCACCCTCACACTTACACACATTCACTCACATTTTTTTTTTTTTTTTTACATAAGCACTCGCACACCTGCAAGCATGTACACAACATACATTAAAAAGTGTTTTTTATTTACCTCCGCTAACATGTAAGGTCATAGATTCATAGTCCAGCTAAATGTACTCCATTTTTATTGCAATAATAGTGAATAATATAATATTCATTATTATCGTAATTCAAAAAAAACGGAAAACAAGGAAGTGGATCACCAAGTGACGTCCTGCCACTGATTTAGCCACCTTTTAGGCCAGGGGTCCCAAAGGCAGTGCCAGGGGTCGCAAGGGGCAAGCAGGGCGGTCGCAGCTGCAACCCATGGTGACCCCTAAATGACGTCCATGGTAGGGACTCTATCAAGCTGCAGATTCCTTAACTTTGTTAATTAGCCAAGAATTATTGCCAGGATGGATCAGGCCATTTTTCCTTGAGTAGTACACCCCTGTAAGCCGGTAGCTGGTGTGTATCGGCTCCAAGAGGCATAGTATGTGCTGGAAGTACCGTGCGCAGTGCCATATAGGCACCAGATGCAGTTTCTTGTTGTGACTTTCCACACCAGTGGTGCAGAGCCAAGAAGAACATTAACCACTAGTGTGGAACACTAGGGGCCTGAAAGGGGAAAAAACTGTTTGCAAAGCATGGAGGATGGGTGGGTCAGTAAGGAATCTGCAGTTAGATACTCTTTCTACCAGATAAGGCGTTACTGAAGGTAAGTAACTTGTTAATTTGACAGAGACTTCTAGCTGCAAAATCCTTGCCTTAGAACAACTACCTAAGCAATACTTCCCTGGAGGTGCGTCTGCAAAACCGTTTCACACTAAAAAGTCCTATAAGACAGAACAAGCAAATTGCTCATGCAGACGGACCAGACTATCCAGGCAACAGTGCCTGGTGAATGTGTGCGGAGAAGCCCACACTGCTGCCTGGAAAATGTCCAGGTCTGGAACCTCACATGCTAGTGCAGTGGTCGCAGCACTAGCTTTGGTGTGATGAGCAGGAAAACCCTCAAGGGGTTGCTTTTTAGCCAGTACGTAGCAGATTTTAATGCAGAGTACAATATATCTGGAGATGGTCCATTTCTGCACAGCCTTCCCCTTCTTCACTCCTGCATACCCTATGAAGAGTTGGTCGTCCACTTGGAACTCTTTTGTACAGTCAAGATAGAGCAACAACACTCCTTTTGGGTCCAGTCGATGGAGTCGATTCTCTTCCTTAGAGGGATGTGGCAGAGCTTAAAAAGGTAGACAAGGTGATAGACTAGCCTACATGAAAGGGAGTGACAACTTTCGGCAAGAAGAAAGCTCAAGTGCGAAGAACTTCTCTAGGAAGATGTTCACGCATGGAGGCTTAGATGACAAAGCCTGGAGCTCACTGACCCTCCAGGCAGGTGTTACTGCCACCAGGAAGGTCGTCTTGACGGTAAGGAGCCTGAGAGGACAGATGTGCAGTGGCTCAAAAGGAGCACTCGTCAGAAAAGTGAGTACCAGATTAATGTCCCACAGCGGCAGGATGAAGGTAGAAATGTGTTCCAGACTTTTCAAAAACCTATTTACAACAGGAGATCTGAAAAGGGATGGTTGACCTGGTAAACGCAGAAAGACTGTGATGGCAGAAAGATAGCCCTTTAAGGTGCCCAAAGCAGAGCCCAGCTGGTCAAGAGAAAAAATAAATAGAAGGACCTGAGAAAGAGGAGCAGAAAGAGGGTCAACCTGTTTTTCAGCACATCATGCCACAAACGTGCCCCAGCAGCAGGCATTTACCATCTTGGTAGAGGGATGCCTGGCTGCCAAGATAACACAGCAGACTTTGGGCAAAAGGTCAAAAGCGGCCAACTGTTGCCGCTCATACTACATGCATGAAAGAGTTCACAGGTTCGGGTGGAGAACCCTCCCCTGCTGCTGCAACAGAAGATCCTCCTGAAGAGGCAGCCTGAGCAGACTACCTATGGACATGCTCAAAAGCTTGGGAAACTAGATTCTCGGAGCATAGTCCAGAGCCATAAGGAGGACTTGGGCCCAGTTGTTCCTGATCTTCTTGAGAAACCTGGGCAGAAATGGTATGGGCAGAAAGACATTCAGGAGCACTGAGCTACACTTGAGGCAAAAAGCCTTTGCAAGCGAGATTCACTGTAGAAATTTCAACATGCAAAACTGCTGACAATGCGCATTCTTGGCTGTGGCAAACAGATCTAATCAAGGTTCTACCTACTACTAAAAGACACCTTATAACCCCTCTTAATGGAGTTAATCATCTGCCAGACATCTTAGGCTGAGTTATCTGCCCTAGCATTCAGGGAGCTCGCTAGGTGTTCAACGAGCGGGGATTCGGCCTGATGTTCCAGCCATATCCGGAGGAACAGGAACTCTTGACAAAAGGTCCATGACTTCACCCTGCCCTGTTTGTTGCAGTACCACAGGGGGGGAAGTGTTGTCCATGAATACCTGCACCAGCCTTCTATTGATGGAGGGTAGAAAGGCTTTAAATACCAGCTGGATCTCTACTGACGTGGGGTCCGGATTCTGCCAGAGACCACACACCTCTGATCTTCACCTGTCCCAGATGGCTGCTCCATTGCAGGAGTGACGCACCTGTCATTACTGTCAGATCTGGTTGAGTAAGGGAGAGGAGTCTGCAGCTGACCTAATTGCAGTTCGTTAACCACCACCCTGTGAGATCTAGATAATGTTGGGGACATTCCCCTATTGCTGTGCACACTGAAACGTCAGGTCTCATTACTGAGCCCAGATATATCAGTAGGCATGTGTCAAAAGCAGTTTGTATGAGGCCCAGAAGCCTCGGAGTCAATCCCACTAAAATCCAGGATACAGGCTGAAACATTGGTATCATAGCCTGAATATCCTGGATTTAATGTTCAGGAGGATAAGTCTGAAACTGCACTGTGTGTCCAGAAGGAAGCATCTGAGAGGGAGTCAGGCATGATGTTGGCATATTGACAGTGAACTCCAGTGAGTGTAGGAGATCCGCTGCAGTCTGCACGTGACGACTGCCTGGGGCGTGCCCATCTTTAACAGCCAGTTGTCGAGATTCGAGAAGACTGGTACATCGTGATCTCTGCAGATGAGCTGCCACCACCACCATCAACTTGGTGAACACATGAGGGGCACTGGTAAGACCAAAAGAGAACATGACGAACTGAAAGCGCTCGTGGGCCACCTTGAACTGCAGATAACATCTGTGGGCAGGCAGGATGGCAATGTGGAAATGTGCATCCTGCAAATCTAACACTACCATCTTTTTGAGGAATAAATGGAGAGGGTGCAGGTCTAGGATAGGATTGTGCACCAGAAAGCAGCAGGAATTACTACCATAACCTACTTCTGGTTTCGGCACCCCCTCTATGGCTCCCTTGGTCAGGAGAGTCACCATGTCCTGGCGGAGTAAGAAGAGATGGTCTGCCGTTGCAAGTGGGTGGTATGGTTGGAGGGTTAGTAACGAAGGAGAGGAATCAGCCACTTCAGACAATCTAGAGAACCCAGCTGTCTGAGGTTATTGACCTCTAGTGGTGCAGATGATGGCTTATCCTGCCTCCCACTGGAAGCCCATGATGGTTGTAGAGTGAACTAAAGAGATTTGGACGTTTTGGATGCTGTGGGGCTGGTAGACTTGCCGGACATCCAGCTGCCCGATCCACAGGGTCTGTGGGTACTGCATTCTCAGCCACACAGAGGCTGGGGAGGTTGTGTGCCTTGGTGGCTGAGCAGGTAAAGACGCAGCTGGAAGGCTCTTCCGTGGACAGATGGGGCAAAATGCAGATTGGAGCTGGAGAGGGGCCATGGAAAGGCCCAAGGGCCTCGCAGCAGCTCTAACCTTGATTTGCTCCAGTGCTGAGTGTTTTGTCTCTGAAGAGACAGGACCCATCAAAGGGCATGTCCACAAACTAAGCTTAGACAGCCCCTGAAAAGCCAGTCGTTCATAGTCAGGTGGTGCCATAGGAACACTGATGAAGAAAACGCTCTGCCAAGGCAGTCTGTCATGTCCAGCCCACATCGGATCGTGATCTTCTCTGCATCTATCCTGTATGCAATTGCCTGGGAGAACATTGTACAGGCATCCTCCAGGATCATTGGCAGCACCTGTACAATGAAACCCAGACTGCATGGGAGTTATGGCCCAAAAGGCATCCAGCGTTCGCAGTACCGCATGGTGGAGGGTAACATTTCTTTGCCTTAAGTATTCAGCCTCTTTGATTCCCTAGCCAGTGGGGAGTAGGGGATGTGCCACGAATTACACAGGAAGTGGAGTCTTGGATGACCAAGCTCTCTGGGATACGATGTTGTGTGAGGAAACTGGGGTCCAACGGAGTGGGCGATGGCAGAGGGCAATCATCTTGTTAACGGGAGCCCCTGTTCAGGGCTTGGACCATGCCTCAAACACGACGTTCGTAATGGCTTCATTAAATTGGAGAGGGGGTTCTGAGAGCGTAGCTCTTAGCTGAAACACCTCTGTCAAGACATTGTCTTGACTGCCACTGAGGGCAGGCTAAGGTACAGGACCTCGTCGCCCTTCTCACCCCATAGCAAAAGAGGCTCCCTTCCTCCTTAGGAGGAGACAGCATGCCGATATCTGGGGAGGTGTCCAGTCCACCGCCATCTGCAAATTCCTCACACCAATCCATGTTGGGATTTAGGGGCGGTATTCTCCAGGGTTCAGTTACCCTTCCCAATTTTCCCCAAATCGTAGACAACAGGATTAGGCTCAGCCTCTGGTCTGGAAGGCATGGCTCCAGTCGGCGCTGGAGTCTACTGCAGGGAACTAGTAGGGGCCCATTCTGAACCTGCAGGGTCTGAAGGCACTCCAGCAGGGATGGACCACCCACATATGGAGGTTGCTCGGCTACCGGAAACATAACTAGGTGCGTAGACAACCCAGGTGCAGTCTCAAACGTGGAGCAAGGCCTCAAGTGACAACGTTCCGTTGCCTTGCAGGAAGATTTTGATGGCCAGGCGAAGTCGAAGACCTCTTCGACTTCTTACTCTTCTTTTCTTGAGGGACTTACCGGAGGGCAACTTTGACTACGATAAAGATCGACGGCTCTGCTACCCCACCCCAGGACATTTCTCTCGACCGGTATCCAGATACATGCGGGGTCACACGATGAGCAGCAAGGAGTTTGAGGGATCACTCCCTCAAGGGCTTGGGGTGCATGGCGTGAGAATCGACGCAGGTGATGATATTGGGGTTGTGCTCAAGGGACCAGAGACAGACGGGGTGCAGGTCCATTACCGACATTTGCCAGTGACAGGCGCCGCAGCTTGAAGCCAGCCTTCTTTGTGAACATCCCTGCCACACCAAGAGGTATATCTTGAAAAAAACACCTTTGTCAAAAGTAGAAAAAAGGTCAGTCAAAAAATGACTCTGGGTCTGGCACGGAAAGAAAAGAACTGAGGTCAGCGTGCTGGGGTAGCACCTATATAGGCACTGCACATGTCACTTGAGTGGCACATGAGTGGACGATGCCAGATGGAGGCGAGTTACACCACCTAACAGCACGCAGGGGGAACTGCTCGCAAATGTTTTTCAGATCTAGTCCAGCAGAGTGGAAGATGGACTTTTAGGAGTACGCTGGCACTCCTGATTAGCTCTGCAAGTCCCAGTACTGTGCTGATAATTCATGTTTTATGTCCTCGATCAGATTTCCTGACTGTTGCAGGAGGCTGCCCAATCTATGATTTTATACATCTGCAAGAAAAGTTGTCAATAATAAGTGAGTAGGGATCAGATCTCTGCCCAGATAGATTCTTTTTATATAATTGCCACTATGAGATGCAAGATATTTGCCAAGCTGGACTGTGTTAATGTCCTCTTATTTGTCATTACAGGCTATAAATACTCAGAGTGAGTGAGTATCTGGAACCTGCAGGGTGGATTAAGTTAGAATCCTCCACTGAACAGCAGTTCAGGTAGATCTCTAGTCTGGTTAGTACTCACCGATTATTTTAGCGTCCTGTTATAGCCTGCATCTAGTGGCCCAGTTGCCATCAGTTCACAGGTCCTTTCATACATTATATGCCTTTTCCGTTAATGATAAGGGATCAGGTAATGAATTGCTATATATAATATGGTGCCATGGATTATATTGGAAGGACCATCATAAAGCCCAGCTCAACTGTCATGCATCTTGTGGTTAGAGGAAGAGGGGCTACTAGACAGTTTACTATGTCTGTGAAGATACTGGGGGGAAGTGGACGGTAACAGGGTACTGTATGTCAACAGGCAGGTTGCAGGGCTTCAGGTGCAGGGTGGCAGCGCATACGTCTAGTGTTGATTGGAGAGGTGTAGTTCTTATATTCCACCCATATTCTGGGGCCATTATAACATTTTGTATTTTGGGTGGAGCTATGCAATTTTGGTTGAGTGCTGGGGTCTGTCCACTTGGTATGGTGTTGTGGTCCACACTGTTCTTCAGCTGCTGACAATGCTTCTATCGGTAAAAAGATTATCATTTCTTTATCTATAGCTGGATCAGAGGAAGATGTAGCTACCTTGGGAACAACCATGTTTTCACCTCGCACAGATACTTTGCATATTGGCAAACAAGTAAAGTATTGTAACAGTGCCCTTCTTAGGGAGTAGAATTATTTTTAGTTCATTCTTTAAGATTATAAACCTACAGCTCATGAACGAGGTATGCTGCCCTTTAGTGCACTTTTGCAAAATACAATTATACTTAGATAATCAGAACTAAGGGCCATATGTACTAAAGCAGTGGTTCCCAACCTGTGGTCCGGGGACCACTGGGGGTCCGCGAAGCCTCCTCAGGGGGTCCGCAAGTACTTAGAAAATGAAATAATGTTAACAGATTAGGTCCTCAGCTTTCAGTAATGGGATAGTGGGGGGTCCCCGTATTCCAATAATGATTCAGTGGGGGTCCACAGAAGTCAAAAGGTTGGGAACCACTGTACTAAAGCATTTTCCCCATAGACACAGAATGGTTAAAATCCTTTGATACATCTGGCTCTTAATGTTGTATTCTAATTACACTGTTATCAATATTCAACATGAAATTAGTGTATTTCTAAACCTAGCAAATATATAAATATATCTCTATGAATACAATCTGGGACTAGATTCTGCTTTATTTTTGGTCACACCAAACTTCTAGTTATAGTACTTTGGATCATTTTTACATTCAGCCAACTAAAACTGAATATGTACTTTTTTCTTACTTCTTATAACCCTTGGTGCAACCCAAGATCTCCTTCGCTGGCTTCTGTTTACAACCTTTATAATTTTGGGTCACCAGAATATTTTAAACATAGCTAGGTATGCTATGGCAGGTTATTGTGGTGTGTACCATGGGGAAAAAATATACATTCAAGACAAATATACATGTAGAACAGAGTGAAGAACCTTGAATCAACATATTGTGTTGTCATTTATATGGTGTTTTCCTACCCCTTTTGAGGCCCAAAGTGCTTTACAAGAATCTCCAGTTTTCTATACATGGTTGTTGGTTGTGATGTTGCCTATAAAAAATGTCTGCATGTGCTAGATGAAGATTTGAGTTCTCCATCAAACTGTGTTCTAGCATGTATATCATAACACAAAATGACATCAAGAATGCAGGAAAGGATTGAGAGTTAAGACTGCAGTTTGTCTTTAGCTACTTGTAGCCCCTTGTGGGATGTGACCTGTACTTATCATATACAACTTAGAAATGCTGTTAATCTACGTAGTCAGGATCTATATGTGATCAGACATTTTAGTAGCTATGTTCAGACTGAAATTTGCCTGAGATGGAACTTTGAAAGAATTTACGATGGTTCGATTTGGGCATTCTCACCCCTGGTCAAATTACATTAGGGACTAAATCACAAATTTAAGTTTGGAAGATGCATGGTCCAAATTTACTTAACCCAACAATTCAAGGAATAGTTAAGAGACCATTATATGTGATATGATATATTGCCATAGGCTGGAATTCTTTAATGGGCTAAAGGGTGCAAAATTCCTTAATGAGACTTAAACAGCTTATTATTTTTGGCCTATACCGTCTAATTATATTAGAAAAAATGTGAAGCTGGCACTCTTAAGACTATACTTTTTAATGCTTCCTATTTGGAAAATTAGAAAAAAATGGTTTAGCAATGTTTTCTCATCTCCTACTTGCATGCTTAGTAAACAATCCAATGGAAGGTTGATCGATCCCTTTTGTACATGGCTGCAGCTTATACATGCTCATAAAAAACAGGTGAAACCCATGTTTAACACCCATAACATTAGAACTTAATGCTGGAGTATGTATCTTGGTAAGTAGTCAAGATTTGATCATGACCAGTACGTTGTCAAGGTTTGTGGACATGAGCCTAAAATTACTAAGTGAGAAATAATTGATGCAAAACGGCTGCATGCTGTCATCTATATTTGCTTATTATGGTTAATTTTATTTTTTCAATATATTCTCAACTCCATGATAATGCTTATGTTTATCTTCAGAGGGCAACACTTTTTACGTTTTAATGAACTAATCAAACGACATTAACTAAAACAGTTGGTATCATGTTTGAAGAAACAACTCTGTCTTTATTTTCCTTCTAAATTGGAGATGATTGCCAATTATTATTTTCTTCTGGAGCATCTTCCAGACCATGCATGTCTTTACAAGAAATATTGCACATTCGATTAACTTTTTTTAAAGTATCTTCTCAGGGTGCTCTAGAGAATTATCAGACAGCTCTTGCTACAGAGTAATATTAGGACCAGTATCAATATCATACATTGGGCGGGTGGGAAAAGGGGCTTCTGAATTGTTTCAACATTCAAATGCTGAGGGCACCGAGGGAGTTTCACCATCATAGATTCTAAGTTTTGGCTCAAAGGGCAAACTACTAGTTTCAGGGCCAGGTCTAATGTAGTTCTGACATCAGGCCAAAAAGCAGTCTTTGGCCTGGAGGTGAGAGGAATTGCTGCATAAGGTTGAAATCTTTGCTGACAAGATTGTCTATCGTTTTTGGTGATGGTAAACTAGAGGACAATGGTTAAGTGTACAATACAATTCTGAACTCTCCAGGGAAAGGCAAATGAGAGAAACATGATCTGGGTCATGATCTTCCAAACAGAGCATGTGAGATGACTTAGTTCACCGACATCTGAGATTTATGCTTCACAGATGAAGACTGTGAATGGCTGGACAACATCACAGAGCAGATTGCAACTCTGTTATTGTCCTGGTGTACAGAATACAATTGCCTTCCTTTCACTCCCTCCAAGTTCACAAGGTTGTGGGTAAGTTACCTGTAAACCTAACAAACAAAAGCATACACAATTGCACAACCATAACAGACACTAATAACAAACATGGTGTAGATTAACCTAAGGGTAACAGTGGTTACACTTTAAGGAAAACGTACACAGAATTTTCTCCATGTCTACCTCTTGAAAACAAGGGACCAGATTTTTTTTTTACAATTATTGACTCCTTAAACAAAACATGTAAAACAGATAGTGTCAGTTGCTTTGAATTTCAGAACTGAGAGAACTCTAGTCCTCAATGGGCTGTCTTTTCAATTAATTATATGAAACTTTCAGATTCTTGTTTGAGATGATTCGTTCGTACCTAATAAAATAAAAAATAAAAACTGAAGATGAAGTCTATGCCCCTGTGGGTCATTGGGAATTTTGGTTGGATGTAATTTTAAGTCATGCTTGCTCCTCCAATGGTAACAGAAAAATGTAAGCAAGATGCTTTTCAGAGACCAACCATTACATTGAGTGTTGATGGGAACTTTAGAATAGGTTCACAAACCAAGGAGACCAAGAGGTGTGAGTGCTCAGCCTAATAAAGGAGTGACAACTAGCAGCTATGTTGGGCGCTGGTTACGTAAAAGATCCCTTACTGGGGGGGGGGGGGGGGGGGTATTTGAAATCTTCTTAGCAGAAAAAATGGATGGTGTTACATATTAAGGGAAAGCTGCATAACTCCAAGTTACTGGTATACACTTAAAAGAAATGGTGCCTGGTTTGTTTTCATATAAGACTGGTGGTAAATTGTGAAAGTGGTAACCATATAAATTACTAACAATGCCAAAGTATTTGGATACATGAACAGCTCTGTTAAATAGAGCTTTCTCAACTTGACTGATTGGACTGCCAGAATCCAAAGCAATTGATGGATGGTAAATTACTCTTTTTCTGTGCCTGTAAATAACCTGCTGCCAAAAACCTATTTCATTTTACAGCCTCAGAGATTAGAGGAAATGGAAGAGATAGGGAATCCACGAAAAAACGTACTAGGAAGTCACAGATATGAGAATAACTTTCCAGCATCTGTACTGAAGGGCAGACATTTTGCTATAAATATACCTTTCCAAGAAAACCAACCCCAGGATGGTCATCATCAAGTTGATCATCGACTTACATTCTGAAGTCTCAACAAAAGTCAGGAAATTTGAATTTTTCTACTCATACCTCGATCTTTTGCTCTGTCTGAAAGAAGTACTTCAACCTCTTGGTACTCGCGGACGGCATCAAGTATTATACTGCCTTCTTTACTGAATAGAAAAAGCATGGGGATTGTGATATCATCTGTGTTTTTTCCATCACCAGCCATTTGGAAAAGAGGAGCTGTATCACTGCTGCTTCCTTCATTATCATCTGATGATAAATGTTAAAAAGCCAGCGTTACCTATTATGCAGTTTACAAAGTCAACCAGAGTACACTGGCAATTCTTTAAACAGAGAAAGTCATGCATAGTGAGACACTGCCAGCCAGTTACTCAACATTCCTACATTCAAACAGCCTTTGGAAAGAAGCTGAACTTCCAACAGCATAATGAACAGATCACTTAATTGTTGGAGTGTGCGTGAAAGAATAAACATGATAAAATAGAACCCTCAGTACATATTGTCAATGAGTATCCGCATCAAGAGTATGGGTACATGGTAATTTTCCCAAGGATGAGAAAGCACAGGAGGAGGGGGGAGGCTGTGTTGGGGGAGGAGGAGGGAGGGGGGGGGGGGGCTAGAGAAGCATTTCTAAATATTTTACATAATGCCCCATCTTCCTTTATCATTAAATGTCATGCTGAATCAGGTTACAGGAAGATGAAGGCAATGTTTTTTGTGTCTGATGATAACCCACTTTTCTGTTTAATCTCCTCTTTGTTACAGCTATTGTGACAAAATAAATAAGTCACTTAACACTTAATGGTAACTACAGTTCTCTAGGGTGTGATCTTTTTTTAGAATCGCATAATTGAATCACTATCAATCGTCATTTTTAAACATAGCAATAAATAGCATTAACATGCCCATCAGCAAAACAGTGATTATTTAGTAGTACATTCCACTTCAGCAAGGACATGATGGATCTTTCACAGAGTCACATGTTTGAATCAGAATAACAGGCAGTTAAGTACACTAGTATACATAAATGAGGGAGCAGTTCACTTTCACTGAATCAGGTAGCAAGTAATGGCTTCATTCACTGAATAAATTGGTGCAGCATTCACATTCATATAGTAGTGTTTGGTTGATGTGTGTTTGTTATTCAAGTCTGCAGCACGGCAGATGTAAAGTGGCACCCTAGCATACAATGGTACTGTATACATGCTTTTTATGGAGTGCACAGTTACATTCTACTTGGGGATAGATTGCTTTGCTGAGGAAAATAAAATGATTGCAGTGAGAAATTCTGTGCTATAGACAGTTTTGTAGGGGGATTTTTTTCCTAAGCATCCTAAGGAAATGAAGAGTTGTCCTGCATTTCAAATGCCCTCCTTCCAATAAATGTAACATTTGAGGCACCTGCGAACACTGAGGAAATGCAGAGTCCTTTCCACACTGGAGGCTGGATAAGGGAGAAGGAACAGAGCACCACTAGCTCTTTCAGATGAAAACCTGAGGGTACATTTCCATGAACACAGAATTTGTTATCATTGCAACTTTCTCTATGGTAAACTACAGGAATTGCTTTTCGATTGTTAACATCGTTAATATCACCTACACGACCTCTGAATATCTAGGCAAGCAAAAGTGCCATCTTCTAAGACAGGTTCTTAAATTCTGACTTGCAGACTGGTTAAAACATGGATGATGAGCTGGCTTAGCACAGTGTTCAGCTTCCAAGGTACAGGTAGGCAGTGCACTGACGAGAATGCCTTAGAGAGAATCTTCATAAATTCCTTGATGATCCTTTGCAAAAACAAAAAGTAGGACAATTGTGCAGACATTCTGTACTATGACATGGCTATAAGGTGAAAAGCTAATTCAGCCAACATTAATAATGGAATATATATATATATATATATATATATATATATATATATATATATATGGAAAATGTCACTTACCCAGTGTACATCTGTTCGTGGCATGAGACGCTGCAGATTCACATGCTGTGCACATCCCGCCATCTAGTGTTGGGCTCGGAGTGTTACAAGTTGTTTTTCTTCGAAGAAGTCTTTTTCGAGTCACGAGATCGAGGGACTCCTCTCCTTTCGCTCCATTGCGCATGGGCGTCGACTCCATCTTAGATTGTTTTCCCCACAGAGGGTGAGGTAGGAGTTGTGTATATAGTAATAGTGACCATGCAATGGAGTAAATATGTATGTACATAATGTGGTTAAAAGTGATCTATTTACAAATTTACAAATGTACAAGTCTAATTTTTCTCAACTTAAAACGGCTACAGGCTCCCGGGAGGTGGGAGGGCGCATGTGAATCTGCAGCGTCTCATGCCATGAACAGATGTACACTGGGTAAGTGACATTTTCCGTTCGATGGCATGTGTAGCTGCAGATAACTGCTTACTAGTCTATGCACAGCATGTGTATCTCCCCAAAAGCGGTGGTTCAGCCTGTAGGAGTTGAAGTTGTTTGAAATAAAGTCCGTAATACTGCTTGTCCTACTGTGGCTTGCTGTGTTGTTAACACATCCACGCAGTAATGCTTGGTAAATGTATGAGGCGTAGACCATGTGGCTGCCTTACATATTTCAGTGATTGGTATGTTTCCTAGAAAGGCCATGGTAGCACCTTTCTTTCTAGTTGAGTGTGACTTTGGTGTAATAGGCAGTTCTCTTTATGCTTTTATATAACAGGTTTGAATACATTTAACTATCCATCTGGCAATGCCTTGTTTGGATATTGGATTCCCTGTATGAGGTTTCTGGAATGCAACAAACAATTGTTTTGCGAATTTGTTTTGTTCTATCTATGTAGTACATTAGTGCCCTTTTAATGCCTAATGTATGTAATGCCCTCTCAGCTACAGAATCTGGTTCCGGAAAGAATACTGGGAGTTCCACTATTTGATTTAAGTGGAACAGTGATATGACCTTACGTAAGAATTTAGGATTAGTTCGTAGAACTACTTTATGTTTATGTATCTGAATAAAGGGTTCTTGTATAGTAAATGCTTGTATTTCACTTACTCTTGTGAGAGATGTGATAGCTATCAGAAAAGCTACTTTCCATGTTAAATACTGTATCTCACATGAGTGCATGGGTTCAAAAGATGGACCCATAAGTCGTGTTAAGACAATGTTGAGATTCCACGAAGGAACTGGTGGTGTTCTTGGTGGGATAATTCTTTTCAGACCCTCCATAAATGCTTTTATGACTGGTACCCTGAATAATGAAGTTGAGTGCGTAATTTGCAGATAAGCTGAAATTGCGGTGAGATGTATTTTAATGGATGAAAAAGCTAACTTTGACTTTTGTAAGTGTAGTAGGTAGCTGGCGATGTCTTTAGCAGATGCGTGTAATGGTTGAATTTGATATTTATGGCAGTAATAAACAAATCTTTTCCACTTATTTGCATAGCAATGTCTTGTGGTTGGTTTTCTAGCTTGTTTTATGACCTCCATACATCCCTGTGTAAGGTCTAGATGCCCGAATTCTAAGACTTCAGGAGCCAAATTGCTAGATTCAGCGATGCTGGATTTGGGTGTCTGATCTGTTGTTTGTGTTGAGTTAACAGATCTGGTCTGTTTGGTAGTTTGATATGGGGCACTACTGAGAGATCTAGTAGTGTTGTGTACCAAGGTTGTCTTGCCCAAGTTGGTGCTATTAGTATGAGTTTGTTTTGACTCAATTTGTTTACTAGATATGGAAGGAGTGGGAGAGGGGGAAAAGCGTATCAAAATATCCCTGACCAACTCATCCATAACGCATTGCCCTGAGAGTGAGTCTGTGGGTACCTGGATGCAAAGTTTTGGCATTTTGCGTTTTCTTTTGTTGCAAATAGGTCTATTTGCGGTGTTCCCTACCTTTGGAAGTAAGTCTTTAGTATTTGGGGATGAATTTCCCATTTGTGGATCTGTTGGTGATCCCGAGAGAGATTGTCTGCCAACTGGTTCTGAATTCCAGGTATGAACTCCGCTATTAGGCGAATGTGGTTGTGGATCGCCCAATGCCATATTTTCTGTGCCAAGAGACACAACTGTGTTGAGTGTGTTCCTCCCTGTTTGTTCAGATAATACATCGTTGTCATGTCTGTTTTGACAAGAATGTGTTTGTGGGTTATTATAGGTTGAAATGCTTTCAGCGCTAGAAATACTGCTAGTAGTTCTAAGTGATTTATGTGAAACTGTCTCTGCTGAGTGTCCCATTGTCCTTGGATGCTGTGTTGGTTGAGGTGTGCTCCTCACCCTATCATGGAGGCATCTGTTGTGATTACGTACTGAGGCACTGGGTCTTAAAAAAGGCCGCCCTTTGTTTAAATGTATAGTGTTCCACCATTGAAGCGAGGTGTATGTTTGGCAGTCTATCAACACTAGATCTTGAAGTTGATCCTGTGCCTGTGACCATTGTGATGCTAGGCACTGTTGTAAGGACCGCATGTGCAATCTTGCGTTTGGGACAATGGCTATGCATGAGGACATCATGCCTAGTAGTTTCATTACAAATTTTACCTGTAAATTTTGGTTTGGGTGCATGGCTTGTATTACGTTTTGAAATGCCTGTACCCTTTGTGGACTTGGAGTGGCAATCCCTTCTGTTGTGTTGATTGTTGCTCCTAAGTATTGTTGTATTTGACACGGCTGAAGGTGTAATTTGTTGTAGTTGAGTGAGAAACCTAGCTTGTGAAGGGTTTCTATGACATACTTTGTGTGTTGTGAACACCGTTCTTGCGTATTGGTTTTGATTAACCAATCGTCTAGGTACGGGAACACATGTATTTGCTGCCTTCTGATATGAGCTGCCACTACTGCCAGGCATTTTGTAAAAACTCTTGGTGCTGTTATCCCGAATGGCAACATTTTGAACTGGTAATGTACCCCTTGGATTACAAACCTTAAGTACTTTCTGTGGGAAGGATGTATAGGTATATGGAAATACGCTTCCTTGAGGTCTAGTGTTGTCATGTAGTCTTGTTGTTTGAGCAATGGGATCACGTCTTGCAGTGTCACCATGTGAAAGTGATCTGATTTGATGTATCTGTTTAATGTTCTGAGATCTAGTATAGGTCTTAGAGTTTTGTCTTTTTTGGGTATGAGAAAGTACAGGGAGTAAACTTCTGTTCCTTTCTGATGAATTGGTACTGGCTCTATTGCATCTTTTTGCAACAACGCTTGGACCTCCAGTTGTAAGAGATCCATGTGTTGTTTGGACATGTGTGTTTTCGGTGGAACATTTGGAGGGAATTGGAGAAATTCTATGCAATAACCATGCTGGATAATGGCTAGGACCCACGTGTCTGTTGTTATTTCTTCCCAGTTGTTGTAGAAATTGGTTAGTCTCCCCCCCCACTGGTGTCATGTGTTGGGGATTTGTGACGTTGAAGTCACTGTTTATTTTGTGGAGTTTTGGGGCTCTGGAACTTCCCTCTACTCTTTGGGAACTGTCCTCCTCTGTATTGTCCCCGAAAACTTCCCCGCCGATATTGGCTTTGATAAGTGGGTCTTGTTTGTGAGGGTGAGGGTTCTGTGCTCTGTCCCCGAAACCCCCCTCGAAAATGTGATTTCCGAAATGTGCCTCTGCTCTGTGGGGAGTAGAGTGCGCCCATGGCTTTGGCCGTATCTGTGTCCTTTTTAAGTTTTTCTATGGCAGTGTCCACCTCCGGCCCAAACAACTGCTGTCCGTTAAATGGCATATTCAGGACCGCTTGCTGTATTTCAGGCTTGAATCCTGAGGTTCTTAGCCATGCGTGCCTCTGTATGGTCACTGCTGTATTTACAGTCCTAGCAGCTGTATCCGCTGCATCCATTGCTGAGCGTATCTGATTGTTCGAGATACTCTGGCCTTCCTCCACCACTTGTTGTGCTCTTTTTTGGAACTCTTTGGGCAGGTGTTCTAGGAAATGTTGCATTTCTTCCCAATGAGCTCTATCATATCTCGCCAGCAATGCCTGTGAGTTGGCAATGCGCCATTGGTTGGCTGCCTGTGCCGCAACCCTTTTCCCTGCTGCGTCGAACTTGCGACTTTGTCTGGAGGTGGGGCGCCTCCTGAGGTGTGTGAGTTTGCCCTTTTACGAGCTGCCCCTACTACCACTGAGTCTGGTGTTAATTGCTGCGTGATGTACACAGGGTCTGTTGGGGACACTTTGTACTTTTTCTCCACCCTTGGAGTTATGGCCCTGCCCTTCACAGGTTCCTGAAACACTTGTTTGGAGTGTTTGAGCATTCCTGGTAACATAGGGAGACTCTGGTACTGGCTATGTGTGGACGACAGTGTATTAAAGAGAAAGTCATCCGCTATAGGTTCTGCGTGCAGGGTGACATTATGAAACGCCGCTGCTCTTGACACCACCTGTGTGTAGGCAGTGCTGTCCTCAGGTGGTGACGGTCTCGCTGGATAACAGTCGTGGCTGTTATCTGATACAGGCGCATCATAAAGATCCCATGCGTCAGGATCATCCGGACTCATCCCTGTGTGAGTTGGGGACTGCATCATTGGTGGAGTGGCTACTGGTGATAATTGCGGTAAGCGTTGTGGAGATGGTGGCGGAGGCACTTGTCTTGCCACCTTTGCCTGAGGCTGCTTGTCTTTCTCTTGGAAGGCAAGTTTTCTTTTCATTCTTATTGGCGGGAGAGTACTGATCTTCCCTGTGTCCTTTTGAATGTGGAGCCTTCTTTGAGTGTAATCTGGCTCCCCTGCCTCCAGTTCCTGTCCGAATCTGTGTCCTTGCATCTGTGAGGACAGGCCCTGTTCCTCGGTGTAGGAACTCTATTTCGGTTCCGAGGCCGGATGTTTCGGTATGGAAGCTTTTTCGGCAGTCTTTTTCGGCTCTGAAGACACTTTTTAAATTTTCGGCGTACTGATCTCTCGATGGCGACTCATTTCGGTGCCGCCTTCTCGGTGTCGAGATTGCTCCGACCCGGTGTCTCGGGGTCGAGTCTGCTCTGTGTCGGTATCTCGACCGGAGTCGGATGACTTCGACACATGCATGCCCTTTTTCGGTGCCGATGTTCAGTCACCTATTTTTCGGGTTAAGCCATGGCCTGCTGGCGGTGGCGTCCCCTGGGCTTTAACGGTTTTTCCGTGAGTTTTGTGTTGTGATGACTTACTAACGGTTTTCGGCGTCTGTTCGGGATCTACCTCGTCCGAGTCCGAATCCGCGATGGAGAAGGTTTCTTCCTCTTCCTCCAAGTGCCATTGTCCTGTCGGCGCCGAAGGCATTTGTAGTCTTCTTGCTCTTCGGTCTCTTAAAGTCTTCCTCGACCGAAACGCTCGACAGGCCTCACAGGTATCCTCTTTGTGTTCTGGAGACAAACACAAATTACAGACCAGATGCTGATCTGTATAAGGATACTTGTTGTGACATTCGGGGCAGAAGCGGAATGGGGTCCGTTCCATTAGCCTTGAAGACGCACGTGGTCGGGCCGACCAGGCCCCGCCGGGGAATCGAAAACCCCGAAGGGCCACTGGAGCTCTTCAAAATTCGGTGTCGATTTGTTGTAACTAACTTGATACCGAACGCAAACAATACTGTCAAATTTTCTGAGATTTTCACTAACTTTCCGAACCGAAACACGGAGCGAAAAGGAACACGTCCGAACCCGATGGCGGAAAGAAAACAATCTAAGATGGAGTCGACGCCCATGCGCAATGGAGCCGAAAGGGGAGGAGTCCCTCGATCTCGTGACTCGAAAAAGACTTCTTCGAAGAAAAACAACTTGTAACACTCCGAGCCCAACACTAGATGGCGGGATGTGCACAGCATGTGTATCTGCAGCTACACATGCCATTGAACATATATATATATATATATATATATACACACACACACACACACAGTTAAAAGTAGAGTTAGAGGAAGCCCTGGGCGATTGACTACTTTGCCCACACTTTAACACGTCTCTGGCATATTTGAGTCCTCCTTTAGTGTGACAACAGCAAGTGCAGGCCTCTTCCATCACCAAGAGACTCAAAAGCATCTTTATTTAAAGCCACATGTATTAGCGGTGTAAGAAGCATGGGCCTGCACCAAGATCTTCTACATTTGGGAGAAATAGCCATATGGTTGAATTCTAAATGGTACAAAGCCAGAGTCTTAAGTTCAGGGACTTAAAGTTGTGGTGTGTGACTTGCCCCAGACATTCTGACAGAAGTGCATGATGTACCTTAGGAGTGATAATTTAGCAACAAGAGAGATAAAGTAGTGAAGCGCTTCTGTCTCAGCTACTCTAGAGATGTTGGAATCAGAATACAGCGTTTCCTTTAGGTCATGCTGGGAACCCAGGGACATTAAAAAATAAAAAAAAATAAAATAAAAAAATAAAAAATCGAGAAAAGTGTAAGCAAAGATGTTGAACCAACTTATCAAAAACATCTCCTATCCACACTGGTCACCACCAAAGAACTGTAATTTCTTGTTCTATCAGGTGGTTAAGAGGTCCAGCTGAGGCTGACACCAGATCTTGGAGATCACTTGCAACTGGTGCAGGTGTGCTTCAAGTCTGATAGAGAGAGAGATACATTGTTGGCAGCCATTCAGACCCACAGTCTACGCCTCATACGATAGGGTGCGCAATCTCAAGCCTCCTTTTTGATAATATACATAGCGTTCACATTGATTGTCCACATGAGTACTAATGATTCAGCGTTTGTTGGAAGTCCTGTAGTCCATGCCTGCGTGCCCACAACTCTAGAATTTTGCTGTGAAGTTTCTGGGCCTCCTCCATTCATAGCTACTTTGTGGAAATATCCTTTGGATAGGTACCCTGCTTTCCACTGGTGCATCTTTTATCATGTTTCTAGGACAAGAGAAATGGATAAGGGGTCTGTTCTACTTAAGGTGATGGATGATCGTCACTGAGCCATCCCAGGTTCCAAAGGCTTGCAGGCACTGTCTGTCCAGTTCATGCTTATGAAGAGGCATGGTTAGCCTGTGAAAGTGAATAGGGAGGATAGGAAGACAACATGAGGATTCCAAAGTTCTGTGGCCAAGTAGACAAATGTACAGTTTGGTGCTGTGGGCTATACAGATGCTTCTAGTAAGTGAATAATCCTGAATGAATTAAAATCTCAAATATTGCCTTGGGTGTGGTGTACTGAGATGTGAAAGTATACATCAGAGATGTCATGTGAAGTCAAAAACTCCCCTTCATGCAGCAATTTCTTTAAGCTGGACCATCCTAAAGGAATGCTTCTCGAGGACTGGTATGACTAGATTATTATTGGGAACATAGAGTAATTGAATTGTCACCCATTCTGAGGCAAAGTAGGAGATTCTTCCTCATATGTCCGAGATGAGGAGGCTGGCAGCATTAAGAACTGGTGCTATCTTTATGGGCATGAAAGGGAACGGGAACGTAATTCCTTCCTTTTCTTGGTTGTGGGTCTGTAATAGGAACTTAAGAAGAAGAATACAAAAAGAATTACAGCTTTGATGCTTCTTCTTAGCACACAGGACTTTTTTCCAGCATGTCCTCACCAGGAGTGTATTACGGCTGTTTATTAGCGTATGAGCCTTTAGTATCTAATTAGCTTGTAAAATATATTTTTCTCTCTTTTTTCGCCTTTTTTCTCTTTTTCTTCTCAAATTGCTGGTCGCAATGTATATTTACTGATTTATTGTATTCAATTCATGTAACCAGGCAAACACTGTATTGTCCTGATGATGATCCCATATGTTGAGGGGATCAAACACGTTGTCGATTAAGTCACTCTTCCCCTTGTGAATTGATAAAATTGCTCTTCTGGGTGCAGTAGTGCTTTCTTTTTAATAGGACATGTGACTTTCTTGATTCTATGCAATTTGTGATGTCACACCTCGTTTCTTTGCCTGTTTTGTTTATGTAATACCTGCTATGGTGTGCCACGTAAGGTTGTATAACCTGAAAAGAACTGATTTTAATTTGTTCATATAAATAAATCGCTACTTGTTTTTGACTTTTCCCTGTACATGATATTTGTGCATTGAGGGCATCAGTGTATTATATGTATGCCTAGGGACCAGAGTTCTTTATAGCTTTACGACTATCCTTGGTTCCTATTCATCATTGGATTCCCTTGTCTGTTTGAAACCCAACTCTCCTAGCAGGACACTTTTCTGACATACTGAAAGGATTGCAGTACAGGGACTGACCTGTCACTATCTATATTCTCACAAGGCCTATTTACTTTAGCACACATGCAAGGATTTGTGTGTAAAAACAGCCTTGAGAAGGATTGTAGCAGACGTACTGGAGCAAAACATGTTGTTTGATTCAATAAACAGATGGACTGAAATCTGATTATTTTTTTATATATCACCACTGATTGTATGAATAAAATGCACTAATTTTAACTCACTCATGAAAGAAGGCCCTGGTCATTAATCAAGAGAATTCCTTACAGAACTTTATAAACAATAACAGTGCTTGCCTTCATCACTGTCAAAGTAAGTAATGTATATCTTGAGTGATGAGGTCAACCCCAGAGGATTCAACGGGCACCAGACTGAAATCAATCAATCAGGTAATTGAAAAAGCGCGCTACTCACCTGTTAGGGTGTCAAGGCCGCGGGGGAGAGGGAAGCTACTGATCGAATAGCCATGTTTTGAGGCGTTTCCTGAATGTCAGGAGGTCCTGGGTCTGGCATAGGTGGAGAGGTAGGGAGTTCCAGGTCTTGGCGGCGATGGGAGAGAAGGATCTTCCTCCAGCAGTGGCGCAGCGGATGCAAGGGACGGAGGCGAGGGCGAGGCTGACGGAGCGGAGATGGGAGTGTGGAAGGTGAGTCTGTCGTGTAGGTAGGCTGGACCAGTGTTGTGGAGGGCTTTGTGTGCGTGGGTGAGGAGTTTGAAGGTGATCCTGTTCGTTACGGGTAGCCAGTGTAGGTATCTGAGGCAGGATGAGATGTGGTCGCGGCGTGGGACGTCGAAGATGAGGCGGGCGGATGCGTTTTGGATTCGTTGCATTTTCGTTTGGCTGTGGTTCCCGCGTAGAGTGCGGTTCTGTAGTCTAATCGGCTGCTGATAAGAGCATGGGAGACTGTTTTCCTGGTTTCGAAAGAAATCCATTTGAAGATCTTGCGGAGCATGCAGAGGGTGTTGTAGTAGGAAGAAGAGACTGCACTGACCTGCTGAGTCATGCTGAGTGCGGAGTCCAGGTTTAATCCTAGGTTGCGTGCTTGAGTGGTGGGTGTGGGTGCAGCTCCTAGGGAGGTAGGTCACCAGGAGTCGTTCCAAGCTGAAAGGTCGGTGCCGAAGATGAGAATCTCTGTTTTGTCAGTGTTTAACTTGAGGCGGCTTGATTCCATCCAGTTGCGATGGCTTGAAGTCCATAGTGGAGGTTGTTTTTTGCGGTTGCAGGGTCTTTCGTGAGGGAGAGGATCAGCTGGGTGTCATCTGAGTAGGATACTATGTAGATGTGGTGGGTTTGTACGATGTTGGCGAGTGGGGCCATATAGATGCTGAAGAGCATTGGGCTGAGGGAGGATCCTTGGGGGACGCCACAGATGGTCTTGGAGGCTTCGGACAAAAACAGCTGAAGGCGGACTCTCTGGGTTCTGCCGGTGAGGAATGAAGAGATCCAGTTGAGTCTTGCCGCGGATCCCGACGTTGTGGAGGCGTGTGCGAAGGGTCCAGGAGGATGAGTGCTGCGGTTTCACCTTCGTCGAGCATGGTCCTGATGTCATCTGTAGCAGCGATGAGCGCAGTCTCAGTGCTGTGGTTCTTGCAGAATCCGGATTGGGAGGTGTCAAGTGCCTTGTTGTCTTCTAGGAAGAGAGATAATTGGCCGTTCACGATTTTCTCGATGACCTTTGCTGGGAAGGGGAGGAGGGAGATGGGCCGGTAGTTCTTGGGGTCATCTGGGTCCGCCTTGGGTTTCTTCAACAGGGCGTTGACATCGGAGTGTTTCCAGCTCTCCGGGAAGGTGGCTGTCTCGAAGGAGCTGTTGATGATGGCGCTGAGGTGGGGGGGAGAGGATATTACTGGCTTTATTGAAGATATGGTGTGGGCAGGGGTCCAAGAGGGAGCCGGAGTGGATGGCAGCCATGGTGTTGACGGTGTCTTCATTGTTTACCTGGGTCCAGGCACATAGGAGGTTGGTGTCGCTTGGTGTGTTGGGGTCATGGGTGTCTGTGTTTGGCAGGTGGGTCTGGGGGTTGAAGCTGTTGTGGATGTTTTCAATCTTTCGATGGAAGTAGGTGGCGAGGGAGTTGCAGAGCTCCTGTGATGGCAGGGGTTCATTGGAGCAGGGCCTGGGGTTGGAGAGCTCTTTGATGATGCCGAAGAGCTCTTTGCTGTTGTGAGCATTGGTGTCTATGCGGCTTTTGTAGTAGGTTCTTTTGGTGGTGCGGATCAGCTGGTGATGTTTGCAGATGGCAGTCTTGAGGACAATGTGGTTGGATTCGGTAGGTTCATGGCGCCAGGTTTTCTCAATTCTTCTGCATTCCCGTTTGGAGGCCTGTAGGTCGGGGGTGAACCAGCTCACCTTGGTTCTGTGGTGGATGTCTGAGGGTTGTTTGGGTGGTGCGAGATTGTTGGCGCAGTTGTCTATCCATTGAGGCAGGTTGGTGGTGGCTGTGTTGGGGTCCGGGATCCTAGGAGGTGGGGCCTGGGCGAGGGGGGAGACCAGCTGTTCTGTCGAGATTTTGCTCTAGTAGCGGCGGGGGAGTTGTGTAGGGTGGTGGTGACTGGCTTCTGGAAGGAAAAATGGATGCAGCGATGGTCGGTCCAGTGGAGTTCGGTGGTCTGGCTGCAGGAGATGTGGCTGCTGGCTGAGAAGATGGGGTCGAGTGTGTGGCCTGCGGTGTGAGTGGACGACGTGACGAGTTGCTTAAGGCCGAGGTTGTCGAGCAGGTTGGTGGTGTTGATATCGTTGTTGTTTTCTAAGTGGAAGTTCAGGTCACCGAGAAGGATGTAGTCTGTTGAGGCGAGGGCTTGGGCGCTGATGATGTCGGCGATAGCATCGCAGAAGTGTGTCACGGTTTTCACTGGGCTTACCGTCGAAGTTGATGAGGGTTGTGGAACGACCCCGATTCTGGCAGATTCTGCTCTGGCCGAGGTAGGGGCGACCCCTTACGGTAGCCACGGTGCTGTTTGACAATAGCAAGCCACTACAGTCCGTGCCCTCCAGAAGGAGTCCCAGAGGAAAAACCCCAAAAGGGTAAAAAACCTCCAACAGGAACTCCCTGAAACAGAAGGACACAAGGGCGTTAGAATTGAAGATCCAAGAGTACAGGAAAACTGGAGACGAAGACAGGTCAGGAAATACTGGATCCACAAGAGGAAACCAGCCGGAGCGTGACTACCACCAAAGGAGTGTTGCAACGCAATAAGTAAGCAGCTGAATTCCCCTTATATACCCCTATACAGGAAGAAGAAACACCACCATCTTGGATTGGGGAAAAGAGTATAACAGTGAATAAAGAACATGCGTCCAAACAGAGAGAAACAATGCATGCTGGGAAGAGAGGAAGTGAGCAGCATGCTGGGAAAGGGAAAAGGCATGCATAAAAACACCACCATGTGCAGGTATCCGGCTTTTGCCTGTTGTGACCGGTAAGTGGTGAAGAAGAAGGTTTCTTTGATGTTTAAAGTGTAAAGCGCACTAAATGCGCTATGCGCTGCAGGTCTGATACCCACTCGGGGTCTCAACTCCTGCCGCGTCTGCCCTTGCGGCAGAAACGAAAGAAGGGGGCGCGGCGAGTGCCGCGGACCCCTGGCCAGACTCGCGGCTTCTCCCGCGGCCTGTCTGAAAGCCGTGGCTTCCCCCGCGGCTTGCATGCAGGCCGCGGTGTTCCCCAAATGCCGTGCCGCGGCAGTCCGTGCTTGCGGCCGCCGCAGCGTGACAAAGTGAGGTCGGGGCCCGGGGGTCTGTAGACTAGTGTTCCTCTGAGGGTGGAGTTGGCGTTGACGTGAATTTTGAAATGGAGGTGCTCGGCTGGGTTGAGGGTGTCGTGGGTGCTGGTTGAGACTCTGATGGTGCTTTTGTGGACTATGGCGATTCCTCCTCCTGGTTTGTTGGTGCGGTCTCTACTTGTGATTTTGTAGCCTTCAGGGATGGCTATGGCTATGTCTGGTTCCGAGGCCAAGTTCATCCAGGTTTCGGTGAGGAAAGCGACGTCAGGTGATGATGAGGTCAGTAGGTCCCAGAGTTCGATTGCATGCTTGTGGATGGAGCGGGTGTTGAGGAGAATGCAGCTGAGGTGGTTGTCTGTGGGTCTGTTGCGGTGCTTAGGGTGCAGGTGAAGCTGCAGGCTCTGCCGGAGAAGGGTCCCTTGGTGTGTTTCGGAGTGGACTGGAAGCATACGGAGGCACGCCCTGGATTGAGGGCGTAGAGGTTACTGGCTGTGTAGCGGCGTCTGGTGGTGCGGGGGCCCAGTCAAACTGGCGCTGGGGCGCGGTCCAGGTGTGGATGGGTGCAGACGGGCTTGACTCTGGCGCGCCAGTGGCCGCCATTAAGAAGGGGAGGTGGGATGGGGGAAGGAAGAGCGAATGAGGGCGCGAGGGGGGCAGGGCTGCAAGGACGCAGTGGCGGGAGGCAGAAACGGCTGAGAGCCGAAAACGGAGCGCAGGGGGCACAGAGCGCAAAGGTGCAAAAAATGGCACAGGAGAGGCACAGGCAAGGAAAAAAGGCACAATAAAGTAACAAACATTTACAATGCAACGGGTCTCGCGTTTGCTCATGTTAGAGCTGATCGCGTTGTAAACTCCTAACCCGACTTTTCACCTATCGGGCAAAAGTGCATTTATGTACATAACCCGAAAAAAGTGAAATTAACTATGTAAAGCGCTCGACTTCTGCCAAGCGAGATCGCGCTAGTAAATTAGAGAAAAATAATTCCACGAGCCCGATGGAAAACAGCGAGCCTCGCATGTTTTCTGTACTTGGTCGCTGCGCTCGAGGAGGGCTAGCCACCGGAAAAGGCATGACGTATGCATGCCTTCGACTAATGAAAGCAAGCAGATTTTATAAGGCAAGCCCACGAACCAATAAAAAACACTGACATAAAGTTGACAGGGCTCCGAGCCCTTTTCTAAATACAAAAGCGTCTCCCTGCGATACGCATGCGCGAGCGCATGCAACGCAAGCTCGACCCTAAAAAAGCACAGAAAAAAGGCACAATACTAGGAACGCTTACCAGAGCAACCCACTAGACACCAGGGATGAGGCGCAGGCGGGTGCCTGCGGGTGGTGGAGGTCCTGGAACACGCAACAGCAGCGTTGGCGGGGTGAAGGACACAGGCACAACTTGGTGGAGCTGCGTGCGTGGGGAGCAAGCTCTAGACCCTAAAAGCAGGTCAGAGGAAGAAAGTACTAAAATCAGTGCAGTGCCCCTGGATGGAAAACCTTCGATCTATAAAACTGCTTTTACTGATGTGCATTGCTGACATCTACTGGAGGTCTGGAAAACACTGCCTGCTCTGTGTACCATAATGCCAGTAACTTCCTCTGTGTGATGAAAAAGTGGCCAGTTACCAATATCGTAGCATCCCCAATACACTTACATGATCTATAAATGTTCAATCCTCTTAAGAGCCTCATCTGTATAGTTCCCATTGAGAAATTGGTATGTCAAGAATTTTACTCTGGACGTGCGGTCAGAATGATGTGCTTTTCAGGAGTGCCTGTTTCCAAGTCATCAGCTCCTGCCAGTTGGCAAAACCAATGGACGCATCCGTTGCTGCATCTTTGACCGTGGTGAAGGATTTGGCTCACTCGTACACCTTTGCCTTCAGGTAGTGTGCTCTCAAGACTAAGGGGCAAAATGATCATCCCAGGTTTCCCCAGGTTGCCTATGTGTCTTTCATCTCAATCTGCATGAGCCGAACGATGTGTAACTGGACTATGTGACCTTTTTGCAGGAGCCAAAATGATGGAGTTGGGTTCAGGGTGACCAGTGAAGCAGGAGTCTGAAGTCCAATATTTCTTCAAGACGAGGGACAATGGCTTGCACTGTTGCAGGCTCGGACTTCACTATCACTCATTCATGCAATACATAATCTACAAAAGGGACGATTTTACCAAATCTCTATGTTGTTCAAGTTGTAGGGAAGTCAATGTTCTTCACTGAAGCCATGGGCAGGTCAAAAAGGTGTAACGAATGGAAAGATCAGGCAAAAGAGGTACAATGATATGACACATCACTTATGCATTATGCAACTAGACGAAAACATTGCAAATCCAATAACAACATTTACAGCATATGATACTTTGCATATCTTGGAATCTTATTAGTCACAGCACTAACCCATTAGGGGAGTAGAAAAGGTAGTGAGCAATCAGTGAGAATATAGTATCCGCCACAAAATTGTTGTTTAATATAAGTAGCCTTTTCTTCTGATGGTATTTCTTCCTGAAGATGCCTCTTTTTTTGAAGGTGCCCAACAGCAATACCCTCAAGGAGGTAGGATTCAGGAGTGCAGATTAACCAATGAAGTCATGCAACACAGCCCTGAAAAATATCCATCTCTGGTCATGAGAGGTACAAGGCATTAACGTTTAGCAAAAGTATAAAAGGAAGAACAAGGCAGACCTCAGTCTCCGGGACATGATTGGATAGAGCAGTATTGGTCACCATTGCCCTTGTGGACTGTACAGGAATGCCAGCCAGAGGGTCTGTCTTGGTAAAGGCATTAGGAGGATCCAACCAGGATCAGTGGCAATTCGTCAGGACTCAGGAGTGGACAATCTACTTAAAGTGGGTCGCTCATTCAGAACATTGTGTTCCCACCTAAGAGTGTTTAGTAATCTGTGTTCCTAATTTGAGACAGATGTTTCTGATTTATGACTGTTTCAGCTGTGTAAATCTAGAACAAGCCTATGACCCAATTCCTATCATACACAGGTCCTCCGGAATGCATGGGATGTTGGGTGACTAGGTGGGTAAATGCACCTTCTGTAGCCTATGCGGTAAGTCTACCATTCTCCACAATCCCAAAGATGATCCTGGTCGGATTTTAAAGGGCAAGAAACACGATGACCAACCTTTGGACTATTAGAAATATCCTCTTCCCATAGATTCCCCTGTATTTTTAAATTTTAATAGAAGCCCCTGGAGCAAACTCATCAGGAGGAGAGCCACTAGTTAATTTACCCATCAGACCAATCTTTCTTTTTTCATTATATGAGAAAGGCACCATCCCCTGTCTTCCTTCTGATACACATTTTGGGGGACATTAGGTCCTCTATTTTTAGACCTTGAGGCAAAAGTAAAAAGATTTCTGTCAAAGAGCCTCTTAGGGGACTTGTAGGGCATTGCAGCATTAGCCCAACGGGAACACAGCCCAACAATGACACATGGCACCTTTTGGTGGAAGAGGGCTCGTGCTTCATATAGAAGATGCTTCATATGACCTTCTTAGGCCAAGGTACCAAATGTAGCAACCTAGACCTTTGTCACAGAACTGCACACTAAATTGTTTAACTGTATGTTTGGGGACAGCTTGTGCAGGACCAAAACCTCTCTCCCTCCTTTTTTATTCACACGACTGGATACAAGATACCACACACAGAGGTCATGCAAAGCTGCCAAGTGCATCTTTTTGTGGAACCTCAAACAGGGTTTAAACACCAAGGCCTTGGGACTGGGCATTTAACCTCGTCACTATCAGCTGGATGAAGAAATTTTGCAAGTGAAATACCAAGAGCAGCTCTGAACTAGCCTCGATGAGATGTGGAAAAAGAGGATGAGTCAACAACACCATATATACCATAATGCTAATATATCAGAAGCTGAAGCTGCATGGAGCTGGAGAGCTACTGCTGGGGATTTTTTTTGCCAGATCCAATCTGGTACCTGAAAGATATAAATAAAGTGAGGTTGCTGCGGAAGAACTTACATCAGAATATTTTTACATTGAAAAACAATGAGACTGCAGATCCTGAGGAAATGTTTAACTTTTTGCATAGATAACTTCAAAAACTGAACCAAGCCCTTCCCCTTTATCCTTCTACCCTGAAATCTGATAAGCCATCAATCAATGCAGTCAAGTAAGAGGTCATTTTAGACTCATTTTATTTGCTTTACAAATCTCTTTTGTCTGGTTATCGTTATGCCATAGCTTTGCACCCATCCAGAGGAGCTACCACCCCCTCTTGATAGTTCATATGGATGACAATATACACATTCTTGATTGAAACCATAGAACTGCCAAAATGTGGCAGCGAGAAGTAAAGCTGACAAAGAGCATGCTGTCACAGAAGAATAGCCTTTACTCTTAGTTATAAAATAGAAGTGCAGCTAAGCTTGAAAGTAGATGGGTGCCTTACCGATAACAATACCTCCTATCGCTCCAGCTTTTTGGGCATTTCTGGCCTTTTCGGCAAACATACACTGGCCTCTCTGCATCAAAGCAATTCTTCCTCTTATTGCTTCAGGAATGGTGATCTCGGAACATCCGTTGTATGGCTCAGTGGAAGCAACAAACCCCCTTGTCTGATGGCAAAAATTAAATTAATTACTTTAAGGAAAATGTAATAAAAAGCAACAATGAATTATAAACTACTAAAGACTCCTTAAAGAGACTGCATCAAACAATGCCCCATTTTTAACGATTTGCTGGTAGTCTTAGGAGTGCATAGGCACTCTGGACCGTCAAAGCGGATATAATTCCATGTCATGTGCAATGCTGAAAGTTATAAAGTAGATGTTGACGGGAGATATGTATCTTCTCATCAGAATGTTACAGAACATTTTTCACTTGCTAACATTTACTATCGCAACACTGCAAACCATTAACAACTCTTCACTTCAAGCCCTGTAGTTTATGCTGCCCCCTACTTGATGACTTCACCTGCAACAAAACAAACACATGCATCAGACACAGGATGTGAACTCCTGACTATACACCTTCTGCTAAAATGTGCCCAGCAAAACATACAACTAAGTTGAAGAACGCCTGGGGATCAATGTGAGTAATTTTATTTACTTTGCCTCACCACTTGGAAAACAAATATGTGCTTAGCCTGCTTAGGAAACCTAACCTCGATTTATAGTCACTAATGACACATAACTTCATGAATCCTCAGTGATGTGGGTAGTCACAACTTTAACTTTTGGGGTGATCTAAAGGTTTCTATGGTTAAACTAAATGTTCTAGTGTGTGAAACGTGGTTACAATTAATATAGCCATTAACCTAATCATCTGTTTGTCAGTATGGCACCTCACCCTTCCTCTGGTGTTTCACCAGGTTTCAGCCCTCATTCCTGGACTACATGACTTATTTTGCACTGCAAGCACCAACTTTTCTATATTTTTTGAGTGGCTGCGCCCTCACTCCCAGACATAACTGACATTTTGCACGTGTTCCAGCTTTGGTCTAACCACAACCATTTAAGGCTCCATCCACACTGCAGGCTACAATCTTTCTCTCATATTATTCATTACTAAGAGCATGACTTAAACTGCCAACTGTCCTTATATAGACATCCTGGCGCAAATATTTCCTGTGCCACTTCCCAACAGCCAGTGACATTGTTGAGACAAAGCAAATCAGTCCGTTGAGATATAAAGCCTGAACCCCCAGGAACTTGCCAACTATAAAATTCATTTGCATTAAAATCACCCATGCCACTTTTTGCTCACCTGTGCAGAACCCAACTCAAAGGTGATTTTTACTATTATTGAGGAGCTCTCCACACCAAGGGCAGATCTTCTATTCTTTCCCATTCGTAAAGATTTGTGTGATCAGTTATCTGCCATCTTTCACTTTCAAATTAATAAAATATTTGACTCTTAATCTGACTAGGTCTCCATTTAGGGCATTTCCCATTATGTCTTTGCTCTTAGGGAACAGTCAAACGTTATCTCTTCTAGAAAACATCCTCCTTCTCTCTCCCCATTAGCAGGTACGTTCTGCTCAGCTATTTTCCAGCTTAGCTAGGATACACCTCAGGTTCCAGCTCATGCTTTATAAATCATTTATTAACTACAATAAAAACATTTATTTGTGCACATCATGTGGTAATACAAGAAACATGCCATTCACTTCAGCAGCTGTACTGATTGTGTCCGGCTTACATTTACCTAATGTTAGATGGGTTGGGAAGGAGCACACTACTGGCATATCAGCATAAGTTCCACATTGTCATAACTGCAGTTCCTAATATTTTCAACAACTCACAAGTAAGGAAGTGTTCACTGTTACGTGGTACAGCCAGTTCTGGTATTTCTGTACAATTGTGGGAAGGTGTTTCTGGATGACTGTTCGTCTTTACCAGTAAACAACTAATGGGACTCAGGGTGCTGCTTGTATTTTATCAGGTCAAGTTCCAATCCAAAACTCAGAGGTGCATTCCAAGATTCGTCAGCATAATCACTCCCAGAGAAGCTTTAACTATACTGGTGGATAAGGAACACACTGCTGGCATATCAGCATAAGTTCCCCACTGCATTACTGTTTACTGCATTTCCTAGCATTTGCCACAATTTAAATCCAAGGAAATGTTCACCATTAGCTGCTACTGTAAGTCCTGGTATTTATGTGCATTCCTCACGTGTTTCTGGGTGACTGCTTGTCTTTACCAGGAGACAGCCAATTAGATTCAGAGTCCTTAAAATGCTGACTGTATTTTATTGGGTCAAGTAGCCCTCTAAAGCATGCAGGTGCATCAAGAGGCTCATGAGCTTAATGATAAAAGTGGAAGAAAAATTCAAAGCAAAGTAGAACTACCCTTACAAGACACACATCAACATGTAGGCCAAATTCTATAGACTGATTTAGTTTAAGGCATAACAATAACAATAGATAACACAACATTGATGTTTTGTGGCACTGATCCCCTGTACCAAGAAGACTGTCAATGCTCTTGTAAGTACAATGTAAGATTTTATTCTTGGTCACAGAAGGCATGCATGAATGCTACACCATAAAGTAAAAGACTAGGGCCCAGGGATCTCATGTGCCAAGACTTGGTTTGCACTCCAAGTGAACAGTTGCATGTTCTGAGATATTTTACCCAATTATATGGCAAAAGAAGAGATCATACATATTTATGAAGCATTTACTTTTCAACCTATCATATAAGGTGACTGAATAAGAATTCTACCACCTTTTGGATAATCAACTACCTTATGCTCAATTTTCATATGCCAAATGGAAAATGTTGCTTGTCCTGTAAGCATCTGGTCGTGGAATGGAGTGCCGTAGATTTACATGCTGTGCATTCCCCTGCCTTCTAGTGTTGGGCTCAGATGTGTGCAAGCTGCTTTTCTTCGAAGAAGTCTTTTCAAGTCAAAGGGTACAGGGACTCCACCTATTGCTGGTAATGAGCATGGGCATCAGCTTGAATGTTTGATCGTTTTTTCCACACAAAGGGAAAGGATGTAGATTGAGCATAAAGATACCAAAAATATGGCCATACTAAGGAAAGATTGAGGATGAACGCTGAACACGTCTGCAAAATCTATAGGACTCCTGGGAGGATGATGGGCGCGTGTGAATCTAACCACTACATGTCATGAACAGATGCTTATGGGTTAACTATTTTGTTTGTGGCATGTGTAGCTGTAGAAACACATGTTGTGTCTAGACTATAAAGCAGTCCTCCAAGAAGCACTGGCTAGCCTGAGGATGTTGCAGAAGATTGGAAAAGTATGCGAAGGATAGCCTGACCAATGTTAGCTTGCCGGTGAGCTAAAACATCCACACAGTAATGTTTCATAAATGTATTAGTGGGCGTTGGGGGTGGGCAGACCATGTAGCTGCCTTGCAGATGTCAGCTCTAAGAATATAAACCAAGAAAACCTTAGAAGCTCCTTTCTTGCAGTTTGAGTGAGGTCTGGGAGGGACAGGCAAACGACTTTGCACTGGGCTCTCCCACATAAGGGGAGCCACACATATGGCAGGTTTGCGCCGGGTGGAACTCCTGGGCGGGAGCGCAACATGCCTCCAACCCCCTAACATTATGAGAGTGGATTGGTTGGAGCACCATTGTGGCCCCGGAAGCAATTTAGATGCATCCGGGTTGCGCAAACCTGAGGAGCATTTCGGCCCCCCCATAAAAGGGGTCGCAGCCAGCAACCCAGTCTTTTCTCCCGCTCGCCGAACACAGACAAGGATTGCAGCAGCTCCTGCGCATCAAGTTTTTGTTTTTATTTGCAGGTTTTTCTGGCACGCCCTGCTTTGTGCTCTGCACCTCATGGGACACGATTAAGCAGCCCAGTCGCACCCTGACTGGTAGCTGTACAGGTTTGAGCTCTGCTCACCTGACCAGAGGTTTGACTGTGGTGGCTCCAGCCAGGGACCTGGCGCTGCAGGTGAGGGGGTTGAATTTAAGGATATTGGCAAGGTTCTGACAGTGTTAGGGTGTTTGACCCTCTGAATTTGGGGCCTGTTTGCTTTTTTGTGTACATCTGCTGGCTCTGTTTTTTTGGCTTTGTGAGGTGGGGCTGGTATGGCAGGGCAGCATCAATGGTGGGATTAACAGTTGGTCTGTGGTTTGGCCTGCGGGCCGGAGCTGATTATGAAAATGTCACTTACCCAGTGTACATCTGTTCGTGGCATCAGTCGCTGTAGATTCGCATGTTTTGCAATAGCTCGCCATCTGGTGTTGGGCCGGAGTGTTACAAGTTGTTTTTCTTCGAAGAAGTCTTTCGAGTCACGGGACCGAGTGACTCCTCCTTTTGTGTCCATTGCGCATGGGCGTCGACTCTATCCTCGATTGTTTTTCCCCGCAGAGGGTGAGGTAGGAGTTGTATTGTAGTAATAGTGCCCATGCAATGGAGTGACTAAGTATGTACCTATTTAAGGTTGAAATGATATATATACAAATAGTTGAAGGTAACTTCCGAACTGCTACAGGCTCCCGGGGAGGCGGGTGGGCACATGCGAATCTACAGCGACTGATGCCACGAACAGATGTACACTGGGTAAGTCACATTTTCAGTTCGATGGCATCTGTCGCTGTAGATACGCATGTTTTGCATAGACTAGTAAGCAGTTATCTCCCCAAAAGCGGTGGCTCAGCCTGTAGGAGTGGAAGTAGTCTGAAACAATGTTCTTAATACGGCTTGCCCTACTGTGGCTTGTTGTGCGGATAACACGTCTACACAGTAGTGCTTGGTGAATGTGTGAGGCGTAGACCATGTGGCTGCCTTACATATTTCTTGCATTGGGATGTTTCCTAGAAAGGCCATGGTAGCACCTTTCTTTCTAGTTGAGTGTGCCCTGGGTGTAATGGGCAGCTGTCGTTTAGCTTTAAGGTAGCAGATTTGGATGCATTTAACTATCCATCTTGCTATACCTTGTTTTGATATTGGGTTTCCTGCATGAGGTCTTTGGAATGCAATAAATAGTTGTTTAGTCTTTCTGATGTTTTTAGTTCTGTCAATGTAATACATTAATGCTCTTTTGACATCTAATGTATGTAGTGCCCTCTCAGCTACGGAATCTGGCTGTGGGAAGAACACTGGAAGTTCCACTGTTTGATTTAGATGGAACGGTGAAATAACCTTTGGTAAAAATTTAGGGTTAGTCCTTAGGACGACCTTATTCTTGTGTAGTTGTATAAAAGGTTCTTGTATTGTAAACGCCTGAATCTCGCTTACTCTTCTTAGGGAAGTAATGGCGATGAGGAATGCAACCTTCCAGGTTAGGAACTGTATTTCGCAGGAGTGCATGGGTTCAAAAGGTGGACCCATAAGTCTAGTTAGGACAACATTTAGGTTCCATGAAGGAACAGGTGGTGTTCTTGGTGGAATAATTCTTTTAAGGCCCTCCATGAATGCTTTAATGACTGGTATCCTATATAGGGAAGTTGAATAGGTAGTCTGCAGGTATGCAGATATTGCTGCAAGGTGTATTTTAATGGAAGAGAAAGCTAGGTTAGATTTTTGTAAGTGAAGCAAGTAACCCACTACATCTTTTGGAGTTGCGTGTAATGGTTGGATTTGATTAATATGGCAGTAGCAAACAAACCTCTTCCATTTACTTGCATAGCAGTGCCTTGTGGATGGCCTTCTGGCTTGCTTTATGACTTCCATACACTCTTGTGTAAGTTGTAAGTGTCCGAATTCTAGGATTTCAGGAGCCAGATTGCTAGATTCAGCGATGCTGGATCTGGGTGCCTGATCTGTTGGTTGTGTTGTGTTAGCAGATCCGGCCTGTTGGGCAGTTTGATGTGTGGTACTACTGATAGGTCTAGCAGCGTTGCGTACCAGGGTTGCCTTGCCCAAGTTGGTGCTATTAATATGAGTTTGAGTTTGTTTTGACTGAGTTTGTTTACCAGATAAGGAAGGAGAGGGAGAGGAGGAAAAGCGTAGGCAAATATCCCTGACCAGTTCATCCATAGGGCATTGCCCTGGGACTGCCTGTGTGGGTATCTGGATGCGAAGTTTTGGCATTTTGCGTTCTCTTTTGTCGCAAACAAGTCTATTTGAGGTGTTCCCCAGAGCTTGAAGTAAGTGTTCAGAGTTTGGGGGTGAATTTCCCATTCGTGGACCTGTTGATGATCTCGAGAGAGATTGTCTGCGAGTTGATTCTGAATCCCTGGGATAAACTGTGCTATTAGGCGAATTTGGTTGTGAATTGCCCAATGCCATATTTTTTGTGCCAACCGGCTCAACTGCGTTGAGTGTGTCCCCCCTTGCTTGTTTAGATAATACATTGTTGTCATGTTGTCTGTTTTGACGAGAATGTATTTGTGAACTATTATTGGTTGGAAAGCCTTTAGTGCTTGAAAAACTGCTAGCAGTTCTAGGTGATTTATATGCAGTTTTGTTTGATGTACGTTCCATTGTCCTTGTATGCTGTGTTGACCGAGGTGTGCTCCCCACCCGGTCATGGAAGCATCTGTTATTACGTATTGTGGCACTGGGTCTTGGAAAGGCCGCCCTTTGTTTAAATTTATATTGTCCCACCATAGAAGCGAGAGGTAAGTTTGGCGGTCAATTAACACCAGATCTAGAAGGTGACCCTGTGCTTGTGACCATTGTGATGCTAGGCACTGTTGTAAGGGCCTCATGTGCAGTCTTGCGTTCGGGACAATGGCTATGCATGAAGACATCATGCCTAGGAGTTGTAATATCATCTTTGCTTGTATCTTCTGTGTTGGATACATGCGTTGTATGATGTTGTTGAAGTTTTGAATTCTTTGTGGACTTGGAGTGGCTACTCCTTTTGTCGTGTTTATTATGGCTCCTAGGTACTGTTGTACCTTGCACGGCAGGATGTTTGATTTTGCGAAGTTGACGGTGAACCCTAGTTTGTAGAGGGTTTGTATGATTTGATTTGTGTGGTGTGAGCACTTTGCTAACGAATGGGTCTTGATTAGCCAGTCGTCTAGATACGGGAATACATGTATTTGCTGCCTTCTGATGTGTGCAGCGACTACTGCTAGACATTTTGTAAAGACTCTTGGTGCTGTTGTTAAACCGAAAGGCAATACTTTGAATTGGTAATGTATTCCTTTGAATACAAACCTTAGGTATTTCCTGTGCGATGGATGTATCGGTATATGGAAATACGCGTCTTTGAGGTCTAAGGTTGTCATGTAGTCGTGTAGTTTCAGCAATGGTAACACTTCTTGTAGTGTGACCATGTGAAAGTGGTCTGATTTGATGTATGTGTTTACTATTCTGAGGTCTAGGATTGGTCTTAGCGTCTTGTCCTTTTTTGGTATTAAGAAGTACAGTGAATAAACTCCTGTGTTTATTTGCGTGTTTGGTACTAATTCGATTGCATTCTTTTGCAATAGTGCTTGAACTTCTGTTTCCAGGAGCTGGGAATGATGTTGTGATAAATTCTGTGCTCTTGGTGGTATGTTTGGAGGGAATTGTAGAAATTCTATGCAATAACCATGTTGGATAATTGCTAGAACCCAAGTGTCTGTAGTGATTTCCTGCCATGCCTTGTAATAATGACCTATTCTTCCCCCCACTGGTGTTGTGTGGAGGGGATGAGGGACATGTGAGTCACCGCTTAGTTGTAGGGGTTTTGAAATTTTACCCTATTCCTAGCGAATTGCCCTCCTCTGTATTGGCCCCGAAAGCCTCCCCTGTACTGTCCCTGGTAACTGGATGGTGTTGCCTGTGAGGTGCTGGCTTGTCTGGCCTGACCCCGAAACCCCCCTCTAAAGGGTGTTTTGCGGAAGGTGCCGTAGTTTCCTCTGCTCTGCGGGGAGTAGAGTGCGCCCATTGCTTTAGCAGTGTCGGTGTCCTTTTTAAGTTTTTCTATCGCTGTGTCCACTTCTGGACCGAACAGTTCTTTTTCATTGAAAGGCATATTGAGAACTGCCTGCTGTATCTCTGGTTTAAACCCAAACGTTCGTAGCCATGCATGCCTTCTGATGGTTACAGATGTATTAATTGTCCTTGCAGCTGTGTCTGCTGCGTCCATGGAGGAGCGTATCTGGTTGTTTGAAATGTTTTGACCTTCCTCAACCACTTGCTTTGCCCTCTTTTGTATGTCTTTGGGTAGATGTTCAATGAGGTGTTGCATCTCATCCCAATGGGCTCTGTCATAGCGCGCAAGTAGTGCTTGAGAGTTGGCGATGCGCCACTGGTTTGCAGCCTGTGCTGCGACTCTTTCCAGCTGCATCGAACTTGCGGCTTTCCTTATCTGGGGGTGGTGCATCCCCAGATGTGTGGGAGTTGGCCCTTTTCCTAGCTGCTCCTACAACGACGGAATCTGGTGGCAGCTGTGCAGTGATGAAAACAGGGTCTGTAGGGGGCGCCTTATACTTTTTTTCCACTCTTGGTGTGATTGCCCTACTTTTGACCGGCTCCTTAAAAATTTCTTTTGCGTGCCGGAGCATACCAGGGAGCATAGGCAGGCTTTGATAGGAGCTGTGGGTGGAGGAGAGGGTGTTGAATAAAAAGTCATTCTCGACCTGTTCTGAGTGGAGGCTTACATTGTGAAATTGTGCTGCTCTAGCCACCACTTGAGAATACGCAGTGCTGTCCTCTGGTGGAGATGGCTTCGTAGGGTATGCCTCCGGGCTGTTATCTGACACTGGGGCGTCGTATAAGTCCCATGCGTCCTGATCCTGGTCACCCTGGCTCATGGTGGTGTGAGCTGGGGAATGTGATGGAGTTTGTGCTGGTGAGACGTGAATTACAGGTGGAGGAGAGGGTGGTGGAGTAACCTTTTTCACCACCTTTGTTTGTGGTGTTTGTTCAGTTTGGAACTCCAGTCTTCTCTTTCTTCTAATAGGGGGAAGGGTGCTTATTTTCCCTGTTCCCTCCTGTATGAAGATACGCTTTTGCGTATGGTCTACATCGGTAGATTGCAGCTCTTCCTCGAACCTATGCTTTCGCATTTGGGAGGTTAGTGAATGCTCCTCTGTATAAGAGCCTGAAACTGGGTCGGTTGCAGGTTGTTTTGGCACCGAAACCCTGTCTGCATCTTTTTTCGGCTCCGAGCTGACTTTTCTCTTTTTCGGGGCCGAAACCTCTCGGCGTCGATCTTCGTCGGTGCCGCTGTCTCGGCGTCGAGCCGTGTCTACACCGCTATCTCGGTGTCGATGCTTGTCTCCAGCACTTTCTCGGTCCCGAGAAGGCTGCGTGCCGGTGTCTCGACCGGAGTCGGACGGTCTCGGCACTGTTTGGGCCTTTTTCGGTGCCGACGGTCGGTCACCGAATTTATGGGTTGAGTCATGGCCTGGTGGCAGTGGCGTCCCCTGGGCCTTGTCAATCTTCTTATGTGTTGTTTTCGACGTCTTACTCACGGTTCGTGGGTCATCGAATTCCTCGGAGTCAGATTCGTGGATCGAGAAGGTACCTTCCTCTTCTTGTTCCTCGAACTCTCGGTGGGCTGTCGGCGCGGACGCCATTTGAAGTCTTCTGGCTCGACGGTCTCGGAGTGTTTTTCGGGACCGGAACGCACGACAGGCTTCGCAGGTGTCTTCACTGTGCTCAGGTGACAGGCACAGGTTACAGACCAAGTGTTGGTCTGTATAGGGGTACTTGTTGTGGCATTTGGGACAGAAACGGAACGGGGTCCGTTCCATCGGCGTTCTTCTGCACGCGGTCGGGCCGACCAGGCCCCGACGGGGGATCGAAAAACTACCCCGAAGGGCACCGGAGCTCTTCGATCTTCGGTGCGGTGTTGAATCTAAGTACGCCGATCCCGAACGCAACAATACCGACGAAAATCTTCCGAAATTAGCTATCTTTCCGTTCCGAAACTCGGAGCGACAGGAACACGTCCGAACCCGATGGCGAAAAAAAAAACAATCGAGGATAGAGTTGACGCCCATGCGCAATGGACACAAAAGGAGGAGTCACTCGGTCCCGTGACTCGAAAGACTTCTTCGAAGAAAAACAACTTGTAACACTCCGGCCCAACACCAGATGGCGAGCTATTGCAAAACATGCGTATCTACAGCGACAGATGCCATTGAACACTTGGTTTTGTCCATTCCTTCCTTCAAGATAACACCCTTGCTTTGAAATCTTTGGGAGCAGTGGGGGCAGGGTTACTTGGGGCTAGCTTACTAACTAGTTACTGTTTTTTCTTGGTGCCTTGATATAATAGGGTGGAGGTTTTTTTGGTGGCTATAGTAATTTTTGATTATGCATTTGTGTGGCTAGCACGCATTATCTTGCTAGCATTGCCTTTTGTGGTAGCTGTCTGGGCAAGGCCAGTAGTAGATCAATATGGCTGCAAGTGGGCAACGTGGTGGCAAGCAGTCTCGGACTGAGGCACAGTTAGAAGCGTTAATGCTCAGGATGAGTGCTATGGACTAGGCCATTGCAATATTGAGGTCACAGCCGACTGAGGTGCCCAGTGAACAGCCGGAGAGGCTTAGGAGGGCAGGAGTGTCTCCCAAGGAGGCATTCCCCCCAGACCCAAAGAGAGCCCGTGGGCAGGGAAGACATAAGGAGCTACACAGGTGGGCTGAAAGTGACCTGGGCACGCAGGGGGGGGGGATCAACCCTTTGGTGGGGGGGCTCTGGTGGGCTGACACCGAACCTAGATGTTCCTAGTTAGGCAACAGTGCAGCCCATTGCTACAAATGCACCAGTCCCGTCCTTGGGGGTTGCACCAAGAGGATCGGTCTTGGATGCAAGTAATTCTGGCCAGGTGGCTGTGCAGGGTTTTACCGTGGCGGTAACTGAGCCGGCGGCAGATAGTGGCATGGTGCAGAATGTTAGTGCTGGTATGGCTATAGGGGTGACCACAGCAGGGAGGCATGTTCAGCAGAACCTGGTGGCTAATTTAGCATCTGTGCTGCCTTGGGAGGTGGGAATGCTGTCTGCCCCACTGGTGGCGGGGATTGGTGAGGGTGATGTTACAGAGAAAGCACAACGCTAGCTAAGTGTCTCACGTGGGTACCGCAAGGGATGGTCATGGGTCACAGGAGACTGAGTGGGCTCAGGCCCACTGAGGGGGGTGAATGGGGCATCCTCCGCTAACTCTTTAGTGCCAGCAGGGAGTCCAGACCCCCAAGCTGGTGGGCTTCCTGTGCAGCAATGAAGCCAAATGCCTGCTGCGTAGAGTTCAGCAATGAGTGTCACCATTCCAGGTAGAGCGGCAGCTACGGTGAAGTCTCCCCCTGCCCAGGGGGTGTGCGACTAGAGGTACTGGGCACTCTTTATCCCCTATGAGTTTTGGTGATATTTGCTCTGAGCATGAGCGATTAGGTTTGCATGCATCAATAGAGGTGAAGGAGAAGATATGGAAAGAAGCATACATGGACATTTTTGATCGGCTGGTGGGTAAGTCTGAGAAGGAGGAGGTCAAGCATTGTAAACAATGCGCACAATGTAGTGACTGCGGCTGGCTTTTGGACACACACGAAGAAGGTTGACAAGACTCTTGTGAATTGGGTCCGGGGTTTCTAAAATTTGGTCAGGACTTTCTCAACCTATCAGGCCATTTTGGGAGAGCGTTTCAATGATACAGGGGCACAACTGGCTTGTTTGTGCTTGTATTGTGAATGCTCATAATGAATATGGTGGTACAGCCTGGAAGGATTATGATAAGGAGTTTAGGAGGATTAAAATCAATAGTCCACCCTGGGATGAGACCAGATTGATATCATCACTTGGGTCAGACATATAAATCGGCCACAAGGTAGTACTGGTCAGCCCTTTCAGCAAGGACAGGGTCCGCCAGTGGCACAGCACGGATGGGGGGCAAAGAAAGGGGCTTGCTGGGATTTCAACAGGCGTACCTGCACCCGACCTCCTGGAACCTGCAGATTCAAACATTACTGTTTTTTTCTGAGGTTAGGCCTCCCATGTGGAATCTAAGGGCCAGATGTATCAAACGGTTTTACCCATTTTGTGTCTATGGGAAAATGTGTTCATACATATGGCCCTAAGTGTTATAAAAAGTCCAGAGTGAATGGCACCAAAAAGCAGGAATGGCAATTTGGCAAAGCTCCCTCCCACTTAACTTAATGGGAATAGTTCCTTCGCTCAATACTTACACTAAGCAGCCAGCTGCTCAGATATTGTATGAGGGTTTTAAGGAAGGCTTTAGGATCCCGGAAGCAGGTTACGTGGGCTCCCTTTACTGTAAAGACCAGCAGTCTCTCAGATCCAACCAGGGAGTGGCTTGGGCAAAGATCCTAAAATAGCTAAATTTGGGGTGCAGGTGGGCATATTTGACCTAGTCCCTATGGATGGTTTTGTTTGTTTCCCACTGGGGGCGGTTCCTAAAAAAGAACCAGGGGAGTTCAGATTGATTTATAACCTCTCGGCTCCCAAAGGCAGTTCTGTAAATGAGGCTATTGATGGGGCTTTATGCTCGGTCAAGTATGCTTCCTTTGATTGAGCAATCCAGATGCTGCAGGAGCTTGGGGCCTGGGGCTGTAGTGGCAAAGTCTGATATTGAGTCTGCTTTCAGGTTGCTCCCTGTCTGCCCGGAGGATTTCCATCTCTAGTGTTCCAATTTGTAGAACCCTACTACTTTGATAAGCGTATGCAGATCGGTTGCTCTGTGTCCTATTCCTATTTTGAGAAGTTTAGCACATTTCTTTAATGGATGTTTAGGCTAAAGTTGGGACACCAGTGGGTGCTCCACTACCTCGATTTTCTGCTCTTTGTTCCACCTGGCTCTGAATGATGGGCTGAGGTCTTGGGGACATTTCAGAAACTGATGGGGGAGTTTGGTGCCCCACTGGGGAAGGCAGGACCGTAGGCCCAGAAACCACAATTGAGTTACTTGGAATTGAGTTGGATTCTATAGCAGAGGTGTCCAGGATTCGGATGGAGAAGGTTAACACTTTTTTCCAGGTTTTGCAGGCATGCTTGAGAGCTAAGAAGGTCACACTCCCCTAACTGCAAGTACTGGTAGGGCAACTTAATTTCGCTCTATGGATCATTACCATGGGGCGCATCTTCTCACGTTCTATTTTTAGGGCCATGTCAGGGCTAAAGGCAAAACATCACCACACCAGGCTCTCCAGTGAGGTCAAGTAGGATTTGGGAGTCATTCCTGCTTGAATTTAATAGAAGGGTTGTGTGGCCAGCATAGTCTAGGACCAATGGGGAACTGGGTCTCTTTGCGGATGCGGCAGGCAGTGAGGGGTATGGGCCATCTTTAGGGTACCATGGAGTGAACAGCACTGGCCCAAGGAATGGGTATAGTCTGGGTTGGTGGCCAATATTGGTTTTCTAGAGCTGTTCCCAATCCCCGTGGCTCTGTCAGTTTGGCCTGAGCAATTTTGCAATTAGTCCGTGGTTTTCTGGTCTGACAATGGTAGAGTGCATCAACCAGCAAGCCGCGAAATGCAGGATGATTCTGAGGGTTCTAAAGGAAATTGTGCTCCTATGTCTGCGACTGAATGTGCTATTTAAAGGCAAACTTGTACCTAGTGAGTTGAACAATGCTGATGATGCTTTGTCCTGTTTTAAGATTCAGGTCCCACCATCCAGAAGCAGAAGAATTACCCACGCCCTTCCCGGAGCATCTGTGGCAGATTGGTGTCCAAGATTACCAGACCTCGTGGCAGCCAGTTTAAAGACCAGGAGGGCCAACAAAGGGGCATTTAATGCTTATTCAGAATTCCTGGTGCGAGCTGGGATATCTGATTGGTTAGCTACATACTCGGTCATGGCATTCATGGGTGCGCTTAGGGAGGAGGGCCGGTCTGTTTCTTATGCCAGGCACTACACTGCAGCAATTTCCTTCTTTGTGCAACTGCTCGAGTGCCATGATGGAACTAAAACTTTTTTTGTAAAGAGGGCTTTGAAGGGTTGGCAGAGGCTTGAAGTAAGCAGACCGCACTCTAAGCGCCCCATTGATACAGTCAAGCTGGTGGTCATTCTGGGGACTCTTAGAGGCATATGTAGCATTCTGAGGGTAGACAGCCTTCTCAGGGCAGCATTTACCATTGCCTTTCTTGGAGCCCCCAGGCTGAATTATTTGGTGGCCAAGAGCAGAAAGAATACTGAGGGGGAGGGGGCTACAGCTGGTGGATAACCAGTGGTTGGAGAGGGTGCTGCTCCTGACAATTAACATCACTCGTTCTAAGGCTGATCAGGTTGGGAAAGGTGACCACGTACTGTTGCATAGGGCCCCCAGTAGTGAGTACTGTCCCAGCAGAAACATGCTCTGTCCGCAGCCGGTTTTGACATTGGTGGTCCTCGGATGTTCTAACCATTATGTGAGATTCCATATGCTATAAGTGCTCTTCCTCATCCTGATTTGTCTTCTCCCACTCTTCTCTTAGGTGTCTGGACCAAGGAGTGAAGTGACCGGTTTCAGGTCCTAGAGGTTCCGGTGCAGACAGGAGCGGACGGGATCATGGCTGTTTGGATCATCGGCCATTCATGTACGGCAAGCTGGGGAGCTATATACAAGAGGTGTCCTTGCGTCCCATGTACTGCAAGCGAGGTGCAGCCTCAATTTCTACATTTGTGGAGGGCTGAAGCTTGCACAGTTGAAGCAGGCACTGGACACAATGCTGCCAAGGGGGTGCACACCTCCTAACATCATTTTGCACCTAGTTGTTGATGACCTGGCTCCTATTGGACAGAGGTTTTGGTTTCAATTGGTGGTTTTGGAAATCGGTTGTTTGGTTAAGATTTCCTCAGGCTTGGTCAAGTATCATTCCCCGGTTCCAGTGAAGGGGCGGCGAATCGATCAGGGCTCTGAACGGGTCGGTGTGAGGGTAAACAATAAGATTGGCAAGATGTTTAGACCACCCAGACTGGCCACCACAGCCCACAGTAAAGGATGAACATTTCTTTTTGCGGAAGAGGATGCACCTGTCGAGAGGTAGCAATGAGATGCTTTTGGAGAACTTGCTGGTTTGGTTGGTGCACCGCCTTCAGTAGAGGAGCAACTGTGGGTGTGTATGGGGGAACCAGATAGTAGGTTTACTTTGTTGGCCTGTGGCACGGTGAGTAACTAAATCAATTTTTATTGTACAGTTAATGAAAACCTTAATAATTACAATTCATAAAAAGCTCGTTAGGAAAATTCATTTTTTTTGTATAAAATTTCAATTTCACAATATATAATAAAATATTATGATCAACTAATAGAATACAAGTTATCATCATTAAGAGCAATATTGTAACTTATATCAACTAGGACGCATGGGTGACCATCAATGGAAAAAGCTTATAGTAAAAAGCAAAGTGCAGATGCAGTAAGGTGCGGAAATAGTAGACAAGAGGGAAAGAGTCACATTACCTTTGCAGGATATTGTGGGGGGGGGGGGGGAAGGGGGGGCGGGGGGGACGAGAGAGGATGTCAACTATTTCCTGGTAAGACCTATGAATTTCACATAGACAGTTCAAAATTGGGTCAGTGGCTTTTAGACTTGCACTCACTGTTGTCCTGCATGTCCAGATATTGCGTTGATTAAAAAGAACTTTCAGCAGTTGCCCCCGTTCTTTGAGTAAAACTGGGAAGAGACATGTAATGTGTATAATGCTTTCATCCTCCGAGTTACACAATCTGCACCGGTCCTTGGTATCTAACTTTTTCCATGGCTTTCCATGTGATTCACCGGGAAACAGGCCAAAATGAAAGGGCATAAAATCTATTTTTGAATGACGTGACCACCCAGTCTCTAGGTATGGTTGAGACTTAATTAAGTTATAGCCGTTTAAAATGATCCAGACACGTGATCTAACAGATAGAGTTACTTTATCTGTTAACACAAACATTTATTTCACAATGCCATTAACCAGCTCCTTAAAAGTGGCTGACAAACGAGCATTTTCCCCACATAGCTTGAATGCCTAAATCATTAATGGCAGATCGAGGTAATGGTAAACAGGAGTAGTTTAATTTATTTGCATTTCCTGCCAAAGAGCTTGCCACAGCTGATTCTCTGTAGCGTTCCTGATTATAAGTTTTTACATAGTCCCTTTCCTTGTGATTGACTGGGAATCCAAACTCTCGCCTTACCCAAACGAGATGGATGGAGGGAGACTGAAAAGTAATCTAAATGTTTTAGCTACAATTGAGTTTAAAACTGCTTTATTTCTGCTCCGAAGAGTTTCGCTTCATAAGAAATGCACAGGATAAGTTTTGCTCCTATATCTTTCAACAGGGGCAAAAAGCTTGGACCAGTCAGAGATCGCTGAAGAGTGCAGGACACTAGGGACAGGGTGTTTTCTTTCCGAATCAGGTCTTTCCTGTGCAGCTGGAAGGAACCTCTTTCATAACAAAGAACACCGAAATATTTATAGGTTCTAACATGATCCAACTATTCATCCCACAGGAACAATGTGACTTTTCTTGATTCTACTGCCGACTACCATGACCTTTGTTTTCTTCAGATTTAATGTAATCCCGTAAATTGTAGAATAAAAGGACAGTTTATCAGTAAGTCGTTGTAGCCTTATTTTTGTCTGACTGAGCAGAATCACATTATCCGCGTACAGCAGGTTTGAGATGTACATGGAACCTAACTTTGGGGCATTCGCGTTTACTGCGTCCTGTGCAGGAGATAAGTCGCTAAAAAAAAAAATCTAACAATTATGCCGCTAAAAAAGTCTTGCTTTAAACCTCTAGGTGTTTGTATTTTCCTCAAAAAGATGGAGCTGTCTCTGATTCTCACCCTTGCCCAGGTGTCCATGTACAAGAGTTGCACAGCTTTTAGTAGTTGAGCCGGGATGCCCCATGATGATATCTTTTGCCAAAGAAGGTTACGATTCGTGCAGTCAAATGCATCTTTATTGTCTTCGTAACACTAGTAAAGGGGTTGTTTTTTTGTACTTAAGCTTATCCATTATTAAAGATAGAGCCAGAATACTGGATGATGTACCCACCACCTTAAGTGAATCCAGTTTAATTTGGGGGGGACAATGTGATTGCTGTCAACCCATTGCAAAAAATCTGTAAGTAACATGCTATCAAAATATTTTCCCTTTGTACATAGAAGGGTTATCAGATGATAATTCGCTGGTTGGTGTCTGTCCCCACTCTTAAATATTGGATTGATTATAGCACCCTTCCATGAATCTGGAATATTTTGTTGTTGTGGAGCACTGTTAAATACTCGTGTTAATACAGTCGCCCAGTATGAAGGATTTGTTTTTAATAGTCCTGGGGGCAAAGTGTTTGGTCCTGTGGCCCCATTCTGTCGGGCCTTTTGATTAACCTTGCATACCTGTTCTTCCGAAAAGATGTACGTAGTATCTTCCGGACTAAAGAGTGGGGCTATAATAGACTGATCCTTTCTGACTGAGTAAGCTGGAGTCACTATAGGAGGAAGATTAAAATGGGCCTTTATGAACTTAACCCAGCTGTCCTTCGTTAAATTGGAGCTGGTAGCTGCAATAGGAGTTTGATTCAAATTATTAATCATTTTTCCAGAAGACCCTAGAATTTTTCTTTTAGGCAAGATACAAAGCTTTTACCAGAAAGTCCTCTTTTACAATTTATTGTTCTTCCCATATCGTTTTCCAAATAAATGTTATTTATTCTTTTCAAGTGACTGTGTATTCCAAGATTGGCGGGATGTTTCTTGGCAATTCTGGGCGCGATTACATTGCTTCTTGACTGCATGGCAAAAAGCATATACTTTGAGCCTTCTTTGAGCATCAGTATTTCGTTTGTGTTGATGTGGTCCAGTTGTGTCAAACTGACTATAATCAGCCACTCGTGTGGCGAGCTATAGTCAAGAGGTGTCTTTGCATCCTGCGCACTGCAGCCGGGGTACTGCATTGCTTTCTACAGTTGTGGAGAGCTGAAGCTTGCATAATTGAGGCAGGCACTGGACACAATGCTGCAGAGGGGGCGCACGCCTCCTGACATCATCATTCTGAACCTATGTGGTAATGAATTTGTTCATATTGGACAGCGGCTTCTGTTTGAATTGGTGGTTTCGGAAATCGGTTGGTTGGATGAGAGATTTCCTGAGGCGGAGTTCACTTGGTCAAGTACCATACCACAGTTGCAGTTGTGGCAGCGAAAAGGTCAGGACTCTGAACGAGTCAGTGAGACAGATAAACAAATAGATTGCTAAGCTGTTTAGACCGCCCAGGCTGGCCACCATACCCCATGGTTACATAAAGGGTGAACGTTTCTTCTTGCAGGATGGGGTGCAACTGTCAAGGTATAGCAGTGAGATGTTTTTGGAGAACTTGTTGGCTTGTTTGGTGCACCTCCTCCCTCAGTAGGGGAGCGACTGCGAAGGGGGGAGTGTTGAGGTCAGATGGTAGGTTTACTATGCCGGTCTGTGGTGAGATCATGTTTGGTGGGGCAATTTGGGTTACCTTTCCTGCTTGAGCATGACACCAATGTCACGGGACCCAAGAGGTGCTGGCAGGGAATCGAATGCAACATTCAGGGGTGGGGGGGGTTGCGAGCGATCGCTGGCACTTAAGGCCTACCACCTGTTGCATGCGCAGTAGGCACAAAACTAGCTTTGGCACTTGGGGAGAGGGCTGAGCGGTGGAGGGGACTCCTGAGGTAAGTATCCTGGTTGGCAGGCAGGCCATCTGCACAAAGTTTGCACCATGAGGGGTTGTGGGGGGGGGTTGTTTGGGGAGGTGAGGGTCCTCCTATATGGATGGACCCCACCCCAGGTCACTTAGGCGGAGCAGTGGATCCAGGGTCAAGAGAATCGCTGTTGTTTGTAAAAATGAAATACGGCCCGGGGTTTATGACCCCTAACCCAAGAAGTGTGTCTTACTGACTAAATGTGCCAGGACGTGTGGGAAGGTAACTCTGGGGTTGGAGGGAGGCCTCGGTGGTAACAGGCCATATTGGCCTTAGCATTTGACCAGCCAGCATACTATATCTGCCTTAGAGAGAGTACGTTCTTTTGTGGTTCGGAGAAAGAGACAAGGGGCTGTTGTATCTTACAGAAGGGCTTTGTCCAGTCAACGTAATACATAAGCGTTCCTCTGACATCCAATGTGTGAAGAGCTCGTTCTGCTACTGATTCTGGATGTGAGAACAACACTAGGACTTCAAATGCTGACAACTGTTTATTGGTGCAGACCTCAACATAGTGGCAGTTTTAGGGAGCGAATATGGTGAGAACACACCCTTGCTGAGCTCATGACATCAGGTAGCCTCCCCTGTGCAAATGCATGAGTGCTATCATCTGGCAGTCAGACAAGCAAGTAGAGGAGACCTCACTGCATCTTGCCAGATTAGTGGTGCAGTTACCTGAGGGTATGGTAGGCCAAAATATCAGGTGAATCAGTGAGTGTCCTCTACACTGTAACAAAATCCAAGATGTCTGTTGCCGTGTCCTGGAGGTGACTGCTTGCATGCTAGGATGTGCCCCACAGCGCACAGTAAGATTCTACATTATCACTGGAGGGTCCTGGAAAAGCAGCAGGAGCTTCACCAGAGATGTGGTTTCAACCTGGCCTGGCAACCTTAAGACCGGATGGCAACATGAAGAGGTGGTGGAGGGGTCGGTTACCCCCAAGTCCCTTACCAAAATGTCAAGATCTCAATTAGAAAGAGGGAATAGAGTTATCCAGTGCTACAACACCCTATGATGATGGCAACCCTCTCAAATGAGTAGCTGTCTCAGGAGCCCCCACTAAAAAAGAACAAGATAGGTTGGTACACAGGAATGCGACTGCCACCTTCAACAGACCTGCGACTGAGGCAGATCCAGAGGGCCTCCCTCTGAACCTATGCAGCAGTGAGCAGTATAAATGCAGGATAGCCTGGCTCTAGATACACATACGCAGAGGTCTAGACATTATCCCCTACAATACTATTTATCAGCATTATCCAAATTCAGGAGGGTAGTAATCCTGTCTAGAGTCTCCTTGAGCGTAGGATCAACTTATAAACACAGAGAAGGTATCATGATTAAACTAGGGTTATCGTCCAGGACAAAACCTACAGAATATTTTGGATGTCCCAAAGGATAATAAAGATGCATTTTACTCTCAGTTATTATGAGCGATGATTTGGTTATTGTGGGGGATTTTAAGGTAGCACATCACCTGACCATAGAGAGATCCTGCTCCTCTTCTTGCCTTAAAGCAAATGCCCCTCCATCACTAAAGACATGTAACAGACTTAATCCTTATTCACATGGTGAACTTCTCATCCAGAAGAGGAAAATATCTTCTTTTCTAATGCCCAAATATATTACTGGCATATAGATAATTTCATCAACCCTGACCAATAACGTTATAACAACAGAAACATCCAAGCCCTCCTAGATCAGGCATCAGTTGTGTTGATTGATATCACTGCATTGCACCTACATCCCCACGTTGTTGGAGATTGAAGACCCAGTCCTTAGAAATACCATTTGTGAAGCCTTAAATTACTTAACTGAAAATGAGACTGAGGGGATGCAGTATATGCAGCGATGAGGGAGAGCTCAGAGCCCACATGGCTATCTTTGTGACACTTGCTTTGATCTCAACTTTGAGATTAGTAGACTAGAGTAAGAGCACAAGACCAACGGCTTTAGATAAACATATTGAGAATCACGCAGGGCCAGAAGGGAGCAAGAAGCCTCACCGATTAACGATGCAGCACACAAACTAAAGGAGACAAATCAAACCTATTCTAAGAAAGGAGACAAGGCAGACTGTTGGCATTAAAATTCACAGAAGTCAAGGTGTGTCAAAGAAGGTAATGAAGGTATTCGTACATCAGGCCCGGGCATCACAGAAATCTTTATGCATTTCTAATCCAGCTTTGTCAGATGAAACCCTACGACCTCTCACAGAAGGAGTAATACCTAGACAGGATTCAGTTCCCCATGATTCCACAAGTTGTTGGAGAAACTCAATGACCCAGAGAATGTCACTTTGAAAAAAAAAGTGCTGGGACCTAACAGGTCCCCTTTGACTAAGTTCTTAAACTCCTTTTCAGATTCTGGTGCAGTGACCAGAGGAATTATGGAGTCCACTCTAAACAATTAACATTCTCCATTCTCACATTCTCCATTCTCACATTAATATTGAAACCTACAGTCCCTCGAATGCCGTGAGTCCTACAGTCGAAAAGCTCTCATAAAAAGCAACGGCGAGATCTATAGCAAGAACCTGAGAATTAAGAATACTTGGTTGATACTGATCCCCACATTTCCAAGCAAGCTTCACACGAGACAGAACGGTGATATGCGGTTGTCCTACATAAAACTATACGAGACAGCATCTAATTACTTGGATGTAAAAAAGGCATCTGGTAGACTCGATTGGAAATACCTCAGAGGAACCTTAGCTAAATCTGATCTAATACCACCCATATAGTTACCAACAGATGTCATAGAAACTACCCAGAAGCAGCTTTGCAACTTTATTTGGGATAATAAGTTGCTTTGGGTTGCAAAATCGATACTCAACAGATCCCTTTATTGGGGGAGAATGACAGCGCCTGACATCCAAAAGATATGTACTTGTGACATGTTTAGCAGCGGCTCACAGGTGGTCTCCTCTACAAAGGATAAACCATGATTCAAGGTGGTACAGGTAATGTGAAGAATACCTCTGAAACACTTTCTGTGGGTACCCTCACAAAATTAATGGCATAAGGATTATGTTACTTACCCTGTAAGCATCTGTTTGTGGCATGTAAGTGCTGTATATTCGCATGCGCTGCATACTGCTGCCATCTAGTGTTGGGTCCGGAGTGGTGCAAGTTGTTTTACTTTGAAGAAGTGTTCAGTCACAAGATTGAGTGACGACTCCTCTCAGTGATATTGCGCTTGGGCATTGACTCCTCTGTTAGGTTGTTTTACCGCAGGCAGGTGAGAAAGGAGTGTAAGGATGAAAAGAATAAAGAAAGACATCCAGGCAAGAAATAAATATATATATATATATATATATATATATATATATATATATATATATATATATATATATATGGATAGATATGGATAGATATGCAAAATACAAGCGAGAACTCTACAACACCAGCGACACTCTAGATTTGCCCACCTTAAATGTCTGTTTATCTGGTAAATGGCTTTTGTCATTTTACAGCTCGGCAAGGATGACACTGTGTCAATCCTATGCTTAAAGATTTTGCTGTACAAATGGCAAAAGACTGTCTTTATCTAGCTCGGCGTGGATAGCACTATGCTGATCCTATGCTTAAAAACTTTGCTGGATAAACAGACATTTAAGGTGAGCAAATCTAGAGTGTCGCTGGTGTTGGATAGTGCTCTTTATTGGAGCTGCTCTCCACCTAAATTTGGGAACTACCCAGAGTTCTCGCTTGTATTTTGCATAATTTATGCATCACTCTAACCCTGAAAGGGTCTTGTTTGGATATATATAGTTATATATAGGCTTGTAATACTATAAATTATATTAACTACTTCACCTGGCGCTGTTTCCTGCGGGCTCTGAGTTGGAAGAGCAGGGGGTGCGCCGTGCCTTGTAGTCTCCCATGACAGATGCTACCCTTTTCAGTATCACGCTTGAACCCTGTTGCCGCTACGCCAGCCGTATGACATGAGTACAGCCAAGCATAGACCTGGCCCAACCGGCAACGTAGAGCCACCTCCACTTCAGCAAGAATCATTGTCGCTAAGGCTCACATGCGTTTATCACATTACGACTCCGACGCCCTGGGTGTCTGCAGCAAGGGTACTACTTTCCCAGCCCTGAAGAAGTCTGTTAGGACGAAACGCGTTGGCTTTGGCTTATTTATTTTCAATCTAGATTAATAAAGAACAGTGATTTTACAAGACTTGACTTTTGAACAATGTGATTTGTGATTACATTTTAAGATATGGGACAATCATTTTTTGGATACTAATAGATATTGTGAAGTGCCGGGTCCTCTTTTCAATGTTTTGAACCAGTTTCTGGTTATCTGAGGTCTAGGGGGTTGGTCCTCAAGACCCGAGCACCAATAGTGTCATAAATTACATATATAACTCGAGATGAAGGTGCGGCAATGATCACCTTGACCCCCTTCCTATATTGAAAGTATATATATATATATATATATACATATATATATATGATAATGATATATACATAAAAATGCATCTATATACACAAAAAGGAAAAATGTAACTGCAATGGCCACAGGTGTCTAGGGGAAGAGGGACGGGGCATGTGAATCTACAGTCCTACATGCCATCAAAAAGATGCTTACAGGGTAAGTAACAATCTGTTCAACAGCATGTGTGGCTGTAGATACACAGGTTCTGCATAGACTGTAAAGCAGTCCCTCCATAAAAGCGTTGGCTAACCTGTAGAAGTTGCAGTTGACTAGAAAAGTGTTTGTAGCACAGCCTAACCTACACTGGCTTGTTGGTGTGCTAGCACATTCACACAGTAGTGTTTTGGGGGTTGTCACTATAGGGGTGCCTTACAAATGTCAGCTATAGGATAGTCACACCTTTTTCCCGAAGTAGAATGTCCGCTGGGGGTAACAGGTCTCTTGGCTTCAGCAGAAAAAGTTTGCATACCTTTAACTATCCATTTGGCGATGCCAGATTTAGATATTGGACTGCCTATATGTGGGGTTGAAAAAGCCACAAAGAGTGGTTTTGTTTTCCTAAACTCTTTGGTTCTTTCAATGTAAAACATGAGTGCTCTCGTAACATCTAGAGTGTGAAGGGCTCTTTCTGCAGCAGAGTCCGGCTGAGGGGAAAAAAACAGGTAGTTCAATGGACTAGTTTATGTAAGACTGAGAAATAACTTTAGATAGGAACATAGTGTTAGCACAAAGGACTACCTTATTCCTATGAATCAGGAAGAAAGTTTCTTCCACGTTTAGTGCCTAGAGTTCACTGGCACGACTGAGTGATGTGATAGCAACTAAAAAAGCTAACTTCCAAGAAAGGTATTGAAGTGGACATGAATGGCGTGGTTCAAAAGGAGGACCATTGAGTCTGGTGAGCAAAATGTTCAGGTTCCATGATGGTGCAGGTGGAATGACCCACCTAAGGCCTTCCATGAAAGCCTGAATGACTGGGATTCTGAACAAGGAAATATGTAGCTACAGCAGCGAGATGTAGGCAAATGGAGTAGTATGACAGATTGACTTTTTATAAATGTAACAAATGACAAACAACCTCTTGAATAGTAGCTTTAATGGGGTCAATATGTTTGGGTTGACAGTAGCAAACAAAACGTTTCTATTTTGCAGCATAACAGGTTCAAGCTGTGGGTCTATGGGATTCCCTGAGAATGTCCAAACATTCTGCAGGCACGCTTAGGAAACCAAAGTATGACCTCAGAAGCCATATTGCAAAGTTGGGTGATTTGGGGCCTGGATGTCTAATTTGTCCTTGATTTGGAGTGAGAAGGTCTGGCCTGTTGGACAGATTCTTGTGGGGGACTACTGAGAGGTCTAGAAGTGTGGTGAACCATGGCTGACGCTCCAAAGTGGGAGCTACAAAGATCATGGTGTGAGATGTTTGCCTGATCCTCTAAATCAGAAATCAAATGAGAGGGAGAGGTGGAAAAGCTAGGCAAATATCCCTTATTTATCCATAGTGTGTTGCCCTTGAGTAGAGGGTGTGGATACTTGGAGGTGAAGCTTGAGCATTTTGCATTTCCTGCTGTGGCGAAAAGGTCTATGTAAGGAGTTCTCCATTTTGCAAAGTATGAGTTAGAGGACTTGTGAGTGGAGCTCCCACTCATGGACTTGTTGCTGCATCCTGCTGAGCAGGTCTGTGAAGTCGTTGTCCATCACAGGGAGATACTCTGCCATCAGGTGAATGTGGTGGTGGAGAGCCCACTTCCATACTGCTTGAGAGAGTTGGGATATTTGAGATGACTGTGATCCCCCTGTTTCTGTAAGCAATACATGGCTTGCATGTTGTCCGTGTGGACAAAGACAACCTTGTGAGACAAATGAGGGAGGAATGCTTTCAGGGCTAGAAATACCACTTGACGCTTGAGATAACTGATGGGTAGGGACTGGAGATCGGGATCCCAGATGCCCTGTATTGTGACGTATTGAAGGTTAGTACCCCAACCTGCGAATGATGTGTCTGTGGTTAATATAACCTGAGGCACAGGGTCTAAAAATGCAAGCCCTTTCAAGAGGTTGGTGGTCTTTCACCATTGCACACAGCAGTGAGTTTGGCGGCCTAACAACACTAGATGTTCCAGGTGACCCTGTGACTGAGACAGACATTGCTGCAGGGGACGCATGTGAAGTCTGTTATAGGAACTATCACGATACAAGACGCCATCATCCCCAACAGACACAATGGTCCTAACTGTGCACGTATGGTTCTCATGAAAATGCAGGCGTTGAGTCCAAAAGTTCTGGACACAAGCCGAGCTGGGGTAAGCTAACCCTAGCTCCGCATTCAAAATGGCCCCTAAGTAAGGTTGTACCGGAAGAGGTTAGAGATGAGATTTGGAAATGTTGAGAGTGAAACGGAGATTGTAAAGGAGGCCCACTGTCAACTGAGTGCGTTGTTGGCATTGGTGTAACATGCTGGCTTTGAGGAGCCAGTCATCAAGGCAGGGGAACATGTGAATGTTTTGCCTTCTCAGATGTGCAGCAAATACTGCTAAGTACTTTGTGCAGACTCTAGGAACGGTAGTAACTCCGAATGGAAGAAACTTGAACTGGTAGTGTTTGCCTGCACTGACAAACCTTAGGTAATTTCAATGTGCAGGGTTAACTAGAATATGAAGTAGGTGTCCTTTAGATCCTGAGCTGGCAAGGTTGCCTTGCTGTAGGAGCAGAATAACATACTGAAGGGTGACCATATGAAAGTGTTCTGACAGGATGTATTTGTTTAGAGGCCTGAGGTTCAGTATTGGCCTGAGAGAGCTGTTCTTTTTAGGTGTCAGGGAGTATACTCCTGTCCGTTTATGTTGGAGCGGAACAGGCTCTACGGCCTCCTGAGATAGCCTGTGAGTGCGACTGGGAATACAAGGAGGAGTGGTGGTAAGCTTCAGACAATAACCATGTTGGATAATGGAGAGGACCCACTGATCCATGGCAATGTTGTCCCAGTGTCAAAAGAAATGTTGGAGTCTTCCCAGACAGGTGTAGGATAGGTGGGGGGAAAGGTGGAGGTATTCACTGTTTGGCAGTGGAGGAGGAGACACACAAGGCAATGCTCTTTCCTCTTCCATTATTACTGGTACCTCTATACCAGCCTCTGTAGAAACTTCTGGAATAGGCAAACTGAGGCTGCCTAGGTTGGGATGGTGACACCTCGGAGGTGGAGAGTTTGTAGGAACCTCTGTACCCATGGTGACGAAAAGTGCCTCTTCGTGTAGAGCACTGAAGGGCAACCATGTCATTAGCAATGTCTGTTTCTTTCTTTAGCTTCTTAAGTGTGGTGTCTACTTGAGGCCCAAACAGATGCTCCTTATCAAAGGCATATGAAAGACTCCCTGCTGGACCTCAGGTACCAGAGCACTGTAGACAAGCATGCCTCCAGAGAAGGACGCTGGTATTAATGCTGCAAGCTGCTGTGTCTTCAGTGTCCAAGGCACAGCGGACTGAGTTGTTAGAAATCACTTGCCCCACTGTAACTATCTGCTGCCACTTTTTACGCAGCTCATCTGTTAGGAACTGGAAAAACTTATCTTTTTCATCACAGTGCGCCCAGCCGTACCGGGCAAACAAGGCTTGTGAGTTGGAGATACGCCAATGATTTGCGGCTTGTGCAGCAACTCACTTGCTGGCAGCGTCAATCTTTTTACTCTCCTTCCCAGGGGGAGGAGAGCCCCCAGTGGTCTGACTATTGCTTCACCTACAAGCTGTGGTAGCTACTATAGAGTTGGGCAGAACCTGAGACCTAACGTATAAAGGGCCAGAAGGCATTGGCTTATGTTTCTTAATCACCTTGACGTGATAACCCTGCAGTGGACAGGCTCTTTAAAGATCTCATCTGCATGGCGAAGCATGCCAGGGAGCATAGGGAGTTAATATATGTCCCTGTGAGTGGTGGTCAGGTTATCGAACAGGAAATCCTTATGCAGCTCCAAGTTGTGGAACATAGCTGCCCTAGCTTTTACCTGTTGGTATGAGGTAGTGTCTTCAGGTGGTTAGGGGTGTGCAAGGTAGAGGTAGGGGTTATTATAGGGAATGGGGTCAGATCATATGCATCTGAAGGGACTGTGTCATCCTGAAGACCTCCTTAACGCTCCTGGGGTGTGTAATCTCCCGGTGAGGATGAAGTGGAAGAATGGGGAGGGGATGAGGTGGAAGTGAAGGAAGCGGTGGAGGAGGAGGTGGTGGAGAAGGTCTACATGGAGGACTGGTAGAGGAACATCTAAAGCCTCCTGGAAAGAGTTTCTGCTTAATGAAAACAGGAGAGGAAGGTGTGGCAATAATCCGGCCTGTACCCTCCTGTATTTGGACGGGCATTCATGGTTTACATGATGGGCTTCAATAGAGAAGGGGTAGTGGAAGACTGACCCAAGTCTCTGTTCCAAGGATTTTAGCTCCAATGCTTTTGGCACCGAAGATTTTGGTTGGCCCGGTTTGGTTGGCAGCAAAGTGAAAACTGATGTTTGGCGAATCGGTGCCTTGGACTTTCCACATGGTTTTAACGCTGAGCCAGAGAGTCGGGCTCAGCTCAGGGTCAGCTCAGCAAAATAGCCTTTTGGTGCAAACCATGGCCTGGTGGCAGTGGTGGACCGGTGATCTCAAGAAGAGGTTGAAGAGTTTTTTTTTTTGCAGTCTTGTGGAGGGTGCAAAGGGTCACGGTACTCAAGAGCTGGGCAGAAGTGATTTTGTTGCTTTCGATGTCTGAGTCTGAAGTGTCCTGAATGGAGAGAGCCTATTCCTTCTGCGCAGGCTCCTCTGCTAAGATATCTGGGGTGTTGTCCTTGTCTTATGGGCCATTTCTAACCGGCGAGCTCTTCGATCCTGAAGAGTCTTCTTGGAGCAGAAGGACTTGTAGGCGTCGCGATCGGCCTCTCGATCTGAGGAGAGGCAGAGGTTGCCCATGAGATGCTGGTGAATGTGTGGAAATTTGGCATGGCACAGAGGACAGAAGCAGAATGGAGTTCATTCCATCAGGGAAGCATTTCCTTCGGTGCTGTGTTGAAGTTAGGCCCAAGGTGGGTGTTGTCGCCCTACAGTGTCTAAGCAAAACCTTAGACATTGTAAGTGCAGGGTAGCCATAAGAGTATATGGTCTGGGAGTCTGTCATACACGAACTCCACAGCACCATAATGGCTACACTGAAAACTGGGAAGTTTGGTATCAAACTTCTCAGCACAATAAATGCACACTGATGCCAGTGTACATTTTATTGTAACATACACCCCAGAGGGCACCTTAGAGGTGCCCCCTGAAACCTTAACCAACTACCGGTGTAGGCTGACTGGTTTTAGCAGCCTGCCACACTCGAGACATGTTGCTGGCCACATGGGGAGAGTGCCTTTGTCACTCTGTGGCTAGTAACAAAGCCTGCACTGGGTGGAGATGCTTATCACCTCCCCCTTGCAGGAGCTGTAACACCTGGCGGTGAGCCTCAAAGGCTCACCCCCTTTGTTACAGCACCACAGGGCATTCCAGGTAGTGGAGTTGCCCGCCCCTTCCGGTCACGGCCCCACTTTTGGCAGCAAGGCCGGAGGAGATAATGAGAAAAACAAGGAGGAGTCACTGACCAGTCAGGACAGCCCCTAAGGCAACCTGAGCTGAAGTGACTCTGACTTTTAGGAATCCTCCATCTTGCAGATGGAAGATCCCCCCAACAGGGATAGGAATGTGACCCCCTCCCCTTGGGAGGAGGCACAAAGAGGGTGTAGCCACCCTCAGGGCTAGTAGCCATTAGCTACTGCCCTCCCTGACCTAAACACACCCCTAAATTCTGTATTTAGGGGCTCCCCTGAACCTAGGAACTCAGATTCCTGCAACCTAAGAAGAAGAGGACTGCTAAGCTGAAAAACCCTGCAGAGAAGACGGAGACACCAACTGCTTTGGCCCCAGCTCTACCGGCCTGTCTCCCCCCTTCTAAAGACACTGCTCCAGCGACGCTTTCCCCAGGGACCAACGACCTCTGAATCCTCAGAGGACTGCCCTGCTCTAGAAGGACCAAGAAACTCCCGAGGACAGCGGCTCTGTTCATCCAAGGCTGCAACTTTGTTTCCAAATAAGCAACTTTTAAACAACTGCGTTTCCCGCCGGAAGTGTGAGACTTGCTACTCTGCACCAGACGCCCCCGGCTCGACTTGTGGAGAAACAACACTTCAGGGAGGACTCCCCGGCGACTACGAGACCGTGAGTAGCCAGAGTTGCCCCCCCTGAGCCCCCAAAGCGACGCCTGCAGAGGGAATCCCGAGGCTCCCCCTGACCGCGACTGCCTGACTCCCAGATCCAGACGCCTGGAAAAGACTCTGCACCCGCAGCCCCCAGGACCTGAAAGATCAGAACTCCAGTGCAGGAGTGACCCCCAGGAGGCCCTCTCCCTTGCCCAGGTGGTGGCTACCCAGAGGAGTCCCCCCCCCCCTTGCCTGCATCGCTGAAGAGACCCCTTGGTCTCCCATTGATTTACATTGGAAACCCGACGTGTGTTTGCACACTGCACCCGGCCGCCCCGTGCGGCTGAGGGTGTACTTTCTGTGCTAACTTGTGTCCCCCCCTGTGCCCTACAAAACCCCCCTGGTCTGCCCTCCGAAGACGCGGGTACTTACCTGCTGGCAGACTGGAACCGGGGCACCCCCTTCTCCATTGAAGCCTATGCGTTTTGGGCACCACTTTGAACTCTGCACCTGACCGGCCCTGAGCTGCTGGTGTGGTAACTTTGGGGTTGCTCTGAACCCCCAACGGTGGGCTACTTTGGACCCAAACTTGAACCCCCGTAGGTGGTTTACTTACCTGCAAGAACTAACAAACTCTTACTCCCCCTAGGAACTGTGAAAATTGCACTAAGTGTCTAGTTTTAAAATAGCTATATGTGATTTATTTGAAAAGTATATATGGTATTGTGATTATTCAAAGTTCCTAAAGTACTTACCTGCAATACCTTTCATTTGAAGTATTACATGTAAAATTTGAACCTGTGGTTCTTAAAATAAACTAAGAAAATATATTTTTCGATACAAAAACCTATTGGCCTGGAATTGTCTTTGAGTGTGTGTTCCTCATTTATTGCTTGTGTGTGTACAACAAATGCTTAACACTACTCCTTTGATAAGCCTACTGCTCGTCCACACTACCACAAAAATAGAGCATTAGTATTATCTCTTTTTGCCACTGTCTTACCTCTAAGGGGAACCCTTGGACTCTGTGCATACTATTCCTTACTTTGAAATAGTGCATACAGAGCCAACTTCCTACATCTGTGGAAGGACTTTTCTGCAGAAGTAGATAGATCGGGGAGAAAGATCACAGGATGACAAGTTTATGGAGGGAAATGTCTCCAGGGATTTTTGGCATTAAATTTGGGTTGGTCTAAAAAAAAAAAAAAAAAAAAAAAGATAACTTGCTTTTGGTGAAGCAAACCTATGGCTTCTTTGCAGTGAATGTCTGTAATTCACTCTCTGTCCATGATGTGCATACCCCTGCCACCTAGTGTTAGGCTCGGATGTGCAACTTTTTTTTTCCTAAGAAGAAGTTTTCAAGTTACGATTTATAGTGAATACAACTATTGCTGGTAATGGGCATGGGCACTGGCTCAATTGTTAGATTGGTTTTCCCACTCAGCAGATGAAAATGGAAATGGAGCGTAGAGATTCAGACGAAGATGACCATGTAAAGAAAGAAGGAAAAGTATCTGCAACATCCAAAGGCTTCAGGGAAGGTAGGTGGGAGTATGCAAATCTACAGCACTACATGCCACAAACAGATGATTACAGGCAAGTAATATTTTACATCTGTGGCATGTGAAGCTGTAGATAGGCATGTTGTGCATGGACTGTAAAGCAGTCCTCATCTAAGCAGTGGCTAGACAGAGGATGTTGTAGAAGATTGAAAAAGTGTACGAAGGGCAGCATGGAGAACGTTAGCTTGTTTGCTAGCTAAGAAATTGACACAGTAAAGCTTGGTGAAAGTGTGTGAATTAGACCACATAGCTGCTCTGCAAATATCAGCTACTAGAATGTACCTAAGAAGGCCACAGAGTAAGGTAGACTGAGGGTCTGGGAAGGATAGAAAAGGAAAATATTACTTACCCAATAGACATCTGTTTGTGGCATGTAGTGCTCACATGGTCTGCATTCTCCGGCCATCTAGGGTTGTGTCCTGAGTGTTGCAAGTTTTTTTTGTTCGAAGTCACAGGATCAAGGTGAGGGCGTGGAGGAAGAGTAACATGAGTCCAAAGGCTCAAAAGTAATATGTTCTTTAGTTTTCAGAGCCAAAGTTTTCAGTCGATGGATCTTTTCAGTGCTGAACTCGGTTCTGAAGAGTCTCAGCTCGAAGCGGATGCGGTGAGTGCAGATTGTTTACTGATAGGTCAGACTGAAGTGGATGAGGTGAATGCTGTAGACTAAGCCACAGTATTCATAATTTTCTGTGCCGAGCCATCCTTTCAAGGCCGACCATGGCTTGACAGCAGTGGTGGTCCGGTGATCTCAATAGGGACTTTTTTTCAGAGTTTTTTTGGGTGGAGGTGAGGCCACAGTACACACTTCTAGTGCCGTCAGTTCTTGGTTCTCAATGTGGGATTGGAAGACGGAAGCCGAATCTTGGATTAGGATGGTTCTTCTTGTTCTGGCTCCTCCTGTGCATGTTCTTCCCCGAAAATATCCATGGTGCCTTCTAGAGATCTGATTGCCACCTTCAACCTCCGTGCTTGTTGGCCTCAAAGAGTCTTCTTGGATCAGAATGATCGACACACCTCACAGGTAGCCTCTTGATGATCTGGTGAGAGGCACAAGTTGCACAGTCGGTGTAAGGGTACTTCGAGTGGCAGTGGACAGAATCGAAACAGTTTTTGTCCCATTTGGTTTACATTCTTTTCAGCACCACAAGTATATAGGCCCAAAGGCCGGCAGGGCCTGCCCCGAAGGGCATGTGGTTGAAACTGGACCCAATGAGATGGAAAGATCGATTTGGAACAGAAACCGCAATCAAAAGTACAATACTGTCAAATAGAGGAAAGATGGGGAGAAAGTCTCAGACCAGAGCGAGTCCAAGGCAGAGCGAAAAAATTACACGTCCAAACCAGACAGTGAAGAGAAAACAATCTAACAAAGGACTCGATGACCATGTGCAGTATCACCGAGAAGGAGTCACTTGATCGTGTGACGTGAAAAACAGCTTCTTCGAACTAAAAGAACTTGCAACATCTGGACCCAAAACTAGATGGCATGAGAATGCAGAGCATATGTATCTACAGCCACACATGCCATCAAAAATGTTAACAAGTCAGGATACATTAGACCAACCAACGTTCTAATCCTGCTTTGGAGAGAGCATGGCCCTTGTGTGGTCTGGAAAAGGAGACAAAGAGCTGCTGTGTCTTCTGGAAGGATTCATAAGGGCTCTTTTGACATCTAGTGTGTGAAAATTCCTATCTGCCACAGACTCTGAAGGAAAGAACACTGGGAGTTCAATAGTTTGACAGAGGTAGATAGAAGAGACCATCTTGGGTAGAAATGTGGGATATGTATTAAGGACTGATCTAGCTTAATACATTTGAAAGAAGGGTTCTTCTAATCTAAGAGCCTGAAGCTCACACGTCTAAGAGAGGTGATTGCCACAAAGAAAGCTATGTTCCAGGAAAGGGATTGTAGAAGGCATGAGTGAAGTGGTTCAAAAGGAGGGTCTTGTCTGGTTAGGACTTTGTTGAGATGCCAGGCAGGGGCAGAAGGCACCCTGGGTGGGATGACTTAAGTCCTTCCATAAAAGCTTTATTGACTGGAACCCTAGCAGTAATGTGTTCCCTGTTGTGAAGGTATGCAGCAACAGCACCTCAATGAAACTTAACAGAGGTGTAAGCGAGGCCATACTGTTGCAAGTGAAGCAGGTAACAGACAATGTCTTAGGCTGATGCACAGAGAGGGCTGATGTGCCTAAGAATACAGCAGTGCATAAAACATTTATCTGAATAGCAGGCTCTTGTTAGAGGCCTGTGGGCATCCCTCAGGACAGTCAAACTCTGCGGGTAGGTTGAGACAGCCAAATTGTAAGAAGTAAGGAGCCAAATCGCAAGATTAATACCTGCTTGGGTTGTGGGTGCCTTGGCGTAACATTGCTCTTTGTGAGAAGGTCCGAACTGCTGGGCAAGTTCTTGTGAAGCACAAGAGAGTGGTCAAGAAGGTGATTAACCAAGGCTGTCTGACCCATGTGGGGGCCACAAGGATGAGAGTGAGAGATGTTTCAAAACCACGAACAGAAGTGGGAGAGTCAACACAGCATAGACAAATATTCCTGACCAGTTTATTCACAGTGCATTGCCCAGGACCATGGGTGTGGCACCTGCAGACAAAGTTTGGACAATTTGTGTTTTTGGTGGTGGCAGAGTATGGGATTAGGACATGTAGGTGTACTTCCCACGTCAGGACTTGTTGCTTCATCCTGCTGAGCAGGTCTGCAAAATAGCTGCCTGCTCCTGGTTGGTACTCCGCTAGCAGAGACTCTGTGATGGAATGCCAACCACCAAACATTCTGGGCTAAAGCAGAAAACCGAGGAGAGTGAGTGCCATCGTGCTTCTGCAGGTAGAATATGGTGGGCATATTGTCTGTGTAAATGTTGACTCTTTGTTGAATATGACAGAGAAATACCTTGAGGGCTTGCAGGATGACCATATTCTCCAGATAGTTGATGTAGAGACCGTGTTGATGGGGTGTTCACATTCCTTGAGTGGTCAAATCCTAGAAGTGTGCCTCCTCACCCTGTGAAGGGAGGCATCCATTGTGACTGTCTCTCAAGGTACTTGGTCATGAAAGGGCCCGCCTTGCAGCAGGTTGTTGCTGTTCCATGACTGCAGAAAGTGGTGAGTGCGGCCCCATATGAACAATAGAGCCTCCCAGTGACCCTGTAATTATGACCACTTTGCAGCTTGGCATTCCTGCACGGCTGTATTTGTGACCTTGCATGGGGAACTACGGCAGTACGAGGCCATCATGCAGAGAGGGCGCATGGCCGCCCTGAGCGTTACTTGACGACCTGGCTGAAATAGAGGCGGCAGTAATTGCAAAAGCTTGCACCCTTGAAGATAATGAACTTTGTGATATTGAAGGTGAAACCTATACTGCATCGGAGGTGTATGGTGGCTTGTGTATGAGCCAAACACTGCTTTTGGCTGCGCTCTTGATTAGTCAGTCATCTTTGTAAAGGAAGACGTGGACGCCATTTCTCCTGCGACGAGCGGCTACCATGGCAAGGCATTTTGTCAACACCCTAGGGGCTGTTGTGACCAAGTGCAGCACTTTCAGTTGATAATACTGGCCACTTACCACGTAGCTGAGGAACCAGCGATGTGCAGGGAGGATTGGTATGTGGAAACAGGCATGCTTTAGGGTGATGGCAGTCATGAAGCTGCCTTGCTGTAGTAGAGGAATAACATCCTGGAATGTTACCATGTGGGAGTGCTCTAACATGATGTATTTGTTGAGGGGCCTGAGGTCGAGAATGGGGCGGAGAGACCCATCCTTCCTGGGAGTGAGAAGGTAAAGTGAGTACACTCCCTTGTTGCAATGGTGGAGCAGCCTGAGGTCTATGGCCCCATTATGAAAAAGTGCCTGCACTTACTTTTAGGCAGAGAGAGTGTTTGCGGGGTGGGGTGTTTGGTGGTGTGTTTGTGAGCTCCAAGCAGTAACACTTGCATATGATGTCCAGGACCCTTGATCTGAGGTCATTTCCACCAAACGCAACCGAAACCACTGTATTCTCCACTGGACAGGTGTTCTGTTCAGAGGGGGGGCGCAAGTGGGTCACTGCCTTTGGTGGGTAGGCCCCCTCGATGGCTCAGCCTTTGCCCACAGAGATTGCCCTTGTAACCCCCTCTATAGCAGGTCTGACAGGGGTCTGATGTGTTATCTGCTATTGAAAAGAGGTGGCTGACTTGGAAGAGGTGATCTTGGAACCTCCAAGGTAGTAAGACTAACGAAAGGAACCATGGGTAGAAGGTGTTTGTAGTGCTTCCATGGCCTTTAAGATATCAGTATCCTTAATCTTTCGATCATCTGTTCAACCTGCAGTCCAAAGACATGCTCCCCATTGAAAGATAGGTTGAGCAGGTGCTGCTGGACTGCCAGCTTAAAGCTGGAAACATGGAGTCAGGCATGTTAGTAAAGGTACCTGAATTTATCTCACAGGCTGCAGTGTCCACAGTATTGTGGGCCCACAGACTACTGGTGATAGAGATGAGCTTGCCCTCTGCCACAAGTTCTTGACACCTCTTTTTGTGCTGCTCTGGGAGGTGCTGAAGGTGCTCTATCTTGTCAAAGTGCACTATGACATACCAGGAAAGCAAACCGCTAGAATTTGCAATGCACCAAATTGTCACAGATTGGCCAGCAATGCATTTACCCGTCTTGATACTTTCCCTGTCTGGAGCTGGTGCATCGCTGGTGCCCTACGTGTCTACACTTGTGTGGGTAGTATGAATGACGGTAGGGGAGGGAGGGGTAGGGATGGAAGGGGGGGGGGGGGGGGAGAGGTAACCCTTGCATTTTTAGACTCATTAAAGATGCTAGGAGCAGGCTTAAGCATTTCCTTAATCATGGGGAGGTACTGCATGGAGTGCTGGGTGGAAGGAAGCATCTCCCTCAAGAAATCATTCTCTAGTAGTTTATGCATCTCAACCTTGTGGTACGTGGCAGCCCTATGGATGACCTCACATTAGGAGGTAGTGCTGTCAGGCAGTAAAGGCTTTGCAGGGTACAGGTCAGGATTTGTATCCCCAGGTGGGTCAATTTCATAATCATCCCATTGGATGTTCTGAGGGTGTGGGTCTAAGGGTGTGTCATAAGAATGATAAGGAGATCCTGGACTGTCTCCTCCAAACCCAGAATGTGGAGACCCCCGTGGAGAGTGAGACAGAGGGTAAGCAAGTGGTGGGGGTGAGGAGGGCGAAGGGAGGTGGAAAAGAAGGCACACGAGGAGAAGAGGTTTGGGGAGTAGAGGCAGTGGTGGACTTGTGCCACTGTCCTGGCACCATGAGGTCTTAGGCACTTGCTGCAGTGGTTGGTTGAGGCCCTCCTTGAAGGTTACACTTCTTTTGAAAGGAGCAGAGTTTTTAGCCTTTGGTAGATGTTGAGAAAGGATCCGACCTGTCTGTGGATGGACGCAGATCCACTACTGCCGGGCACTGAGCTCATCCTGAAGGCACTGGAGGATGGGCTGATCTTTATCTTCGGAGGCAGAGGAGGACGACGCCTTAGACGCTGAGCATTTCAGCCAGAGGATGGTCTAGGGGCTGCTGGCACCAAGGTGAATTCTGGCTCAGAGACTCTTAAGTCTGAAAATGCTTTGAGGGTATCTTAGAAGCCAGGGCTGAAGTGGCAGTCAGAGCTGATTGGCATGGCTTTGATGTGCTGATAACTTGGTGGGTGTTAGGTCTGAAGCGTGATATTGGTGTCGGCCATGGCCTTCTGTAAAAAAGTGATGAATGGAATGATTTAATTAATTTTGGCCACTGGCAATCGCTCAGGGCAACATCCCAATCCTTAGTTCTGTGCCCACCATGCCACCCAGGTTTGAACCCAGTCATATGCAAATCATTCTTGACCCTGCTCCTCATGTTAACAGTCTAGCCCGAATTGCCAAACCAGGTCCTTCCTGAACTCGAACACAAGCAACCCAAGACCGGTTTTGCCCTAATTAGGGGCCTTCGGCCAGGTACAGCTGGGTTTCAGTGGCACAATGAGTTTCTGACTCACGTCTGAGCATACCTGGCGAACATAGGGTGTCAAATGCAAAAACAATAAGGTGATGGATGGAATGCATGAAATATTCTCGGCAACTGGCAAATCACATGGGCCGAACACCAATCCATAGTTTTCAATCTGGCATTGGCAGACCGGAAGCCTACTGATGGGCTTCTGGGCTCAAAGCTCAACCCCTCCCCCCTCCCCCCCTCTCAAGGGAGATGTTTAGTGCCAGGGATGTAGAAGAGAGTGATATTACAGCTGAAGTCTACGGTGGATGCCGTTGGGAAGGTGACAGCTCATCGACTTTGGCGCCAGAGCTCACTTCTAGCAAAAACACCTAAGACCTCTGTGGTAGAATCCCTGGCTGAGGCTCGGCTTTGACGTCTGATTCACGGAAGATGTCCAGAGTGTTGATGCTCTGTAGATGCGCCATGGAGATGGATGTGAGACATGAATGTCAACAGTAGCACAGGATTTTCTTATTATGGAAGGTGAGGCAAGCAGCACAGCAGGTCTTATTATGCTCTGGGAACAGATAGAGGTTACACACCTGATGGTCTGTCCACAGATACTTGGCGAGACACTTCAGACAGTTCTGGAATAGAGTTTTTTCCATCACGAATGCAACATTCTCTGGCATCAAACTACAAAGATGACCCCGGTGGGGTGAAGCCCTGAAAGGGGTACAGAGGAGTCTCAATCAACTCATCCAAGCCCTACTAAATGGCAGGAGTATGCAGATTGTGTATCTACAGCTACACATGTCATGAACATGTGGGTTTGCACAAAAGGAATTTGAAGTACGCGCTATTGATTTGAAGAAAGGCAGCAGGTGTTCACTTACACAAAAATTAGCTCCCTTGGAAACACATGGCACTTCACTGTAGGTAAGGCCCTACAGAGTCCTTTCATGAGTCGTTTTATTTTTCTTTGCGATCATAAAGATGAAGAAGATTCTTTCGACCTTCCCAATCTGGAAACTGCGGTCAAGTGAGCCATTATTTTGTTATCTCTAGCAAGCACAATAACACCTGCAGGGGACACATGGAGATTGGATATATGTCCTTATATCTGCAACATGTGAAAAAATATTTCCACTTCCAATTGTCAATGTTTGTTGTGAGGAAGGTGCACGTGCCTGGACTGAGATGTCTGTGCAGTAAGAAGCAATTTTTTTAGATGCCAGGAGCTGTAAGTGATCAAGAATCAAGTAGTCAGGCTCAGAGATGAAGTCAGGATGGAGAATCTCTTGGTTGCATCCGAGAAGATCATAGGATGGTTCTTCAACTCTATGGACTGCTCTGTAGACAGCTTCAGTAAGAGACTCTTCCAAAATTAATGTACCATGATCGGGCAATCAGAATATTATTACAGTGATCTACTTTCAATTTCCTCAGTACTCTGGAAATGAAGGTAAATGGAGATAAAACATAAGCAAAGACATTTTACAATCATTAAAGGGCATAGCTTCGGACTCTTAGTTGATGGAACCTACTGGCATAGTGCTGGCATTTCTTATTCTCCAGGGTGATGAACAGATCTTTATTTTGGCTGAGCCCACTTTCAAAAGACCTATTTTGCCTGGCTCTGGTGAAGTTCCCCTTTTCAGGCAATCTGACAAAGCTCGACGGATATCATCTGACTGATAATTTGATTTGGCATCCTGGAAGATATTAGACTGCAATGGTCACCTTGCTGATGTCTCAGCCCTACAGCATCTGTGCATCTTCCAACAGAGGAGAGGAGAGGAGCTCAGCCTGTCTTACTTTGGGATGTAGTAGATCGAGTTCCATCTGTATCAACACAGCTTGTCTTGCTAATTTCAGATGACTAGAGATTTAGTCTGATGGCACATACCTTAGGATGTTTATGTGGAGTTCAAACTACGTCCCGGACTAGGCTCTTGCACGTGTGGATCGTAAAATTTCCGCAATGCAGCTGTTGTCTCGATTAGCCTGTTTGTTGAAGCCTGGGACCGAATACTTGCTTTCCGATTTAATGAAAATCTCCATGACAATAAGGATTATTCGAGACGTCTGGTTATTGTTGTTCTATGAGGTCAGTCTCCAGTTTCAACTCAAAATCCATCTTCTACTAAATAGGTCTCATCACAAGTCCACAGAATGGAATCAGTCTGATTTAAGATAACAAGACCTAAGAGGGATTTCAAAATCCTAACGGGCATTGCTTGCATTGAGCAAAATGCCTTTGCCACAGCTTGGAGTTTTGTTACTCTTTTTTTTCCAAGGGAAAGCCTTCCCCAGTTGAATATCTAGAATTGCCCTAGGAATCTCAATCTTGCCACACAATTAATGTAAGTTTTCTTAGGGTTCAAGGTTAGTCCTAGTGTGAAAGTTTACAGAATTACTTTTATTTTATTTTTAGGAATTTGTTCAATATTCGCAGAGACAATAATGACCACTACTGGCCTGATTTTTGCTTGACCAAAAAGAACCTTTAGTAGAATCCTTGATTTCTATAGTTCTTTGAAACCTTTTCTATGACTCCTTTTAGTAGGAGAAACAACTTGCAGCCCGTTCAAGTGCAGATGTTCTTTCCTAGAACAAGTGTAGGTAGTTTTCTCTAAGAACTCCATTGAGTGACCAGAATTCACTATTTGGAGCATCCAATGATCTGTAGTTATTATTTCCCAAGCAGGACCAAAAGCAGAGATGCTTCCCCTGACTGGATGTCAGAAGTGCTGGATATTTTGTTCAGTTTCCTGCACAGTTTGTTCTTTTTTAGTGCCATTTCAGAAGAAGGGGTTTTCAGTTATTTGGAAGAGCTAGCTTCAGACAAATTTGAAGTAAATTCCACTGAGAAGCCACTTACGCTTCTTTTTTGTGCCTCCTACATTGAAGTGTTTGAGGAGCACTTATCATATAACCTTGCACAGAGGAGTGGTCATCCCCTTTGGATAAGAGAATCTGGTGTCTTTCTAGCAAGCAAAGAGCCAGCCTCCTTTTCTGCTCCTTAAGAGTCTTTGAAGAGAAGGCCTTACATATATCGCAATCCTGATAGGGGTAAGGCAATAAATGCACTAACTATGAGGATCATCACTGCAAAACTTCTTTTGTCTGACGTCCAACCAATACTTGAATAAAGAGATCTTATCTCATTGTCAGCCACAGTGTCAATTGGTGACGTTTGCCAGTCCTAGGGTGAAAATCCAAGAAATCCATTCAACACAACTCACACACTGATGAGAGCTGAAGATGGGGTTTGCTGAAGTCCAGGGAGGTCGAATTAAGGTTGAAAAAGTGATCAATCAAAGGCTAAACAGTTTTGATCCTAACTCTTCTCAGGGACTCCCTCACACGACATACAGCAGAAATCAGAGCAGATGTGGCCTCTACTGGGAGTAGGAGAGCTCAGCCCTTCCACTTCATTGGCTGAAGTTCAGGTTGTTTCCAATGAGATGCTTGTGCTACTACACACACAAATGTGTGACCAACAGTCTTTAAAACTGCTTTCTGCTATTTAAACGTTTTGAGGATTCCCAGACTGAGAAGAGGGAATTATTCAAGCACAAAACTATATAAAAGACCCAAAGTGGTAAATATGGCCAGCATTCCAAACCTACACAAGAAAGCAGGCCTCTGATGTGCTCGCACCCTCCCACACGGTTGATTCTCACAGCAGAGACAGGCCATCATCCCTTTAGTAGGCCTTTAACTAGATCATTCTAACTTGCCAATCTAATGCTTAGGCTTCCACCACTACCCACCTGTTACGGCAATGTTTAACACCTCACAATTGTCTCCTGGACATGACCTCTCAAGCAAGACACTTGTCCAGCATACTTTTCTGGTAAACCTTAATGAAAGAAATATTAGCGGCACCCAGAGATTCCTCGATGACTCACAAAAGTAGATGCATCAAAGTCATACTGCAATGGGAAATGTCATAAATGTGTGGTAAATGCCCCCAAGTGACTAAAATTGCAATAAAGAAATTGGAATGGCAAACTGCGCCTTATAAAAACACCACTAACATAAGGATCTTGTAGCGAAGTTTGACCGTTATAAACCACCGATGAACATCACTAGTAACCTACATTTTGTGCAGCCTTTTACTATTCACTTCCATGCCTCTCCCTTTGGCTGCTGTGATCTGGCATTAAAATGTGCCACTTCAGTTTTTCTGGTGAATTTGCATGCCTTCACTTGATTGGCTATTTTTGGTTTGCTCATGTGCTTATATTACTCTGTCTCATTCAGCCTCCTGCTTTCTTTTCCTCACAGATGGTTGAAATCAGTTTTAGGGTTGGTATGTGAAAACATCTAAGTCCCATACTACTCAGGCATACATCGTTTCAAAGTAACTGAGCACTAATTTGTAGTGGTTGCTACACTTGTTACAGAGTTATCTATAGCATGAGTTGAGTCACTGTGCAATAGTGGGGCCTAAATTATTTGAAGTAAGACCGGAATCCCAAGTATCCTCTGAACTGATTTCAGAGAAAGCATTCCAAGCTACAATTTGATGTCACCTAAGCAACCCATTTAACTCATCCAGTCTTTGTACACAATATGGACTCTACACCCAAAATAACTCAGATCGTAACCTTTCATATTGCTGACATCAATACAACATCCTTTTGAAACTTATTTTAAAAACCAGTATGGTTAGAGGAAGAGAGGATAACCTGATAACAGTACAGTGTGCTACCCAGCGCAGTGTAGGTTACATGATACCAACAGCTCCTCTACAATATGTTGTAGTTTCAGTAACGGAAGCCTCTAGTTCACCAACTGATGTAAGTGTTCCTATGTCTGGCACCTCATGTCTTAGATGCTTCGGTACAGTAAAAATGTTATCTTTAAAGTGATCCACTTGTCCTTCTAACTAGACCTGTATCAGAACATATAAAAGTAAAATAATGTGTTTGACCACTTAGATCCAACAATTGTTTTTATAAGCTAGCGTGCAGACATTTTATGTCTCTGCTCTTCAACTTATAAAACTTTCAACAACCTATACTAAAATAAATTATGTTGGTATTTCCATTTACTCATTTTAACACAGCCAATGCTCTTGCGCTTCATAGTTCACAAAGTACCTGAATTACAGGTTCAAGTTGCTGTTTTCCACTCAGCCTGTGCGTGTTACATCTTCTCTTTAAACATGCACTCACCTCCATAAGAGTAGCGTAAATGAACTACCTCGTCCGTCTCACAATTTGAGCTTTTTCAGCATGTCTTTACAGCTTCACTGGCAGTTTATTATTAGGTCCTATCCATTCAGACAATGAGGGACTAATATATTTGAAACAATGGCTAGTCTACTACAACTCTAAGAAGTCTTGCATTATGTTGAAGTGCAAGTGCAGTTTGTGTTGACTTGTACTGAGAAGTGAACTTTTACAGTGCATTGAAAAAATATGAACATTCACATTACATCTACTAAATAACGGTTCATTCTTACAGGGCTTAGGGCTACTCCTTAGGCAGAAATGCATTTTATCAGCTATAGAAGTTTGTAAAAATAATACAGACTTCTACATACCCCCATTAAATATTTGGACAGGTCCATTCCAAACTGTGCTGGTCCTGCAGACAATACTACTCTCCCAAAAAAAGGGTGAGACACAATTTGAACAGCACGAGGAGGCAGCTGTTGCTCCTTTTGTTGCTGGCTGGATAGTTCAATCATTTCTTGCATGAATCGTAAGCCATCTTCAGCATCCACAGAGCTTGCTGCCTAAAAGATATTTAATATGTCTCAATATTTCTGTTTATGTTAAAACCATCAGGCTGCATGCTAAGACAGATAAAAAACATCTAGCTAAAAGATATCACAATGGACTGCATAATTTGAAAAGCTAAACAAAATCAGCATTAGAAATGCAGACTGCACTGTGATACACAACATGTACCTGGAGCTGAATCAAATATGTTTTATTTTGGAAACAAAATGTATGCTTCAGTAACAATGGGCATACAGATAGGCTAAACTTTCAATACATTTGCCATTAAGCGTATGGATTATAAAACACCTAACTAGTACGCCAGAGTCTAAATTTTCAAGCGCTTGAAAGACTACTGGTTACCACAAGATCGGGCCTTGAACAATAGCATTCTTGGGACATTATTTGGTGTTGATTCTGGCCAGTGGCTAAGGGCAAAATTTGTTTAAAAAAGTAAAAGTTTTATTTTTGCACTCTGGGGTAGACTTCTTGAACCGTAACAGACCAGCAAACAATTTGTAGTACAAATCAATCATTTGGAATTTGCTTATTTGAGAGGAAAAGCTATAACCAAAGACCTATCAGACTTCAAACTCCTTTTTGTGTATAGGACTCTGTGTAAAACTATACAAAATTAAAGACTTTGGCTTTAATTATATTAAACACATCTATCAAGTAATAAAACATTTTGATATCTGTTGAGTCACCTGGTGTTAAGTAGACTAAATAATGTGAATGATATAAATAGGATTGAACTGTAGTTGCTTGATTTGTCAGCAATTCAAATTTTATTTCTATGTAGACACCGACCCATGAGAATGAAAAGTTACTTGTAATTCTAATGATACCCTTGTTCCTAATCACGAACTTTCACGCCCTCCTCTCACCAACTCTCTTTTTTTTTTTTTTTTTTTTTTTTTAACATTCAATGTACAAATAAATTCTTTGCTACTTGTACACATAGTATGGTCCAATTATATGTAATTGTTGTTTCACTGTAGAGTGCCCTGATACCATTTGGGGAAGTAGCACTATAGAATAACACAGTAAATAAAAATAGTCATAAGCACAGAGCTGTTGAGCCCAGATTACACGCAGAATCCTAAAGCATACATTTATGAATCAATTTTTTTTTTATTGAGTTGAGAAATGGTAACACTGCACAAACACCTGCCTACATCCTTTTCGCCGGCAGAGAAAAGCTGAAGGATAAAAAACAAACAGAACAAATCTATAACTCTCCTTTCCCTCCAGCCCCCTTGACCCCACACCTTCTCAGACTGAGCTCGGATCACTCCCTAGGAGTATGTGTTCATAGGGTCATTCCTTTTGTCAGCCAGGTCAGACCTCTGTTCCCATTCACAACTGAGGTCTGTGTCTCTACCTCCTTTGGGCTGTCACTCGTAAGCCTTTAAGATACTTGAGGCAGGTGAGTTTGTAAATTTGTTTTCTAAAAGTGCCAGGCATAGCTCTCACCGGTTTACGAAATTTGTCCTTATTTCTTTTAGAGTCCTGGAGATATTTTTCAAACCCAATATGTGCTATATCACTTGAAGCCACTGTTTATCATCAGGTACCCTGTTTGTGTCTCAATCAGCCAGGAACACCTGTTTGGCTATAAGTAGTAGGATTGTTATATTTCTCCTGGGGCCATGAATGGGCAAGTCAATTTGTCATCAACCTTTAGGGCTACATATGATAGGAATCTGGACGTGGGCAGCCACCGACTGCATCAATATCGTTCAGCACTTCTTCCCAGTACCTAGTTAATTTTGGACAGTGCCAGAGCAAGCACAAAAGTGAGCCCAGAGCGCACTTTTAAATATAAATATATACACACTTATATTCAACCTTTCTTTAGAAACCTTCATTTATAAGTGAATAAATAATTTGCTTAAAAGAAATAAAAAAACTTTTTTTTTAAATGAAATGTTTAAAAAAGTAACTGAAATGAAGCTGGTGCCCATGAAAATCTTTAATTTTTTTTAAGCACATCGTTTTTATTTAAGATTACTATAGAATGTCCTGTTTCATAGTTATTTACTCCCTTTCTCCCATCCTCTTGGTGGTAATAAGCAAAAAACGTAGAAAGTATGAGGGTGCATCACAATTCTGAAAGTACAGGTCTCCAAGTTATGGAGGGTCTAGGTAGGTGTATCAGTAACTCAGAGTATTCTCTACACTGCTAAAGCCTCTTTATGTTTCCCCGATCCTAGAGTCATCTCAGACTAATCAGTAATTATAAAGATTCAGGAACTGTTAGGTACAGGCCATGCGACCATGTTGATGCGCTTTGACAGGTATTCAAGCAATGGGGCCCAAATCGCTTTGAATGTTTTGTAGTAGTCAATATAAGCGCCAAATCTTACTATTACTAGTATGTGCCACAACCAGATACACCACAGGGAGAGAGGCAAAGTTATTTATTTTTCCAATATGCACCTAAGATGCTCTTTGCTGACCCCAACTAATTCCACATCAATAGGTGATCTGCCTTTGTTTACTGTTCCAGTATAGAAGAGTGAAACTTCAGCAACACAAAAACCATCTCGGAGGGGAAAGGCCCAAAACTGTTTTCACTGCAGCTACAATTTCCACTCCCAATTGGGTGTGTGTGCATGTGTGTGCCTCTGTCTGTCTAGCCCCACCATGTGTGTCTTAAGTCTCAGACTAGAAAACAGCACCACCACAACATAGTGCTGACATAAAGGTAGTAGTTGTTATGGCTGAGTACAACTAACAGTCAAGGGCAATATAATGAACCTCCCTGCACGAGATGCTATTAGAATTTCTTGGGATACCCCGCTGGAGGATTTTCCATTTCTCCTCTTAAACCCCCAGACTGGAAAACTGTTCCACTGTGACTCACAGAAGGGTGAAACTGCGGGAACAGCATTCAAGAAGGCAGCTATATTTGCCAGTGATCTGTCCCTTAGTGCTTCCAGCTGTTTTTGCAAACTTCTTGAGTGGGGTTACCCCTTAATGGCCAGGTTTATCACCCGGTGCATCAATAAAGTATAATAATGGTAACAGTCACTTTAGTCTAAGTTAAACATTTACTTACGTGATTCGAAGGCCAGGAAGTCCTGTTCATGGAAGATATCAGAAAGAGAAAAGCAGTTCTACTGTTTCCATTAATCAAACTGACCATGTTCTAGTGCTGTTTTAAAGGCAGGAATAAGGTGGGAAGGGGTGTTTGAGGAAGCGAAGGCTGTCAAACTACAGCGTTCTGTAAGGGTATCCCAGACTGTTAGTGAAGTGTCTGTAGGAAGTTTTAATGTAGGCATTAGGTAGTGGCTGTCTTACCTTGCCTTTCAAACTAACTCCATCATAGTTTCATCACCACAGCACTCGTCATACACGTCCATATTTTATTTGTCTCTCCGAGGGACAAGTTTGTGATGACACACAACTGTGCAAACCTATAATATACTAGAAGGTCTTGGTGACTTAACCCCCCTTCTAATTTAGGTAAGGGTTCGTTTTTACATGCATGTCTGGTCCTGCTGCCATGCCAGGTCAAATTTAGCATAATCTTTTTGAGTTCTGCAAAGAATTCTTTACAGATTCGAATCAGGAGTGCCTGGAAAAGGTATAAAACCCCTAGTAATATATTCATTTGTCTGCGTTAATTCTGCCAAACAACAGCAGAAAGTTAGGAGAGCATCTTCGATAATCACTGCGTAGAGAGGTCAGACGTTGTCAGGCAACTGTTTTTATTTCCATCTGAGTAAGGGTTAAGTTCAAGATCTTAAACTTTGTGAGGTTTATCTTAATTTGGGACTATAAATGTAACACATTTATTTGGTGATGCCACACTTTGTAGCTCGTCATCATGAAAAATGAGATTTTATGCTCATCTTGACTAACGAAAATGCTGTTATATCTCATTCTGCTCCTCTTTTTGCTACGAAAGGTTCAATGTGGATTACAAAGAGAAGAGGGGAGAACGGGTACTCTTGCTGTGGGAACCGATCCAGACCAGAGTGAATAGGCGCAAAAGCTTCCTATTCACTGTAACTCTAGAGGTGGAGGCCTGGTAGCCAGCCATTGTCACAGAAACAAAGGTAGGTTCAAACCTGAATTTCTTTAAGATTTGTGCGAGGAACTGCCAGATCACCAGGTCGAAAGATCTTCCGGCAGCACATATTTCTTTTGAACTTTTTCAACCAGGTGAAGTATTCTGCGGTTGTTATCAAGCATTCGCTCTTAATAAATCCTGAATGATGAGGGTTGATCAAGACTGGTAGCAAGGTGCCTAGCCCAGTAGCTAGTAACTTTGACATCCAAGTTAAATAACGCTAAAGGTCTGTAACAGGCACATAATTTGACATCTTTCTCAGTTACTAGCATAATGTAGGATTCTCCCATTGTTGGGGTACCACTCTTCTCTGTTACTGTGTTAAAAAGGTTCATCAGACAGAGCTTGGCGCTATATGTGTTTTAGCAGATTTAATGGCTGTTAAAACATCTATTTTTGTAATAGGTGCCTCAAGAGCGTCTCACTGGTTGAGTGATATCCATGTTAAGATAATGGATGTTAATCAGTCAGATTGCTTCTCATCTAATAAGGGCTCAGGCATGTTTTCGGTTGTGTAACAATCAGTGAAGACTTGTCATCAGTATGTTTTTTAGGTTTTTACAGCTTTCCATTTCAGTTTCCTTGCATGGTGTGCTCCCAAATTGTCACCTTGATCAAATGTGTGTTTTTTTTTTTTTATGTCTGAGGAGGGTTCCATCTTATTAAGTGCTGTGGCGTTTCTGGTACTGCTCAAGGCAATGCCTTAAAGCTGCAGAGGACTAGAGGAGTCTCTTTAGGCATTCTCTCAGCCCCTGTGAGTTGTTCCTCTAGGTCTAACTGTTTGCTCTTCAGATTAGCTGTTGTCCCAATACATGTGCTGCACAGACCACCGTGAAGGCATCCCATGTGCATGCAAGAGCCAGTTTGCCCAGAGGTTTAGTTTGGAAGTCAAATTGTAGCTCTGGGTCCACAAGCAGTGCAGGACGGAATATCAGCTTTCTTTGGGTACTGCCCAGTAGTCCCAAGAGATAGCTCTGTAGGAGCATGATCTGAGATTATTTTGCGTACTGAGATATCATGTACAAGGGGCATGACGGCGTTGATGACAAGGGGATTTGTCAATGCTTGAATGTATTCTGTGGGAGTGAGGGAAAATGGTTTAATCCACTTGGTTTATATACTTTTCTCTCTAATAGTCTCTCAAACCAAGTACCTTTTAGTGTTTTTGTTTTTTTTTGTTTTAAAGGTGCCTGAGAGAAATGTACCAGCACTTCATCTGTCTTTCACTGGTTCCTATGCTGGATTTAGATCTTAAATTATAATCCGGTCTCTACCCTGTGAACTCTGCTAGGATATTCAAAAGTGACAAAGAAGGAACTCTGGCCAGTGTTTGAGGCCTATATTGTGGCTCTTGTAATTCGACTGCCTATTAAGTGTCCTGGGACCATAACATACCTGCCCTCCTTATGTGCTTTGTGGAAGAATGGTTTTAGGCCCATAGATTGATGGAAGAAACGGGCTACCCCCATTGTATTTTGCTTTGGCTGAATGAAATGCTTTTGTATACAAGTCTTCTGTATAGCTACTACATTGAACCTTCCTTCAGAACGGAAACGCTATATTTCTGTCCTCTCATTTGGAGAGTTAAGCCCCTACACTTTTAATGAGATCAACCTAACCTTCACGTGTATTTAGAATAAAAGAGGGTCATGTGTATTTAGAATAAAAACGGGTATTATGTATGGCAGGGTGTACCTCACCAAGCTTTTTTTTTTTTTCAGCATACCCTGACAGTAACCATACTAAACTCTAGATCTGTGGAGCTTGGTGCAGCAGTCTATAAGGCCTCCGTACCTTTCCCCCTAAATGCCCCCAACTGTAAATAAACAATTATCAACTCGGTTAAAAGAAATTCAAAATAGAAAAGATCCTCTCAATCTGGAGATAAACCACAGTAGTCCAGATTAAATGTGTCTATGGGTACAACAGTGTTCCTGGAACTCCTTTATTGTAAAAGATTTTAAAAGCAACATATCCTCTGGTGTATGTTTGGGAGGGTGTGGTTAAGGTTGTGCCAACATAGGGGTATAGCTCAGAGTCCTCCCAGGGGAAGTACTACCCCCTACCATCTGCATCCATTCTCCCTCAACCTAGACATAAGAAAAAGAGAAACCTCTTATACCACTTAAAGCTACTGCTGAATTAAAACTACCAAGTTCTTTAAATCTTGTATCAGTTTCATCTCATATGGCGTCTGTTGTTTTTATTTCTGATTCTGATTGTATCTCATAACCAGCCTCACCTATGTTATCTGAAGGACTATTAGGGTCCTCGTTGTTAATCTGAAGTTGGACAGCCAGAGACTTTGTACCTTTTGAGAAATGGTGAGTCTTCTTCTGGTAGTCAGAGAAGATGCTAAACGGAGCAGTATCTGAAGTGATCATTCCAGCTTCTCTGTTAATGGACAAAATTGTTGGCGTTCTTAAAAGATATTTGGTGCGAAGTTGTGGTATAAGGTACAGTCATAGTTGTGGAATGAGACATTCTCTGCTCCTCGCCTTTAGTAGGAACTTTTCTTTTTCTTTATTGATCTGACATTTGGCAAGGATCTCTGGGCCTTTTCACTGAACCAGTTTATTTTGGGCCATCTTGCTGAGCTCTTTCTTTGCAGACCTCTTGGTGGTCTTCTCCAAATATGGACGAGAAAAATGTAATAAGGGTTGATTCAATATCTGTTCCAACTGCTTACTCCTTCAGACCATTGATCTGGATATTGTCTCATCTAAATCCATTTCCTACATTTTCATATCTGAGTTGCATGTTCTGCTTGTGATCACAAGGTGGCTAGATCTAATCCCAGGGACAATTAGTTTGTCTAACGTTGTTTAAGCTTGGACTCAGTACTTAGCATCTGTGTCCCTACAGAGTTTACTTCTGTGCTTGGAATTGATCCATGTGATTGCCCATTCTCACATGACAGGCATCTGTTTCCAATGGTCTGTGTTTGGATGGCTTGATGGAATGGAACCCCCATCAGCAGATCATGTGATTGGCAACACAAGGGGAACCACTGGATTGCAGAATGATATTGGATCAATCTGTCTCCCGAGGTTCCTCGAAACTGGTACCACTGATCTTTAAGACATCATTGAAAAAAAGTCTGTGTACAGTCTGGCATGACGAAGTAGTAAGATGTAAGAAGCTGTTGACCCCAAATGAGGTGTTTTGGAGGATTTGATGACCTTATGGGATTGTGACAATCCAGTCAGATTGATAGAAATCTCAGTATTAACCCCTTGGGTGCCCCGGATGTAACTGCTACTTCCTGCACCCCGGACCTTCGGGGTAGCACTAGCACTCTCTCTCGAGGGCCTCCCACCCCCTTCCCATGGGCAGGGATGGAAGGGGAATTTCTTCCTCTTCCAAACCCGCCCCTACCTAATAACATCAGCGCGCAAACGCACACTGACATTATTAGAGGCCGCCATACCGTTGGAAGTCATTTGCTTCCAGCGTAACGAGGAGAACACAGGTAAGTGTCTTTTGGCCTGGGGGGATTGTTAGCGAAAGGGGCATCTGGGGAAAGGAAAGGCCCACTAGACACCAGGGATTTCTGTTTTCATCAATTTCATGCTCCGGGGAGCAGACCCTTGGGCAAAGGTCTCTCCCCTAAGAGGGAATAATGTTTATCGCCCTTTCTGCCACCCTTGGGGGCAAATCGGCTTCTTATTTTTAGGCCAATCTGCCCCCCTTGGGACCAGAAGACACTTGAAGCCAGGGTTTATTTTTGTGTGTGTGGTGGGCTCTTGGATAAGGGTTGTCCCCCAAAGGGGGCAAAGTACAGTTGGACAGTTCTGCCCCCCTTGGGGGCAGATCAGCCTATTTTTTTAGGCCCATCTGCCCCCAAGGGGGGCAGAAACCACTTAGCAACAGGGATTGTGTGTGTGTGTGTGTGTGTGTGTGTGTGTGTTTTGTATTGGGGGCGGCCCCTTGGGCAAGGGTCGCCCCCCCAAATAGGGCAATATATTTTATGCCATTTCTGACCCCCTGGGGGGCATATCGGCCTATTTTCTTAGGCCAATCAGCCCCAAAAGGGGGGCAGAAGCCACTTGAAGCCAGGGATTGTTTTTGTGTGTGTTTTTTGTGTGGGGGGCAGCCCTTTGGGCAGGGATGGACCCCCAAAGGGGGAAAAGCAATGTTGGGCAGTTTTCCCCCCTTTGGGGCAGATCGGCCTATTTTTTTTTTAGACCCATCTGCCCCGAGGGGGGCAGAAACCACTTAGCGCCAGGGATCTTGTGTGTGTTCTGTGTGTGGGGGGAGAGGTGGCCCCTTGGGCAAGAGTCGCTCCTCAAGGGGGGGCCAATATTATTTACACCATTTCCGCCACCCTTGGGGGCAGATCGGCCTATTATTCTTAGGCCCATCTGCCCCCGAGGGGTGCAGAAACACTTAGCACCAGGGATCTTTTGTGTGTGTGTTTTGTGTGGGAGGGAGGAGGTTGCCCATTGGGCAAGGGTCACTCCCCAAAGGGGTGGGGGGGAGGCAATATTATTTACACCATTTCTGCCCTACTTGGGGGCAAATTAGCCTATTATTTTTAGGCCCATCTGCCCCTAAGGGGGGGCAGAAGCCACTATGGTGCCAGGGATTTTTTAAGTTTTCTTTTTGTGGGGAAGCCCCCTTGGGCAAGGGTCACCCCCAAAAGGGGACACACAACTGTTGGCCATTTCTGCTGTTGTTAGAAAGGATCATGGCTAGCCGCAGAGTGACAACTCAGCAGGTTGTTGGTATGCTTGTTGAGTCGTCTTCTGAACATAATTATGAGACTGACTGCATCTGAGGTAGAGGAGGAAGAGAGATTCTGGCAGTGAATGGTCTGTCTGAGAGGAATCTTCTGATGAGGAAGCCACTCTCAGTGCAGATGAAGGCCCTGTTTTAGAGGAGGACAGTGATGTGGCAATGGCTATATGTCCTGCAACCGTGACTCGTAATCGGTATTTGCTTCTTCTTTGGATGCTGCATTTTGTTGACAATGCTTTAGCCTTGCCACAAGATCACTCTGATTGTGACCGTCTTTTTAAGATTAGGCCTACCCTTGATCACTTTGTAGATCGGTTTTCAGAGGCCTATGTTCCAGGCAAAGAAATAAGTGTAGACAAGTCTTTGGTCCTGTTCAACGGTTGTTTGGTTTTTAGGCAGTACATTCCTAGCAAGAGGGCACAGTATAGACTCAAATTGTATATGGTGTCTGAAAGTAGTACAGGATATGTTTATAATTTCCGGGTCTACACTGATAGGGATTCCAGTATTGACTCCCCAATCCCCGGTTGTCCACCCAGTGGTTAGTGAGAAAAATGTTTGGGAACTTGGTAGACAACTGTTTAACAAAGGTCACCATTTGTATGTAGATAACTTCTACACTGGAGTGCAGTTGTTCAAGGAATTGTTCAGAGTGGACACTTGCTTGTGGCACAATCCGCTCTAATCAGAGAGGCTAACCAAGGGAACATATCTGTAAATAACTTGAAAAGGGACAGTGCAGTGCCTTGCGGAATGATAAGATTCTAGCTCTGACATTGGCAGACAGGAGGGATGTCTACATACTAACTACCATCCATGATAAGAGTATTTCACCTGTGGCTGTTTGGGGTCAGGTTGCTGAAGTGCACAAACCTGTGTGCATTTTAGACTACAATAAGCACATGGGTGGTGTTGATAAAGTAGATCAGAGGTTGGAACCTTACACTGCTGTTCGTAAGTCTTACGTTTGGTATAAAAAAGTAGGCGATCCATTTGTTTAATTTAGCAACTTTTAATGCTTTTATTGTGTTTAAGGATTGTTCCCATGAGTCAAGGATGAAATCTGTTCAATATCAGGAGTCAGTGATAAAGAGCCTTGTTGAGGTGGAACATGCAGAAGTTCCAAGAGTAGCAGTGCTGGTGATGTGGCTAGATTGAAAGATCGGCACTTTCCTGATCAGATTCCTCCCACTCTTAGAAAAGACTTTCCCGCTAAGAAATGTATAGTCTGTGCCCGAAGAGGTATCTGGAGGGAGACTCGGATGTACTGCCCCATTTGTCTTTCAAAGCCTGGGCTCTGTGTGGCCAGCTGTTTCAGGAGTTACCACACCAAAAAATAGTTTTTGGGAAATATCGGGAACGTAGACTGACTGTTTTATATTTTTATATGTTCAGTTTCATGGTTGGCATTACTGTCATGTATTTAGTTAGAGCTTTTGTGTTTGTAGTTTTGTACTTATTTGTAATTAGTGGTTTCTTTGTTGTGATGGTGGTGTGCGTGGAGTGGCGCTTGGCAGGCGGTGTCAATAGGTACTTGCTATTGGTCACTGCAACACACTGCTAGCCGAACACCAGCCCACAGACTCCTATCAGTTGGTGTGATTACTGTGTCAGGCATGTGGGCGCATGAAAGTGATGGGCCCTTGTATGGCGCGGTCTGTTGATGCAAGTGTTGTAATGTGCTGGGCCCGCAGCTGGCGGCATGAATGGTCTTGTGCATTTCAGGCATGGACTGTAAAGCTGTTGGTGCCTTGATGTGGCTTTACAGCTCACGAGCTGCGAGTCATTGGTTCAGTTTCTTGGCCTTACAGTTATTAACAGTGCAGTTCATTTTTGTGAAATCTTTAGTTAATAAAACTCGAGCTACTGAACCATCACTCACTCTTGTGCCAAAACCAATGCATCGAAGCACACCCGTGACAGGCTAGGTGTATTGGGTGGGACCCCCAATTATGAAGCATGCAATCAACTTGGCTGGTGGGTGAGGGGTCTTTTTTAACATAACCTAAGTGTGTTTCTTTTCACAATTTTAGTGTCTTGAAAATCACAGAAGGACATGGACACATCAAAATGATCTATTACATCTACCTGTATTTCCAGGGGCAGGGCGGGCACCTCCATTTTTGGTCCCGGGTGCAGCAGTCATCTAGGGAAACCTACCAAACCGACATTTTCGAAAACCATACACACAGAGGAGTCCAGGGAGGAGTAGCTTCCTTGGATCCCCCAACATTTTCTTATCCATACTCCCTGCAAACCTCAAAATGTGCATAAAAAAGCATATTTGTCACACTTTTCTTTGTAGGATCACAGCGCCTGCACAAATTTCCTACCACCCAGCGTTCCCCTCAGTCTCCAAAGTAAAATCATCTGTCACTCGTGTGGGTCCCCAAAGCAGAGTCAGCCTAAAAATGTATTTAAAAAAGTGTGCTTATAAACTCACTCTGTTATCCCTTCAATCTCTACACGTTTTTGGCCTTTTCCAGTTGCAGGCACTTGTGCCACACCCACACAAGTGAGGTATCATTTTTATCGGCAGACTGAGGGTAACATTGGGTGGTTGGAAATTTGTACCGGCACAGTGATCCTACAAATAAAAGTGTGGAAAATGTGATTATTTTAGCTATATTTAAGGGTTTACAGAAGAGTCTGGGTAAGAAAATGGGATCCACTTAAGCCACACCTCCCTGGACTCCTCCGGGTGTCTTATTTTTAAAAATGTTTGAATTTGGTAGGTTTCCCTAGATGACCACAGCACCTGGGACCAAAAGCGCAGAACCACCCCCCTCCCTACCACTGCAAAAACAGGTAGTTTTGTAATCTATCATTTTGATGTGTCCACGTTGTGTTTTGGGGCATTTCCTAATACGGCACTGGGTCTATCCACACAAGTGAGGTACCATTTTTATCTGAAGACCTGGGGGAACGCTTGTAGAAAGAAGTTTGTGGCTCCCCTCAGATTCCAGAACTTTCCATCACTGAAATGTAAAGAAAGTGTTTTTTTTGTTTTGACAAATTTTGAGGTTTGCACAGGATTCTGGGTAACAGAACCTGATGAGAGCCCCACAAGTCACCCCATCATGGATTACCCTTGGTGTCTAGTTTTTAAAAATGCACAGGCTTGGTAGGTTTCTCTAGGTGCCGGCTGAGCTACAGGCTAAACTCCACAGCTAAGCACTTTGCAAAAAAACAGGTCAGTTTTCTTTGGGAAAACGTGATGCGTCCATGTTGTGTTTTGGGGCATTCCCAGTCATGGGCACTAGGCCTACCCACATAAGTGAGGTACCATTTTCTCTGGAGACTTGGGGGAACGCTGGGTAGAAGGAAGTTTGTGGCTCCCCTTAGATTCCAGAACTTTCCATCACCGAAATGTGAGGAAAAAGTTTTTTTTTTGCCACATTTTGAGGTTTGCAAAGAATTTTGCTTTTCAACACCTTATCTTGTGCCAATTTTGGAAATACAAAGGTTTCCTTGATACCTATTTTTCAATCTTTAGATTTCACCAAAAGAATTGCTGTAGACCCGATATACAATGAAAACCCAATGCAAGGTGCAGCTCCTTTATTGGCTCGGGGTACCTAGGGTTCTTGATGAACCTACAAGTCCTATATATCCCGCAACCAGAAGAGTCCGGCAGACGTACGGTCAATTACTTTTGAAAATCTGGCATAGCAGGAAAATGTTTCAGAGTAAAAAGTGGACAGAAATGACTTTTTTTCACCTCAATTTCAATTTTTTTTTTATTTCACCTGTTGTTTTCTGTAGGAAAACCTTGTAGGATCTACACAAACGGCCCCTTGCTGAATTCAGAATTTTGACTGCTTTTCAGAAATGTTTAGCTGTCCGAGATCTAGCATTTGTTTCACACCCATTTCTGTCACTAACTGGAAGAAGACTAAAAACACAAAAAATAGTAAAAATGGGGTATGTCCCTGTAAAATACCAAAATTGTGTTGAAAAATGTGGATTTCTGATACAAATCTACCTGTTCCTGAAAGCTGGGAATATTGTGATTTTAGCATTGCAAACCCTTTGTTGATGCCATTTTCAGGGGAAAAAAACAGGTTTCTTCTGCAGCCCTCTTTTCCTTTTTTTTTTTTTTTTTTTAAACAAAATGTTCGCTGTATTTTGGATAATTTCTTGGTCTCCTCCAGGGGAACCCACAAACTCTGGGTACCTCTAGAATCGCTAGGATGTTGGGAAAAAAGGACGCAAATTTGGCATGGGTAGTTTATGTGGACAAAATGTTATGAGGGCCTAAGCGGGAACTGCCCCATATAGCCAAAAAAGGCTTGGCACCTGAGGGGGGGGGGAAGGTCTGGAAGCGAAAGGGTTAAGTATATGCTTTATTTAATCTGTCCAACACAGAAAAAATTACTGAACTGAGATGTCCACTGATTACATATAGTTACTATGCAAACACAGATGGTGTGTGAAGCAAAAATCAACTGAGGGTGGTGCTATGCTTCCAGGAAGCTTTGATCCGCCAGTGTAGGAAATTGGGTTTTTGTTGTAATAGTCCCCCTCACTTTTTGCCTGGTATTTGATGCAACTCTGACTGAAATGCACTGGGTTCCTACTAACCATGTTCCCATTACAAATGTTCTTCGCCCAAAAACAAGGTAACTGTACACTTGTTCCACACATGGTCATACCTTTAGCATCCCTGTAAGTCCATAGTAAGTGGTACCCACTGGTGCCTAGGGCATGGTTACTAAAGAGGGTCCCTAAGCGCTGCAGCACATATTGTGCCACCCTAAGAGACCCCCCCGCACCACACTCATGCAAACTGCCATTGCAGGCTGCATGAAATGGTGCAGACAAAAGAGCAAACACAATGACACACAGTCTGTGTGCCATACCCACTGACACTGCATGCAATATACGTAAGTCACCATTACAGCAGGCCTTTCAGCCCTAAGGCAGGGTGCATTATATTACATGTGTAACCATTTCTGCATGGCCAGATGTGCCCGTGCTATGTCTTTGTTGACTGATGGACATAGTAAGCGAACAGGGAAGCCATTTTAATTACATGTCCTCAACACAGGTAATTTCAAGTTCCTCAGCTACATGATGGCTTCACTGAAACCTCTGGTGTTTGGTATCAAACAACTTGTGTTAATAAACCCACACTGATTCCAGTGATGAATGTATTAATGCATACACCCAGAGGGCACCTTAGAGGTGTTCCATGAAAACCTACCAGCCTCTAGTGTACCTTCCTTTGGGTTTAGCCTAATTGGTTCCTCAGTTGAACACCCCCCCCCCCCCCCCCACCAGTCCCCTCCTGTAAAGTCGTTAATGAAGTCCTGTATGCAGAATGTTTCATTCCTATAGGATAACATTAGAGCACCCTAGGCTGAAAGCACCTCTAGACCCGGACGCCCCCGTGCCTCCCAAAGTGACCTGCTGGTGGTGCTTTGGACATTGCCCCATATTTACCTTAACTCCAGAAGAACATTCCTGTAAGTTGCTGCCAAATACCCATATGCAGTATATGCTTCTTTTCCCATAGGAAAACATTACAGCATTAAAGTCAGTGCAAGTGTATTTGATGTATACTTCAAAACTGCTAACTTAAAAAGTACTTAACCAATAACGAAGTTCTTCGTGTGAAAAAATATATAAAAGTATGTGTTATTTTTAAAAAAATTGGTGTGGATCTCCTTGTTGACTGTTTGTGTCTCACTTAGTGACTTAGTATATGCAACAAATGTCTAACACTCCTATTTGATAAGCCTAAGCTGCTTGACCACACTAACACAAATAGAGCACCTGGGATTTTAAAGAAAGCCCTGTCCCTTTCTAAGGGGATACCCAGACTCTTTACACAGCATACCTCTTTTCGGTATACTATATAAAGAATCAGCTTCCTACAGTTAGTAATCTAGATCAAAATGTTACTCATCATCTGTGACAATACTTCTTGCAGAAACTATTTTACTGCAGATTTCTTGCTTATGTATACTACTTCTATACGTCAGACTGATCTGGGAAACTTTTTTCCCCATAAATGGCCATTCAATTCCAGAAGATGACACCACACTGGTCCAAGCCACGACTGAGCCGCGATACATGATGCCAGTGGAGTATTTTAGTCTCCAACAAGTGTGTAGCCAGTTCCTGATATGACATTTTTGTCATAACTTGGTACTTTCTTAATCACAGCAATAGCTGAATGGGGAGTAGGCAGAGCAATGAGGAATCTGTACGAAGATTATGTACCATCAGAAATATCGCTACTTAAGGTAGTTCACTTATTTATTTAATGGATGCATTTTCCCAGATTCCTCACCCTAGTAAAGAGTCCCAAAACAGAACATCTCTGAGGTGAGACTGGGTAATAATGATCAATCAAGGAAATCATGCAATACAACTCAAGCAAAGTACCTGTCACTATTTACCAGCGATGTGGACGGTCACCATGATATGTCTGATATGTAAGGCTGTAGTGTTTTCCAAAGTATGGTTTTATTTATTGCTTGAATGTCTACACAATAATTTTCAGTAAACATATGTTTGGCTGACCATGCTCAGGTCTTTTACTAACACCTTGACAAGAAAAGCTAATGTACCCCGCCCCATTTCTTGCACTTTATTTAAATTTTTGTGTTTGTTATATTTGATAGCATAGATTCATTGTTTTTGTTTGTGCAAACCATCTTGCAATATTACCCTTGGGTTGGATATAGGTGTTACAATACTAGAGAGCAATTACAAGAAGTGCGTATGTTTTGTAATACTGTGAGTCTCCTTAGTATAATTACATTACAGCTCTTCTCACATTTAATATATATACACAAAGCTCGGTCTCCTGCAATAACTATTTTGAAAGAAAGACAGTAATTGTATAGACTGATTGACATAGTAAAGTGATGCTACCAATTATTAAAGAAGATGGATTTGTTCTTATTAATACCCTGTCCTTTCGAACAATTAAACATGGCTTTTTAACTGTTAAAGCCTGTAATTCAATAACCCTTCTTAAGGAAGTAATTGGTATTTGAACAGCATTCTCTAAGGGCTGTAGTGCTGTATATTCACATGTTCTGCCTACACATACCATCTAATGTTAAGCAACTTGCTTAGCTTTGAAGATGTTTTGAATCACAATGCCAGTTGTGACTCTTCCCTTAGTCTTCAATGCATTAGGACAAATACTCCACCTTGTTTTCTGCTCAGCACGTAAGTGGAGTAAGTGGAATCTAGTGTCGAAGAAAGTTTAGTGTGCACTGTGAATTTTAAGTTGAAAGTAAAAAGGAAAATAACTGATCATTGTCTTCCAGGGAGGAGGATGAGCACACATGAACATTCAACACTACACGTTACAGATGATTATAGTGTACCATTTTCTGTTTGTAACATTTGTGTGCTCTGCATAGGTTGTAAAGCAGTTCTCTCCAAAGCAGTGACTATGAGCAGACATTGGATCAACGTTTTAACAGTCTGGCCAACTAAAACTTGTTGATGGGCTTGAATGTTCATACAGTAGTGTTTAGTACATGTGTGCGGTGTTGACCAGATGGCAGCTTTACAGATTGCCCGCTGAAGGGATGTTAGTTAAGAATGCCATAATGCTTTCTTATTGGTCGTGGGATGTGCTCTAGAGTGAACAGTGCCATATGGCTTGGATCGGCATGTATTTAACAATCCATCTAGCATTTTCAGCTTTGAGATGAAATGTCCTATGTAAGCTTTAGCAAAGATTACAAAAAGTTGTGTCTTTCACAACGAATTAGCTCTGTCGATATAGAAGAAAAGTGCAGGTGTGTAAAGCCCTTTCCTCGACTCAGTCTGGGTGTGGGAAGATGTGCAGCTCAATGGTTTCATTAATGTGAAAAGTTGAGAATACTTTTGGCAAGAATTTGGGATTTGCTCCAAGGACTATCCTCTCCCTATGGACCTGAATGAAAAGGTATTCTACGGTTAAAGCCTGCAACTCACTGATGCATCTGAGGGAGTCAAATGCTATTGGGAAGGCCACCTGCTATGGAAAGAACTGCAGATGAGAGGAGTACTTCAAATGGTGGGCCAGTGACCCTTAATGAGAGTTACACTGAAGTTCTACAAGAGGGCCTGATGCATCTTGGGAGGTATAACTTTCTTGAGGCCCTCCAAAAAGGCTTTAGCAAGAGGGATTTTGAAAAGGGACCTATGCTATTGGAACTGCATGCAAGCTGCACGTGCAGCCAGATGTAAACAGATGCAAGTGTATGCTAACCCTGCTTTCAGGAGATGTAACAGGTCGTAGATGTCTTGCACAGACATTGAGAAAGTCTGTGTGTTGAGCAACACAGTGGACAAACCATTCCACTTTGAACCATACAAGACCCATGTAGTGGGCCTGTGCACATTGCGCAGAAGCAGCATACACACCCCTGGCGTAGCAGGCGGTAGGTGGGTGCCTTCATGTTTCTGAAAGTAGTACATGGATGTCATGTTCATATTTATGAGGACTGCTTGTCCAAGACAAACTTGAAGAAAGCTGTAAGACCTAGATGGCTAGTGAAAATCTCCAGACAGCTGATGTGACACCTGTGGTGCCGTGTTGTTTAGGTGCCTTGAACAACATGTGTAGAGGTGAGTTCCCCTCAACATGAGTGACGGATCCAATGGTTCCACTGTAGCAGAGGGTCACGAAAAGTCCTACTGAGTAACACAACCTTGCGTGAAGATTTTAGAGGGCTGCATGTTGTGAAATGATTGTTGCTGGTATTTCCGGCCTTTGGGTGGATGCCGAAGCTCCGTGACCTCCTAAGGTCTGGTGCTTCAATAAAGGGGACATTCGGATAGAGGACGGGAGGGAACCTATAAATTTGGCTATGTCTGGGTCAATTTTGATTTTCTATAGCACCTCATCAACCAGAAGGCTGAAGAGTTGTTGCTCACCAAAAGACACATTAAGAAGGTGTTTTTGCATCTTAGACCAGAAGAACAAGTTAATTACCTTCAGTAATGTATTATCTGGTACAGACATATTTTAGTTGCAGATTCCTTACCACTAAACATCCCCCAGGTGTCATACTTGACCCGGAGAATTTCCTGAGCAGTACCTCTGCACGCCATTAGGTAGCATTGATCGGCTGCATGTCTGGGTCGTCCACGCCAAATCTTCGACAAAAAGCCAGCCAAAAATTGACTGAGGGGTAAGCTCGCTTTAGATCAGCGCTTGCTGGTGATGTCAGCGCAATCGTGTGGAACCTATATAGCACCCACAACATCATATCCAACGCGGACAATGATGGACGTGGAGTCGATCAACACCAGCTAATGGCACGCAGGGGTACTGCTCAGAAAATTCAAGATCCCGGCTGACTCCTGGGGAAATTCAAATGTAAGGAATCTGCAACTAGAAGTCTCTATCAGATACCAGAGATCCAGCACCAAGATCGTACAGCATTATATGCCAACGACATACACCTTTACATGGCAGACCCCGTCGAAATTGGCCCGCAGAGCCTTCAACTTATACGCTGCTTTGAGGAAGCATTGTGCTCCGTATCAACCTATCTAAATCAGCCATTGTGCCATCTCGGGATTGTTACGTCTGGCAAGATGCATTGCCTATCCACCGACTGAGCTTCAAATACCTAGGCATATAGGTGACTCTTCTCCAGGACTTGAACCTTGCACCACTAGTACGTCGGCCAACGCGGACTTGATGAAATGGTGATCACTTCTCCTAAATGTTCTAGACGTTGTAGCGCTCTATAAAATTATGATTTTACCCCGGCTCCCGCATGTATTCCAACATTTTCCATTCCTAATTCCACGCTCTTGGTTCTGGGCTCTGGATAGAGCTGCAACTTAAATTCTTTGGTATGGAACTAGAGACTGGGTCACACTACAACACTCCCGGGGGGTGGGGCTATGATGTGGGTTTGGGTAAGGACAAGACTTAGCTATATTATCAGGCGACTCAACTCCTGGTTGTCCATGACTGGTTTAATGGGGGATGGGCAGACCCAGCATATCAACTTGAGCTTGCTTCACTTAGCTTTCCGCATATTTTGGATCTACTCTATAGCTCCCCGCCCCCCAACAATATGGAATTAGTGACCAAAGTGGTATCCCTCGCACGGTGAGTGACACTGCGGCATACCCGATGGGCAAACACTCTCACTCAGCAAACATCCCTTTGGCAGGGGATCTGGTTGAAGGAGTCCGCAAATTTACAAAGGTTTGGGAAATGGGATCTATTGGGCACCTCCCAACTTGGACTTGGAACATCCATGAGGTCCTTTTAAGATCTGCAAACCACATGTCAGCTTTCCCACATTCAGTTTTATAAATACCTCCAGCTGTCATGCCCTCAACAACATTTGTCTCATCTTGACACTCTTCCAGAATACAGTCTTTTTTGAGGCTGAACTGGGGGTGGGTGGAGGGGGGGCAGGGGGAGGGTTGGGGGTTTAATTGTCTCAAATCTATAAAATGCTACCTAATCATGCACCAGGTGAACAAAACCACCTCAGATGTCGGTGGGAACAATGGCCGAGTCCCCTCGACAAGGCAGATTGGCAGGACGCCTTAATGCCGCCAAGAGTAATAACTATGTCATCACATTACCTTTGTGGGAACTGCCTTGACTGTGGCGAAAAGGGACATTGCAACTACATGGAACGCTTCAAATACGCCGTCCCTCTTGAAATGGAGGTGAGGGGCAGACTGGTGTGCAAGACAGGAAAAGCCAGTTTACAAAAGGACTGCCCCCAGAAACACGCTAGGGTGTGGGAGAAATGATTGGGACAACTATCATGAAATTCTAGGGGATCTGGGGAATTAATATCTCTACGCCTCTGTGCCTTTAATGTATTTGGCTGTTGAAACTTGTACTGAACAGATGTATGTCCATTAATGACTTGATCCCAGAGGACTGGTTTGTTTTTCCTCATGTTTTTATTTTTGAAAACTCAATAAAAATTGTTTATTCAAAAAAAGAGCTCTGGAGGCAGTGTCTGCAGCATTTTATATTAGCATTAGATATGCCTTTGCTTTCTGCTCCACCTATCTTCGATGCGTCAGGAAGGTGCTTGATCTGGTCCTCCATCTCCAGCCCTGTTATAGCAGGAGAAGAGGCATACAGAGTTTGTGATGTGTCAGTGTGTGGTAGCGCCAAATGCCACATTCTTGCTGCCAGCATCAAGCATCAATCAGTTTACTTTCTTTATCAAGTGAAGGTGCATCACTAATGGCAGCACTAAGGCACATTTGTCTGCTTGTTGTACTACCAGTGAGTCAGGTGGGACTTGACCGCAGATGTACACTGGGTCATCTGTAGCTGGTTTAAACTTTTTTCCCCTGCTTGGGATGACAACTTTGGCTTTCACTGGTTTTGGGACATTTTTGGTAGCAGTTTTTGTCATACCCTGAGCAAGGGAAAGTATTGCACCAATCTTTTGGTCTTTGACAAGGTTTCTGAAAGGAAAATCATCCTTTTATTGCATCATATGGATCTTCACCTCGTGGTGTTGGGTGGCCCTTTGTATTAGTGTGTGATAACCAGTGGTATCACCAGGTGGCGAGGCCTTTGTTGGCAAGGATCCAACTCTGGCTCATCCGTGGTATCAACATTATAGACTTCCTACATGTCGTCCCCTTCTCTAGACACTAGGGGCCTAAAGTTTGAGTCTTGAGGGTGGTATGTACTACTGGGGTCTGACTGTGAGGAGATTTAGGAGGAGATTGTGAATAGTGAATCTGTGAAGATGTGTGGTAATTGTGAAGGAACACACAGGAAGACACTGTTGGGCTGTGGCACTGTCCCTAACCTTTTTGGCTCAGGAGCTGTAAAAGTTTCAAGGTAACTCCCCTTCAAATGATAAGTTCCTTTTCTTAGGTATATGGAATGGTGTGTGTGTACTCAGAAGCAGGAGGCTTGGTGTGGATGTTCCCACAAAAAGATTAATGTATATCTTCTTCAGTCTCCTGTCAAGGACTTTGGTCAAGGAATGGACCCCTTGGTGGAGTCAGATCTGTATGTCAAGAGTTTAATCAGCACCTGTCTCATGGCTGGCCTAGGCAGGCCTTTGAGCATTGACTTTGGATCTGAAGCTGGATACTTGCTGCCTCAGTGTCAAGGGGGCATCGGCAGGTGGCAAGGCTCTTCACCCTTAAACTAAGGCTGACTCAAAGACAAAGGCAGCTCTTGGGAACAAGAAGTGTTTGCCGTAGGACCCAAAGGTTGATTCCTTTTCAGGCTAAACTCAGGACTTGGGCCCTAAGCATGGACCTAATCTTCTGTCCAGAGCGCTTCTGCCTCGTTTGCTCTGCCTCTTTCAGCAAAACTGTTCACTATACATATCTGGTTGTTTTATGCACAAAATAGAGTGCTATAAATACCCATAGTTCACAGGAAACTGCACGTGAGAAGTATTTTATGGAGCTTTGTCAAATATGCATTTCATCATTATGATCACTGCCCCCAAACCACTTTGCATTTCTTTACCATACCCAAGGTCACTAGGATTATGGGTCAAGGTAATCTAAATGAGAAAGCATGGTCATCTAAATTATGAAGCAAAGGACAAATTATGTGGCACATTCTCTGGCAATATTATTTTCACCCACTTCAGCTAAAAACTGCATTTTTGTGAAACCTAAAAATCTTGAGGCAGATTATGGTACAATATACAGTTAACGCAATCACACAAATCCATTGGTCCTCACTATATACATATGTCATGTTATGTGTATTTTCAAAGCACACTATCACCTGTGAGGATATACTGGCACTCAGCAAATGTGTCTGCCTAGCCCTACCTATGGTAGGTTGGTTAATAGAAAAGCCAGGTCTTCAGTTTCTTACTGAATTCAAGAAAAGAGGAGGAAGCTCTGCTGTGGGAAGTGTTCCATGCTTTAAGAGTGATGTAAGAGAACGCTGGTCCTCCTAACCTGGTTCTGTGTATGCGTGGGATGTTGGTAAATAGGAGTCCTGCAGGGAGTGTACTCACCTACCTACCCCACTCTCTCACTCCAGGATCCATGAGGCTCAGAAGGGATCTAGCATGTGGACATGTTTACGACGATTAGTCACAATCTCCAAGTGGAGAACCATTTGTTAAGTTTAATGTTCTACAATAATTATGCACTGTTGAATGTATAATAGGCTTTGACTAGAAACAGAACCTCTTCTTTTTTTGATAACCAACTTTATTGACTTTTAGTAACAGTAGTACAGATTTCTCAGAGAGCATGATGGGGACTTTCTGAATACAGCTCGTGACAACCATGCAGCATCAGTTATAAGTTGGTAGCAATTACAATACAAAACGCAACAAAAGTGAGGCATAAAATCCACTATGTCACTTGTATCAACCCATTAAACCCAGCCATGTTACCCCAAACTCGCTCATGCTTTGATGGGCAATCTCCTACTTCCTATACAGGTCTCTCTTGCATTGCACACCAGTCCAGTCCTTAGCACCACTGTGTCAGGGTTGGGGGTTTAAGACTTCTCCATCTGACTGACATATCTCGTTTGGCTACTATACTGGCTGTACCTAGGAATGCCCTGTCCACCCAGGAACTCCTGGATCCCTCCGAAACCTCCAGCAGAAGGACCAGAGGTGTGTCTGGGACCTCCTAACCCAGTACATGAGTAAGTTCTTTTGCTACATCTGCCCAGTAGGTGTGTAACACTGTACAGGACCATACCAATGGTCCATACCAATGGTAAAAATCAACTGGTGTCTCAGAACAACAAAGGCAATCAGGGCTTGGAAGAAAACCAGCTTGGTGCAGTCTGGCGGGAGTAAGGTAGGTGCAATATAGGTAATAAGTTTGAATTATTTGGTTATGTTAATGGCGTTGCACCAATCATAATCCTCCAAGTGGCCCAACAATCGCTACCAGCGCATTCTAAGGTGATGTGATGTGTGGTGGGAGCATTGATAATGAGTGCCATATGCCTCCCTTCCCTAGTGCGCCCATCAGGACTTTGGCCTTCAGCTGGATGAACTATGGTATGGAAGCTTCACAGAAAATATGGGGGAGTGAGTGTCGGAGTTGTAAATATTTGTAAAACTGTGTGGAATGCACAGAATAGGCATCTTGCAGTTCTTCAAATGAACATATATGAGACCCAGACCAGATATCACCCAGTTGAGTAATACCGACAAGGTCCCATTTCTGGAAGCCCTCTAGTGTAGTCACCTCCCTCAACCAAGTGCCCTGCTACAGTGGAGAAGGAGTGTAAGTGTAGCATCCCAGTGTGTTTGTCGGAGTGTGATTCTCCACACAAGAAAAATCATCAAAGTCATCGCCAGGATGGTGGTAGGGATCCGGGAGCCATTTAGCATCGCCATGATCCGGGGAAACCCCAGGGATGTGAGCTCTAGTTGATAGGCCAGGTCTGTTCACCCCCAGAGAACCAGTCATTGATCACCAGGAGTTCGGCCAACTGATACTTTTTTCTAACAATGATTTAAGAGTAAACACCTTAGTCTCAGTTGTGACATACAAGGATCGATCCTTGCTGATTTTATGTGTGTATTATTCAAACTACACATAAAAAAAATCAATACATTATGTTTGAAAAAAACATGTATCACATTTACATGAAGTTTTTGTTCAGTGTGAGCATTGTGACAAAGGGGTTCCAAAGCACTCCAAGTGAGTTCACGTACATAAGGCAAAAAGTACTGACAGAAAATGCAATGGGAAAGTCTAAAGGGTGACAGTTTTTTCTAAAAGAACGTCAAAGGTATTTGCTTCATAAATTATTTACATGGAATACCTATGCTAATGTAACACATTACGTATTGTAAATGGTAAACATTCTGTGGTTTTACCTGGTTGGCATGCTGTACTAGCTGTACTCTGCCATCCTTGAGGTGAATCAAACTGACCCCCATCTTCCGCAAGATCTCCAAGTGCTGTGGATTACTGGCCATGAAGTCCCTGGCTCTCAGCGGGGGCTGGAGCCCACCACCGGAACTCTCCTCTCTGAAACGAGCAGGAAAAAACTATTGCCACATATTTGAAAAGGCGCACATTTTCTAAAAAATATTAAAAATCAGAGTTAGCCCTAACTAAAAGTAAAACAAAAGAAAAAGATATAAACATGTGTTTCCTGCTATCTAAAATGAACATTTAACTGAAAAAGGTAAAACTATATTTTCCGGCAAAATAGATGAGTACAATATGTAATGCAACGTTTCAGCCACAGGACAGTTAGCATTTTTGTGAGAGGTGTGGAGAAAAAGATAGGTTGTGCACGTCCTACACTAAAAATCATTTTTTTGGTGCAAATACATTTACATGAGAGGGTTAAATATTTGGAGAATAATAATCTAGTACGTATTTTGCGACTTCCAGGCTATAAATGCATAAATGGTAAATTACAGGAAATCAGAAAAGGGCAACACAGAAGGAACATTAGGATGCTAATTTACCTATTTAGTACCTTTCATGACGTGCATTCTGTCTTTCAGTTCTATGCATGTCAACAAAAGGCATACATCTGTCTGAAACTAGGCTGCAATATCAGTTCTAAAATTGGTGCGTGATGTTGGCATCACACGGAAAAAAAAGAAAATCACCTGTGACCTCTCATTTGATTCCCTCACTGCGCCTGGAAAAACAATTTCAGAAAGTATGCTAACATTCTAACTACATGGCATGTGGGATTCGACCATGGCCTATAGGAGTGCCTTTCATCAAAAGTTTAGAGGGCTGTAGATCACCCAGCAAACACCTCTCATCAGTTCAGTACATCCATGAGCCATATTTAACTGCTCTCAAAATGATTTCTTTTTTTATGGAGGAAAGAAAAACTTTCATAACTTACACTCTGGTGACAACACGAGGGCAATTACTGTCCACAACATTTTTCAGAGGCTCACGGATGCTCTGAGCATACGCTGGGTCATTCGGAAATAGGATCTGAGTGTTCGGACATGACCAGTCAAAATTACTATCATCCAGCTCAGTGTACTCACTCGTCTGTAATGTAAAACAAGGATAACATGTTAATGTAAACAACCAATCCATACCCTTATACTCAACTTAATATCACTAAAACCCATTTCTGAAGTAGGTGTCCACGAAGGTGTTAAAGTGAAAGCTTTAGCTTGAAACTGAATGTTTAGAATGTACTAGCGTTAACAGCACACTAATACTTTACCACCGCTCTAAGCAGCACACTACAGTAACACCACATCTCAGACTAATACGGTCCTGCCCAATCCATTCTTGGTAAACCAAACTTGCCTCATTTTGTTTACCAAAATAAATATTTTTATGTATTTTATATATTTTCTTTTTAAACGTTGATTTTCAGGGCATGCACAAAGCTTGCAAGACAAAACGTGTGAACATAAACCCCTTCCCTCTATCGCTCCCTCTCCATAGCTACCACTCCCTGTTCAGCTCTTGCCCATTCTCAGCTGATATTGATAAGTACTCTTAAAGACATTGTCTGGAACACAAAAATGAAACCGAGAACACAGACATCATTCTGAAGCATAGCAGAGGTGTTTTTCTGGCCAAGGGAAACAGCATGTAGCACTGTATTTAGCTCACTCTGAGACAATGGGTAAATAGCGGTTGTCAGACTAGTTCAATAGCATGGTATAAAGGGCTCCACTAAAATGGTACGGTGCCGTCATAGACAGCAAGCTATATGTTCCATAACAAACCCAGGTTTGGGAGCTGTTCTTTAACTGATAAAAAAACACAACTGTAAATAACAGTCAAAAGCATCTTGACAAGAAAGAGAAAGTCTTGACTTATCACCTCATAAAAGAATGCCCCCATAACACACATTAAAGGTGTCCTTTAAATCTGGGGCCAATGAGGATTCATCATGACGGATTCAAAATCTCTTGTTAAACAAGCTAGACAGTCATGATTTAAAAGCAGACTCCTAAGAAAATAATGTGAATTTACTAGCTTCAGAATGGAGTAACAGTAACTTGCTGCTCAATGAAAATGTGGAAAACAAGCAGAGTAATATGTAGATACTTGAAACGTATACTTTATACTCAGAACCAGATAATGTCTGCTCAACAGTCTAAATTTGTCTAAAATACAAGGAAAACACAGAGTTGTGAGTTTTAATAAATGATTACAGAGCAACATGAAGACCCTCCAACCCTAATCACTATTAGCTTGTTCGCACTCCCACCATTGTGACTTATTTGACATCACCTCAGAGGAATACATATGGACTGAGAAAGCTCAAAGCTCTTCGATGAACAGCAACGTAAAGCAGGAATTTCAGTGTGACATTCTAGGGCTCCCGTTACAGACAGTTATACGTCCCCCGCATAATAATCTTCACAACTTCACAGGATTTACAAATCAAAAGACCACAAAGAAGCAATTAATTTTAGCCTGGAGTTGAGGCACTTGTTTAACTTCATAAAATGTTGATACATTACGTAAAATGGTGAGAAAACATAACATTTTGCAAACTAGTCGAGGAAAACGGCATATCTCGTGAATTTTTCTACATTTGAGGATAGGGTGAAATATTAAAACACCAAATACGGATCTCCATAACGAAAAGTTCTACCTTTGTAATTATAACTTTCCAAATGGCACCCCACTTATCTGGAGCCTAAAAATCTAAGTACTGTCATCACATTCCTCTTACTACAAAAAATAAGCCGAAAAGATACCTTCACCAGTTTGCATCCATATACTATACTGGAAAAAAGACTGGGTTATTCACACTCTACCACACTAACCACATTTGCCGTACTTGTGCTTATTTAGTTAAAACACTGTGCTGGTTTCATATAGATTCAAGAGGCCATTGGAGCCAAGTGTCTGAAATCACCACTCTGAAGCAACAAGATGGCTGGAAAGATGTTCCACACCCTGATTTAACATTCTACGTTCCTCTGAAAATGGAAGGGGAAGAACGCAGAAGAGTCTTGTCACCATACCAATTAATTGAATTATTTCATGGCATCAGATGTAACTTAAAGTGGGAAACAGAAAAACCTAATTTGTAGAGCAAATTGCAATTCAAATGTGGGAGCTTGTGGCAAGCCAATACAATCAACCAGAGTTCTCCAGCATTGGTATCGTTCATAGATTTACACCCTTGAATTGTTCCTTCTCGCCAGGGTGGGAATCACTGGTAATCAATGTTAATATAGCAGTGTACCTTCACACTCAGAAAAAATAAACACAGCCATAGACTAGATGCAATAATTCAACTTTATTATGTGACCCAAACCTCAGTCAATCATTGATAAGAACCACAGCTGGTCCCTTGACAGAGGTTGCCAAGCGCACGATTTTTTAAAACATAACCGCACACAAAAAGCTCAGCTACAGTCTCATGAAAATGGAGGGTTAATCAAATGTAAATATATTAAAAATATCAATGCTGGAGATCTACTGTTACAAGAAACACTCCTCTGCCATTGGATCTTTCATAAATTCACAAACTCAAGATTAGCAAAGCAGTACAATAAAAAGTAAAGGTGGGAATTAGGCTTACCATATGAGAAAAAGTGCTGAAGCTTTGCTCTTTTGGCTGCCGATTCATTTGTGGGATGGACATCAATGGAATAAGGTTTAGTGAAAATGAGAGTTCTCCGTGACACAGAAATCTTTATTTGAGATTCCAGCAAAGAGAGCAGCCATACTCGTTGAATGAGTAATACTATTTCCAGAATATGGTCTGCTCACAGAGGGGTGAGCCAGCATTTTACATGAGATAATGCATCTGTTTAGATACTGTTTCGCTAAAGGCCTACCGTTATTTGAATGGCCATAAGCTGAAAAAAGTAGGTCCTATTAAAAAAAAAAACATCCTTTGTCTTTTAAAAATCAAACAGAGTCATCTTTTAATGTCTAGTGAATTTGGTATCTTCTTTGTTACAGTTGCATGACTTTTTCAAGAAGATATTAATAAAGATGTTTGCTGATTCAGATAAACCTAGGATTCTTGGCTAATAACACCTTGTCCTTTATGAATTACAAATATTGTTTCTTACATGGCAGGGCTTGTAATTCACTTACTCTCCTAGTTAATGCTATTATTAATTTAAAAAATCGATTTTATCTATGAAAGAGGATATGCAGAAGCTCGCGTAGAAGTTCTCTGACTTGGCTCAAAAGGTGATTTCTTTAGAGCTATTAAGTCAATGTTGGGATCTTAAAACGGCAAAAATCTTGAATTTAGAGGGAAATATCTGAATAAATCCTTTGTGAACTCATCAGTTTTGCTGACAACAAAGTAGCTTAGCTGGTCTTCTGGGATCTCTTAACATTGCTGCCAGGTCAACTTAATTGTGGCATGTCTATTTGGCTAGGTTCAGGGCATATTGCAAAACCTGGCAAGGGGATAATTTAACAGGGCTCAAATCCTTTATTCCTGTCCATAGTACTAAATGTTTCCATTTTAAGGATTAGGTCTTAAGAAGTGACTGGTGCTCTAACCGCTCTAAGTATTTGGCTACAGTGTTTAGGCATGCTCAACTGACCATATTCAAGTCTTAATGAGCCAGGCTGTCAATCGAAGGGACTGAGGGATGTGGTGAAGTATCTGTCCCTTACTCCTGATCAACGTTTTCACATTTGGTTTGAAATTAATCTCTCTGGACTATGGGTATTCAAACTGGAGGGAGGGCCTCCCCAGGGGAGCCTCTCGTGATCTCTGGGGAGGTGCCAGGCTCTGGCCAAAAGAAGCATTATAATGAAACGTGGCTTTGTTTTAAGCTGAAAAATGAGCAGCAGTAAACCACTCTGTAATGGGCCCTCACTGATATGTTTTGTCATTTAGATCCAAGCAATGTATGTGTCCAAAGGGAAGGGACTTCAAATACTCTTTGAAACTCTCATCAACATCTTTTAATAATCACACTATGAATACTTTTACGTTAGTAGGCCTCCCTGACCAGAATAGTATTTTCGGCATCATGTATTTGATTGCATTTTTAGAACAGTAACAGAGCTTAACTGTAATGTGTAAATAAGTCTACACAAACACTGGCACTGGTTCCATGGCACCATATTGAAGAAGAGCTTGGACCTCTTCCTTCAGAAGGTTTAGATGCTCTCTGCTGAGGCGGTAGTTGCAAGGTGCATAGTTGAGAGGGAATGTAAGAAGCTCTAGGTAGTAGCAGTGGTAAACCACCACTAAGTGTCCAACTTGTTGGATGTGATTTCCAGCCAGTGAGGAAGGAAATCCTGTAGTCTTCTCCCAACAAGGGTTGTCAATGCTTGGAGGTAGAGGCTCCCTTGCTGTAACCCCTTTTGTCCCTGCCATCTTTGCCTCTATGGGCACCACTTGGGTAGCCTTGTGGTGTGTACTGCTGCTAGGCTTAGGGAAGTTAGTTTTCGAACTGGCTCTGTACTAGTGTCTCCAAGAAGGAGCCTTTAGGGGTCGAGGTGTGGAGGGAACCCATGGCCTTGATGGTGTCTCTCTTTATTTTCTCCAGAATCTGGTCAACCTCTGAACCAACAGATGTTTACCACGAAAGGGCAGGTTAAGCATATGTGGCAGGACTTCAAGATTAAAACCTGAAATGTGGAGCCACGCATGGCGCCCGATCAGGACGGTGGTGTTGTCGCCCCCAGCAACAGTGTCCACAGCTTCCACGGCACACCAGACAGTGGCACTGGAAATTGTCTTTCAGCTACTAACTTCTCTCCCATCCTCTCTTTTTGAACTCAGAAAGCAGGAATTTAGCACCTGCATTTTAGCGCTGGGTGCGGAATATGAAGCAAATCCCTCCTCGAAGGTGGGCAGAGATAGAGTCTCTGTAAGCTTGGAAGACAGCATTGTTGAGATCTTGCTGTGTGGGGATGGATAAAGAAACATGTTTAGCTTGCTTCCAGCTCCTCGGTCAGCCATTTAAAGACTGGTTGGTCTCTCCACAGAAGGCGTCGGCTAGTACCTATGAGGTCTTTGGATCTGACAATGTCTTCAATGCCAATGGCTTCGACACAAAGGGGATCTGCAGATCTGAGTGTTTCTTGAGCACAGATAGCGTATGCAGTGGAGATAGCGGCTTTGAGGCCCAGGCTGGCTTAGGTGGTGGAAGGATTGAGTGGACTTGAGGAGTGTGAAGTATCTTCAGGCTCGATGTCCGACAACAGTTGTCACTCATGGTTGGGAGCAGTACAGGCAAGGACCCAGAGGGCTGAGACTTTGATAAAGAGCTCAACAACTGACCCCTGGAGGGTAGTGCTCTGCCTTAACTTGAGGCTTCTACAATGGCCTATTGTGTTTCTCTACTTCAGCTATATTCATGCACCTCACAGAGGTTTTGGTTCGAGGACCGTAGAGCATGGAGATGGGGTGTCATCGGAAGGCCGTCACTGCATTTTGTGGTTTGCGCAACATTTCTCCTGTCAGGATCAATGGATTTTCTTTGAATGGAAGTTAAGGCAGGCCTCCTATGTGGTGTCATTGAGGTTGGTGGACAGGCAAAGTTAACAAGCCGGTTGGTCCACGGAAACTTTGTGAAACACTGAGGACAATTCTGAAAGGGTATCTGTTCCATCACCCTATGAATATTCTCCACCAGAAAGTTGTCAAAGACAAGCAGTATGAGGCCCAAAGAGGGCCAAGGCTCTAAGGGTTATGAAGTCGATGGCGGATCAGTCTCCAAGAGATGTTTCCTAAAGGAAAGGTAAAAAAGGCTGTATCTTCCAAATATCAAAGTCTAATATACGAGCTGAGGCCAAAGTGAAGTGTAAAGAACAAGTCAAACTCAGAACTGTGCACATCCGAACCAGACAGCACGAAAAAATAATCCAACATGGAATTGATACCCACATGCGCAGCCAGCCAAGGGAAGAGTCACTCTATACCTTGAGACATAAAAAGACTTCTTAGAATAAAAACAACTTGCAAACATCCGAATGCAACACTAGATGGAAGGAGTATGCAGAGCATGTGCATCTACAGCAACACATGCTACAAACATTTCTGTACACTAGAGACTGGAAGATGATTTTTCAATCACCACATGAAATTTGCCAATATCATCCATTGGTAGGAATGCCGACTCTGGGAAGTAAAGACTCTTGTCTACTGAAATGTGCTAAATTTAACTCTGCCTACAGTAGCAAAGTCATCTTTTGATACAACAGCCTCCTTTGAGAATTCATTGCACAATTGAGGGCATTAACATCACTTTTGGCATTCAGGGAACAATTTAAAGCCTGTTTAAAAAAATCCTGCACTAAGGACGTAATGTAATACGTACAGACCACGATTGACTGTTTCAACATTATCTAATGCTAATTCACATCTGGTTAAATGTATTAATCTGTTTCTACACTTCTCACATTACTCTACCCAATCTTGTTTATTGTAATCAGCTTTTGTTATCTTTATGAGTTCTAGTTTATTGTAAAACACCCATATACCTCTCCTTGGTCCTGGACGAGCAATATAAAAGTTAAATAAACAAAAAATAATGAGAACACAAGGAATATTGGTTCTCTAGCTCAATCATGAATGACATGAAGGAGAGATTTAAGTGAAGATTCTTCAAAGCATATTCATCTTTGAATATTCCTTTGGTTTTGAGTGATGCGTGTCTAATGATACTAAAAGGACAACAGTCTTCCTCTTACTGGAACGTATGCTCCAAGATCTTTAGCAGAGTTTCTTACATCCAGAAGAGGGTGTCCGTGTGATTTCCTGGAGTAATTAGACCAAGGAGGCTTTAAAAGCTTGGTATGGCTTAAAGGCATGTTTCTTGCGGTCTGAGATTTGGCAATAAAAACACCTGTTTTTGCATGTTTATAGCTAGCAGTCAAATGTGAAACGAAAGTCAAATCTTGTCATCAGCAGCATATCCATGTCTTTGCCTTGAATATTTCTCTGAAGTAAGGATGTGCTTACAAAGGCCTATCTTGGCAAACAGACAGATTCATAAAAATGTTCTTTCAATCAAATCTGTAAATTTGTTAAATCTGTGTAGGAAGTTGGCTCTGTATGCACTATATAAGTAAGGAATAGTATGCACAGAGTCCAAGGGTTCCCCTTAGAGGTAAGATAGTGGCAAAAAGAGATAATACTAATGCTCTATTTTGTGGTAGTGTGGTCGAGCAGTAGGCTTATCAAAGGAGTAGTGTTAAGCATTTGTTGTACACATACAGGCAATAAATGAGGAACACACACTCAGAGACAATTCCAGGCCAATAGGTTTTTGTATAGAAAAATATATTTTCTTAGTTTATTTTAAGAACCACAGGTTCAAGATTTACATGTAATACTTCAAATGAAAGGTATTGCAGGTAGGTACTTTAGGAACTTTGAATTAGCAAAATAGCATATACAGTTTTCACATAAATCACACATAGCTATTTTAAAACTAGACACTTAGTGCAATTTTCAACATTTCCTGGGGGGAGTAAGAGTTTGTTAGTTTTTGCAGGTAAGTAAACCACCTACGGGGTTCAAGTTTGGGTCCAAGGTAGCCCACCGTTGGGGGTTCAGAGCAACCCCAAAGTTACCACACCAGCAGCTCGGGCCGGTCAGGTGCAAAGGTCAAAGTGGTGCCCAAAACGCATAGGCTTCAATGGAGAAGGGCGTGCCCCGGTTCCAGTCTGCCAGCAGGTAAGTACCCGCGTCTTCGGAGGGCAGATCAGGGGGGTTTTGTAGGGCACCGGGGGGGACACAAGTCCACACAGAAAGTACACCCTCAGCAGCACGGGGGCGGCCGGGTGCAGTGTGCAAACACACGTCGGGTTTTCAATAGGTTTTAATGGGAGACCAAGGGGTCTCTTCAGCGATGCAGGCAGGCAAGGGGGGGCTCCTCGGGGTAGCCACCACCTGGGCAAGGGAGAGGGCCACCTGGGGGTCACTCCTGCAATGGAGGTAGGATCCTTCAGGCCCTGGGGGCTGCAGGTGCAGAGTCTTTACCAGTCATCGGATCTTAGAAGCAGGCAGTCGCGGTCAGGGGGAGCCTCGGGATTCCCTCTGCAGGCGTCGCTGTGGGGGCAACTCTGGCTACTCACGGTCTCGCAGTCGCCCGGGAGTCCTCCCTGAAGTGATTGTTCTCCACAAGTCGAGCCAGGGGCGTCGGGTGCAGAGTGCCAAGTCTCACGCTTCCGGCGGGAAACACAAGTTGTTTCAAAGTTGCTTCTTTGTTGCAAAGTTGCAGCCTTTGGTGAACAGAGCCGCTGTCCTCAGGAGTTCTTGGTCCTTCTAGATGCAGGGCAGTCCTCTGAGGCTTCAGAGGTCGCTGGTCCCTCGGGAGAGCGTCGCTGGAGCAGTGTCTTTAGAAGTGGGGAGACAGGCCGGTAGAGCTGGGGCCAAAGCAGTTGGTGTCTCCGTCTTCTCTGCAGGGTTTTTCAGCTTAGCAGTCCTCTTCTTCTTAGGTTGCAGAAATCTGAGATCCTAGGTTCTGGGTAGCCCTTAAATACTAAATTTAAGGGCGTGTTTAGGTCTGGGGGTTAGTAGCCAATGGCTACTAGCCCTGAGGGTGGGTATACGCTCTTTGTGCCTCCTCCCTGAGGGAGGGGGGCACATCCCTAATCCTATTGGGGAATACTCCATCTGCAAGATGGAGGATTTCTAAAAGTTAGAGTCACCTCAGCTCAGGACACCTTAGGGGCTGTCCTGACTGGCCAGTGACGACTCCTTGTTTTTCTCATTATCTCCTCCGGCCTTGCCGCCAAAAGTGGGGCCGTGGCCGGAGGGGGCGGGCAACTCCACTAGTTGGAGTGCCCTGTGGTGCTGTAACAAAGGGGGTGAGCCTTTGAGGCTCACCGCCAGGTGTTACCGTTCCTGCAGGGGGAGGTGATAAGCATCTCCACCCAGTACAGGCTTTGTTACTAGCCACAGAGTGACAAAGGCACTCTCCCCATGTGGCCAGCAACATGTCTGGTATGTGGCAGGCTGCTAGAACTAGTCAGCCTACACGGATAGTCGGTTAAGGTTTCAGGGGGCACCTCTAAGGTGCCCTCTGGGGTGTATGTTACAATAAAATGTACACTGGAATCAGTGTGCATTTATTGTGCTGAGAAGTTTGATACCAAACTTCACAGTTTTCAGTGTAGCCATTATGGTGCTGTGGAGTTCGTGCATGACAGACTCCCAGACCATATACTCTTATGGCTAACCTGCACTTACAATGTCTAAGGTTTTGCTTAGACACTGTAGGGGCACAGTGCTCCTGCACTTGTGCCCTCACCTATGGTATAGTGCACCCTGCCTTAGGGCTGTAAGGCCTGCTAGAGGGGTGACTTATCTATACTGCATAGGCAGTCTGAGGTTGGCATGGCACCCTGAGGGGAGTGCCATGTCGACTTACTGGTTTTGTCCCCACTAGCACACACAAGCTGGCAAGCAGTGTGTCTGTGCTGAGTGAGGGGTCCCCAGGGTTGCATAAGACATGCTGCAGCCCTTAGAGACCTTCCCTGGCATCAGGGCCCTTGGTACCAGGGGTACCAGTTACAAGGGACTTACCTGGATGCCAGGGTGTGCCAATTGTGGAAACAAAAGTACAGGTTAGGGAAAGAACACTGGTGCTGGGGCCTGGTTAGCAGGCCTCAGCACACTTTCAAATCAAAACTTAGCATCAGCAAAGGCAAAAAGTCAGGGGGTAACCATGCCAAGGAGGCATTTCCTTACAATCTGTAAGTTGTTAATTGAGCTGTAAGAAACGAGTTACTTACTTTAAATCTAGTTTTGAACTTGGATCTCTTCCAGATTCACATGATGTGCATTACTCTGCCTATTGAACGTGGATCTCTTCTAGAATCACATGATGTACATTACTCTGCCCAAAAAGGTATCTATAAACTTTTTTTTTGCTCTGTTGGCATTGACGAATGGTGGAGTCAGTATGACGCTCTAGGACATAAACCATCAGCCCACAATGCTTCGAAATATTTTAGATTGTTTTTACCACAAGTGGGTTCTTCCAGATCTCCCAAATGAGGAAAAAAAGTTGTCAAGAAAGACGAATATAGGATCAACTGAGACAGCGTCAAAAGACAGGGAACATCATAGGGCAGTGGGGAACAGTTTTTTCTTTTTACTGTGGTCTTCAACTAGGTCAGAGAATGAAGAGGTTGTTGGTGCCGTTTTAGATATCAGACTCACATTTGTTAAATTCTGTCCAAGCTGCAAATGTAAGTTTGTTTTAAGCAACACCCAGTGTGCATGCTCAGTCTTCCAAAAGTACCGTAAGTCAGAGAACTGCCATCCACATTCACTGTTAAAAACCTTAAACACCACAATAAGATAATTTTACTTACCAAATGGAAATGGTTCAGATTGAGAGAATCTTATACCACAATACAAAAGAAAACACAGCCCTACTCCGGAGGAGATGGGGATTTCAGAAGTGGAGAAAGAGGCATCAAAGGAGTCTCACAGGCAACAAGACCGGAGGTGGAGGAAATATCATCATCCTTATAATGTACAGACTCAAAAATCTGTCCCAGAAAACAATAATTCAAGTCAGAACAAAGATTATAAGTCTATATCATCTCACTGGATATCTGGAATGACTTCTAAACACATGGCAAGCATTCCTCTGCTAAGTACTCAATGTCGACACATGTGACGATAAAGAAAAATAGCCAAGAATTTGTCACCAAAATAAAAGCCAGTGGCCGGGGATACTGAAAGAGCCTACCCTGCTGGATTTAAACTGAAGGCCACCTGAATGGAAAAGCCTAAAGGTATTGACCCGACTATGGAAGACTACAGAATCTTAAAGGAAAAAAGAGGTAGTCTACTTCAAGAGAAAAGACTGCAATACCAAAACACATCAAACCCTAAAAGCTATTGAGGGTTGCTGAAGTTGAACAGAGGAGTAAGGCACACAGTACAGAGACAGCCCAGTTAATTAAAAAGTAACAATCCTTCTAGGAAGGCTACAAATCTTACAAGAGCCCAAGATAGACCTCAAAAAGACAGTGATGCACGGAAAATGAGAATATAAGACCTAACACACACCACTCTACGAGAAAAGGAGGTGGTACAGTTAAATACAGAGGAAAGAGGACATACAAATTTAGAAGAGGATTATGCAGATCCACATATTCAAAAAGTTACAAAATACTACAGATGAAGAGGACCCATATGGCAAAACAGACATGGACTCTCCTCAAGGAGATCTTAATTATACCCTACTAGGGCTTTGCCAACAGTTGACACTGCACAATACTACATACCACACTCATTAAAAGAGCAGCAGATATGTGTGGGGTACAATGGAGGAAGAATCCTGTTTCTTCACTGAAACGCTAAATCCATTTGAGGAGAAAGTCAACATATCTGTGGGTTACCCCACTTTAGTCCAGCAGAATATAGAGTTTTTAAAAAAGCCTTTCACATCGCCTGAACTGGTGCCAAGAATTGAAAAGAAATATAAAACCTTATAGCAGGATCCACAGGAGGGAAGATCTCAAGTGCAGTAAGATTATTCTATTGTTTCAACTGTTAAAAAGAGAGCACAAATACTTGAGATTCAAGGCCTCCCTCTAGATAAAGATTAAGAGATTAGAGTTAGTGGGAAGGAAGATTGAGATATCAGTGGCCACAGAGTAGCATATTGGTAATTCGAACAAGATACAGAATGAATATGGTCACCAGTATTTGGGATAGAAAGGCTTTTAATTCAGCATCTTCAAGAAAAGCAGAAGAGGTGTAGTGATTTAGTCGATTAGAGAAAGAATTTCAAACAAGTCCTAAATCTGCATTGAATTCTGTGGATACAGCAAGTCAACACTTTCACAAAAACTGTTCTACACAGACATGCATTGCTCCGTAGCTCAAAGTTTAATATTTTGTACAGTTGAATGCTATTCTATAACTTCACAGAAGAACAGCTGTTTGGATTTGCTGTGGACTAAACAGTAAGAGCCATGAGAACAAGAAAGAAGAGGACAAGGGAGGCTGTAATGCAACACACAATATATAAAGGCAAGGACCAGGATATTCCTCATCCATTCAAGGGAGAAGTCAGTGTCAACAATCACCAGATAAAAGACAGAACTTTGAAAGAAGTGGAAAATCAACAAAGCAAATTTCTGAGGTGCCTCAGCAAATAAAAATGACTTAATAATTCAGTCTCCACAACACTCCAAACCTGCAAAAGGCAGAATTAAGGACTGCCTGCATCAGTATAAGTCCATAACCAAAGACAACAGTAGTGGATCCTACTTAGTTTTCAAGGGAATCTGTTTAGCTTTGCTTTCTGGCATGCAGGCCTGCGGCCCAGTCAGCTAGTGACTTTTAATCTAATTTTACTGCTCTGTCTTAGCCTATTTATTTAGAGTTAGAGCAATGTTTTGATTTACGTTATCAGTGCCACTCTGTGAAGCCTCAAAATTAACTGATGTATGTAGGTATCCACATCATGTCCCTTTCCCACTTATGTATGACAGGAACATAATGTACCTTCGGTTGGTGGGAATTGTTTACATAATTGGCACCACAAGCCTACCCCCTTATCTATTGATTGGGAACATACCTGCGTCAGGGTTCTACAAGATCTGCATAAACAGATCTAAAGCAGACAAGGTTATCAGAGGGATTCCTATCAGATGCTATCAATGCCATCTATGCTGCATGTCGGCCTGATGCAGACCTAGACTTCGTGTCAGCACGAAGTTTGATCTAGGGACCTCATTCTAAGGTCAGGAGGGTTGGGGGCACTCCTGGTGGACCAAGTACTGGCAGATTAGGTTTATCAAACCTAGCTCTCGTTAAGTTAGAGATTAGGTTCTCTATGCTAGAGTTACATTTTTAGATTTCATATTTATTGCAAGATGGTAAAGGTCTTTGTATTCACGACTCATCTTTACAATTCTGCTTCTTGCATTGTTCATTATCCTAAGAATTGCAGCTCAAGCATTTCACAATAGATTGTAGTCTTTTTAATAAACCTATTGAAAACGTTCCTGCATCTCCTTTATTGCCTGTGTGTGATTGAGACTTATTACCAACGTGAGAAAAGGGTAACTTCCGTTCAACCATGACTCCCCTGAGAATGTTGCAATCTAGAGTCCATGTGTAAAGGCTGCCAGAAGTCACCTTTTACTGTTTGGGTTTTTGGTGAGGTCCTGCTTGTGAGCCGGGAGGGTTGGGCTGACAGTTGTGACTTGTTGTAGGATTGGCCTAGTTGTCTACAAACAAAAGTGCTGTCATCCCTAAACCAGCAGTCTCGCCTAGGAGCGAGAGTCCAACTACGACACAACAGCTGTATTTAGTGAAATAGTGTTACCACTTAGATTTTCAAACAATTCCCCAAAACATGACACCAAAAAGAAGATTTTACTAGAAAGATCACAACTGTGCTGGAAAAAGAATCAGATGAGTTATTACTAAAGAAAGCAATAGAAAAGAAAAAGTATCTACCTGAGAAAAGTACACTGGAGTTTATTTAGCTTACTTCCTAAGACCAAAACAGGATTTGATATTGACACCTATTTTAAATCTGTGGTTTGTAAACAAATTTGTAGACACTGATTCCACATGAAATTTTTCACATCAGACTACTGTTGGATAACGAAGGTTTCTAGGCAACAATAGATCTAAAAAGAAAAAAAAAAAAAAAAAAAAAAAAAGAGCATTTTTTCACATACCAATATATCCATTGCATCAAATGTTGCTCACATTTGCCATGAACTATATGCTTTATCAGTTCAAAGATCTACCTCTTGGCATGAGGTTCTCAGCATGGGTGGTGGAAAACTGTTTTGCAGTAGTAGCAGAACACCTGAGATGTTCAGGCATACATGTGTACCCATACTTAGATGGCTGACTGATGAAGGGAACTTTGTTTGAATACTGTTTTGCCATTCTAGAAACAGATGTACTCTTAACAGTGCTGGTCTTCACATCCAAAGGTGAAAAAATCTTTCCCCATTCAAGAGAAACAAAAGACTTTCCCAGGAGCGGATCTGAATACAGAGAGGGCACCAACTACGCCAACAGTCAAGAAGAGTTACGGCACAGCAGAACCAAAGTCTACTTTAATAGATTTCTCAATCTGTGACAGTTATGAAGGTAATGAAACTGGAGGAATACATCAGAGAAGAAGTAATGTCCATATTTAATTGCAGATGGCAGTAAAGACAAAAAGGTCCGGAGGCAGCAGTACTTATGTCACTCTGATAAATGTGCAACACCACAGGTACTTGCGGTCGACTGTATGTCTGTTTGGAAAATAGTTAGACCCCCGTCAGACATGGAAACAGATGAGGACTAGTGCCCCGTAAAAAAAATATTTTTATATATATTAATAATACATGGCTTTGCACCAAACAAAGGGGGTTTAAATTGTAAATGATCGGTGGCAAAGGTCCAAACTGCCTTTCCTGGGGTATTAAATAATTGTTCTGGGAAAATAGAAAAAGGATAGGTTACTTACCTGTAATCCTAGCTCTCTTCCAGGGGACTGCTCATCAAAGTCATAAGCACTGAATATTCCCTCCCACATGCAGGGACCCCAGGAGCATATGTCACATATATAAACATATAATATAATGCACATATGTAAAAACAGTTACATAAAATCTATGCAGCCCATAGCAAATGCTAAAAATGCCACTCACACTAGCTTTTCCTTTAATAAACGTCTTACCAGACTCGGAGAGAGAGAAGGATAAGTTACTTACCTGCAATCGTAGTTATCTTCCTGGGGAATCCTCACTAAAGTAATCAGCAACTCGCCCTCCTCCCCGGACGAATCTTGCATGCAGCATCATATACTTACCTCTAGCTTATTCTTCACCTAATTGTAAAAAAGAACTGACCTAACTTGTCAACCAACAGTCACCTCTGGGGCATGATGGGATACAGGAGGCCCGGGAGGTCTTAAAGGCATGGTTGCAGTTTTTTCTTTGTTATGCTTTTAAATGCAGCCTATTGGCTAATAATGCCTGTGGATTTGCACTCTCTCTCTCTTCTGTTTTTACAGAAATGTTTGAATCTGGTAACAGGTGTATTAAAGGAAAAGCTAATGTAAGTGTCAGTTTTAGCCTTTACTATAGGCTGCATATATTTATATAGATATAGTGATTTAAATATGAATATTATATTATATGTTTAAATATTCGAAGTATGCCCTGGGGTCTCCGCACTGGGTGGAAATATTCAGTGCTTACAACTATTGATGAGGATCCCCTGGAAGAGAAGAACAAGTTACTTACCTTCGGTAACGATTTATCTAGTACAGACATATTCTAGTTGCAGTTTCATTACCTTAGAATTTCCCCAGGCGTCAGACTGGATCCAGAGATTATTTGTCGAGCAGTACCCTTGCGTGCTATCAGGTGGTGTTGGTAGACTCTATGTCTGCCACTGGCATCGTGATCACGTCGGGGTCGTATATAGGCAGCGCCTCAGCGTAGTGACGTTAGTTTCTTTTCACGACTTTCTACGCCAAAACGCAGAGCCATGAAGAACACTTAGAACGGTGCACCTAAAACTAAGGCCCTGAAAGGGTAATCCCTGTCCCTAGAAATCAGTTCGCAAGCAGGGAGGATGGGTGGGTCGGTCAGTAAGGAATCTTCAACTAGAATATGTCTCTATCAGATAAATTGTTACAGAAGCTAAGTAACTTGTTCATCGGATAGAGACTTCTAGTTGCAGATTCATTACCTTAGAATAGATACCCAAGTAATACTATCCTCAGTGGTGGGCTGCGAACCAAGATCATACTAGAAAGCCCTGCAGAACCAAAGTAGCCGTCTCTGCGGACCGGACTGTCCAGGCAGTAATGCTTTGTAAATGTCAACAGAGATGCCCATGATGCTGCCTGACAGATATCCAGGACAAGAACTCTGCGTGCTAACGCTGTGGATGCAGCAGTTGCTCTGGTGGAGTGAGCGCTCAAGCCCTCAGGGGGTTGCTTCTTAGCCAAAATGTAGCACATTTTGATGCAAAGAAGCATCCATTGCGAGATGGTACGCTTCTGCACAGTCTTTCATTTCTTCACACCCACATATGCAACAAAGAGTTGATTGTCCACCAGGAAATCTTTGGTACGAATGAGGTAGAACGCCAACGCTCTTTTTGGATCCAGATGCTGGAGTCTCCTCTTTATGAGAAGGATGTAGGGGTGCGTAAAAATGAGGTAAAGTGATGGATTGGCCTACATGAGAGGGTGTGACCACTTTGGGAAGGAAGGAGGCCCTCGTATGGAGAACCACCATGTCAGGGAAAACAGACAAAAATGGGGGTTTAGAAGAAAGAGCCTGAAGCTCACTCACCCTGCGAGCAGAGGTGATGGCAACAAGAAATGCAGTTTTAAGAGTAAGGAGCCGCAAAGGACGACTGTGTAATGGCTCAAAGGGAACACACATCAGATAAGTAAGAATAAGATTAAGGTCCCACTGAGGCATGATAAATGGAGTGGGAGGAAACAAATGGGTAAGACCCTTAAGGAATCTACTCACAAGAGGAGATTTAAAAAGAGAAGGTTGGTCCGGCAAACTCAGGAAGGCAGAGATAGCCGACAAGTAATCTTAAAGAGTGCCCAATGCAGAGCCCTGCTAGGATGAACAGAAGAACCTAGGGGAGGGGAGCACAGAGGGGATCAGGAGACTTCTTTGTACATGTGCCACAAATTTATGCCAATAACAGGCGTATATCGTTTTGTTGGAGGAAAGCCTGGCTGCTAAGATAACCTCACAGACTTCGGGTGGAAGATCAAATGCTATCAACTGCAGCCGCTCCAGGCATGAAGGCAAAGGTTGGACAGGTTCGGCTGGAGAACCCTCCCCTGTTGCTGTGACAGAAGATCCTCCTGAAGGGGCAGTCTGGCTGGATGATCGGTAGCCATGGTCAATAGTTCTGGATACCATACTCTCTGTGCCCAGTTCGGAGCCACAAGGATTACTTGAGCCCAGTTGTTCTTGATCTTCTCCAGAACTCTGGACAGAAGTGGTATTGGCGGGAAGGCGTAAAGGAGGCCTGCGTTCCACTTGAGACGAATAGCGTCTCTGAGTGAGTGCGCCTTGGCAACTCCAATGCACAAAACAGCTGACATTGCGCATACTCTGCGGCGGCGAACAGATCTAACCAAGGCTCTTCCCATTTGTGAAGGACACCTTGCACTACCTCCAGATGGAGACACCATTTGTGATAGACTATGCATCGACGGCTGGGTTCATCTGCTCTGGCGTTCAGAGAGCCCATCAGATGTTGAACCACCAGGGAAATGCCCTGATGTTCCAGTCACGTCTGGAGGCGCAGAGTCTCATGACAAAGGGTCCAGGACCCTACTCGGTCCTGTTTGTTGCAGCACCACATGGCAGTAGTGTTGTCCATGAACACCTGCACTACTTTCCCTTTGACAGAGGGAAGGAATGCTTTCAATGCAAGCCTGATCGCCCGGAGCTCCAGAAGGTTGATGTGGAGCCCAGACTCCGCCGGAAACCAGAGAACTCTGATCTCCACCTCTCCCATGTGGCCTCCCCATCCCAGGAATGACGTGTCTGTCACTACTGTCAGATCTGGTTGGCGAAGGGAGAGGGATCTGCCGATGACCCAGTCCTGATTCGACAGCCACCACTATAGATCTTTCGCAGTCCCCTCCAAGATTTGGACCATGTCAGAGAGATTCCCCTGATGCTGCACCCACTGGAACGTCAAGTCCCACTGTAGAGCCCGAATATGCCATCTGGCATGAGTCACTAGCAGGATGTAGGAGGGCATGAGGCCCAGCAGCCTCAGAGTTGTTCTCACCAAAATCCAGGACAGAGGCTGAAACGTTGTAATCATAGCCTGAATATCCTCGACTAGTCTTTCGGGAGACTAGGCCTGAAACTGCTCTGTGTCCAGAATAGCCCCCATGAAAGGGAGCGTCTGAGAAGGAGTCGGGTGTGGCTTCGCCATGTTTATAGTGAACCCCAGTTTGTGCAGGCGGTTCGCTGTAGTCTGAAGGTGGGATACTACTTTCTGGGCGTGTCCGCCTTCAACAGCCAGTCATCAAGGTAGGAGAAGACTGAAATCCCTAACCTGCACTGAAGAGCTGCAACCGTCACCATCACTTCCGTGAACACCCAAGGGACGCCGATAAGGCCGAAAAGGAGCATGGTAAATTGAAAATGCTCGTGACCTACCACAAATCGTAGGTAGTGTCTGTGGGCAGGCAGGACGGGAATATGGAAGTAAGCGCCCTGCAGGTCCAACAATACCATCCACAGTCTTCTGGGTCCAAGGCGACCAAGCGCTGAGCCAGAGTGAGCATTTTGAACTTCTCCTTCTCGAGGAAGAGATTGCGGGCCCGAAGGTCTAGGATAGGACATAAGCCCTTGTCCTTTTTGGGCACCAGAAAGTTGCGGGAACAACCACTGTAAAGAAATGGCTCCCTGTTGCAGTTACCCCCCACTTTTTGCCTGATACTGATGCTGACTTTACTGAGAAGTGTGCTGGGACCCTGCTAACCAGGCCCCAGCACCAGTGTTCTTTCACCTAAAATGTACTTTTGATTCCACAATTGGCACACCCTGGCATCCAGGTAAGTCCCTTGTAACTGGTACCCCTGGTAACAAGGGCCCTGATGCCAGGGAAGGTCTCTAAGGGCTGCAGCATATCTTATGCCACCCTGGGGACCCCTCACTCAGCACAGACACACTGCTTGCCAGCTTGTGTGTGCTGATGAGAACAAAACGAGTAAGTCGACATGGCACTCCCCTCAGGGTGCCATGCCAACCTCACACTGCCTATGCAGTATAGATAAGTCACCCCTCTAGTAGGCCTTACAGCCCTAAGGCAGGGTGCACTATACCATAGGTGAGGGCACCAGTGCATGAGCACTATGCCCCTACAGTGTCTAAGCAAAACATTAGACATTGTAAGTGCAGGGTAGCCATAAGAATATATGGTCTGGGAGTCTGTCATAAACGAACTCCACAGCTCCATAATGGCTACACTGAATACTGGGAAGTTTAGTATCAAACTTCTCAGAATAATAAACCCACACTGATGCCAGTGTTGGATTTATTAAAAAAAATGCACATAGAGTGCATCTTAGAGATGCCCCCTGTATTTTACCCAATTGTTCAGTGTAGGCTGACTGGTTCCAGCAGCCTGCCACAACCGAGACATGTTGCTGGCCCCATGGGGAGAGTGCCTTTGTCACTCTGAGGCCAGTAACAAAGCCTGCACTGGGTGGAGATGCTAACACCTCCCCCAGGAAGGAGCTGTAACACCTGGCGGTGAGCCTCAAAGGCTCCCCCCTTTGTTCCAGCACCGCAGGACACTCCAGCTAGTGGAGTTGCCCGCCCCCTCCGGCCACGGCCCCCACTTTTGGCGGCAAGGCCGGAGGAAATAATGAGAATAACAAGGAGGAGTCACTGGCCAGTCAGGACAGCCCCTAAGGTGTCCTGAGCTGAAGTGACTAACTTTTAGAAATCCTCCATCTTGCAGATGGAGGATTCCCCAATAGGATTAGGGATGTGACCACCTCCCCTTGGGAGGAGGCACAAAGAGGGTGTACCCACCCTCAGGGCTAGTAGCCATTGGCTACTAACCCCCCAGACCTAAACACGCCCTTAAATTTAGTATTTAAGGGCTCCCCTGAACCTAAGAATTTAGATTCCTGAAACTACAAGAAGAAGAAGACTGCTGAGCTGAAAAACCCCTGCAGAGTTAGAACAGAAGACACCAATTGCTTTGGCCCCAGACTTACTGGCCTGTCTCCTGCCTTCCAAAGAAACCTGCTCCAGCGACGCTTTCCAAGGGACCAGCGACCTCTGAATCCTCTGAGGACTGCCCTGCTTCAAGAAAGACAAGAAACTCCTGAGGACAGCGGCACTGCTCCAAAAGAACTGCAACTTTGTTTCAAGGAGCAGATTTAAAGACCCCTGCAACTCCCCGCAAGAAGCGTGAGACTTGCAACACTGCACCCGGCGACCCCGACTCGACTGGTGGAGAACCAACACCTCAGAGAGGACCCTCCGGCGACTCAGAGACCCTGAGTAACCAAAGTTGTCCCCCCTGAGCCCCCACAGCGACGCCTGCAGAGGGAATCCAGAGGCTCCCCCTGACCGCGACTGCCTGAACTCCATTTCCCGACGGCTGGAAAAGACCCTGCACCCGCAGCCCCCAGCACCTAAAGGAACGGAACTCCTGTGCAGGAGTGACCCCCAGGAGGCCCTCTCCCTTGCCCAGGTGGTGGCTACCCCGAGGAGCCCCCCCCCCCTTGCCTGCCTGCGACGCTGAAGAGATCCCTTGATCTCTCATTGAAAACCATTGTAAACCCGACGCGTGTTTGCACACTGCACCCGGACGCCCCCGCGCTGCTGAGGGTGTACTTTTTGTGCTAACTGGTGTCCCCCCCGGTGCCCTACAAAACCCCCCTGGTCTGCCCTCCGAAGACGCGGGTACTTACCTGCTGGCAGGCCGGAACCGGGGCACCCCCTTCTCTCCATTGAAGCCTATGTGTTTTGGGCACCTCTTTGACCTCTGCACCTGACCGGCCCTGAGCTGCTGGTGTGGTAACTTTGGGGTTGCTCTGAACCCCCAACGGTGGGCTACCTTGGACCAAAAACTGAAATCTGTAAGTGACTTACTTACCTGTGAAACCTAACAATACTTTACCTCCCCCAGGAACTGTGAAAATTGCACTAAGTGTCCACTTTTAAAACAGCTTATTGTGTTTTATGTAAAAAGTATTCATGCTAATGTAATGAGTTCCTGAAGTACTTACCTGCAATACCTTTCAAATGAGATATTACATGTAGAATTTGAACCTGTGGTTCTTAAAATAAACTAAGAAAAGATATTTTTCTATAACAAAACCTATTGGCCTGGATTTGTCTCTGAGTGTGAGTTCCTCATTTATTGCCTGTGTGTATGTACAACAAATGCTTAACACTACTCCTTTGATAAGCCTACTGCTCGACCACACTACCACAAAAAGAGCATTAGTATTATCTCTTTTTGCCACTATCTTACCTCTAAGGGGAACCCTTGGACTCTGTGCATGCTATTCCTTACTTTGAAATAGCACATACAGAGCCAACTTCCTACAACCACAAACTACTTCTGGCACAGAGACCCTCTCTCAATGGCCCCCTTGGCCAAGAGAGCCGTGGCTCCTTCGTGGAGAAGTGCCAGATGATCCTCTGGTAAGGGGCTGCAAGATGGAGGCGTGGCCGCTGGGGTAGCTTGAAGGGGAGGGAGTAGCCCCTTCGGACGATCTGCAAAACCCACCTGTCCGTTATGATGGTCTCCCAGTGGGGCAGGAGATGACGTATCCTGCCACAAACTGGTGTATAAGGGGGTACGGACTAGGAAGGTTAGGAGGCTGCAGCAGGGGAGGGGGTGGACTGGGCAGACCTCTGGTTCCCTGTCCCACAAGCCAGTAGGATTCCACGTCCCCGACCAGGCAGGGGCTGAGCAGCGTGGGTGGCACGGTGGCTGGAAAAGGGATGCAACAGAGAGCCTCGTCCGTGGCCACGAAAGGGGTGAAAGGCAGACTGTTGGAGGCGAGGGGCAACCGAAAGGCCAAGGGACCGAGCCGTAGCCTGGGACTCAATTCTCTCAAGCACCAAGTCTGCCTTTTCTCCAAAGAGGCGGGTGCCATCAAAGGGCATGTCCATGAGGATCTGTTGGACATCCCCTGAAAAAACAGATGTCCTCAACCAGGCGTGGCACCTCATGGCCACCGTTGACGCAACTGAATTACCTAGAGCGTCAGTCATGTCCAGTCCACATTGAATGGTGAACTTAGCCGCATCTCTCCTATCTGCAACAGCTGGAGAGACAATAGCCGGGGCCTCCTCCGGGATCTGTGGAAGAACTTGTGCGACTGCATCCCACAAAGAGTGGGTATAGCAGCCCAAAAGGCATGTGGTGTTCACTGACCACAATGCCAGACTGAAGGAAAAAAAATCTTCTTCCCAAGTTGGTCCAGTCTCTGATTCTCTATCCGGGTGGCGCCAGATGACGAGGATGCCTGGATGACAAGGCTCTCAGGAGTAGGGTGTTGGGACAGGGACTTAGGGTTGTTGGAGCGGGCCAATGGCAGCGAGCAAATGTAGTGTTTACAGGAGCCCCGGTGCTGGGTCTGGATGAAGAACCCAGAAGGACATCAGTGAGGGCTTCATTTAAGGGGAGGAGGGGTACCGACGTGGAAGCCCCAGGTTGAAGCACCTCCGTCAGGAGATTCGTCCTGACTGCTACAGGTGCTCTACTGACCACAATAGAATAAGAGGCTCCCTCTGCCGTAGCCACGGTAGGAGGAGAAAGCATGCCAGGGTTCTTGCCCAATTCCTGTGCCCAGTCCAAATCCAGGTTATCTAGCTGATATTCTAAAGGGTCAGCATCCCCTCCACTCCTTCCTTGAATTCATGCTCAGCGTAATAAGGGTCTGAATCCAACTTGGGGAGAGAAGGCCCCTTCGAAGTCAGAAATGGCGTCGGCCACCGCTGATCTGGCTCCAGATCGTCAGGGATAAGGGATGCCCAAATATGAGGCGCATGGCCTCATAAAACTCCTTCAAACTTGGGGAGGTGCGGAGCAGACCCAGAAGTAGCCTCCACTTATGGAGGCCTGGACGTCGATGCTCCTCCCACATCGCATCAGACGAGCGACGCAGTGAAATCGAAGAATGCCTAGCTTTCTTCTTCGACTTCTTTTTCTTGCGTGAATGACATGAAGATTTTGATGACGACGAGTGGTGGTGACTCCGCGAACGGTCTCAAGACCTTCCTCTCAAGCGAGAGCGTGAATGATGCGGAGTCGAGCGCCGGGATGCCATGAACTTTAGGGACCGCTCCATCAAAGCCTTTGGGTGCATGGCCCAGCACTCGGAGCATGACTTCGGGTTGTGGTTGAGCTTCAGACACTACAAACAGACCTGATGCAGATCCGTCACAGACATAATACAGTGACAGGCCTTGTAAGACATCCTAAATGCACCAAAGGTCACCACAAAAACTCAACAAAAAGGTCGCATTTGGTCAAAAAATGACCATGGTAGCTCTTCTCTGGATCAGCGCGTGGTGTGGAAAGAAAAGAACTGACGTCACAGCACCTATATACGACCCCAATGTCATCACGGTGACCACAACAGCAAAGACTGATGCGGAATCGACCGATGCCACGTGACAGCACGCAAGGGTACTGCTCAAAGAAAAATCTCTGGAACCAGTCTGACGCCTGGGGAAATTCTAAGGTAAGGAATCTGCAACTAGAAGTCTCTATCAGATATACCAGTTCTGGTTCTTCTGATGGCATAGTCCTAAATAAATCCAAATCAGTGTTTGAATTTACCTGTACCAACCCAGACACTGCTTTGCTCTTCAATCATCATTACTTCTTTGCCTTATTATTCTTTTACAGCTAGTGTTTTTGCCAGAAGCTGAAGAATTTCTGAAGCTAGTACTGGTACCAATGTGATGGACATATTTTTTACTCAAAGGTTTGCTGACTCCCTTTTGGAAATTGACTTTTGGAAACCCTAGTTTAGGACAGGCTTTCTTTCCAGGGTAACCAGTACTGAATTTGAGGTGCTGCTTATACAAATGTACTGACACAAGGACATTAGGGGCACAGTCTATAAATCCTTCTGGTGAACTGCACTCTGAGTGAGGATGCTAACCACATCTCTGGAGGAGTTCCAAAGCAAGTGTGCCCCACTTAGGCACTTTAAGGCACATACCAGGATGAATATGGTAATCTAGTACCACAGAAACCTAAAGCTTGCACCTGACGATTTCCGTCTAAAAGATTTTCAAGTTTATGTCCCAGGATGTTTCCTTGATCCCCAACACCCCATGGATACACAGGTTTAAGGAGATACCGAAACATGGAGGTAATCCTGTTACTGGCCCTTACAAGCACTGTAATTCTGCCAAGTACTTAACCCTACATAGATGTGAGAGTCTCTATCCCATTAAAGGCACACTTTCCAAGAATGCTGGTCTTCTGGCACAACATTTAGTTTTCTGCAGCTGACCCATATATGTATTAGCTGCTGAAAACTGTTTGTCCCATCTGATGCACTGGTTTGAGCTCATTATAAACGGCAGGCGCTGCACAAGGAGATGGGCTCTATTAACCCAATCAGATCTCAAAACACAAAGAAAAAACATGCCCATTCCATGAAGGGGTGACAAAGGACCAAACACTGCAGCCTACAAAAGAGGAACACTGGAGAAGTCAATCCTTTTAACTTTCTAATAAGTGAAAAGAGAGGAACTGGATTTGGTGGCTGGCAACCCAGGTGAGGATACCCCTCATGCATATGCAGAATACACTGGGTCAATGATGTTGCTAAATTCTTTAATCAGTTTTCCTTGTAGAGAAAAGTTCCCCAGTCTAGTTGAACAGATAAGGCAAATGATCGTCATTTAGGAAGTTGAGCATAATGACTAAGTAATTTGTCCAATTCCTAACGCCCTATTCACACATTAACTCAACCGAGAACTCGAGTCCCTCTGTAGATCTTACACTGCAAATTAACTTCTTATTGTATTGTTACTAGTTGATCAGCTGCTCTGATAATAGCTGCTGAAAACAAACATGTTGCTTGCAAATAATAAATAAAGGACAGTTTTGACTATGAATGTTAATTAATACTGAGAAATTCCATACTATTGTTTTCTTTGTGTTGGCGTGGTTTGCAGTGGAAAGCCAGAGAGGTAACAGATGAGCCTCGGTGGTAAAGATGTAATCTTCTATATCAAAAATTAAATCTTCTTTCTCAGAAAACAGCAGATACAGATATTTAAACATCTCAGCCAGGAAGAAAGAATCCATTCTAAACAAAACAAAGAAATATAAAAATGTATAAGCATCTAACAGAGGAGTGCCCAAATATTACACTTCAAAACCAATGCCAAGCACAAACACCATATAAAATCAAGTACTTACCCATCAGGCTTTGTTCTGTCAAAACATAGCTTTTATTAGACACGTCTACAATGCCTCTGACTGGGAGAGCAGTGTAAGGAGATTTCAGAATGGCATAGTTGCAAAAGAAATGATATTAAGCATGCTTTTCCAAAATGTGAAAACATCGTGAAACAAGAGGAGGAGGGTTACTAAACGTGATGACTCAAATATCTTATGAAGTGCACACACAATCATCATTGATGGATTTCATGTTCGCACTGACAAACAGGTAAGATTCATGTATTACCTGCCCAGGGAATCAACTGTGGGTCCCACCAGGATCAGAACAAGGATCTGCTAAACCACATACACTGCAGGTTTTGCCCTAGGCTCAATATGCTTTCATCTCCACATGCCTGCAGTCAAAACAACAAATACTGCAGCTGACCACACAAACATTTCAGGCCTTTATTCCTAAAAGACGGGACAATGCAAATCTAAAATCCTGGTAGAGATCTAGTTTCTCTTCAAAATAAAATGTCCAAATACAAGGGCTTAAGAAACACACCACTTCAGATTTTGAAAATTAAGTGCAATAGTACCACAAATCAAAGTATAGGAATGTTAGCCCATTGCTGCATGGTGTGTTAATTCCAAGCAAGCAGCTTCAATTACAAATTGAGAGGCATGGGGGATTGCAACTAGTAGTAATCCTTTATTCAGTTACTTAAAACCACAAAAAGTACAGTACAAAATATGGTGCAAATACGTTCCTAAAATTAAAAAAAACATAAATATAAGTCCACAATAAGTCAGCTTCAAAGTGCAATTAGTAGACAATCTCTGCAATGAATCAAATGTATATTTAAGGAGGCTGTGGTGCATCGAACAGTTGCTACTCTGTGCAACTCAAAGAAAGCCACAAATTAAGGTTTGCATACTTTTTGCCTATTTATACTTCTATCCATCCCAACTCAACCAATGAGCCCTAAAAACTCACAAATATTTAATCAGTATGCAGCAGAACATTATACAGTAGACAGTGCATACTACAATAACAGACTGCAAAAGGTATTACATTCAGTGCGTGACACAAGCAATCAAACAGAAGGAAATCAAGTGAAAATCACAGTCTGTTTACTATATTCTAATGCAAACCATTCAGGACTGTGCCAAAGACCAGTGCATCAATGCGTAAAGTTCGATAAGGAAATCCAGTGAGTCAGCTCCTGACTCTTTACAAGGGTGTCAGAACTTCTATGTGAAATGTTGCAGGTTGTGCTAATCTGATTATGCTAATACCCTCCAAACGAATGATGTGAAGGATCCCTCTGGGAACAACAAAAAACAACTCCTTCATTTCTTCGCAGAAACACTACACTGGGAACCCCTCTTAAGACACCAAAGGCAATAAATTGTCTTACTGCAAGCAAACCTTGTGTTACCCGTGATTATCAGTGACATTGTTGCCTCAAAGATTTTGGGTGCTAACATTTGCTTTTGATAAAGTGCAAAATAAAGCCAAAGAATGGAGATTCCAACGGACCCACAGTGGCTGCCACCACTGCGCCCTCTGGGTTAATTCACTGCAATCTAGCTGATCTACTCTTAGAAGAAAATCACCTGCTGAATCTAGAAATCAGACTACAGTTCTGAAGTTTACCCAGTTAAATAAACCGATTTGCATCAATTTATAACAGCACTTTGATATCTATTAGGAACAGTTCTCAGCACAAAAGTGGGTCTCTTAGATCTGAATCAGGGTACCATCTCAGTAATGCTGAAAACACCCACTCTACCCTGGGTGTCGACACTGACCTGCAGAGCTCTCAGTCTCTCAAATCACTATTCCACTGTAGCCCTTATACTGTGCTTCATAACGCTCTCAGAATTTAAAGTGCTACAATATGCATTTTGATTCTGGGCACCCTTTTCTGAGTGCAAGGCTGAACAAGATGTTGACTGGACATTGACCTACACAGGAGGACCACTGCTGAAAGGTTGATTCAATCTTAGTGCATGACTACTGAGCACTGAAATGGAAGGGGTTCAAGCTCCAAATGTTTTTGCCAGATCTGACAGACCACATTCAGCATGTGAGACTACAAAAGTAATCCAGTGGAAGTTCAGTAGAACAGAAGGGAAGCACAGGAACTAGCACTCTAGTCTCAGCTTGAGGTGCTACATCTTCCTTTTTACCAGACCAGGCTGTCATATCTTCCACAATTTGCTAAAATAAGTTGGTCTTAAAAACAGCTTCACTATCATCCTCCTCTTTATAAGGATTCCCACCAACAGTCCCCAAGGGGGAGTGAGGTAGATGTGGGACTTTGTAAATGAAAGAAAGGGTCCAGATGATCTTACCAGTGCAGAAGTACTACCGCACTGAGGCACTGGCACATCTGCTGTTGTAGTTGAAGTGTTAACAGAGACTTTAAAAGAAGGGTATCAAAATTTGTAGGACGATGACCTTAAAACTCCCTCTCAAAGACACTAATACCATGAGTTCTGAAATAATACCTATCCATCTGCACAGTTTAAAATCAAGTCCCCCTGCTCAGGGGTAAGCAGCAGAGGTCAGACTGAGGGGGACACAGTCAGAGTCATTTGAAGGGGTTTCTATATCGAAGATCAAATGAAGCCCAGAGCCTCATCATGGGCCAGCTAACAAATCCAGCTAGGATAGGTAGCCTGTACTGAAGAAGATCTCATCTTCCACTTCAGCAGATTGGTCAGTCAGTACATTGTGCTAAACCACTTGGAAAGTCGATCAACAGAAGAGACTTGAGATATGGATAAGGATACGTTATGTTAATGCCAGGAAACCACTGGCAATGAGTTACAAGTATAAACTGAACAAGTACTTTATAACTTGTTATTTCATTGTGTATTTTTTTGAACACCTGGCAGTCTACGTTGCTAAAAGTTAACTACAGAAAGGACAAGTGGAAAAACCCTAATTACCCTAAATGGATTACAATTAGGAGAGATTGTAATTTGCATTATGAATGAACAAGCACTAATTCAAAACAGTATTCCAACAGAGCCCAAAAAGAAAAACAGGACCTGGCGGCTGAATCTTTTACAGTACTTTAAGGCCGGGTAAAGATGTATGATACTTGCCTGTCCTCATGACTTCCAGTGCGAACATCCTTGACAGCAGCAAAGCCACAGGGAACCCGGGCATACTTGTTGAGATTGTCAATTAGGGTCTTCCCTACTTCTAAATAGTATGGATCGCCTGTAGCCTGTTCCAGACAAAGAGTTGTGTTTAATAAGCAATGATTAGTTAGTTAAAAAAAACAGCCTAGAGAGAGCCATCAAACAGTCTCCTCCCGTCTTACAATTTGACAAAAACTTCAGCTTCACATAACTAATAGGAAACTTAGTACGATGACAGGATATACTTTAGAACTCAGAACTAGAACAGTTTTATATTGTGTGCATAAAATAACCACGTTCTAACTACTTATGGCTCAACTCCATCAGGGCATTCGTCTTTTATTCATTTTAAGATTATGTTCAGAAACAATGAACCAAAATTAATGTAATGTGGGTAAATAAAAGAATGGTTTAAAAAATAATCACAAAATCAAAAGTCAGCACATCCTGTTACATCCCTGTGAAGTCAGCTGCAAAACAAATGCAGTAACAAAGGCTGTCATAAGACGCCCTTGTGAAGTCTGTAGCTATTTTTTTTTTTTTGGCAAACCGTTTCTAGACATTCGCGAACCCTGCATATCTGACTTAGTTTCCACAACAAAAAAGGGCCTCTTTAAAGCCTCAGTGGAGAGTGCAGGTCAGACCTGGAGTTAGGATGCGCTTACCTTGCAGTCACACAGCCCCAGGTTTTTTTTTTTTAAAGGCAGAGGGCTCCAGCGCAGAACTCTTTTTAGAACGCTGGCTAATAGACACGGTACTGAGAGACAAAGTCCCTAAATTCTTTTTGATTGAACGAGCACACAGAATCCCAAGTTGGCTGCCTCCGTCTAGTGCCCCCCAAACCACTAATAGCCCACCTTCTAAATTATTGCGATTGCGACCTAGTGCTCCAATGCTTCTGAAGTAACGGGCCTTTGAACTTTGAGGATGCAGCTACCACAGCTTACCCCGACTTTACCGCGGAGGTCCAGAAGAAGCAGAACTCTTACATAGCAGTCAAACAATGTATTTGCGACCATAATGTCAAAAATGCCTTACTATGTCCAGCGAAACTCCGTGTGAAAAATGGCACGAAAACGCACATTTTTGCAACATACAGAATACATTTGGATGTGGCTTCATGCCAAAGGCCTGCCCAACCACTCCGAGAATAGGATACAACAGAGGAATGGCTGACCTTCCGCCCTAGGCGCAGGCGCTGCACCGGATCTAGAGCAAAACCCACCAAAGCTCAAGCTGCTGAGGAACGAGCCAAAGTCCTGATCGAAACAATGCAACACATGGCAAACTACTTTGCCGCACTTCAGGTGGTTCGCACATTGGATAAACAATCAAACATAGGGAAATCCAGTGATTCGACTATTGACTCCTTTAAAGGCCCGGGCGATACACCCAGAACTGCTGCTGATCTTTAAGACTGCGCACAGTCACTCACACCAACTGAACTCGCCTGAGCCATCTGACCTGACCATGGCAGGTAATCTGCATAGACCCCGCTTCCTAAAGGGAACACACCAACTGTTAAATAACCCTGTACACAGGCAGATACCAGAGAGTAACAACGACAATCGCCCCACTACACCTATCCTGAATTAGACCCCAATAGAGCCAGTACAAAGAATATTACACCACTTGTGCCCAAGCTGAGGGCATGCATCGCATCGGAGCGAGGGGACCTACATCCTTGCAGGAAGCTGGATGTGGGTAAAGAGCAACATCCTGTGAGACGAAAGCATACTATATGCAGAAACTAACCTCCCTCCCCACACACACCTCCGAATGGACCAGTTTAAGCCCACTCAGGGGAACAATCAATATACTTATCTCAAAGTGTCTGAAATAAGTTATACTATTTTCCAAATTGGCACGTTGCCAATCTTGACTGTTTTTTCGTTCTCTGTTACATGTCCGTTTCCCTGTGGGGGGAGGGTCGGTCATGGTCTGGGAGTGGCATAAGATGCCACACTTCACGCAAAACCACACACATATACGAGCAATGGGGAAGAATATTGGGAATGAGGTTTCCTTTACACTCCTGTTGTTAGACCACAGTAAAAGATGTAGCATGTCAGGGGTGTGTCAGACTGAGCACACAACATCCAGAGATTTTTGTCAGTGCATGAGTGCTTCAGCTCGGTCATTAGTGAAGCAAAACAGATGCACACAAGTGGAGAGAGCGCATTATATGTCAGTGTCCTGGTGAGTTTGATACACACACTGCTGTGAACGGGCCACATTGGAGGTTGAACTCCATGCGTTAGAAAAAGAGGTTGCCAATCTGATGGCCAGCCCTGAGAGCCTCCGTGAACTCCGAACAAAACAGAGATGCAGACTATAGGCTCTGCAGACATGATTATAGACACTACTTGACTTGCAATATGGCCAAGTCAACCCCTCCGTTTGGCTCTTGGCATAACTAGTCTGTGACTCCCCGCACCGCACTCCCATTCGGGCAATCAGATTAGACACAGGCGAGGTGGTCAACACACAATTAGCCATAAACACAGCATTTAATGATTTAAAGATTTAAAGATTATTACCAAACGTTGTATGTGGCAAACCAAGATCCCACACAGGTATCTGCTTTTCTGGACACCCTTCCCCTAACCCAGCTCAATCTGCTGCAAAGAAATGAACCACACAAGCCTATTCGACTAGAAGAGATTCATACAGTACTAGGCCAACTGGCTCATAATAAGACCAGAGGTATGGATGGCCTGCCGGCTGAATACTACATTACATGTGCAGTACACCTTACCCAGCCATTGTTGAAAGTGTTTAACAAAGCGAGAGCACACAGTCAACACCAAGAATCTCAGTGTGAGGTGCTTTTAGTAGTCCTGCCTAAACCCGGTCGAGACCCCCTCGATGTGTGCTCCTACAGACTATCATTATTGAACCTAGACTGCAAAACATTGGGTAAAATACTGGCAAATAGACTCTTACCCTTGATTGCCCAGCTGATCCATGAGGATCAGTTTGACTTCATTCCTGGCCGTAGCACATTCCTGAACATCAGGCGCCTACTACAGCTACTGCACGCTAATTCACGCGAAGACCACACCAAAGTTGCAGTCTCCCTTGATATCGAAAAAGCGTTCAATACCCTTAGTTGGAGATTCCTCACTGAGACCCTAAACTGTAGGGGTTTTGCCCCTGGCTTTATTAATTGGATACGCACTGTATTCTAACCCAAAGGACTGAATAAAGACAGGGAATATAATTTCTGACAGTTCCCCTATTCACCGGGGTACTAGACAAGGGTGCCCGCTCTCACCATTTTTATTTGCAATAACAAGGGAACCACGGACCACTCGCTGAGCCCACAGCGGTGGGGATTTTGGGCTCACACATGCATCATACTATATACCTCTACACCGTGACTATTGTATTATTTTGCGGCACTACCAATCGTACTCCCCGTTCCTTCTTTAGCACTTTGCATAGTCTACTAACAGACTTACTCTAGGGAAAGGACAGACGCCATGTCGCACTGGCTATGACACAGCGCCCGCAGGAAAGAGGAGGGCTGGGCCTGCCTAACCTCTAATTATACTATGCCGCTGCCCAACTACAATGGCCACTCCGGTGGCTGAAGGACTCCCAAAACACATAAAAAACAACCATATCCAAATAACTTGGCCCGCCCATTGTATACACCTGGCTAACAATAAGACATACCCCCACTTTGAGTAACTAACTTAAGGATACAGCCAGAATCTGCTGGTGCAGATTTGTACATGGTAAACCCCCTAACCCACCCTACTCACCACTAATTCCTATTACACAGTCTGGGTGCCTGAGCCCTGCACAATCATCATGACACAACACCATGGTCAGAAGTGAACTTCATAACAGCGGGAGACTTTTTTAAAGAGGGATCCCTACTGACTTTTGATGAAATCACGGCAACCAGCGGCATACATACAGGCCAATTCCTAACATATTGCGCAATACGACGACTAAAGCACAACACAGGGCATAACGGCGATGCCAAACCGGCCTAATCACAAATACTTACCCTGTTGCTCTCACACTTTGGGCCTGGGAAAGTGATTTCCATGTTATAAGACACCCTGAACGCTAAACACTGCCCTGGGCTGGGCTGGAAAGCGCTCTTGCCCATTGGGATGCAGTGTTCCCCAGCCCTTTACCCCAAAAATCATGGTCGAAAACCCTGCATAACGTTAAAGGGATAATGCGCAATCCTAGATTTCACTTCACTCAATTTAACTACCTACACCTGGCTTACCTCTCCCTCCTACCACATTAAAGCATGTTCCCAACGACTAACCTTGAGTGCTCGCGCTGCGGTTCACCCAAAGTGAGTTTTTATCACATTGTGTGGGACTGTCCTAATTTTCTGCGCGCTTGGCAGCAGGTAACCGAGATAACAGCAGACCTGGCGGACCACAGCCTATCGACTACCCCTGAACCCTCCCTGTCCTTTCTGGACTACCTCACCATTGTTGTAGGTGTTAAATATTAAATGTAGCCTAGGTAGACTTGAGTTGACCCTCAGAAGCCCCCAGAGATCCCAAATGAAGGGAAAAGGAGGAGGAGAGCAGATACAGATTCAACAGGAAACTGGCAGCAATAAAGTAAAACTAAATATATTATCCTCACACACCTGCCGCAGACTGGAGTCCACCAGTTAGCTATGGTTTAGGTACATATACCCTTGGTCACAAAGAGAGGGCCACTCAATATGCAGGCAGTCAAGCAAACCTTTTATTTATCCTGCACACCCCCATACACCTCTGTGAAAATATATTTCTGCTCTGAAGGATTACTTTTAATGTGACAGGTATCAAGTTTATACCACAAGCACCTTCGCTGCTCAGATAATTTTGAATAATCTTCTTCCCCAACCATGGCATGTCTGGGCATAAGCCTAGCAAGAGAAGTCCACTAACCTCTTATCACTATTGTCTTTGAATCACAACTTGAAATACAATGTCCTAATCTCAAAAGAGTTAAAAACCACTACTGCTCTCCTGCCACAGTGCGTGTTGACCAGTTGACTCTTTCTCAATAGTCTGTATGGCTTGTACATTATATTTATGTTCTCTTTTTCTTGCAATACTGGCAGTTCTCTCAGCATCTTCAGCTATCTAAAGCGATTCCACAGTTTTCAATTACGTGAGCTTAAGCTTCATCTCCCAGCACTCTCAGTTGGGGTATCCCTTTACAGGTTATCTGGAGCCTTGAAAGCTCATAATTAGCTTCACAATGCTGCCAGCAGAACATTTCTCAAATCCATTAAAGTCCTGCTAAGCAGAACTGATTTCAGTTGTAACCAACCAGATCATACAGGTCAACTGTCATGCCTCCAGACCACAGCTCCATTTTCCTAACTCTATGCAGCAACCCCTTAATGTTCTCCTCCACTGTTTGGACTGTGGTTTAAATTTTACTGGTCTTCGAGTCCAGGGTGAATAAAGCCAAGCCTGTTCACAGTTAGTTAGGCTTAGCAACTCTGGGTCAATCTTTCCGTCTGCTTGTGCAGAGTTTAAAGAACTCTTATTTACTTTACTTCCGCTTAAGGTATCTAGTATTCATAGCACTGGTAGAGATCCACAACCAATCATGGGTGTGAGGGGGTTTTCTTAGAGTTAGGAAGCCAGAACGATAAATGTTGGATCACTTCTAGTAATTTCACACTTGTGTCCACAGTAGACTGTCACCGGGGATCATCTGGAAAGGGACATTTAGTTCAAAGCAGTGAGCACAGCTCCCAATGCCAGAAGGGCCCATTAACAATATCTCCATTGGCTGTGCTGGCTAGGTACAAGAGTCCACAACCATTGAGAACAGTGTCACTCAGTCATGCCCACGCTCTCGTTAGGGCCAAGAGTGCTGATCTGTAGGCAGCAAACTCCATCTCACTTTAGCACACTGCATCGTTTTCTGTGCCACGCAGATTCTTTTTCCTCAGCAGCCAAGAAAGCAGGGGCTTTATCCTGGCCTACTAACATACTCACCGACTCCTCCACTGGAGGAGGGTTAGGATAGAACAGATGGAAAAGTGGCTTGGTTGCTCAAGTAAGCAGGATAAGGGATTGAAAAGCAGCTGGAATGTTTAATTTCACCCCATGCTTACTTTGAAAAGCTGCATAAACTAAAGTTCGTTAGGCGCTCACGTACTACTAGAATCCCTTCTTTTTATGGTCACATCATCGATTCATATTTTCACATCAAAGTTATTGTTAAAAAGAAAACTCACAATGAATTTAAGTTACATGGGGGCCTCTGTTTAACAATCAATGTCTTTCATGTGGGATAAATCATTACACCTAAGAGCCTGTCCAAAAGTCAGTATCTATGGTGTTTCTGCCTCCTTTGAATGACAGCCATACAGGAATCCTCATGTAAAGGAAAATGAGATACTTCTTTATTACTGGATCTACATGAACAAAGCAGTAGGAAGTACTAGGATGTAGTAACCAACCTCCGCGCAGTATAAAAAGAAGATAAGAAAATGCATTGAAACAAAACTGGACCGCACTGGACTGTGGAAACTAAGTACAAAAAAATATCAGGAAATTGGATCAGTAAACACACTGACAAACAAACCAGCCACATTAGGTTAGAAGCGAGGAAGGTCAGTGGAACAGAGCAGGGACAAGTAGGGGCACACCAAGAAAAAAGCAGAAAACAACCCAGAATTCATAAACACACTTGAATAAAATTAAATGAGATGATACAAAGCCTTTAAAAGCTAGGATGCTGTGATAAATTACCCAGCATGTAGGACTCGAACTAATTGCATCTCTGGACAACTGAGCCAATTTCAACACATCTTTCCATTTCTAGTACTAAAGCATTGATTATCAATTGCCGGAATGATCAAATTTGAAACTTTTTGCTTGGTCCCCAAATCACTTGACAAACACACATTTTAATCAGTAGCCAACAGGGTCAGCAGGTATCAGCCTACCAAATGATAGGATCTTCCAATTAACATTTCCTGCAGATCAATAAATTGTAAATGGGTATGGCCACAGCCTTTTTAGTGACTCCAGCCTCTCAAACACACTGGTTGCATCTCAGTTCCATTCAATTCACGTTAAGAAAAGCTTTGAAATCTTAGTCATGTAAAAATTAGTTTTGGATGCTGTAATATACTCCAAGTTGATAACTATCTAGTAACCAAGATGCTTTCAATTGAATGACCTCAAAATGTATAAATACTAAAAGAATGATATGGAGCCATACATTTAAAAATAAAAGAAAAAAGAAAACGCATTACATTACAGCAGTTGTCCCTGCTACTTCGTGCAATTAGTTGGCAAATGCATTAATTTCCTCACTATTCATCAATGCACTAGAATCATTCTAAATTATTACAGAATTAAATTTCTCTGAGACGTTTGTCTTCTTAAGTCTAGGAGTTTAATATCACTTAACTTCCTAAATGCCTGCTGGGTAAAGAGTAGTTCCTATTCAGTCCGCAAATTTAAAGAAGGTTCAGATCCATTCAGACTCAATTTGACCTTTTTTTAGTACTAATAGATCAGATGAATCCACAAACTGAACTTTTGTAGTCTCTTAATCCTTTGGTTCAGATCCAACCGAAATAATATACTTCTAAAAACCAGATCCTAATCTCTCACATCATACACTAATGCATCTCATACAACAAATGATTTGTTCTCAAAGCAATTGCTAAAATAAGTTTGTGCAGTTTCAAGAGATTTTCGGAAATTATGCTTGTTGCAGAAACAAGGATTTACACAAACATGAATACTAGAAATAGAATGAATCCATCAGTAGCAAGATAACATTAATATAGTCATGGTTGGGACGCTACTGGCTCACCAACTTCCCCCACTGCTGCTCACTCAAACTTTCAGAGAACAAGAACACATCTATTTTTTTGTTTACTATGTGCATGTTACAAAAACACAACAATGCTAATGTTTGAGGGATAGAGGATACCCAAACATCTTCTGGATGAACACTTGCATCAGGCACATGAAGAATTCAGAGACCACATTCAGGGGCCAAAAATCAACCAGAATCAATGTAATAAATTCTACAGATGCCTTAATAATAAGCGGTCATACTTCACCATCATCTCTGCAATAAAGTATTTTCCACCAATAAGGATTTAAACTGCTTTTGGTTCAGGGGTGCAATTTAAATGGGAAAGCTCCATAAGGATCGTTTGGTTGAGGATTTACTGTTTATACTTTTCTAACATATATGTATGTTGTAAATTGACAAAATCCACTTTATCTTCCCCTGAATCTTGTCATTTATTATAGCTGATCTGTTGAGCTCCTTGACACTGTAGAAAAGAAACTTAAGTGGCATACCCAGGATTTAGAAAGAAAATAATTCTCATCTGTCAAAACTCCCAATGGACTACTGAACTGATCAACAATTTGGAACAACGTCCAAATGAACTATCCATTAATACATTTGATCCTGTCCTTAGATTTCAAGGACTCCATCATCATCAGAAAAAATATTGCTTTAAATGAAATACAGGTGAAAATAAAAGCTCTCAGCCACTGTACAGTATTAATAATGAAATGGACACACATACATTTTCAAAATACAAACATATCACAGAAAGGAAAGTCTAAAAAGAAATTAAAAAAGCCACTGTTACCACCCATGAACAAATAAATATAAACATCTTTCAAACCCAACATACTAGTAGTTAAGTCACTCCTCCTATTTTAAACACCTATTTTTTTTTTATTAACTTAAGTTCATATTTGTGCTGGAATGCCAACTTCCATTAACTAACACTTAGTCTATTTGATGGATTTTGAGACAAAATGTTACGCTTGGCTATAAAATGTGCAACTGAGTAGTACAGAGAGTATAGCCTGATACATACTTGGCATAGTATAGGTCTTCAAAGACTCTACTAAAGAATGTTAAAAGAAACACAAAACAGGAATGTGCATTGGAAAAAATAGCCAGCAGCTTTGACTGCTATTGCAACTTCTAGGTGAAACCTATGTGGGGTGAATATTTAAAGGGCATGCCAAATATTCTCACCTTATACAAGAAGTAGGTGCTTTCTGCAAACTCTGGTCTCAAAGGATGCTGTGCCCAATGCACTCGGAAGTCTGTGGTGAAGGCCTGCATATGAAAAAGATTGGCTAGTTAAAATAGGGAGTTTTTTTTTAAAAAAGTGCCTGTAACTGAATCTCACACAAAGCCTAAAGCCTTTGACAGTAGTTTTCAAATGAATGTATTTTTGCTACTGTGCTACTACACACTAATCAATACCTGTGCCATTGTTATCTTAGATTAACAAAGTAGAGTCTTGCAAGATTATAACTGCTACCCTGAAATTAACAGATTTGCTGGTGTAATAGTCACACCTACTGTGGTAAGCAATACTACAATCATTTCATTCATTTGAAGAATACACTCAGTTATTACAGACACTATGATAATTTTCCATCCTTCTAGTTCTGTTCACCACTACCACACAATGTTCTTTTAAGCAACATATGAAGTGCCTTTCACTCTTTCACACCCTTATGGCTGTTGTGGTCTCCTTGACAGATTACATAACCTTAACAATGGAAGGTGTAAAGAAATGGCTCCCTGTTGCAGTTACCCCCCACTTTTTGCCTGATACTGATGCTGACTTGACTGAGAAGTGTGCTAGGACCCTGCTAACCAGGCCCCAGCACCAGTGTTCTTTCACCTAAAATGTACCATTGTTTCCACAATTGGCACACCCTGGCATTCAGATAAGTCCCTTGTAACTGGTACCTCTGGTACCAAGGGCCCTGATGCCAGGGAAGGTCTCTAAGGGCTGTAGCATGTATTATGCCACCCTAGAGACCCCTCACTCAGCACAGACACACTGCTTACAAGCCTGTGTGTGCTGGTGAGAACAAAATGAGTAAGTCGACATGGCACTCCCCTCAGGGTGCCATGCCAGCCTCTCACTGCCTATGCAGTATAGGTAAGACACCCCTCTAGCAGGCCTTACAGCCCTAAGGCAGGGTGCACTATACCATAGGTGAGGGTACCAGTGCATGAGCACTGTGCCCCTACAGTGTCTAAGCAAAACCTTAGACATTGTAAGTGCAGGGTAGCCATAAGAGTGTATGGTCTGGGAGTCTGTTTTACACGAACTCCACAGCACCATAATGGCTACACTGAAAACTGGGAAGTTTGGTATCAAACTTCTCAGCACAATAAATGCACACTGATGCCAGTGTACATTTTATTGTAAAATACACCACAGAGGGCACCTTAGAGGTGCCCCCTGAAACTTAACCGACTATCTGTGTAGGCTGACTAGTTTTAGCAGCCTGCCACAAACCGAGACATGTTGCTGGCCCCATGGGGAGAGTGCCTTTGTCACTCTGAGGCCAGTAACAAAGCCTGCACTGGGTGGAGATGCTCACACCTCCCCCAGGCAGGAATTGTCACACCTGGCGGTGAGCCTCAAAGGCTCACCTCCTTTGTGCCAACCCAGCAGGACACTCCAGCTAGTGGAGTTGCCCGCCCCCTCCGGCCAGGCCCCACTTTTGGCGGCAAGGCCGGAGAAAATAATGAGAAAAACAAGGAGGAGTCACTGGCCAGTCAGGACAGCCCCTAAGGTGTCCTGAGCTGAGGTGACTCTAACTTTTAGAAATCCTCCATCTTGCAGATGGAGGATTCCCCCAATAGGGTTAGGATTGTGACCCCCTCCCCTTGGGAGGAGGCACAAAGAGGGTGTACCCACCCTCAGGGCTAGTAGCCATTGGCTACTAACCCCCCAGACCTAAACACGCCCTTAAATTTAGTATTTAAGGGCTACCCTGAACCCTAGAAAATTAGATTCCTGCAACTACAAGAAGAAGGACTGCCTAGCTGAAAACCCCTGCAGCGGAAGACCAGAAGACGACAACTGCCTTGGCTCCAGAAACTCACCGGCCTGTCTCCTGCCTTCCAAAGATCCTGCTCCAGCGACGCCTTCCAAAGGGACCAGCGACCTCGACATCCTCTGAGGACTGCCCCTGCTTCGAAAAGACAAGAAACTCCCGAGGACAGCGGACCTGCTCCAAGAAAAGCTGCAACTTTGTTTCCAGCAGCTTTAAAGAACCCTGCAAGCTCCCCGCAAGAAGCGTGAGACTTGCAACACTGCACCCGGCGACCCCGACTCGGCTGGTGGCGATCCAACACCTCAGGAGGGACCCCAGGACTACTCTGATACTGTGAGTACCAAAACCTGTCCCCCCTGAGCCCCCACAGCGCCGCCTGCAGAGGGAATCCCGAGGCTTCCCCTGACCGCGACTCTTTGAACCTAAAGTCCCGACGCCTGGGAGAGACCCTGCACCCGCAGCCCCCAGGACCTGAAGGACCGGACTTTCACTGGAGAAGTGACCCCCAGGAGTCCCTCTCCCTTGCCCAAGTGGAGGTTTCCCCGAGGAATCCCCCCCTTGCCTGCCTGCAGCGCTGAAGAGATCCCGAGATCTCTCCTAGACTAACATTGAAAACCCGACGCTTGTTTCTACACTGCACCCGGCCGCCCCCGCGCTGCTGAGGGTGAAATTTCTGTGTGGACTTGTGTCCCCCCCGGTGCCCTACAAAACCCCCCTGGTCTGCCCTCCGAAGACGCGGGTACTTACCTGCAAGCAGACCGGAACCGGGGCACCCCCTTCTCTCCATTCTAGCCTATGTGTTTTGGGCACCACTTGGAACTCTGCACCTGACCGGCCCTGAGCTGCTGGTGTGGTGACTTTGGGGTTGCTCTGAACCCCCAACGGTGGGCTACCTTGGACCAAGAACTGAACCCTGTAAGTGTCTTACTTACCTGGTAAAACTAACAAATACTTACCTCCCCTAGGAACTGTGAAAAATTGCACTAAGTGTCCACTTTTAAAACAGCTATTTGTCAATAACTTGTAAAGTATACATGCAATTTTTATGCTTTAAAGTTCCTAAAGTACTTACCTGCAATACCTTTCGAATGAGATATTACATGTAGAATTTGAACCTGTGGTTCTTAAAATAAACTAAGAAAAGATATTTTTCTATACAAAAACCTATTGGCTGGATTTGTCTCTGAGTGTGTGTACCTCATTTATTGTCTAGGTGTATGTACAACAAATGCTTAACACTACTCCTTGGATAAGCCTACTGCTCGACCACACTACCACAAAATAGAGCATTAGTATTATCTATTTTTACCACTATTTTACCTCTAAGGGGAACCCTTGGACTCTGTGCATGCTATTCCTTACTTTGAAATAGCACATACAGAGCCAACTTCCTACATTGGTGGATCAGCGGTGGGGTACAAGACTTTGCATTTGCTGGACTACTCAGCCAATACCTGATCACACGACAAATTCCAAAATTGTCATTAGAAATTGATTTTTGCAATTTGAAAAGTTTTCTAAATTCTTAAAAGACCTGCTAGGGCCTTGTGTTAGATCCTGTTTAGCATTTCTTTTAGAGTTTAAAAGTTTGTAAAAGTTTGAATTAGATTCTAGAACCAGTTGTAGATTCTTAAAAAGTATTCCAACTTTTAGAAGCAAAATGTCTAGCACAGATGTGACTGTGGTGGAACTCGACACCACACCTTACCTCCATCTTAAGATGAGGGAGCTAAGGTCACTCTGTAAAATAAAGAAAATAACAATGGGCCCCAAACCTACCAAAATACAGCTCCAGGAGCTTTTGGCAGAGTTTGAAAAGGCCAACCCCTCTGAGGGTGGCAACTCAGAGGAAGAGGATAGTGACTTGGAGGAAAATTCCCCCCTACCAGTCCTATCTAGGGAGAACAGGGTCTCTCAAACCCTGACTCCAAAAATAATAGTCAGAGATGCTGGTTCCCTCACAGGAGAGACCAACACCTCTGAAATCACTGAGGATAACTCCAGTGAAGAGGACATCCAGTTAGCCAGGATGGCCAAAAGATTGGCTTTGGAAAAGCAGCTCCTAGCCATAGAAAGGGAAAGAAAAGAGATGGGCCTAGGTCCCATCGATGGTGGCAGCAACTTAAATAGGGTCAGAGATTCTCCTGACATCCTAAAAATCCCCAAAGGGATTGTAACAAAATATGAAGATGGTGATGACATCACCAAATGGTTCACAGCTTTTGAGAGGGCTTGTGTAACCAGAAAAGTAAACAGATCTCACTGGGGTGCTCTCCTTTGGGAAATGTTCACTGGAAAGTGTAGGGATAGACTCCTCACACTCTCTGGAAAAGATGCAGAATCTTATGACCTCATGAAGGGTACCCTGATTGAGGGCTTTGGATTCTCCACTGAGGAGTATAGAATTAGGTTCAGGGGGGCTCAAAAATCCTCGAGCCAGACCTGGGTGGATTTTGTAGACTACTCAGTAAAAACACTAGATGGTTGGTTAACTGGAAATGAAGTGTGTGACTATGTTGGGCTTTATAATTTGTTTATGAAAGAACACATTTTAAGTAACTGCTTCAATGAAAAGTTGCATCAGTATCTGGTAGACCTAGGTCCAATTTCTCCCCAAGAATTGGGAAAGAAGGCAGACCACTGGGTCAAGACTAGGGTAACCAAAACTTCCACTGGGGGTGACCAAAAGAAAGGGGTTACAAAAACTCCCCAGGAGAAAGTGGGTAACACTAGAAACCAAGAAAAAGAGTCCTCTGTAGGCCCCCAAAAACCAGAACAGGTGGGTGGGCCCCAGGACACAACCCAAAACAAAGGTGGGTACCAGGGTAAGAACTGGGATGCCACTAAGGCATGGTGCCACAACTGTAAACAGTCTGGGCACCACACCAAGGACACTTCTTGTCCCAAAAACAAACCCCAGAACAAAATTCCTGGGGTAACCAGTGTAGCCATGGGAGATGACTCCTCAGATGAGGAGGTCTTCCTAGCCTTCAACTGGAAACAGGGCCCAACAGGTGAGTTGGAGATTCCAGAGGGAAGTAGACACTTCCACCACCTACTGGTGAATGGAATCCCAACCACTGCCCTGAGAGACACTTGTGCCAGTCACACTATTGTGCATGACAGGCTGGTGCTCTCAAACCAGTACATCCCAGGTGAGACTGCCAGGGTAAGAGTTAGCCTAGACAGGGTCACTAAGAGGCCTGTGGCTTTAGTGCCCATAGAAGTGGGTGGCACTCTTAGCTGGAGAAGGGTAGTAGTCAGTACAGACCTCCCCCTTGATTGTCTCCTTGGAAATGACTACCCAGAGATTAGTCAGAGCTCAAGAGAGGAACTGGTCCAGTGCCAGTCCTCTCCCAAGGATTCTGGAAGTCCTGCCTCTGCAGTAAATACAAGCAGGCCCCAGAAGAAGAAGAAAAGAAAACAGAGTAGGAAAGGTGGACAACCTTTAGCCAAGGTTCCAGCAAGCCAAGGAGATTCTGCTCCAGTAGGGGAGAACTCCAAAAATGGCTCTGATAAAGTCCAACCTGACCCACAAGAAGTCCTGGCTAGTCAGGCAACTGTTAAGCCTGAGTGGGTGGCTCCCCAGCTAACAGAAGAAAGAGTGGAAGAAGGGTGTTTACTACAAGATGTGGTAACCCCCCACTCTAATACAGCAGACAGGCACCCTGAACCCAAAGAAGCCTGTAACTTAGCCCCTTCCCTTGTAGGTGAAGAGCTAAAGGTGTGGTTCTGGGCACTGACAGCTGTCAGTGGCCTCTGCTGGGTGTTAGCCTTTATGGCTGCACTATCCTTGGCATGGTGGTCTGACCCCATGCCAACTAACAAGTTAGGCCCCCTGACCCTGTTGGTCATGGTGGGGTTACTCCAGCTCTGGGTAACCTCTTTGGGTAAGCTAGGGGTGACCCTGGCTAAGATAAGATTAGCAGAGGTGGATACCTCGGACCTCAAAATAGAAAGAATGGGTGAAGACATAAAAAGCACAGACAAGAGGCAGTTCAGACTAGGTCCTATCACTGTGGAAGTGGGTCAGTTCTCCAGAGGGAATGACCTGAACAGGAGGATGTAAGGCAGAGTAGGCCCTGCAACAAACCAGCCATTTCCTCTACTCTTCCTCGCCTGACAGACTAGGAAGACTCTTCCAGCGTTGGCTGAGTCTCCTGGCCTGTGGGCTGGGGGGGGGCTTGTGTAAAGAAATGGCTCCCTGTTGCAGTTACCCCCCACTTTTTGCCTGATACTGATGCTGACTTGACTGAGAAGTGTGCTAGGACCCTGCTAACCAGGCCCCAGCACCAGTGTTCTTTCACCTAAAATGTACCATTGTTTCCACAATTGGCACACCCTGGCATTCAGATAAGTCCCTTGTAACTGGTACCTCTGGTACCAAGGGCCCTGATGCCAGGGAAGGTCTCTAAGGGCTGTAGCATGTATTATGCCACCCTAGAGACCCCTCACTCAGCACAGACACACTGCTTACAAGCCTGTGTGTGCTGGTGAGAACAAAATGAGTAAGTCGACATGGCACTCCCCTCAGGGTGCCATGCCAGCCTCTCACTGCCTATGCAGTATAGGTAAGACACCCCTCTAGCAGGCCTTACAGCCCTAAGGCAGGGTGCACTATACCATAGGTGAGGGTACCAGTGCATGAGCACTGTGCCCCTACAGTGTCTAAGCAAAACCTTAGACATTGTAAGTGCAGGGTAGCCATAAGAGTGTATGGTCTGGGAGTCTGTTTTACACGAACTCCACAGCACCATAATGGCTACACTGAAAACTGGGAAGTTTGGTATCAAACTTCTCAGCACAATAAATGCACACTGATGCCAGTGTACATTTTATTGTAAAATACACCACAGAGGGCACCTTAGAGGTGCCCCCTGAAACTTAACCGACTATCTGTGTAGGCTGACTAGTTTTAGCAGCCTGCCACAAACCGAGACATGTTGCTGGCCCCATGGGGAGAGTGCCTTTGTCACTCTGAGGCCAGTAACAAAGCCTGCACTGGGTGGAGATGCTCACACCTCCCCCAGGCAGGAATTGTCACACCTGGCGGTGAGCCTCAAAGGCTCACCTCCTTTGTGCCAACCCAGCAGGACACTCCAGCTAGTGGAGTTGCCCGCCCCCTCCGGCCAGGCCCCACTTTTGGCGGCAAGGCCGGAGAAAATAATGAGAAAAACAAGGAGGAGTCACTGGCCAGTCAGGACAGCCCCTAAGGTGTCCTGAGCTGAGGTGACTAACTTTTAGAAATCCTCCATCTTGCAGATGGAGGATTCCCCCAATAGGGTTAGGATTGTGACCCCCTCCCCTTGGGAGGAGGCACAAAGAGGGTGTACGCACCCTCAGGGCTAGTAGCCATTGGCTACTAACCCCCCAGACCTAAACACGCCCTTAAATTTAGTATTTAAGGGCTACCCTGAACCCTAGAAAATTAAATTCCTGCAACTACAAGAAGAAGGACTGCCTAGCTGAAAACCCCTGCAGCGGAAGACCAGAAGACGACAACTGCCTTGGCTCCAGAAACTCACCGGCCTGTCTCCTGCCTTCCAAAGATCCTGCTCCAGCGACGCCTTCCAAAGGGACCAGCGACCTCGACATCCTCTGAGGACTGCCCCTGCTTCGAAAAGACAAGAAACTCCCGAGGACAGCGGACCTGCTCCAAGAAAAGCTGCAACTTTGTTTCCAGCAGCTTTAAAGAACCCTGCAAGCTCCCCGCAAGAAGCGTGAGACTTGCAACACTGCACCCGGCGACCCCGACTCGGCTGGTGGCGATCCAACACCTCAGGAGGGACCCCAGGACTACTCTGATACTGTGAGTACCAAAACCTGTCCCCCCTGAGCCCCCACAGCGCCGCCTGCAGAGGGAATCCCGAGGCTTCCCCTGACCGCGACTCTTTGAACCTAAAGTCCCGACGCCTGGGAGAGACCCTGCACCCGCAGCCCCCAGGACCTGAAGGACCGGACTTTCACTGGAGAAGTGACCCCCAGGAGTCCCTCTCCCTTGCCCAAGTGGAGGTTTCCCCGAGGAATCCCCCCCTTGCCTGCCTGCAGCGCTGAAGAGATCCCGAGATCTCTCCTAGACTAACACTGAAAACCCGACGCTTGTTTCTACACTGCACCCGGCCGCCCCCGCGCTGCTGAGGGTGAAATTTCTGTGTGGACTTGTGTCCCCCCCGGTGCCCTACAAAACCCCCCTGGTCTGCCCTCCGAAGACGCGGGTACTTACCTGCAAGCAGACCGGAACCGGGGCACCCCCTTCTCTCCATTCTAGCCTATGTGTTTTGGGCACCACTTGGAACTCTGCACCTGACCGGCCCTGAGCTGCTGGTGTGGTGACTTTGGGGTTGCTCTGAACCCCCAACGGTGGGCTACCTTGGACCAAGAACTGAACCCTGTAAGTGTCTTACTTACCTGGTAAAACTAACAAATACTTACCTCCCCTAGGAACTGTGAAAAATTGCACTAAGTGTCCACTTTTAAAACAGCTATTTGTCAATAACTTGTAAAGTATACATGCAATTTTTATGCTTTAAAGTTCCTAAAGTACTTACCTGCAATACCTTTCGAATGAGATATTACATGTAGAATTTGAACCTGTGGTTCTTAAAATAAACTAAGAAAAGATATTTTTCTATACAAAAACCTATTGGCTGGATTTGTCTCTGAGTGTGTGTACCTCATTTATTGTCTAGGTGTATGTACAACAAATGCTTAACACTACTCCTTGGATAAGCCTACTGCTCGACCACACTACCACAAAATAGAGCATTAGTATTATCTATTTTTACCACTATTTTACCTCTAAGGGGAACCCTTGGACTCTGTGCATGCTATTCCTTACTTTGAAATAGCACATACAGAGCCAACTTCCTACAGAAGGCGAAAACAGAATTGAGTGCATGTGTGGTTTGTGCTCAACCAAGCGAAAGGATAAACTTCACTTTATAATGGCGCTTTTACTTTTAGTTTGTAGGCTCTTTTCCACCATGTAGCAGTGGAACCAGGAACTGCTTCTAAATCGGTTTAATGCAGAGCTTGTGTGCCAGTATTGTGTTTACATCATATGCTGCATTCCCTCATCCCTGTATATATATGCACTCTCAGCATATTCCTTTAATTAAAAAAGGAGCAAATCAGTGTGTGTTTTTCGACCAATTCCATGAGTGTCCGTGGAAGGGTATTGGATTCACATGCTATGCATAGTCCTGCCATCTAGTGTTGGGCTCAGAGTGTTACAAGTTGTTTTTCTTCAAAGAAATGTTTGAGTCACAGGATCGAGTGACTACACCTCTTCGGCTCCATTGCGCATGGGCATCGACTCCATGTTAGATTGTTTTCCAACCAGAGGGTAAGGTAGGAGTAATAGAGTATAAAGAAAAGAGATGTCCATGCAAATGGAATAAAGATATATATACATATGTACAAATGAATGTTTTAACTTAAACAGCTACAGCCTCCCGGGGAAGGCAGGAGGGCGCATGTGAATCTGCAGCGGAACATGCAACGAACAGATGTACACTGGGTAAGTGACATTTTCTGTTCAATGGCATGTGTAGCTGCAGATACACATGCTACGCTTAGATTACAAAGCAGTTTTACCTCCCATAAGCGGTGGTCTGCCTGTAGGAGTTGAAGTTGTTTGAAATAATGTTCTTAGTACAGCCTGTTCTACTGTGGCCTGTTGTGTTGCTAACACATCTACACAGTAATTCTTGGTAAATATATGGAGTGTTGACCAAGTGGCTGTTTTACAGATTTCTGTCATTGGTATGTTTCCAAAAAAGCCATTGTTGCCCCTTTTTCCCTGGTGGAATGTGCTTTTGGTGTTACTAATAGCTGCCTTTTAGGTAACATGTTTGGATGCATTTTACTATCCATCTAGCTAGTCATTGCTTTGAGACAGGGTTACCAGTATGTGGTTTCTGGAGCGCCACAAATAACTGTTTGGTTTTCCTAAATGATTTAGTTCTATCAATGTAATGCATTATAGCTCTTTTCATGTCCAATGTATGCAGCGCTCTTTCTGCTACAGAGTCTGGCTATGGGAAAAAGAGTGGGAGTTCCACTGCTTGATTGATATGAAACGGTGATATCACCTTTGGAAGAAATTTTGGGCTTGTTTGAAGTACCACTTTATGTTTGTGTACTTGTATGAACGGTTCTTGAATAGTGCAAGCTTGGATTTCACTAACTCTTCTTAATGAAGTAATTGCAACTAGGAATGCAACCTTCCATGTTAGGTATTGAATCTGACATGAATGCATAGTTTCAAATGGTGGACCCATGAGTCGTGTGAGTACAATATTTAGATTCCACAAAGGCACTGGGGGAGTTCTTGGTGGTATGTTGCGTTTTAGTCCTTCCATAAAGGCTTTGATAACAGGGACCCTAAATAGAGAGGTGTGTTGTATATTTTGTAAATACGCTGAAATAGCAGTGAGATGTATTTTGATGGATGAGAAGGCTAAATTTGCTTTTTGCAGATGAAGCAAGTAACCTACAATGTCTTGTATTGACGGAGAAAGAGGGGCAATCTGCTTAGATTGATAGTAAAACACAAACCTTTTCCATTTGTTCGCATAACACTGTCTGGTAGTGGGTTTTCTTGCTTGTTTAATTACTTCCATGCATTCTGTTTGAAGATGTAGATTTCCAAACTCTAAGACTTCAGGAGCCAAATCGCTAGATTGAGTATGTTGGGATTGGATGCCTGATCTGTTGTTTGTTTTGTGTTAACAGATCTGGTCTGTTTGGGAGTTTGATATGTGGTACTACTGACAGGTCTAATATTGTTGTGTACCGAGGTTGACGTGCCCACGTTGGCGCTATGAGTATCAGTTTGAGCGTGTTTTGACGCAGTTTGTTGACTAGAAATGGAATGAGCGGAAGAGGGGAAAAAGCGTAAGCAAATATCTCTGACCAATTCAGCCATAGAGCATTGCCCTTGGATAGGGGATGTGGGTACCTGGATGCAAAGTTTTGGCATTTTGCGTTTTCGCCTGTGGCGAATAGATCTATGTCTGGTGTTCCCCAATGTATAGTTGAAGCACTTGAGGGTGAATCTCCCACTTGTGTGTTTGTTGATGATCTCTGCTGAACATCTGCCAATTGGTTGTGTATCCCTGGAATGTATTGTGCTACCAGGTGAATTTTGTTGTGGATTGCCCATTGACAATTTTTTTGGGCTAGGAGGGGGAGTTGGGATGAATGTGTCCTTCCTTGTTTGTTTAGGTAATACATTGTTGTCATGTCGTCTGTTTTGATAAGGATATTCTTGTGAGTGAGAAGAGGCTGAAAAGCTTTGAGTGCTAGGAATACAGCTAGCAACTCTAAGTGATTTATGTGTAACTGTTTGTGTCTGGCGTCCCATTGTCCTTGAATGTTGTGATTGTTGAGGTGTGCCCCCCAGCCAATCATTGATGCATCTGTTGAAAGTATGGTCTGAGGCACGGGGTCTTGAAATGGCCACCCTTTGATTAGGTTTGTGGAATTCCACCACTGAAAGGACATGCATGTTTGGCGGTCTATCAACACTAGATCTTGAAGTTGACCCTGTGCCTGTGATCATTGCTGTGCAAGGTACTGTTGTAAAGGCCGCATGTTTAGTTTTGCATGTGGGACAATAGCGATACATGATGCCATCATGCCCAATAGTTTAATGACGAATATGACAGTGTGCTGTCGGGCTGGCTGTATTTGTAGCAATATATTGCGAACTGCTCGTATTCTTTGTGGACTTGGGCTTGCAAGCGCTGTTTGCGTATTTAGTGTTGCCCCTAAATACTGTTGAATTTGCGCAGGTTGTAGGTGTGATTTGTGGTAGTTTATGGAGAACCCTAGGTTATGTAGGGTTTGTATTACATAATGGTTTTGACACTGTGTATGACTTTTGGATTTTATTAGCCAATCGTCCAGATATGGAAAGACAAGAATGTGTTGCCTTCTTAGATAGGCTGCAACTACCGCCAGGCATTTTGTGAATACTCTGGGAGCTATTATTCCGAAGGGTAACACTTTGAACTGATAATGCTTTCCTTGAATCACAAACCAGAGATATTTTCTGTGTGCTGGATGGATGGGTATGTGAAAATACGCATCTTTGAGGTCTAATGTTGCCATGAAATCATGCTGTTGAAGTTGTGGGACAACATCCTGTAGTGTTACCATGTGAAAATGTTCTGACAGGATGTAAAGATTGAGGGTTCTGAGATCTAATATTGGCTTTAAGGTTCCGTCCTTTTTGGGAATGAGGAAATACAGTGAGTAAACTCCTGTTCCTATTTGATTTTGTGGCACTGGCTCTATTGCTTGTTTGAGTAATAGAGACTTTACTTCCTATTGCAACAGGGCGATATGTTGTGTGGAGAGGTTGTGTGGTTTTGGTGGAATATTTGGTGGAGCTTGTGCCAATTCTATGCAATAGCCATAGCGGATAATTGATAATACCCAGCTGTCTGTGGTAATGGGTAGCCAATTGTTGTGGAACCTTTGCAGTGTTCCCCCCACAGGTGAGGTGTGAATTGGGAAGGGATAGATCAAGTCACTGCTGTGCCTATTGTGAGGCTTGTTTTGCTGACTGATATTTTCCCCTGCCTCTGGGGTACTGGCCTCTGTAAGTGCTTCTGAAACCACCTCATTGATACGGAGGTTGGTAGGCAGACTTTGGTGGATGCCTCAGGTGTTTGGGTTCTAAATCCACCTCTGTATTGGGGCTTATGAAAGGATCACCTGGATTGTGTAGTATGCACAGCACCCATGGCTTTAGCTGTGTCTGAATCTTTTTTCAATTGCCGTGTCTACCTCTGGGCCAAAAAGCTGTTTTTAGGTTAAACAGCATATTGAGGACAGCCTGTGGTATTTCAGGCTTAAATCCTGAAGACCTAAGACATGCGTGTCTTCTTATGGTGACAGCAGTGTTGATGGTTATAGCTGCTGTATCTGCAGAGTCTAGGGCTGACCTGATCTGATTGTTTGTGATGGCTTGCCCTTCCTCAACTATTTGTTGTGCCCTCTTCTGTTGTTCCCTGGGGAGATGTTGAATTATGTCTTTCATCTCATCCCAGTGGGCCCTGTCATATCTAGCCAACAATGCCTGAGAGTTGGCTATCCTCCACTGTTAGGCTGCCTGAGATGCCACCCTTTTTCCCGTAGCATCAAACTTTCTACTCTCCTTATCTGGTCGGGGTGCATCCCCTGATGACTGAGTTTGCTCTTTTTCTGGCTGTGCTTACCACTACAGAGTCTGGAGGCAATTGTTGTGTGGTAAAGGCAGGATCAGAGGGAGGTGGCTTATATTTTTTCTCCACCCTAGGAGTAATTATTCTAGTTTTAACTGGCTCCTTGAATATTTGGTCAGCATGCTTTAACATGCCGGGGAGCTTGGGAAGCGACTGATAAGTTGCATGTGTAGAGAAAAGTGGATTAAAAAGGAAGTCATCCTCTAACGGCTCAGTGTGCATGTGACATTGTGATAGGATGCCGCCCTAGCTATGACCTGAGTGTAGCCTGTACTATCCTCTGGTGGTGACGGGCTTAGAGGGATAGCAGTCTGGGTTGTTATCTGGAATGGGATCTGGATCATAAAGATCCCATGGATCCACACTGTCCTGCTGCAAATCGAATGAGTGTGCTGGTGATTGCATAGGTGTACGACTAGTAGGGGGAGAGATAAGTAAATGAGGAGAGTGAGGAGGAGACTGAGGAGGAGAAAATTGAGGAGGTGGAGGTTTCTCTTTGGTCCTTGGCACTCTAGCTGGTGGCTGAGCAGTGTCCAATTCTTCCTGAAAGGCTAATTTCCTGTTTGGCTTTAGAGGAGGTGCGGTTATAATTCTGCCAGTGTCGTTATGGATGTGGATCCTGGCTTGCCTTTCATCTATTGCCTACATTTGTGAGTGTTCCTCAGTCAGTTGATGGCTTTCTTTGAGTGTTTGTGAAAGTCCATGTTCCTCCGTATAAATTGGCTTTTTCAGCTCCGAAGCTGTTTTTTTCGGTATTGAAAAAGTTGGTGTCCATTATGGTCTCGGCACGGACAACGATTTTAGAGGTTTCGACTCGAAGGATCGATGTTTGGTGGACTCGGAGACAGAGCCTCGGCTCGAGTGTGATGGCTTGGGTGGTGTGGCCTTTTTTGGTGCCGAAGTTGTGGGTTGGTCACTGAAGGTCATTTTACAGGTCGAGCCATGGCCTTCCGTCAGTGGCATTCCCAAGGCCTTATGTTTGAGCTTGGCTGGGACAGGGGCAGGTGTACTCCCGTGCTGTCCTACCGCGACCAGTCTGTCCTCCTCAGACTCCTGCTTGGAGTCAGACCCTCGAACGGAGACAGCTGTCTGCATGATTTCCTCCTCTTCCAAATCGAGACGTTCGGTGCTCTTGGATGCCATCTCGAGTCTCCGTGCTCTTCTGTCTCGGAGCGTTTTCTTGGAGTGGAAGGATCTGCAGGCCTCGCAATTTTCTTCCCGATGGTCTGGTGAAAGGCAGAGCTTACAGACGAGATGTTGGTCTGTGTAGGGAAATTTTGCGTAGCACAGAGGACAAAAGCGGAATGGGGCCCGGGTCCATGAGGCTTCCATGCGGTCGGCCCGACCAGGCCAGAGTTTGGCGTGCTCGCCCCGAGGGCAAGTAGAGATGTTTAACCCGATGGTACCGAAGTGTCGATAGAAGATGGAACGCGATTGAAACAATACCGACGCGAAATAGAGAGTTTTGAAACTTTTACGACTCAAACTATCGGAGCAAAAGGAAACACGTCCGAACCCAATGGCGGAAAGAAAACAATCTAACATGGAGTCGATGCCCATGCGCAATGGAGCCGAAGAGGAGGAGTCAACTCGATCCAATGACTTGAAAACAATTCTTCGAAGAAAAACAACTTGTAACACTCAGAGCCCAACACTAGATGGCAGACTATGCATAGCATGTGTATCTGCAGCCATCGAAAATATATATGCACTCCGAGCCCAACACTAGATGGCGGGATGTGCACAGCATGTGTATCTGCAGCTACACATGCCATCGAACATATATCTATATATATCTATATCTATATATATCTATATATATCTATATATATCTATATATATCTATATATATCTATATATATCTATATATATCTATATATATCTATATATATCTATATATATATATATATATATATATATATATATATATATATGGAAAAAGTCACTTACCCAGTGTACATCTGTTCGTGGCATGAGACGCTGCAGATTCACATGCTTTGCACATCCCGCCAACTAGTGTTGGGCTCGGAGTGTTACAAGTAGTTTTTCTTCGAAGAAGACTTTTCGAGTCACGAGATCGAGGGACTCCTCCCCTTTCGGCTCCATTGCGCATGGGCGTCGACTCCATCTTAGATTGTTTTCCCCGCAGAGGGTGAGGTAGGAGTTGTGTATTATAGTAATAGTGCCCATGCAATGGAGTAAATATGTATGTACATACTGTGGTTTAAAGTGATATATTTACAAATTTACAAATGTTCAAGATCAACTTCGAAATGGCTACAGGCTCCCGGGGAGGCGGGTGGGCGCATTTGAATATGCAGCATCTCATGCCACGAACAGATGTACACTGGGTAAGTGACATTTTCAGTTCGATGGCATGTGTAGCTGCAGATACACATACTTTGCACAGACTAGTAAGCAGTTATCTCCCCAAAAGCGGTGGCTCAGCCTGTAGGAGTTGAAGTTGTTTAAAATAAAGTTCGTAGTACTGCTTGTCCTACTGTGGCTTGTTGTGATAACACATCCACGCAGTAATGTTTGGTAAACGTATGAGGCGTAGACCATGTGGCTGCCTTACATATTTCAGTCATTGGAATGTTTCCTAGAAAGGCCATAGTAGCACCTTTCTTCCTAGTTGAATGTGCCTTTGGTGTTATAGGCAGTTCTCTTTTTGCTTTGAGATAACAGGTTTGAATACATTTAACTATCCATCTGGCAATGCCTTGTTTGAATATTGGATTCCCTGTATGAGGTTTTTGAAAAGCAACAAACAGTTGTTTTGTTTTCCGTATTTGTTTTGTTCTATCAATGTAGTACATTAAAGCTCTTTTGATGTCTAATGTATGTAGTGCTCTTTCAGCTACAGAATCTGGTTCTGGAAAGAACACTGGTAGTTCTACAGTTTGATTTAAGTGAAACGGTGATATGACTTTTGGTAAGAACTTTGGATTAGTTCGTAAAACTACTTTATGCTTGTGTATTTGAATAAAGGGTTCTTGTATGGTAAATGCCTGTATTTCACTTACTCTTCTTAGAGATGTGATGGCAATGAGAAACGCAACTTTCCACGTTAAATATTGTATCTCACATGAGTGCATGGGTTCAAACGGTGGACCCATGAGCCGTGTTAAGACAATGTTGAGGTTCCACGAAGGAACTGGTGGTGTTCTTGGTGGTATAATTCTTTTTAGGCCCTCCATAAAAGCCTTTATGACTGGGATCTTAAAGAGTGAAGTCGAATGCGTAATTTGCAGATAAGCTGAAATTGCGGTGAGATGTATTTTAATGGATGAAAAAGCTAGCTTTGACTTTTGTAAGTGCAGTAAGTAGCTTACGATGTCTTTTGCAGATGCGTGTAAGGGTTGAATTTGATTATTATGGCAGTAATAAACAAATTGTTTCCATTTATTTGCACAGCAATGTCTTGTTGTAGGTTTTCTAGCTTGTTTTATGACCTCCATACATTCATGTGAAAGGTCTAGATGTCCGAATTCTAAGATTTCAGGAGCCAGATTGCTAGATTGAACGATGCTGGATTCGGGTGTCTGATCTGTTGTTTGTGTTGAGTTAACAGATCTGGTCTGTTTGGCAGTTTGACATGAGGCACTACTGAAAGGTCTAGTAGTGTTGTGTACCAGGGTTGTCTTGCCCAAGTTGGTGCTATTAGTATGAGTTTGAGTTTGTTTTGACTCAATTTGTTTACTAGATATGGAAGGAGTGGGAGAGGGGGAAAAGCGTATGCAAATATCCCTGACCAACTCATCCATAACGCATTGCCCTGAGACTGATCTTGTGGGTACCTGGATGCAAAGTTTTGGCATTTTGCGTTTTCTTTTGTTGCAAATATATCTATTTGTGGTGTTCCCCATCTTTGGAAGTAAGTGTTTAGTATTTGGGGTTGAATCTCCCATTCGTGGATCTGTTGGTGATCCCGAGAGAGATTGTCTGCTAACTGGTTTTGAATGCCTGGAATGAACTGCGCTATTAGGCGAATGTGGTTGTGAATCGCCCAATGCCAAATTTTCTGTGCTAGGAGACACAACTGTGTTGAGTGTGTTCCTCCCTGTTTGTTCAGATAATACATCGTTGTCATGTTGTCTGTTTTGACAAGAATGTGTTTGTGTGTTATTATCGGTTGAAAAGCTTTCAACGCGAGAAATACTGCCAGTAATTCTAAGTGATTTATGTGAAACTGTCTCTGTTGAGGGTCCCATTGCCCTTGTATGCTGTGTTGGTTGAGGTGTGCTCCCCACCCCATCATGGAGGCATCCGTTGTTATTACGTATTGAGGCACCGGGTCTTGGAAAGGCCGCCCTTTGTTTAAATTTATAGTGTTCCACCACTGAAGCGAGGTGTATGTTTGGCGGTCTATCAACACTAGATCTTGAAGTTGACCCTGTGCCTGTGACCATTGTGATGCTAGGCATTGTTGTAAGGGCCGCATGTGCAATCTTGCGTTTGGGACAATGGCTATGCATGAGGACATCATGCCTAGTAGTTTCATCACTATTTTGACCTGTACCTTTTGTTTTGGGTGCATGGCCTGTATTACATTGTGAAATGCTTGTACCCTTTGTGGACTTGGAGTGGCAATCCCTTTTGTTGTGTTGATTGTTGCTCCTAAGTATTGTTGTACTTGACACGGCTGAAGGTGTGACTTGTTGTAGTTGAGTGAGAAACCTAGTTTGTGAAGGGTTTCTATGACATACTTTGTGTGTTGTGAGCACCGTTCCTGCGTGTTTGTTTTTATTAACCAATCGTCTAGGTACGGGAACACATGTATTTGCTGTCTTCTGATATGAGCAGCCACTACTGCCAGGCATTTTGTAAAAACTCCTGGCACAGTTGTTATCCTGGATGGCAACATTTTGAATTGGTAATGTGCCCCTTGGAATACAAACCTTAAGTACTTTCTGTGTAAAGGATGTATCGGTATATGGAAGTATGCATCCTTTAGGTCTAATGTGGTCATGTAATCTTGTTGTTTGAGCAATGGGATTACGTCCTGCAGTGTCACCATGTGAAAGTGATCTGATTTGATGTAGATATTTAATGTTCTGAGATCTAATATAGGTCTTGGAGTTTTTCTTTTTTGGGTATGAGAAAGTACAGTGAGTAGACTCCTCTTCCTCTCTAATGAATTGGTACTAACTCTATTGCATCTTTTTGCAACAACGCCTGAACTTCTAGTTGTAGAAGATCTATGTGTTCTTTTGACATGTTGTGTGTTTTCGGTGGGACATTTGGAGGGAATTCTTGAAATTCTATGCAATAACCATGCTGGGTAATGGCTAGGACCCAGGTGTCTGTTGTTATTTCCTCCCATTTTTTGTAGAACTTGGTTAGTCTCCCCCCACTGGTGTTGTGGATTTGTGACATGTAAGTCACTGTTTGTTTTGTGGAGTTTTGGGACTTTGGCACTTCCCTCTATTCTTTGGGAATTTCCCCCCTCTATATTGTCCCCGAAAAGTTACCCGCTGGTATTGGCTCTGATAAGAGGGCCTTGTTTGTGAGGTTGTGGGTTCAGTGCTTTGTCCTCGAAACCCCCCTCGAAATTGTGATCTTCGAAATGTGCCTCTGCTCTGTGGGGAGTAGAGTGCGCCCATGGCTTTGGCCGTATCAGTGTCTTTTTTAAGTTTCTCGATAGCAGGGTCCACCTCCGGCCCAAACAACTGCTTTCCGTTAAATGGCATATTCAGCACGGCTTGTTGTATTTCCGGCTTGAATCCAGATGTACGCAGCCATGCATGTCTCCTTATTGTTACTGCTGTATTGACAGTCCTAGCAGCTGTGTCTGCTGCATCCATTGCTGACCGTATCTGATTGTTCGAGATACACTGTCCTTCCTCTACCACTTGTTGCGCTCTTTTTTTAAACTCCTTGGGCAAATGTTCTATAAAATGTTGCATTTCGTCCCAATGAGCCCTGTCATATCTCGCCAACAAGGCTTGTGAATTGGCAATGCGCCATTGGTTGGCTGCTTGTGCCGCCCCTCTTTTCCCAGCCGCATCGAACTTACGACTCCTTGTCTGGAGGTGGTGCGTCTCCTGAGGTGTGTGAGTTCACCCTCTTGCGTGCTGCACCTACTACCACAGAGTGTGGTGTTAACGGTTGTGTGATGTACACAGGGTCTGTTGGTGGCGGTTTAGATTTTTTCTCCACCCTTGGAGTTATTGCCCTTCCTTTGACAGCCTCTTCAAACACTTGTTTGGAGTTTTTTAGCATTCCAGGTAGCACGGGGAGGCTCTGGTACTGGCTATGTGTGGACGACAGTGTGTTAAATAGAAAGTCGTCTTCAATTGGCTCTGTATGTAGGCTAACATTATGAAACGCCGCTGCCCTTGACACCACCTGTGTGTAGGCGGTAGAGTCCTCAGGTGGTGACGGTCTGGCTGGATAACAGTCGGGACTGTTATCTGATACTGGCGCATCATAAAGATTGCACGCGTCTGGATCATCCTGACTCATCCCTGTATGAGTTGGGGATTGCATCATTGGTGGAGTGGCTACATGTGATGGCTGTGGAGAGCGTTGTGGAGATGGTGGCGGGGTTACTTTTTTAGCCACCTTTGCCTGTGGCTGCTTGTCTTTGTCTTGGAAGGCAAGTTTTCGTTTCATCCGAATAGGAGGGAGAGTACTGATCTTCCCTGTTTCTTTTTGGATGTGGAGCCTTCTTTGTGTGTAATCTGGCTCCATTGACTCTAGTTCCTGTCCAAATCTATGTGTTTTCATTTGTGAGGACAGGCCTTGTTCCTCTGTGTAGGAACTTGTTTTCGGTTCCGAGGCCGGATGTTTTGGTACCGAAACGTTTTTGGCTGCCTTTTTCAGCTCAGACGCCACTTTTTTGCTCTTCGGCGTTGTGATCTCTCGGTGCCGACTTGCCTCGGTGCTGCTCTCTCGGTGCCGAGATTGCTCTGACCCGGGGTCGTGTCTGCTCTGTGCCGGTATCTCGACCGGAGTCGGATGACTTCGACACATGCATGCCCTTTTTCGGTGCCGATGCTCGATCACCTATTTTTCGGGTTAAGCCATGGCCTGCTGGCGGTGGCGTCCCCTGGGCTTTTATGGTCTTTGCGTGAGTTTTGTGTATCGACTTCTTACTCACGGTTTTCAGCGTCTGTTCAGGTTCGACCTCTTCCGAGTCCGAATCCTCGATGGAGAAGGCTTCTTCTTCTTCTTCCATCTGTTTTTGTCCTGTCGGCAACGACGCCATCTGTAGTCTTCTTGCTCTTCGGTCCCTTAAAGTCTTTCTGGACCGAAATGGTCGACAGGCCTCACAAGGGAATCGAAAACCCCGAAGGGCCACCCGAGCTCTTCAAAATTCGGTGTCGATCGGTTGTAACTAACCCGATACCGCACGCAAACAATACCGTCGAATTTTCCGAGATTTTCACTAACTTTCCGAACCGAAGCGCGGAGCGAAAAGGAACACGTCCGAACCCGATGGCGGAAAGAAAACAATCTAAGATGGAGTCGACGCCCATGCGCAATGGAGCCGAAAGGGGAGGAGTCCCTCGATCTTGTGACTCGAAAAGACTTCTTCGAAGAAAAACAACATGTAACACTCCGAGCCCAACACTAGATGGCGGGATGTGCAAAGCATGTGTATCTGCAGCTACACATGCCATCGAACATATATATATATATATGGAAAATGTCACTTACCCAGTGTACATCTGTTCGTAGCATTAGTCGCTGCAGATTCACATGCTGTGCACAGTCCGCGCCATCTGGTGTTGGGCTCGGAGTGTTACAAGTTGTTTTTCTTCAAAGAAGTCTTTTCGAGTCACGAGACCGAGGGACTCCTCCCATTTCGAGTCCATTGCGCATGGGCGTCGACTCCATCTTAGATTGTTTTGCCCGCAGAGGGTGAGGTAGGAGTTGTGTATGCTAGTAATAGTGCCCATGCAATGGAGTGAATGCGTATGTACATAATACATTTTTAAGTAATATATTTACAAATGTTTAAGATCTACTTCTAAACGGCTACAGGCTCCCGGGGAGGCGGGTGGGCGCATGTGAATCTGCAGCGACTAATGCCACGAACAGATGTACACTGGGTAAGTGACATTTTCCGTTCGATGGCATGTGTAGCTGCAGATACACATGCTGTGCACAGACTAGTAAGCAGTTATCTCCCCAAAAGCGGTGGTTCAGCCTGTAGGAGTTGAAGTAGTTTGAAATAATGTTCTTAATACAGCTTGACCTACTGTTGCTTGTTGTGCAGTTAGCACATCTACACAGTAGTGCTTGGTAAATGTATGAGGCGTAGACCATGTTGCTGCCTTACCTATTTCGTTCATTGGAATATTTCCTAGAAAGGCCATGGTAGCACCTTTCTTTCTGGTTGAGTGTGCCTTAGGTGCATTCAAACCTGCTATCTTAAAGCTAAAAGAGAACTGCCTATTACACCAAACTATCCATCTAGCAATGCCTTGTTTTGAAATTGGATTTCCTGTATGAGGTTTTTGAAAGGCGACAAATAATTGTTTTGTCTTTCGAATTAGTTTTGTTCTGTCAATGTAGTACATTAGTGCACTTTTGATGTCTAATGTATGTAGTGCTCTTTCGGCTACAGAAACTGGTTGTGGAAAGAACACTGGTAATTCTACCGTTTGATTTAGGTGGAACGGTGAAATTACTTTTGGTAAAAATTTAGGATTGGTCCGTAGAACAACTCTATTTTTGTGTATTTGAATAAATGGTTCTTGAATGGTAAATGCTTGAATCTCACTCACTCTTCTTAGAGATGTGATGGCAATTAAAAATGCAACTTTCCACGTTAAGTATTGCATTTCACAAGAGTGCATGGGCTCAAAAGGTGGTCCCATGAGTCGTGTTAGGACAATGTTGAGGTTCCATGAAGGAACTGGTGGTGTTCTTGGTGGTATAATTCTCTTTAGGCCTTCCAGAAACGCCTTTATGACTGGTATCTTAAACAATGAAATTGAGTGCGTAATTTGTAGGTAAGCAGAAATTGCCGTAAGATGTATTTTAATGGACGAGAAAGCTAGGTTAGATTTTTGCAAATGTAGTAAGTATCCTACTATTTCTTTTGCAGATGCGTGTAAAAGGTTGAATTTGATTATTATGGCAGTAATAAACAAATCTTTTCCACTTATTTGCATAGCAGTGTCTAGTGGTAGGTTTTCTAGCTTGTTTTATGACCTCCATACATTCCTGTGTGAGGTCTAAGTGCCTGAATTCTAGGATTTTAGGAGCCAAATTGCTAGATTCAACGATGCTGGATTTGGATGTCTGATCTGTTGTTTGTGTTGTGTTAACAGATCTGGTCTGTTGGGTAGTTTGACATGAGGTACTACTGAAAGGTCTAGTAGTGTTGTGTACCAAGGTTGCCTTGCCCATGTTGGTGCTATTAGTATGAGTTTGAGTTTGTTTTGACTCAACCTGTTTACTAGATATGGAAGGAGAGGGAGAGGTGGAAAAGCGTACGCAAATATCTCTGACCAGTTCATCCATAGAGCATTGCCTTGGGATTGATCTTGTGGGTACCTGGATGCGAAGTTTTGGCATTTTGAGTTTTCTTTTGTTGCAAATAGATCTATTTGAGGTGTTCCCCAAATTTTAAAGTAATTGTTTAGTATTTGGGGGTGAATTTCCCATTTGTGGGTTTGTTGGTGATCTCGAGAGAGATTGTCTGCCAACTGGTTCTGAATCTCTGGAATAAATTGTGCTATTAGGCGAATGTGGTTGTGAATCGCCCAATGTCATATTTTTTGTGTTAGGAGGCACAACTGTGTCGAGTGTGTCGCTCCTTGTTTGTTTAGATAATACATTGTTGTCAGTTTTGACAAGAATGTATTTTTGGGTTATTATGGGTTGAAATGCTTTTAGCGCTAGAAATACTGCTAACAGTTCTAAGTGATTTATGTGAAACTGCCTCTGATGTATGTCCCATTGTCCTTGGATGCTGTGTTGGTTGAGGTGTGCTCCCCACCCTGTCATGGAAGCATCCGTCGTTATGACGTATTGTGGCACTGGGTCTTGGAAAGGCCGCCCTCGGTTTAAATTTGTACTGTTCCACCATAGAAGCGAGATGTATGTTTGGCGGTCTATCAACACCAGATCTAGAAGTTGACCCTGTGCTTGTGACCATTGTGATGCTAGGCACTGTTGTAAGGGCCGCATGTGCAATCTTGCGTTTGGGACAATGGCTATGCATGAAGACATCATGCCTAGGAGTTTCATTACCATTTTGACTTGTATCTTTTGTGTTGGATACATGGCCTGTATTACCTTGTGAAATGTTTGAACCCTTTGTGGACTTGGAGTGGCAATCCCTTTTGCTGTGTTGATTGTCGCTCCTAAGTATTGCTGTGTTTGACACGGCAAAAGGTGTGACTTCGCGTAGTTGATCGAGAAACCTAGCCTGTGAAGGGTCTGTATGACGTAGTTTGTGTGCTGTGAACATTGTCTTAGCGTGTTGGTTTTGATTAACCAGTCGTCTAAGTACGGGAACACATGTATTTGCTGCCTTCTGATATGTGCAGCTACTACTGCCAGGCATTTTGTAAAAACTCTTGGCGCAGTTGTTATTCCGAATGGCAACACTTTGAATTGGTAATGTATTCCTTGGAATACGAACCTTAGGTATTTCCTGTGTGAAGGATGTATTGGTATATGGAAATACGCATCTTTTAGATCTAATGTGGTCATGTAGTCTTGCTGTTTGAGCAGTGGGATTACGTCTTGTAACGTGACCATGTGAAAGTGGTCTGATTTGATGTAGGTATTTAGTGTTCTGAGATCTAGTATTGGTCTCAGAGTTTTGTCCTTTTTGGGTATTAGAAAGTACAGTGAGTAAACTCCTGTGTTTTTCTGTTGAATTGGAACTAATTCTATTGCGTCTTTTTGTAGCAATGCTTGAACCTCTAGTCCTAGAAGATCTATATGTTGTTTTGACAAATTGTGTGTTTTCGGTGGGACGTTTGGAGGGAATTGGCGAAATTCTATGCAATAACCATGCTGGATAATTGCTAAGACCCAAGTGTCTGTTGTTATTTCCTCCCAAAGTTTGTAAAATTGGCTTAGTCTTCCCCCCACAGGTGTCATGTGATGGGGGTGTGTGACTTGTGAGTCACTGCTTATTTTGAGGGGTTTTGGGGCCTTGGAATTTTCCTCTATTCTTTGGGAATTAGCCCCCTCTAATTTGCCCCCGAAAACCTCCCCTTTGATATTGACCCTGGTAGGTAGGCCTTGTTTGTGAGGTTGTGGTTTCTGTGGGTTGACCTCGAAACCCTCCCCTAAAAGGTGTTTTCCGAAATGTGCCTCTGCTCTGCGGGGAGTAGAGTGCGCCCATGGCTTTGGCTGTATCGGTGTCCTTTTTGAGTTTTTCGATGGCAGTGTCTACCTCCGGCCCAAACAATTGCTGTTTATTAAACGGCATATTGAGCACAGCCTGCTGGATTTCCGGTTTGAACCCAGAAGTGCGGAGCCATGCGTGCCTTCGTATTGTGACTGCAGTGTTTATTGTCCTTGCAGCTTTATCTGCTGCATCCATGGAAGACCGTATCTGATTATTTGAGATACTTTGTCCCTCTTCCACCACCTGTTGCGCTCTTTTTTGGAACTCCTTGGGTAAGTGTTCGATGAAATGTTGCATTTCATCCCAGTGAGCCCTGTCGTATCTTGCCAAAAGTGCTTGTGAATTGGCAATACGCCACTGATTTGCTGCTTGTGCTGCAACCCTTTTTCCCGCAGCATCAAATTTGCGGCTCTCCTTGTCTGGAGGTGGTGCGTCGCCTGAGGTAGGAGAGTTGGCTCTCTTACGAGCTGCCCCCACAACTACTGAGTCCGGTGTTAGTTGTGTTGTGATATATATTGGATCTGTGGGCGGTGGCTTATATTTTCTCTCCACCCTTGGAGTTATGGCTCTGCCTTTAACTGGATCCTGAAAAATTTGTTTTGAATGTCTTAGCATTCCTGGGAGCATGGGAAGGCATTGATACTGGCTATGGGTGGAGGATAGGGTGTTAAAGAGAAAGTCATCCTCAATTGGTTCCGAATGTAAGGAGACATTGTGAAACTCGGCTGCCCTTGCGACCACCTGTGTATAGGATGTACTGTCCTCAGGTGGTGACGGTTTTGTAGGATAAGAGTCTGGGCTATTGTCAGACACTGGAGCATCGTAGAGGTCCCATGCATCGGGATCATCCTGATTCATTGTGGTATGAGCTGGTGAGTGCATCAGTGGTGGAGTTGTTGCTGGTGATGCATGTATTGATGGTGGTGGAGACGGGGGTTGTTTTCCTTGCGACCTTTGCTTGTGGTTGCTTGTCCTTTTGTTGAAAGGCAAGTTTCCTTTTTATTTTGATTGGGGGAAGAGTGGTTATCTTCCCTGTGTCCTCATGAATATGAAGCCTTCTGTGCGTGTAGTCAGGCTCTACAGCTTGAAGCTCCTCTCCAAATCTGTGTAATTGGGAGGTTAATCCTTGTTCCTCTGTATAGGAACTAGTTTTCGGCTCCCAGGCTGGCTGTTTCGGAACCGAAACCTTTTCGGAAGTCTTTTTAGGCTCCGAAGAAACCTTCTTTGTTTTCGTCGTGGTGTCTCGGTGCCGAAATTCTTCGGTGCCGCTGTCTCTGTGCCGAAGTTTCTTGGAGCCGCTGTCTCGGCTCCGAGGTTGCTGTGTGGCGGTATCTCGACCGGAGTCGGATGACTTCGACACTAGCATGCCCTTTTTCGGTGCCTTGAATGGGTCACCTAGTTTTCGGGTTAAGCCATGGCCTGTTGGCGGTGGCGTCCCCTGGGCTTTTGTAGACTTCTCGTGAGTCTTGATTTTCGACGTCTTACTCACGGTTTGGTGTGTTTCTTCGGCGTCGAGTTCTTCAGAATCCGACTCGCGGATGGAGAAAGCTTCTTCTTCCTCCTCGAAGCGTTCTTGACCTGTCGGCGTGGACGCCATTTGCAGTCTCCTGGCTCTTCGGTCTCTCAGCGTCTTCCTCGACCGAAACGCTCGACAGGCTTCACAAGTATCCTCCTTGTGCTCGGGGGACAAGCACAAGTTACAGACCAGATGGTGATCCGTATACGGATACTTGTGATGGCATTTTGGGCAGAAGCGGAATGGGGTCCGTTCCATGAGCCTTGAAGTCGCACGTGGCCGGGCCGACCAGGCCCGACGGGGGATCGAAAAAACCCCGAAGGGCCACCGGAGCTCTTCAAAATTCGGTGTCGATTTGTTCTAACTAACCAGATACCGAACGCAAACAATACCGACGTTTTTTTTCCGAGATTCTAACTAACTTTCCGACCCGAAACACGGAGCGAAAAGGAACACGTCCGAACCCGATGGCGGAAAAAAAACAATCTAAGATGGAGTCGAAGCCCATGCGCAATGGACTCGAAATGGGAGGAGTCCCTCGGTCTCGTGACTCGAAAAGACTTCTTCGAAGAAAAACAACTTGTAACACTCCGAGCCCAACACCAGATGGCGCGGACTGTGCACAGCATGTGTATCTGCAGCTACACATGCCATCGAACATATATATATATATATATATTTTTTAACCTCCTGGCTCTTTCTATTTCCCAACCTCAGGGTATACTGTACAACAGCTGAGACAGAGAAAGCAGATGAGAATGAAAAAAGAGGCTTTGTTGGCTAGAGAATAACAGGTTGCACAGAACCTCCTGGCTAAGCTTTGCATCACTACGCGAGGAAGTCTCAAGGGCTAGCGATAACAGAATGCATATGGAGCAGGTCAGGGAAAGTGCCACAGATTTCACCTTAGATCTGGTGGTGTGTGCCCTGAAGAAGCGATCAGTCCGCGTCAAGTGCAAGAAATGGTAATACAAAATGTTACACATCTGGAAAAAGTGGCCTTATCACAGCTTGTGAGATTCTTTGTCTGCATCACTGCCCCTAAAGGTAAGTAGAGTGGTCTAAAATGCGGAGTCTTTAGTGTGATCCATATAGTCATTCTGACGGATACTTGAAACCGCTGATTCGATTCCTCACCTGTAGAATATTCCCCAGATGCCAAACTGGATGGTGAAACTTTTCATATCCATGCTCCCATGTGCCGCTAGGTGGCGCTGTACAATTCTGTGTAAGCTCTGTTCTACCTCTGGGAGTGACTGAGTGGAGCCGCTTATAAGTGCCATTCATGTGCATCGACAAAAGTTCCTTTCTTTCCACACCTTCCAAAGCATATCTGGAGCTCTGCTCCCAACACCTTTGGCTTTTCTTCTTCTAAAGAAAATCCAGTGTGCTACTGAACAATGGAACAATATCTCTTCCAAAAATTACAGGTTTCAAACCACTCTAAGACGGTTGAAAACAGATGTTGGTGACAGGACTGCATGAATTGAGACAAGTGCGCCCCTTGTGCATCCGAAAGCGATCAAGGACTAGGAAGGAAAGCTATAGGTCATTGAGCACAAGTTACTTATGCGCACTTCCTCGGTCTCAATCGTTCTCCAAGGCAAGGGTGCAGACTCACTCCTGTTCCCCAAGTCATTCCTGTGAGAGGTCAGCTTTGCTGTCAAAGTCTTCCCATAAGTCGAAACAAAAATGCACAAAGTCAAAATGGAACTTTACCCATACAGCCACTCTAGATCGAAAGAAAAGGTTCCAAGGCGTTAGGGTACCAGTGGGCCTCCCTTTGGATCCCCAATGGTGGAGCAGATTCTCCAGTTGGTCCCCATGGGCCCTGAACTTCCCAGTCTATCGGTGACGTTGCAACAGATCGAAGCCTTTAAAGAGGCCATGCTGAGAATACCTGGCAACCTGTTGCTCCCTCTTCGCAGCGGTTGTCAGTCAGGTTACTACTGGTAGGTTTGTCCTTGGCGCCGACTCCATATGGCTCCGGCTCAGACTTCTATCCTGGTGCCATGACCTGTTTCAGCCCCGCCCTTGATGTTGCCAGCACCGGAGGAAGACCCAGCGGCTCAATGTCCACCCTGAACAGACTTCAGTGGGATCTTGACTGATGTCAATGCTATGAAATCACAAAAGCGCAATAGGCTTCCATGCAGCTGAATTCCAAACGTATTCATTTTCTATAACATGTGTGCCTTCAGCAGCTCAATTGTCTTGTCAGCTCAGATTCTGATCAAAAGCTTGCCACCATCCAGAGATGATGATGATGGGGATGATTTGGACCCAGCCAAATGCAAATCAGTCTTGACCCTGCTCCAGGGCGAAACTGGCCCTGGGTTGCTTGGTTTTTTTTTTTTACAGGGAGGTCATGTCTTGGCAGTTCAGGCTGGACTGTTCTGGCTGGGGCAAGTCAAGACTGATTTTCATATGGCTGGGGCCCGAGGTGACATGGTGCACAAAATACCAGTGAGCTGGGATGAAGCGCAAGTAATTACCAGTGGCTGAGATTAATTCAAGCATTTCATTCATCATTTTTTGTATACTTTAGTGTGTCATCCTAAGTGGGACAGGTATGCCCATACGATGGTCCTGTGCACACTGTCACTGGAATCAAGCTGTACCAAGCTGATGAGCCCATAACGAGGGGGAACTGGTCCTGCGGTGCTTGCGTTCTGGTTCAGGACAGACCTGGTTTGGCAATTTAGGGCGGACTGTTCCAATTAGAGCCGGGTCAAGACAGATTAGCATATAGCCGCGCCTAAACTGAGGTGATAAGGTGTGCAAAATAATGATGGACTGGGATGCGGCCACAAGTAATTACCAGTGGTTGAGATTAATTCAAGCATTCCATCCATTGCTTTTTTGTACTCCTCAGCCATCCTGGCATTGCGGTATGTTGACAGGTTGTTTTTTGGGCAGATATGTGAATGACCTCTGTGACTTGCCAGTGAGATCCTGCAGTGGTCCAATCGCGTCACTGGCTCAAACCATTCAGGATGGCTAAATACACAATTTGGTGTGGTCTTGATACTACTAATTGCTTGGGAAGGGCTAATGTAGTGCTCTGCTGCCATGGAGGGATGCTCCCCATAAGATTACTCTGGAGACGTACAGGCCTCTCTAATGGACATGCCTATTGATGGCTCATGCCTGTTAGGCGAAAAAGCAGACACTGCTTTAGAAGGCTTTAAAGGGGTACTAAAGAGGGCCCCTAAGGGCAGAGCACAAATTGTGACACCATAAGGGACCTCTTACCAAGCACATGACAGGCTGCCATTGAAGGCTGCATTTCTTGGTGCAGACAAAAGTGAAAACCCGAAAGGGCACACAGCCTGTGTGCCATGTCCCCTAACACTACATACAATATATGCAAATCACCCCTCTAGCAGCCCTTACTGCCCTAAGGAAGGGTGCATTACATTACTTGTGAGGGCATATCAGCACAAGCAGATATGCCTCTGCTATATCTGTAGATTCTCAGACTTACTATGTGACCATGGAAGACCAGTGTGTGCCTAAGGTGAGTCTTCTGCTCTCAGGAGGCCCAGAACAAAAGCCTGCCTGGAAGAGGGTGTAACACTCTGTCCCACAGGAAATCCTGCTGACTAGCCTTCCAAAGGTGGCAAGCCTCAAAGGGCTGCCACCTTTGAAATGAAAATCTGGCTCTCGTCACAGGAAAGGAAGCCACCACACACTGTCCAGAGCCTGGACAGGTAGGAAAATTAGTTAGTCAGGTAGGCGTGCCACTCCCAGGCTAATAACACCCCTAATGTGGGCTACTGCAAGGTGGCATGATTTGTCAGGAGTGACTATCTTTGTGTGGAATACGTAGCAATTCTGGGACAGAGTTATGCCCACTTCCCACAGGAAGGGTTAGTAGCCCATTGGCCGGCAGGTCTGAGTCATGTTTACAGGGCTACTAATGTGGGTGGCACAACCAGTGCTGCAGGCCCACTAGTAGCATTTGATTCACAGGCCCTGGGCAACTATAGGGCACGTTACTAGGGACTTAGTAGTAAATCAAATATGCCAATTATGGATAAACCAATCCACAGTACAATTTATATGGGGAGCACTTGCACTTTAGCACTGATTAGCAGTGGTAAAGTGCACAGAGACAATAAACCAGCAAAAACAGAGTCAGAAGGTAAAAAGACAGGGGAGACACGCTAAAAAGCTGCCAGGTCTAACAGCCACTATCCTCAAGACCTGTAATGTCCCTAAATTTAGTATTCAGAGGAGCTCCTGGCACCAGAGAAGCAGATCCCTGTTGACCTGAAGGACACTCCAGAGACTAAAAGGCAAGAAATGAAGATCTGTGACAGACTCTGCGCCAATACTGCCAGCCTGACTGTGGACCTTGACAACTGTGAGAAAGACATCTCGTCCACCAGCTGCTGAAACTTCCGAACTCCCGGGAAGACTGACAGCCTTCACCCCAGCACAAGGAAATCCTGTGGAGTAGCAAAGCTCCTGCCCTACATTCTTGCAGGCACCCAAAAACCTCTGAAGAGGACTCTCAGCCACCAAAACCGCTGCTGGACATCAACACTTCACCCAAGCCCCATAGCCAATGTCAGAGTGGGCCAACAGTGCCATCTTGGTCCCCAGCCTCTCCAGAAAAAGAGTCCATCATGGGTTTCCCAGCTGTGACCTTCACACTGACGCCTGCAGCCTCTTTGTGCAGGCCCCCCCTCAACCGTGACCGTTTCCGGTGATGCAACCCCAACAGTCCACTGTACCTCTGCACCTGGATGCCCTGGACCTAGCAGAAGAGGACCACTGGTGTCCCTATGTCCCCGAGCGTCGCAAGACCCGAGACCACTCGGTGACTCACGCAAACAAGGATGCCCAGTCCTAGCCTGCAGCCTCTTTTCACAGTGACTCATCTCCATAGGAAAGCATTTGGCACCAGATGCTGATTTCCACTCTGCACGGACTACCCATGTGCCACTGAGGGTGTACTGAGAGTGCTGCCTTGGACCTTTCCCACTACTCACCGTAACCCCAGGAGATGTCTTTAAGTCACTGTACTCTACTTGTTTTCAGAACTTGTTTTCCTCCAATAGGGTAATATTGCAGAACTGAGAAAATGCACGGTGTCCACTTTTTAAAGCGAAAGGAAGAATTCCTATTTCAAAACGTACTTACCTAAACGATTTGTCTCTGATACCTCAACATATATAAAGATACTTGCTATTTTTAAAAATTAGTGTAGATCTCCTTCTTGAGTTCTGTGTCTAATTTATTGACTATTGTGTGTACTTGTAGATGTCTTGCACTCCTCTGTGTTAACCCAAAGGCTTCTCGACCACACTACTCCTCAATGGAGCACTGTAGGATTGCACAGCAAGTCCTGTCCACTTACTGGGGAACCCCTGGACCCTTTACACAGTATTCACATACCACATAAAGGGCCAGCTTCCTAAACCCAGGCACTAAGACAAATGTGTGCCTGGAGTGGAGTCCGCAAAATAGGCCCTTTACAAGCTAAGCTATGTCTCATTATTTGTTTCGTCTATGGCCCAGCAAGGCCTTGCAGTGGCCAATATTAAATTGCTGTTTGTCGGCCCTTTTGCATTTTCTGGACAAACCGTCTTGGTTTAAATCATCTGTTGTGATGCAGCTTATTACATTTTTTAACAAACACTGAACAGCACCAATCCCAAAACTGTTTTGTGATGCCATAGCGGGCCTTAACTTGGTCTCATGTGCAGGGTTTTTTAAGTTGATGCAAAGCTGCTTTTTGTGTCTCCTGACCTTAAAGACTCTGTTCCTCACTGTGACCACTTCAGCTTGTACAGAAAGTGAACTCAAGGCCCTACTGGCACAACCATCCTACACCATCTGATTTATGGACAAACTGGTGTGGAGGACAGTTTTCTTGCTGAAATACGTGACACCTTCCATGTTGAGCAAGATCCAAGTGCGCACTTCATCGGGGCCTAAGGCTGCTATTACCGAGTTGTCACATACAGTGTCTGCCCTTAGCAATTGCTAGGATGCAAAGAAGGTAGTGGTTCACACATTCAAAAAGCACTTCTGCATTGACAAGCCACGTCCAGCGTGAAGGACATTTCACCTACGCAGTCCTGCAAGACATTTTGGTCTGAGTCCACTCCACAGATACAGAGCCTTTGGGGGAACTGTTTAATTCTATTCTGAGTTAAAAGTATCCACGAGAAGAACAACTTACTTACCTTCGACAACACTCTTTCTTGTGGATATGCTATCTATGAGAAGGAGGGCAGGAAAAGTCACCATCATGATCACTGTCACGTGATTCCTCCAAGCAACCAGGACCGGTGACCATTCAAAAGATGAACCTCTAAGAATTGATATTTTTGAGAGTGACAAAGGAATCTATGGAATGTCAAAGCAAAGCCTTGAAGAAGAGGGCAAAGAACGTCTTGGAGGATCTCCTTAATGTGCTGAAAAGAGCTACCTCCGCATGCTGGCTGCTCTAATGTTATGAATTCCAATAATGCAGGAATAGCTGGTAGAATTCCTGTTTCAGAGCACTTGTTGCAGAATTAATGGCAGCAGGAAGAGATGTGAACAGTTGGTTCCACTCATTTTTAGCAATGGTGCTGTCTGTTTGGACCATATCCAACCTAATTCTTGGCACCACTAGTTGAAGATGGTGTGGCAATTGAAGCTCCATACTCCTGGGCATGTGGAACCACTATCTCCGGTTGTCACTTTCCTCAGAGTGGGCTGGCAGGCAACATGAAGTGTGTGGTATTTCTGTGCCCCTCGCTGATTGCTTTACTGACTGGAAATGCAGCTCTGATAATGTATACCCAAGGAGATTCATCCTCGCCCAGCAACGGACAAGTGGGAGGCTTTCATTTGTTTTTAATTAAGGCAGTGCTCTCTGGGAGGGTTGAAAGGTCTTTGGACAATATATGCAAAAGTGGAAGGACGGATTGGTGGATGCTAGAGATGTTACCCACTGTTGATCAGGCAGTTGTGGTGGGAAATTTTTAGGTCAAGATCATGATCAGTGAAAAAAGGTTAAAAAAAAAAAAATAAAAAAAAAAAAAAGGAAGGAAGGACAAGCCTCCAACTTCATCTTACCCCTTCCGCCAACATGCAAAGTAAAGTAGTCCCTCCTTCAAGGAAGCAATTATTGTTGGATGGCTCCTGATCAGCAAATAAACAGACTTGAACCAAGATGGCATACCACCCGAACCCCTCCTACCTCAAATCCCTGGTAATTCTTATGACACAAATCAGAGCTTGATCATAGGAAGTCTAAGAAGGAAGTAGACTTTGCTAATAAAAGAGCTATTTCAAAGTCTTAAAGGGGCTGCTTGTCTGGATTTACATATTTACCTGAAATCCCTGTGTGAGTGGGTGATGCATGTGAAGTCACTGAAAAGGGCAATTACATGGCTGTTATGTCAAGGGGAGAGAAAGCACTGAACTTCTCTATGTAAAGCATACACATAAAAGATAGCTTTGAATCCAAAATAACTGCAGTGGCAGTGATATGAGCGAGGGTCATCACAGAAACAAGGGTCAAACTCAAAAACATTTACTGACTTTATTCATCAGCAATGAGAGACAAATTACTGGGTGGTTGAACTTCAAAAACTACTCAGTGATGACTACTGTTCAGTTCGAAAACAAGATGTAGGATCTGAAAATCTTGATGTGGCAGACCACCTGCTGCTGCACACCGGGCCTTTCACATTCTGTCTAGGAGATCTAATATTGAAGAAAAGCAGTAAGATATAGTCCAGTGATTTTGTGTGATGATACTCAGCAGGCCAGGCAGCTAAAAGGAAAAAGGGTGAAATCCCATTTTGGCTCTGGAGGTGCCAATGTCAGTGTTCGGTTTCTAACAAAGTTGAGTGGCAGTTGGTTTGAAGTCCTCGTTCAATGAGAAGTAGCAGAAACATTCTTAAGCATCTCAAGAATCACAGCTGGTGACAGTGGCTGAATAGATTTGGTCCTGTACCGTCACTGCCTCTTTGTAAGGGTGCAATTTAAGCACTGTGTGTAGGGGGTGCGGGGTGGAGGTGAGGGGGGTGGTTTTAATGGACATTTTGGCACCTACTTCTCAATTACTTAAGGGTTACTTATGTCTAAATAGGATTGTTCCATGAAAGGGTTTGTTCTTAGTCCTCTTTCCCGGCCCCTTCAGCAAAGTGTTTTCATTTAAACATGTGAGGGCATGTGGTGCCTAATTTCAAATGCCATGGTGGAATGCGTCCATTAGTTTTACAGGCGTATGTGTTGCAATGATAAGGGTTCCTAATTTTGTACTCTGGATTACATTGAGCCATTTGGCTCCATTTAATGTAGGCTTTTGGATGCTATTAAAAATTAGATTGAAAAAAAGGGTGATGCTTTATTTCTTGGCTGCTGGCTGTATACCACTTGGAAACAGAGAAGGGTTTGCTAGTCAGAAGTCCAACATTACCCATGTAGACTAAATCACTGTGGAAGATGCCAAGAGTTTTGAGTAGATCATTGGGAACCAACTTTTGTAGAGGGTATTTAAATTCACAGCTAGCTCTAAGTGCTCCAGGACGGCTGCTCGAAAGAGACTGCTTGATAGCACTGAACCTTCTACTAAAGCAGAAAAGTTGCAACAGGGGCCAGTATATTTTTGTAGAGCAGAATAGCCACAAAGAAATCTAACATTGGAAGTCACTCCCAAAGTTTTTCAGGAAGATGACTGGTTGAGATTGTCCAGATCTAGTACAGATCATAGCACCCTTCTTTTTACTTTAGCAAGGAGCAAGTGGGAGTAGAACCCACAACTGATCGTGATAATTAAAGTATATTCACCTCCTGGAAAACTTCATAGGGCCTAGGACACTTACTGCTGCAGAGGTGGCCTAGACAGAAGAGGCTGTGGTAGGTGCAGAGCATAACCTGTCACTACCACAGAGGGGAACCAAGCAATTTAACATATGAACCTAATGTGGCAGGGGGAAAGAAAGCCTTCACTCTGGTACTGTGGACTGATTCTCCAGAGATGGTGAAAAGGAGGGCATAAGGGGGATGAAGTTGTCATTAAATTCTCTTTGTCTGCTTGTTTCCAGAAAAGGAGACTCAAAATCCTTGAAAAACTAAAAGGCCTTTGTTTAGCAAAAAAATGAATACTGGCTGGCAGGGCTTAGACATAACTCAGTGTTTTGACAGTGCCAGTCTTGCACTGCCCAAGGGCATTCCCATGGGTCTCTTGCTTCAGATTCAAAGACTTGAGCCATGATGACTACTCCGTGGAAACACCAATGTCTACTGTGCCAATGAGCTCCTGCAGTTTCTCCTCTAAAGTTTATTTTACCAGGTTTGAGTGGTTTCTAAGAATAGTTCATGAGAAAGGAAGCAAAGCGATTGTACTCATGAGAAAGACTGACATCAGAGCTGGCCATGATGGCACTGGCCTGTTGCGCACAGAGATCACCCACCGACAAGACTTTTTTCATATTTGTCTACTGAAGTAGACTGCTGCTTTATTCTCCGGGGATGCTCACACCACCAGAACAGTTTTGCACTGTGAATCTTTTCTGGATTCACATGCTGTCATTATTCGTCCATCTACCGGTTGGGTCTGGAATTCTCCGCTAGTCCTCCTTCTCTTTTAATTTTGTTGCTTGTTGATGGACTTCAACTGAGGCTCCATTTGGTGTCCCCAGGTTCAGCTGGGGAATACCAAGACATAATACCAGACAGCCCTTGGGAGCCTGTTATTTAGTGTTCAACGCTTTGGAATTTGCGGTGTTTGAGAAGGACTTCTTCCACACCACGGGGCTTGCCTGAGGACTTTGGGTTCTTTGTACAGGAGTGACCTTTAAAGGGGCAAGATTGCGAGCACCAAGGCATAAATGCTCTCATTTTTAAGCAAAGGTGTTGGTGTCATAATAAGACAGAGAAGAGATTGGCAATTAGCTTAAAGGAATAGTCCACCTCAAAAGAGTACACAGGTGAGACAGAGTTCAGGCCAGGTATCTACATCAGAACTGGACGTCCAGGTTAATTAAGGGGGACTGATTAAGAAGGCTAATCCTCAAGAATCAGAAACTTCACCAAAGACAAAGAGGCCTGTCCCGGGGAAGACTGGAGATGCACCAGACTCATCAGAAGCTTTACTGGGACGAATAGACTGTGGGTGTCTCTCTAGGTTTGAATTTGAAATAGGGCATCCACAAAGGAGTTTTGGAAGAAGATGGAGGGCAGCATACTTTGAAGAGGTGTGCAATCTCCTTCAACTGCTCCAGATTCAAAGGATCAGAAGAATTGGACTTCACATTCATGCACTCCACTAACCCCCAATTGGTTAATGGTGATAGGGACTGTTTCCTATGTGAGAAAGGCTTTGCTAGGCTGAGCATCTGCAAGTACAAATACTGCATCGCAGAATAAGGGCAGATTTGTAGTTCACAGAATAAGGTGAAAAGAGAGGCATGCCAGACTGTGACAGAGACCATCCAAGGGAGGATTTGCGATCAACTTTGTGGTCCAAGTCTCCAGATTCACTGGAGTAGCTGGAGACTATAGTGACAAATCCACAGGCAGGGAGGGAGGTGCATTTCAGTGCATTTAATCTTTCAATGCACTGGCAGCTTGTCATCTCTGTGCCAAGAAGAAGAGGAGGAGGAGGAGTTGGGCTGAATTTGTTGGTACAATGGAGTCTTCAAAAAAGGGAACATAGGATGCTCGGTGGAGGCGAGGTTTGCAGGGTGTGTGGTGGTGGGGTGGGTGGGTGGGGAGGTAGATAAAAGGGTGTGGGAACTTCAGATTCTAGGAATCGTATAGCCTTACTGTGTACTGTGACAATGCTGCAGCATATGCTATGTGATTTGTAGGTAGTTGGTGGAAGGGGAAACACACCGAAAAACTCCTAGAAAAGATAGAAACCATGAAGAAGCAGGTTCTCAAACCTTAAGGAAACTGGCAGTGTACAAAGTTAACAGACACGCTTGGTATATGCATATAAAAGCTTCCCACTGAACAGTTTTAAGTCCCATGCCACAGAGTGGCAGGGATGCTCTTCAAGTTGGGAGTAGGGAAAAGAGCCAGGACATAAGACTGCGTAAATTACAAGTATTTAGTAAAGCTTTGAAAAAATGTTAACTTATGAACATTCATTTTTTCAAATGGAGTTCAGCTTTCCAAATAGTACATTTTGATTTACATAATAATTTGATGTACACAAAAATAAGTAAAAGAAAAAAAAAAACAACAACACTACATAACCTTACCTCTGGAAGGAAATTATGCTTTTTAATCACTTGGTATAACATCTCATGCGTTTCTATAGCTGGTCGGATGTCACCCTTCAAAACCTAATAAATAAAAAGAACAACGATGAGGCAAATAAATATGTATTTGATTGGCCCTTAAGTTTTGCTTTTAACTTATAGGTAATGTAATTGTGCTTCATCATGTTTTACGCAGATAGTTTCATGACATATGTAGTACAGAGTAGTAACATTTAGGCTGAAGGAGACAGGTAGGAGGTGTGTAGAGTTGTAAAAAGAATGCTGTGGTGGTGGTCCATTGGTTCCTCCACCAATAGTGGTGTTGAATGTCAAATGCTAGTCAATACTACTGGGTCCTTGAATTGGGGAACAGTGAAGCCTGCTGTGTCCAGAGTGCAAAATCATAAGGTTGTCTCTCTAAACGATTTTTATTACCCAAGCACAAGAAGAGTAACACACTCTGGTGAGAAAAAAAACACACCTATTTATTTATTTATTTTTTTGCTAGTCACCTCACATCAAGAGAAAATGTGTACTGAATGCCCAAAAAGTATTTAAGAAGTAAAAAAAGTTTGCAAACCGCCCAAAAAAGTATTTAAGAAGTAAATAAGTTATGGAGACCCAAGTAGTCACAAACTTTTCCTAATGTTGGATTTCAATCAAATGTTAGTCCAGGCTGTAAAGAGTGTGGTAGGAATAAGTACCAATTCATCACTGCAGCTATAAGAAAATATACAAATGGGTAGCTGCCGCACTTGGTCATCAGATGGATCAAAGAACCAAGCCAAGCTTAAAGCATACACTTCCAGCAATTGCAATTCCCCTCTACTAATTTATGGGAACACTCACCTGCCATTCTTGGGTGGACATTGCCCACACAGAGAGGAGCAGCTCGAATTCAGAGCCAGTGTCCAGTGCTGTCTCTCAAAAGAAGTGAACGTCTTTGCTCACATCTGACAAAAACAGGGCAACTATGAGAAAATATACTAAATACTGGTCTACAAGAGCAAACTTAACAGAGAAGCAAGAGGGCTGCCAAATAGTAAGTAACTGCATGACATTAGTGGTAATACTACCCTTCTCAAACAAGGCCGATAAAAAAAAATATATGGAAAGGATGTCGGAAGGAATATCGCCTTTAAAACTATATTATTATGTTTGCATTTCAAAAAAAAATTCAATGTGCAATAAAGCATTTTGCTTAAAACAGGAAATTTTCTGGTGCCACTTCATGTATTGGTAAAGATTTTTGAAAGAGTTGGGAAAGACACTAAAAATATGCACAAAAATTCTCTTTTGATCAATTCTTTAAAATTACGAAGCTAAAGAAATATCTACAACAGGTCTTCAATAGCTGAAAGCTTACCTGAAGCCCAGGAAAAAATGCAAGCAGAGAATCCATCCATGTTCGGGCAGTCAGCAGAGGTTTATGAATGTGCACATCGAGGAGGAGGGGCGGTTGGCTGATATATCTCATGATGGCATCATAGTGCTAAAAAGGGAATTAGATTTAAAAGATCAGGTTAGGCTCATTTAGAGAGTAAAACAATTATTTTGTATTGTCTGATGTCTGGTTTACTGAGAAATATTTTTTTTCCTCGATAAAATATCATTTTAACATTAAAGAATGTACTTTTTCTGAAGAATAAGTACAATTGTTTCCTGAAAGGAACAATGGCCCAGGGCACGGTCTCATCATACCGTCGCATAGCTCTCTTTAAGGAGTCCTCTCAAGAAATAAACTAATTTCCAGAAAGTTATAATGAATTGATTTGGTCTTTAAAAATTAAAACATCAGTAATAATGTTAGTGGCTTTGGGTGGGAGGTACTTCGTAAAATCTCTCAACATAATCTAAAGAGGAGATATACATAGACCTTGAAACCTTGAGAAATCTTTTCACAGAGACAGAACCTCCCACAATTTCAAAACAATCTAGCTCACCCTAGGCCAGGATAAATAACGGTCCATCAACAAAAATATTACTACAGAATGGCCGGCATCTATCATGTCTTTATTTTTAACACCATCACCAACTTTAATCTGTACTACACATCAAACTCTGACAATTACTTTCAGATGCTGCCATCGACATTCTGTTACCCCAGGTTACAAAATCATCACATTATACAGTAAAAATGTCCTGGAGCCAGAGCAGCTCTATTACACCACAACTGTCTCATGAAAGAAAATTAAAACTCCCATTCGCTCACTAGTCAAAACGGTTGTATGACGGAATCCCGCATGCCATTACCACGTGTGCAGATACCCAGCGGTCATTATAACACTACAACGCATTCAATTACAACAGAAAATGTTTGCCACAGATGCCATCGAACATGCCTTTACCACGCATGCCTTCTCAATGAATTTTTTTTTGTAGAAGCATGTTTGGTAAAAGCATATGCGTGGTAAAACTTAAAGTGGCCAATGTACATCTGTTCGTGGCATGTAATGCTTCAGATTCACATGCTGTGCATATATCGCCATCTAGTGTTGGGCTCGGAGTGTTACAAGTTGGTTTTCTTTGAAGAAGTTTTTTTAAATCACGAGATCGAGTGACTCCTCCTCTCGGTGATAGAGCGCATGGCCATCAAGTCCTTTGCTAGATTGTTTTCCCGCAGGAGGGTAAAGTAAGGAGTGAATGATTGTATATGTACAAATATATAGTAAGTAAACAAGATGTCCACCCAATGTATATACATATCTACATAATAAAATACCACAACGGCTACAGGCTTCCGGTGAGGACGCATGTGAATCTGCAGCACTACATGCCACGAACAGATGAACACTGGGTAAGTGACATTTTCAGTTTGATGGCATGTGTAGCTGCAGATACACATGCTGTGCACAAACTGAAAAGCAGTCCCCTCCTAAGTAAGCAGTGGCTAGCCTGTAGGAGTTGGAGTAGTCTCAAATAGTGTTTTAAGCACTGCTTGTCCAACATATGCTTGTTGGTGAAATAGCACATCCACACAGTAGTGTTTAATAAATGTGTGTGATGTGGACCATGTGGCTGCTTTGCATATGTCTGCCATTGGTATATTTCCTAAGAATTCCATTGAAGCTCCTTTTTCAGGTAGAATGTGCTTTAGGAGTTATAACAGTTGCCTTTTAGCTTTAAGATAGCAAGTTTGAATACACATTACTATCCATCTGGCCAATCCTTATTTGAAAATGGGATTACCTTTATGAGGCTGCTTAAAAGACACAAAAAGTTGTTTAGATTTTCTAAAATCTCTTGTTCTGTCTGCATAATACATGAGGTTTTTTTTTTTTAGGTCAAGAGTGTGGAGAGCTCTTTCACTAACAGAATTTGGCTGTGGAAAGAAGACTGGCAATTCCACTGACTGATTAATGTGAAAAGGTGAAACCACTTTGGGTAGAAATTTTGGATTTGTCCTAAGTTCCATTTTGTGTTTGTGACCTTGGAAGAAGGGTTCTTCTAAAGTGAATGCTTGAATTTCACTTACTCTTCTTCAGGAAGTAATTGCTACCAGGAAAGCAACCTTCCGTGAGAGAAACTGAAAAGCGCAAGAATGCATGGGTTCGAATGGTGGCCCCGCAAGCCTTGTGAGCACAATGTTAAGATTACATGCAGGAGCTGGTGGCGCTCTAGGTGGAATACCTCTTTTAAGGCCTCCCATAAGAGCTTTTATGACAGGAATTCTTAACAGAGAGACATGTTGTCTGTTTTGGAGGTAGGCTGATATTGCTGTCAAATGAATTTTAATAGATGAATATGCAAGATTTGCTTTTTGTAAATGAAGCAAATATCATACAATATCCTGTCCTGAAGCTTTAAGTCGATCAATGTTTTTAGGTTGGCAGTAATATACAAAACATTTCCAGTTATTTGCATAGCACTGCCTGGTTGTAGGTTTATGTGCTTGTTTTAGAAGGTTCATACATTCTGATGGAAGCTGTAGATATCCAAATTCTATGACCTCAGGAGCCAAATCGCCAGGTTGAGCATACTGGGGTTGGGATGCCTGATATGAAACTTGTTTTGAGTCAATAGGTCTGGTCTGTTTGGGAGCTTGTGATGTGGTACTACAGAGAGATCTAACAATGTGGTGTACCAGAGTTGACGTGCCCACGTGGGAGCTATGAGTACCATAGTGAGAGAGGTGTGTTGGATTTTGTTGACTAGAAATGGAATTAGTGGGAGAGGGGGAAAAGCGTAAGCAAATATCCCTGACCAATTGATCCATAGAGCATTGCCCTTGGATCGCGGGTGTAGGAACCTGGATGCGAAGTTTGGGCATTTTGCATTTTCACTTGTTGCGAAAAGGTCTATGTCTGGTGTTTCCCCACAAGTGAAAGTACTGTTGAATTATCTGTGGGTGAATCTCCCAATTGTGTATTTTTTGCTGTGTCCTGCTTAAGAGGTCCACAAGTTGGTTGTGTATTCCTAGGATATACTCTGCTTGTAGCTGAATGCGATTGTGACTTGCCTATTTCCAAATTGTCTGTGCTAGAAAGGACAATTGGGATGAGTGTGTTCCACCCTGTTTTGCAGATAATATACATTGTTGTCATGTTGCTAGTTCTTATTAACACGGTCTTGTGGGTAATCTGTGTTTGGAATGCTTTGAGTGCTTAAAACACTGCTACCAATTCCAAGTGGTTTATGTGGTAAGTCTGCTGTACTGAGTCCCATTCTCCCTGTATAGTAAGACTTTTGAGATGGGCTCTCCAACCTCTCATTGATGCATCTGTGGTGATTATGGTCAGTGGCACAGGGTCCTGAAATGGCCGCCCTTTTGATAAGTTGGTTTGATTCCACCATTGCAGACAGTTGTAAGTTTGGCTGTCCAACAACGCTAGATCCTGTAGTTGACCCTGTGTATGAGACCAGTGTTGCAAGAGACACTGTTGCAGTGGTCTCATGTTTAGATGTGAATTGGGCACTATTGCTATACATGATGCCATCATTCCCAATAGTCTCATGATAAAGCTTACTGTGTAAGTTTGATGGACTTGTGATTGGGATATGAAAGTGTAAAACGCTTGAATTTGTTGTGGATTTGGGTAGGCTAATGCGGAGTGTTCAGAATTGCTCCTAGATATGGTTGAATTTGTGCTGGCTGAAGGTGAGACTTCTGGTAATTGTTTGTTAACCCTAGCCTGTGTAGGGTATTTATTGTGTATTGCGTGTGTTGGTGAAGAGTGAGAATGGTGCTGGCTTTTATGAGCCAGTCATCCAGATATAGGAAGCCGAATATGTACTGTCTTCTGAGGTATGCTGCAACTACTGCTAGGCATTTTGTGAATACCCTTGGTGCTGTTGTTACTCCAAAGGGTAGTACTTTGAATTGTTAGCGCCTGCCCGCTATCAAAAACCTTAAGTACTTGCGGTGTACTGAATGTATAGGAATGTGGAAATAAGCATCTTTTAGATCTAATGCTGCCATGTTTTCTTGTTTTTGTAACAAAGGAATGACATCCTGTAGAGTGATCATGTAGAAATGCTCTGACAGAATTTGTTGATTTAGTGTTCGGAGATCGAGAATTGGTCTGACTGCGCCTTCCTTTTTTGGTATGAGGGAGTACAGACAATATACCCCTGTCCCTTGTTGATTGATGGGAACTACCTCTCTATTGCACCTCTGAGTAGAAGGGATTCTACCTCCTGTTTTAACACACCAATGTGTTCAAGAGAAAGCCTATGTGAACGGGGAAGAATGTTTGGTGGAGTGAAGATCAGTTCTAGGCAATAACCATTGCAGATAATTGACAGTACCCATTGATCTGTTGTAATTTGTTGCCAGTGAGGATGGAAATATCGCAGTCTTCCTCCCACAGGAGAAGTATGCTGTGTGGGGATGCAGGGAAAGTCACTGCTTTGATGAGGTGGAGGCACCTCTTGCGGCAGCGGATTGGCCTCTAGATCTAAAAGTGTGTCCTCTATAGGAACCCATGAAATGTCTTCTGGGATAATATTGTTGTCCCTGTTTTTGTTGGGACGCAGAGGCCTCTGAAGTTTGTGGCTTAAAACCTCCTCTAAATTGAGGTTTACGAAATGAGCCATGAAAAGGTGTTGTGTAAAGGGCTCCCATGGCCTTTGCTGTTTCGGAGTCCTTTTTTAATGTAATAGTTGTATCTATCTCAGGTCCAAAAGGTTGCTGTTTATTAAAAGGCATATTAAGGACAGCTTGTTATGTTTCTTGTTTAAATCCTGAGGATCTCAACAAAGCATGCCTTCTAATCAGGACACTAGTGTTAATTCCCTAGTTGCTATGTCAGCTGCGTCTAGTGCTGATCTAATCTGATTATTGGCAATGGCTTGGCCTTCTGCCAGCCACTAGTTGCTGTGCTCTTTTTTGGTGATCCTTTGGGAGGTATTGAAGGAACTCCTGCATCTTGTCCCAATGTGCCCTATCATACCTGGCAAAAAGAGCTTGGGAGTTGGCAATTCTTCACTGATTTGCAGCTTGAGTGGTCATCTTTTTGCCTACTGCATCGAATTTGTGGCTCTCTTTATCCGGGTGAGGAGCATCCCCTGAGCACTGGCTTTTTGCCCTTTCCCTGGCTGCACTGACCACAATATAATCAGGTGGCAATTGATGTGATATAAAGAATGGACCAGATGGTACAGCTTTATATTTCCTATCTACCTAGGTGTTAACACCCTAGCATTCACTGATTCTTTAAAAATGTTATCGCCATGTTTTAACATATCTGGTAACATTGGCAAACACTGATATTGTTTGTGAGTTAAGGAAAGAGCGTTAAATAGGAAATCCATTTCTATAGGCTCAGAGTGCATCTGTACGTTATAACGGGCTGTCCTGGAAATGACCTGATTATAGGCTGTTGTATCCTCAGGTGAAGACAGCCTTGTGGGATACAAATCAAGGTCATTGGATGGAATTAGGTCAGAATCCTATATATCCCACTGATCCATGTTGTAAATATTGTCACCCATATAGTCCCCATGTGAAAAACTGGGGAATGTGTGGAAAATTGTCTGGATGAAGGTGGTGGAGTATGAGGTGGTGGAGAAGAGGGAAGATAAGGCAAATGTAGTGGAGAAGGCTGTTGTACACTCTTTAGCTTCTCCTTGTGTTTAAAAATCGTCGCTGGTGAAGGGCCAGTTTCCGAGCCTTGTTGGAATGCTAGTCTCCTCTTTGTTATAGGAGGAGGAGCGGCAATAATCTTCCCTGAATCTTTCTTGATTTGAATTCTCCTTTGCTTTTGGTCCATGACCCCAAGAATTGGTCTAATGTCCGTTTCATCGGTTTCCTGTTCTGAAGATGAAACCTGTCTGCTTCCCACAAATAAGTGCTCCGAAAGCTCGGTGGCAAGAATGCCTTATACGGGCCGAAAAAGTGGTCTGTTCAGTAGGTGAAGGTTTTTTCACCCACGAAGAGGAGCTTTGATGTTTCGGCTCCGATGTGGTGTGTAGCCATCTCGGTTACGAAGTGGAAGCCTTCATCTTTTGGCTTGAAGCCGAAACATGTGTGGTAGTCTGTTCGTCAGAGTGAGTCTTAGCCTTTTTCGGCACTGAACCAGAGGGTCGGTCGACGACATGTTGTTTTCGGGTCAAACCATGGACAGCAATCAGTGGTAGACCCAAGGCCTTATGTGATTTTTTAATGGGAAGGAGCTGGTGTACTCACGTACTGCGCCACAGGAAATATCGGGCTGTCCCCATCTGAATCACCATCAGAATCGGAGTCTCGGATGGAAACTGCAGTATGTGCCTGTTCCTCACCAAAGATGTCAAGCGTTTGTTCTGTGGACTTCGACGCCATCTCTAACCGTCCTGCTCTTCGATCATGTAAGGTTTTCTTGGATCTGAAGGATCGACACACCTCGCAGGTCTCTTTGTGGTCCGGAGAGAGGCAGAGGTTACACACCGAATGCTGGTCGGTGTAGGGGAACTTGGCGTGGCACAGAGGACAGAATTGAAATGGAATCTGATCCATGAGCCTGTGACGCAGTAGGCCTGAGAAGGGCATGGGTGTTTAATCAATCCAGACGCTACAATCAGATCGAGTGTAGTCAGAAACCTGTTCAAAAATGATACCGACGCTCAAGAAAACGATAGAGAAGTTCAGATAGTACCGAAATCTACTGGAGTGAGAGGGAACACGACCGAACCAGACGGCGGAAAGAAAACAATCTAACAAAGGGCTTGATGCCCATGTGCACTATCACCGAGAGGAGTCACTCGATTTCGTGACTCGAAAAAGCTTCTTAGAAGAAAAACAACTTGTAACACTCCGAGCCCAACACTAGATGGCAATATACGCACAGCATGTGTATCTGCAGCTACACATGCCACCGAACATATATATCTATTCACTGAAAAAAACAATGGTTACAGGGACGCTATCGTTAGGTTCTGAATTTCCTCGCACAAAGCCATAGAAATTCAGCAGTTATAGTTATGGTTAACTTAAGTAGCTATAACTAGTGCCCTAAGGTAACTATAACTTGCGCCCCCCGAGAAGGTGGTGGTCCCCGGGGTTAATAAAACCTTAGGGGGAACCTCCATGTGTCGCCCTCCTTTTTTAAGCCCCCAATTCCCCCGGGACCTCGTCTATCTGGGGGCAAAATAAACGAATGGGCGGGAGTCCGGCCTTTTTCTTTTCTTTTTTCCAATGGGACTCGGCTGGAACTGAGTCCCAAAATGGCTGCCAACACTGCCTTGAAGTATTTATAGCCAAATCAAATATCGGCACGGGGACAGTTGGATCCGTGGAGGATCCGTGTCCCTAGGTATCTATATGCAACTCTAATACCTCAAAAATTACTGAACGGATTTACGTCAAATCACATAAAGCACACACTCTGGATTAGCTTTCTACCAAATTTGGTGTAATTCCGTCCAGGGGTTCGGGCTGTAGTTGTGTTCAAAATCCCTATGGTAAAATGCATGGGGAAAACACATTCTGAGACCCTCCCCCCATTTTCTTGGCCCCCCACTTGATGGATCACAACAAAACCTTCAAGACAGCAGCTGAACCCACTGAAGTATATGTTTTGAAACGTTTGTGAAGGTTCGTCAAGCAGCACTAAAGTAATTGGAAAAGCCAGTAGCATATGGCGCAAGTTAAAGCTACCTTAGGGCGCGAAAATTCAGAACCTAACTACAGCATCCCTGTAACATTTGTTTTTTTTTGGTGAATATATATCACCTTAAACCCAAACAAAACGCTTCCATCCAAAAACTCACAACCACCCTAACCCCTAAAAAAAACACTTACCACCCAAAACCCCATACCCACCCTAAACCCTAAAAACCCCATACCACCTACAAAACTCATACCCACCCTAAAACACAAAAGACCCTTACTGCCCAAACACCCATCCCCAACCTAAATCCTAAAAAACCCTTACCACACAAAAACCCATACCCACCCTAAAAAACACACACCACCCAAGAACCCATACCCACCCTGAAAACACTTACCATCCAAAAACCCATACCCACTGTAAACCCTAAAAACCATACCACCCAAAAACCCATACCCACCCTAAACCCTGAAAATCCCCTAATAAACGCTAAAAAATATCTTTGCCAAAAACGAATTCAATCTATCTGTAATACATGCCTGTAAAACATTTACAACAAATATGCCTTCACCATTCTGGACTTTACAACAAAATTCTTTGTAATGGCATGCATGGTAAAGGCATATTTGTTGTAATGCATGCATAGTAATGGCATGTGTGGTAGTGTCGTATGAGTGGTTAAGCCTTCGTTGTGAAGGAATGCCCTGGTCCGGCTTCGTGGTAAAGGCTGTTCCCCGTCGGAACTCTACAAATGGCTTAAATGGCCTCAAACCCCTCTCTGAACCGCCTGCCTTCATCTGATCTACCATAATCCAAGAATAAACACAATCGCCATAGATTAATTCACTGAATACATCACTTCAGAGCAAACTCAGGGTCTGATTCAGATTTCGGTGGACAGGTTATTCTGTCACAACAGTGACAGATAGCCCATCGGCCGAAATATAAATCCCATTGTATTCTATGGGATTTATATTTCAGCGGACGGGCTGTGCATCACCATTGAAAGGAGGAAACCCGTCTGCCCAACTCTATATCAGGCCCTTAGTCGTCTAATAATAATTATGCATGTAACTTCAAACTTTAAGCTTTACAGCCATTCCATCAACACCAATTGTAAAAGGATCATTCAGTCATGTATTATAAACAACATCTTGAGGAGCACTAGCTGAAAGAATATACAGATAAATGCCTAGAATCATACAAGCAGCGTGAATTTTATTTTCAGCAACTATGTTAATGTCTTATCAAAAATATGAACAAAACCAAAGACTTTAATACTGATTTCACAAAAAATCTGCAAACTAAACCTTTCTGCTAAATGTTGAGCCAGTGAAAAGATCTTTCAATGCTTCAGAGAAAATGGACAACAAAAGTCCAATGACTGTCTGAAACATTGCCAGGAAAAAAGATAAGATCAAATCTTCAATGCCTAAGCTTGACACGTTCATGAAAAGATTCAGGCATAAGAACAAACCTAAGGAACCTTGGCAATCTGTGAAAATCAATTCAACACAATCTCAACGCCCCCAGAAAGAGGGCATTTGTTGCAGGACCCCATGATGGTCATGCTGTCCATCACAACCCAAACCGACCAACTCCTGATGGAAGGGAAAAAGGCTTTGAGAGCCAGAGAAATAGCATGCGGTTCCAGTAGATTGATGTGGTTTGTGGCTCCATCAGACATCTAAAGGCTCTGGACTCCACAGGTGATCTCATCAGATGAGAGAAGGACCACCATATAAGAAGAACACTCTGCCCAATGTCATATTAATATATGACATCTACAACTGTAGATCAATGCTGCCTCATCATAGAGATCGTGCCTGAGAGGCTTCCCCAATGTTGGGCCCACTGCAGCACCTGCATGTGCCATCGAGTGTGGGATACCAGCAGGATACAATACACCAACAGTTCCAGGAAACTAAGTCATCAACACCGGAACCCGAAATATCAGGATCATATTCCTAATGACCCAGACTCCCTGCAGAAACGAAAATGCCATCAAAGTAAATGTGTCCCAGACGGCTCCAGCAAAGGGCTGATTGAAGCCTGCTGTCTGTCAAAGTTGCAATAAGACTTAATAAGACTTAAATTTCAAGGCTGCAACACAATGGTATTGTTTTCTGCAGGTGGTCCAAGAACAGCTGGCACGAGCATTCTGTAAACAGCCAGTCACTGGTTACAGGAATACAAGTGTCAGATAGGTTAAGACAACTGAAATGACCTTCGTAAAGCCCTAAGGTGACAATGAAAGGCTGAAGGGCATGACTAAACTGAAATCTGATCCCATTCCAGAGCAAAGATGATACCTTTGAAATAACAGGACTGGCACATGAAAGTAGGTGACCGGCTGGTTCAAGGACTCAATCAAAAACTCATGGTCCAAGGCCCGCAGAACTTGCATTGGTGCCATCATCTTGAACTCCTCAAGCCTCTATGTTTCTTGGAACTCCACTCCATCTCAGGTACAAGCTCAATATCGCCCTCGGCAAGCAATGCATCTTTGGAAACTATACTGGTATAGTCCACTACATCTGCATGACAACAGGGTGTCCATAAAGGGAATGCAATAATGAACTTGGACAATCTACAGGGCCCATAGATCTGAAGTATTTGAGTGCCACTAGGGTAGGCGATGTATTCAGCCACTCACTACCCCAGATACCCAACCAAGGGAAAAGTAAAGGAATTTAAAAGTGGGGTTTGGTGACAAAGAGGAAAAGGATTTATGCCTCTGCAGTCCTCTACAGTTGGCACTGCCTCTGTCGTTTGTTACTTGAAAAGTCTGTGCTGGCTGCAGCATGGGCTGAGATGGTGGTTGCTGGCAAAAGGAGCCATTAGAGTGACCTAGGAACTTTCTGCCCTGCTGTTGGACTTGGCCACCATGGCATAGCAAATTACAAATATCAAGGTCTAGCTTTGTTTTGAAATGCTTCAGATACGCATCTGTCTTCTCTCCAAAAAGTCTGTTCCCATAAATGGACATATCAATCAATGATGCCTGGATGCCCATGAAGAATCTGGCAGAGTGCATCGAGGCATGTCTTCAGATGACACTGGCACCTCCTGCACGAACAACCAAGTCTGTGGTGTCCAGACCAGAATGTAAAATCTGCTTAGCTGCACCTGTTTGTGAAAGACATTACATAGGTCTGTTCATGCAGTGCAGGAAGAACATCACATGCCATGTTCCAGAAAGTGAGACTGTCGTGACCCAATATGCAGATGGCATTCAAGTAGTGCAGTCCTAGACTATCCAAAGAGAAATCTTCCCTGCCCACTGCATCAATTTCTTGGATGTGCTGTCTGGAGGTGCTGCAGGAAAGTAGTTACAATTAACCCTGGACGAAAAGGTCTCTACCACAAGGTTCTCTTGAATTATATGCTGCATTAAGAACTTCAGCTCACCAGCTGCTGTTCTATGATGCTGAGAAATGGGGCAATTTACCACCAATATATCAAATGGTTTGACTATGCTGGCAATCAGGTATACCCAAGCCTTGTTACATTACTAAAGAGTTTCTGAAGTAAAGGTTTCAGGCTGCCTAATCTCAGAAAGAAGGTTAGCCATTGTCTTTTCAATACGGATGGACAGCCTAGCACTTGTGCCGTCCTTATAACCACAACTATGAAGGACATTATTCAGTTGGGGGCCCATAGGAGGAAGGTGAAACCGGTGTCTTGTTTCTGGAATACCAACTTCAATACCTCTCCCAAAATCGGGACAGCGTGGACATCGATTATATCAGTTTACTCTTCCTATGCTTGTTCCTCAACTTGTCCCCCGAGTTGCCGTCAGCCTATCTAGTGCTGATTAAGAATTCTATTTTTATTTCCTTTTTCCTCCCATTCATTACTATTGTCAACTCTACCATCCTATTCCACCAATAACTCCCTTCTTTGCACCCTTTCTTTACATTTCTTCTTTCAAGTAATGGTTCATTATTTTTCTCACCTCTATATCAGTCTCATTTCCCAGCACTCAATCTTCTCTTTTCCAGCAGTTCAGTCCAAACCCTTGAAAGGGAATGTACATGGATATAGATATACCTGTGCCTTATTAGGATGTGGCTTCAGGAGATAAAAAGCCAACGGTGGGCATTTAACACCATCCTGATACTCTACTCCTCAGACGAATGCCAATGATCAGTTGAATGAAGATGTTCTACTTCAGACTTGCAATATGTACATTTATATAGAAGAGTGCTTGGTGGTTTGCGATTCCAAGCCAGTCTCACGCTTCCCTTTTCTTAGTCTCAAAATATCAAGAGGGTACTGGGCTATACATGTGCAAATTGCTGGGCATGTGTGAGAGCTGGACAAGGCACATACATGTGGGTTATGTCCAAAGTGCACTGTTCTAGAATCTTTCCTGTCTTTTCCGTCTTGTAAGAAATGTTGCTGGCTGATTAACATACTAGCAAACAGCACAGAGGTTGCCTTTTCATGTTTCTCAGCTATAGTGTGTTCAGCTCATACACTAACTTGAGATTTTCTGAGTTTATGTATGCAATGTTGGTAGCAGTGGTTCAGCAAAACACCTGCTTCCTTCTAGGCCTGCACACTGTCACTGGTAATAAGGCGCCACTCGTACTTTTGTTGGAGGGTATGTGATTCCTACAGGTAAGGTTTTCAAACCATTATGATACAAAGCTAAGTACAAGAATGTTCAGTGAATTTTTTAAGGCAAGCATCTGTACGCAGCATGATCTTTGTTGCCACAATTCTGATGCCAGATTGTCAGAACGTAAAAATCCATCCCACTCCCAGTGAAGGAGGATGACAAAATGATATAATGCCTACCCTGGACTGAAGCACTATTAAGAGTTCAGCTGGGCAGTCAACAGTGAGCCAAAATCATTTAAGAGGAGCCATGCTTCAAAATGGGAATAGATGTAGGTCCAGCAACCTTATGGGGGGACAAAAAGGCGTATTAAGTAGCTGACCATAGCCAGAGAGTGTCACACAGTGAGCATCTATCACAGAAAAGTGCTTAGAGATAGTGAATGCACTTGTACTACGCTTTGATGCCAGAGGGCATCAAACAGAAAGAGAGCAATAAAATTCACGGTTTTCCGGTTTCTTCTAAAAAAAATATATATATATTCCCCTCATAGGTATTTTAACAATTTTAACTAAAAACACAGGAACACAACTTAATAATTTCCCCGACTAGTTCATCAACAGTGCATTGCACAGAGATCCTGGGTCCTATATCGTGGAAACAAAAGTTTGGCATTATGGGATGTAGCTAACACATCTACTCTGAAAACCCAAATCCAGGTCCAGATAGATGTTTTACAGTACCTTGTCATCTATGACTCAATCATGATTTTCTTCTTAACATTTGCTGAGAAAGTCAACTTTTTTTTATTTTGCTGTACTAGTAGATGAATTGCCGTTCATGAGGAGAATCCTGGCTAGCATATGAGCAGATCTGAGCTTTGAGAGATAGAGATCTTGAACTATTGCCACAGTGTTTAAGTCATGTATTGTGATGGCATTGCCTGTTTGCACTAACGACTGAGCCACGTCCACAGACAAAAGGAATTCATTGAGAGCTATGTGGACCACTGTGAGCCCCCAAAAATCCTGGTTGTGATGAATAGGGATATCACTTTTGTGGTCCATATCCTCGGAACAGATAAGCTTCCTAGAGGAGCACCTCATCATAATAAACAGCATCAGGGTAGGAAGTTCTTGTTGAAATAGAATTCTCTGCAGTAGGTTGCTTGCTTTGCACCTTCAAGCTATAGATTGTCTTGTTGTTTGGGACAATCTGAGCTCATCAACCCAGTTGTTCTCCTGAGCTCAGTGATCCTTCAAGCGTTGTTGCATGGAGTTCACTGAACCCGCAGCAACTGCATTTGATGAGTTGTTGGGTTCCAAGCCCCCTTGAGAAATTGAAGTTTTTCTAATATGGATGATACTCTTGCATCTGAAGAAAACACTTTCTCCCCATCTTGTGTCAAGAGCAGATACTAAGTAAGGGGTCTGAACTGTTGATTTTGGATTATAGATGTGAAGTCACAAATCAATGGAGTGAGATTGTGGTATTGAGAACTTCCTTTAGTTTGGCTGGATTGCTGGCTTCGAGAAGCCAATCATCTCTGTATGAATATAAGTAGATTATTTGTTGATGTAATGAGCTGTTACTGCTGCCATACATAAGAAAAATCAAGGATTGAATCTCGCCCAAACAGTAGGACACCCATTGGTAGTCCATTTTACACACCAGAAAACAAACTTTCCATGTTTCCTTATGACTGGGTTGTGAAAATATGCCTACTGGAGGACGGCTGCAAACATCCAGTATTCTGTTTTAGATGAGGAAAAATCTGGTTTAACACTAGCATACAGAATTTTGCCTCATCTGATCCATTTGCTGGCTAGGGAAATGGGATGGGTCTGAAGTCCTAGTTTGCACATTTCTTTCTGGTTAGAAATATTCCTGTATAGATGCACTTCATATTTTGGATACAAGGGACCTGATCTATTATTTTCCTTCGATGAACCACAAAGGTTTCCTTGTGGACATCAGCTAGATGGCGTGTTGGTATACATGCTGGCGGTATCTGTGGTGCTGGTACCTTGAGAAGAATGGAGTATACCTGTAGGAGGCTGGCCTGGCTTATAGTGGGTACCTTGTGGTACTTACACCCTGTGCCAGGTCCAGTTATCCCTGTGTTTCTAGCAGCCTCGGCTGATAGAAGGTAGCTATGGCAAAGCAGCTTAGGCTGAACTAGGAGACATGCAAAGCCTATACCACTTATTTCATATAGCACAATATCATAAGAAAACACAATACCCAGAGTTACTAAAAATAAAGGTACTTTATTTTTATGACAATATGCCACAAGTATCTCAGTGAGTACCCTCAGTTACAAGGGAAGTAATATACACAAGTTATATGTACACAAACCCAAAACAGGTAAGTAATAGTAGGAAAAGTAGTGCAAACAATGTAGAATCACACTAGGATGCAATAGGTGAACGTAGGTCTAGGGGCAACACAAACCATATACTGCAAAAGTGGACCCCAGACCTATGGGAGCTTGTAGAGGGTCGCTGGGACTGTAAGAAAACAGCCAGGGTGTCCAAGATACCCCACCCCAAGACCCTGAAAAGTAGGAGTAAAGTTCCCCTACTACCCCAAAAGGACACAATAGTCGTGATAGGGGTATTCTGCAAGAACCACAAACACCAGCAAAGCACTGAAGAAGGATTCCTGGACCTGAGGACCAAGTCCAAGAGTCTGAGGGGGGGGGGGGGGGGCAGGAGCCCAGGAAACCCCGGATGAAGGTGCAAAAGGGCTGCCTCTGGGTGGAAGAAGTCGAAGATTCTGCAACAACGAAAAGGGCTAGGAACTTCTTCTTTGGATGGAAGATGTCTCACGGCGTACTGGGTGTTGCAGAAGTGTTTCCACGCAGAAATACCCCCAAACAAGCCTTGCTAGCTGCAAGGGTTGCGGCAGAGGTTTTTGGGTGCTGCTGGGGGACCAGGAAGGACCAGGATGTCGCCCCTTGGAGGAGACAGAGGGGGCGCTCAGCAACTCAGAGAGCCCCCGCAGAAGCAGGCAGCACCCGTAGAAGTACCGGAGCAGGCACTTAGAAAATTGGTGTAACCGGAGTCATAAAAGGAGGGTCCCACGACGTCGGAGTCCAACTCAGAGGGTTGAGCACTGCAGGACGGAGTGCTGGGGACCCAGGCTAGGCTGTGCACAAAGGAATCCTTGGAGAAGTGCACAGAAGCCGGAGCAGCTGCAAATCACGCAGTGCACAGGTTTGCAGTCTAGCGTGGGAAGGCAAGGACTTACCTCCACCAAACTTGGACTGAAGGATCACTGGACTGTGGGGGTCACTTGGATCTAGCTCCTGTGTTCCAGGGACCACGCTCGTCAGGATGAGAGGGGACCCAGAGGACCGGTGATAAAGTCTTTTGGTGCCTGCGTTAGCAGGGGGAAGATTCCGTCGACCCACGGGAGATTTCTTCTTGGCTTCCAGTGCAGGGTGAAGGCAGACAGCCCTCAGAGCATGCACCACCAGGAAACAGTCGAGAAAGCCGGCTGGATGAGGCGCTACAATGTTGCTGGTAGTCGTCTTGCTACTTTGTTGCGGTTTTGCAGGCGTCCTGGAGCAGTCAGCGGTCTATCCTTGGCAGAAGTCGAAGAGGGAAGTGCAGAGTAACTCTGGAGAGCTCTTGCATTCGTTATCTGAGGAATAGCCCAGAGGAGAGACCCTAAATAGCCAGAAAAGGAGGTTTGGTTACCAAGAAAGGAGGTTTGGCTACCAAGAGAGGTAAGCACCTATCAGGAGGGGTCTCTGACATCACCTGCTGGCACTGGCCACTCAGAGCAGTCCATTGTGCCCCAACACCTCTGAATCCAAGATGGCAGTGGTCTGGGACACACTGGAGGAGTTCTGGGCACCTCCCCTAGGAGGTGCAGGTCAGGGGAGTGGTCACTCCCCTTTCCTTTGTCCAGTTTCGCGCCAGAGCACGGCTGGGGGATCCCTGAACCGGTGTAGACTGGCTTATGCAGAGATGAGCACCATCTGTGCCCATCAAAGCATTTCCAGAGGCTGGGGGAGGCTACTACTCCCCTGCCCTTCACACCCATTTCCAAAAGGAGAGGGTGTAACACCCTCTTCTAGGAGGAAATCCTTTGTTCTGCCTTCCTGGGACTGGGCTGCCCGGACCCCAGGGGGCAGAATCCTGTCTGAGGGGTTGGCGGCAGCAGCAGCTGCAGTGGAAACCCCAGAAAGGCAGTTTGGCAGTACCCTGTTTCTGTGCTAGCGACCTGGGGGGATCATGGAATTGTCCCCCAAATACCAGAATGGTATTGGGGTGACAATTCCATGATCTTAGACATGTTACATGGCCATGTTTGGAGTTACCATTGTGGCGCTACACATAGGTAGTGACCTATGTGCAGTGCACGTGTGTAATGGTGTCCCCGCACTCACAAAGTTCGGGGAAATTGCCCTGAACCATGTGGGGGCACCTTGGCTAGTGCCAGGGTACCCACACACTAAGTAACTTGGCACCCAACCTTCACTGAGTGAGGGTTAGACACATAGGTGACTTATAAGTTACTTATGTGCAGTGAAATAACTTGGACGTTATTTCACTCAGGCTGCAGTGGCAGGCCTGTGTAAGAATTGTCTGAGCTCCCTATGGGTGGCAAAAGAAATGCTGCAGCCCATAGGGATCTCCTGGAACCCCAATACCCTGGGTACCCAAGTACCATATACAAGGGGATTATATAGGTGTACCAGTGTGCCAATGAGAATTGGTAAAATTAGGCACTAGCCTGCAGTGACAAATTTAGAAAGCAGAGAGAGCATAAACACTGAGGTTCTGGTTAGCAGAGTCTCAGTGATACAGATAGGCACCACACAGGGAACACATATAGGCCACAAACATATGAGCACTGGGGTCCTGGCTAGCAGGATCCCAGTGACACATATCAAACACACTGACAACATAGGGTTTTCACTATGAGCACTGGGCCCTGGCTGGCAGGATGCCAGTGAGGCAGTAAAAACACCCTGACATTTACTCACAAACAGGCCAAAAGTGGGGGTAACCAGGCTAGAAAGAGGCTACCTTCCTACAATACCCTCCTGCATAATCATCATTAGGCAATTTGTTGTTTGTTATACTTCAACACTCTTTTAGATGTTGGAAAATACAATCCCTCACCAGAGTGGAGGGGGTTGTAAGGGATGTACGGGGAACTGAGGTCAAAGTCATTGTCCGATGCTAGATTTGGCCATCCAAATGAGTCGGCCAACTGAGGTGATCGGAGGAACTTGACTTCACATCTCACTTGTAATGATAGGCGCAAGTCTGCTGATGAAGCTTCGGTTGTTGATGGGTTGAAACGGTCTTCAAAGGTTCAAAACACTGTATAAAGGATCTGTGTTTTTTGAGCATATATGAGGACTTATAAAACTGTTTTCTTTCTTCTAAACCCACTGCTTTTAAGGTCTCCGATTCGTTCTTGGTATGGATCATTTCTTTTTCAGCGTGTTGACCAAAAAAGACTTACAACACTGAATTAGGCATTTTGAACTGTACATCTGGTTTCAGAGATGTCAGCCAACAAGGATGACATTTTGAAAGTGATTTCATAGCAATATTCCAATACTGGCAGACTGAGGCATTAATAGGACTAGAAATTAGAAGGTTTTCCTGTATGTCTTACTATAGACTTGACTTGCTTCACTAAGCAATCCTTCTGCAAAGTATTTCAGGGTTTACAAATTCCTTGGTCATACTGTCCTAGAAAGTTGTAGCACCAGCAGCCATAAGTGTCCAGGCTGCAGTTACATTAATCTTTCTTGCAGCATTCATACTTTGCTTTCCCTATCAGAGAAACAATTGTTTTAGGAAATGGGGCATGGAAATTGCTGGTACTATGATCAAATGTGGTTGTGGGTCAAACTGAGGAACAGCCAAATCCTGCTTTAGAGGCCTGTATTTTTGTATTCATGTATTAGTTTTAAAACAGGGTGCTCCAGCCTCAATAGGATCTGTGATAATCTTCTGCCAGTTCTAACAGACCAGGAACTAGAGGGAGGAACAATAAGGGTGCTGAAAGAGGCTGTAAAGTCTCCAAGATTACTGAGACAGACATGTACGGAGCTTCCACCACAATGATCAATTCTGCACAGAGTCAGGCTAATACATCCTGAAATGCGATGATATCCATAGGAGAAACACCTGCTGTTGATCTGGTGAATGGCGCGAGAGTGTATGACGATGATGTACGTGTTCCCCCATCTAGCCAACATTTAAGAGGTTTGCAAAGATGGCCTCTCAAGACTAAGTTTGAGTGGCAGCTGTTAATCCCTTGTAGGAATATCTTGTAGTGACAAAGCCATATGTGGAAGGTAGAACCACTCTCAGTAATTTCCAAGGAGAGGACGAGAAGACCTAATCCTGTTTGGAGACATTAAGGATAGTCTGAAGGCCATAACCTTTAGTGTCCCTGGTGGTAGATGTAAAGGTCGCAGAACATTTGGACTGGATCCTCCACAGGAATTCTGAAGAACAATTGGTGTTGTAACCAATGTAGGAGGTAACCTAAGATGTCTCTCTTAGGTAAAACTGCCTCTGTAATTGAAGAAGATGTGGAAGGATCATTGACTTCGATCTGTGGGAGTATTCACATTGCTCTCACGTCTGTATATTGAGACACTGTCCAATTAGAATGCTTCAACGTCAAATGGTAGTGATGTTTCAGCATTAACAAAGATGTCACTCCTGATTGCACACATGTAGGCACTGTACCGTCAGCCATTTATTTCCTTGATGCAAAGTAGAATCAATGGAGACATGAGCGACAGAATGATGAGGTTTCCTTTTTTTCTTCCTTTTTCATCTCATTTCTATATACCTCCTTTCTCTGGAGTCCCTCAGGCCTGAGGGCTTAGTTGTAATAGAGGAACAACCCTCTTTGGAGGCCGTTTTAGACTTCCCTTTCTCCTAGCTTCTCAGGTCTGCAAGCTTGTTTCTCAGACTAATGCCTTCACAATTTATCAACGGTCCTTTGGACATTTTTAAACAAAATTCACATTCGGCTGTGGAATGTGAACTAGGAAGGCAGACTATACAAACCTTATGAAGGTCTGAAGCTCCTTTTGTCCTGCCACATTAAGGCCACTTCACAAACCAGTATTGCAACAGAAAAGAAAAACAGCTAGAAAAATCACGGAAAGCTTGTAAATGTTCCTTTAAGCTAAAAGCTGTGGAATGGTGTTAAAAAAGCATCTAGTCTTCTTAAATCCAGGCTGGATTTTTCGATATCAAGCTACTGTAGTAACCATCAGACCTCCTTTTACCATAATTCAACACACATGTTGGCAACAATTGGGATTAAGATACTGCAACGTTTATGACCATCAATAAAGATCCCACCATAAAAAGTATTTGTATATGTGGTGTGCAAGGACCCAGCCTTTTCTTTTCTCATCTTTTCTTCTGAGATGGCAGTTGTCAATTTTCTTCATGCTCCAAACATACCTAATGGTCATGCCTGCATGCAATGCAACCAATGCATCTTAATAGAGCATTATCAATACCTGATTTTGTTAAGGTAGCCAGTGAAATGCTCCAATTTACCCTATCAAATGTTGCTCCCAAGTCCATAAAGTCCGCATAAAGATTTGCTTTCTGGAATTTGAAAATCATGTTATCACGGATTAATTAATATTTTACCAGACGTCCACTCCCATAAAGTCAACAGATTATAGGGGCTACCTAAATAACCCTATACGAACCTGGATTATAAATATATGATTAGTAAGGGGCTCTCTATAGGGATAGATTCTAACAGCTGTTTCAGTAAAGCCAACAGCAGCAGGATTAGTCACTACTGGAAATCAATTAATGTGACGTACAATCTTAATATGACCACCAACCTTTATGTATTACCACAGAGTTCAAGTTGACATTCAGGGCAATGAAAACATATCAGAGCTGCTAGCTGAGCATGATGCACCCTGAGATCGCGCTATGTAGGAGAAAAAAATCTGAACCATATCATAATACTTCAATTTATTGTATGAACAACTCCTGATACTTTCTTCTAAGACTGGAACTCATCTTGTAAAAAGTCAACATGTATCGGCCCACAGCAATCAGGCAGGCTCAGGACAGTGCACAAGGATGTGATACAATGGGAAATCTAGCCACTACTTGATCACAAATTGTTTTGGATTTCTTCTTGCAGTTTCTTGGCACAGAACATGGAACCCTCAACTTACCGGCCACATGCTATGGGGCCTGCCTGTATGGTTCATTGCCCCATTAGGGCACAGAGTAGTCTCTCACTGTGTCTTCCCTCTACTGGGGTGAGAAGGCCTCTCTAAAAGTAAACTGAGTCTACTCTTGAGAGGGGCTATGGAGTGCTGCACAAGAAATTAGCCCCTTTCTTTGTGTAATCTAAAAGGCTCCTTTTACCCTCCAGTGACTGGTGTCTAGTGGTTAGGTGAGGCAAGTCAGAAGCTGTGTGACCTCTAGGGTTCTAAAGTTAAACTCTGCGAACATGTCAACTACGATTTGTCCTGTCTCACTAGAGACCAAATTTTCATATGAAGGAACGGTTATTCTCTTTGAGGAAATTTCTGTAGATCCAAGGAATCTCTGGTGTATACATTCTGCATTGCACAAGTCCTCCATTATCAATGCCACTACTTTCTAGTGCAGTAGAACTTTAGCTTTCAATTTTGTTGCTCAATAAACTCTCTAGCAATAGCAGAGTGATGTTTATAGTTTTTCTGTGTGGTGGGATAGAACAGTTAATAAGGAAGTCTTTAACAGCTTGCATACGTTCAATCTTTATGTATAAAATATTTGTATTTTCAGCTGGACATTCTTTGACCTTGCAGTCTAGGCCAATAATCCAGCATACAAATATCCATGTAGGCTACCGCCTTATTGTTTTACTGAAGTTTATGGAAAGAAACATTGCCAGAAATAAGCTGCTATTCTAAGGACAGGTCTTTTGTAAAGTACAGATTTCTAAATTTTTAATCCACTCCATGCACTCTTGGCAATGAAATTTTGTATTCATGCCTGTGATATTCCACAATATCTTCACAGTGGAGTTTTTCCTTAAGGCCTGACATCTGGCATTATCAGGAGCAGGCCTTTATTATTCAATTGTGATGCCTGATTAAGAAGTTCGCTTTCCTAACTCTTGGGATGCCCCTTTATTCAGTTGTAAATTAGTGATTGTAAATCATAGAATTATCATCACTCTCTATGTACCTCTTTTATAGCCTAGTTCTGTATTTATTGACGTGTCATTAGATTTATGTTCTTTTACCTATATCATAGGTTTATGCATACATTTTTCTGTTACCATCTCTTTTACCACCTTAAATTGTCTGCTAGTACTTCTTTCTCCCTTGTTGGCTTAAAGGAACTATGTCTAGCAAGAAAACTAGATGCATAAAAAAGTCTAACCATAGCAATTGAATAGCTTCAAACTGCATCTCAACGCCTCGATTGGAATTCTCTTGGTCAACTACTCTTTTCTTAAAGATCAATACTGTGCAATCACCAGGCAGCTCTCTTTAATTTTTCTGTTACTCCCACCCAATAGACCCTCTTTGTCAAGTGAATATCACGAGCTAGGCAAAACTTACACCACAGTCTAGTATTTTTTCCAGTAAAGAACTTTGGTTAGCAAAGAGTCAGTACTCTCTGTATTTTGGGCTCCCACCGTAGCAAGATGAAGGGGTCATTGCTGAAACTATTTGTATTGTTTCTATTTGGTGTCCTGCACTCCTAAACCCATTATTCTTATCGGACATTCATGTTTTTGCCTCTTTACAATCTATAAAGTAGAGGTGGGTTTTATTAATTTCCTATTGCAAACTGAATCATAAGTAGGAGGACACACTATAGTCACTAACCTTTCTCCTTCTGAATGAGAAGTAGCTAGCACCACATTGTTCACGTTTTAATTCTCTTAAAAAATTACTCAATGTTTCTAGCAAGGCCTTTTGAAAATTAACAAATTAATCATGAAGAAAAACCATTCCATGCACCTTTTTATATCTTCTATTTACTATAAAAATGTTCTGTAAATAAGGGTCAGAATTGTTGCGAATATTTGTTGAAATTAAGCCTTGTTTTTTTTCATTCTGAAATAAGGCTGTTTATTCCGGATTAAATTGTCATAATACTTTCCCTCTTTGACCAGAAGTAAGTCAAAGAATTACTGCACTTGTCCTTGCAAGGTAGGAGAGAGAAATGTTTACAACCACAACCAGGATGTTAAACTGTATTCTCGGCTCTCAGTCTGCACTAGGGGCATCTGTTGCAGGTAATATTGTTATGTTCCATCCTCTCTTTCTTACAGATGTAAATGTTGTCAATTTAGAACCTCAAAATCCACCTTTTGTTGTCTTTCCTCCAACCAGGGGCAAACGGGCTAGCATCAGTACCGGTGACAACCATTCCCCCCCCCCACCTTGAGTAACTAAAGCTGGGCACTCTGTGCTTGTTAGTAACTGCAGGTTTTGCTGAATGTATGTCAGCCACTCTTAAGAAGGCACCATGAAAATGAAAGTAAACATCACACCTTCTATCCATCTAAGCAGCATCCACACAAGCAAACAGTTTATTTTATCTTTATTTTTTAGCTTGATTAAATATTTTCACGAAAAAAGTACACTTCAATCAATCAGTTTTTGTAAAGCACAACTACTCACCCATGAGGATCTCAAGGTGCTAGTGGTGGGTCTGGGCCTCATTCGAAAAGCCAAGGTTTGAGATTCTTCCTGAAGATGGTGAGAGATGGGCTTTGTCTGATGTGCGTGGGCAGGTTGTTCCAGCTCTTGGCTGCGAGGTATTCGAAAGATCTTCCTCCGGCGGTAGTTTTCCAGATGTGTGGGACGGTAGCTAGCGCATGCTGGGGTGAGCAGAGGCGCCTGCTAGGGTTATGGAAGGAGATGCGATGGTTCAGGTAGGCCGGTCTGATGTTGTGAAAGGCCTTGTAGGTGTGGGTGAGTAGACTGAAGTTGATTTGATTCTCTACTGGGGGCCAATGGAGGGTCCTCCGGTTTTGGGAGATGTGTTCTTGGCGGGGAGGTTCAGGACGAGTCCTGCGGAGGCGTTTTGGATGAGTTGTAGTTTCTTGATGTTCTTTGTTGTGGTGCTGGCGTAGAGTGCGTTGCTGTAATTGAGCTTGCTAGTGACTAGGGAGTGGGTGATTGTTTTGCGGCAGTCGACCAGGATCCATTGAAGATTTTGCAGAGTTGGCGGAGGGTGTACCAGTAGGAAGAGGTGACTGCGTTTACCTGTCGGGTCACTGATAGGAAGGAGTTGAGGATGATTCTTGAAAGCAAAATGTGTGTTTTCAGGAGGTGAGAAGGTGCCGACGGAAGGCAAAAGCATTGCTTTATTTCTATATTGCTGGTAGATGAAATGGTGATTCTTACTGCTTATATAATTTTGGTGATGCCAAAGGGCTTAAGGTGCTATATCTGTTAGTTCAAGACCTATGCAAATGTATCTCAAATTGATAAAGCTTTTTTGACACTGATGCTGTTAATCACATCTGTAGATCATGGGTGGTCATTACTGGTAATCAAGCATAGAGTGGCCACTAATTTAATCCTTTGTGATGTGGTCCCTACTGTGACGCCGATATCTGTGATCAGTTTAGGATGTTTTTTGTTCATCACAAACAGCTATCATTATAGAAAAAGTAGGGAACCCCTGATCTATAGGAATATACTCACTGTGTTGAACCTTTCCAGGAAGCTGTCATCTCCAAGCAATACGTAAGCTTTCAATAAATATTCATAATAGGAATCAATCCCAGCTCCCACACCACTATCTGAAAAAAGGCAAAGAAAATGCAACATAAACAAGTTGAACCGATTTGTATAAAGACAAGCATATTACATGACATTTCAGAAATGAATGCTAGAACATCTGTTCTAAAAGTACGAATTTACGGCTTGGTCAAATGTTATCATTTAGGTACATGCATCAATGTTAAAAGAAGATTCAAATCCCTTAATGCCCATTTCTCAATTAGACTTTTTTTTTTAAGATTTAAACTTTCATTATAAAACATATCAGCAGCAATAGTAATCAGACGGCACCTCACCTCTTGCGCATATCAGTATGCACACTGCATCTTCAATTATGATAGTTAGCAAAAGCAGAGCATAACGTGCATTACTCAATCATTAGAACATCAAAAAAGTGACTCATTCCAGTGGAATAACGCAACTATTAGAAAAATGAACTTGTTCCAGGTAACTAAGGTCCCAAAGCCAGCAACAGAATGTTAGAATTTCCAGCATGCATGTTTAGTACTGCCAGTGCTGTATATGTAGAACCCTTTAGGAAAGAAGAAAATAACCGCTAGAAAAAGGGTCTGATAAGCTAAGGGGAGCTTTCATCTGCTTAGTTACAACCAAGACAAGCTGGGAAAAACGATCCAAATGTCAACTGGTAAAACCATGAACCTCCGGCTTCATAGACCAAGACCACCTAACTGCAAATGATGTACATAGAAAGGTTCAGGGGAGATGACGTCATTTATGTGACAAAAATAATGAGTTTGCCAGCTTCCAAATGCACTGGAGCAAGGACGTTTAAGAAGTGGAGAAAGAAGCTTTTTGATTTTAAAAAAACAACAACAAAAACTGATTATTCCAAATCAAAATTTAGGAGGCTATAAGTGAGATGGGGAGTGCGATCAAAGCTAGAATATGACATATAATCTTCCCTCTAACTTCATCTTAATCTACTGGAGAACAATGCTATTGCATGTATAGTGTATCAGGCTCAATTCCTTTTATGTTCTAACATATTTAAACCGCACAATCCAGTGCCTAACTTACACAAACGTTTGGCAAACTACCAGATGAACAAGGAAGAGGTAAACAGTAAAAATGTAACACATAATACTGACTATCCTTTAATGCTCAACTTGGACATAGTGAAGTATAAAAAAAAAAAAACACGCACACACACTCTTTTTGTCCAGGTGAGGTGGTGTTAATGTTAAGACCCAACAAGAGGGCACACACATACTTCATCTGTAAATGTAGTCTAAGGATGAGGAATGCCTACCTTTTCGCACCCAGTCTCCGGTGTGTATGTTAATTGTAACCCCAACTAGATTGCTGCTTCGCTGCCGTTTTTCCCAAAGAAAGTCGAGTGCTTTCCGTGCGTGTTCCTACAGCAAAGAAATTAAATTGAATATTTAAGGATGCACACATCAAGAAAGAAAGCAATTTACCCTATGGTTTGGCATAAGCTTATGTCTTGGGAAGATCAAAATACATTATTGTGATCGCATTAGCCTAGACCGAACAAATATAATTCCCTCTGTGATACAGGGTGGAGTTTGCTTTTGCTGTAAATTTTCCTCGAAACACCTTTTGGTATATAACAGTATTTGGTTTTTAGCCATTGAGTAGAAACCAGGTGAAGGTTTATATAAGGAACACTGTACGCACTTGAAAGGTTCCAGGAAAAATGTTGAGATCAGTGCTGGGATTCTCCACACCGGGGGTCTCATCGGCAAATTGAAGGAGAAATCAGGACATTAACTGTGAGCAGAAAAGAGAATAAAGGTGTACCACAAAAAAGGACAGAGTTGGTGGCAGAGATTCTACAAGTCTCAAGGTACGCACACAGAAAAGAAAATAGGTTGATTACACATAACCGCTGGCACCTCACTGCACGCAGCTTTTTTCCATTGATCAATCGATCAATAAATACATGCAAAATTGGAGGGCATGAGTGGGAGGGTATCTATACACATCTGCAAAAACATTTTATTTCCTAAGTTTCTGAATTATTTTGAACAATGAATCATTCTCCCCTAGAACAGCCAAACGAGACATGTTGGTGTTACATTAAAACCCCAAACCAGAACTCGTATTTTCTCTTGAACCATTTAACTTTGCCAACTGCCTTTAAATATTCACTTATTTTTATTGGCATTAAAAGACGGAAATGCCAAGCAAAGGCTCATAGTATACGTTGGTTAAGAAAAAACAAAACACCAAGATTGGTAAAGCCTTTGAAAAACGTTACTGTCGGTAACAAAATATCTAGTAGATACTAAATCTTCCTTCAGATCCCTCACTTCATGAGTATCTTCCAGGTGTCAGACTATACCTGAAAAGCTTTACACTACTAATAGCTCTTCAATGCTACCAGGTAGTGCTATGCAACCAGCCACAACACTGTTGGCTTAGGTTGCATCTGAGTATATTAACACACCATCTGGTGCCCTACCATCAGTTCCTAGTACTCTTTCTGGCCTCATTGAGGCATGCAGAGAGAGGTCAAGAAAGCTTTGGGGACAGCAACAATATAGCATATGATATGTGCAGGCCATGGGGTCTTATTAAACAAGACACTAACTCATAAGGAAGGAGGCAGACCAGTGAAGGACCTGCAGAGGACATAATATCCACCAGAAATACCATTAAACCAGGTACTTACCGTTTTTCTCTGATGGATATGCCTTTCCACAAAAGCCTCACCTTAAATGAGTCCCACAGCAATGCTTCCAGAGGTGGGGGCTGGCTACCGGCGATTAAGCAAAAATATCATGCAACACAGCTGTGGTAAAGTATCTGTTACTGTGTTCATGAACTGTGAAGAAGTTATGTTTAGCAAAAGAATGTAAGAGGGGTCAGGAAAACACTTAGGAGACGTTAACCACCAAAACGTCTCTGGTGAAGACAGTGGGGGCATGGCCTCTGCATAGTGAGCACAAAAGCTGTTTGAAGGCTCTTTATTGACCAAGGCATGGCAGATTTCAATACATACAGTAACACAATGTGAAATGATGCACTTGCTCACTACTTTGCCTTTATTGCCTCTAGTGAAGTCTACCAAGAGTTGATCAGCCACTCTGTCTCGCTGATTTAAGTAGTTAAACTAAGAAATCCATGACTGGGGCCAGTCTATGCAGCCTCTTGCCCTGTTGGTGGAATGAGGAGAAGGTACGAATCATAGACAGACCTATGTGAAAGGAAGATACCACTTTGAGTAATAATGGTGGACAAGTGTGAAGAATCAATTTATCTCAGTAGAAAACCTTGAATGCTGGCTGGCCTGAGAGGGTCTCGAGATTACAGACCTTATGGGCTGCTGTCACTGCCACTAAGGAGGTTTTCAGAGTCAGAAGTCATATCAGACAACGGTGCAGAGGCTAGTCCAATGATTCCACATGGAACGTTCACAAAAGATTCCAATCCCACAGACGAACAACAGAGTAGAAGGAAACAAGTATAATACATTTTTCAGAAAATCTGTCACTAGTAGAGACATAAACAAAGATGGCTGGGGCCGTTTATATGGAGACCCAAATGTGGAAGGTCAGCCAAGTAAAGTTTTATTTGGCTGAAAATAATGCAAGCCTTATGACTTGAGCCACTGACAAAACGTATTCCAAAGATCTGCAAAAAGGAAATTCCTGGCATGTTTCCAGATGTTTGCAACTTCAGATGGCAAACAGCACGATTATAGTTTGCACCACTCAATCTCCACACATAGAGCCCTAGCATTTGGGGATTGGTATGAATGACATGGTCACAATGAACCAAACAGGAGGCAACATATTAGCTTACCAAATCCTTCTCACCTTATCTTGCACAACTAAGATCAGCTGTGGTTAATCGTGTTGCATCTTCTGCAGGACACACTGCAGAAAAGGGATCTGCTGGAGTCCTGGAGCTGGCCCTGTGACTAGCCGGACCTCAAAGCATCCCCCAAGGATACATTCAGAGGAAATGTATGGCATGAACCTGATGACATTTGTTCTTCTGAACTGCAGGGAAAGAAATCCATGTTTGGTCACTACAGCCTGACAAAGATCACGTGCATTATTTTGGTATGAAGTTCTCTTTTGTAACCGTCCATGGAGAAGCAATTCAGAGCATTCATTAGTACGGTAAGGTGTGCTACTACTACAAAGATTATTCCATTGTGTGGCCCACTGCCACAGTCAAATCACGTCCCAGAAGAGTGTCCATAACTTATAATGACCTGCTGTTGATGTAATGGACGGTAGTGGTGTTGTCGGACACAGCCTGAATGGGTCTTTGGGCTAAAAGTGTGGAAGTCTTTCATGGCAAGAAAGATCACACACAGTTTAACATATTTATATGCAGGGACTGCTTCAACATTAACCGTAGACAATGCACCCTGATGTCAATCAGGTGAGTGTGCCAAACCTAGTAAGGAAATGTCTGTAGCACCCTGCGGAGGTCTAAGGGGAAAACCCGCAAAGTATATGGGATAACAGAGTTGAAGATCCACTCCTGTGCTGAGAGGTTCCTCTAATGATGGAGCTACTGCTTTACTAAACACCAAAAGTACTCACACCCCAATCAGGCTCCTACAAAATGCATGCAGCCATTAGTCCTAACAGGCATATGTCTTGCAGAGCAGAAACGGAGTCGGAGCCAGAAACATCGGAATCCTATCCTGAATCTCTGCAACCCTTTGAGGTGAAGTAACAGCCTTCAAAGGGGGCATGTCTAGCACCACTCCTACGAATGTCAGCATCTCTCTGGGTGTCAAATGGGACTTCTAGGTGCCAGTAGTTAATCCAAGATTGTGAAGTAATGATGACGCACTGAAGATGTTTCTGAGCAGAGAGAGAACTATTCTTTTACCAGCCAGTGATCCAAATTTGGGACTACCTGGACTTATGACCCCTGCAATGAAGCCACAACCACAGCCATAACCTTCGCTGTGAAAAGAACAATTTGAGGTCACAGGGTACAGGCCTATATCGTCTCATAACCTGTCTAAACTTCCAGTCCTGTCAGGGTTTTTCCCAGTATAGGCTCTAAAAGTGCATTGTTGAAAGGTAGCAAAGATTGAGAATGCAGAGGAAGGTTTCAAGATTTCTGTAAAGATCATTGACTTGACCTCAGTATAGTGCTGACAGTCAATTCAAGCATTCCTGCTGCTTTTCATAGTAGGATAGTTAATGAAGACACTTCCTCTAAATGATGGCCAGACTGGTAAGGATGTCCTCATGTGGAGATTTATATAGACAACTTCATTTTTATAGGTCCAAGAAGTTGGGCATAACTAAAGCATCAGAGTTAAATATCAAGAGTTTAGCCATGTGAGCACATTTCAGAGCTCTAGGGAGATATAGGACAAGTGTTTGTCATTACAATAAGCTTGAACGTATTCTCTTCCTGCTTGAATAAATTCCATCAACATTGTGTTTCAAAGGCAGCACTAAACAAGGTTCAGAGGATGGTATCAGTTGACAATATCAGTGTCCACGTTCATGCCAGGTGTGGTGTCATAAGTGTCACAGAGCACACTGGGGTGTGCACAAAGGAATCCATGGAGAAGTGCACAGAAGCCGGAGCAGCTGCAAATCACGCAGTGCACAGGTTTGCAGTCTAGCGTGGCCTTAGAGGACACTGCTTCATTAGAAGCGGCACAGAGCCTGCGCAGGCTTTGAGTCTGGAGGAGTCGGGGTAGCAGCTACCAGAAAAAACAGACTTGTAGAACAAGTTCGGACATGAAAAGTGGCCAGAAGGTATCACCACCATCTTAAAGGGTATAGCATTTATGCATACTGCTGCAAGAAAAAGAGAGGGGGCAACCACTGAGAAAAGGCTCACGTCTTCTTGCACGTCTTGACTAAGATCTCAGTAGGCCTGTGCGGAATCACATCAACAAGGTTGAGGGTTTCACAAGTACATTATCAGTGACTGAATTCTCTGGCCCAAGCCAAGTAACAGTGTTGCATGGGAGGAAAGCCAGGTGTCTTATAAAGGTCCTGGGGATGCCTTTTAAAACATTGTATAAGGTTGAAACTCATCAAAACATCTTGGAAGTTAATACAAAGCAAATAATATAATGAAAGGAAATTATTTAGTGCTGCCAAAAGATAATTCATATGGACTACACTATAGACTTCTCATGCATCTACTTGGAATTTTGCCCTGGAGGACAAAGTTGTTGACTTGATGTAAAGATGCACTGATTTTTCTTGTGAGATAAGGTTTATTGGTAGACATATATTGGAGTTTTTTTGTGATCTACTAAACAGAAGCACAAAATAAATTATTGGACATATGCAAACTTAGTGCTGCGTCATTCTTGCTGACTGGAATTTTGCAGCCTGCTAAACAACGCTGCAAATGGAGAAAAGCCTCTTGGCAGAGTAAAAAAAACAACACAGCAATTACCACAGCACCGTTGGTCAAACACCAGCATTGAGAGCAATTCAGTGTTTTTTGGATCGCGGGTCAATGTCAGCAAATCATTAATGAAGCACAATTCCTCATGCATGTTGGTCCTCATATTCGTCACAGCAATATGTTTGTCATTAAAACAAAATGAAGGAATGTTCTGTTAATGCATCTTTAATAAACATGCAGGTGACCAGAAGGATTAGGTTTGTTTCAAACCTTTCACTGGAAAGAAAAAAGTTTTGTTTTTACATTGGAGCCAACACACCACATACATTGAATGGGCCCAAAAATGTCACCTTGTGGCATTTGGAACAAGGCCTGAAACCTGAAATCGTAGAAGACAACGGACATAGTTGATTTTGTAAATTGGGGAATTTCATCAGTGAAACTTCTGGATCGATGAGGCACAGAAAACCAACAAATGACACCCATGCACCATCTGCAGCCTTATATATCCTGATTTTGTCACATCCTTGGCAGTTGGAGCACTATCTAAGGCCACATGGCGCAACCTAGCAGTGCTTTAGTGCTATTGCGGGAGAAATGTTACCAGATCAAGTCTAGCACTGGGAGGATATTCATAAGATGAGGAATCTGCAAAAAGTATTATTGATCATAACTTTATGACTGCAGCAGAAAAAAAGTCTGCAACCATCATTTATGTGCAAAGAGCAAGACCATTGATGCCATAGGACTGCTCTGTATCCAGTAACAAAATGGTACTACTCATCTTAAAGAGAAGATTGATTATAGTAGTATCTCATAAGGGGTGCAGAAAGTCAATGATTCAGCTAGCCCCCTAAGGAACTGGTGTAAAAGTAACCATAAGATATTAAGCAATGTATAACATTAACTTTAAATTTGCAGGCTAATAACTTACTTGCTTTGGAAAAATACCCAAAAAATTAAAAGCCGGGAAAGAAAGAGTAGGGCCGCCAGAGATTACTTTCTTCCAAGTATAAACAGTATAGTAAGCAAAAGGTCATCTGTATGCAAAAGTATCTGCCTATGGAATTTTCTAAGTGTGAGAACCTCTGGTGTACAATGTATAGACATTGTAAGCAATAGTCCATATCACATATTAAAAATGTCACCCACCATCCTAGGTGGCATGCTTCATCATCAGATTTGTATCATCCATTCTACAATTCTATAGGGAGTTAGATGGATTCTTTGATATTTCAAGAGTGCTTGTATTAGAGGTGGATGAATCTCAATTGATTTAGAAGCAATGGATCCTACTGGGATACTTAAAAATCCCTTCCAATCAACCAATAGTACTTTTTATTGAGGGGTTCTACAGGGATATTAAAAACAAATAGATAATGTGGTTTATTGTAGATAGCTATTGTTCCCACATACCACCTGTAGACATGTTTCAGCGTTGATTATTTGCTGCCAGCAGGGCCCTCTTTTTTTCTCAAGGCTAGTATCCCTAAATAGTGAGAGTTGTCTCCTACACACCACACAAGCACACACTTCAATGCATAGTGCAAATAGTACATGCACATCATTAATCAAAATCCAATGAGGAGTTCATGTTTGGTGGTCCAACCTGCACATTCCGCCTCCTCTATCATGTTAATTGTAGTTGTATTTATATAGAGCTTACTACCTGACAAGGCATCGAATCGCTTTTCAGCGACTAGCACGCTACTCCGGTACCCATGAGGAATTAGTGGTGGATTAGTATAGGGAAATATGAGTACAGTATTAGTATCAGTTAATTTGAGTGGAGGATTTGTGAGTTTGTTAGTTGGATTGATTAGACTAATAAAGAGGTAGAGGAGGGAAGAATCCAGAAGTGTTAATTGGGAGTTCATAGTAATAGGATGAAGCTTGGGAAGGAGTACAGGAGAGATGGAGGAGGGAAGTCTGTGGAAAGGGTTAGGAAGATCATAGTAGTAGAAGGGGCTTTGTATGAGTCAAAGGTGAGATAAATGAGGGAGAATTCAGTAGGGTTGTTTAGGAGATCATAGTAGTAAAACTGAGGTTTAAGGTGAGCTAGATGTGGTAGCGGAGAGAAGTGACTTTAAGCAAGATTATTTTGGAGATCAAAGTAGTAGAATGGGTTTGGATGAGAAAGCGTGGGGATGGAGGGTAGATTGATAGAGACATAGGGTGATGGGAAGACAGAGTAAAGCTCAGGAGCGAATATATATATATATATATATATATATATATATATATATAATGTCACTTACCCAGTGTGCATCTGTTCGTGGCATGAGACGCTGCAGATTCACATGCTGTACATTATCCTGCCATCTAGTGTTGGGCTCGGAGTGTTACAAGTTGTTTTTCTTCGAAGAAGTCTTTTCGAGTCACGAGACCGAGGGACTCCTCCCCTTCGGCTCCATTGCGCATGGGCGTCGACTCCATTTTAGATTGTTTTCCCCGCAGAGGGTGAGGTAGGAATTGTGCATATAGTAAAAGTGCCCATGCAATGGAGTGAGTATGTATGTACATAATGTGTATAAAATATATTTACAAATTTACAAGTTTCGTCAACTTATAATGGCTACAGGCTGCCGGGGAGGCGGGAGGGCGCATGTGAATCTGCAGCGTCTCATGCCACGAATAGATGTACACTGGGTAAGTGACATTTTCCGTTTGATGGCATGAGTAGCTGCAGATACACATGCTGTGCATAGACTAGTAAGCAGTGATCTCCCCAAAAGCGGTGGCTTAGCCTGTAGGAGTTGAAGTTGTTTGAAATAATGTTCGTAATACAGCCTGTCCTACTGTGGCTTGTTGTGTCGTTAACACATCTACACAGTAATGTTTTGTAAATGTATGAGGCGTAGACCATGTGGCTGCCTTACAGATTTCGGTCATAGGTATATTTCCTAGAAAGGCCATTGTGGCACCTTTTTTCCTAGTGGAGTGCGCCTTTGGCTTAACAGGTAGATCTCTTTTTGCTTTAATATAGCATGTCTGAATACATTTCACTATCCATCTGGCAATGCCTTGTTTGGATATTGGATTTCCTGCAGGAGGTTTTTGGAAGGCTACAAACAATTGTTTTGCGAAACTGTTTTGTTCTATCAATATAATACATTAGTGCTCTTTTAATGTCTAACGTATGTAAGGCTCTTTCAGCTACTGAGTCTGGTTGTGGAAAAAAGACTGGGAGTTCCACTGTTTGGTTTAGGTGGAACGGTGATAGGTGGAACGGTGATATAACTTTTGGTAAGAATTTGGGATTTGTACGGAGAACCACTTTATGTTTGTGTATTTGTATAAAGGGTTCTTGTATAGTAAATGCTTGTATTTCACTTACTCTTCTAAGAGATGTGATAGCTACTAGGAAGGCTACTTTCCAGGTTAAGTATTGGATCTCGCACGAGTGCATGGGTTCAAATGGTGGACCCATGAGTCGTGTTAATACAATATTGAGTTTCCACGAGGGAACTGGTGGTGTTCTTGGGGGTATGATTCTTATTAAACCCTCCATAAATGCTTTGATGACTGGGATTCTAAAGAGTGATGTTGAATGTGTAATCTGCAGATAAGCAGATATTGCTGTGAGGTGTATTTTAATGGAAGAAAAAGCTAGATTAGATTTTTGTAAGTGTAATAAGTAGCTTACTATGTTTTTTGCGGACGCATGTAGTGGTTGAATTTTATTATTATGGCAGTAATAGACAAATCTTTTCCATTTATTTGCGTAACAATGTATTGTAGTTGGTTTTCTAGCTTGTTTAATGACCTCCATACATTCTTGTGTAAGGTATAATGAAAATGTCACTTACCCAGTGTACATCTGTTCGTGGCATCAGTCGCTGAGATTCACATGGTATGCATGAGCTCGCCAGCCATCTGGTGTTGGGTCGGAGTGTTACAAGTTGTTTTTCTTCGAAGAAGTGTTTTCGAGTCACGGGACCGAGTGACTCCTCCTTCTGTGCTCATTGCGCATGGGCGTCGACTCCATCTTCGATTGTTTTCCCCGCAGAGGGTGAGGTAGGAGTTGTACTATAGTAATAGTGCCCGCGCAATGATAAATGTAAGTATGTACCTATTAAAGGATTAAATAATATATATACAAATGTACAAAATGGAAGGTAACTTCTGAACTGCTACAGGCTTCCGGGGAGGTGGGTGGGTCCATGTGAATCTCAGCGACTGATGCCACAAACAGATGTACACTGGGTAAGTGACATTTTCAGTTCGATGGCATCTGTCGCTGTAGATACACATGGTATGCATAGACTAGTAAGCAGTTAGTTCCCCATAAGCGGTGGTTTAGTCTGTAGGAGTAGAAGTTGTCTGAAATAGAGTTCTTAATACAGCTTGACCTACTGTAGCTTGTTGTGCGGATAGCACATCTATACAGTAGTGTTTGGTGAATGTGTGAGGCGTAGACCAAGTGGCTGCCTTACATATTTCCTGCATTGGGATGTTTCCTAAAAAGGCCATTGAAGCACCTTTTTTCCTTGTTGAATGTGCCCTGGGAGTAATGGGCAGTTGTCTTTTTGCTTTAAGGTAGCAGATTTGGATGCATTTAACTATCCATCTGGCTATACCTTGTTTCGATATTGGGTTACCTGCATGAGGTTTTTGGAATGCAATAAATAGCTGTTTAGTTTTTCTGATGTTTTTTGTTCTGTCAATGTAGTACATTAATGCTCTTTTGACATCTAATGTATGTAGTGCTCTTTCAGCCACAGAATCTGGCTGTGGGAAAAAAACTGGTAGTTCTACCGTTTGATTTAGATGGAATGGTGAAATAACTTTGGGTAAAAATTTTGGATTAGGTCGTAGGACGACCTTATTTTTATGTATTTGTATAAAAGGCTCTTGTGTTGTGAACGCTTGAATTTCACTTACTCTTCTTAGAGATGTAATGGCGATGAGAAAGGCAACTTTCCAGGTTAGGAATTGTATTCCGCAAGAGTGCATGGGTTCGAAAGGTGGGCCCATGAGTCTTGTTAGAACCACGTTTAGGTTCCATGAAGGAACAGGTGGTGTTCTTGGTGGTATAATTCTTTTAAGCCCTTCTATGAATGCTTTGATAACTGGTATCCTATACAAGGAAGTTGAATATGTAGTTTGCAGGTATGCAGATATTGCTGCAAGGTGTATTTTAATAGAGAAGGCTAGCTTTGCTTTTTGTAAATGGAGCAAGTAATTTACTATATGTTTTGGAGTTGCGTCTAGTGGTTGTATCTGATTATGATGGCAGTACCAAACAAATCTTTTCCACTTACTTGCGTAGCAGTGTCTAGTGGATGGCCTTCTGGCCTGCTTTATGACTTCCATACACTCTTGGCTAAGTTGTAAGTGTCCGAATTCTAGGATTTCAGGAGCCAGATTGCTAGATTCAGCGATGCTGGGTCTGGGTGTCTGATCTGTTGGTTGTGTTGCGTTAACAGATCTGGTTTGTTGGGCAGTTTGATGTGTGGTACTACAGACAGATCTAGCAGTGTTGTGTACCAGGGTTGTCTTGCCCACGTTGGTGCTATTAAAATGAGTTTGAGTTTGTTTTGACTCAATTTGTTTACTAGGTAAGGAAGGAGAGGGAGAGGAGGAAAAGCGTAAGCAAATATTCCTGACCAGTTCATCCATAGGGCATTGCCTTGGGATTGCTTGTGTGGGTATCTGGACGCGAAGTTTTGGCATTTTGCGTTCTCTTTTGTTGCAAATAAGTCTATTTGTGGTGTTCCCCAGAGTGTGAAGTAGGTGTTCAGAATCTGTGGGTGGATTTCCCATTCGTGGACTTGCTGGTGATCTCGAGAGAGATTGTCTGCCAGCTGATTCTGGATCCCCGGAATAAACTGTGCTATTAGACCAATTTGATGGTGGATTGCCCACTTCCATATTTTTTGAGCTAACAAGCTTAACTGCGTTGAATGTGTTCCTCCTTGTTTGTTTAGATAATACATCGTTGTCATGTTGTCTGTTTTGACAAGGATGTATTTGTGGGTTATGATTGGTTGGAAAGCTTTTAGTGCTTGAAAAACTGCTAATAATTCTAGATGATTTATATGCAGTTTTGTTTGATGTATGTTCCATTGTCCTCTTATGTTGTGTTGATTGAGATGTGCTCCCCACCCTGTCATGGAAGCATCTGTTGTTATTACGTACTGTGGCACTGGGTCTTGGAAAGGCCGCCCTATGTTTAAATTTATACTGTTCCGCCATAGAAGCGAGAGGTAAGTTTGGCGGTCTAGCAACACCAGATCTAGAAGGTGACCCTGTGCTTGAGACCACTGTGAGGCTAGGCACTGTTGTAAGGGCCTCATGTGCAGTCTTGCGTTTGGGACAATGGCTATGCATGAGGACATCATGCCTAGGAGCTGTAGTATTGTTCTTGCTTGTATTGTTTGGTTTGGAGACATGTGTTGAATGACCCTGTTGAAATTGTGGATCCTTTGTGGAGTTGGCGTTGCTACTCCTTTTGTCGTGTCTATTATGGCTCCTAGATATTGCTGTACTTTGCTTGGCAGAATGTTTGATTTTGCAAAGTTGACGGTGAACCCTAGTTGGTAGAGGGTTTGTATGACTTGATTTGTGTGGTTTGAGCATTGTGTGAGCGAACTGGTTTTGATTAGCCAGTTGTCTAGATACGGGAACACATGTATTTGCTGCCTTCTGATGTGTGCAGCGACTACTGCTAGGCATTTTGTGAATACTCTTGGAGCGGTTGTTAAACCAAAAGGCAATACTTTGAATTGGTAATGTATTCCTTTGAATACAAACCTTAGATATTTCCTGTGTGATTGATGTATTGGTATATGGAAATATGCGTCCTTGAGGTCTAGGGTTGTCATGTAGTCGTGTTTTTTGAGCAATGGTAACACTTCTTGTAGTGTGACCATGTGAAAGTGGTCTGATTTGATGAATGTGTTTACTACCCTGAGGTCTAGAATTGGTCTCAGTGTTTCGTCCTTTTTTGGTATCAAGAAGTACAGTGAATAAACTCCTGTGTTTATTTGTGTGCTTGGTACTAATTCTATTGCATTTTTTTGCAGTAGTGCTTGAACTTCTATCTCTAGAAGCTGTGAATGGTATTTTGATAAATTTTGTGATTTTGGTGGTATGTCTGGAGGGAATTGCATGAATTCTATGCAATAACCATGTTGGATAATTGCTAGGACCCATGTGTCTGTAGTTATTTTGTCCCATGCTTCGTAATATTGACGTATCCTCCCCCCCACTGGTGTTGTGTGGGAGGGGTGAGTGACGTGTGAGTCACTGCTTGTTGGTAGTGGTTTTGGGGCTTTGAAATCTTCCTCTATTCCTAGGGAATTGCCCCCCTCTATACTGGCCCCGAAAACCTCCCCTGTACTGTCCCTGGTAGGTGGGCGGTGCGGACTGTGAGGTGCTAGCTTGTGTGGCCTGACCCCGAAACCCTCCTCTAAAAGGTGTTTTGCGGAAGGTGTTATAAGATCCTCTGCTGTGCGGGGAGTAGAGTGCGCCCATGGCCTTGGCAGTGTCAGTGTCCTTCTTGAGCTTTTCTATGGCTGTGTCGACCTCCGGACCGAACAGAAGTTTTTCGTTTACTGGCATGTTAAGCACTGCCTGCTGAATTTCTGGCTTGAATCCAGACGTTCTGAGCCATGCGTGCCTACGGATGGTAACCAACGTATTAATGGTCCTTGCGGCCGTGTCTGCTGCATCCATGGAGGAGCGTATTTGATTGTTGGAAATGTTTTGACCCTCCTCAACAACCTGTTTTGCTCTTTTTTGCAGATCTTTTGGGAGATGTTCAATGAGATGCTGCATCTCATCCCAGTGGGCTCTGTCGTATCGCGCTAGCAGCGCTTGTGAATTTGCGATGCGCCACTGGTTTGCTGCTTGGACAGCAACCCTCTTCCCGGCTGCATCGAACTTCCTGCTTTCTTTATCTGGGGGAGGTGCATCCCCAGAAGTGTGTGAATTTGCCCGTTTTCTGGCAGCCCCTACCACCACAGAATCTGGTGGCAGCTGAGAGGTGATGAATACAGGGTCCGTAGGAGGCGCCTTATACTTTTTGTCCACCCTAGGCGTCACTGCCTTACTTTTAACTGGCTCCTTGAAAATGTCCTTTGCATGGCGTAGCATGCCTGGGAGCATCGGCAGGCTTTGGTAGGAGCTGTGGGTTGAAGAGAGGGTGTTAAATAAAAAATCATCCTCTACTTGTTCCGAGTGTAGTTCCACATTATGGAATAGTGCTGCTCTAGCCACCACTTGTGAGTAGGCTGTGCTGTCTTCCGGTGGTGATGGCCTAGTTGGGTATGTGTCTGGGCTGTTATCAGACACTGGTGCGTCGTACAAGTCCCACGCATCCTGATCTTGGTCATCGTGGCTCATGGCGGTGTGAGCTGGCGAATGTGACGGGGTGTAAGTTGGCGAAGCCGGAGTTACAGGTGGAGGCGAGGGAGGAGGTGTTACCTTTTGTGCTGTTTGTTGCTGAGGAGTAAACTGAAGCGTTCTCTTTCGTTTGACAGGTGGAAGGGTACTGATCTTCCCAGTCCCCTGCTGAATAAAGATACGCTTTTGCGTGTGATCCACGTCAGTGGATTGCAGTTCTTGTTCAAATCTATGTTTCTTCATTTGTGAAGACATAGAATGCTCTTCAGTATAGGAGCCTGAAACAGGGTCTGATGTCGCTTTTTTCGGCTCCGAAAACCCTGTTGATTGTTTTTTCGGCTCCGAGGTAACCTTCCTTTTTTTCTGTGCCGAAAATTCTTGGCCTCTATGGTCTTCGGCGCCACTGTCTCGGCGTCGATCCGTGTCGACACCGAACTCTCGGTGTCGATGCTTCTGTTTAGCACTCTCTCGGTCTCGAGGAGGCTGCGTGCCTGTGTCTCGACCGAAGTCGGACGATCTCGACACTGAATGGGCCTTTTTCGGTGCCGATTGTTGGTCACCGAGAATTTGGGTGGAGCCATGGCCGGTTGGCAGTGGCGTCCCCTGGGCCTTCTTTCCTTTTTTAAGTTCTGATCTCGACGTCTTACTCACAGTTTTTGTAGAGTCTAGCTCGTCGGAGTCTGAATCCTGGATGGAAAAGGATTCCTCCTGTTCCTCTTCTGTCTCGAACTGTCGACGCTCCTTTGGCGTGGACGCCATCTGCAGTCTTCTCGCTCGACGGTCGCGCAGAGTTTTTCGGGACCGGAACGCCCGACAGGCCTCACAGGATTCTTCGCTGTGCTCGGGTGACAGGCACAGGTTACAGACCGAGTGTAGGTCCGTATAAGGATATTTGTTGTGGCATTCGGGGCAGAATCGAAACTGGGTCCGTTCCATCGGCGTTGTTCTCCACGCGGTCGGGCCGACTAGGCCCCGACGGGGTGCCGAAATCTACCCCGAAGGGCACCGAAGCGCTTCGATGTTCAACGCGTCGTCGTATGTGTCTATCTCGAACCGGATCGCAACGATACCGTTGAAAATCTTCTGGTTTCAGCTATCTTTCCGTTCCGAAACTCGGAGCGACAGGAACACGTCCGAACCCGATGGCGGAAAGAAAACAATCGAAGATGGAGTCGACGCCCATGCGCAATGAGCACAGAAGGAGGAGTCACTCGGTCCCGTGACTCGAAAACACTTCTTCGAAGAAAAACAACTTGTAACACTCCGACCCAACACCAGATGGCTGGCGAGCTCATGCATACCATGTGTATCTACAGCGACAGATGCCATCGAACATGCCTAAATTCTAAGATTTCAGGAGCCAGATTGCTAGATTGAGCGATGCTGGATTCGGGTGTCTGATCTGTTGTTTGTGTTGAGTTAACAGATCTGGTCTGTTTGGTAGTTTGATATGAGGTACTACTGACAGGTCTAGTAGAGTTGTATACCATGGCTGGCGAGCCCAGGTTGGTGCTATTAGTATTAGTTTGAGTTTGTTTTGACTTAATTTGTTTACCAGATACGGAAGGAGTGGGAGAGGTGGAAAAGCGTAAGCAAATATCCCTGACCAACTCATCCATAATGCATTGCCCTTTGAGTGAGGGTGTGGATACCTGGAAGCGAAGTTTTGGCATTTTGCATTTTCTTTTGTTGCGAATAGGTCTATTTGTGGTGTTCCCCAGTTTCGAAAGTAAGTTTGTAGTATCTGGGGATGAATTTCCCATTCGTGTGTTTGTTGGTGATCTCGACTGAGATTGTCGGCTAACTGGTTTTGAATTCCTGGGATGTACTGTGCTATTAGGCGAATGTGATTGTGAATTGCCCAATGCCAAATCTTTTGTGCTAAGAGACACAGTTGTGATGAGTGTGTCCCTCCCTGTTTGTTTAGGTAATACATTGTTGTCATGTTGTCTGTTTTGACAAGAATGTGTTTGTGGGCTATTAGCGGTTGAAATGCTTTCAATGCTAGAAACACCGCTAACAGCTCTAAATGGTTTATATGCAATAGCCTTTGTTGAACGTCCCATTGTCCCTGTATGCTGTGCTGGTTGAGGCGTGCTCCCCACCCTATCATGGAAGCATCTGTTCTGATCACGTATTGAGGCACTGGGTCTTGAAATGGCCGCCCTTGGTTTAAATTTATAGGATTCCACCATTGAAGCGAGGAGTGTGTTTGGCGGTCTATCAACACTAGATCTTGAAGTTGACCCCTTGCTTGTGTCCATTGGGTTGCTAGGCACTGTTGTAAGGGCCGCATTTGTAGTCTTGCATTTGGGACAATGGCTATGCATGAAGACATCATGCCTAGGAGTTTCATTACAAACCTCACTTGATAGTGTCGGTTTGGGTGCATGTTTAGTATTATATTTTGGAAGGCATGTACTCTTTGTGGACTTGAAGTGGCAATCCCTTTTTGTGTGTTGATTGTTGCTCCTAGGTATTGTTGTATTTGACACGGATGTAGATGTGATTTTTGGTAGTTTATAGAGAACCCTAACTTGTGAAGGGTTTCTATGATGTAGTTTGTGTGTAGAAGACACTGTTGCGGAGTGCTGCTTTTTATTAACCAATCGTCCAAGTAAGGGAATACATGCATGTGTTGTCTTCTGATGTGAGCAGCTACTACTGCAAGACATTTTGTGAATACCCTTGGGGCTGTTGCGATGCCGAATGGTAGCACTTTGAATTGGTAATGCACGCCTTGGATTACAAACCTCAAGTATTTCCTGTGGGAAGGATGTATGGGTATGTGGAAATAAGCATCTTTGAGATCTAATGTTGACATGTAGTCCTGTTATTTGAGCAAGGGAATCACGTCTTGAAGTGTTACCGTGTGAAAATGATCTGATTTGATGTAATGATTTAGTGTACTGAGGTCTAATATGGGTCTCAGTGTTTTGTCCTTTTTCGGAATTAGGAAATACAGGGAGTAAACTCCTTTTCCTTTTTGATGGTTGGGTACTAGTTCTATTGCTTCCTTTTGTAACAATGCTTGAACTTCTAGTTGTAACAGATCTAAGTGTTGTTTGGACATGCTGTGTCCTCTTGGAGGCACATCTGGTGGCAAATGTAGGAATTCTATGCAATAACCATGTTATTGAAAGCTTCCTGTACACACTCAAAGCCACTCTTTAATGATGGTGCTTTTAAAGGCAGTTATTGGGCTTCAGTCTGGAGGACTTCATAGCTGGCTCTGTCTGACAATCTTAGACATTCATAGTGGAACCTTTCTCTAGTGAAGAACAATATAGCACCCCTCATAATATCTCTAACTTTGAGGAGGAAAACTTGGACACTACACAATAATACCAACCTTGTGATTAAGCCTGCCAACATAAGGGGCACTATGTTGTACATTACTATATTGCTCTGGATATCCATGGTAGTCATGGATATTCACACTTGATAAAAAGCACGCTCATTACTACTATTAATAACTTTTATTATTTATCCCATACAGAACCCTTCAACCACAATCTGGATCACTGTTTATACTAGCAGGACAGCAGTTGTCAGGGATACGCCCTTACACTGGATTCAGGAATGCACCATCCGTCTGACGCCAGGACGTACACAATGCAGGTTGCCACCCACCCATGTGATAGAGGGCAGGATTTCTCTGGAAGACAGCTCAATTAAAGCATTCCTGGCGAATGCCACCAACATAAAGGAGACAACAAGTAGGTGTACTGAGGATGACTTTCCTCGATGTTGCAAGTGCTAACTAATAAAGGAGAATTCTACTCCACTATATGCTTTAAGCACATTTTAACTTTCATGATAACCTTTTAATTCACTACAGTGAGTGACTATAGGGGGATCCCAGTGTCAATCCTCAATGAAGCCTATTAATTATTCCCTACCTGGTAAGATTGCAAACAATAAGGGAAAAAAAATAAGCTGATAAAACACAGTGTGGAGTGTAAGTTTTGAGAAACGATCCTCTCTCCAACGCATACGTTTGCAGTGAAATTTAAGTACTTTCTCATGTTTGTCTACAACACACATTTTCTTGTTTTACTTTCCTATAGGAACTCCCCAAAGGATTTTGAAGAATACCTTGAGTTCTATATGCGCCACACAAAAGTGTTTTGCATGGAATTTATAAGACAACTACATTATTTAGAGATCCTTGTTCTGAAGAAAGCTGAGGACCCGCATGGGCCATTAATATCATCTGAAATATGCTGACCAGTGGGATGAGGTGAGGGAACAAAAGACATCCCCACTATCCCACTAAACAGCCTTAATAAAATACATTATAGTTTGAATAAAAGGGATTTTTAATTATGTCCATAGGATGCCTTACTTCAAAATTATAGTTCATCCATCTCAAATGTAAGCACTCCTTAAAACATCAAGGAGCCCATCCGCCCCCCTAAATTGTCAGAAGGCTCAGACAAAACTGATAAAGAAGGCCACCTAGGTTTGTGGATGAGGTGTATCTTAATCTTTATTAAAATTCCACACAATATTCCATAGTCAACACCAGAAAGACCATCACAGCTGGTTGGACTACGGAACACCATTCACATAGGAATACTCCTGAAGAAACTACAGACAATACAAAACACAGAGACCAGACTAATCCTCCACCTCCCCTGACAGACCCACATCACACCCCACCTTAAGAAGCTACACTGGTTCCCAATCCAGAAGAGATGCCAGTTCAAGATGTTGACACAAATTCATAGCCCTGCCTGCACAACATAGGATCAACAAGCGCATGACCTTCCACCAACCAACCAGACACCTAAAATCCGCCAACCTCTTCCTTGCAGACACCCCCTGGATCCACCGAGCCAAAAGCAGAAGATGCTCTTTCTCTCATTAGGCGGCCAAGGCTTGAAACAACCTCCCCCTGCACCTCAGGACCACCTCATCGCTACAGCATTTCAAAAAAGAACTCAAGACATGGCTGTTCTAATAAACTAATCAAGACACAACAGCTAGCAACTCCAGTGCCTTGAGACACTCACAGGTGATTTGCCACGCTTTACAAATGATTGATTTATTAGGGTTCATGGCACAGCAGTCGGAGCACAACTTTGGGTCACGGTAACATTCAAGACAAACAAGATGCAGGTCCGTCACTGACATTTGTCAGTAACGGGTATCGCAGGGCTTGAAGCCAACCTTCTTGGGTAACATTCCTGCCACACCAGGAGGTAAAACCTCAACACAGTTACCAAAAGGTCAAAAAAGTGATGGATCTGCGCTGGCTGGCGTGGAAAGAAAGAAAAACTGATGCCAGTGCACATGGGTCGGGACTAAATATGTGCTGCAGATGTCACATCCGGCGTGGGCAATGAACACTGAGCCGAACAAGGCCACTTACTTGCACAGGGGTACTGCTCAAGAAAAATCTTCCCAATCCAGTATGATGCCTGGGATAATTCTAAGGTATGGAATCTGCAGCTAGAAGTCTCTATCAGATTGGTATCTTAACGAGAGAAAGACTGTCAGCTTTGGAGGTAAACCTCAACAACAGTGAAGTGTTCAATTAATAACAAATAGGTAAAGTCTTTTTTGTGGAAAAAACATATTTAACAATATCTTCTATGGATGCCAGAAGGGAGTAATGCAGCAAAGTGGGCAGTAAATATTTTCTGTTTTGCTGCAATACGTGCTCTTATGCATAGACATCATGCTTCCTTAAACATTGCCATAACTTCATCAGGCTATTCAAAATACTGAAACTAGGACTTCAGGTACCAGACTATACATTTTAATATAGCAGTTTGCCCTCCTGTAGACATTACTTAAACCGCTAGCAGTTACAGCGTATGACAACAGTGCAAAGACACCTCCTTCATGTGGAAGTTACCAGGATTGTTTTGCACACATTTTGAAGCAACAAGCATAATTGTCATGGGAGCCTGACAACTCTATGCAGGACATAAAGCAACAGGGGCAGAGGAGGGAGTGTAAGCAAATGTCCTTTAACAATCTACTGGAGTGCAGATGAGGTTACCTGGAGGCACAATGTAAGCATTTTAGCCTGTCTCAGTGGGAAACCGATCTTTTTGTGGAATTCTGAACTTCTAAAATGTATAGTACGACAATGGTCTTGATTTCTCATTTGCTGATTTACAGATAATGTCTACTCAAGGAGACATTATATAGTTGTTACATTACCTGGATGAATCAGTTTTATTTTGTCAGAAAGGTTACTGAGCAAGGTTCATGAATATTGAATCCTGGCACCCTGGTATGTGCCCCCCACCTTGAAGAGATACATCTGTAGTGATGATGACTTGCAGCTTTGGTTTGCAAAATATCTGTAAAGTAATAGATGTTTGTTTCAACACTCTAATTGGTACTTTCTTTCACAGCAAACTTATTTCAGTGCTGACTGGTCATCATGTTTATGCTGAACCATTGATTCTCTTTGCAAGGCTGTAATTTCTGGTGGCCACAATTCTCATTTCAAGATTGATCTGGCTGTTGGACTTGATCCTCCTGTTTCGCTTGTTCCGTCTCTCACTGTCAATTCATTTCAGAGGTCACTTCCCCCCTGATATTGACCTTCTTTCTGAAAGTGCTTCTGTGTGACATCTTCAAAGCTAAAGTAGGACCAAAATGTAAGTATCCTTGATGTGGTTTACCCAGGTGTAATGTCTGGTCTGGGCGCTAAGGATTTCCCTGGAGTACTTAGAAAACTGTAGTCTCCAGTATCAACTCTCCTGCTTCGGGGAAAGCATACCTCAACCACCGCCTCACCTTCTACGTACCCAACAGATGTCTCCGTTCCACCCAGCTCACCCTTGCAGTCGTCCCCTAGATTCGGAAAAGTACAGCAAGAAGAAGATTCTTCTCCTACCTAGCATCCTGGAGATAGAACACACTTCACCTCAATCTCAGGCAGACCAAATCACTGAAGCAGTTCAGGAAGGACCTCAAGACCTGGCTCTTTAACCAGGCAGCACACCTTCTTTCAGCGCCTTGAGACCCAATGGATGATTAGCTGCGCTTTACAAATCCTTGATTGATTGATTGCGAATGAACAGTGTGATAAGACATTTTACTTACAAAACCAAAAATAGTAATATTTTACTGTACAAAGGGCTTTATTTTGTATGTTGAGTAAACTAAATTCATAGCTTCTAAAAACTGACTGCCCAGATTACTGACAGGCAAAACAGGTATGCTCTGAATTTCAAGATGGGTATTAAAGGGCCTGTATGTAGTCTTATCAAGACATGATACTTTGTCCCCAAGACAAGTACTTTTGTCCCCAATAATTCGAAAAATATCAATGAGGCCACCAACCACACAAAAAATAGAGCAAATAAGCTGCATGCGATGGCTGAACCTGGACTGGGGGAAAAGATTTTCGATTGGTACATCAATGAGCAATCATCCAGCTTGTCAACTGCCTATTGACGTGTTGGGTAAAAGTGATGTTCAGAAGAAAGAAAGGAGAGACAAGGGGAGATACAGAAAAGGAAAGACATTCCGACACGAGGTTCTGCTAACAACGCACACAAGAGCTGGAATTAGAACAGTGCAATTCAGAGGAGTAGAGCAACAATACAGCAGCTTATAGAGCAACAGGTTCTGACTGCAGATTGAAATGTCAACAGCAGATAATACAGTTTATCCAAGCTTAGCAGCATCCTGGTAGCTTTAGTGACCACAGATCAGCATCATTAGCGAATGGTGACTATGCAAGTATTTCAATTTAAAAGAAAAAAGAGAAGCTGCTAGCTTATACTGTGATTGAACTGTTGCTATGAATAAATAAACCTTCCTAAACTTGAAAACGCTGAATAAAGAATTTTGCACTGCTTGCAAGACCGCTCTTCAAAATCTCATTTCTTTCTTCATTTTCACACCGTTCAAACCCTCTTTTGGTTATTGTTAGAGGCATTTGAATAATGCACAATCTGTAGATAGCATAGATGCCAGAGAGCTTTCGACAATCTCAAGTTGAATTTATATTTGGTTTACACTATAGACCTAGCTGAATCAGCTTATGATGTGTTTCGAACATCGTACTGTAGTCTGGCTCAGTTTGGTGGCTATGTGATATTCAGTGAGTTGTGGATGTACAACATTTATTTATACTTTTAAAGAGGTGTGACCAAAGTGCTTTGCACACTGCCAATACTCTCAAGATTGGAGGAGGTTGGAGATAGCCTGAGCCTGCATATCTTGATATGCAACACATGTATGCTACATTAGACATAAATATAGTGTTCTACTTAATGTAATGTGCATTTTAAGATTACTGAGATCGGTATTTTGGGCTTATTGTTGAACTCCAAATGAATGAATGGAACAATGCACTTGGTCTCCTCTTCTGCGCAAAGTAGCCACCCAGTATGTGGTGGTGTTTAGGGCATGTTGTGAGTCAAGGGATTTTGGCCAGCTGGCACTGGAATCACCCTTTGCCCAATACAAGCTCTGGGACCACAAGATGGATTTTATATATTTATAAGAAACTTAAAATGATGGAACAGATATAGCATACCACTGCAACCCATCTATTGTGATATTACATTACCTTCTGTAAAATGTCAGACATCAGCAAATACTTTTTTCTTGAGCAATGTCACAGAAGCAGCAAAAGGTCCATCACTAAGTCACAAGGGTCTAATAAATTATTTTAACACAACCAAATTGTTCACCATGCAAAAATATTAGTTTTTTTTTAAAAAAAAGAAGAGAACAAGTAACAAACCTCAAATATTGCTATGCCAGTGAATCTGCTTAGAGCAGCAAACTCCAAGATCATGGTGCCTGCACAGGCTGTACATGTGTCTGTCTCTGTTCCTGTTCGGGCTTCGGGTCGTCTTATTCCAAATTTCAAATTAACCTAAATAAATTGCAACAGGTCAGTGATGTAGCCTGATCTCTCACTGACCTATAATGTACTGAAATCAAAAGGTAATTTAACTGAAAAGTTCAACAGAAAGGACAAATTGATTCATATTCTACATTAACATATTTTTTTATAACCATAGACCAATTTTTGTTTAAATTCATGTGCGTCAGTTACATTTTTGTTGCATGCGGATGGGCAACATTCCCACCTTTCAATTATATTGGTGCAACAATCCCACAATAGAAATATGACGAAGGATATTTTTCCTATGCTTGCAGGAGCCTGACCTTTGCTTAATCCTGTCACTACATGCAACGGGAAATTGATCTAGAAAGCTTGGATCCCCACACATCCTTATTTGCTAAAAGATTTACAGTCCTATGCTCTAAACCCAACCACTCATTTTTTTCTGCAACAAATGTAAGGTAACATCCATCTTCTTGATAACAGATCAATGGATCAAGTTCATTTGTGGACAGCATGATGATGCAAGAAATAGGGTTTACGCATACTGTGTGCGCCACAATTAAGGGCATGGATGGGACAAAAGTAAACAGAATGGGGTCTCTGAAGCAGCTCAAGTATCCCAAGTACAAAGTAAACTTGCAACAAGTATATGAGGCATGGAAGATGTAAGCTGTATAAGGTGAGTGGGTACTAGTCAGAGACGGAGGTGAGTGTATTGAGGTTGCATTTTAATATTTTTAGCTTGGGCAAAAATGTTGTCTAGTTTCTGTGTCTTTTTGTTTCAGACGTCCCCCCCCATTAGTCTGAAGTAAGAAGTACATTAGATAATCTCAAATTCCATACTACGGGCACATTTTGAGTGTTGCAGGTGTCCGTCTGCTTGTGCATCAGTGAAAACACATATGGGTGTTTTTGGCAGTGAAAGTGTCCCTCCACTCGTGCCCGATTTCACCAAGACCAATAATTTTTCTCTCCCTTGACAGGCCAGCTGGAGCCAATCACTGACTGTCCTGGAAACATCACTTGATAATTGCCATTTAACCGTCCACAAGGAAAAAAATACATCACAAGTGTTCCACATGCTCACAAAGGTATTGGGGAAAAATGGTTTACTTACTTGAGGAGAAATTTTACCAGAATTAAAATCTTTCATAGGTTCACATGTTCGAAGCATTCATTGTCTCCAGGCTGGGAATCACCAGTACTTTTGAAATAGCAATAAACGGTCATATGCTAAACAGCAGTGTTTTTTCAGTAGCACAACCACAGGCAATAGGATGTACCTGCTGAGCTCTCTGCTCAGCGTAAACCCCACTGAAGCCCAAATGTCATTACCACACACGATAGCCTCTGTCTGGGGAGGAAGCATGGATGTCTGTAAATCTAAGAAAGACACCAAAACTGGAGAACTGAAGTAATTTCATCTCCAGCGTTGAATCTGTCATACAATCACATGCTTCAATCAGATAGTAAACAATGTATCTGATTTCAAAATAAAATAGGCTGATCTTGAACAGTCTGTGTAGCACAGTTTCCTGGATCTAACCTATCCCCAATCCTCTAAGGGACAGGGTGTGTAGCGTTATGGCCTGAGCCGCCGACTTCGGAGCTGGGGGGAACCAGCCTCAAGTCTCGGCATCCGTTCAACATTCTGTGATTCTGGGCAAATCACTTAATGTCCCGGTGCCTACAATTCAGTGCCTTGAGACCTTCACGGGTGATTTGCTGAGCTTTTCAAATCCTGGATCTAACAGTTTGACACACCTAGAATCAGGAGCTGCATTTTATTCCAGGTAGTAGTGGTTGATGAATGTGTGCCTGTTTTCTACATAGCTACCTGGCAGAAGTCGGAAAGTGGCATTCTGTAATGCACTTTCACCCTACCTCCAATAGGGCACTATAGTTTCTTGTAGCTGGAGTAATGCAGGTCAGAGCCACCAAATGCCATGCTAGGACAGAGAGCAGACCCTCCCAGAGCTGCCAAAGGAGACTAATAGTTGAGTGGATTAAAGCATATTGAAAATGTCACTTACCCAGTGTACATCTGTTCGTGGCATTAGTCGCTGCAGATTCACATGTTTAGCACAGTCCGCTGCCTGGTGTTGGGCTCGGAGTATTACAAGTTGTTTTTCTTCGAAGAAGTCTTTTTTGGTCACGGGACCGAAGGACTCCTCCCTCTTCGGCTCCATTGCGCATGGGCGTCGACTCCATCTTAGATTGTTTTCCCCGCAGAGGGTGAGGATGGAGTTGTTTGCTATAAATAGTGCCCATGCAATGGAGTGAATACGTATGTACATAAAAAGTTTATAATAATTATTTACAAATGTACAAATGTTTAAGATTTAAGATCTACTTCTAAACGGCTACAGGCTTCCCGGGGAGGCGGGAGGGCACATGTGAATCTGCAGCGACTAATGCCACGAACAGATGTACACTGGGTAAGTGACATTTTCAGTTCGATGGCATATGTTGCTGCAGATACACATGTTTAGCATAGACTATAAAGCAGTTACCTCCCCTAAAAGCGGTGGTTTAGCCTGTAGGAGTTGAAGTAGTTTGGAATAATGTTCTTAGTACAGCTTGGCCCACTGTAGCTTGTTGTGCATTTAGTACGTCTACACAGTAGTGTTTAGTAAATGTATGAGGCGTGGACCAGGTTGCAGCCTTACATATTTCGCTCATAGGAATGTTTCCTAGAAAGGCCATTGTAGCACCTTTCTTTCTGGTTGAGTGTGCCTTTGGTGTAATAGGCAATTCTCTCTTGGCTTTAAGATAGCATGTTTGAATACATCTGACTATCCATCTAGCAATGCCTTGTTTAGAGATTGGATTTCCTATGTGTGGTTTTTGAAAAGCTATGAACAGTTGTTTTGTTTTCCTGATTAGCTTTGTTCTGTCAATGTAGTACATTAGTGCTCTTTTGATGTCTAATGTATGTAGTGCCCTTTCAGCCACGGAATCTGGTTGTGGGAAGAACACTGGCAATTCTACTGTTTGATTTAAATGGAATGGTGAGATTACTTTTGGTAGAAATTTTGGATTTGTTCTTAGAACTATTTTATTTTTGTGTATTTGAATAAATGGTTCTTGTATGGTAAATGCCTGTATTTCACTTACTCTTCTGAGGGATGTGATTGCAATGAGAAATGCGACTTTCCAGGTTAGATATTGCATTTCACAGGAATGCATGGGTTCGAAAGGTGGACCCATGAGTCTTGTTAAGACAATGTTAAGATTCCATGAAGGAACTGGTGGTGTTCTTGGTGGTATAATTTTTTTTAGCCCTTCCATGAATGCTTTAATAACTGGTATTCTAAATAGAGACGATGAATGAGTAGTTTGTAGGTAAGCAGATATTGCTGCGAGGTGTATTTTTATAGATGAAAAAGCGAGATTTGCTTTTTGCAAATGTAGTAAGTATCCTACTATGTCTTTCGTAGAGGCATGTAATGGTTGTATTTGATTGGCATGGCAGTAGTAAACAAATCTTTTCCACTTAGATGCATAGCAGTGTCTAGTGGAAGGTTTTCTAGCTTGTTTTATGACCTCCATGCATTCTTGTGTGAGGTCTAAGTGTCCGAATTCTAGGATTTCAGGAGCCAAATTGCCAGATTCAATGATGCTGGGTTTGGATGCCTGATCTGTTGTTTGTGTTGTGTTAACAGATCTGGTCTGTTGGGTAGTTTGACATGCGGTACTAGTGAAAGGTCTAGTAGAGTTGTATACCAAGGTTGTCTTGCCCATGTGGGTGCTATCAGTATGAGTTTGAGTTGGTTTTGACTCAACTTGTTTACTAGATATGGAAGGAGAGGGAGAGGGGGAAAAGCGTATGCAAATATCCCTGACCAACTCATCCATAGAGCATTGCCTTGTGATTCGCGGTGTGGGTACCTGGATGCGAAGTTTTGGCATTTTGAGTTTTCTTTTGTTGCGAACAAATCTATCTGGGGTGTTCCCCAAATTTGAAAGTACTTGTTCAGAACTTGGGGGTGAATTTCCCATTCGTGGACTTGTTGGTGGTCTCGCGAAAGGTTGTCTGCTAGTTGGTTTTGTATTCCTGGAATAAATTGTGCTATTAGGCGAATGTTGTTGTGAATCGCCCACTGCCAAATTTTTTGTGTTAGGAGGCACAATTGTGTTGAGTGTGTTCCTCCTTGTTTGTTTAAATAATACATTGTTGTCATGTTGTCTGTTTTGACAAGAATGTATTTGTGTGTTATTATGGGTTGGAAGGCTTTTAACGCTAGAAATACTGCTAACAGTTCTAGGTAATTGATATGAAATTTTGTTTGGTGTATATCCCATTGTCCTTGAATGCTGTGGTGATTGAGGTGTGCTCCCCACCCTGTCATGGAAGCATCTGTTGTTATAACGTATTGAGGCACTGGGTCCTGAAATGTCCGCCCTTTGTTTAAATTTTTGCTGTTCCACCATAGAAGCGAGAGGTATGTTTGGCGGTCTACCAACACCAGATCTTGAAGTTGACCCTGTGCCTGTGACCATTGTGATGCTAGACACTGTTGTAAGGGTCGCATGTGTAGTCTTGCGTTTGGGACAATGGCTATGCATGATGACATCATGCCTAGAAGTTTTAGCACAAATTTTGCTTGTATCTTTTGGTTTGGAAACATAGCACTTATTACCGTGTGGAATGCCTGCACTCTTTGTGGACTTGGAGTGGCAATTCCTTTTGATGTGTTGATGGTTGCTCCTAGATATTGTTGTGTCTGACACGGTTCTAGGTGTGATTTTGTATAGTTGATGGAAAACCCCAGTTTGTGAAGGGTTTGTATGACACATGTGGTGTCGTTTGCGCATTTTTTTACTGTGTTGGTCTTGATTAGCCAATCGTCTAGGTAAGGGAACACATGTATCTGTTGTCTCCTGATGTGTGCTGCTACTACTGCTAGACATTTTGTGAACACTCTTGGTGCAGTTGTTATTCCGAATGGCAACACTTTGAATTGGTAATGTATTCCTTTGAATACGAACCGTAGGTACTTTCTGTGAGAAGGGTGTATTGGTATATGAAAGTACGCATCCTTTAGGTCTAATGTGGTCATGTAATCTTGCTGTTTGAGCAGTGGAATGATGTCTTGTAGTGTGACCATGTGAAAATGGTCCGATATGATGTAGGTATTTAGTGTCCTGAGATCTAATATTGGTCTTAATGTTTTGTCTTTTTTTGGAATTATAAAGTACAGGGAGTAAACTCCTGTGTTTTTTTGTTGTACTGGTACTAACTCTATTGCATCCTTTTGCAGTAGTGCTTGAACTTCTAGTCCTAAAAGTTCTAAATGTTGTGGTGACATTTTGCGTGTTTTGGGAGGGATGTTTGGTGGGAATTTGTGGAATTCTATGCAATAGCCATGTTGGATTATTGCTAATACCCAATTGTCTGTTGTAATCTGTTGCCAAGATTGGTAGAATTGGCTTAGTCTTCCCCCCACTGGTGTTGAGTGAAGGGGTTGCGTGACTTGAAAGTCACTGTTTAGGTGGAGGTGTTTTTGGAGTCTGGAATCTTCCCCTACTCCTTGGGAATTGACCCCCTCTATATCCCCTGAAACCTCCCCTTTGGAAGGAACCCTGATATGGTGAGGTTCTTGTTTGTTGGCTAGTGGTGTCTGTGGGTTGGCCACGAAACCCCCCTCTAAATGGAGTTTTTCTAAAAGAGCCTCTGCTCTGCGGGGAGTAGAGTGCGCCCATGGCCTTGGCCGTGTCTGTGTCCTTTTTAAGTTTTTCAATGGCTGTGTCCACTTCAGGGCCAAAAAGTTGTTTTTCGTTGAAGGGCATATTAAGGACAGCCTGCTGGATTTCAGGTTTGAAGCCTGAAGTGCGGAGCCAAGCGTGTCTCCTTATGGTGACAGCAGTGTTGACTGTTCTCGCTGCAGTATCGGCTGCGTCCAGTGAAGAGCGGATTTGATTGTTTGAGATCGTTTGTCCCTCTTCAACTATTTGCTGCGCCCTTTTTTGGTATTCTTGGGGAAGATGGTCTACGAGAAGTTGCATCTCATCCCAGTGAGCGCGGTCATATCTGGCCAGCAGCGCTTGAGAATTTGCGATGCGCCACTGGTTGGCTGCCTGTGATGCTACTCTTTTTCCTGCCGCATCAAATTTTCTGCTTTCTTTGTCCGGAGGTGGGGCGTCGCCAGATGTATGGGAATTTGCTCTTTTGCGAGCTGCCCCTACTACTACGGAGTCAGGTGGTAACTGCGAAGTAATAAACACTGGATCTGTGGGTGGTGGTTTGTATTTTTTATCCACCCTTGGGGTGATGGCTCTTGATTTTACAGGCTCTTCAAAAATTTGTTTTGCGTGCCGTAACATCCCCGGTAGCATTGGGAGACATTGATATTGGCTATGTGTAGCCGAGAGGGTGTTAAATAAAACATCATCCTCTATAGGATCGGAATGCAGTTGGACATTGTGGAATTCTGCAGCCCTAGCCACCAGTTGTGAGTATGAGGTACTGTCCTCTGGCGGTGACGGCTTTGTGGGGTATGAATCTGGATCATTGTCCGGCACTGGGGTGTCGTATAGGTCCCAAGCGTCTTGATCCTGATTATCTTGACTTATGGTAGTTTGCGCTGGTGAGTGCATTTGTGGCGGTGTTTGTGCCGGCGATGCCTGTTGTGGTGGAGAGGGCGGAGGCGTGACTTTTTTAACCACTTTGGCTTGTGGTTGTGCGTCATCCTTGAGGAGACCGATCCTTCTTTTCCTCATTATTGGGGGAAGGGTTGATATCTTCCCTGTGTCTTGCTGGATGTACAGTCTCTTTTGTGTGTAGTCTGATTCTACACTTTGGAGCTCTTGTCCAAATCTGTGCATCTGGCCACTTATTCCTTGTTCCTCTGAGTAGGATGAAGGTGTGGTATTTTTCGGCGCCGAGAGAGAATCTTTTTTCGGTTTCGGCACCGACAGAATTTTTGTTCCTTTCGGCATGGATTCTCGGTGCCGATGTTTTTCGGTGCCGGTATCTTGTTTTTGTCTCTCGGAGCCGCTTTCTCGGCTCCGAGGTTGCTCCATGGCGGTCCCTCGACCGGAGTCGGGTGTCTTCGCTATGGGCGTGCCCTTTTTCGGCGCCTTCGACGGGTCGCCTGTTTTATGGGTCGAGCCATGGCCTGTTGGCAGTGGCGTCCCCTGGGCTTTCGTTTTGTCGATGGTTTTACTTTTCGACGTCTTACTCACAGTTTGTTGCTGTTGTTCGACGTCGGAGTCTCCGGATTCTGATTCCGGAACCGAGAATGTTTCCTCTTCGTCGTCGAAACGTTGTTTTGTCGGCGTGGACGCCATTTGTAGACGCCTGGCTCTTCGGTCCCGGAGTGTTTTTCTGGACCGGAAGGCTCGACAGGCCTCACAGGTATCCTCCTTGTGCTCGGGGGACAAGCACAAGTTACAGACCAAGTGCTGATCTGTATAAGGATACTTACTGTGACATTTTGGGCAGAAACGGAACGGGGTCCGTTCCATCGGCTTCGATGTCGCACGCGGTCGGGCCGACCAGGCCCCGATGGGGGAATCGAAGCTACCCCAAAGTCTTCTGATGATCGGTGTCGATGTACCTAACTATCCCGATACCGAACGGAACAATACCGACGCTTTCTTCCGAGATTCTGACTAACTTTCCGAACCGAAACACGGAGCGAAAAGGAATACGTCCGAACCCGACAGCGGAAAAAAAACAATCTAAGATGGAGTCGACGCCCATGCGCAATGGAGCCGAAGAGGGAGGAGTCCTTCGGTCCCGTGACCAAAAAAGACTTCTTCGAAGAAAAACAACTTGTAATACTCCGAGCCCAACACCAGGCAGCGGACTGTGATAAACATGTGTATCTGCAGCAACATATGCCATCGAACACTTCGTTCTCTCCAGGTAAAAATCAGATGTACTTGTGCACATCCAGCAAATGCAGTGTCCTCTAAGCTGGCATCAAATGATTTGGGAAGAAACATCTAAGAAAAACTGATATACTCATATGGAAGCCCAAGGGCACTTTGATCATGAAACCTGGGTTGGTGTACAAGGTGATCTTGACTTTTAGTGAAGTTCAGATATAGTGCTCGTTTTTTGTGAAGGCTTGGAGCTCTCCTACTCTACTTGCTGATGGCAGAGCCAGTTGAGATATCTTCCATGAGAGGTATTTGCGAACTGGACTGTAGATTCGCTCAATGGACGACAGCATCACGTAAGAACTGTGTTCAGTTTCCATGGCAACAGAGGTGAAGGGAAGCAGTGAGCTCTGAAAGGGCCTTTTGCGAGCCATTTGATGATCTTTAGAGCAAACAAGGATGGAGCATTTTCAGATCTTCCAAACAGCAACTAGAAGGAACAAAAGTGTACTTCAGGCTTTCCTTAGCTAAGTTGAGGCAGTCTGGCATACCTTGCATAGTTGTAAAGAACTATATTACTGTAACACAAGCAGAAACAGTTCCATATGGCGTGCTATATTTTGGTTATTGAGGTGCGCTTGTGTCAGTATTGGCCGGAAGTCTGGCAAGATGTCCAAATGGTTGAAATCTAGGTCCTTGGGGTACCAAGCTGCCAGGTTCAGTGGTTTCAGAGTGTGACCAAGATGTGACGCAGGATTTGCCTGCTGTCCCTGGAAAGGTGCCTTGGATTAATCTTTGGTAGGATAGGTGTTTGTCAAGCCAGTCAGACTAGGTTTGTGTACCAAAATTGGCTTGGCCATGCTGGGCTATCAATATTTGTGAATATGACTCTCTTGGCCTTCTGAAAAACCCTGGGAATGAGGTGCACTGGAGTGGTGGTTGTATGGTGGTGTAATCCCACTTCTTAAAGACCTGTTGGAGCTGTTTGTTGTAGAGTTTCCACTCATGGCAATCCAACAAGGAGTGACAAACGGCAACTGCCTGATTGATTTGAATCCCTGGTAGGTGTTCCACAGAGATATCTAATCTGTACAATATTGCCCATAGCAGTCATGTTTCCTCCAACATGGTCCAGGATCTCGCACTTTGTTTGTTGATGTAATAGATGAAAGATGTATTGTTGGTTCTTATTAGAACTGCCTGGTTCTCAAGTCATGCTTGAAACAATTGTAGTCCTAAAAGGATGTCATGCAGCTCTAACACACAGATGTGCGAGGAGTTGTCATCCGAAGAGATTGGAGGGTTCACATGCAGAATCTTCTGCTCCTGGATAGTTCCTGCAGGTGAACTCTCCAACGTCCCAAGGAGGAGTCAGTTTAATTATTTTTGTAAGTTAAAGGGGAGGGGCCTGTGCATTGAGGTTTTCTGGAGATCACAACCATAGCAGACATTGTCCGAGAGGACAAGAACACTATCATCCCAAAAGCCTGTCTCTTGTTGGCACAAGAATTCCCTGCTCCTGCTCGATAGGTCTCACCTGCAGGCTGCATAACAGAATGAGCTATAAGCAAGAAAAGAAGAGACCCAATAATGGCTTCTATGTTCTGACAATTTTTTGGTGGCTTTAGAGACGTGCAGGCAACAGTTTGTAGTTTTCTGACACACTGTATTTTTAAAAATGCCTTGCCATACTTAGTGAAAGGGACACCTTGTAGTAAGGCAAGCAGAAGATATTTCCAGGCTGAGCAAAAGGCTCAGTTGATGGAATAAGTGGATGCAAACCTTTGTGGCGGTGTAGACCGTTTCAGCCAATGGTGTTTTCACCAGCCAATTGCCAAGGAACGTGTATACCTAATGGCCACGTCTCTGAAGAAATCCTGCCACTCGTGCTAGGCATTTCATGAATTTATCAGTGGATACATATTTCAAGCAGCAAAGATGTGATTTGTATTGACATTGGTGCCCTTCCACCAAGAATTTCAAATCCTGTGTGTGGTTTGGGTATATGGGGATGCAGAAGTAGGCAGCCTACAGATCCAGTCATGTCAGGAACCCACTTCCTTCAGGAACAGGACTTCTTAAACAGATACAATCTAAAAAGACTGTCTTTTAATGAACTTGCTGAGTTCCAGAATCGGTCCACATCCCAGTATTTTTGATCACCAGAAAGAACTTGGAGTGGAAACCAAAGATTCTCTGGATCTTGGGAACTTTTTACATTGATCAGTGGAGTGGTAGAAAGAGAATCTTGTTCTTGAAGCTATTGAAGATGCAAGCTGTTCCCTTGCTCGTGGATGAGTAAGTGGCTTTTGAAGTAATTTTAGTGTGTGCCCAGATTCTACAATTTGTATCACCCAGTGATCACTTGTGACCTTCCGCCATTCTGATCCCCTCTAACCGTGGCCCGATATGGGGGTGGTGGAAAAGGAAACATTAGGATGTCAATGACCACTTGGTATTGCCCTGACAATACAACTGAAATTATGTTTTTATTTTTGCCTTAAGGCAGCTGGCACAGTTGGTGGGGTTGGCTTCTTTTAGAGGTTTAGCCCGGATCATCTCCTGTCAGTAGGGGGGATGTTGTCTTCTTTAGCCGCCATAATGGTTGAAGGCACCTAAATCCTTGGGGGCTTTGGGAGCCACAAACGAGAGATAATTTGTATTGGAGGGCTCTAGAGGAAAAAGCAGTGTTTTAAAAAAAACACTGCAGACGCTAATAATGTTTTTCACAAAGAAAGTCTTCCCTTCAAGGAATGTTGAAATTTTCTGCTGCCATCTTAGTTGAAAGGGGTGGATTTTCACCAGCCCTGCCTTATGAGTCATACAGCTCCTGCTATCTGGCTGAAAACTGACGTCCCTGATTAAATCAGCTGCAGTGGAGTTTGCCCCTTCGAATGACTGCTTTGGCTTTGTTTTTTCCAACCTCGGAAATGAGCTCAACAAGAGCGGAAATCGTGTGACCCATCCGGCAGTTTTACTGCAGCAAAAATGGCGAGGAATTGGCTGCCTTGATGGAAGATGCAGACAGAGTCGACATTAGTCCCAGATTTTCAAGACTTCCCACCCCTGTCTGGGGGCATAGACGTAGGTGGGACTGTTTTCTGGATCTCCTCTGAATTACCGCTGCAATGATGGAATCTGGCTTAAAATTACTAGTAAGGTTCAGAGGGGCTCTGATTCTGGTGTCCTCAATTTTTTTTCTTCAGACAAGGAATGACAGATCCACTGAAGGAGGCGTCATCAGTGTTATTCACTTCTTCTAGAGGTAACTGGCCTTGCTAAGATTTATCACTATTCTTTCCCAGGACAGATTGGCATTTTTGATGCTATATCATCTTATTCATGGTCAGAGTTCAAGGAATTTCTTGTTTCCTGTTGCAGTGACTTTTACAATGTCCCACAAGATGAACACCTTTTGCCCCACCCACGTAACGTGCCTTCTATTATTTGTTGCTTGCAGCTTTAGGTTTGCCTGTATATGTACCTGATGCCACCTCTTGGTTAACTGCTTCTAATAGGTTTTGCAGGGAGGTCTAGCATTTTTGGCAATGCATTTTCTAGGAAAGAGACCATGTCCACTTTTCTTAGCATAAGATAGATAGATAGATAGATATGAATGTTGTTCCTCTTATTTCTGTTTTCTAGGTCCATCTAGACCTGAAGTTGTTCAAGTTTTTGGACCCAGTGTGTAAATCTTTCTAGCCCATTATGATTTCACATCCATTTGTCTTTTTTTAAGCGTGATCTTGTTTTACCTCTCCGATAAGCAATTGAAAGAGATTGAGACCATGAATGGTTGCGGGCAGTTGAGTTTGGTCATGATGTCTGAAAGGGTTGGTTCTTCAATCTGTGTCACTGGTATGGGGGTTGTTTTGAGGCCTTTAATTAATTGCACTGACTGCAGGTGTTAAGTTTTTTTTTTTAGTTTCACTGTGCCGAGCTTAACGTCCCCTACGTGGAAACCTTTTTGCTGGGTAACAGTTCAGCTGAGTATCTAGGCAGTAAAGTAAAGTGGAGAAGATCAAGGGGGCCGACAGCCAAACTCCTCCTTCTGGGCCAAATCTTCCTCTCTAGGAACAATTAACCTAACCTCCTCGCAACAATAAGTCTCACGTTTGGGTCAGAGATTGGCAAAGACATGCCAGTGATGAGGCACAGCAAGAAAACAGGTGTTCCTTCTACCCAGAGAGTACTGTGGTTTCGCTTTCTAGTTCTTCAGTGGTATTCTGCAGGTTTTATTTGGCTGTCATGCTGGCTGCCTCACCACATGAGTCTGTCTTTGGTTTTATGAGAATCTGTGTGACAACAGAGTCACTGGTGAGGACAACTGGCCACATATTGCGCTACAGTTTTTGATGCTGGTATAGGGGTTTTCCGTTATATAGCTGGAGTCAGATACAATGAATTTTTTCAAAACTAAGCTTGGCCAGAAGGGAGATCTAGTCTTAAGTGGCCATCTTTGAACGCAGCAAAAACAGGACTCCTGTAACAAAATTGATTATGGTTGGAAAAAAGAAGCAAGAAAACACAGCAAACATCAGTGCAGACAGCCTTAAAATTCTACTTTAAAAACTGCAGTTGTTGACTAGGGAATGGATAGTGGCCTTGCAGATACTCTAGGAAAATGGACAGTGGCAAATATAATACTATTGGTCATTGTAGAGGAACGTATTAGCTTGTCAAAATCTTGGTGACATTCTGAAGAGGGGATCCACTATGAGATTCAGTTTTAAACTGTAGGTTTGCAAAATTGTAATCATATGCAGGGAATTCCCATAATGAACAATCCTCTAGCACCATCAGTCTTCAAATAACCTGAGCAATAACAGTTAACATTTAAGTAATTCTAATAAGTAGGAGTTTAGGACTAAACTTCTGGGGATTCTCTTGGCTCAACAATTACAAGCAGTTATAGTCCGGCATCACTGAACAAGAAAGACCACATCTTTTGCGCTGCCTCAAGTTGCTCCATTACAAATGACAAAGCTTCATTGCCCCAGCCAAGCAAGATGTCTTCACAGCATTCTCACAGCTTAGTACATAACAGGATATGATCAACTAACCATCAATCAGCTCAGCACCTGCAAATAACTACGCTCTTCTATTGTATTGTAAAGAGTTACCCAGCATGTCTGCCTCTCAAGGCTGACTGAAAGAGGTATGTAAGCATCGGAGTGCTAGACTCACATTCATGGCCTATCAAGCCAACTTAACTGCGTTTTATTTCGCCTTAGAAACGTACTGTCTCAAATTTTCAGTGCTTGTTCAAAGCTATTAACAAAAATTACTGAACATAGCATAAGGTGTCAGTTTCAAGAAAGCAGTGGCAGGCGATTACCATCCATTCTGTAACCACAACTCTCTTGTTCATTCAAATAGTAGACAGTTAATTCCTGGCTTTTGTCTTCATTGGATTTCAGATATAGACTTTGCATCATCTTGCCTCTCTGAACTAATTTTTATTTGGTTCTACCTCTTGGTAGATGTTCTCTTTTTAACTCCACTTGGAATGTTCTTAGACCAGATGACCAAGGACTATGGAGATCAGATTTAAGTAAACTTTAAAGACTTACTCTTGGGTAAGGAAGGCCACTGGTTGTGTTGAACGCCGGTAGAAGCTTGTAGCCCAGCTCTTTGGCCATGTGCAGAAGTTCATCGTTGTACCACTGCAGGCTTTCTCCTTTATCTTTCAGCATGATCGCCAGAGAGTGGCCACCTAAGAGACCCCTGCAATTCACATAGAAGGCATATTTAGACATTCTATAGCTACATAACATGCTTACTCATACTTTTCTGCAAAGAAAATTTATCAGTGCACAAGGATTAAGACTACACAGTTAGTCGATCACCAATAGTTCTTTGTCCTTCCCACTTGCAAGTACATCTCCAGGCAGAACCACATTTCACCAGCCACATCTAATTACCTTATTAGTGCTACCCTTTCATTATGGAATGTTCTTCCTGAAGACACTTTAAGTGGACATGCTTATAGACAACACTAAAGACTCTACTCTAACTTGCATGCAAATGTCTAAGCACTTATATTTTGATCTCACCAGAATGAGCAAATTTGATTTCTACTTGTAAAATACATTTGTTTCCTAGTTCTTATCCATCTGTTTATCAACTCACAGCCCCAAATTTCTGAACAATTTTTATTATTTGTTTACTGTTCTCACTTAATTGCTTACACACAGTTGAAGGCACTCCTGAGAATGTCAGGTAAATTTGTTTCTTAATACGATGTTCTTACATCTTGGGTGCTAAAGTTGTGTTATTACGAAAAACAAACTGAGTTCAGCAAAAAGACAGAAGAACTCACTGAAAATAGCATATTAAAGAGGAATATTGTGCCAAGGGTAACACCAGTACATGGCCCATGGCACTAGTGCTATTTCAGTTGTATATTTTTTGATCCAAAAACAAAGCAGCCTGTTGCCTGGGGGAAAAGTTGTGTGAAGATGAACTGGGAGCACGACTTAAGAATAATACCAACTGTAATGAGAAAGTCACATATTTTCACCTACAAGTCGCTTCACATTTATAAGCCCTGAAATACATTATAATATATGCTTATCTGTGTTAGGTTTTTGGGAATTTTCCCTTTCTGAATGGAGACTCCAAATTTATTTTGCCTATTTTCAGAACCCTCTTTTTGCTGGCTACAGAACTCTGTGCACTTCACCCCTGCTAATCAGTGCTTAAGGGTCTGTGCTCCTCCTTTCAACATGGGAAACTGGCATACACCTAATTGGCATATTTAAATTACTTATAAGTCCCAAGAAAATGGGGCTTAAAGTGTATTCAGAGCCAGTAAGTTAAATGCCTTCAGTGTGCTGCAGCACTCATTGTGCTACCCACTACAGGGACAATACAAATATGACTGCAGGTAGTCAAAAGCAGCCTGGCTGTGCAGGTTTAAACTGCTGATTTTACCTGTCAAAAGAGATCCTTTTGACAGGCCTGCCTAAAAGCATCCTTTTAAATATTTATAAGTCACCGCTAAGTAAGCCTTAATGCAGATTAAGGCAGGGTGCATGGTATTAAAAAGTAGGACATGTAAACGTTAATGATTAACATATCCTTCCACTGACTACCATCTCAATATTATTTACAATGAGGTAGGGTTGGCTGTTCTACAGAAAACCATAGCGATACAATGTTAAGTTAAATAAATGTTATCTCTGCCTAGGAAACAGCTATAAATTAAACTTTTGAACTTTTTAAAATATTTATTGCAAGCTCAATTCACAGGTGAAGTCGGATTTGTAATACATGTTTTGGAAACATGACTTTCAAAAATTCCTGCCTAAAGTCCTGTAAGCTTAATCTGCTAAATCACCCCCTTCAACCAACCAATAATGAGCATTTCAATTGGCATGAAAAAAGTGTGATGTTGCTCCTAGGACATTCGTAAAAAAACCTTGGGTGTAGGGAGGTGGTAGTGTGCCCCTGACAGGATTATCTGTGGGATGGGCACAAGGACATGATTAACTTCAAAGAAGCCTACCCTGACATACACAGATGTAGCCAACACCCAGATCTGTAACCTTCTTTTGTTCCCCAACCAGAGCGGCCTTCATCACAGTGGGCCTCTGGTTGACCTTAGTGTTAAATCCTGCTAGAGTGTTAATATTAGCTTTACAGGTCTGCTGGGGTTTTTCATATGACATTTTGGGGCGCACTTCAAAGGAGGGAAACATAATGCTAAACAAATAGTGTGTATCCACTGTCAGGAAACAATGTAATTTTCCTCTTTTTAATGTCAACAGGAAATTAAAATGTTATTTTATCAAGTACAACTGCAAGCAAAATCTTGAACTGGGCAAACATGATCTAACTGTATGTATGGCCTCATATGGGATGTGAAGTAGTTAATATGGTATTCTCATTTCAAAATAATAAATAATATCTTATTTGATTAAAATGCTCTAGAACCCATAAAAGACCTGAATACCTGAACAAGAACTACTACCAAAATATCAAGAGGTATACATGGGACTTTGTATGAGATAAGGTATGTTAAAGTGATGATTAATGGCAACAATCAAATGCTCAACATAGAAAGTAATCTTTGGGGTGTACAAGATATAGCAGTTCATTGGTGTCAAATTACTGCATCAATGACAATCCTAAAAATTGGTCTCACACTATGCATGATACACCATAAAACACACAGACTCTGAAACTGAAAACTTTCTTACAGCTAGCTGGTATAAGTGATCACTTCAGCCAGCTGAACTCAGTAGGTCAGAAACAATCACAACTTTTAAATAAAGGGTTATCCCCGGGCCAAACAGTTTTTAGGATGATATTCTTGTCATTGTATTACAAAAATACAAAAGTTTTCCTACAGTATTGCAGAAGCAAGGGATGTGTCGGAGTTGACTCACTTATTGGTGATACAAAAGCTTATGTTTTAAGAGGCAAGGTAATTGCATAAAGCAGTTTCTTGATAGGTTAGATTAACAAAACAGTCTGTAAAGATGATTATAGACTAAGAATTGATTACAGGTTCAGTTAATGAGGTCAGAAGGCTAGCTTCAATAGCTAGGGCTGTAGTGGCTTAGTTGAACATATCTGGTGTTTTTTGTCACTAAATGACTAATTCACTTGACAAAGCATTAGTTCGGCATCATATTTTGAGGTGATAGGAGCAGGTTGTTTCTCATGTTTGTTTTTAATAATTTTGTTGTGTTGCATTACGATACAAAGACATGTTGTGTATATTGAAGTTAGTGGTCATGTTTTTCAAAAATGAAAGCAATATTTACATGTTTTAGTAAATGTGAAGTAGATGCCTGTCTTCGCTACAGTTTTTTGTCATTACAGTACACAAGTGGTGGGCGAGCAGCCATAGCCAAGCCAGAATTCAGGCTAGATTTTTAATTAAGAAGTGTATTATAGACTGAAAACATGCAAACAATCGAAATTAGAGTGATTAAGAGAAATTGCACAAACTGGCACCCCAGGCTCAAAGATTCCCAGCTCTCCTTACAGAAATAAAGAAAACTAGGCAAGACCCTGACATGTACAATAATAAGAAATGTAAAAGCCACTCACCCAAGTACTCGTATATTGGTTTCAAAGACTGATACCACTATGTCATTGTCCAAATTCACATCTTCTATCACTTTTCTTACTGCATCTTCAAATTCTTTAGTTTTATTTAACAACTAAAAGTAAAATTGCTACTTTAGCATTAAAGAATCTCCAAAAATAGATTTACATTTTAATGGATGTCAAAACTAAACATGTATTAAGATGTACAACAAGCTTTAGAGTAATACTTCTAGGCATTATAACTACATTTGCATATTTAATCACATTACAATACAGTGACATTTTGAGTACATAAGCCATGTGTGTAATATATATGTCAGCTGGGCAACGAATACATGGCTTATAAATGAGACAATAGGTGTACTTATACTGTTCAACGTACACTGAATGCTACTATTCTGACATGCCTTAAATAATAATTGCTATGAATGTCTTCTGCTTGATTACTAGCGATACTTTCAGGCCTGAATTAGACATCAATCTTTAAGGCATCAAATGTTTGGCAAAAATCAAGAAACTGACAAGCACTGGCAAAGCGAATAGGTCGTGCCTATACATGACCTAATGGCTTTAGCAATGTGTTTTGCCATGTTGTACACCGGTATGGCTGCAGTCCAGCATGGCTAAAAGTTAGTGGTGTGGAGTATCAGAATGGAGTGGGGGGGAGCTGAGTGGAGAAGTAGAGTGTCGTAGAGTGGACTCGTTGGAGTGTCGTGAAGTGGAGTAGAGGGGAGCAGAGTGTCAGAGTTGGGGGGAGGACAGTAGAGTTCAGTGTCCGAGTGGAGAGGGGTGTAATAGGATGGACTGGGTTGGAGTGGATTGAGTTAGTGGCGTGGATTGGATTGGAGTGATAAATATAAATTTTGGTGCCCATTAATAAATTGGCTAGAAAGGCAATATAAGTAAGCACCTATTTGGGACTGTCCTATGATTACACTGATCATTGGTCGGAAGGTATGCTCTGAAGTCGGGCTGTATGGTCTGTACTTATCAGAGATTCTGAACATCCTAGACAGGAGCCTCCTTAAGGAGATTAGATATGAACTAAAAAAAACCCGCAAAGGTTTTGAGAAGCTTACCCTGTTTCTGGTTATCTAAGTGAATGAGGACAAAAAAATATAAGAAAAGAAAAGCAGACCCTCCCTACCCACTCAGTCTGACCTATACAGAACAAGTACATCTAAAAAGCATTGTCAAAGCTATAAGTCCGAGATGAATGTGCTACTGCATGCAGTGGAAGCACATTACAGCACAACACTTGTTTTGGAATCAGAAGGTACAGAAAAAGAGGGAAATAGTTGTAAAGCAGACCCTCATGCAGATGAATTCAAGCATTCAAGTGTAGGCAGAGGGTTAGACCCAGTAAGCAAATAGCATTAGAGATGAAAACTGCACTGGGCTAAGCCAGGAAATGATTCACAAAAGTCCCAATATAATGGTTGAAAAAGTCTAGTCATTTAAATCCAATGTTTAAAGGAGTGAACCAAAAGCCCATTCTTTGTATTATTAGTAGGCCTGTTTGACAGCTGTCCTCTTAAAACCCAGACTTAAAAATTACAGAAATATTTTATCAACAAACCTTCACCAGGAATGTATTTGTGCCTCGACCACACAGATCTGAATGCAAAATGCCACAAGAAAGGCACCAGGAAACTGTGCTTGGTCCGGTATTGCATATCATTAGGGACATCAACACTTTACAATTTTGTCTTTGTAAACACCTAAACTACACTTCTGTACGATGTATCAAAAGAAGATTACCATGCAAAACATTTCAGCTGGAAATACTTCTGCCTTCCCACAAATAAATTAAGCATTCTGTAGAATTATGAATGAAGACTTATCTTTAGCCATCCCATAACAGCATGAATTGTGGTTTTCATTTTATATGAGTCAAGAGAAACCCTCAAGAACTTTATGGAGGTTATAAATGCTTAAATGTTAGATTCAAATCTGTTAGCTTAAGTAGAACATACCTAAAAGGAACATTTCAAAACTCAGTGGGGGGCATCTTGAAAGGGTTGGACAAGCAACTAAGTCAGTGGAAGGGCCAAACTGAAGGGGCTTAGCTGCTACTGCTGCCTACATGTCATGTTTTGGGATATTTGGGGAGAGACGGCCTCGTAATGGCAGCCTCTAATAATCCACAATGATGAATGAAAACTATTCAGGTTAAGCAGAACATGATCAGTAATAATACTCAAGGACCTGATAAATTCTAATTTAATTCCCAAACTGTAGTTTCATGGGCAAGGGAGATGTTCTTGTATTAACCTAAATAAAATATTATTAAATAATGAAAGCAGTTTAGCACAAAGGAGCCTGGCTTCCTACGATAAAGTAATTTATTTCAAAAGCTCAAAAACGCAAATATTTATACACCTGTGAAAAATCTGCATATGTCACAGTACTGAATAATTATAACCAATTCCATTAAAGTGGGAAGCAGAGAAAAAGTCTAGAGGAAAGCAAGTATCTTGAAACTTACTGCCAAAGTGTCTAAGGTATCAATCAGGGTCAGCGAAAACCTGAAAAAACAGAATTAAGATTTTTACACAAGTATATGTTTTAAAAGTAGTAACCATGTCATTTTTAGTTCTGAGATCAATATTAACCAGCAGCAGAAGAGACCATAAAACACTAACAAAGCTGAGGCCATACCTACAAAGCATGCTTTCTTAATGTTTTCTGATCACTGGTTACAAAGGCAAGATGTGATAAACTACAGGAACAAACAGTAAGGAAAAACCGCTCACATGGCAGCCGGTAACATTTTTCAACATTGATGATACACTTCCCTACTTATAAGAGACAAACCTCATCATATCATTTCAAAGAAATCTTGAAAGAAATACAGCATGGCAAACAATATTTTGTACTGCTTTATCAGCTCCACAAATTAATAAAATTAAGACGAAAATTGATGTGGTGGTGTATAATAAAAAATAAATAAAAAAAAAACATTCTTACACCATTACCCAGACAGAAGCCAACCATGGTTATTCTTTTGAGGGAAGGATTGAGCTAATTCAGCAGCAGAGTATGTGAAAAGGAGACTATGACTAGTCCTCACAATCCAATATGATGTTCTGAAGACTGCTTGCATAATGAGCACCGTTTGTACTTGGTGATCTTGCTGCATTTCTTTGTTGCAGCTATCACGCTGCATGTATTACACCTCTGCGTTCTTCACATTAGCAGTGGAGTTTTACATCACTGAACTGGGAAATCCTGCTCTTCACCTCACTCATTAGAGATGTAGTCATTCAGTTTAGTAAATCCTTCTTGGACTTTATGTCTGCAAAGTCTAGAAGTAGTCAAACTGGTTGATGTTCAGTTTTTCCATATGTACATATCCTTGGATGATTTTCTCCTTTCCCTGGACACTATACTTCTGATTTCTACCTGTGGTTGTGTCATCAAAGTTTAAGAACAGAGGGTCTAAGTATTCTTACTCATTACTCCCACAGGTATTTAAACTTCCAAGACAGTGAAACACCTTTTATGTTTTTTAGACAATGCATGCATTTTCTGACTTTCCTCTCAAGTTAACACTTTTGGGCCATTCCTATTTTCCTCTGTCCTTTTTTTTGCCAACAGTCCTAATTTTACCTTTGTCTTTCAAGACCTATGTTAAGTTTCCTTTGGCCACTACCATTCTCTTTCGGCACACTATCCCATTTGCCCTTTCCTCCTGCAGTCAGTCCCTCCCTTCCTATACCATATGTGCCCTTGCCCGCTCTGTGCTGCCATGCCTCCCTCTTAGAGTAGACCTGAGAGTTTTAAAACAATGCTTTACACTCAGATCTATATTATATTACTCATTCACCTGGTGTCAGACCAGAAGATGGCTTGTAGACATGTACGATCACATCTGTTCCACTCTGACAATAGAACCTACTGACTACGACCTGCCCTAATGACTTTTCCCCTCATTAGAAATGCCAACATTACTTACTCCATGGCACTTCCACCACCACTTTGTAATTCTTAATGGATGTTTTTATTTGTGTGTGCTGTTTTACAAAGAGCACTTTGCACGTTTTTTTGCAGCTGGTTGTATCCATGAAATGCAAAATAAATTCATGTGCTTTTTTGTTTGAAGTTGAGGTCGGAATGCTACTGCCATTAGCATTCTGTATGTACAAGATATACCTCCCCATAGTTAACTTCACATTTTAAAGATATTTACATAGTGAGCACATGGAAGAATCATTAAGTGAATTCTATAATTAACATACGTTTGGTTTCCTCACCCAGAATACAGGGTCATCATTGGTTCTTTATTGGTAAACGGAAACAGACAACTATAGTACCACAGCTATGATGAGCACTCCCAGTGACCTTCCCCTTTTGTCAGTGCACCCACTTGGTCATTTATAGGTGAAGTTCACCAGGTGATGCCCTACTATCCAAATGGTTCTGAATCACACAGGCAGCAAAGGCTTTTACACATGAACATAAATGTTAAATTTGAGGGCGGGCCATCTTTCATACCTTAGAATTGCTTTTCATTAGACATGCTGGTTAATATATTTATATACTCTACAAGAGAAAATGATTATCTGAGTATCTTTAAAGAACAAAACTTTACAAAACAAACTTCAGACTTGGTCACCTGGTAGGTAATGTTAAACAAGTTAGTAATATAATAGTTAGAGTGGGCTCTAACTAAAAAGTCCTACAAGACAGATCCAGTGAGTGGTCTTCCTGCCAGACCTGGTGAATAAGTTACTTACCTTTGGTAAGGCTTTATCTGGTAGAGACATATTCTAGTTGCAGATTTCTTACCTTAGAATTCGCCGCAGGTGTCAAACTAGAACTGGAAGATTTTTGTGAGCACTACCCCTGCACACCGTTAGGTGGCGCTGATTGGCTCGATCTCGACTGTGTGCACCGCATAAGACATCGCGGGTCCTATATATGTGCCACCTTGGCGCACTGACTTCAGTTTCTTTTCACCACTTTCCATGCCATAAAGCGCAGAGCTATAAAGAAATTAACTACTGGTCTATCACAAATAAGGCTCCTTAGAAGGGAATCCCCACTCCTTGAAATCAGTTCGCAGAGCAGAGAGGATAGGTGGGCCAGTAAGTAATCTGCAAAAAGAATGTCTCTACCAGACAAGGCGTAACCGAAGACAACTAAGTTGTTCATCTTATAGAGACCTCTAGTTGCAGATTTACCTTTGAATAGATACCCAAGCAATACCATCACCAGAGGTGGGCCTGCAAACTAAATTCATACTAGAAAGCCCTGCAGGACCGAAAGGGCAAAGTGCCTGTCCCTCTGGACCTCTCAGGCAGTAGTGTTTGGCAAATGTGTGCAGTGATGCCCATATGGCCGCCTGGCAGATATCAAGGCCTGAAACTCTGCGTGCTAAGGTAGTGGTCCCCACTTTGGCTCTAGAGGGAGTTGCTTCCTGGCCAGTGCATATCAGATCTTTATACAGAGGAAGACCCATCTGGAGATGGTCCGCACCTGCACTGCCCGACCTTTCTTCACACCCACATAACAAAGAGTTTATCACCGGAACTCTTTTGTACGATCAAGGTGGAATGCCAATGATCTTTCTGGGTCCAGGCTGTGGAGTCTTCCCCTCTTCCTTATAGGGATGAGGGTGTGCATAAAAAGTAGGCAAGTTGATATACTAACCTACATGAAAGGGTGTAACCACATTGAGCAGAAAAGAGGCCCTACTGCAAAGCACCACTTTGTCAGGATAGAGTGAAAGGTATGGAGGCTTGGATGACAAAGCCTGCAGCTCACTCACTGTGCAGGCAGATGTAATGGCCACAAGAAAGTCTACAAAGTAAGGAGCCCGAGAGGGCAATTATGGAGAAGCTCAAAAGGAGCGCACATCAAAAATGTCAGAACCAAATTCAAATCCCATTGAGGCATAATGAATGGAGACAGAGGAACCATGTGTAAGGCTTTTAAGGAACCTATGTTCAATAGGGGATTTACACAAAGAAGTCTGATCAGGCAACCTAAAAACAACAGAAATAGCAGAGGGATAACCGTTGAGAGTACCCAAAGCAGAGCACTGCTGGGCCAAAGAATGTATAAACAACATAACCTCAGAGAGAAGGGCAACAAAGGGGGACAAACATACTTGTTTGTGCACCATGCCACAAATTTCTTCCGAAAGGGGTACACTGTTTCGGTGGAGGAACACCTGGCTGCCTAGATAATGTTACAGGACTTCGGGCAGAAGGTTAAAAGCTGTCAACTGTCGCTATTCAATCTCCATGCAAGAAGGTAGAAAGCGGACAGGTTTGAGTGCAGAACCCTCCTCTACTGCTGCGACAGAAGACCCTCCTGAGGGGGTAGTCTGATCGGAGGACCGATGGACATGCTCAAAAGGTTGGGATACATTACTCTCTGTGCCCAGTCCCGAGCCACAAGGATTACTTGAGCCCCGTTGTTCTTGATCTTCTTGAGAACTCTGGGTATAAGTGGTATAGGCAGAAAGGCATACCGAAGGCTTGTGTTACACTCAAGACAAAAAACGTCACTGAGCGATTGACACCTTGGAAACTCCAACGTGCAAAACTGCTGCCATTATGCGTTCTCTGTGGAGGCAAACCGATCTAACCAAAGCTCTCCTCACTGTTGAAAAAGACCTTGCGGCACCTCCGGATGAAGACGCCATTCATGATCTGGTAGACATTTTCGGATGACTGTCTGCTCTGGCGTTCAGAGAGTCTGCAAGATGTTGAACCACCAGGGATAGGCCTTGCTGTTCCAGCCATGTCCAGAGGCATAGAGCCTCTTGACAAAGGGTCCACGACCCCACCCACCCTGTTTGTTACCGTACCTATGGCAGTGGTATTGCCTGTGAACACCTGCACTGCCTTTCTCTTGACAGAGGAAAGAAATGCTTTCAATGCCAGCCGGATCGCATGGAGCTCCAACAGGTAGATGTAGAGTCTGGAATCCGCCGAAGCCAAATTGCCTCTAACCTCCACCTCTCACACATGGCCACCCCATCCCAGGAGTGACAACTCCAACTGCTGTCAGATCTGGTTAGGAAAGGGAGAGGGATCTGTCTCTGACCGAATCACAGGTAATAAGCTTGCACAGTTCCCTTCGAGATCTGGACCCTGTTGAGAGATTTCCCTGATGCTGTGCTCACTAGAACTTCAAGTCCCACTACACAGCCCACATATGCCACGTGGCATGTGTCAGCAGCTGGATGCAAAAGGCCATGAGACCCAGCAGCCTCAGAGTCATTCTCACTGAAATCCAGGACAGAGGCTGAAAGATTTGTAACATAGCCTGAATAGCCTGGACTTGCCGCTTGGGAGGATGAGCCCAAAACTGCACAGTGACCAGAACAGCTCAGAGAAAGGGAGCGTCTGAAAGGGAGGCAGGTGTGACTTCGGCATGTTTATAGTGAATTCCAGTGAATGCAGTCTGGAGGTGGGAGACGACAGCCTGGGCGAGCCCGCCTTCAACAGCCAGTCGAGATAGGGGAAGACAAACCCCTGAACTGGGCAGATGAGCTGCGGCCACCGCCATAACCTTGGTGAACACTTGAGTGGCGCTGGTAAGGCCAAAAGGGAGCACGTCTGTGTACAGGCAGGATGGGAATATGGGAATAAGCTTCCTGCCAGTCCAACGCTAGCATCCAGTCTCCTGGGTCTAGGGCACATAGAACATGAGCCAGAGTGAGCATTTTGAACTTCTTCTTGTGAAAGAGGTCAAGGGTCAGAAGGTCTAGGGTAGGGCAGAGGCCATTGTCGTTTCTGGGTACCAGAAAGTGGGGGGGAATAGGAACCACTACCTACGTCTGGCATGGGAACCCTCTCTATGGCTCCCCTGGCCAAAAGAGCCATGCCTTCCTCTCGAAGAAGTGCCATGTGATCCTCTGTCATTCGATCATAGGATGGTGACATGGATGGAGAGGTAGTCTTGAAGGGGAGGGAGCAGCCCCTTCGGACTATCTGCAAACTTACCAGTCTGACGTGATGGATTGCCAGCAGAGCAGGTTATGGCGAATCCTGTATCTGACTGGGCCCTGATGGAGGAAAATTTGACTAGGAAAGTTTGGAGGTAGCTGCAGGCATTTGGGAAGGGGGGACTAAGGGGGGTGGGGGGGGGGGGGGTGTTTGGTGAGGGGGTACTGCTGGGGACTGGCCAGATCACTGGCTTCCTGATCCACATGGGTGCTGGATCCTATTTCCCCAGTCATTGAGAGGCTAGGCAGCATGCCTGTAATAGTGGCTGGAGGGGAATGGATGCAGTTGGGCACCCCTTCCACAGCCACGAAAGGGGTAAAAAGCAGACTGAGGGGGTATAGGGGCAGCTGCAAAGCCCAAGGACATGGCCATAGCACGAGAAACCTTGAAGCGCTCGAGCCCAGAGTTGCCTTTTTCCTCCTTAGAGATGTGTGCATCAAGGGACATGTCCATAAGATTACCTTGGACATCCCCAGAAGAATAAGTTACTTACCTTCGGTAACGCTTTTTCTGGTGGATACAGTAACTACCTGTGGATTCCTCACCAAAAGAACTTCCCCCTCGCGCCAGACTCGACGGAAATTTCTTCTAGCTCTGCACGTCGACGATGACGTCACAATCGCCCGACTCCACGCGACGCCGTATGACGTCATCCAGGCAATAAGAAGCCCTTGTCGACGTGCAGACGTCAGTGATCACCATTTTTTACGTGCCATAGAGGCGAACAGGTGAATGCAAATAGAACATTTATTATAAATACATATTATAAATAACAGTAATGAATGCTCAATACAAGAGAGGAACATATATATAAACCAAGTCCAAACAAGCCTTCTTTGAACTATCTTAATTTGCAAAGGAAATGTATATACAGGTATCCCAACTATATACATGAATCAGTTATATACATATATACAAGACCAAGGATGCTCACCCAAGGATATCTCGGTTTGACCAGTCAGGCAACGGGGAGGCGGGTGGGACCGTGAGGAATCCACAGGTCGTTACTGTGTCCACCAGAAAAAGCTTTACCGAAGGTAAGTAACTTATTCTTCTGATGGATACACCTACCTGTGGACTCCTCACCAAAAGAATAGAGTCCCAAAACAGTACTACCTCCGGAGGTGGGTGCCCGAATGGTCAAACCAAGAAATCCTGCAGCACCAAGCAAGCAAAATGGCCATCCCTCCTAACCTCAGAATCCAAACAGTAATGTTTGACAAAAGTATGGAGGGACGCCCAGGTCGCTGCCCTGCAGATTTCAGCCACAGGAACACCTCTAGCCAAAGCCAATGAAGCTGCTTTAGCCCTGGTGGAATGGACACGAAGCCCCACAGGTGGTTCTTTCTTCACCAAAGAATAACAAATCTTAATACATAGAATGACCCACCTGGATAGCGTTCTCTTGTGGACCGCTCTACCTTTCCTCTTCCCCACGTATCCAACGAAGAGCTGATCATCTTGTCTGAACTCTCTCGTCCTGGCGACGTAGATGTTCAGCGCTCTTGGTGGATCCAGCCAGTGGAGCCTCTCTTCCTCCTTGGATGGGTGAGGTGGAGGGTAAAAGGAAGAGAGAGTAATCGACTGCCCCAGGTGAAAGGGTGTAACAACCTTCGGTAGGAAAGCCGCCTTGGTCCCTAACACCACTTTGTCCTTAAAGAAAGAAAGGTATGGAGGTTCTACACTAAGAGCCTGAAGCTCACTAACCCTTCTGGCAGATGTTATGGCCACCAGGAAAACAGTCTTGAAAACTAGCAACCGTAGGGAGCAAGAATGCATTGGTTCAAAAGGGGACCCCATTAGAAACGCTAAAACTAAGTTAAGGTCCCACTGAGGCATAACGAATGGTGTTGGTGGAAATTTGTTAGTGAGTCCATTAGAAACCTTAAAACAATAGGAGATTTAAAGAAGGATGGCTGATCAGGAAGGCACAGAAAAGCAGATAGCGCAGACAAATAACCTTTCACTGTGGCAATCGCACAACCCTTCTGTGCCAGACAAAGAGCAAATGACAATATGTCAGATAAACCAGCTTTTAAGGGATCGATTCTGTTCACTCCACACCAGCATGCAAATTTAGCCCAACGACTAGCATAGATTGATTTGGTGGCGTGGCGCCTGGCCGATAAAATAACATCCACCACTTCTGGTGGGAGAGAAAAGGAACTCAGATTGCCCCGTTCAATCTCCAGGCATGAAGGTGCAGGCTCTGGAGGTGGGGGTGTAGAATCTGCCCCTGCGACTGCAAGAGGAGGTCCACCCTGTAAGGGAGACGGAGGGGCGGGCACTGAGAGAGTTGAAGAAGGTCTGAATACCACTCCCTTCTTGGCCAATCCGGAGCTATTAAGATGACTTGAGCTCGGTCTTGGCGGATCTTCCTCAGAACTCGAGGAATCAAGGGTATGGGGGGAAACGCGTAAAGCAACTGACCCTTCCAGGACATCTGAAACGCGCCCCCCCAAAGCTCCTTGCACCGGATACTGGAGGCTGCAAAATAGCGGGCACTGCGCATTCTCTTGAGTTGCAAACAGATCTATTTGTGGATATCCCCACATCCGGAAGATATACAGAACCAGATCTGGATGAAGATGCCACTCGTGGTCAACCGAGCTGCGTCGACTGAGAACATCCGCACGCACGTTCAGGACTCCGGACAAATTATGTGCTACCAAGCAGATCTTGTGTTCCTGAAGCCAGGACCAGAGTCGAAGAGCTTCTCTGCAGAGAAGATACGACCCCACTCCCTCCTGTTTGTTTATATACCACATCGCGGTAGTGTTGTCCGTTAGAATCTGGACTGACTGACCGCGAATGGAAGGGAGGAAGGCCTTGAGAGCTAGACGTACTGCCCGCAATTCCAACAGATTGATGTGTAATCTCTGTTCTACCGGAGACCAAAGGCCTTTGACCTCCAGGTCCCCCAGATGAGCTCCCCCACCCTAGAGTGGAAGCATCCGTTACTACTGTGGCCATTGGTGGAGGCAGCGAGAACGGCCTTCCTTGTGACAGGTTGTCGACTGCTGCCCACCATTGAAGATCCACTGCAGTGTCCCTGGAGATCTTTATCGACTCCTCGAGATCCCCTTTGTGCTGAAACCACTGCCTGCGGACGAACCACTGAAGAGCCCTCATGTGCCAGCGTGCATGAGTGACCAACAGTATGCAAGAAGCGAACAGACCGAGCAGACGAAGGACCTTGAGGACTGGAACTACCGCTCCATTTCAAAACATTGGAATCAACGCCTGAATGTCCAGGACCCGCTGGGGCGGAGGAAAGGCCCGATTCAATGTCGTTTCCAATACTGCCCCTTTGAACAGGAGGCGTTGAGAGGGCTCCAGGTGAGATTTGGGTACATTGACTGAAAAACCCAGGTCGTACAACAATTGAGTTGTCGACTGGAGATGTCGCTGCACGAGCTCCGGAGTCTTGGCTTTGATCAACCAATCGTCCAGATAGGGGAACACCGCTATCCCCCTTCTTCTGAGCTCTGCCGCTACCACCGCCATCACCTTTGTGAAGACTCGAGGTGCTGAAGTAAGACCAAACGGGAGGACCGCAAACTGATAATGTTGCGATCCCACAACAAACCGGAGATACTTCCTGTGCGATTTGAGGATCGGAATATGAAAATACGCGTCCTGCAAATCGACCAACACCATCCAGTCTCCTTCGTTCAACGCCAAAAGAACCTGTGAGAGAGTCAGCATTTTGAACTTTTCCTGTTTGAGGAACCAATTCAAAACCCTCAAGTCCAAAATCGGTCTCAACCGACCATCCTTTTCGGGGATCAGGAAATATCTTGAATAACAGCCCTGACCCCTCTCCTGCTCAGGAACCAACTCTATTGCGCCTTTTGCCAATAGGGACAACACTTCCTGTTGTAATAGGAGAAGATGGTCTTCCGAACAGAAGGATGGGCGGGGAGGGAAGAGAGGAGGGAATTCCCGAAAGGGAAGAGCGTACCCCTTCTTCACAATGTCGATGACCCAGGAGTCCGATGTTATAACCTCCCACATCGGAAGAAAATGGGCAAGTCTCCCCCCTACCGGAGACAAGTGGACAGGGAGTGGAGGAGGACTACGGCTGCTTTCCTTGCTGCACCCCTCCCAAGGAAGAGGCAGAGTGCTGCTGGGTGGCTCCTCTTGTCTGGACTCTGCCCCTGCCCCTGAAAGATCTGTATGGCAGGGTGGATGCAGTCTGTTGTGGTCCTTGAAATCTGCCACAAAAGGAGGAGCCACGTCCAAATCCTTTAAACCTCCTATAACCTCTAAAGGAGGATGAGGCAGAAGACTGAAGCCCCAAAGATCTCGCAGTAGCTCTGCTCTCCTTAAAACGCTCCAGAGCAGAATCCGCCTTTGTCCCAAAGAGCTTCTCGCCATCAAAGGGTAGATCGAGAGGAGTCGCCTGCACGTCAGACGAGAAGCCAGATGAACGGAGCCAAGATTGTCGCCTAGAAACTATGGTTGTGCCCATAGCCCTAGCGACCGAGTCTGAAGTGTCCAATCCCGACTGGATCACCAGAGTCGCTGCCGCCTGAGCATCCGCCAGTAGCTGCAACATTTCCTGGGACAAGTTCGGGTGGCCTTTCGCTTCCTCCATAAGGGCATGGATGTAACGTCCCAATATGTAGGTCGCGTTGGATGACTTTAAGGCTATACTACATGATGAAAAGGTCTTTTTAGCAGTATGGTCCATCTTTTTCGATTCCCTGTCCGCAGGTGTTCCGGGAAACGAGCCAGGAGAGGACCTGGACGAACTAGAGGCCTGTACCACTAAACTCTCCGGTGTTGGGTGTTTGGAGAGAAACACAGAATCACCTGGTGCCGCTCGATAGCGACGAGCCACCGCCCTGTTGACAGCAGCGGTAGACACAGGTTTCCTCCAGATGTCTTTAATGGGATCCAGTAGTGCCTCATTAAAGGGCAAAAGAGGCTCAGCAGCTACAGAAGCTGGGTGCAAAACCTCCGTCAATAAATTTCTCTTGACTTCCGCAGCTGGAAGGGGAAGGTCTAAAAAGTCCGCAGCCTTCCGAATAACTGCGTGGAATGATGCCGCTTCCTCGGTGAACTCTCCAGGGGAAGCTAGATCCCACTCGGGGGAGGTATCTATGCCACTGGCTGTATCAAGACCCTGGAAGTCACCAGAAGGCTCCAAAACCTCACCCTCTTCCAGGTGCTGCCTTGCATATTCTTCCTCCTCCAATAGTCGCAGAGCCAGACGCCTGGATCGAAGCCTTGACTCCAGACCCGGCGTTGATAAGGCATCGGCCGACGCCGAAGATCTCCGTCGGCGCCGAACCTCGGATCCATCCGACGCCGGACCTTCCGGCTCCAGAGGAACCTTGACTGTGGATGGGATCCGAGGCGAATCCAACGGCGCCGAAGCAGGTGTAGCAGGTCTCCTGGGCGACATCAAGGGCATCGGCGCCGCTTCAGGTGCAGCAGGCAAAAATGGAGTGAAAGGCGTCGATTTGTAAGATGCCGGAACGCCCAAATTAAAGGCCAAAGGGCCAGACGGACCTGCTTGACTTCCACCCGGCGCCATGGAAGTAAAAATGTTAAACATGGCGTTCAAGAACACCGCAGGATCCGTTCCCGGCGTCGTGAAAGCCGGGTATTGTTGCTGCACCGGCACCGGCATAGACGCCGAAGAAGAGCCAGGAGAACCCTCTGGAGAGGCTCGACCTCGAAGACCGACCCGGGTGACGTCGGGGTCACAGGAGGTGGAGGATTGACGGTCGGGCTAATCTCCCACGTCGGACGGCGCCGAGAGTCACCATGGTGATGATGAGATCTCGAGGATCTTGAAGAGGACTCCCTCCGATGACGCCTCTCCTTTTTCTTGGACCGAGCCAAGAACAATTTTGCCTCCCTCTCCTTAAGTGCCTTAGGGTTCATGCGCTGGCAAGAGCTGCAGGACTCGACCTCATGGTCGGAGCTAAGGCACCAGAGGCAATTCTCATGGGGATCAGTAACCGACATTCGACCCCCGCACTGGTTACATGATTTAAAGCCGGATTTCCTTGGCTGCGACATTGTAACCGTCGTTCGAAACAGTAGCTCCCTGTGAGCCTCGAAGAAATAACCGTTACTCAGAGGCACGGAAAAAAGGGAACTGACGTCTGCACGTCGACGAGGGCTTCTTATTGCCTGGATGACGTCATACGGCGTCGAGTGGAGTCGGGCGATTGTGATGTCATCGTCGACGTGCAGAGCTAGAAGAAATTTCCGTCGAGGCTGGCGCAAGGGGAGAATTCTTTTGGTGAGGAATCCACAGGTAGGTGTATCCATCAGAAAAGCCAGATATCCTCAACAAGGCGTGGCACTGCAAGGTCACTGGAAATAAAATCAATCTTCCCAGTGAGTCGGTTGTGTCCAGTCCACATCGGATCGTGAACTTTGCTGCATCTCTCCAACTAGCAACTACTTGAGAAAGTACAGCCAGGGCCTCCTTTGGGACCTGTGGCAGCACTTGAGTAACCGTGTTCCACAGCGTGTGGGAATAACAGCCCAAAAGACATGTAGTGTTCACAGACTACAACGCCAGGTTGCCAGAAGAAAATATCTTTCCAAGTGCAACCAGGCTCTAGGATTCTCCATCAAGGACGCAGAAGGGAACGCACCATGGGGGGTAGAGGATTAGTTAAGTAAGCTCTCAGGGATGGGGTGTTGCCAGGAGCAGGGCGATGGTGAGCAATTGTCCTCTTCACAGGAGCCCCTGTGCTGGGTTTGGACCAGATACCCAGTAGGACATCTGTAACGGCTTCATTGAATGGGAGCAGAGGTTCGAGGATGAGGATCCAGGTTGAAGCACCTTTGTTAGGAGGCTAGTCCTGACTGCCCCGAAGGCAACTCAAGGTCCAGGACCTCAGCTGCTTTTAGCACCATAGAGCAGGACGCTCCCTTCTCTGTAGCCACAGTAGTGTGAGAAATCATGCCAGTATCTGGTGAGGTATCCAGTCCACTGGCTTAACCAAAGTCGGTATGCCAGTCCATAGGGTCTTGGGATTGGTATTTCAAAGGGTCCTGCAACTCCCATCCCATTCCTCACCGTAATCTAGCCCTTAAGAAAGTGACACAGGATCTGACATAGGAGGTAAGGCTGTGTCCTACCACAGACCTCCGGCTCTGTGTTTGAGTCTGAAATGCGGATGGGGATGTCCCCACTCGAGGGCGCAGGTAGCACCGGGAGCATCAGGACCGGGGAAGGGTGAGGTGTCTCGACCGGCATGGGTCTGGATTCAGAATGAGTTCCTTAGGTGCCCCTCTGCGTCTGGCCTGATCCACTGGCGTGGAATCGAAGGGGCTTCTTCCAACCCCCTGGGCCCCAAAGGCTCTTCAGTGGGGTGTGCCTGCATAAAAATGAGGCACAGGGCCTCATAAAATTCACAAAGTTGGGTAGGGGTCACTCCAGTTCCTGGAAAGTGGGGAGGCACGGAGACAGCCCAGGTGCAGGATCCTCGGGACGAGGCCTAGAGACAAGGAAAAGGCAAAGCATGCTTGGACTTCTTTTTTTTTGTGCTTACACGAACGTCCTGACAATTTAGAAAGGGAACGACAAACAACCTCAGGACCTTACACGCGATTGAGATCTCTACCTGTGTGGAAACGGGCAGCCAATAGCTTTAGGGACCGCTCCCTCAAAGCATTAGGATGCATGGCCAACACTCAGAGCACAACTTCAGGTCGTGGTCGTGCTCCAAGCATCAAACGCACAGGAGGTGCTGATCCGCTAACCACATCACCCCATGACACGAACTGCAGGGCTTGAATCCGGTCTTTCTAGACAACATCCACGACATACTAGGAGTACAGAAACTTGAAAAAGTCTTAACAAAAAGTTGAAAAACGCAATTCAAAAATTGACTGAGAGGTAGCTCTCTTTGGATTAGCGCTTGCTGGCGTAGAAAGAAAAGAACTGACGTCAGCTCGCTGGGGTGGCGGATATACAGGACTTGCAATGTCACATCTGGGGTGGACCACTCTGACAACAGAGCCGAAGGACGCCACCTAAAGGCACACAGGGGTACTGCTCATGAAAATCTTCCAGATCCAGTCTCATGCCTGGGAGGAATTCAAAGGTAAGGAATCTGCAACTAGACGTCGCGATCAGATTAACGAAGCAACAGTGCTCTGAGAGTTCATGTACCAACAATGCCGCTGCAGTCTGGTGGAGAGTTCAAGAACAGGTACTTTGCTTCCCAGTGCCATCTTAGCAGCCTTGGCTCAGGTAGAATGAGCCTCCAGGCTCTTCAGGGGTTGCTGCTTGGCCAGGGTATAGTAGACTTTTGATACAAAAGGCTATTCTTCTTGACAATGTTCTCCTTTTCACCGCCTTACCTTTCCTTGCCTCTGAAAAGTCAATAAAGAGTTGATTGTGCAATCCAATTAGAAACTGAAAACTTTCCTTGGGTCAAGAAAATTACGCTTCTCTAACTTCTTCGAGTGAGGTGGTGGTACCAAAAAATCCAGTAATGTGATTGATTGGGCAACATGGAAGCAATTCATGGATTTCAGAAGGAAGGCTGCCTGGTTTTCCTCCATGGGAAAACATGAGGAGTAAGGAGGATGGGCTGACACCCATGTACGTTTTGAAAAAGAGGACCACCATTTTTAATATCATGAGTTAACGAGCAACTGTGCACAGGCTCGAAGGGCATGCAAATCAAGTAGGCGAGGATGAGGTACCTCTGAGGTATTACAAATGGCTCAGGAGGAAACAAGAGTCAACCTTTCATAAAATGCATCATAATTGGTGATTGGAACAAAGGTGGTTGATCTGACAAACACAGTAAGGCAAACAAGACAACTAACCTTTTACTGCACCAACTCAAAGTCCCAGCTAGGCCAACGAAAGTGCTAACAAAAGAACTTTATGAAGTTTAGCTTTTAAGGGAATCAGTATTTCCAGCACAACATTGGGCAATTAACTTTGCCCAGGGCCCAGTGTAGATGCATTTGCTGGAAGGGCTTCCGGTAACAAAAAGAACATTCTTCATTTTAGGTAGGTAGGTTGAATGTATTTAACTGCTGCTCCTCAATCTACACCTATAGACGTTTTGGTAGTGGAGACTCGGATGCAGGACCCTGCCTTGTTGCTGACAGTGGGGGCTCTCTTGAGGTGGACGCTTGATCAGAGGGCCAATGCTCAGGGTCAGAAGCTTCACACAGCACAATCTCCTGGCCCAGTTTGGGGCAATCAAGATAACTTGCCAAGTATGTACATATCTTCATCAATAATGGAGGTAGAAGAGGAAGCTGTGAGAATACATACAGGAGTATTATGCTCTATTCCAGCTGAAATGTGTTCCCCTCACAAAAGCCTTGGAGGAAATTCAAGTGTGCAAAACTACATATATTACATGCGCCCAGCCGTGGTGAACAGAGCCAACCAGGGCTCTCCTCACTGATTGAAGACGTCTTGTGCAACCTTGGGGTGGGTGTGCCGCTCATGGAATGTCAGATGATGGCTGCTCATCTCAGAAACTTGCAGCAAGCTCAGTGGTTGGCGATCAGTAACATGTTCTATGGTCCCAGAACTTTGAGGCGTCAAGCCTCCAGGAATAAGGACCAGGGCTCTACTCCCTCCCGCTGATGTCACCAGTCCTAAGGATTGTGCAGAGGCTTGGCTGCCTTTAAATCTCCTTAGAGCAGAATCTGCCTACCCCTCATCAAACAGCATGTCCATTAGGGACAAGTGTACGCCACCCAAAAAAATCGAACTGATCTAATCCAGGGGTGCTTTGCTGCATCCTGCCCATCATGTACTGTATGTGCCAAAGAGATTCTGCAATCTTCTGGGATTGCCGGTAAGATCTTGCTGCCATGCATCAGAGGGCATGTATGTATCTGTCAAAAGAGCATGTGTGCCTGCTCAGCAGGCATACTGAGTTTAAGCATTTCCGGGGCAAAGTTGCAGATAAAAACATTCTCTTGCTAAGTACTCCAATTAATTTGGATTCCACTTTCAAGGGATTGTCCGGAAAAGATTTAAAGTTAACATTGCTTGTGAAAGCCCACTCAATGAGGCTTTAAGATATAGGGTGTTAATTAAAAATAAAGAAGGGTCACAGGTCTGCTAACTGGTGGCTAAGTGTCCATTAAAGTGTTGGCAAAGGCCTCATTAAAAAGGAGCAATGGCTTATAGGTTGAAGAACCCAAGTGAAGAATCTCTGTGTGAACACTTGACTTTATTTTGATGGAGGACAGCTGCGAGTCTACCACCAAACTTTTCCTCCTGACCATCTGTGCAAGCAAAGCACTTTCTTTGTTGCAGAGTCAATCTTTGTTTTAGAGCCTGTGTTTAACTCACTGGTGTTGTGCAGCTCCAGGCAGTGTTTAGTTTGGAAAATAAGGAGTGCCGGTGCCCAAAGTACTGCTCAGAAGCTGGCGGTCAGTGCTAATAAGTGTTGGTGCGCCAATAACCAAGGCTGAGAAGTCCTGAATCCACCTTGGGCCTCCTAAATCCACTGCCAAGTACACCCTGTCAATTTATCTTACTCTTTAGGTTACGTTTTTCTCCCTTTACATATGCTTTCCATTTTTCTATTTCTTCTCCTTTCCTATTTGCATGTTTTTCCCTCCCTTGCTCTCAGGAAATGTCTGAAGAAAAACAAATAAGTGCCACTCGCCCCACCTCCAACCCCCCTCCACACACCCACACAAAGGGTCTGGTGGCCTCCACTGGCAACAAGCCTCTCGTATTAGGCACTGGCTTCAGATAAAATGAAACATTAACATGATGAAGAGGAAACCAAGCGTCTCTCTCCTCTTTGTGATCAGTATCAAGCGAGACCATTACTGGATCTTACGAAGGGTCAGAAGGTCAGAGTGAATGCTAAAAGGAAAATGGAGCTGCTGCTGGTAGTTGCATTGTGGTAGAGGAGTTGGGTTAGAATCAAGCTGAATAACACTGTAGTCTTGTATCGGGATATACTTAGGATTCAGGCCAAGGTTGAATTAGGATCTGGCAAGTGTGCCACCACTGGGTTGTCCTTCAGGGCAATGGGAACCAGCACAGATCCCTGAGCCAGTGTGAAAAACTGTACCGGGACCAGAACAAGCCTGGAAATGAATCCCAAGAAGGCAGACAGCATCAGAGGAGGACCCACTGGGGGTAATCTAGCTGGAGGTCCCCAAGGATCCTTAGGGCCGGATGGCCCTGCGAAGGAGGCCAGTATAACACCCAAAATGTTTGCAGGATAATCTACCTGAGGGCCGCAATCTGTAGCAGGGTCCGTGATCACCCAGGAAAACTGGGGTGCACCATGATAAACCCAGTAATTGGCTCTGAACCTGGGAGGTCAAACTGGTATGAGGTTCGCCTGTTTCGTGCATTTTCTTCAGAACTAGGTGGAAAGGGGTCAATGCCTATTATGTCTTTTTATGCCTGTGTTTTGACTTAGACTTTAATGTACTGAGAGACTTTGGAGTGGTAAGTGGACCATCTCAGGAGTGATCTCAAGACTGGGTCGTGACCAATAGAAAAGAAAGGGGGTTTGTACTTTTACCGTGATCTCTTTTGCTGTTTGTCAAAGTAGAAATTTGCCTGCCTGTCCTGGGTAGCCTTTGGGGGCATAAAGGTACACTTGTAAAAGGACCTTCAATCCTGATTGGAGTCCAAGAACCACAGACACCTATTGCATGTCTTTAAACTACATCTGCTTCCTGCAGTCACGACATGGTTTGAATTATTATTTTTTTTTTTTAAAGTACATGGTTCCCAAGCACACTGTAGAAACCTTTAGGGGTGGTAGGAAGACAGATGAAAGCTGGGAGCGAAGGTTCAAATCAGGGTTGAAGGGTGTAGGAAGAAAGAAACTGGAGTCAGTGCGCAGGGATGGAACATATATATTGCTCCTCTTCATCATTTCATGTGTGGGGGCACTCCTGTTAAGTTTTCGGATCTAGTCTAGTGTCTGGGCAATATTCATAATGTCAGGAATCTGCGCTTAGAATTATCCATCAAGAGAGATTTCGCAGTATTTAAATTAGACGTTTTACAAAAATACCTCCCTGGCCTCCAAGATACAAAAGCTTTTTGAGAAGGCTAAAAGAAGTGTAAATTAAGAGATTAGTTCCAAAGGAAATAACAGCTATAAAGATGCTGGTATCATATGTATGTTTCTTTTTCTTGCATCAAAAACATGTAAACAAGGGTGTGATGACAAGGACCCATCCGAGTGTTACAATAAGTAGGTGAAAAGTAGCAGCTGTTGTTGGCAGCACTGAGGCTTTAGTATAAAAGCAGTAACTCAGAACATAACTAGATTGTTAACTTTTTGGTTGCTTGACTGATGCTTATTAAACCAGACAGCTTGAAGTTGCTTTCATCTAGCTTGATCCTCTCTATTGTCTATGTTGCTCCAAGACACCGGGAAAGAATAAACAAAAGAAGGAGAATACAATATAATCAACAGAATATACAAATTAGTGTTTCATGCCATATATTTAATGCACAATGGAAGGAAATATGCATTACTAAAGGCCATATGAACACTGAATCCAGTGGAATAGAGCAGAATGTTTCCACCTTTGACAGAGCTCACAATCTAAACACTTAAAATTCAAGCATTCAAACAGAGATTGTCTGACAAGTCAACTAAACTAATTAGCTAGGAACACGCCTAATCTGTAATTTCTTAGAATGCACCACTCCAAAGATCACTGGGAGACGAAAGCAAACCTCAAGAGTCAGACCGAGAACTATGACAGACGTTTCAATAACCTCCATCCCTTTTGAAGTTCAGCCTGAGCATGAAGAAACAAGGAACAAAATCCTCAGACATCAGGTCTAAACTTCTCCAATTTTGCCAACCATGCTAATGGAGAAAAAAACCACACACATGCTCAGACACACCCACACACAAAAATCTACTTCTGGTTTTCTCCGCGCTTTGGCAGGCATTGTATTATGAACTCTGTTGTGCCCTCTTTTTTTTTTTCCAATTAATTTCTCTCCTCAATTCCCCTCCCTGAGTACCTTCCTAAATGGGACAAATACCCCAGCAAAGGAGTTCTCTAAACACCAGATGCAAGGAAGCAATCATTCGCTTCTTTATATTTGGGTTCAACAGGAGTGCTTCCACCTGTTTTCATGACTCTGATGAGCCAGAAAGTTAGGAAGAGTCCCAACATGTCATGTCTCTAAAGCAGAACAGATTAACAGTCAACAATGAAAACCAAGGACCAGAGCTCTGTTTTCAGGTTATACATTTGAGGCCACATGAAAGGCTAAGCACTTCTATTTAGAATCTTGTATCTCTGCTCCCATACCTGCTGAAACATAGAATACTTAAAAACCTATTCATATGATGACTAACCAAAGTCATTATCAATCTCCCTTTAAACCTTTGCATGCTACGGATCGATTTTGCCTACAAAGTGTTGGCCTTGAATGAACCACAGACATATGAGGCATATAATTCTTTGAAGCATAATGGCCTGTGGCATTGATAATGAACCCTATTAAAGCTTTCTGGATACTATTAATGGGCCAAAGAAAAACGTGTAAGACAAATTTTATAGTTTTCAGAATAACAAAAATAAAATAATGAATTTTGGACCAATTATATGAATAATTAAATAAAGCCATTGGTACTACCGGATCTAAACGCAGTACAAAAGTGAAAACCCCAATTTAAATATATTAAAAATAACAATGACGCACCTGTGTTGGTTGATGTGAGACAGTGAAGCCCTGCTGGGGTGGGACTTCATCTCCCAGTGCACCCTGTGCTTGGAGGAGGGGCCAGGCACTACAAAAGTGCCCACGCCTTTCCGCGGGACGTGCCTGTGTTGGTTGCTGTGAGACACTGAGGCCCTACTGGGGTGAGACTTTATCCCCCACTGTACACTGTGCTTGGATGAGACGCCACGCACTACAAAAACACATGAGTCTTTATGAGGCAGGGGATGCACGCAGGCAAAGAGTGGACAAAGAGCGGGCCCTTCTGCTCCCCTCCGCGGCTGGCCAAGGCTGGGCCATCCCTCTAACAAGCGAAGTTGGGTAACTTTGGAGTGAGAGGATATGTTGGAGCGAGTCATAGGGGTTGTGTCAACTAAGATTGATCTAGCATAAAGGAGACTTTGATTAGGGCGGACGGATAATGCAGCTGGTGGTGAGGCTTCCAGTGATGTCGGGTGGATCCTTTTGAACGGGGGGAGGTCAATAGAGATGAGGAGGACGCAGCGGGGGTTGGGCACAATATGCTAAGTTTAGTCCAAGGCTGTTGAGTGATCTGAAAGATTTAGTGGACCAATTTGGGGGTTCTATAGAAAAGGAGCAGTATTTGTTATCACTGACTGAGCCTGCACAGAAGCGGAAGAAACAAGGGCCAGTTGAGGGGGGGGGGTGAAGCCTCTGTTAATTCTTGATCCGAGCTAAGTATCTCTTCCTCTTCCCTCATGGTGAGGCTGCACTGGAGGATGTTTTTAAAAGGTTTGATTCAATTTTAGCCACCCATTTTGACCCCATAAAATCCTGATTAGCTCTAATTGAATCTCGTTTAGAGTCGTCTCACTTTCTATATCCACAGTCTACTAACGCGACCTCATTGCACATGGGATCATTTGTTCCGAGGGGACTAGCAGAAAAGCAGCCACCCATTAAGCATGGTGGTGGAGTTATGCCACCCACTGAGCCTCAGGGGTAATTTATTATTCCTATTTACATTTGGTGATGGGCCTGATGGGGGTTTTAGTGAAGGGCCAGGTGGAGAGTTGTTATTTGATGGTCCCTCAGGCATAGCAGATACAGGTGCTATCAACCCCTGCATTATTAGCAAAGAAGGGCAGAAGTGTGGGAAGAGATGCCCCTGAGGGTCCTGAAGTTGGAGACCTTATAATACGCAGTGACAATGTACAACGATCCATTCTACCGAGATTGCTGTTCCCCCAGCGCCCACACGTTTGGTGGTTATTTTGGCAGGTGTATTCCCCCCAAAGTAGCGGAACCCACCTGTGACTACACATTGGTGTAGCGGGAAGGGAGGTTTGATGGATTATGACTGTGGTGATATCATTACGACAAGACGTGAGGACTGGGTAGGCACTATGGAAAACATTTATGAGGGGGACTGCATGGTGCAGATCCCAGGTGTCAGTTGGCCTATTCATTTCCCCCTTTTCGACATCAGGGCCATGGGATTTGGGGATAAAAGTTCTCCCCTTCAAGATTATTTTACCCGCCAGAGGTGGGACCTACTCTACTTTTGCACAATCCCCTGCACCGGGTTAGGCAAGAGGACCCAGCACTCTCGAGTGGGGGCACTTGGTGCCGTTAGAACTTAGAAACAGGTTTTAACCACTTTAGGGTTTGGCTCTCACTGACTGACAGAGTGGGGCCAGAGGGATAGCACTGTAAATGAAGATATTTTACCAGCTGGATCTGTGACCCCGCAATTACCTCTTTTGAGGTCCGGCAGTTGGAACACAGCAGGCTGGGTGGCAAACAAGAGGATCAGGTGTGGCTGAGTAAACTTGGAGAGTTTGGCATTGTGACTATGCAAGAGAGTTGGGATGCTCCTTTTTTTTTTTTTATAGATGGCTTTGTCTCCCTTTCAGTCCCTGCTGTCTGAGCTCGATGTGGCAGGGTGCAAGGTGGTTTATAATTGCTGATCTCCCTAAATTTAGATTGTTCCTGATCACAGGTGGACCTTGGACTTAAGCATTTGCAGGCCGTCAAATTAGGCTGTGCAGGCTTTAAAGCATTATGGTTTTACAGTTTTAGAATTCTTATGAGAAGGGTGTTCCGGCTGAATAGACTGAAGTTTTACTCTTCGCCGTAGACTCATTAGCAGAGACGTTTAAGAGCCCCTGTTATTTTATTTTGGTGAGGGACTTAAACACGTATTTATGCACTACCAATTGTTTAGGAACAGCTCTTGCTGCTGAGGATGACTTAGTGCAGAGTCCTCACTTTGAGCACACACTTGAAGTTAGGTTGTTGGAGGAATTATAATATGGAACACTTAAGGGATATGCTGGTTGGGCCTCTCGTGCCAACTTTTAAAGGGAGAGGGGCTAATACAGTTATTGGTTATATGTTTGTTTCTGCCTTTTTAGTAGGTTTGTTCGTAGTTTTAAAGTCCAATGGTCAGCTTTTAGTGACCACAATCCGCTTGTTCTTGATACAGACTGAGGTGTTCGTCAGGATGTGTCAGTGAGGAGGAATCCCTCTATTGTTGAGATTGTTCCCCAAAATCAGGGATGCAGATTAAAATCCCTCATGCCTCTTTTTTGGATGATCCGTATCACACTTATAATTTGGGGTTGGACCAGTGTTTGGATAGCGAGGGGATTAAGGATGGTTTGATCCTGGAGGCCTTTACTAAGATCTGTGGGCAGATTAATGTTAAGCTCAAGGTTCCTGGGAAATTGAGGCAATCTCCCTGGGAGAGGTGGGTTGATACCATTAGTACTAAAGCCCTTTACAGCTTGAGACGAGCATTAAACGAGGACCCCAAAGATAGGGCCAAAATCATCATGCTCCGGAAGGGTTATAATTCAGCTTTACAGGCTCGTACGAAACAGATCAAAGAAGAGATTTGGGATGACTTGGTAAAATCCCTTTTTCTGAAAGATTGTTCTAGGAACACGTTAATCACCCCTTTTTTTAACTGGGGAAAAGAGTTGAGCCATGGATTGTATTATTTCAGCGGTGGAGTGGGTTAAGCATTTTGCTAGTATCTATGTCAGTAATATGGCCAACTAATTCCCCCGGCTCAGCATAGGCCTAATGATGATTATGATGATGATTTGGTTTCTTGGTTTAAAGTGGAGGAAGGGGGGCTGCTATTGCAGCTACATCAAAGAATAAGGCCCCCAAGCCTGACTGGGTGCCTGTTGATTTATTTTGCTATGATGCTGAAAGGTGGGCAAAGGTTTTATTTTCAGTGTTCAACGCAGCTTGGAGGGAGGGCCCTCCCCCTTCTTGTAGGCTTTCTATCATTGTTCTGGTGTTTAAAAAGGGGGCTCGGTCTGAGCCTAGTTGTTAGAGACCAATCTTGTTTATTGACTCCCCATGAAGATGTTGAGTAGGGTAATTTTAGCAAGGCTGTCGAACTGGCTAGAGGAGCGGAAGTTGGTTTCCTGCTTTTGGTATGGGTTTAGAAGGGGGCGGTGTACCCTGACCAGTTCCTGAATTTGAATCGGATAGTTGTCAAGTATACGGTGGCCAAGCAGGGAAGGCTGTATTTAGCATTTATGGATCTAACTTCGGCCTTTCACCAGGTCAACAGAGCTAAGCTCTGGTTCATGTTAATTGATCTGGGGATGGACTCTAGTCTGGCTAACTTTTTGAATGATATTCACCAGCGATTGACAGGAGGGGTGAAGTATAACTATGAAGGGTCCTTAACTGACCAGATCAGTATCTACAAAGGGGTGTGGCAGGGCCGTACATTGGCCCCTCTTGTTCACCCTATATATCAACAGTATGTGTCTGGTGCTAAATTCAGCTGCGAAAGATATCCCACATGTGGGCTCTGTTGATTCTGGCTCTGGTTTATGTGGATGACACTGTGTTGATAGCCAGTACTGCGGTTGGTCTTCAGAGGTTTCTTGATTCCTTCATTTGCTTCATGTCCTCTCTAAATATGAAAATTAATTCTAGTAAACCTCATGTAATGAAAAGTGGGAATAGAGAGAAGTGCTGTAACCAATTATTGGGGGGGGAAGGACATGAGATAACGAGGGTCACAACATTTCCCTATTTGGATGTCCTGTTCAATGAGATTGGATCATGGGTGCCGCAAAGGAGGATTAAGAGGAATGCTTTAGCCAGGACTGTAGCAACGCTTTTTGAGTTTCCAGGCAGACTATGATCTAGACCAACACAGGCTTTGCTGAAAGTCTATGGAGCCAAGTGTATTTCTACAGTGACCTGTAGTAGTGGGCTTTGGGGTTTTAAAGACTGCGGGGAGATTCAGACAGCAGAAAATGTTTTTGCAAGGAGGTTACTCTGTCTCCAGCAGTCTGCCTCTACCTTTAAAATCCATGAGGAATTAGGACTGAATTACATCACAGACAGGTTGGCTTTGTCTCCCATTGTTATGTGGTTTCAAGTCTGGTCTCATCCAGAATTGGACCTGAATCAATTGATCATCACAGACTGTAAGGGTCTAGCTAATGGTGGTCGCATACCCTGGCTGTGCTATATTTAAGAATCCCTGCAGAAGATCGGTTGCGAAAGGTGTTTTAAGCAGCTGGAATTAACCAAAAGAGCTGATGTTGCATGAATCAAAAAGCAATTCTGGGAGAGGGCCAAAGCTGTAAGGGAGAAGGAGGAGTGGATAAAAACTAAGATGCAGGCGTATGTCATTTTGAAAACTGCCCCTGGGATGCAGCCTTACCTCGGGATGATGAGATCTCACCACCAACGTTTTTTTATTAGAAAGATTTGGATTAATTCTTTTGTCAAGTCTTTTAGCTGACCCACTGTTAGTCTATAAAGACGTTATTATGCCTCCCTGTTCCTGCAATAACTTTTCAAACCAGGATACTTGGCACTTTTTTTTGTGTGATCATTATGTTGCCCTGAGATGGAGCTATAGTTTACCCTTGCTGCGAGCGAGAAGGCTTTATTCAGGCCAAGTCTGCCTTAATTTACTTACAGTTGCTGCATACTCCTTTGATCTGTTTTAGTGTAGCTCGTTGTTTGGCAGGTGCTTTACGTCGGAGGAATAGAGTGCCAACTCAGAGGGCTGATTTTGATTAGCTAGTATTTTTAGGTTGTTACCTTTTTATCACAAACTGTATTTATGGTTTTTAGTCATCAGACTTTTTTAGGTTTTTTTAAATGTGGTGTGTTATATTTAAAATTTTGTACTGAATGGACTCGTCTGTTTTGTGTTGATATGAATGGGAAGTATATGAACATTTTAACTATTATATTCTGACATGTATGTCTTTACTGGATTGTTTTTAATCCGAATAAAGAATACTGAATTGATACGAATTGACAAGGAAAAGATGTCAGATGAATGGCAGATAGACAGCAGTTTTTTCGGAGGAAGGTGTGCTAACAAACAATATAAAAACAAATGTATTTTGTAAATTAGATAACTCTGTACTACTAGTATGTTTGTCATCAACAAACAAGTAAACACTTCTTTTAATTATCTTGGTAAATTGGAACCCTGATGATCCCTAATGCTTGGTAAAAGCCCACACACTACAGATGAGCAGCTGAGTTTTGAGGCAAAGTGACGATAATCCAAAGAAGATAATTTAGTTTTAAACCATTCGAGAAATACTGGTGAGAGAAAATATGAATTATAGAGCAGGCATCAACACATTTTTCATGTATAGATGTCCAAGTCTGTTTAAGAACCGTGCCATTACCGTTTGCCCTGTATCCACTTTACAAACATTTAAGATAAGACTTGAAAGCTCAGACCATATACAATAACCTTAGAATAAAATGTGTCTAAACACAGATAGCTCTACTAAAATATGAAACCAACATTTTGTTCCACCTCTCGATCTGAAAAAAGATCCATCAACAGTGCCCATATATTGATCAAATATGTGCATGTAATGTGGACCAGTCGATAATGTTATAATTTCATCAATAAAACATGTAGGCTTGTTCCATGTGTGAAATTCCATATGTTTCTCCAGTACCATGTGGGTAAAGTTAATGTATAATAGTTGATTAAATATCCTGACACCACTCAAAAGATTACAACTCATGGAGTGCGTGGCGCAGGATGGGGTAGGAACTGAGTATTAATCAGAAAATATCAGTAAAGGAATGTTCCCACTATCTTTTTTTAAGCCTCTTGTAACTCCACAAACTGGAAATGCAGCAAGGTTAATAAGGAGAGTTTCACACAGCAACCATGAACCCTATTATTTAATACCACTGGTTTGAATACTAATCCACATTGCAGTACATCAGTTCTGCATCCATCACAAATTGCTCTACCTCAAAAGACATAACACATATTTTTTAGGAGACAGAGTAGCAATGGCAACAGCTGATCTCAAAAGATGGAGGCTTGCTGCTGACGCAGAGTACAAAAACAAGGCAGGCTGTAAATGTGCACAGGAAGTCTTGGAAGTACCGCTCCTACAGGTTTTGCCCAGATTTGTTCTCCTACAACTTGAGAGGTCAAATGCAGGAGGAGCTCACTTAGTACTTCAGGGAACCAGTCTCCATATTTATGACCCAAAGATACCAACTTGTGTAATTATTTGTGTAATCTAGAACTTTGGAATTTTGCCATCTTTCTGCATACCACTGTGAAACAACAAAATTACCTCCATCTAAAATATATAGTTTGAGACACTATGGCAATCTTTCTAAAACTGAGAGCCGTTCAAATAGTAAAAACACTAATGCTTAATAATGCTACCCTACAAAGTATTACACTGCAGTAACTGTTTTGCTGATATGTAGATGTGTTGTTTAAACTGACCTGCCATACTGTTGCACTTGTTTTCAGTCAATGAAGAGACCAGAGTGTATACTTTACCTTTTAGTATCAATCTATAAAGTCAAAAAAAGTGGACTGCTGCAATACACACACACACACACACACACACACACACACACACACACACACACACAGTCTCTGACAGATATAGGAATAGAATATCTGATGAGCACTATATAGGACCCTTGACCTGATTTAAGGTCAGGTTTCACTCCCCACGCCGCGCAGCTACTCCTGACTGCGTCCGTGCCCTCTACCCTGACCTCGCTGCTGCGAGTTCGAGACCCTCCACCACCCGCAGGCACTCACCTGCACCTCATCGCTGGTGTCTAGTGGTTGCAAGTAAGTATTGTATGTCTGCTTCATAACTGTCTTTCTTTTGTGCTTTTTCACTGCTTTATCTCCGTTTTTTTCAGCCTCTTTTTCCTTTTCTGTTAGCCTTTTTGTCCTCTTTCTGCCCGTTTTTCAGCTTCTCTTAAGCCGTTCTCCCTGCTCGCCCTTTCCCCCCACACGCGCTCCCATTCGCCCACTGCTCCTGCCTCCCAGCTGCTCCTCTCTCCCACCTCCCCTTCTTAATGGCGGCCGCTGCGCAGTGTAAAGAGTGACCCCTGACCTGATTTAAGATCAGGTTTCACTCCTCCCGCAGCTCCTCCTGACTGCGTCCATGCCCTCTACCCCACCCTCTCTGCTGCTGTGAGTTCGAGGCCCTCCACCACCCGCCTGCGCCTTATCCCTGGTGTCTAGTGGTTGCCATAAGTATTGTGTGACTGTCTTGTAACTGTCTTTCTTTTGTGCTTTTTTACTGCTTTGTCTCCGTTTTTTCAGCCTCTTTTTCCTTATCTGACCCCCTGGCCCCCGCGCTCGCCATGCCGCTCCAATGGCAACGATCTCCATGCCCTTAACACAGGCCGATCTGCCACCTGCTTCAAAGCCACCCCGAAGCTCACCCACAGACCATTCTCCTGCCGGAACTGCAGCTTCACTTGCCACCAAACATCACACCAGAACCAAACACAACCACCTCAGCTGCATCCTCCTCAACACCCGCTCCATCCACAAGCACGCCGTCGACTCTGGGACCCACTCACATCATCCCCGGACACCGCCTTCCTCACCGAAACTTGGATGAGCCACTCCTCGGAACTCGACATGGTCACAGCCATCCCTGAGGGCTTTAAGGTCACCCGATGATGCCCTTAATGCCGCCAAACACCTACATTTCCAGATTCACATCAACGCCAACACCACCCTCACAGGAACCCTCGTCTACAGGCCCCCCCCACCCCGACCACAGTTCAGTGACTCCATCACCGACATAATCAGCACCCAGGCCCTTGCCTTTACTGACTACATCCTTCTCGGCGACCTGAATTTTCAACTCGAGAACGCCGACGACAGCAACTCCACCGCCTTGATCAACAACCTCGGCCTCAAACAACTTGTCACGATGCCCACCCACTCCACCAGCCACACGCTCAACCCTGTCTTCTCCGCCAGCAGCCACGTCACCTTCAGCCACACCACTGAACTCCACTGGACCGACCACCGATGCGTACACTTCACCTTACAAAAACCTGGTACACACCACCACCAACAACAGATCCCCCGCCACAGCTGGAACAAGATCACGGAAGACCAGCTGCTCTCCCCCCTCACCTGTGCCCCTCCACCCATCTCCACCGACCCAAACACAGCCGCCCTAAACCTCAGACAATGGATAGACAACTGCGCCAACAACCTCGCCCCAATCAGGAAGCCCTCCAACATCCGCACCAGCACTAAGGCCATTTGGTTCACCGCTGACCTTCAGGCCTCCAAACGGGAGTGCCGAAAAATCGAGAAGTGCCGCCACGTACAAACAGAGAGCAACCACACTGCCCTCAAGATAGTCATTTGCAACCACCACCAGCTAATCCGGACCACCAAGAGATCCTTCTACAAGGATTGCAATGACAACGTGCACGACAGCAAAGAGCTCTTCAACATCGTCAAGGAACTGGTCCTGCTCCCTCGAACCCCCTCCTTCGCAAGACCTCTGCGACTCCCTCGCCACCTTCGTCCACCGCAAGATCACGGACATCCATGACAGCTTCAACACCTCGACCACCGCAAACACCTCAAACCCCAACGCACCCAGCGACACCAACCTCATGCTCTCCTGGACCCACATCAACGACGAGGACACCATCAAAACCATGAGCACCATCCACTCCGGATCACCCTCTGCCCCCTGCCCCCACCATGTCTTCAACAAAGCAAGCGCCATCATTGCCCCCCAACTCCGTATGATCGTCAATAGCTCCTTCAAGACCCCCCACCTTCCTGGAGAGCTGGAAGCACGCCAAAGTCAACGCCCTGCTAAAGAAACCCAAAGCGGACCCCGGAGATATCAAGAACTACCGGCCCATCTCCCTCCTCCCCTTCCCAACGAAGGTCATCAGGAAGATCAACGGCTAACTGACCCGCTTCCTGGAAGACAACACCACCCTGGACACCTCTCAATCCGGATTCCGTAGAAACCACAGCACCGAGACCGCCCTCATCGCCGCAACCGACGACATCAGGACCATGCTCAACAAAGGCGAAACTGCGGCCCTCATCCTCCTAGACCTCTCGGCTGCCTTAGACACCGTCTGTCACCACACCCTTCGCACACGACGCAGGGATCCACCACAAAGCCCTGGACTGGATCACATCCTTCCTCTCCGGCAGAACCCAGAGAGTCCGCCTCCCTCCCTTTCTGAAGCCACCAAGACTATCTGCGGCGTTCCCCAAGGATCCTCACTCAGCCCAACCCTTTTTAACATCTACATGGTACCGCTCGACAACATCGTCCGACCCCACAACCTCATCTCCTACGCCGACGATACCCAGCTGATCCTTTCACTCACCAGGACCCCGCCACCGCCAAAACCAACCTCCACAACGGAATAAAGGCCATTGCCAATTGGATGGAGAGGAGCCACCTAAAACTGAACTCAGACAAAATGAAGATCCTCATCCTCGGCTCCAACCGCTCCGCATGGGACGACTCCTGGTGGCCAGCCACCCTGGGAACCACACCAACACCCACCAACCACGCATGCAACTTAGCTTTCATCCTAGACACAGTGCTCATCATGACCCAGCAAGTCAACGCAGTCTCATCTTCCTGCTTCAACAGCCCCCACATGCTCCGCAAGATGTTCAGATGGATACCCATTGAAACCAAAAGGGCGGTCACCCACGCCCTTGTCAGCAGCAGACTGGACTAAAGCAACGCTCTCTACGCGAGAACCACGGCCAAGCTCCATAAAAAACTACAAAGCATACAGAACGCCTCCGCACGCCTCTTTCACGACATCCCACACCGCAACCACATCTCAGCCCACCTAAGAGACCTACACTGGCTCCCCGTCAACAAGAGGATCACCTTTAAACTCCTCATCCACACTCACAAAGCACTCCACAACGCTGGCCCTGCCTACCTCAACGAGCGACTCACCATCCACACTCGCAACTGTCAACTCCGCTCCGCCAACCTCACCCTCGCCACTGCCCTAGCATCCACTGAACTACAGCAGGCGGCAGATCTTTCCCCCACTACACCGCCAAGACCTGGAACTCCCTCCCCGTCCACCTACAACAGACCAGGACCTGCTGACCCTCAGGAAACCCCTCAAGACCTGGCTGTTCGAGCAGCAGCACTCCCACCACTGCCACCCTTTCAGCGCCTTAAGACCCTAGCGGATGAGTAGCACGCTCTACAAATGATTGACTGACAGACTGAAATGTGTCCTCATTTTTTTTTCCAAAAGATTTAAAGTTATGAACTGTAACATACTACACACCAACCTCACTAGGAAGGTCTCCATTCACACATCAGTAACTTTTTAACGTTTTCTTAAGAATATTTCACTTTGTGGTAAATGATCTAACCTGCTTTTCAAATTTAATTCTTTACCAAGAAAATTCAGGAAAAAAAAGAAATACCAACTTTCCCAGGGCATCATCTACATCCCCTCGACTTGGTTCCTGTCCTCGGACTCTCCCACGGCATGTTAAAGGCATGAGTTCATCAGCTGGGTATGCATGATCCTGCAGAGGAGAAGAAAGGAACAAGATGGCTTAGCAGTAGTCTAAAAGAAAAAAATGCTTTGTTCAAAACACCAAGAACTTTTCAAATAATTGTTAAGTTAGGAGATTTCAATATCCACAGGAGAAACAACAGCAACAATGCAGCCAAAAATATTGCTTATCTCTTATAAGCTCACACTCTCTCAATATTCAGTCAAAACCACCAACATAAAAAGTACCACACTAGCCCTGAACATCACCAAAGAAAGATAATTAACTACTAGGAACACTATGCTAGTTGGCTGATCACACCATCTATTGATTCCCTTACAAATTTATTTTTCTAATACTAAAATAAAAAGGTAACACATATTAACCACAAATCAATGCAGAAACCTAGAGTCCATTCACGTAGCTGCAGTCAATTCACCCAGCTGCTCTCTGTATGAATGTAGCTAATGAATAACCAGTACACTCAGACAATAAAGAGGTGAACTATTAAACAACATTATCACAGCTTCTGTTCTAGATGACGGAACTCTAATAATTCTGAAAATTGCGAAAAATAAATGTTTAGCTTTGTTTCATAAGACGTCAATGGAGAGAGAACAAATAGGTGATAAGACTGGATATGGCAACATAAATAATATATCCCTAAACACAGCATTCTAAAGGTTAGACAGAAAAACCTACATGAAAAAAATACTATAAAGAGCAAAGCCTTATTTTATTTTTTAAATAACTTACTGAATGAAAATACAAACCAAAAATGGTGTTTTACTTGATTAATAATGATTGCTAAACCACCTCTACAAGCTGTATTGGACTCATTAAAATGTGGTAAATTTGCTAGTTTCCGTGAAAAAACTTTGGAATCAATAAAATGTTGTTCTGGCCTTTCAGATAATACAGCTAAAATACATACATCTGTGAGGGAAATTCATGACAGTTTGAGTCTCCTTTGAACCTATCTAAGCCAACTTCTTAGGAAAAAAAAAAAAGGCATGACCCTCAAATCATGATTATGCCTTAACCAAAACTTTAGATCCATATATCTCCCCTTACGGGGCAAAATATTGTTAATTGCTCTTGGAAAGAGAGAATGTTTTCCAGTTGCCTCAAAAAAGGACACGTCAAAACTCTGTTAAACATTTTGAAGACATAGAAGAACTTGACATCTTCAGGCTGGCAACTGATTAACTATTTCTGTGGCAACATAATTGAATGTTGTCATTGTACAGTTGTTATAACACATGAATATTAACTTGCTAAGCCAAAAGCAATCTGGAAGGACAGAGGAATGTGGAGGTAAAATGGCAATCATATCTATAATTGCTGTGCCTCATAGAAAAGAGAATTGTATTACACATCCCACTTCTACTGTAGGCTCCTCAGAGAAGTCTCAGGCACACTTGATCCCGAAAATCTCTTCACTATAATCCAAGGATAGGCCTAGAAGGCACTAGATTTGAAGGCATAAAGTAATACTGAGAGAGATCTTAATCAGGAGAAATGGAAAACAGTACACATGAATCCTATTACGTGGAATTCCACAAGAGTCCATACTGGATCCTGCTCTCCTCACGTTTTGTGCAGTACCACACAACCTTATCTGGGGAACAGAGGCTTAATATTGACCAACATGTTGGTGTTCAGCTAGATCTAAAAATCAGCTCTAAGGGAGAGACTCAAAGTGACTCCGATATGGCTAACGTGACACTTTATAAAACTAAGTCCTGATAAACTTAATTTCTTCAAACCTCCCCAAACAAAATATTCTCATTCTCAAGAAAGGACCCCTTAATAATGTCACAATAAATACTCAACAACTGTATTCCGTTTACAATCTTAAATATCTGGTTTAAAAAGAAGAGCTGCAAATTCTGATTCAATGTGGTCATCTCTAGTTTGGACAGCGGAATCGCTAAGAGGCCTTCAAAAACTAACATGACTCCCCTTAAATTTGTTCTAAACGCATCTGTGCAATTCATTACAAATACTAAAACAACAGATAAATTGCCAATGTTAAAATCCCAGAAATGGCACTCAATGTAGGGTCCTCTGAATTTTAAAGACTGTGTGCATACTTATGCCTTATTTAGGCATACATTAACACAGAAAATCTAGAGTTACTGAGTAAGCTGCAGACAGTGCAGCTGAGAACCTGGAAAAGGGAGCCTCTGCTCTGTTTCCTAGAATGTGCTGCAGACAGCATCATTTAAGCAAAAACTGGTTCAAAAACTCAGTGACTTTTCACTGACCTCTGTTCAGAGTTCACATCGCTCCTCTGGCAATGCTCGTCCCACTGCTGCTTCCCTGCGTGCACTGAGTCTGCTTGGCTCTGTGGGTTCAAGGCCCTCCTCTGCTGGCTGGCTGTGTGTCTCTGATGTCTTCTGCCTTCTGCCTCTCTCTGCTTTTCCTCTCTTTCTGCCACTTCTTTCACTTTTGTGCTCTTTAGCCCTATTTGCTTCTCGTTTTTCTAGCTGCTGAATCCCACTCTATTTTCCCTGCTGTTGTTGTCTCTGCAGCCCGACCCCTCCTTGTGATGCGCTACCCCGCCTTTCTGCCTCCAAGCTGGCCGACCCCCCCCCCCCCGGCCACCCTCTCCTTAAAGCTGTCTGCACCCGTCAGCGCCTGGACCGCGCCCAGCACCATGGACTCTGGTTCTTGTACCACCCATCGGTACGACACCAGCACTCTGCACACCCAACCCCAGAGGCTCCACAGCATGCCACCAGGCCGATACAAAAAAACACCCAAGGACCTTTCTCCTGCCGCAGCTGCTCCTTCGTCTGCCTTCACATGCCATTTCGAGCCCAGCTAGACACCTCAGATGCATACTTCAACAGTCGCTCCCTCGTCAAACATGCAGTAGAAATATGGGACCTCCTTGACTCAATCGCCCTAGATGTCGCCTTCCTCTCAGAGACCTGGATGACCCCCAGCTCAGCCCCGGACATTGCCACCGCCATACCAGACAACTACAAAATCATCCACAAAGACCAACTCAACCGACCAGGAGGAGGCATCGCCATCGTCTACAGGAACACACTCCACGTGCACTTCGAATCAAGACGAAATCAAGACTGACCCAGACATCCATCCATGGCACCCTTGTCAACAGACCTCCCAGACCCGCTCCCAATTCAGAGAAGCCACTGCCGACATAGTTACCCCCCCCTGCACTCGCCTCCACCTGCCACATCCTACTCGGCAACGTCAACTTCAACCTCGAAAACCACCAAAACCCAAACACCACATCCATCCTTGATAACCTTGCCCCCATTGGCCTCAAGCAACTAGTCAACGTCCCCACTCACTCAGCAGGATACACCCTTGACCCTGTCTTCTCGGCAGGAAAGCACATCGCCCTCTCACACACCTCGGAACACCACTGGACCAACCACGGATGCATCCATTTCACTTTCACCAAGACCACCGCATGCCATCAAGTACCCCCTGGCAGAAACTGGAGCAAGGTCATCCAAATCCAGCTCACAGATGCACTCAGCCACTCCCCTCCACCGGACACAACGAACTATAACAACTCGGCACGCAACCTTCTCCGCTGGATAGCAGTCTGTGCAAATACCACAGCCCCCCTCAGGAAACCTTCTGGAAACCAGCACCGCAAGGATCCCTGCTGGGTCCAAACGCACCTCCAGATAACTGGAATATAAATGGAGAAACACCAAAAGCACTGCAGACCACACAGCCTATAAAGACGCAGTCACCGCACACCACCAACACATCAGAACCTCCACGAAGGCTGCCATTCAAGAACACATCAACACCAATGCACACAAGCAAGGAGCTATTCACCATCGTCAAGGAATTCATGAACCCCGGAATGGACACCTCAGACATACCCTTCCCCGCCTCTCAAGACCTCTATGACTACCTCTCCGCCTTTTTCCACCAGAAAATCCAGGCCATATATGAAGGATTCAAGAGCCAAATTCTGCCCCACCGAACACCAGCACCACCATGAACCCCCACTGCAGCCGACTCCATACCAATGGACCCCTATCTCCACAGAAGACATCTGGAAGCTCATGTGCTCCATCCTCTCAGGGGCACCCTCGGACCCATTCCCACATCACATCAAATCTTTATTCGACTCAGCGACACCATCACCCCTGAGCTATGCCGGACTAGCAACCACTCAATGGAAACTGCCACCTTTCCAAATGACTGGAAGCACGCAGAGATCAACCTGCTCCTAAGGAAACCCTCTGCTAATCCAAGAGGCATGAAGAACTACAGATCCATCTCTCTGCTCCCTTCCCTGCCAAGGTAATAGAAAAGGTCATCAACATGCAGCTTGCGGAGTTCCTAGAGCCAAATAACATCCTAGACCCTTCCCAGCCCGGATTCAGGAGCATCCACAGCACTGAAACAGTACTCCTCACTGCCATGGATGACATTCACACCATACTAGACCACAGACACGCAGCTGCCCTCATCCTCCTGGACCTTTCCGCCCCATTTGACACAGTCTCCCACACCACCCTATGCACTAGACTCCATGATGCAGACATCTGCGGCAAGGCCCTGAATGGATCCGCTCCTTCCTCACTGGTAGAACCCAGAGTCAGACTCCCACTGTTTACCTCAGAATCCAAAGAAACCTGCTGTGGAGTACCACAGGGCTCCTCCCTGAGCCTGACCCTCTTCAATATCTACAAGACTCCGTTCACCTAAATCGCCAGACAGCACAGACTCAACATAGTCTCCTATGCCGACTTCCCCTTAACCGATGACCCATCAAAGCCAAGTGCAACTTCCATAATGGAACAAGAGCATTCTCCACCTGGATGAAAGCTAGCTACCTCAAGCTCAACTCAGACAAGACTGAGATCCTCATGCTGGGCTCCACTCCCTCTGCCTGGGATGGCATCTGGTGGCCAGCAGCCATAGTAGACGTCCCCCTCCCACTGACCATGCACGCAACCTGGGCATCATTATGGACTACACACTATCCATGACCCGCCAAGTCAACACCATCTCGTCATCATGCTTTCACACTCTCCGTCTCCTGTGAAAGATTTTCAACTGGATCTCAACCTCCACCCCCCCCCCAAAATCAACCACAGAGACAGAATGACGGTCCCCGTGCACTTGTCAGCAGCAAATTGGACTACGGCAACGCTCTCTATGCCAGAATTACAAAGAAGTTACAAACAAGACTCTAGAAAATCCAGAACGCAGCAGCCAGACTCATCCTGGACATCCCCCGCCACAGCCACATATCCACCCACCTTAGAGACCTGCACTGGCTCCCTATCAATAAATACATCACCTTCAAGCTGACCCACTTACAAGGCACTGCACAACATCGGACTGGCCTACCTTAACCACCGCCCGACATTATACACCCTTCCCCATCATCAGACAACTGCGATCCCCTCAACTTGCCCTCACCACCATCCCAAAAATCAGGAAGAGCACAGCTGGAGGCAGATCCTTCTTATACCTTGCAGCGCAGACTTGGAACACGCTTCCACTCCATCTCAGGCAGGCACCCTTGCTGAAGCAGTTCAGGAAGGACCTCAAGACCTGGACCTTCGACTGAGCAGCACGCCCACTACCATGCCTTAGGACCCCCACAGGTGATAAGCTGCGCTTTAAAAATACTTCATTGATTGACTGACTTTGATTGTGTATACAGGAGGAGAACATGTTCAGGATATAGCCCCAGATGCATCAATTTCAACTTTTATTCCTACTGTCACCATGTCAAAACGGTGCTTGGAAATTATGGTACTGAAACTCAGCAAAATCACCTGTACTAGACATGTGAGGTGTATTTAATGGAAACATGTTTAGCCTGTTCTTTCTCACAAGAGGGAAAATGAAGTAGACCTGTGAACCATTCAGAGATACAAATGTGAAGTGCCTTGGGGAACTCAAACAAACCTGAGTGCCTCTGGCAACTTACATCAGTCTAGCATCAGCACAGTCCCCACACTGCTTTCACAGAAAGGCCCACAAGCATGATGAAAATCGAGGCTTACCAGTCTTTGCAGTGACCTCCTTATACAACTAAATTCCCATAGGCACAACCGAACAATGTAAAATAACTTAATTCATGATGTGAACAGCATAGATAGATGTCTGAAGGCACAGTCAAAGTTTCTTCACTAACAGAGCTGCTTCTTCATACAGTAGTACAGTTTGCTCTTATCAAGGACCCTAGAGCTAACAGTATGCATTAGTATTCCTAAGCAAACATCTCCTCTCTGACCATTAAGTACAAGAAAAGTAAAACCACATTTATTAGCTAAGTCTTTTCTCAGTATCTCAAGATAAAGAGGGGAGCTTGACTCTGGCTTTCAACAACAGATGACAGATCACCCCACAAAACACATGTCCCAAGTTGAAAATCTTCAGTCCATCTTTGTCATTTGTCCAAAGCAGAGAACAGCAGGAAGGTGTTAAACTGTCAGCATTAACCTAGCTGCTGCAATCATGACCTAATGAGGTGCAATCATACTGTCATACACAAGCACATCCTGGACATGGGGTGGGACTTCAGTGTAATGAAGAAAAGTCTGAGTGCCAGGAACTGAAGCAGGCATGCAGGTGACAAATCTTAAAATGTTGTTAGAGCAACCTAAAGAGAAAAAATACACAGGAAGGAGTTAGGTGGATGGAAGAAGGAATAACTGACAATAGGAATGAATTTAAAAGAGAGTACATAAAAGTCAAATTGCTTATAAGCATTGGGAAACTACCATCCCAATGTTTTTGTTATTCAGCAAAAAAATAATTAAAGTCGATAACTCATGATTTTAATAATTTTCTAAAACACTAAAAGAAAAACAAATCTCTCCGAAAACAACAAATTAAAACTGAAAACAGGAAAGTCTAATTATGATAGGTTACAAAGGTTGTCATACTACTGTATTGCAGCATTTTAATAAAGTCAAATTCGTAAAAGATTAATGCAGTAATGGTCAAACTGCTAACAATTATCAGCAATATTCCTGTAACTCTATGTAGCACTGCCATCAGATGGGAGCCCTGCTCTATCTCAGGATAGCCATGCCCATTTTAATCTTGAGCACGGTCATGTTCCTGCCATTCGCTTCTTTTGCTCCCAATCTATGAGTCACTTACTCCTCATTTACATGGTCTCCCCCTCACTCTACTTGAAGCATTTGCAAGAAGTGCAGTTTTCGGTTTGTCAAGTAAGGCGGAGAAATACTGTCCACAATAATGTCAGATACAATTGGGCTGCTTTATTAGGTATTTTACAGAACTGTGTAGGTCAGCAACCTACATTATAAAAACTCCTGACTGTATAAAACTATGAGATGTCTATATGCAATCTGGAAGCTCAACTACTGTGAGTGGCCAAAGAAGTTGCACATGTATTATTCATCACATTCTGTATATCAAACTCTGATGTCCCCTACCAAACTCTGCCATGTTGAAAATGCCATTTTAGACCTTAGGTTGTATATTCCACCCTTCACTAATTGCCAAAAACATGGCACCACCCCCTCCCCAAAATCCAAGACTGGCCAGTGCCGAGGTAAAAGTGCTGAGTACAAGGAAGAGAGTAACATGTATGTCCTTTACTGTTACAGCAGACAAGGAAGGTGGATGAAAGTCTCCCATCAGACGTTTAACTTCTTTAATAATTCAACAAAGGTTTAAGCAGTAAATAAACATCAATGCATTCATGCCTCAAAACCTGAAAGCCAAGAAACCAACGGTGTGGTCTGGGTGTCAGGAGTGTGTGGGTTCCTATTTTAATTTGTTTTTAAATGTTTGCTAAACTTTGCGTTGCGTTTCTTGACATACTCTCAGATAAAAAGGGAAGGGAAGCTGGGGTTATATTCTCTTCAAACCATACAGGCTTGAGATCCTACCTGTATGATGCAATGGACATGGGACACAAACACTTAAGCATATTGTGATCTCCACTCAATTCATTATCTGTCAATGATTCTTCACTCACTTAACAAGCAATTTGTGGCAAAAACAATAGTTTCCTGCTGATGTAGTCCAATGATTCAAGAGGAAAATTCAAAGGGATAACCCTGTTAAGATAATTGGGGTGTAGGAGATAGGACTGAGAGCATACCACACATATCCCAATACAAAACAGAATGTGTTTTTATACAGGAAGAGGAAGACGACTTTTAACATTCCAAGAACAAAGATGAAAAACAACACAAAATATTAAAAAACTTTCAGTACCAAATTGAGATGCTATTACTAGGAATGAGTGGCTGGGTGGTAGGCAGAATGCGGAAGCTCTAATTAGAAACCTCAATAAAAACGCTCCCAGATATTAGGTAACATAAAAATGCTAGTCATTTCTACTCTGGGGCATTTTGTGATCCTACAGACCGCTTCAGAAGGCAACGGTAGAGCAGCTATTTTCCAACTCAAATTGAAGATCAATCAAAAGCACACCAAAGGGCGTTTTCTACTCAAGTCCCAGTCCATAGTGGTACCTTTTAGGGTACATTTCACACCAACAATGTCAGGAAATGGGGGATCAAACAGATAGCTTCACTGACAGTTTAGTCACTAGGTTGAGTAGAAGACCCAACACCCTTCGCTGTGAAACTGCATGCCTTAAACAAACTGACAAAAAAGATGAATTCACAAAGCAGAATTTGAATGAGTTCACTAAGAAGGGAATGGTTAAATCCTGACTTGGGTGCAACACATTAGCTGGCATCAATACCCTATCTGAGGCAATGTGTGGTGCTGCTTTGTATTACTTCAAAAATACATCAACTGCATACATTGTATTTTACCAGAATAAAAAGCAATCAATGGCAAAGCCAATAGGTCTCACGAATACAACTGCTATTGTCTCTGGCAATGTGCTTAAGACACATTGTACACCAGTGCAGCTGCTGATTAGCATGGCTAAAGGTTAGTGGCATAGAGTGGCATGGGGGAGAAGAGTGGAGTGGGGGAAGTACAGTGTTGCAGAGTGGATTTGGTGGAGCAGAGCGTCATACAGTGGAGTAGGGGGCAATAGTGTCTCGTACAGTGGAGCAGCGGGGAGTCGAGTTCAGTGGTAGATTGTGTCGTAGAGTGCACTGTCTTGGAGTGGTGTAGAGGGGGTGGAATAGGGTGGAGTGCTTTGGAGTGGATTGGAGTAGAGTGAAGTGGACTGGATTAGGATGGAGTGGGGTCGACTGAATTGGGGCAAATTGGAATGGGGTAGACTGGAATAATAGGACTGGGGTGGATTGAAGTGGAGTGGATGGGGTGTTTTGAAGTGGGGTGGGTGGTTTACAGAGGTAGAAACTAGACCACCTAATGCTCTCAATTTTATGGCAGATTGGTCGAGCAGTTAGGCTGATCCTGGAGAAGTGAAAAGTATTTCTTGTACTCGCAGTATCACTAAATGAGACCACACACACTAAAAAGAATAACTTGAGGCCAATTTACAAAAATCCTTAAGATTTTTATAAAAAATGTTCAGACCAAGATCAAAATCGGGTAACTTCTTTTTAAGTTATGAATTTTTAAAGTTTTATCAAAAATTGATTTTTCGTTTGCAATTACGCACCATAGAAATCAATAGAGAAATATTTTAAATATGCACATAAAATCAGGCAATGCTTTTACCAATGTCTCTTTTTGCAGGTATGTCGAAGTCATTGGTGGGCACTATGGACCAGTTGGAGAAGTTTAGGCGGTGCCCGGTTTCAGAAGGAGCAGCTGCAGAAAGTTGCTGGAGCTGGTACCCGGCCACTGCAGGGGACCACTTGAAAAAGCACTGCACAGGGGGACTTTAAAGGTAAGTCCAGTGTGTCCCCTTGGAGTGTCGCGGTCGCAAAGGGTATGGGACTCTTAGGGCACATCTGGATCTTCAGTACAGTGTGGGAGGGTGCAGAGCGAATCGGTGAGCCAGGAGCTGTGCGCAAAAGTGCCCTTGGAAGTAGGAGTAGGTCACTTTGAGGGTCACTTGCAGGTCAGCAGGAGCACTCTGATGGGAGGTCCTAGGTTTTTCTAAAGTCCCTTGACTGGGGCCTCCTCCTGGCCCCTTTTCAGTCTGCAGTGGACTGTCCTTCTGGGTGTCTGACGTTAGGTGACCACTACCTGGGGCATGGTGAGGTTCAGTCGCTGGAAGGTGCAGTACCACCAAACTTGGCACACTTGCAGGGTTTGTCCTCCCAGTCCGTCGTGAAGAGTTTGATCCGGCTGCAGCGTCCAGTTCCTTGGTCACCAGCCGGTCAATGAAGTGGCCTTTAATGGATCTTTTGGTCCTTATTGCAGGAGAGTGATGTATTCACTCTGGAGGGAGATCTTTGGTGATTTTTGAAATGTGGAGGTCCTCTGGGGGTTTTAGAGTCCGTCCAACATCTATGCAATCTCTCAGTGGCGATTGTCAAATCCCTGGGTGAGGTAGGCAGGGTTTGACACCTTTTTCTTGGTGCAGCAGGACATCGAGCCTTGGGTCTTCTTTGTTACTGATCTTCTTTTGTCCTTGGAATAGTACTCTCTAGTCTAGGGATGCCCACTAAATACTGTATTTAGTGGGTGTTTCAGGGGAGTACCTAGTAGTGACCAATGGGTCGTCTACCTTAATGTGGCTACACCCACTAAGTGGCCACTTCCCTACACCTGATTGGCTATTTTCCTACCATGGAAGATGGAGGAAAATGAAAGGGTCATCACCCATGCAACACCCTAGGGGTGGTACAAGCTGGGGCTGACCACTCCTCCTGTCCTTTGTGTTTTCCTGCCACTTCTCCGGCCAAAAATGGGAGGTTGCAATGTGGGTGGCCATCTGCTGCCAGCAGCAGGCTTGGGGGTCGAGTTTCAAGGGCGGTAAGCCCTTTGATGCTCGCTAGCAGGGCAGTGCACAATCCAGGAAGGGCTTTATTCTGGGATCCACAGAGCAGGATCTCTCAATACAGGTTACAGAATCTTGTCTGGTGGTGGCAGTCTGGTTGTGACCGGCCAGCAACCATGCCAGGGTAGTCAGCTTTTGCAAGGGGCACCTCTAAGGTGACCCCTGGGTACATTTTGTAATAACTCCAATACTGGAACCAGTTTGGATTTATCATTCTGAACTGTTTGATACCAAACAACCCAGGGTTCAGAGTAGCCATCATGTAGCTGTGAAACCCGTACTGACCAGTGTCCAGCACATGTATTAAAATGGCTCCAGTATCCTTAATATAGCCCGAGAGATATGGTGCAATCACCCGGAGGTCCCACCCTCCTCGGTACTGCTTCGGGTACTCCTGGAATACAGGGGAGGGGAGAGGCGAAGGGGGGGCAGACATCTTATATCACACATATATAAGGCCATAGTGGCAGATATGCCCAAGCCTGTTTTGCGGGCTCGAGTGGCGTGGGACGGCGAACTGAACGCACTGTTGGAAGAGGTACAGTGGAAGGCAATATGTGCTTTGCTCCGTCGGGGGACCTGTAACGCTAGGTTCAAACTTATACATTTTAATTACATACATCGCACATATGTCACTCCTGCCTCCTCCATAGAATTGATCCTAGCAGAGATGACAGTTGCCAATGCTGCAATGCGCGACCAGCAGCCTTCCTACACTTCGCATGGGATTGTCACACAGTACAAACCTTCTGGGAGGTTGTGGTCCAAAATTTTATAGAAGCGTGGGGGATGGGCGGGGGAGGAGTAAGAGTTGAGTGAACCCCAGTGCAGTGCCTTCTGGGGGATGTTAAGAGAAGAAAAAAAAGATTTAAAAAATGGAATGGAAATGTATGCAGTTGGCGCTGGTGTTGGCCAGGCGGAGGGTTGCGATTACCTGGATGAGTGCTCGGGGGCCCAACATACAAAAGTGGCATAAAGACATCAAGGAATGGGCATTGGCAGAAGAAATACACTTATGGCAGGTCAGAAGGGATGAACACCTTGAGGAGGATATAGAGACATGGCAAGGGATCCTTATAAGAATTGCTGAACTTGAAGAAATGGGGCAGGATATCTCCTTAGGTACTCAGGAATAGTGGTGGGGCAGGCTAGGCTACGAGAAACAGTATTCGCACCATCACAGGGAACGCAATGATTATCTATGATGCACACCTATTGTACCTTTTGACTTTGGGATACGGACTAACTCAGAGATGGAATATCATGAAGCAGTGTGGGGGAGGTGGGGACCGCCCGATGTGTGCAAATGTGGTTATGGTGCAATTTTTAGAATGTACCGAGAGTTAAAAAATAATTTTAAAAAAATTGAAAAAGAAAGTTTTTTTTTTTTTTTTTAAATGGCTGCTCTGTTCACTTACTATGTCCCAGGTTTGGCCAGAACACAGTCAGGGCATACTGCTCATGCATCTACGGCCACACATACAGTATAGTGCACCCTGCCTTAGGGCTGGAAGCCCTGCCAGATGGGTGACAACTATATTTCATGCAGTGTGTAGAGGAATGGGCACACAGGCTGCCTGCTATGTCGGGTCTGCCTTTTAGGATTGCATCAGAACAGTTAGCCTGCAATGGCAGTACTGGGTGCTTCTGGATACATGGCCCTAGAGGGTGGCACAATCTGTGCTGCTGCCCTCAGGGGCCTACCCTTAGTACCCCATGCCCTGGGTATCTAAGTACCATTTACTAGGGACTTATAGTGGCAGCTAAAGGTGTTGTCAATTGTGCCAATGCATCAGAACAGTTTTAGGGAAAGAGATCTGGCCCAGGGAACCTGGTTAGCAGGGGCCCTTGGTACTAAATTTTGAGACTTCATCAAATCCCAGGCAAAACGTGGGGACTAACCATGACAAAGGAGGCATTTCTCACACAGGAGTGGGGTGGATTGGACTGGAGTGGGTTGGGGTGAATTGGACTTGAGTGAGGTAAGGGTGGACTGGACTGAAGTGTGGTGGGGTTGATTGGACTTGAGTGTAGTGGGATGGATTGAAGTGTGGTGGGATGGACTGGAGTGTGGTGGGGTGGACTGGAGTGTGGTGGGGTGGACTGGAGTGTGGTGGGGTGGACTGGAGTGTGGTGGGGTGGACTGGAGTGTGGTGGGGTGGACTGGAGTGTAGTGGGGTGGACTGGAGTGTAGTGGGGTGGGAAGATTTTGAATGAATTGGGTAGACTGGACTGCATTGAGGTGGATTGGACTGCAGTGGATTGGGTGGACTGGACTGGATTGGGCAGGTTGGACTGGAGTGGGGGGTACTGGAATGGTGTGGATTGGAGATAGGTGTGGTGGTCTGGAGTGGGGTGGATTAGGTTAGAGTGAATTAGATTAGGGTAGACTAAGGTGGGGTCGATTGAGGTGGATTTGATTGGATTAGGGTGGGATGGATTTGGTTGGAGTGGGGTGGATTAAATGGGGTGGATTGGACAGGAGTGGACTGGACCGGAGTGGGATGGGTTGGATGGATCAGACTGGAGTAGGGTGGACTGTACTGAAGTGGCTGGATTGGACTGGAGAGGGGTGGACTAGACAGAAGTGGATTGGATAGGACAAAAGTGGAGTGGACTGGACAAGAGTGGGGTGGATTGCAGTGGGGTTGACTGAATTTAGGTGGGGTTTATTGAACTGGAGTGGGGTGAATTAGATGGGGTGGATTGAGAGGGTTGGATCGGAGTGAGGTTGATTCGACTGGTGTGATATAGATATTACGGAGTGGGGTGGATTGGAGTGGACTGGATTTGATTGGTGCAGTGGGGTGGATTGGGGTGGATTGTGGTGTATTACAATGGGGTCAGGCGGACTGAACTAGAGTGGGTTGAATTAGGTTGGAGTGGGGTTGACTGAATTAGACTGGGATGGACACAATTGGGGTAGATTAAGGTTGTTTGGAGTGGGATGCATTGGACTGGAGTGGGGTGGGTTGGGCTGGAGTGGAATAAGGTGGACTGGATTTGACTGGAGTAAGGTTGGGTGAATTTGACTGGAGATGGGTGAAATAGACTGGGGTGGGATGAATTGGAGTGGTGGAATGGAGCGATTGCATTGGGTGGATTTGTTTGCAGTGGATTGGAGTGTGGTGGATTATATTGGAATGGGATGGATTTGAGTGGGTGAACTGGAGTAGAGTGGATTGTATTGTATTGAAGTGGAGTAGGGTTCGGTGGCTTGGAGTGGAGTAAGGTGGATTGGGCTGCAGTGAGGTGGTTGGAATGGAGTGAGATGGGCTGGATTGAATGGGGTGGTTGGGCTGGATTGAATGGGGTAGACTGGAGTGGGGTAGAGTGTATTGGGGGGTGGAATGGATTGTTTTGGATTGGAGTGGGGTGGATTGGACTGAGTGGGTTGAATTGGACTAGAGTGTAGGGTTGGACTGGAACAGAGGGGTTGACTGTAGTGGGTTGAGGTGCGTTAAATTGGATTGAATTAAATTGAATTGGAGCGGACTGGATTGGGACGGAATGGAGTGTGGTGAATTGGAGTACTGGATTGGGGTGAGTGGTTTGGACTGGAGTGGTGATGAGTGGATTTAAGTGGGGTGAAGTCGAGTGGGGTATGATGGATTGGATTAATGTGAGATGGCTTGGATTTGGGTGGATTGGAGTGGGGTGAACTGAGTTGGGGTGGGGCGGACTGGAGTGTACTGCACAATTATGTGTTAAAGCATAATTTCGGAAATTACACATAAGAAACAATGTGACTTTGCAATATTTAGAACAAGGTAATTGGTATCTTTTGAGAACAGCAGCCACAAGCAAAAACAAAACAAGTGTTCAAAGTGAGAAAAGAAGACTTGGCAAAATTAAATAAAGTTAACCATTGAAAATAAAACATTGCAATTTTGATTGTCCTGCTGGGCATGTTTTTGCCTTCTGTTTGCAGAACACTTAAAAGTTAAAAAGAACAAAATAATTCCTCAATCACATCAGGAGCAGTGGATGGGCACTGATTAAGTTGAATCAACCAGTGCTTGATGCCTGCTCCAAAGAAAGTAACGGAAATGATGCTAGGTCATTAGTGACCAATTACAAGTCTGTAGAAAAGAGTGCCATGCAAGCCAACTAATAGTAAGCAATAGGTGGGCTACAAGCCCTTTTTGTTAACAGTGTCTAGCGAGCGAGATGCATGCATTAGTGCATGCAATCACAGGCTTGACCCCAAAAATGTATCAGTTGTCTAATTAGTACAAAAATAAAAGCCTTATCTCCGATATGAGTAAAAATAGAAACTAGAAAACTAGACCATGTGGCATTGTAGTGGTCATGAATAATGACCATTCTAGATAAAAAATATAGGGTATGGTTTTTGTACAATTGCATGGCAGGTCATGCTGGGATGGGGTGTAGTCACCAACCAAAAAATGTAAGGCTGAAATAAAAAGTACCTTTTTTTAGGCCACGTCTGTCAGTACAAGCGCTCTTGCTTTCGTGAGCTAGTGTTCTTCAAGTAGCATGGAGCCCTCCAACTGCTACATTTGTGGGTTTCTTTGTCACTCATTTATTATCTTTTAATTGGGCAAAGCGAGTCAGCTTCACTTCCTCTTTTTTCAGCTGGAGCATGGAGCAGGAACTCATTGCTTTGTGTGGATTAGGGTGCTTCTGCTGTTGATGCTGTGATTGAGGGACTGTTTTTTATTTTTGTGTACAAGCTGCTTCCCTCCCACTCCCCCAATCAATGTGACTTCTTCCTCTCCCACCCCCTGTCTGTTTTGCTTCTTCCCCTCCCACCCTCTGCGTGTGGCTTCTCCACTCACTCCCATCTGGGTCCCCAACATTGCCTTCCACATGGAGACTTGAATAACCCTCACCTCAGCCCCAGACATCATCACCACCACCATTTCCGATGGCTACAAGATTAGCCATAAAGACCAGGTCAACCGACAAGGAGGCATCACATCCAGACCGACCCAAACACCACCTTCATCTACAGACCTCCCTGACCTCCGTTCAGTGAAGGCCTTGCCGACCTCATTGCTCCCCACGCCCTCACCTCAACAAATTACATCCTCCTCTACAACCTTAACTTTCACCTCGTCAAATGCAACAACCCAAACACCTCATTCCTCTTGGAGAACCTCGCCCCCTTCAGACTCAAACAACTGGTCAACCTTCCCACACACTCAGGACACACCCTCGACCCAGCCTTCTCAGCAGGAAACAACATCTCCTTCTCACATACCTCCGAGCACTACTGGAACGACCACCAACGCACCCACTATTCATTCACCAAGACCACTGTACGCCACCATACCTTCCGTCCCCCCCATAGAAACTGGAGCAAGGTTACAGAAGCCCAGCTCACTGACGCACTCAGTCATTCCCCACCACCGGACACCACAGAAACAAAACCCTCAGCCCGCAACCTCCACCACTGGATTGCCGACTGCGCCAACACCCTAGCCCCCCTATGGAAACCTGCCAGCATTTTGCACCACAGGAAACCCAGTTCTTGTCTGATCTCCAAGAATCAAAGCGCACCTGCAGACAACTAGAACAAAAGTGGAGAAACCGCAAGAGCATGACAGACTGAAAAGCCTACAAAGACGCAGTCACCTCACACCACCAGCGAACTAGATCCTCCAGAAAGTTAGCCATTCAGGAGCGCATCAACACCAACGCACACAACAGCAAGGAGCTCTTCACCATAGTTAAGGAATTCATGAATCCCGCCACGGACACCATAAGCACCCCTCCCCCACCCAGGACCTCTGTCTGTGACAACCTTGCCACCTTTTCTCACTAAAAAAATCCACAACATTTATGAAGAATTCGAGACCCACACCCGCCCCATACATCCTCCACCACAGCCCACCTGAGAAACCTGCACTGCCTCCCCATCAACAAACCCATCAACTTCAAACTCCTGACACACGCTTACAAGGCCCTACACAACATCGGACCAGCCTAACTCAACCACCACCTATCCTTCTACACACCTTCCAGATAACTCCACTCTGCTCAACTGGCCCTCGCCACCACCCCTAGAATCAGGAAGAACAGCAGGAGATAGATCCTTCTCCTGCATCCCCGCGCAGTTACGGAACACGCTGCCACTCCACTTCAGGCAGTCACCCTCGTTGAATCAGTTCAAGAAGGACATCAAGACCCAGCTCTTCGACTGATCAGCGCCTCCTCACCAGTGCCTTGAGACCCCACAGATGAGAAGTTGCACTATACAAATAAATGAATGATTGTCGCTTCTTCCCCTCAATTCCCTCTGCTAGTGTTGCTTCTTCCCCTTCCACCCACCATCACGTTGCTTCTTGTCCTCCAAGTTGTCCCCGTTGCCTACTCCCCTCTCCCTGAACCAGAACAAGGAAAAAAGCTTTATGATGGAGCCCACAGGAGAGAACTATTGGCTTTGCCAATGCTTGTCTAAATTGATAGCTAATCTGAAGATCAGCATTAGGTTAAAGTTCAGGATTTACAGAAACAAAAACGGATGGGTGGAATGATTTAATTAATTTTAGTCATTAGTAATTATTTGAGGACGTAATCTTGTCCATTGTTATTGCCCATAATGTGCTTCTACACAGAGACTTGCCACACGAGACTAAAATGTGGCCCTGCTTCTATAGAAACAGTTCTGCTCACCACAGCATTTTTTTAAAAATATGACACCCTAAATGGGACAGGTATGCTTAAACAGTCTCTCGTGGTCACTGTGCCACTGGACTGAAGCTGCACCTCATTGAGGAGGCCAACATCGGTCAAAACCGGCATGGGGTTGCTTGTGTTCCAATCTATTCCTACCGAAACAGCACCAACTCTAATTTGCATAGGGCTAATCTCATTTCTAGAGTAGAACTGTGGGCAAAAAGTGATGGACTAGAATGCGTTCAAGTTAATATCAGTGACAGAATAATTTAAGCATCCCGCTAGTCACCTTTTTAGCTTTTCAGGTTTCCTACAGACTGACTCAACGTATGGGGTTTGAAAATTACTACCCGGTGAGGCCTCTGCATATCTTCTGCTGCCTCCCTTTGCTCACCCTAGCAGCTCCTGTACTCCACAATCTCTAGCTTAGTTTGTGTGAAAATAAAATTAAAAAAAGAAAACACATCACCAATGGAAAGTGTAACCTGAAAGCAGAACCTGTTCTTAATGCTAACTGCGTCTCTCAAATAAGCACAAAAGACTTCCAAAGCAAACATTTGAATGGGACTTCAGTTCGTCGAAGGCCGCTGCATACGTGGAAGGCAAACAACTTCAGTAAATTATAGCCCGGATACTGCGGACCTGGAACATTCTGCAAAAAATCAGGTAACGAAAGAGCAGTGTAGAAAATATAACCAATCAAAAAAAATGTTGTTTGGTAAAGCCAGGTACCTGACACATACTTAACAGGGAAAATAGGTACACACAGAATATTTAAGTCACCAGACTTAAAACATCACCCTTTACCACTTTGCACTTCCACTTTACCACAAACAAAATCGGTCCTATATGCACAACACAAATCTTACATAATAATAATAAGGTACTATCAAGCACAGGGACACTCATTTCAACAATTATGGAAGAATGAAAGTCAAATCAACAGGATTGTAAAATTTGGGCTCTTCGTTTTTCACAAAGGTAGTTATCACGTGTGCACAGACGCACTAAACAGAATTCCCTCCCTCTGCGGTAGCAAGAAAAAACACAAACCTACCGGCACTTCCCTTCAAAAATGATAGTGCTGCATTAAGAAGGATAAACTATCCACGAGAGTCCCAATCTCCTTAAACAGTGACATGTTCTGACTGGTCCCGTGGAACGTTAACACCAGTCAAATTTAACCCTTTTTGCAGAACTAGAGTGTGGAGAGTAGAAACAGGTGTTAACTAATACGTTGTGTGTGCTGCAAAGAGAATTTTATTGTTTTTGTATAGCGCTTACTACCCCTGACGCACGTTCACAGGCTTACCAACTGGCACCGCTTCAGCCTTTCCAAAGACAAAAACACTTTAGTACGTCCACCACAGTTTACTAGCAGTGCAAACTAGACAAAACGGATGCGCTCCATCAAAGAGCCCTGTTAATTACAAGAACATTTCAGAATGGAAAAGCGAACGGTACCGATTGCTCCAGCCATGATGCATTTCAGCATCACAGATGCCTTTGTGCAGCCGGCTTGGATGGAATATAATGCCACTAAAGTCTGCGCTTCATTTATCGATTGGGAATTGAAAACCTGGGCAATGTAATCTCCCTTTTTCCTCCTAAAAATGGGGGATACTGGCACTGGACGCCAGCATGCCACACGAGATATTCAACAAGGGAGCAATGCAGGGGTTGACCACAGTTCATCCACAACAGATGGAAGCGTCCCTAGTGACGCACAAATAAAGATGGAAAGCCGAATGAGGAGACCAAGCTATATTTTGGCAGATGGCGAGGTCGTTGCTGCCCAGGCAAAAAGCTTAACCTTGCACAAGGAATACAAACACTAATCTGAGAACTGCTGGACAGCCAGGCATGAGTCATTCCCATTATTATTCCGGCTATGTCGTCTGGTTTGGCACTATACACATAGATCGCTTCAGTTTCTCCGGGGTGGGGGATTCGAAAACATCCATCTACTGTCCACACGTTGCCCGAATCGTAATCAGAACACTCCAAATTAAGGTATAAATAACACGTAAACCAAAATTGTTTTGTGCTCGAGAAGAGTTGTAAAAGCACCTTTAACCAAGATGAAAACAAGGACACAGTAACCTTATTCCAGAATATATATTTTTTTTTAATCTGGACCCCACCCAAGCTCTACTTAGGGTAGGCTAACTTCCACAACTACATCAGAATTACCTCCATACACCTTTTTTGGGTCGAGACTTCCTACCACCACAGCTGTCTGGTTGAAAAGGCCTATTTTCAGTTTACACAGAATTTACAGCAGACTTGAAGCCCTACCACCATTGCTTCCCGTTTTCTGTTTGCTTAAGCACTCCATGAGAGTGCATGCTTTCCAGCTTTCTCCCTTGTGTGCTTGCCTCTCCTCATTCTGCATTATTCTCTCTCAGCCATGTGATTCCTCCCATCCGCACTTGGTTGCAATGGCTTGCGTGTGCTTCAACCCCACCTCTATGTTGTCCTCCATTGTAGGTTGCTTTTCCCCTGCACCATCTACTCTCCATAGCTTTTCCACCCCCTTCTATTCCTCAGTTGTCCTACAGTCCTATTTTTTAATGCATTTTTTTACTTGATGTTTTATTAAAGAGAAGATGCTTGTGTTATTTTTTAGATAAGCACTTGTTGTCAAACAAGTGTGTGCATACAAAGTGAAGCAGCGGTTGCCTCATCACACCATTTTTTCTCCTTTTGTTCAAGAAGTACAGCGCTAGCATTTTTTTTTTACTGATTCCGTACAGCATACACAAAAGGCATTGGCAGACCCAATAAATCTCAAATGAGAGATTTATTGGCTTTGCCAATGCTTGTTTTTTTATATTTAGCGTAGAATTGGCACTACCAACAAACATGGAAAACATCAATGTTGAAAAAGGCGCTTTCCACAGGGTCATCCCCAAACGTTTTGCCAACCTCCTCCCTTTTTTAGTGAAGTCATTTTTGTTGGCTTTATATTGTGCACTTTACCACTGCTAACCAGTGCTAAAGGGTTTGTGTTCTCTCCTTAGACATGTTAGAGTGGATCATACCCAACTGACATATTGAATTTACTTGTAAATCTCTGGTAGAGTGTCCTTATATGTGCCCAGGACCTGTAAATTAAATGCTACTAGTGTACCTGTAGCACCGACTATGCCACCCACTTAAGTAGCTGTTTAAACAGGCCTCTGGCCTGCCATTGCAGAACCTGTATGTGAAGCTTACACTGCCATTTCGACCTGGCAAAATAAACCTTTTGGTGGGCTTAACGTTTCCTTTTTAATACATATAAATCACCCTTGGGGTAGGCCATGACAGCCCAGTGGGTAGGGTGCAATATATAAACAAAAGTTAGATATGTACTCAAGTTTTACATGCCCTGGTAGTGAAAAACTCATACAATCATTTTTCACTAATGCAAGGCCAATCCCTCCCATAGGATAAAAAATTTTATAAGTGTAAACTCCAAATGGGAAGAGATAACTGGGAAGAGATAATTGATTAATGCTTGGTGTCTCTGGAATCCAAATTTAAAATCCAAACTTATGGTGAAGTCGGATTTTAAATTTACAATTCTGAAAATGCAACTTTTAGAAAGTTGCCATGTTCTTGCCTTAGCCATTTGGTGCCTGAAGTCAGTCTGTCTCAGGTCACATGACTGGGTGTAGTTGGCAAGGGGGGGGGGGGGGGGGGGGAAGTGGGAGAGTCGTATATTCTTCCTAGACAGCCACACAAAATGGGAGATTAAGTGTGGATGGATGGGCCACCTCCCACCTCCGACAGGATGGGAGGGAGAAAAAGGGTCCAACCTCATTTACACCAAAATAGGCTGTGTCCCATCACCACACAAAGGGCAATACAACCCTGCATTGTCACTTCAATGGGGGGGGAGAATAGGGAATTCCATGCACTTCAAAGACACTGTCTAGGTGCTTCTCTCACCTTCCAGAACCAAGGCACCAGGGTATGAACAGGGGAACACAGACACCAACTCTTCAGGACCCATCTGGACCTGTGGACTGCCAGGAAGGACTGCTGTGCTGCTAAGAGGACAGTCATTCTGCTAGACTCCTACTCTGAAGGAGCTGCTGCTTTGCTGTGCTGACGTGCTGCCCTCGTGCCTGGAGAGTAAGGACTGGCCTGGACCCCATCTTGAAACCAAGAATCCCTAGTGGCTCAAAGGTATAGTCTAGAGGGCCTCCTGACTTGATCTTCAGGAACATAACAGGCTCCCCACAGCTCCTGGACCAGTCTTCAACAAGTTCCTGACCCCCCCCTCTTCTTCCTCCGAGACATGCCCCTTAGATCCTGGACCCTTGTTGTGGCTCGGGGGGGTGTCTTAATTCAAGCATTTATGCTCTTGGTGACCACAAACAGGCCCAATCGCACTGGAACCGCGCTGTTAGTACTGAAAATCAATGTGAATTGCCACCAGCCCGTCTCTTTGCACAGCAGCGACTGCTTGCAGGGAACCACATGAGCAAAGCACCAGCCCACTCGTTGTGACACACCGACAGCCTCCAGTAAAGCTCTCCTAGCTCCTCATAATCCTCCTCAACGGGAACAGGACTCTTGGCACAAAACTTGAGAAGGTAAACCTTCAGCAGGACCAATCCTGGACTATATCCGTCCCGTGCTCCGTCTCGGTCAGCTTGAACTTTTGAATTTGACCCAATCCTGTGTGACCAGATAACCTATTAATTTCTATATTGCAGTTTATTTTTTAAGAAAATCATAACTCCGGTTCTACTAATTAGGTTTTGTCATTTTGATCTTGTTCTATTTATTAAATTAAGGCCTATTTTAATAACCTAGTGTGGGATACCTTTTGCATTGTGTTTTCAATGTTTTACTGTCTGAAGTGTAGCACAAATACTTTATACACTGCCACTAAGTTAAGCCTCACTGTTCTTTGCCAAGCTACCCGGGGGTTGAGCACAGGTTAATTTGGGGGCCACTTGTGCCTTACCCTGACTAGATTTGTGGTTGCTGCTCTGAACAGACTCACACCCCAGTAACCCAATTCCTAATACAGGGAGTGCAGAATTATTAGGCAAGTTGTATTTTTGAGGATTAATTTTATTATTGAACAACAACCATGTTCTCAATTAACCCAAAAAACTCATTAATATCAAAGCTGAATATTTTTGGAAGTAGTTTTTAGTTTGTTTTTAGTTTTAGCTATGTTAGGGGGATATCTGTGTGTGCAGGTGACTATTACTGTGCATAATTATTAGGCAACTTAACAAAAAAAAATATATACCCATTTCAATTATTTATTATTACCAGTGAAACCAATATAACATCTCAACATTCACAAATATACATTTCTGACATTCAAAAACAAAACAAAAACAAATCAGTGACCAATATAGCCACCTTTCTTTGCAAGGACACTCAAAAGCCTGCCATCCATGGATTCTGTCAGTGTTTTGATCTGTTCACCATCAACATTGCGTGCAGCAGCAACCACAGCCTCGCAGACACTGTTCAGAGAGGTGTACTGTTTTCCCTCCTTGTAAATCTCACATTTGATGATGGACCACAGGTTCTCAATGGGGTTCAGATCAGGTGAACAAGGAGGCCATGTCATTAGATTTCCTTCTTTTATACCCTTTCTTGCCAGCCACGCTGTGGAGTACTTGGACGCGTGTGATGGAGCATTGTCCTGCATGAGAATCATGTTTTTCTTGAAGGATGCAGACTTCTTCCTGTACCACTGCTTGAAGAAGGTGTCTTCCAGGAACTGGCAGTAGGACTGGGAGTTGAGCTTGACTCCATCCTCAACCCGAAAAGGCCCCACAAGCTCATCTTTGATGATACCAGCCCAAACCAGTACTCCACCTCCACCTTGCTGGCGTCTGAGTCGGACTGGAGCTCTCTGCCCTTTACCAATCCAGCCACGGGCCCATCCATCTGGCCCATCAAGACTCACTCTCATTTCATCAGTCCATAAAACCTTAGAAAAATCAGTCTTGAGATATTTCTTGGCCCAGTCTTGATGTTTCAGCTTGTGTGTCTTGTTCAGTGGTGGTCGTCTTTCAGCCTTTCTTACCTTGGCCATGTCTCTGAGTATTGCACACCTTGTGCTTTTGGGCACTCCAGTGATGTTGCAGCTCTGAAATATGGCCAAACTGGTGGCAAGTGGCATCGTGGCAGCTGCACGCTTGACTTTTCTCAGTTCATGGGCAGTTATTTTGCGCCTTGGTTTTTCCACACGCTTCTTGCGACCCTGTTGACTATTTTGAATGAAACGCTTGATTGTTCGATGATCACGCTTCAGAAGCTTTGCAATTTTAAGAGTGCTGCATCCCTCTGCAAGATATCTCACTATTTTTTACTTTTCTGAGCCTGTCAAGTCCTTCTTTTGACCCATTTTGCCAAAGGAAAGGAAGTTGCCTAATAATTATGCACACCTGACATAGGGTGTTGATGTCATTAGACCACACCCCTTCTCATTACAGAGATGCACATCACCTAATATGCTTAATTGGTAGTAGGCTTTCGAGCCTATACAGCTTGGAGTAAGACAACATGCATAAAGAGGATGATGTGGTCAAAATACTCATTTGCCTAATAATTCTGCACTCCCTGTACAAGGTAAGTTTGTGAAATTAGATCACAGGTTCCTGATTTGGTTTTTGAGATTTTATATTATATATACATATACACATACAATTCTTTTTTGTTTGTTGATAAGAATGTTTTACAATGCTATTTTAAAATCAATGGTGTTTATGTTCTTGAGAATATAAGTTCTCAAGAACATACTTGAATTATAAAACGAATATTTGAACATACCTTTTGGATCAAAAGTGTACACTGCCTGAAAGTGCTGCTTTTACAAACAGCACTAAAAGACATCTAGAGAGGCCTTTTCTAAATTCAAATACTGATATACTACTCATAGGTCCCATCACCATAAAGGTGGTGTTTCTTTATGGAGTCTTAATAACTGCGGTGAAGGACTCCTGTTAAATAGAAAATACTTGGTTGTACAGCCACAAAGGGGACTGGAGTGCTTTATGTTCTTTTGCATGAAGGAAAGCTGGACCTGCACGGGGGGAGGGGGAACAGGAGGAGATAAGGTGACAACTAGAGCCGAGTATGCAACAGGAAACATGTCCTGATGCCCCTCATGTTTTAACTAGGTGAATGAGTGGTGTGTGTAGCTTGCACTGCTTCTGGATCTAGATAAGAGGTTTCTTCAAACTGCGGGGAGAGCCACCTTAGGGGGCTTCACGTGATCCTTGGGGGTGCACCAGGCTCTGGCCAAAAGAAGCATTATGCTAATAACAGTGCTATTTTTAAGCTGAAAAAATGAACAGTAGTAAAGCGCTCTGTAAGGCCCCCATCACTAACATGTTTTGCCATTTATATCCAAGCTAGGAGTAAGTGCCAAATGGTAAGGGGCTCAAATACTCTTTAAAACCCTCACCCACACTTCTAATAATCACACTGTGGATACTTTTACACATTTGTAAGGCCTGCCTAAACAGAATAGTATTTTTGGCATCAAATACTTGATTGCATTTTTAGAACAGTAACATAACTGCAATGTATAAATAAGTGCATACATTCCCAATTTAATAGAGTAATTGTGAAAAATTCAGAGGGGAACCCCACTGATTTTGTTTCTCCACTGGGACAGCATGCCATTAAAAAGTCTGAAGACCACTGAAGTAGACTGTGTGGGTCAGTGACGCTTGCAGAAACGTTTCCTCCGTGCAAATGCCAAACCTATTTACTTTGTCAACACATATTCCTTTTGATACAATGGAGATCATGATGAGGAAAGCTATCATTTTGTGTCCTGGGTGCCCTCACGCTGTGAGGCTGAGCTTCCTGTTCAGTGAAAAGTGGTACAGCAGCTGTTCAGGTATGAGGTATGAAGCCCTGCCAATCTGCCATCAACATCCTCAAACAACAAGAAAGCAGACTGGTACATGTTATTAACAACCTGTTCCAGGACACACAGAAAAGGGAACGCAGCGATCCACATTTTTGAATTCCCAAATAATTAAATGTGAAAAATGAATGGCTATGTAGAACTCTAACAGAAAACACTTCACCTGGAGCTCACCACTTCAAGCCCCTAGCTCAGTTAAGACCAGGAAATTGCCATCTGGCAGTTGTTCAGCGATACAAATGTAATAAGTTTTAGGGCCTCATAGCAGCTTCCGAAGGATGAGAATGAATCACTGCAATGATAAACTAACAAACTCGCTTACGAACAAACATTTAGAATTTGGTATCCGATTAGTCTTCCTCTTTCAAAGACCCCGTAGGACACAGAGTTAAAAAAACAATGAGCAGCAATGGGAGAATAAATACTACCATACCACTGTTTGGAGGCAACTTCACAATTATCTATAACAAGCATTTGCGATGCAATAGGTCTTGCATTTTCTTGAGTTAGAGCTATTGGCATAGTAAATTCACAACTGGACTCTTCTTGCCACATAAAGTGGTCAACCCTGCCTCATAATTATATCTTTTCCTGTCATATAATTCCAGCGGACCAGCATGTAACTAAAGCACTTCCATTTACTTTCTTCCTCTATCTTAAAACATATACAATTATCAAATAAACCTTTATCAGAAATTACACTTTTGGCATTAGAGTGTAATGCTCAAAACACAATAACAAAAATATCACTTGGGGCCGATTGGAGGGTGAAATGAAAGAGGGAGTCGGGAATAAAGATGGCGAGGACAAGTGGAATAATAATGGTGACACTGGCCCTGGATTAAGAAAGGAAAATGGTTGACTGGAATTTTGGTAGGAAAACAGAGCAGTAACTAGAGTTGAGTAAGGTCTGTGGGTCTCTAGGCACTGGTACCACTGCACCTATTGCTCCATTGATAACTATGCCTCAGGAGAGAAAGCGGATGGGGCAGAAACGAGAAGCAAAAGGAATATAATAGACAAAATGAAGAAAGAGAAAGTGTTGCAAATAAAAGAAGGGAGAGAAAGAATGAGAAAATGAAAATACAACTAAGAAGAAATAGAGCAAACGTGTGAGACAAAATTAAAAATTGAAGGTAGCTAGCAAACAAAAGATAAAGAGGAAAAAATAATGAACGAAGTGAAAAAAGAGAAATATGAACCTTACCGAAAAAAAAGAGAGATGGTGAGAGAAACAAGCAGCGAAAGAACCAGGGCATGTATTTATTGACATTTCCCACAGACACAGAATAGGAAAACCACTTTTACACTTCAGGTCCCAACAAGTAACTTGTGGCTTCCACATACAGAAGGGAAAAAGAGGGATTCATAGTAAAACGTGAATTGGCAGATAAAGATAAGAAAAACACCAGAGGGGAAGGAAGACCAAAAAAAAATTCAACGGACGCATACGGAGTCAAAGGAACGAGCAAATAAAAAACTTCAACAAAAAAGTGAAGAGAAAAAAAAAAATAGTGAAAGAATTAAAGCCTGATGAAAAAAAAAAAAAAAGAGGAACGAAACAAAGAAAGAAATAGCCAAGTTTTTGCAAGTTTAAAACAAGGATAGCAAGAGGAACAAGGAAATAAAAAAAAACGAAAGAGAGGAGTAGAAATAAACAGTTGAAAGTAAGAGCAAATGTGGAATTTAAGAGCTGGAAAGAGAAAAATGGGGTAGAAAGAAAACATTGAGACTAAACAGAGTAAAGGACATAACAGAGTGAGATAGTTGAAACAGACCCTCCCAAATAAAGATGGCAGCTAAGAATACATTTAATTGGCTCCCCCACATCCGCAAACAGAAGTCAGAGTGTGGAACAGGAGGGTGCTGAACATTGGGAGGTGCACTAGCAGATTTGCATGGGAACCCCAATACAGTAATATTTGGGTGCTTCAGATCGGGACTGGGGGTGTAGCCAGAGCTGTGTCCCGGCCCAGTGCTGGAATAACAGAAAGACAGTGGGTGAGGAATGAGAAACGGAGCGCCATGTAATTCATGGTATTGAACTAATGGGGCGCTGCAGGTTAGGGTTGTGGTGCAATGACAGAGTTGTATGTGGGCTGCAGTACTGGAATAGTAACGGGCACAAGGTCAGAAGTGAGGTATGTTAATAGAGCTATGTGTGGAACATAGTATTGGTCAGCCAGTGTTGCCGAGTGTTAGCCTGGAAGTGCTGCGGTGAAGCTGGGAGTAGTGCCCAGCATGGGAGTGGCACTGCCTCTGACCCACAGAAGCGAGGAGCCCTGAACGGCGTGTGTGTGAGCCTTAGTACTGAGAAGAACTATGTACTGAATATTAGAATTGATGGATTCTGGCAGAACGGTGATGGTTCCCATCAACAGTGGCGATTGGATGTTAAGACTTGAGGTGCACTGGCTGAGCTGTTTTGCTCTTTTGGGTTCAGTATTGGCTTGGCAGTGGGACTGAATATTAGAATTGAGCTGCTGTAATGGAACTGTATGTGAGCGGGATCCTAGTATAGGAAATGAAGTGACCTTGCCAGGGTAGAACTGAGGTCCACTGATGGAGCTGCGCCCAAGGTCCCAGTACTAGAACAGCGGAGCGTACCGACTGTAAGAACGGAGGTGCTCTGGCAGAGAGCGTATGTGGGGTACTGGCACGGCTGAGGGACTTGTTGTGTGAACTGAGGTGGCACTGATGGAGCTGCGTCTGAGGTCCCAGTACTGGAACAGCAGAGTGTACTAAGAACTGATGTCCTCTGGTAGGCATTGTGTGTGAGGTTCAGACACGTCTGAGGGGCTTTGAGTGTGTGAACTGAGGTGGCACTGATGGAGCTGCGCCTGAGGTCCCAGTACTGGAGCAGCAGTGTGTACTGACTGGAAGAACTGAGGTGCTGTGGCAGACAGTCTGTGTGGGGTTCTTGGTACTGGCAGGGCTGAGGGCTCGGAGTGTGTGAACTGAGTTGCACTGACGGAGCTGCACCTGAGGTCCCAGTACTGGAGCAGCAGAGTGTACTGACTGGAAGAACTGAGGTGCTCTGGCAAACAGCGAGTGTGGGGTTACTGGCATTGCTGAGGGCTCAGAGTATGTAAACTGAGGTGCACTGCTAGAGCCGCAAGTGGGAACCGAGTATGGAGCAGAAATGGGCACGGTCTCCGTTTGTGGAGGCCTTGCAGAGCTGTGTGCCTAGGCTAAGGGCAAAAGGCAGGCACACTTGGTAAAGAAAATCCAAGCTAAGGAAGGGTGTGAGCAAGGCAGCAGAGAGGGTGGGAGAGGCCAAAAAGACCAAATGTGACCAAGATAACAGCCTGATTTATAGCCGTGTTTACAGTTAAGCTCAGGGCAAGTCAGGGCAAGAACGCTCTGCGAATGAAAAGGGAAGCTTCCCTGGACAAGAGCAGGAAACAAAGTAAAAAAAAAAAAAAAAGTCCCCTCCAGACTAGATAAACAGGACAAAGCGTAATTGTACAGTAGTTGGTCCCTGCTCCCACACAGAAGATGGTGGGACGAAGAGGCATGACTGACCACTAGCAAGCAAGGATTTTTAAATGACACTGAAACTAACAAATGAAATAGCTGGAAGCCCACAGAAAAAGTATACTTAAAAGTATACAAGCGGTCATAGGCTTAATCTCGACCTAAGAAACTTGGAACCACAATGAGCCGCTTTAAGTTCTAGCGGCTTTCACTTGAACGGCCAGTCAAAGAAAGCCAACCGCACTGGCGGCATTCAAACAATAAATGAAGCCATACATCAGGGTGCCTAGATTTGGTGCAACCTTTCTCCAAGCATAGCTTTATACAAAAAATATTTTCAGTTCACAAATACCCTAAACCAAGTGTAGAGCTTAATTTCCACACCCTGCCACTCTCACTTTCCTGTTCGGCAAATGCTTGAAAGCCCAGCAGTGAGTAGGAAAGCGCTCTACAAATACATACATTTATTTAGATCCTTCAAACATGCACTTATGATTCCAGTTTTCCAGCAGCACTTTACTCAACAATTAACATGGAAAATGCAGTATTAAGTTTTATGGCGTGGCATCAACAGTGTTCTCTGTAAATACCAAGTTAGTATGTCTTGTAGGAGGACTTAACCATCATACCTATGGCTGACAAAGCAAACAGTCAACGTGGTATGTGTGCCGCGTGGCCAGGTGCCGCCCTGGAATAACACAAATCAAAGGTCAAACACCATAAAGCAAATACACCTCGAAATTGGAATGTTACAAAATAAAAAATAAAAAAAGCAACCAGGTGAGATCTGTATTGTTCTGAATTAGATGCTGTATAATTTTGCTTGTCAAAAAAATGCACATCTGGACAAATTCTCTTCCACACAATTTTTGCTTTGGTCTGCTGCCCCTTCACTTTGTCCCAGCACCTTATGACACAGTAGCTGAAACTGCTGGCATACCCAATGTATGCACCCTTTCTATCAGAAGTCATTGCAGGCACCAGACTGGTCTAAAGATTTTTAAATAATTCACAGCTGAATTTGAAAACAAACATTGGCAAAGCCAGTGGGTTTTGTCTATGCAAGATCACAAGTTGTTGTCTATATTTTTTTAGACATACTGCACAGCAGCATGGGCTGCTGTAAAACATAGCTTAACCCCTTAGCTGCTGGGCCTTTCCCCCCCCCAGTGCTGAGCCCTTTTTTGGCTATTTGGGGTAGTTCGCGCTTAGGGCTTCATAACTTTTTGTCCACATAAGCTAACCACGCCAAATTTGCGTCCTTTTTTTCCAACATCCTAGGGATTCTAATGGTACCCAGAGTTGGTGGTTTCCCCTGGAGGAGACCAAGAAAATAGCCAAAATACAGTGAAAATGTTGTTTTTTCCAAAAAAATGGGGAAAAAGGGCTGCCGAAGAAGGCTTGTGGTTTTTTCCCTGAAAATGCCATCAACAAAGGGTTTCTGGTGCTGAAATCACTATCTTCCCACCTTTGAGGAACGGGCCGACTTGAATCAGAAAACCAAATTTTTCAACACAAATTTGGCATTTTACTGGGACATACCCCATTTCTACTATATTTGGTGCTTTCAGCCTCCTTCCAGTTAGTGACAGGAATGGGTGTGTCCCCAATGCTGGATCCCGGAATGCTAAACATTTCTGAAAACTAGACAAAATTCTGAATTCAGCAAGGGGTCATTTGTGTAGATCCTACAAGGTTTTCCTACAGAAAATAACAGCTGAAATAAAAAAATATTGAAATTGAGCTGAAAACAACAGCCATTTTTCTTTATGTTTTACTCTGTAACTTTTTCCTGCGATGTCAGATTTCTGAAAGCAATATACCGTTTTGTCTGCTGGACTCTTCTGGTTGCGGGGATATAAAGGGCTTGTAGGTTCATCAAGAACCCTAGGTACCCAGAGCCAATAAATGAGCTGCACCCTGCAGTTGGTTTTCATTCTATACTGGGTATACAGCAATTCATTTGCTGAAATATGAAGAGTGAAAAAGAGGTATCAAGAAAACCTTTGCATTTCCAAAATGGGATCAAGATAAGGTTTTGAGGAGCAGTGGTTATTTGCACATCGCTGAATTCCGAGGTGCCCATACTAGCAAGTGAATTGCAGGGCATTTCTCAAATAGACGTCTTTTTTACACACTCTCTTATATTTGGAAGGAAAAAATGTAGAGAAAGATAAGGGGCAATAACACTTGTTTTGCTATTCTATGTTCCCCCAAGTCTCCCGATAAAAATGATACCTCACTTGTGTGGGTAGGCCTAGTGCCCGCGACAGGAAATGCCCCAAAACACAACATGGACACATCCTATTTTTTTTATAGAAAACAGCTGTTTTTTCCAAAGTGCCTACCTGTAGATTTTGGCCTCTAGCTCAGCCGGCACATAGGGAAACCTACCAAACCTGTGCATTTCTGAAAACTAGAGACCTGGGGGAATCCAAGGAGGGGTGACTTGCGGGGCTCGGACCAGGTTCTGTTACCCAGAATCCTTTGCAAACCTCAAAAAGTGGCTAAAAAAACAAGTTTTCCTCACATTTCGGTGACAGAAAGTTCTGGAATCTGAGAGGATCCTCAAATTTCTTTCCACCCAGCGTTCCCCCAAGTCTCCCGATAAAAATGATACCTCACTTGTGTGGGTAGGCCTAGCGCCCGCGACAGGAAACGCCCCAAAGCGCAACGTTGACACATCCAAATTTTTTGAAGAAAACAGAGGTGTTTTTTGCGAAGTGCCTACCTGTAGATTTTGGCCTCTAGCTCAGCCGGCACCTAGGGAAACCTAACAAACCTGTGCATTTCTGAAAACTAGAGACCTAGGGGAATCCAAGGAGGGGTGACTTGCGGGGCTCGGACCAGGTTCTGTTACCCAGAATCCTTTGCAAACCTCAAAAAGTGGCTAAAAAAACAGGTTTTCCTCACATTTCGGTGACAGAAAGTTCTGGAATCTGAGAGGAGCCACAAATTTCCTTCCACCCGGCGTTCCCCCCAAGTCTCCCGATAAAAATGATACCTCACTTGTGTGGGTAGGCCTAGCGCCCGCGACAGGAAATGCCCCAAAACAGAACGTGGACACATCACATTTTTTCATAGAAAACAGTGCCTACCTGTGGATTTTGGCCTCTAGCTCAGCCGGCACCTGGGGAAACCTAGCAAACCAGCACATTTTTGAAAACTAGAAACCCAGGGGAATCCAAGATGAGGTGACTTGTGGGGCTCGGACCAGGTTCTGTTACCCAGAATCCTTTGCAAACCTCAAAATGTGGCTAAAATAACACGTTTTCCTCACATTTCGGTGACAGAAAGTTCTGGAATCTGAGAGGAGCCACAAATTTCCTTCCACCCAGCGTTCCCCCAAGTCTCCCGATAAATATGATACCTCACTTGTGTGGTTAGGCCTGGTGCCTGCGACAGGAATAGATCACACAACGGTCAATGTTGGTCCTTACGGGAGGCAGCTGTTGACCCTGGGGTGATCCATTCCTGACACAGGCACTAGATGTAGGCACTCAAGTGGGGTGGTGTTTTTATCAGGACAGGTGAGGAGTCACTGGGTGGTAGGAATGTTGTGGATCCCAGCATATTCCTGTAGTTTGTGTGACAGAAATGCGAGAAAAATAGAGGTTTTTTTCAACATTTCAGCTTTGCAGGGTATTCTGGGTAAGAAAACTTTGGGGAATCCACACAATTCACACCTCTGTGGACTCCCCCGAATGTCTAGTTTCCAGAAATGTTTGGGTTTAGTGTGTTTCTCTATATGGCCGCCGAATCCAGGACCAAAAACACAGGTGCCTGCCTTACAAAACCAGTTTGTTTTGCCATAGACAATTTTGATGGCTCCACAATATGATTTGGGTGGTGGAATTTGGGGCTGAACTAAATTGGTGAGCTCCCAAGAGAGCACTCTCTCTCTGCTTGCCGCCGCATTCACCTGCTCTCTGGGTTGGCCTAACCCACTATTACCCAGTTGCACGAACAGCTTGCGAAGGGACAGCAGGACTGTCCTCATCACCTTCCTCATAATGTACTGGAAGAGGAGTTTTCGAATGGGACTCCTCTGACTGAAAAATCACTCCCAGAGTCTGCGCCATTATCCTATCCCTCAGATGCTGTCTCAGTATCTGATGTCTCAGTCTCTGATCCTATGTCAGAGCGGTCCTCTATAACCCGAGTGCAGGCAGCAGTCATCCATCAAGATGCCATCTCTGCTATTGGCTAAACTGTTGCTCTAAAACACTAGCCTACGTAGACAGTCACAAAATCGATGGTGTGTGTGAGATACGTGCAACAGTAGAGGCCACCTTACCTGTGCTTCTTCCCTCAATCAGCACGTACTTTCAAGACACTCAAAAAACACCTTATCACATACCATTCGTCACAGTCTTTAGCACCTCATGCGCCCAGTCCAACAATCATTATTGGTGCTCCCACTCCCTCCTCCTCGGATTCCCTCATTACCACCCAGCAAAAGTGCCCTTCATCTCTCCATAGACTTTACTAATGTACTCAGCTATTTACATAAAATACAGATGTGCTCTTTGCAGTAGGCATATAAACCTTCTGCGCTTCTTTATGGCACTAAAACTGCCACTAGACAAGTCGGACCCTTTTCCACCCAGGGAAACCACACACATATTGACAAAAGTGATATATATATATATATATATATATATATATATATGACAGCCAACCACCTGAAACTCAACTCAAGCAAAACCGAAATAATCCTCTTTGGCCCACACAAAAACACCTGGGACCCCCCCATGGTGTCCCACCACGCTAGGCCCTGCACCCACCCCCGCCAACCACGCACGCAACCTCAGCATCATCCTAGACTCCTCCCTCTCGATGACCCAACAAATCAACGCTCTTACCTCCTCATGCTTCAACAAACTCCGTATACTGAAAAACATTCAAATGGATCCCCACAGAGACCAGAAAAACTGTCACTCACGCACTCATCAGCAGCAGGCTTGATTACGGAAACGCCCTCTACGCTGGCACCACTCTAAAACTCAAGCGCAAACTACACGCATCCAGAACTCAGCAGCACGACTCATCCTCGACCTCCGCCGACACAAACACATCTCTCCACACCTCAAATCCCTCCACTGGCTCCCCATTGACAAAAGGATCACCTTCAAGATCCTCATCCTCGCACACAAATCACTCCACAACACAGGCCCTGCCTACCTCAACGAGAGTCAACTTCCACACCCCCACACGAAACGTCCGCTCAGCTGACCTCTCTCTCGCCTCTGTCCCCCCCATCAAACACACCACCACCGGGGGCAGATCCTTCTCCTACCTTGCACCCAAAACCTAGAACGCACTCACAACCCACCTTCGCAAGACCCAAAACCTACTTCTTTTCAGGAAGGGCCTCAAAACCTGGCTTTTTGAACAGTGAACCTCCCAGCCCCTTTCCCTCCCCCCGCCCCCCACCCAGCGCCTTGAGACCCTCACAGGTGAGTAGCGCGCTTTATAAATCTCTTTGATACAGATGTACCTCTCTCTCTCTCTCTATATATATATAGATATATATATATATATATATATATATATATATATATATATATATATCTATCTATCTACATAGATATATCTATAGATATATCCATGTACCTAGATATATCTATCTACATAGATATATATAGATATATACATATATTGTTTTTTAGTTGTTGTATGGTTTCCTGGGGGGCCAAAATGGCCCCCAGGGAAACCCTACAACATCTAAAAAAAAGAATTGCCCCCACAGGGGGTCACCCTGCCCACGGGCGACCCCCTGTCATTTCATTTTTTTTTTTTTTTGAGAAAAAAAAAATCCCCTGGGGGGGGCGCGATTGCGCCCCCCCCCCCCCCCCCAGGGGGCCCCTATCTTTTTTTTCAAAAAAAAATTATGCCGGGGGGGGCGGCCCGTTTTCCGGGGGGGGCCGCCCCCCAAAAGTGAAATCCCTGGTGTCTAGTGGGGTTTCCTGGCCCCCGATCGCAGCTGTGCTGCGATCGGGGGCCAGGAAACCATTTCAGAAGGCCTCGTAAGAAAGGGGAGAGTCTCAGCTGTGATCGGGGGGGGCCAGGAAACCTGAAAGTGTTTCCTGGCCCCCGATCGCAGCACAGCTGCGACCGGGGGCCAGGAAACACTTTCAGGAAGGCCTCGTAAGAAAGGGGAGTGTCTCCCCTTTCTTACGAGGCCTTCCCGAACGTGTAAAAGGCCGTTTTCCCCATCAAAGCAGGAAGCGGCCGCAAGGCTGCTTCCTGCTTTGATGGGGAAAACACCTTTGCAACGTCAGCGCGCCGTCACAAAGGGGCGGGTGGGGGGCGGGGGGAGACACGGTAGCTTCCGTGTCTCCCCAGGGAAGTAAAAAAAAAATAAAAATCCTCGGGTGCGACGCACCCGAAGATTTATTAATGCCCTTCCTGGTGTCGGCCACTGGTCGTGACCCGCACCAGGGAGGGTGTGTGGGCGCACCAAAGCGGTTAAAGTAAAGAAAAAGAAAACACTATGACACGACCATCCTTGATCACATCATAACACTTTTTGTTTTTCCTTTAAGCCATGTTGCACAGCAGCTGATGCTGCTGTGAAATATGTTTAAAACAAAAGCATGGGGGGGGGGGGGGGGGGGGAGGGAGGTCAAGCAACACGAGAGTTATGCATAGTAGGAAGGAGCAAGCAGCAAGACAGACAGCAGGAGGGGGAGGCAAGCAAAGTGAGTGTGGAGGGTGGGACAAGTGCCCAGGCGGTATGAAGGGAGCGAGGGGGATGGAATGCAGACACATGCATTCCTATAGTGCTTGGAAAAAAGTATGAAATAAAATATCTGCAGGAAAGCGCTACAGATAGAATGACAATGGCCACTTGTACTTGGTCCATGCTCAATGGTCGGGAAAAACACTGGAAGTGCCTGGCGAATGCAACAGAGATTGACTAATAAGAAACAAGGAAATGAGGGTGACACTGAAGCCAAAACATGGTGAGAGATGGTAATTAGTGGGCATGATCTAAGCCAATTAAAAGCTTTTTTTTATTTACAAAAGAATTACCATACAGCGTATGCGCAGTCTCAGGGAAAAACTTAAAAATATAGAAAAGTTAGTTCAGACAAAGTTTTGGGAGAAAGATCAGGTAAAAAAAAAAAATAATCATAATAATAAAATAAACAGAGCTCAATAAAGTCAAAAGCATCTGTGTCAGTTTAGAAAACACATCATCGCCTAACAGGATAGTCACATGGTGGTAAGATGATGTTCATGAAAAGTTCCACTGACACTAAACATTCCACTTCCTATTGCTGTAGCTATTGCCAAGGCACTAGTAGTGCATTTAAAATGTTAGAAGACTAATGTCCAGTCACCAGTTTCCTGATCTACTCCCTCAGCTCTTATTTAAAGAAAAATATATAATATCTGTATGTTCACAAATGAAAAGCGTCTTACTTCATCAAATGCTGTTACAACAATGGCTCTGGCTTGGCAGCATTATATGTGGCAAAGACAGCAAGAATGCCGAGGGCACCAAGAGAGCAGGTGATTGTATGGTGGATACCATATATGTAGTTTGACATTTCTAGTTCTTATATAATGCACAGTCTAAACGAGTGTTATACAGCTGTTTCTGTGTACGTACACACAATAATAACTGCATGACTTAGAGGCCACATGTACAAAACTATTTTGCGGTTTCAAACCCTGCAACTCGCAAAATCACTGGGTTTGTGATTAAAAAATGGTGTTTGGAAATGTACTAAACCCATATTGTGAGTTGGAAACTACCTTCCTAATTACAAGAGAGATTTTGCAACTCATTCTGAACAATAATTAAGACAGGGTGGGAACAAATTTTGATTCACAATGGTATGAAAAGGTTTGAGACTGCAGTATCAGTCATAAACCATTGAAGTTACCAGCACCTCAAAAAAGGTGGTAACTGATTCACAGAGAGGAAGCGGTTTCCACTGGACAAGTTGCCCTTTGAGACCACTGTCCGTTTCTGCCCAGTTTCTTATAGGTGCCTTAGAAGCGCGTTTTGGTTATGAATGTTTGTAGTACTTTCCGGCCTACGGGACAGTTGGCCTTCAATGATGATGCAGAACAAACTGCCAGATTGGAAGGATGCCATACTGTAGGAGGCTGGCCTGGCTTGAAGTGGGTACCAAGGGGTACTTACACTCTGTACCAGGTCCAATTATCCCTTATTAGTGTAGAAGAGGTATTTCTAGCAGCTTAGGCTGATAGAAAGTAGCTATAGCAGAGCAGCTTAGGCTGAACTAGGAGACATGCAAAGCTCCTACTATACCACTGGTGTCATCTGCACAATATCATAAGAAAACACAATACACAGACATACTAAAAATAAAGGTACTTTATTTTTATGACAATATGCCAAAAGTATCTCAGTGAGTACCCTCAGTATGAGGATGCCAAATATACACAAGATATATGTACACAATACCAAAAATATGCAGTAATAGCAAAAGGAAGTAATGCAAGCAATGTAAAGTTACAGTAGATTGCAATAGGAGCACATAGGTATAGGGGCAACACAAGCCATATACTCCAAAAGTGGAATTCGAACCACGAATGGACCCCTAACCTATGTGAGCTTGTAGAGGGTCGCTGGGACTGTAAGAAAACAGTGAGGGTTAGAAAAATAGCCCACCCCAAGACCCTGAAAAGTAGGTGTGAAGTGCACCTATATTCCCCAGAGAGCACAGAAGTCGTGATAGGGGAATTCTGCAAGGAAGACCAACACCAGCAATGCAACCAAAGTGGATTTCTGGACGAGAGTACCTGTGGAACAAGGGGACCAAGTCCAAGAGTCACGACAAAGTCGAGAGTGGGCAGATGCCCAGGAAATGCCAGCTGAGGGTGCAAAGGAGCTGCCACCGGATGGTAGAAGCTGTGGATTCTGCAAGAACGAAGAGGGCTAGAAACTTTAAGCATGTGGGAAGGAGGGATACAGGAACCTAGGCTGAATTGTGAAAAGTCCTTGATTTGCAGCTGTTCTGGGTCCTCGCCATGCCACCGATGCTTGCGCCATGCACTGCCCTGTCCTTATCCTCTTCCCTCAGAATGGATAAAATGGCGATTGTCAGCATTGTCGCCGAAATTCACAGTAAAGGGAGGCGTGACTATATTAAGTTCAGCCAAAGATTTCAGAAAAATTAGACAAGGAGTATATCACTGGAAATGCATTTTAAATTCTCTTCACACCAAGGTTGTGTGGCAAAAGGGGCTCTGAAATCTCATTCTTGGCTTATGCCTGACACACCACTTTCTTGTAGGCCATAGTATTCTGCTGGGTTTATAAAAAAAAAAAAAAAAAACAAACACAAACCATCCTGAAAAGACAACCAAATGAAATAAAAATGGTTCTCTGCAAATAAGCATTCTAAGAATATTTAAACTATGTACTATAAGGGTGTGATCAGCATTTTCCAAATTGCAATGACAAAATCATTTGAAAGTGCTGCCTTGGGCATGGTTAGCAAGACAGTTAACTTAGACTAACAGTGTCCCAGCATAGCTATCATTTACTGACATCTCATACTTGGTTCACTTTGAAATAAAAACGATATATGTATTTCATTATCTTAAATCACAATTCTGTAATATTCAGGGACCTCTACTAAAAAGCTTCACTACGTAGCACCTGAGGAAGGCACCTCTCTGGTCTTTAAATATACATCTTAATCCAGCGGTGAAAATTACCATTTTCTGCAGGCCCACAAACATGGACACACCCTCCACCTGCATCCCAAACTGCAGATTGTGCAGAGGCTGCAGATTTTTTTTTTTTTTTTTTAACTTAAAGAAGCAATCAAAGTCTGACTGCCTTATAACTAGTAAAACAGTCAGCCGAGTACAGCATTAGTGTAATGATCCTGGATATTAGTATACGGTTGCAGGGCTACACATTTTAGTTACTTATTCTTGTAAGCGTTATCCTTAAACAGTAATGCTACAGGCTTGAATGCGTTCATGTAAAAAAAGGGAAAGAAGAATATGGCTCTCCAAACGATGGAGTAAAACTGAGTATTTTATTGTTGGCAGCTGACCATGGTCTATTCAATTCATGCTTGAGTAGCACTGTTAACAACAAGGACTTGGCTAACTTTTCTGTTTTCAGCAACTGAAACGATTGCTATGCCACTTCACGTGCCATGGCGGAATTGCATTTAATGCAATTAACACACTGCTTTCACTGTAAGGTGATCATGACCTCAATATACAATGTAATCTTGTGATTAAGTGTTACTTTGTTGTAGTGTGTTGGCCTTTCTAGGTAGCTAGAATTTAATACAGCACTCAACCTTCAATTAACCTCAGTAAGGTGCACCCAATGTTTCATTGCATCCAGTATTACCAGTGCCCAACACTTACTGAGGCCCACTGAGTGCTTTGAGAGCGTGACAAATCAGCCGCTTTCTCAATACCATCTGCACGGCAGTGTTGAGCCTTTTGGTGGATATCACATAACTCGCATTATTTCAAAGTAAAAAAATCCACAGGGCTAAAAATAGGGCACTGGATTTAGGAAGGTAGACAGTAACCACATCCAGATAATCCGCATAGCAAGTGCTCTTTGTATGCAAAAACGCAACCAATGTGAAACACTAGATGCACATGTAACCATGGATTGATATATAGCATCAATGAAAAGGACTGGTTTCCCTATACACATCTAGATCCTGTCACACAATGCAGATTTAACCAAGGTATCACCATTCCCCCAAAAAACAGCTGGAGTGGAATTACTAAATTCTTTATTTAGCAGAGTCATAAAATCTTATTTAATTCATTTTCAAAATTAATCTGCCAAAGGTTACTGAGCTGTAATTACAATCGTTAACAAGATGGTAGCTGTTGATAACCGTAAATATGCGGCAAAAATCAGAAGGCAACAAGAAAAACAGAGGAGACCTCACGCGATCTCAGAGTACAGAGAGCGCGACGGACTCAAGCTGTCACAGGCAAAGCGTGTGGCAACTAGCCTAGCGCGCTAATAATTACTTACTTATCTAAGCGCGGTCCGCAGCAGGGGACCTACCCTCCGGAGCGCATTCCCGTCGAATGACAGGGAGTGCAACCGGAGACACCATTATAAGAGCGTCGATAACACTGAAGTGGAAAACTTCCGGTATTCGCGCCATCAAAGAGTCCCATGGCCACAAAGGAAGGACCAAATCCTGGTCCAAAGGGAAGGCTCTAAAAATAGAGGAAGGACCCAGTGTTCCACAATGAAGGAGTGTCAAGGCCATAGAGGAAGGACCACAATCTAGTGTCAACAGAGAATTATAGAAATAAAGGAAGGACTCAGGACTCCACTAAAGGGGAAACCAAGTACCAAAACGAACATGGAGAAACCACTATTGACGTTTCAAGTAAAGCTTAAAAATAAAATGGAAAACAAAAAAAAGGGGAATTGAAGAAGAGGGTTTTAAGTAAACCAACTTAAAAATGAGAGGCAAAAATCTCAGACCTAGGTAATGAGTGGATGGTAATTAATTGGAATGAATATCATTTCACAAGAGCCCAGGGTATGTCATCATTTAAACCCTGTACAAGAGTCTTTAATTTGAACACCCATCTCTGTTCAAGTCTGAATAAGAAAGTAGGATCATCAGATCGTACTCTTGGTGCCTCCAAAATAGTCCACCATAAATCATCTGGAGTATGGGGAGTGTCGAGAAAATGTGCACTGAGTTTTGTTGTGATCCTATTGCATCTGATGTTGCTCCTATGCTCGTTGATGCGTATCTTCACTGGACATGATGTCATGCCAATGTATCGCAACTCACAGAGGCAGGTGATCAAATAGATAAAAAAAATTGTATTGCAATTAGTGTGCCTTCTCAGTTGACACACGCCGATAGGTTCTAAGTTCAATGTCGTCAGATGTCTTTTTAGAGAACACACATTACAGAGGCCACAAGGATGACGACCAGTGACCGGGGGAAGATCCCATAGCGTTCTCTGTGTTGAGGTGATCTGTGTGGTTCGAGGACGAGTATGGACCATCATATCTTTAATATTAGCTGTACGTTTGAAGGGAAATATAGGTCTCTGCATCTGGGTGCCCCCACTGGTCAATATTGACCATCTTTTATTGATCAATTTTTTAATCAAATTGGACATGGGGGTGTAGGTGGATACGCAGGTTAATCTAGTTTGGGGAGATTTTTCAATGGTTTCTAACAAAGCACCGCAGTGGTTGTTTCTAGCTCGTTTACGTGCTTGATCTATGATTCGCGGAGAGTAATGCCGATCAAAAAGTTTGACTTGCAGAATATCAGCCTGGCGGTCAAATTCACAGGATGTGTTACAGTTTCTTTTTAATCGCAGGAATTGACCTACTGGTAGGTTGTCCCGTAGGGATTTCGGATGGTGACTCTCATATAACAAGAGGCTATTACGATCAGTAGGTTTTTGGTAAACAGAAGTGGATATTTTACCATTGTTAATAGTCAACATAAGGTCTAGAAATGGTAAATGGGTGGAAGAAACTGTCGAAGTGAATTTCAAAAAGGGATCAATAGTGTTGATCCAAGACACAAAATTGAGAACCAGAGAACCTTGCCAAATAATCAGGATGTCATCAATATATCGTCGCCACAATTTAATATGGTTTTGGAAAGGATTAGCTGATGGTAGAATATGTTTCTTTTGAAACTCATCCATATATAGGCAAGCCAAACTAGGGGCGAAAGTGCTGCTGCTGAAGACAACTCTTTAAAGGACACTACAGTGCAGTAAAAATACACTTCTGCTTTGGGGAACCGCGCACCCCACAGATTAGAATTATCTCGAACTCCAAGCCTACACAGCACTCCAATGCCTTTCATTTAGGTTTGCACCATCCAAATGTCATATACACACATAAAACTGTAAAGAGACGTAATAAACCTAGGCTAAACCACTAGTACACTAAATAAAGCACACAACATGACAATGCATTATTGAGACTGGGTTAGTGTTACAGTTAATCATTATATAGCACAGACTTAAAAAAAAAAAAAAAGAGTTCATAGGTCAATTTATAAATTGTGAAAAGTTGCTCTATGGGGTTTTAATTGAGTTGGCAACATGATTGGTGATGGAAATGTTCTGTTATAGCCTAAAAATATGTAATTGAGCATGGGAGACTAGATCTAATTTAAGACCAAGCCGAAAACTTTGGGGGGAGCCATTTTTGGACTGGTAGTTACGATTCTCAAAAACAAATAGGAAAAATTCTTGATGAGGTGTTCAATTGAAGCAAGGCAGAAAACATCCATGTTTCACATTATGAAGAGCTTTGGACTGGTAGTTCAGTTGGAACTCTTCCTAGGACCAACATAATTTGCATACCGGTGACCTTCATATAGTGTGCAATTGTGGGCAAAAATAAAATCTATGGATGGGTTTGCGCCGCCAGTAATTACTAGTGGCTGAGATTAATTGAAGCATTTCACTCAATAACTTTGCCTTTCTAAGTGATGTACTTTTGGAGAGAGGACATTTCAGGGTACAGGTGTCATAACTAATGTAATTCATTATCATCTGCATACTGGTCAACGTGACATTTATACCAAAGTCACCCAGCAGTATCATGTAAAAACTGATGGCACATGCGATGGAGCTAAGCTATGGTGTGATAATTCTTAAAAGCAAGTCAGCTGTTTCAGTACTTCTGGAGCTATCTTTCCATGTTTTGTAATCTGCACCCCAACTGCAACAGAAAACTCTTGTTTTCAGTTACATGTTTGTTTGTTTTTTAACACAAGTGTCCATCACTAAGTAGAGATGCGTAGCACCCACAATACCATTGTCAGGGGTGTGAATTTTATTAAATATCTACTTGTCCATTAGACAGGTTGCATTATAAACCTAGTTGTCCTGTAAAAAAATCCACATGTCCCTTTTGTGACATGTAGTGTGGCGATAAATGATGGCACCAATCTCATTATATAAAAGCTCTGAAAATAGCTTATCTGATTATGCCAGTGCTCATACTATAGTAGGGTTTGCATTCATGCTGTTCCCAAATTTTGACAACTTTTCACAGACCTACATACTAGGGCTGGAGGTAGCATTAAGCAATAGTTCCAGAGCTGGAATGTGCTTTGGAGTCTTTGGAAACCTACTAACTTACATGGTTGTAAATATTTTCATCAGCTCTTCTCTAATCTTGTCCCATACTGACAAAGGCTGGAAATTTACTCATGACAAGGGGAGAATTAAAACTTCTTCCAGGTTTAGGAAAAACGTGGTTTCAAGGGAAAATAAACTTGTAAACTCTCAACAGATTTTTGCATGAGCAAATCTAGGCATGCATTTTTGCTTGTGCTAAAACGTAGTTTACAAATATTTCCCAGAAGTACAATTCCTGGCCTTCTTCTGTAAATTATTGTGAATTCATGAAAGCTGTAAATCTCCACTTTATACTGGGGCCACTGTCAGCACTGTCCGATCTTACAACATTCCCTTAGGGAGCTCACCCTAATAATGAGTGCATTGTATGAACCAAGAATACAAGTTCAAACAGCTTTAACATAAGGGTACAAATATTACCGTAACGGAAGACAATGCCTGAACTGGAAACTGGCAGCCAAACGGTTTGTACGATGGTGGGGGATGGGAGGCAGTAGCCTACTTGTCTCGAGGACAAACTAAACATAAATACCTGTTGTCCTTGACCCCAAACAATATGTGCTGAGAGTTTGGCAAAAAGAAATTCCATGCCCCTGCATTGTACAGTACAAAAATGTAATCTTGCTACATTCTTTTGTACTGCATATGAATAAGTAATTGTATATTTTCCTAGAAATAATATGGGTGCTTATATTTTTTTAACTGTTCACTTTGAGCAAGTTTTAGGAAATTGGTAAATGGAAAAAGTACGTTCTGAGAGGCACTATAACATACAAATCAACTGATGCACATTTGTTACAAAAAAGTGTGCAAGCGTGCATTCTTCTGAATCACCTTTGTTTTTGGGCAGTTAATAAAAGTGTATTTAGCCCCAGATTTGTTAACTATAAGCTTCTGAGGTTTCCCAAATACTTACCAAAGAAAGCTTTGCTCAAGCCACACAAGGCACCTGAATAATTTTTCATAGCAATTTTAGTCTAGGTGGGCTGGAGTTATAGTTAAATTTTGTTACAGTTGATGTGGATAGTTTTATTATCTAATTTTCTGTTTGATATATGGGAATGTCCTGTGTAAAATACTCCAATCATAACGTCACCAGTGTGTTTTAAACTATGAAACGCTTGGTCGATTTTCAACAAACTTCATATGGAAACAGGATTTTTTTAAAAGTATACCTTTCTGCACATATATGAACATTTCACATTTATGCAAAATAGTTATATACCAAAACAATACCCTTTCAGGCTTAGGGTGATGCATACATTATTCAAAAAAGAAGAGAGAACTCTGGATAGTTTCCAAGGTTAGGTGGGGAGCAGCTCCAGTGTACAGCACCAATGAGACTAACTTTGCTCACCTCCAATGTCTGATTTTCTAGCAAAGTTTTTAAGCATAGAATCAGCACAGTACCATACACACCAATCTGTAAAAAGACAAAAGGCTTTCACCACTCTAGGAACAGTATTGCAGCTTTTGATTGGTGAAATACCATCCAAGTCAACCTGGAAAGAGCAAAAGCAATCCCCGACGTGTATTTTGCTATCATTATAGTTCGTCAGAGAGATTTAGCTTTGTCCAGACACAAGGGAGCACCAAGTAAAAGTCAAAACAAAACCCCTTCAGGCTTAGAATGATGCACAATTATGCAAAAAAGAAGAGCAAACTCTGGGTAGTTCTCAGGTTTCGGTAGAGAGCAGCTCCGGGATAAAGCACACTACAACACCAGCAACACTACAAATTTGGTCACCTCAAATGTCTATTGTTCTAGCAAAGTTTTTAAACATAGAATTAGCATAATGCCATCCATGCTGAGCCAGAAAGGGACAAAGCCTTTTGCAAGTCAAAACATAAATAGCAAAAGACTTTGTTCCTTTCTACCCAGAGTTCTCTCTTCTATAATAAATATATACACACACACACACACACACACACACACACACGTTGATTAAAGCAAAAAACAGAATGCTTACCATGTAGTTACTGTACGCATGATCGAACATCTCAAGCACTTGACTCCTGCAAGAAAAGATAAAACATGTATTAAAAATAAAGTATAATACAACACTGCCTATTTCGGGGAGCAGTCTTAACATACATGCCAAGAAAAACTATAAAAATTTACTCACCCACTCGCTACGGTGAGTCATATTTTATCAGTTTGAGCTATTTTGTAGGACCTACTCGCCCCCTCTGACGAGTTGACAAAGAACAGGTGTGTTCAGTCAGAATGTGAAGGGGCAATAACGATGCCTTACAAATCTTGTTCTTATCTTGTCTCATTTGCTCTGTGTTCAGAGACAGGGATTAAAAGTCAAGTTTGCACTCTTTCAATGAATTGTCCTTCTGACTACAGAGCTCCAGGATTTTGTAAGGTGAACTGTCTGACCTGCTGTACAAAGACTGTGAAATAAAAGGCTGTAGAGCGTTACATTTTTCCTACCACACAACATTTATATAACTAAGTTAAATGTACAAACATTTGAAAATATATTTCAGTAGTTGTGAAAGCCCTTTTTTTTTTTTACTTCTGTGCGAGTAAAAAAATAATTTAATAGGATGAAATAAATCAGAACACTTTCAAATACTGTTAAAACTTTATACAGTTATCACTAAAGCTGCAAGGTTTTTGGACATTTATTGGAAATTGACTATCTGTAAATGACAGTGTGCTACCACATTATGATTTAGTAATATAATTATTGAAAGGTGTGTTTAAACAAACTGAGAAACACTCCTGCCCTAATGGCAATGCTATTAGCAAATTAAGAGGCAAGTTATGGATCATGTGTCCAGTATATGTGGGCTAGATTCTTATTATACATGGAGCTAATGTTTAGTCTAATTAATCAAACAAAAGAGCTTTTTGTACAGCAGAAATGCTGAGCTCACATATTTGAAGGTGCACTCATAGGGGAGTGTGAAGAAAAAGGTGACTCTATAAACTAAAATATTTTCCTAGGATCACAAAATTTGAGACCCATTTACACGACAAGTGCATTGCAGTTAGGTCAAGTAGATTATTCAAGTTACTCAAGCTACAGGTCAAGTAACATTTTTATGATTTTTTAATGCCTGACATACACATGTAAACTGTAGCTCTCGCAAATGTAGAATGAAACCAATAAGTCTCAGACCATTGCCACACTAGTTATTACCAGGTATGTTTTTCCATTTAAAGAAGGGAAACAGAAGCACAGCCGAAAACATTTTGTTTTAAAGTCAATGAAGGTGTTCGAGAGTAATGAAACAGAAATACACAATACATTGATTAGACCTTTATAAACAACCTAGTACAATTCTAAGAAAATTGTATTTCTTTAAAAAATGCTGCAATCCTAAGTGCACCCCAGAATGTGAACACAGGCCTCCTGCTAATTTTCTGCAGGGAAATTGTGTTTTTTGACAAAATGTCCCAAACATAAACAGACAACAAAGACCTGAAGAAAGACCTCAGAGGAGCTTTAGCAACAGGGAAGAGTACGAGGCCAGTAATGACAAGAATGACAAGGCAGGTTCCCATAAAACTGTTGTATGCCCATGGTTCTTGATAATATCAGTGATCCATCTATGAAGTGAGGAAGAGAGGTCTTTCCACAACTAAGCGAAGTAATATTTGAAAGCTTCCAATTGCTTTAAGACAAACAAAATACTTAATTGTTACTACTGTGTTTAAAAAATAAAACATAAACCTCAAAATAATCCTGTCTACATTAGAGGACATCAAACCACTGTCTAATGCATTTTCTCCCCCGTCCCCATTTAGCAAATGTTTTTGCATGCTTTCCAATAGTGTAAGTAGTGGGTAGAGAGGCAAGAAGCAGCAAGCAAATCCTGAGAGAGCAGTCCAAATGCCCTTGTATATGTAGAGTTGAGCTACAGGCAGATTTGTACTGCACCAAACAGATATGTCCGTTTTGAATACTGTACAATGGAAACTTTGTTAGATGGGAGGTTATCAGCCTTGACAGATAGTGAAACACATGAAGTGTTGAGCCTGGTGGACAGACTGAAGTTCAAGTTCACATTGACTCGCATCATCTTGGAACAATTTATCATCATCCCTGGTGATCAATGGTAGAAATAAAAGCAGCTAAGAAGCAAAGAGTATCGAACTATAAAAAGAAATAAAATCCACTCCCCACTTTAGCTCTTCTCCCCCTGCTCCTTTCCTTTCTGAAACCCCTTTCTTTCCTATCCTCGGTCTCCCTTATGTTTAAAAGTAGCATTATTTTACATTACAAAAGAGAATCTATTTTCTCTATGGTTGTATTAAGCACAATACCCTTATATGGAGGAAGCACTGCTATATTGCAAAACGCAGACAAAATTAAAATAATTTGTTTTTGAAAATCCATGTTTATGAATAAAGGAAGGATAGATTCTAATTATTGTGTCCTCATTATCTAGCTATGACAACACTATATGAGGAACAAGCTGAGAAAGGAATTACAAGTGGAATACTCTTCTTATATGCAAGATCTCAACTGTTTTCAACTAAGGACACAAATAAACTTTTTCTTGCTTTTGTTACAGTAAATTACAGCCTGTAGGGGAAATACTCCATGTCAATGTTATTTCTAACAGAGGATATCGAATGAACAAAACTAATGAATAAATAAAATCTGGTACTGTCATCAAATGAAGAAATGCTTTAACTAACATCCTTTTGATGTTTTTAAACATTGTTTGCAGTCAGCCTTCTATGGTTTTAAATAAATCAGAATGTTCCAGGAGGGCAGCAACACAATCATCTGGAGCCACTCAGGAAGGACTTACGTTCTTTATTCCATCTTGGGACCTTACGTGATAGCAAAAGCCAGGTAGCTTCTGTCCATTTGCTCTCCACCTGTGATTAACTGCCTACTTCACCCAGCATAGAGACATCAGCATTCCTTGCATCGTCACATTCTCTTAGCATTAACACAACATTCTACATTTAGACTTGCTCGTAGCATGCATAACACAGACAAATCACTTCACCACACACACACACACACACACACACACACACACTGCTGGAATTAAAACTTTTGACTGTAAATCACTCACAGAATTCTGCTTCAAAGTCTTAACTTGAAGACCTATGTTCCTACTGGGATGATTGGTGGTTTGCCAACTTACCATAGAGCCACTGAAAAGTGAGGAATTAATTTGACAAAAAAAATTGATGTATTCATGTTATTGTTCTGAACATTCTGTAAGTTGGTTGTCAGTGTCCAGTCTCAAATATATTCATCAGTTAATCAGGCCTCCTACAGCAAAAATTGTGCCTTCTTGATACACAATTTGAACCAACAGTTTCTGCTATTTGTCTGAATATATTGCCATGGGCAAGGGACACAACCATTCCAATCTATTCGTTATTGGACACGTTTCACTAGGCCTTCATGAAGTAACTAAAATTCAATATTTGCCTCAAGCTAATAAACTCCAACAAGCAGAAACGAAGTTCACCACTCTTTCTGTACATTTGTTGTTACACAACAATCACATTAGCAGCACATAAAAGCTCCTAGTCCAGAGTCACAACTGTTTCTGGGTCTCAAGCAAGAGCGCAAGTGTCAAAGATCTGCTTCAGCATATATTGGATCCTAATAAAAAATAACCTTTTATTTAGTTCACATGGTGGCCTACTGGCCTAACAAATCACCAGACCTATCCCACACCAAGGAGCCAGGAGAGAAAAGGACAAACTGCTAGCTTTCAAATGTTGCATTAATGGTACCTGGCCCAGATTCTGGAATGAGAAACCATATTATGAGCATAGCCAAAACACAGTAACTGATATAGACTTCGGAATCCATACTATTTTCTGGTCAATGGTCCCATCTCTCGTAATACAGAACCCAAGCCAGCACAAATTCTCTTAAATCAGAATAGTGCCGTTTGTAAGATTAGCAAATCCATTAATTAATCAAACACTTACCCTTAAAACTAAGCTACATGGAAGGAGACGCCTTACTTACCTTCTGAGTGTTAATTTTAACAGCGGATTTTAAAGCAGCCATTTCAGGATTATTCTGAGGGCATGAGGCCAACTGAGAAAACATAGTGTGTTTCCCCAATTGCTTAGTAGTGCAGCTTTCCTGGATATTAGTAGTAAATGATCCCTCATCATACTGCAACCAACTGTTTTTATACTTCGGGTTCTGTTGGCTGCTTTCAATAGGTGGTTTCATCATTTGGTTGATCAAGTGAGTGGGAGACGTTGGTCAAGCTAATATATAAAGTTCTTACAAAAGGGACCATGGGAGAATTTTAACCAGAAATGTGTATGACTGGCAGTGGAGACCCTGTTGGCTTTTCTTTTAGCTAAATATTTTTAATTATCTTGCTGACAGTTATCTAGGTGGATGTCTAAATGGAGTAAGGAGGCCCATTTAGTATATCAACTAATCCCTCATGTATCTCGAGAGTGTCTACATACAACACTGAATACGTGCAACTATTTAACTTTGGTGAGAATAGATAGAGATACTGAATATTGGTTACAAAAACATTCCCTGGATTAAGCACACTGTGTACTTTCCCTAACTATGTGGACTTGGCTAGCAACACCATAGTTATGTTTGACTTCCAGCATTCAAAGACAAATAAATAATGATCAATGAGAACATCAAACAAATTAGATGGCACGGTCTTCTATTCACAGAAGGACTTCTTGGTTGCAGAATTCAAAAGGTCACTACTTCGGCAGATCTGAGACATGTTTCACCTTTGTGTATGGCTATGGCTAATATAGTTCGAAGCTTATTGCATTCCAAATTATACACATCTGATCCTTCGATGCCCTTTGGATGAGAGGTTGCAGGCTATGGAGCACACACTTATACAGTTAACAGCAGCAGAGCCCAACAACAGCTTAGCACTTTTGCCAGCAAGGATGCTTGTTGCAGCTTTCTACTTCTTTCGTGGCTGTGTAGCATGTAGAGAGGTTTTATAAAGTGAACTAGAAACACTGTATTATCATGTGGTCGAACACATAGTAAATAATTCTACTGTACTGGTAAGCCTGATGTGTTGAATAAATATTTCAAAAACAGAACTAACTTCTATACAGGGAGTGCAGAATTATTAGGCAAGTTGTATTTTTGAGGATTAATTTTATTATTGAACAACAACCATGTTCTCAATGAACCCAAAAAACTCATTAATATCAAAGCTGAATATATTTGGAAGTAGTTTTTAGTTTGTTTTTAGTTTTAGCTATGTTAGGGGGATATCTGTGTGTGCAGGTGACTATTACTGTGCATAATTATTAGGCAACTTAACAAAAAAAAATATATACCCATTTCAATTATTTATTATTACCAGTGAAACCAATATAACATCTCAACATTCACAAATATACATTTCTGACATTCAAAAACAAAACAAAAACAAATCAGTGACCAATATAGCCACCTTTCTTTGCAAGGACACTCAAAAGCCTGTCATCCATGGATTCTGTCAGTGTTTTGATCTGTTCACCATCAACATTGCGTGCAGCAGCAACCACAGCCTCCCAGACACTGTTTAGAGAGGTGTACTGTTTTCCCTCCTTGTAAATCTCACATTTGATGATGGACCACAGGTTCTCAATGGGGTTCAGATCAGGTGAACAAGGAGGCCATGTCATTAGATTTCCTTCTTTTATACCCTTTCTTGCCAGCCACACTGTGGAGTATTTGGACGCGTGTGATGGAGCATTGTCCTGCATGAAAATCATGTTTTTCTTGAAGGATGCAGACTTCTTCCTGTACCACTGCTTGAAGAAGGTGTCTTCCAGGAACTGGCAGTAGGACTGGGAGTTGAGCTTGACTCCATCCTCAACCCGAAAAGGCCCCACAAACTCATCTTTGATGATACCAGCCCAAACCAGTACTCCACCCCACCTTGCTGGCGTCTGAGTCGGACTGGAGCTCTCTGCCCTTTACCAATCCAGCCACGGGCCCATCCATCTGGCCCAACAAGACTCACTCTCATTTCATCAGTCCATAAAACCTTAGAAAAATCAGTCTTGAGATATTTCTTGGCCCAGTCTTGACGTTTCAGCTTGTGTGTCTTGTTCAGTGGTGGTCGTCTTTCAGCCTTTCTTACCTTGGCCATGTCTCTGAGTATTGCACACCTTGTGCCTTTGGGCACTCCAGTGATGTTGCAGCTCTGAAATATGGCCAAACTGGTGGCAAGTGGCATCGTGGCAGCTGCACGCTTGACTTTTCTCAGTTCATGGGCAGTTATTTTGCGCCTTGGTTTTTCCACACGCTTCTTGCGACCCTGTTGACTATTTTGAATATAACGCTTGATTGTTCGATGATCACGCTTCAGAAGCTTTGCAATTTTAAGAGTGCTGCATCCCTCTGCAAGATATCTCACTATTTTTGACTTTTCTGAGCCTGTCAAGTCCTTCTTTTGACCCATTTTGCCAAAGGAAAGGAAGTTGCCTAATAATTATGCACACCTGATATAGGGTGTTGATGTCATTAGACCACACCCCTTCTCATTACAGAGATGCACATCACCTAATATGCTTAATTGGTAGTAGGCTTTCGAGCCTATACAGCTTGGAGTAAGACAACATGCATAAAGAGGATGATGTGGTCAAAATACTCATTTGCCTAATAATTCTGCACTCCCTGTAATTAAGTGTTAAAGATTGCTCTGCAAGCTCACGAAACACTGCACCTGATAGGTGGCATAAACCAAGTTCTTTGCTGTAAACAGGCACCGTAGCACCTATCAGGTGCACTACCCTGATCTGCAGAACAGCATAAACTCACTGGGTGTACCAGGTGCTGACCGAAGGAGGCAATCCATTTTTTTGCGCTGTTCCTAGCGTAGGCACTAACACATCTGTAACTGAGACAATGTGTGCAACAGCATCTGCTTGAGAAAGGGAATCCCTGGTACAGCCTTCCAGAAAACAAGGCGTTGGAGTGCACTTACTAGGCGGCACTTCCAATGTGACGCAGTCAGTTTGCGCCTGTGTTGGGTCTATGATACAGCACAAGAACATGGGCAAAGTATAGCATATTTTGGCATTATACATTTCTGAGCATGTGTAGAACAATTATGCAGACAAAGAGGTGGACTTCTATCACCTTTGCATTTCTACAGCAGCACAGTAGATTATGCCTTGTGAAAACATGTTAAATATGCGAACCATCTATGGATGAACAGGTACAATTTCTGCGATTTTAAATGTCACTGGGTTAAACAAGCAGAGTGTTGTTTTTGTTTAGCATAGTATGGTACACGGATATTACAACCACGTTACAAGATGTGTACCTGTGTAACACAGCTTGTGATAAACTCATAATAGATTATGGCACATGTGAGAGCACATTGTCCCTATATGAATATAAAAGTGCATGATTGGGAGCAGGTCTGTTGGTGTGCATGGTTCTGTGACAGAGCAGGTAATAAGACAGGGGCCACATGATCCTGCAGCTGGTGTTCAAGGGCAGAGTCTGATGAGCGAGTGTATGGGCAACAGACTAAGTTGCCTTTGTGGCAGTGTGACCGGCGTGAGAATGTTCAGGTGAATTCCATCAGTCAGTGTAGGGATAGTTGCTGCTGGAGGGAATCCTGCAGATGGCTGCTGGCCATCTAGCCCTGGGCGAGGGACTCTTTCCCAATCACAAAGGAAGAGGTAGGTGAGGTGCGAAGCGAGCCTTCTATAGGGTCTCGAGCTTGGTATGAACCGACATAGGCCAAGTGGGATTGGTCTCAGTGGGAAGCAAGGGCCAGATAGTTCAGCAATAGGTGGTTCTCGACCACCAACAAGCAAATTACCTGAAACCGCCATGACCCCCTTTTGTTCCTGCAGAGATAACTGTTGAAGGCGGGTGGGATGGTGAACGGAACACTGATCCATTAGGGGGTATGCACAGCAGAAAGTAGGCAATGTAGGTCAGGTCCTCATTAGTACAGCCAAACTGTGGGTCAGAGAGCTAGAATAGGACACTCAATCATTAGCTAAAGGAAAGATGCGCCCACTACTAGCACGCTCCTAGCTATGGTACCAGTCTTCCCCTTACAGGGAGTTGAAAGAAGTCAAAGCTTAACTTCGCGGATGGTGTGGACGTTTATTGGATATAGGTGGCTTATATTATTACACTGACTCAGTGGAAGATTTGTTCTTACTGTCTATACTCTTTGCACCCTAGGATAAGGTGAATAGAGAATTCCTACCACCCCAATTTTGAAAAAAGCCCCAGAAGGAATGTAACAGCTTGCTGAAATAACACTTCAAATCAGGAATTGTGAGGGCAACTAGGGCCGAAGGTTTATGCAAGGGAGAGAACACAATCCCCAGAGGGAATTTTCTGCCATTTGGGTAGTTGTGGCAATCTCATTTATCCTCATCAATTTGCTCCCTTGCAGACAGGGAGGCCCATTTGACCTTCCTTTGTATCAGAGAGGTGAAAGAATTATAAAGAAACTGAGCTTGGCACACAGCTGTTAGTATTTCATTTATTTGAGGGGTGATAATGATTTCTGGGCCAGGTAATCTAGATGGAAGAAACATAGTTCTTGATATTTCTTTATGAAGTTGAATGTTTGAGGTTGGCAGCAAAATGGAAAACACTGTCTGCTCATATCGCACATTTCTCCAATTCGAATTTGCCCACACCATGTCCCTGGGTTAACTTCTGTCCCACTCATGTAAATACTGTAAAGTTCAGTCTTCCGCCAAGAACACGCAAGAGATAAATGTCTTCATGTTCAAGTAGAAAGAATGGATTGGAACTAGTAGTGAGAATGCTGTGAAGCTGTTGAGAAACGTCTGTCCCCTGGATGATATCGTGACATGTTCACCTGTCCTGAGAGCCCGACTTTGTGTGCACCTAGAATCCTGACTTTTATTTTGGCCCTAGTGTCACACTAATCTTAGTATGATCACTCAGACCTAGGTAAGGACCTGGCTCTGTGAAGTACTAGATCAACCCCGTCACATAGATAGGCGCAACAAGCAGGCCCTCATAATGGATGGGGACTACTGTTCCTGTCCTGGGTATAGGACAAATAACATTGGTAGCAGCATACCTAACGACAGTGTGACCACAGCTTTTTGCCTACGTCACAGAGTATGTACCCACTAAAGATCACCACAATTTCGCACATTTGTGTTGGGGGGTGCTTTTCACAGGGAGTATAAATACTCTTTCCCTGACTCACTCCACAAAATATAGGTATCCTATAGCCCTGCCATGAGCATATAAGTTAAGCAGTTATGTCAGCAATCCTTATTGGTTTGTTTCTAAGAATACTGGTTTGTTTCTAAGACCCTCACCAACTCCCATTAGTGGCATGCTTCAACATCGGGTCTCATCCTGGTCCCTAAAAAATAGGATGGGCCAACCATTTTCCAGGGAGTTCTTAAGGCTATTACTTGACTGAGGTCTATTTCTATAACAAGCAATGGCAAAGCATTGCACTAAAACCTCACAATACACTGTGGCCATGTTGTGGATGAGAGAAGGAAGGAGCGTGCATACCTCTGCAGGAGGAGAGACTATCGCGGACCAGCCCAATGTGCCCCTAGATGGCGGTATACGATAGAATGCTGACTGCCCAAAAGAAAAGCAAGGCGTAACCGGTGCTGCAGAACGACTGAGTCTCTCATAAGGTTCTTGGTAGGAACTGCGAAAATCCTATATGAACGTACATGCCCAACTTTATTGGTAATAGTGTTAGTTTGGTAGATGCTGAACTACTGTGGCAATAAGTAAGCAAGAAGGAGGCTGCAACTACCCTGGTGATCATATCACCCCAGTCAGGGCCTGTACCTGCTTCGGCATCAACCAACAGCACAAGTGGGGCTACATTCTTCTCTCTGGCTGGTTAAGGCCACAGAAATCAGATCCACACCTACATGGAAGAGCCAGGACTGCTGTCTACTCTGGACTGAACCAGAAGGGTTGCATAAGAAGAGAAGCAGGCCAGGCCTGGCCTCCTCCGCAGCTTCTGAGGACTCCATCCAACTACACAAGACTTTGTCGGTGGAGAAAGACAAAGCCCCTGGATCCGCATAAGTTAAACGCCAGAAAATCACTTCCTGCCCACTACACTACAAGGGATAAGAACACGCAAATGCACAAACTGATTGAACATTTAACTTGTGGGGCACCAGAAACAGCACCATAGCGCGATTCATGCTTCTTTCATAATTACTGGGGGAGAGGGGGCAATCTCATAAGGGTAACACGGATGGAAGTGCACAGGGGCAGAAGGCAGTGAGTGTAATGCAATAAAAGAGGATCATGGCCATGATCACTGCCCAGCAAAGTGGATTGTACGATCTAATATTTATTAGTGATGTGACAAGTGCTGGTCTGGGCATTGAAGTTACTGTGATTGTAGAGTTCCTAGCTTGTTCCTCTCCCTCTCTCTCACACACACACACACAGAATTTCCTTGAGAAGCCTGTGACTGCTTGCCCTTGCTACGTCGTCAGTCAAGTATGGGAAGGGTTCTACTTGGTCCAGAATTTAGAACCTAAATAGGATGAGCTCAAAGGCACCAGTGGCAAACAACCATGGTTGGGGTCCTGTAGTCCCTGCTTGCCCTGTGCCCTGCCCCACTCCACAAACTGGGGTCTGACATCCGCTGTCTAATCATATAGACCAGCACATGTATAATACAACCAGCCCAACTGGGTGAACAGTGATTACTGTCAATCATGCTACCAGTGTCACTGATTCTTCAGAAGTATCAGAGGCTGTTGATGATTGTGACTGACTGCATTTGCAAAGCACCCACTACCTAAGCGTTTCTCTTTGTGCTGACAGCATAAATTGTTGTTAGAGGTCATTGTCCTGAGCCAGCACGGTGGTGAAGGGTTGAGACCTAGAAAGCATTCACTACTTGGTCCATCGTTTCTGTACAAGACCTTAACAAAGAAACCTGAAAAGGGAGGGGAAGAGGGGGATGTGAGGAACAGGAAGACTGTAAGCCCTCATGGTAGTGGCTACCCTAGTGGTGATAGCCTTTGGAAATGTCATTTTATGTAGTTAAGTGATCTTGCACATGCTTTGAGACTGCCTTCAATGCAAGGAAGAAAAAGAGCATGATTTTAAATTTACTGTATGATTTGGTGGATAAAGCTATTACCAACCAAACATCTACAACAGAAAAGTAATTGTTTCCTGGTATTTTATTATAGATGGTAATTATCACCTTCCTATTAGAATGAAAGCTCGAGTTAGCTCTGGAGTCTCACATGTCTTATTGCTAACAAGCAACTCTTTGCAACTTGTACATAAATTAATTATCTTACCAGCAATAGAAAAACTGACCTGCAGATTACAACAGATTGTCTGCAACAAAAGCGTGCGCCTACTTAACTGTCTTCTAGAATTCAAATCTATGACTTGGAAATTACACACTGTAGAAAACACACTAAACACCAGAGATAATGTACTACTATATGAAGCACTGACTTTTCGAATAAACATCTCAGCTGTGGACAGCGTACACTGAGCTATTTTACCAGCTGTCATGCTTGACTAGCAAAATAGTCATTCCACGTCCACCTCAATGGGTTCGTTTCCTAATGCGAAGATCTGCAAGCAAAGTTTAAAATCTCACTGTGGCCGACAGCCATTTTCAAACTACCATGAGAGGAGTGGAATAACAGGTGTCACGGGAAGAATAAGTACAAACGTGCTGCGAAAACCTCTACATTCGTATTTGTGTATTGGAGGAGTGTGTAAATTAGTGCTGGAAAGGGGAATTCAACGTTTTACATAAAGTCCACGTTTCTAACATGTAAACCAAAAAGTAAATGCTTTTAAATTCACTGCGCTGCTTACACGTATAATGCCACGTGCACTATCGTTGATGCTTTATACGCTGCCCTAATGTTACTCACTACTAAATAATTACTATTGTAAAGGAAGGTTCTATGAATTTGTCAAGCACGGGTTTCTATTCCACGAATATTAAAAAGAGAAACTAAGGCATAAAGGCTAGGGCCACGTATTATTTACAGCACTGCACCATGGTGAAAGCTGGTATCAAAACGTACATCGAAAGTCTCATTTTTATGGCCGGTTCAGGAAGTACAGGCATTTCACAACACCTTCCTGCGGTTCTACAAGCACTGTCAGAAATCCATCGAAAGCCAAGTACACGGTCTGTGTGTTTATGTGAACTGAAAGAACGTGCTGATAGTAGCTATACAGGAACATGGAATTTGGTCAGTCATTCCACCAAAGCTAAGGAAGATGTCGGATATTAATTGCACAGACGAAAATAAGACAGCAATCACTCCATCGGCTCGTATACGGCGGCAATAGCTCCGTAGGTGCCGTCAATGGTTCTCTTGATGCCATAGGTCTAAATGTCAACGGTTGTTCAGGCATAGCACTATCACATGAGGACCCTGGGTCTCGCGGAGAAACCCCTGCACAAAAACCCCTTACCTGAGACTCTGCTTTTCCACCCGGCCCATGGCTGTTTCCCCCGGGCGGGCGCTCCCACAGAGCAGCACCAAGCAGAGCAGCGCACAGCCCCGGGACGGGCACATCTCCCGGCTCATGGCAGCAGACAGGGGGGCTAAGCCCGCGAGGCAGAGGGAGAGCAGCACATCCTCCCACTGTGCCTGTGCCTAGCAGACGTTCCTGCACCGCCCGCTCTGCTCCAATGTAGGCCAGGTGACAACGTCTCGAGCGCATGCGCAAGTCCAGCCCAAGGGTTGGCATTGACTGTGCAAGCCAGAGAGAAACAGCTATCTCCAACATGATTCACGGTTGCGGCCATCTTGTACTGCTTCGAATCTATGTATATTATGTGCAAACATCACGAAGCCCGGTCATCTATATAACACAAAATAGAAATGTCCATGTTGACAAGCATGCCTATATTGTTTCAACAAAAATACGGATACATTTTCACCTGTTACCTGCAGAGTTGATGAGATATGTAAAACAAACCATTTTGTAATACCCCGATACTGATTATCACGCGAAATTAATATTTACTAATTAAATATTTATTTTTGCATAAGCTTTAACTGATGCAGTTTAAGTTTGACCAACGTGAAACCCGTCGTCTTCCGCGTCAAGACTACTGTTAACTAAGCGGCCATGTTTGCAGAGTCTAAGTACTAGTTCATTATCGATAAAATGTGAACTAACAATGCTACTTTATAAACAGAAAACATAAAATACTAAATATAAAGGTAAACACTGTCAAACCAGATAGTAATACAATGTCGATAGATAGTCAAAGTAGCAATAAAAATTTAAAGTACCGCTTGCATTGTAAATTTCTAAAAAAAAAAATGATTTATATAATGAAAAAGGAATACATAGCTATTTCCCTTCTCACAGTCCGTAGAAAGTAAACCACTTAAAACGATACAAGATGGCACCTTTCCTTGTTACCATCAGAATGTCAGATTACCCGTAAAAGAATCCTGTGCCTCAGAAAGTTTCCGACGTAAACTCGTCATGTAGGCTGCGGCTGCCGTGTAGTGTCATTGCTGCTGACGTGTAATTGTTCCTATATCATATTCCGTCTGACTGATGGCAGTTGCATTTCCTGGTCTGGTTCTGCCAGATCATTATATATTGGCATGATGTTTTTGTAGCTTTAGGCTTTTGTATGACAATTCTTTGTGCTCAGGGGCGTTCATCTGTTTTTGCCCAAGAGTGCAGAACTATACTACAAATCCTTGAATTGTTTTGCCGTTTTATAAAGCGCGAACCCGACCCCAAGGTATTAGAGCGGTTTACAGGAGTACCAGTTACATTACACAAGGGTGCATTCATTTTAAGACATGCATGCCAGCATTTCAACGATACAGAGAGATTTTGGGGAACAAATGGGTGGCTTTATTTTCCCAATTGAAGTACATTGAAATAAAAGCAATTTTTGGCGAGCGACTGCTAAAAGAAAGCCTTTTTTGGCTTTAAAAAATCGCGAGTCTCCTGCCTGAATCGTGTCTGTTGGCTTGTATGATATGACTTTAGGCTTCACTAAAGCTGGAGAATGGGAACACTTGCCTTGAAGTAATTTTGACCTGCTTCCAGAAGTTATAATGCTTTAAGGGAAATTAAAAAGGTGTGGGAGGGTGTTTGGTGATGTCGGGGAGGGAGGACTGTAAAAGGGAGGTGGCCAAAGAAACATAACTAAGAATCTTTTCAGAGAAACGTGGCCTTGTAAATAAGATGGGGTTTAAAACATGTAAAATAAATTCTGTGCTTCATGTATGGTGCCAACTGACTAGTGTTTATGTATCATTCTCTTGCGTTTTCTGTTATTCCTTCCAGACATATAACGTAAAAGGTGTACACCTACATAAGTTTGACTTCTTGGCTTTGCCAATGCTTGAAAACATGATCAAATAAAAGAAGAACAACAGGTATTTTGTTGTGAATAATTAGGATTGAAAATGGTTCCATTCTGAAAATTTGAAACTAAACTAAAGAATACTATGGAAAGAGGTAATTGTTTTCAGAGGATCTAATTCATTCCCGTTCTCCCTTTCAAAACAATTTTCTCTGCAGTTTCACTCTTATGCCCTTTTAAGCCCTGCATAATTCTTGAAATCCTCCCTCTGTATATTTCACACATTATTTTTTATTTCTTGCACACTGTCTTTGTACTCCTTCTGCATGTACTTCCTTCATCTCTTCCACTTGACAAGCCCCCCACACATAACTCACCCACGAACCAGTAAGCATTTTCTTTTCGTTAGGTACTGTCAATAGTTTAAAAGCTGTGTGTCCCCTTCACATAAGGTAATCAAATCACAATTACAATTGGCACATATGTGGCCATCGTACTGTGATCTCCGCAGTGAGGCCAAGGACTGGATGTTCATGTAGTCTGAACCCATTTATGACCCACTGACTAGCACTGTGAGAAACTCCCACTGCCATTCAGACTCAGCTACAGATCTCTCAATAATGCCGTTTCATAAATACCCACCCACAATACAAACTAAGCCTGGAACCCACAGGTGACTCAGTTCACTGTATGCGCAATATGAGAGACAGATGTTGCATGAAAAATACTTCAGAAACACAGTGAGCCTGATTCACAAACTGCACTTTTGAGTAAGTTTACTACTTTTCAGTATTCACAAACTGGACTTTTGTAGTAACTTGCACTTTTGTACTAGACCCAGAAATACACACAGCCTACCACGGATCCTACAGGGACTTAAAATAAAACCCAAAAGAAAATAGCGTTAAATTAGATTACATTATTTAAAACAGATAAATATGTCACTGTAAGGAAATGCCTCCTTGGCATGGTTACCCCCTGACTTTTTGCCTTTGCTGATGCCAAGTTATGATTTGAAAGTGTGCTGGGACCCTGCTAACCAGGCCCCAGCACCAGTGTTCTTTCCCTAAAACTGTACCTTTGTCTCCACAATTGGCACAACCCTGGCACTCAGGTAAGTCCCTTGTAACTGGTACCCCTGGTACCAAGGGCCCTGATGCCAGGGCAGGTCTCTAAGGGCTGCAACATGTCTATGCCACCCTAGGGACCCCTCACTCAGCACAGACACACTGCTTGCCAGCTTGTGTGTGCTGATGGGGAGAAAATGACTAAGTTGACATGGCACTCCCCTCAGAGTGCCATGCCAACCTCACACTGCCCGTGGCATAGGTAAGTCACCCCTCTAGTAGGCCTTACAGCCCTAAGGCAGGGTGCACCATACCACAGGTGAGGGCATATGTGCATGAGCACTATGCCCCTACAGTATCTAAGCAAAACCTTAGATATTGTAAGTGCAGGGTAGCCATAAGAGTATATGATCTGGAAGTCTTTCAAACACGAACTCCACAGCACCATAATGGCTACACTGAAAACTGTGAAGTTTGGTATCAAACTTCTCAGCACAATAAATGCACTCTGATGCCAGTGTGCACTTTATTGTAAAAATACACCCCTGAAAACATACCCGACTTCCAGTGTGGGCTGACTAGTTTTTGCCAGCCTGCCGCACACCAGACATATTGCTGATCACATGGGGAGTGCCTTTGTCACTCTGTGGCCAGGAACAAAGCCTGTACTGGGTGGAGGTGCTTCTCACCTCCCCCTGCAGGAACTGTAACACCTGGCGGTGAGCCTCAAAGGCTCACCCCCTTTGTTGCAGCGCCACAGGGCATCCCAGCTAGTGGAGATGCCCTCCCCTCCGGCCACTGCCCCCACTTTTGGCGGCAAGGCTGGAGGAGATAATGAGGAAAACAAGGAGGAGTCACTCCCCAATCAGGACAGCCCCTAAGGTGTCCTGAGCTGAGGAGACTCTGACTTTTAGAAATCCTCCATCTTGCAGATGGAGGATTCCCCCAATAGGATTAGGGACGTGCCCCTGCCCCCCTCCCCACAGGGAGGAGGCACAAAGAGGGTGTAGCCACCCTCAGGGCCAGTAGCCATTGGCTACTGCCCTCCCAGACCTAAACACACCCCTAAATTGAGTATTTAGGGGCTCCCAGAACCGATGAAGATAGATTCCTGCAACCTAAAGAAGAAGGACTGCTGACCTGAAGCCCTACAGTGAAGACGGAGACGACAACTGATTTGGCCCCAGCCCCACCGGCCTGTCTCCCTACTTCGAAGAAAACTGCAACAGCGACGCATCCAACAGGGTCCAGCGACCTCTGAAGCCTCAGAGGACTACCCTGCATCTAAAGGACCAAAAAGCTCCAGAGAACAGCAGCCCTGTTCAAGAAACTGCAACTTTTGGAAACAAGGAAGCAACTTTTAAAGACCACACGTTTCCCGCCGGAAGCGTGAGACTTTCCATTCTGCACCTGACGCCCCCGGAAAACTAACAATACAGGGAGGACTACCTGGCAACTGCGAGCCCATGAGTAGCCAGAGTTGACCCCCCCTGAGACCCCACAGCGACGCCTGCAGAGGAAATCCAGAGGCTCCCCCTGACCGCGACTGCCTGCTTCAAGGAACCCAGCGCCTGAAAAACACACTGCACCCGTAGCCCCCAGAACCTGAAGGAACCGAACTCCAGTGCAGGAGCGACCCCCAGGTGACCCTCTGCCTAGCCCAGGTGGTGGCTACCCAGAGGAGCCCCCCCTGTGCCTGCCTGCATCGTTGAAGAGACCCCCGGGTCTCCCCATTGATTCGTATTGAAAACCTGATGCCTGTTTGCACTCTGCACCCGGCCGCCCCTGTGCCGCTGAGCGTGTACTTTCTGTGCCTGCTTGTGTCCCCCCCGTGCCCTACAAAACCCCCCTGGTCTGCCCTCCGAAGACGCGGGTACTTACCTGCTGGCAGACTGGAACTGGGGCTCCCTATTCCCATTGAAGCCTATGTGTTTTGGGCACCACTTTGACCTCTGCACCTGACTGGCCCTGAGCTGCTGGTGTGGTAACTTTGGGGTTGCCTTGAACCCCCAACGGTGGGTGACCGTGGACCCAACTTTGAACCCTGTAAGTGTTTTACTTACCTGTGAACTTAACATTTACTTACCTCCCCCAGGAACTGTTGATTTTTGCAGTCTCCACTTTTAAAATACCTTATTGCCATTTTTGTCAAAACTGTACATGCTATTGTGATTATTCAAAGTTCCTAGAATACCTGAGTGAAATACCTTTCATTTAAAGTATTATTTGTAAATCTTGAACCTGTGGTTCTTAAAATAAACTAAGAAAATATATTTTTCTATATAAAAACCTATTGGCCTGGAATTTGTCTTTGAGTGTGTGTTCCTCATTTATGGCCTGTGTGTGTACAACAAATGCTTAACATTACCCTCTGATAAGCCTACTGCTCAACCACACTACCACAAAATAGAGCATTAGAATTATCTCTTTTTGCCACTATCTTACTTCTAAGGGGAACCCTTGGACTCTGTGCACACTATTTCTCACTTTGAAATAGTATATACAGAGCCAACTTCCTACAGTAACTAAATATAAATTAATGTTTAAAATATAGTATGTTGTCTCACAAGCTTATCCTGAAAACCAACTGATAAGATGCACCAAAGACTTGAACCGGGAAGAGTTTAGTCCCTCTACAGACTTTGGTGCTCCCCTATTGGATCCATTACAATTAGATCAAGTTCAATAACAAATGCTGAATCACTCTTGGGTTGTCATTAGAAATTTTGTATTAAATGGCTATTAGGCAATTACATGAACTATGCCATCAGTAATTTTAGCAGCAAAGCATATAAATTATAAGTTTAAAGAACTTAGTACAGTTCAAAAAGAAACCCGGCATAGATTTGCCTTCTAAAGGACCGGAATAAGGGTCTTCGAGGCATAGAATCTACATGTCCTTTTATATGTCATCAGATAAAGACTTTCATTCATTCGTCAAAGGGTCACGGTTCTCAGGATGTGCACCAATAGGGATATGAGCAAGAAAAAACATTTCACTACATAATACATTTGAAGATTCATGGTTGTACTACATTGTATTTCCAATCATTCTCACAGTTTATTCATGCAACTCAGTTGATACATTGTTTAGCAGGAGCTTGAGGCAGTTAAAACCTCCTTGGCTAGATACAGTGAGAGAAAGTCTCTGGAAAAGCACTCTGTGCACCTCAAAATTCTTTATTTAGGGCAGTAACATCACAAGTGAGTAGTCTTTACATGATATGTTGTGACAGTGCAAGTGGAGGACAGTGTAAACGCAACCTAGGTTAGCATAAGCTTGGCTCATTTGTGTTAACTTGAAAAGAGAATAAAACAAGCAATGCTCCCAGAGTACATAATTCATATTTAATTGTAAAATATGAAATAACCTTTTTTAAATTAATTTTTAATACCATTCATTATGTTATTTTTTTAAAATTCAAAATAGGTTATTAAATATATACATATATTACAAATAGTTCCCTCAAAGCTTTCCTGTTCTTAAATTCAAATATGACCATTGTAAATCCAATCATTTGGATGGGATGTCTCCTGAAGCTATATGCCTTAATGTGTGGTGGTTATTAACTATAGCATATTGATGCTATATGAACTAGGACCCTTGTGGTTCTGGGCATATTCTGAACAGGAACTACGTGATATGCAGAGAGGTGTCAGGGTATGTTTCTGGGAAGTATGACATATTGTGAAGTGTGTAAATGGATGTTGGAGAATAAAGATATGTTCAACCACAGCTCCAGGTGTAATCTATTTGCATGCTCCAGGGCTGGGGAAGACACTACAATTGGCAATGAATGTGGGATTACATGCCTTTGGAAAACTAGACTGGTCTCCCTGAGCATTTGCAGCGGTATAGCAAACTGCTTGTGCATGCCGCATGTGCCTGGGATCGATGCATAGTAGTTTGCGATCGGCACATGTGGTGTCAAAGCCCTGCTCCAGCCCATACATGGCCACAGAAGCAATAATAGGCCCTGCAGAGGAGCATATTCAAAACATCCACCACTACAGCTGGTGAGGTTGTCGGCAGAAACACTGCACCCGAACATAGTGCAACTATTCAGATGAAGCAAGAAAACATTTGTGGGAATTTTCAGTCTTGTGGATAATAGATATTGCATCTTTTAGTTGAGAACAGTTCCTGCATACTGTCAGTGTTAATTTGCACAATTATCTAGTCCCTTATAAAGTCATTGTGAAGTGACCCTGATTTAAAATTGAAGGCATTTTATAAAAAAACATCATAATCATCAATAGATTCTGACTTCCTTTGTTTCCGGTGAAATAAATTGTAGCTGTATAATGGTATTTAAACACTTGTCAAATAATACACATCTATGTCTGCTAAAGTATTTATGAATGCATTCCCTTTATTTGATGGTCTGGACTTTTTCTCCATATATTTGTAGATTTGACTCCTTCTGGACCCAAAGAGAGAATTTTATTTCCTCCTGTAATGTGTAATTTCATCATCCTCTATGCTTTCTCTGAAATAGGTAAATATTCTTTCCATCCCAGCCACTTGATTGGCAATCATCTGGAGAGGTTAAATGCCTGTGGTGACATCAAGGTAAATGTCTGTGCAGCACACGATATTCAGTAAAATATTTTTAAGTTCCTTATTATTTTCCTCTCTTAGCTGCATTATTATTATTGTTTTAAGTATCCCCTCAGAAAGGAAAATTGACAAATAACATACGTTAATTAACTGTATGAAATTGTTACATTTATTTAGTAATGGTCAAAGCTCATGCAGCATGACCTGCAATGTAATGAATGCTGTTGCCACTATGTTTATGCCAATTGGCGCAAAGTAGTACTAACGGCTGGCTCCACATTTGTGACTGGATCCTGGCTCATATTCACATGCACAGGAGTGCATTCTTGTAGCAGTATACATCTCACTGCAAGCCCAACACAAACTGCAGAGGTGAGCCTGTAGAATGGAGTTGAAAAGGTGGTACAGTGAAGTTGGCATTACAAAGTTTTTGCAAGGCAACAGTTATCCCAGACATTCTCTCCTGATGGTGAATGACTCCGAAGTTAGTCAGGTGAATTTTCTGAAATGTTGGTTTTAAGCACTCATCACCAAAATTGGGATGTACCAAAGGCAATTTCTGAGTTAAGTACACATTTATTACAGTAGCAGCAGCCGTATACTCATCTCCTTCCACCTGTATGGCTCCAAGGTAAACTGCCTCGCATTTGAAGGCAAACATTCTAAAAGAATCAAAGGAATGCTAACAAACTCCAGCACAACATAGCAATATTTTGAAATCCCCAACACAACAGAAACCTTTCTAATTTTCCCAACACTTTTCAATCCCACTGATTTTAGTAAGCCTGCATTATAGCTCAGTCTGTTAAACCTTTAGAGAGAGCTCAAGTCTCACACATTTGGAGGTCAAGTTGACCACTCACTCATGCTAGGCCATACCTCAAGCTTGATGAGTATGGCTTGATCCTACCATCCAAATGAGACACTCATTTGGATGTAGAACAGCTTCAGCCATCAGAAGATGGTACAAGAAGAGCCTCTTTAGATAGCTGTTTTGTGTGCAACAGAGCATTGCTTCTTTGCATTGAAGCTATATATTTCCCACATTTAATCTGGGCATCTCTCTATATGATCCCTTCAGTGCATCTGTACTGCATATGTACATTTAAATGTGAGATTTGTAATAATTATAACACTTTTACATTCATTTTGAGCAGTTTCATAATTTCTTTGATGACACAGCTCATGCTGCCATTGTTGCCAAAGGTTGTGTGCCACCATTTCTTGTGACATCACCAAACTATGCTAATTGTAAGTCACTCATAAGAATTCTTAAAACTTGAGAGCTTTGCCTAGATAACTCCATGACTCACTCACCTCTTTATAATGATGAGATTCTCTCAGCTTTGGAATAACCCCAAACTTGCTGTGATCTCAGAGAGAATTTGCAAGACTAATCAATCTCTGTATTATACATATATTTATTAATTTACACTTAATGCCCACATTTGCTAAGCTCTGGCTACTTCCCAGAAGTACACTGGTCTTTAAAAATGCCAGACGTGTGCAGCTTTGGATAATTCCCAGATTTATTTAGTAGTGGGTAGGGATAGCACTCTAGGCTGGTAAACCACTGCAGTGGTCAGGATGTGTAAGATGGAGTGGGAGGCTCCATGACTGTTACACAGCTGTATCTTATGTACCGGCTGCTTCTCAGGAATTAGTGGATTGTCTCTATAGTGAGGAACCAATGAGGATTTACAAGGAATACTCCCCAAACCATTTCAAAGTACTTCACAGGGCTATGATTTTTTCACTTGTGTGCTGACTAGGGTACTGTAGAGAACCTTCTAATATCTAATGGGCTGATGGACGTGCCACAGCTAGGTTACGATTGATAAGACAACCCAGTGTAAAACCTTATTCTAGTGAACAGGAGGGCCATTAGCATAATACTGAATATTTTCCCTGTGTGAGGGATGCACATTCCCTCCTTACCCAGTAATCCACATGGTTGCGGGGTGTCATATTACAAATGTTGTATATCCCATTAACCAGTATATTGGCCTCCTGGACCCCCTTTGCTTCAGGGAGTAAGTTTGAAAATAAAGGTGAGAGTATAGCACACATGGCCAATTGTGTGATGAGCTTCATTATCTTATTTCCTAATGTGTTGTGTTTTGTGGGTCAACAGAACCAGGCAAAGGCATTTATGTATACATGATTGAAAAGCTGAGAGAACCCTTAAGGTGTTCACTTGTGCATACACAGTCACCAAACTAGTGAGTTAAACCACTAGAGTCAGGCACAGCAGCCCACTACCACATGGACGATTGCCAATAACAAGGCCCCCAAACACAACAGCATCAGTGGTGTTCCTGCAGACAGTGAAAGATAAGAAACTGATAACAAGCAGACTCACCTAGAGGTCTTTGTAAACCCAGACAAATTCAAAACTCTTGGGAAATATCAACCTTCAATTAAAAAAAAGCCCAGAGAAGGATAAAAAACATTACTCTGGGGAAGGTAAGAGAGACGTTAGAGATATAGAAAGGGGAGTACATTCTCCCTAGTAACATTAGTGCAACACACAAAAGTTTCCCATGCCTGATATTTAACAAGGTTTTTTGTCCTTGCCTACAGAAAAGGCTTGTTCTTTTTGTTAGACCCTCGTCCACTATGGAAGTGGCATGCTCCATCATCAGGTCTCATCCTGGCCCTTAAAAACCAGGATAAGCTTGACTGTGTTTTAAGGGAGCACTTTAGACGGTGTCAACCAGGTCTTCAAAATATACAAAAATTACCTCAAGCCCATTAAGGTATCCCTTTATTAGTTGTGGTTTGGGAGAGATTAACATTTCTAATGAAGGAAAGCAGGAGTGTTTAGGATATAATGGGCTTACTACCCCAATTGCTAATCAACATGTTTCAGCCCTTTAGCAGATGGCCCATAGAAAACTACCCTGGAACTTATTTTATAACATTCAAACACATGCACACCAATCAAGCATGCAAGGTAAGAGATTGTTCACCTGCTAGCTGCTGTATTCTGACTTGACTCCCTATTAGGGATGAGAACCGATGATGAAGCATGCCACTACTAGAGTGGATGAGGGTCTAACAAAAACACCTTTTACTATAGGCAGGGTGAGTACCAGAGGACAAAAATACCGCCTTAAATATCAGGCAGGAGATACTCTTGTGTGTTGTGGAAATAACAACCTTACCAGGACTCTCTTATTTCTGGAAAATCTCCAATCTCATATGATGATCATGATAATAATGAGACTCACCCAAAGTTGTTCATAATAAAAAAAAAGGTAGATTGTTTGTAATACAGTGCATTCTGCAATTCCTGCATTCTGCAATCCCTATTAAAAGCCTGTCTCTAATTTCTTCCTACTCAGGGACTTGTGATGCACCCACTTACCAATTATATAAAAATGACATCGGAACTCAAATGTCAGAACAAATTACAGTTGAGTTCTGCTATCACGATGCCTGCTGCCAGCACCCAAGGGAAAAGGCTGGTCAGGTCATGGAGCATAATTAAAGAAGCTGTTTAAAGAATGAAAACAAACCCTTGATTTTCTTTCTTCTTCTTTGTTTTTCTAGCTGTACTATGGCAAGCAAAAAGACGAAAATTATGCAACATGTTTATTTTCAGAATCTTTCTGCATGTTTCTACACATTTGGAGTGACTGTTCCTTTTGAAGAAAAAATGACTTGTATTAAACCAATTTTAATATCTTTTTGCAACAAATACCTAACAGCTTTTTTGATGTGTTTGATTTTGCACTAGAGATTCTATTTGTATTCTTCTGCACACATAGATGACACAGGGGCATGTATACCTGTATATGGCACTCTACAGAGGTGGGGTAGAGTGCCACATGGCCTGCAATATGGAGGGGCCTAGCCTACGGAACTCGCCCTGGCCTAGGGGCACCCAATCAATCAATCAATCAATCAATCATAATATTTGTAGAGCGCACTACGTACCCGTGAGGGTTTCAAAGCGTTGAGTGGGGGGGGTGCTGCTCCTGGTCGAAGAGCCAGGTCTTAAGAAGTCTCCTGAAGGCGAGTAGGTCCTGGGTCAGTCGCAGGGCGGTCGGGAGGGCGTTCCAGGTCTTGGCGGCGAGGAAGTAGAAGGATCTGCCACCAGAGGTCTTACGTTGGATGCGGGGAACGATGGCGAGGGTGAGGTTGGCGGAGTGGAGTTGGCGGGTGGGGGTGTAGAAGTTGAGTCTGTTGTTCAGGTAGGCTGGTCCGGCATTGTGGAGAACCTTGTGAGCGTGCGTGAGGAACTTGAAGGTGATCCTCTTGTCCACGGGGAGCCAGTGGAGGTCTCTCAGGTGGTGGGAGATGTGGCAGTGGCGGGGTACGTCGACGATCAGCCGGGGGGAGGCGTTTTGGATGCATTGGAGGCGTCGTATGTCTTTTGCTGGGATGCCAGTGTAGAGTGCATTGCCGTAGTCTAGCCTACTGCTGACGAGGGCCTGGGTCACTGTTCTTCTTGTTTCTGTCGGGATCCATTTGTAGATTCTACGGAGCATGCAGAGGGTGTTGTAGCAGGAGGAAGAGACTGCGTTGACCTGCTTGGACATGGAGAGGGAGGAGTCGAGGATGAAGCCTAGGTTGCGTGCGTGGTCGGTAGGTGTTGGCGGGGCTCCCAGTGAGGTGGTCCACCAGGAGTCGTCCCAGGCGGAGGGGGTGCGTCCGAGGATGAGGACTTCTGTCTTGTCGGAGTTCAACTTCAGGCGGCTGCTATTCATCCACTCGGCGATGACCTTCATTCCCTCGTGGAGGTTGGCTTTGGCGGTGCGCAGGTCTTTGGTGAGGGAGAGGATGAGCTGGGTGTCGTCGGCGTAAGAGAGAATGTTGAGGTTGTGTTGCCGGGCCAATTGTGCGAGGGGGGCCATGTATATGTTGAACAGCTTCGGGCTTAGCGAGGAGCCTTGGGGGACGCCGCTGATGATGTTGGTGGCTTCGGAGCGGAACGGTGGGAGGAGGACTCTCCGTGTTCTGCCGGAGAGAAATGACAAGATCCAGTTGAGGGCTTTTCCTTGAATTCCGGCTTTGTGGAGGTGTGTTTTCAGGGTGCGGTGGCAGACCGTGTCGAAGGCAGCGGATAAGTCCAGGAGGATGAGGGCTGATGTTTCGCCGTTGTCCATTTGCTGTCTTATGTCATCTGTGGCGGCGAGAAGGGCAGTCTCGGTGCTGTGGTTGTGTCTGAAGCCGGACTGGGAGGGGTCCAGGATGGAGTTGTCCTCGAGGTGGTGGGTTAGCTGAGCGTTTACGATCTTCTCGGTGACCTTCGCCGGGAAGGGGAGCAGGGAGATTGGTCGGATGTTTTTGAGGTCATTGGGGTCTGCTTTGGGCTTCTTAAGGAGGGCGTGGATTTCGGCGTGCTTCCAGCTTTCCGGGAATGCCGCAGCTTCGAAGGATACGTTTATGACTTTTCGGAGTTGGGGGGGCGATGGTGGAGTCGGCTTTGTTGTATACGTGGTGGGGGCATGGGTCTGATGGAGATCCTGAGTGGATGGAATTCATGATCTTGCGTGTTTCTGTGTCGTCTACGAGGGTCCAGGCGGTCAAGCGGTTGGTGCAGGTGGAGATTTCGGGGGTGGGGTCGGTCGTGGGCGTGGTGTTGAGGCTGCTGTGGATGTCGGCGATCTTTTGATAGAAAAAGGTGGACAAGGCGTTGCAGAGTTCTTGGGATGGTGGGATGTCGTTGACTTTGGCGCTGGGGTTGGAGAGCTCTTTCACGATGCAGAAGAGCTCTTTGCTGTCGTGTGCGTTGTTGTTCAAGCGTTCTGTGAAGTGGGATCGATTGGCTAGTCTGATTAGCTGGTGGTGCTTGCGGGTGGCATCCTTGTGGGCTGTAAGGCTTTCGGGTGTGTGTTCGAGGAGCCATTTCTTCTTTAGTTTCTGGCAGATGCGTTTGGAGGTGAGGAGTTCGTCTGTGAACCAGGCGGCTTTTTTTCTTTCGTGGTTGTCGGTGGATCTCTTGGGTGGTGCGAGGGTGTTGGCGCAGTCGTTGATCCACCGTCGGAGGTTGAGAGCGGCGGTGTCTGGGTCGGTGGAGTGGGTGGGTGGGTTCTGGGCGAGGGTGCTGGTCAGCTGGTCTTCGGTGACTTTGCTCCAGCGACGGCGGGGTGGTTGTTGGGTGCGGTGGTGCTCGATATGCTTCTTGAATGTGAAGTGGATGCAGTGGTGGTCGGTCCAGTGAAGTTCGGTGGTGTGGTTGAATGTGACGTGGGTGCTTGCAGAGAAGATCGGGTCAAGCGTATGTCCGGCGATGTGGGTGGGTGTGGTGACGAGTTGTCTGAGGCTGAGGTTGGAGAGGTTGTCGATCAGAGATGCGGTGTTGGTGTCGTTGTTGTTCTCCAAGTGGAAATTAAGGTCTCCAAGGAGGATGTAGTCCGTAGAAGAGAGCGCGTGGGTGCTGGTGAGGTCTGCGATGGAGTCGCTGAAGGGTGCTCGTGGTCCGGGGGGTCTGTAGATGAGCGTTCCTCTGAGAGTGGTGTTGGGGTCAGTGTGGATTCAAAAGTGCAGGTGTTCGGTGGTCTTGAGGGTGTCGTCTGTGTGGGTGTGGATTTTGAGGGTGGATTTGTGGACGATGGCTATTCCTCCTCCGTATCCGTTGGTGCGATCCCTTCTGGTGATCTTGTAGCCGTCCGGGATGGCTATGGCGATGTCAGGTGCTGAGGAGTCGTTCCGCCAGGTTTCGGTCAGGAAGGCTACCTCTAGGGCGGTGGTGTCGAGCAGGTCCCAGAGTTCAATGGCGTGCTTGCGCGCTGAGCGTATTTTGAGGAGTATGCAGTGGAGGTGGTTTGTGCCGGTTGTTGCAGGTTTCCTCGTTCTGTCGCAGGTGAAGTTGCAGACGCGGCAGGAGAAGGGTCCTTTGGTGTTCCTCGGTGAGGCCTGGACGCATGCTGTGAGGCGGCCGGGGTTGAGAGCGTTGAGCTGGTAGGCCGTGTAGGGGCGTCTGGCGGTGCGGGGCATGAGCCATTGTCTCTTCCAGACCGAGGTCACAGCAGCACTAGCTGTGTAGGTCCTCTCCTGTCAAAGATGAGGTATTGAGTAATTGAACAGATAGAAAATGGCGGTCACGTCCGCGGCGGTGCGTATCATCACCGCCGGCGCACTTCGTCATTGGCTCCTGGGACCCATAGGGTCCAATGTTAACCAATGCAGCATTGCGCCGCGGTCTTCGACCGCCTACCGCGACGGTGTACAACGCCAGCGCAGTTGCCTTACATCCCATTGTCCCACTTTAGAGGTCAGGCAGCTGCCATTTCAGGGGCCCACATGGCTTCATTTTCAACTGCGTCACACATACCTAGGCCTAGACTCAACACACATACAGACAACTTTTTGGATTATGTTTTGTGTTCTGTGTAGACTGTGGGTACATACCTCTGAGTTGTTTGACTCTGTGGTCGCTGTTGTCCTTCTTAGGCACCGTCCGCTGGGACATGTGAGGAGATGGCGGAATCCTCCGGTGTACCGACCGCTGGTGGACCTGTGGACAATGGAGGAGTGACATTTAATCTTCACCTACAGGTTTGACCTTGCCACAATCCAGGAACTGTGTACCCAGTTGGAGCCTGACCTGATGTCAGCAATCCGCCATCCCACAGGGATCCCCCCTCAAGTGCAGGTGCTATCAGTGCTCCATTTCCTTGCAAGTGGTTCATTTCAAACAACAGTGGCCATGGCATCAGGGATGTCCCAGCCTATGTTTTCCAACGTGTTGTCCAGAGTGTTGTCTGCCCTTCTGAAACACATGCGTAGCTACATCGTTTTCCCTCAGGTGGAGGATTTGGCTACAGTTAAAGGTGACTTCTATGCCCTTGGACATATCCCTAATGTAGGAAGTTGGCTCTGTATGTGCTATTTCAAAGTAAGGAATAGCATGCACAGAGTCCAAGGGTTCCCCTTAGAGGTAAAATAGTGGTAAAAAGAGATAATACTAGTGCTCTATTTTGTGGTAGTGTGGTCGAGCAGTAGGCTTATCCAAGGAGTAGTGTTAAGCATTTGTTGTACATACACATAGACAATAAATGAGGTACACACACTCAGAGACAAATCCAGCCAATAGGTTTTGTATAGAAAAATATATTTTCTTAGTTTATTTTAAGAACCACAGGTTCAAATTTAACATGTAATATCTTGTTTGAAAGGTATTGCAGGTAAGTACATTAGGAACTTTGAATCATTTCAATTGCATGTATACTTTTCAAGTTATTCACAAATAGCTATTTTAAAAGTGGACACAGTGCAATTTTCACAGTTCCTGGGGGAGGTAAGTTTTTGTTAGTTTTACCAGGTAAGTAAGACACTTACAGGGTTCAGTTCTTGGTCCAAGGTAGCCCACCGTTGGGGGTTCAGAGCAACCCCAAAGTTACCACACCAGCAGCTCAGGGCCGGTCAGGTGCAGAGTTCAAAGTGGTGCCCCAAAACGCATAGGCGTCAATGGAGAGAAGGGGGTGCCCCGGTTCCAGTCTGCCAGCAGGTAAGTACCCGCGTCTTCGGAGGGCAGACCAGGGGGGTTTTGTAGGGCACCGGGGGGGACACCAGCCCACACAGAAATTTCACCCTCAGCGGCGCGGGGGCGGCCGGGTGCAGTGTTAGAACAAGCGTCGGGTTCGCAATGGAAGTCAATGAGAGATCAAGGGATCTCTTCAGCGCTGCAGGCAGGCAAGGGGGGGCTTCCTCGGGGAAACCTCCACTTGGGCAAGGGAGAGGGACTCCTGGGGGTCACTTCTGCAGTGAAAGTCCGGTCCTTCAGGTCCTGGGGGCTGCGGGTGCAGGGTCTTTTCCAGGCGTCGGGACTTAGGTTTCAGAGAGTCGCGGTCAGGGGAAGCCTCGGGATTCCCTCTGCAGGCGGCGCTGTGGGGGCTCAGGGGGGACAGGTTTTGGTACTCACAGTCGTAGAGTAGTCCGGGGGTCCTCCCTGAGGTGTTGGTTCTCCACCAGCCGAGTCGGGGTCGCCGGGTGCAGTGTTGCAAGTCTCACGCTTCTTGCGGGGAGATTGCAGGGTTCTTTAAAGCTGCTCCTTTGGATAAAGTTGCAGTCTTTTTGGAGCAGGTCCGCTGTCCTCGGGAGTTTCTTGTCGTCGTCGAAGCAGGGCAGTCCTCAGAGGATACAGAGGTCGCTGGTCCCTTTGGAAGGCGTCGCTGGAGCAGAGTTCTTTGGAAGGCAGGAGACAGGCCGGTGAGTTTCTGGAGCCAAGGCAGTTGTCTTCTGGTCTTCCTCTGCAGGGGTTTTCAGCTAGGCAGTCCTTCTTCTTGTTGTTGCAGGAATCTAGTTTCTAGGGTTCAGGGTAGCCCTTAAATACTAAATTTAAGGGCGTGTTTAGGTCTGGGGGGTTAGTAGCCAATGGCTACTAGCCCTGAGGGTGGGTACACCCTCTTTGTGCCTCCTCCCAAGGGGAGGGGGTCACAATCCTAACCCTATTGGGGGAATCCTCCATCTGCAAGATGGAGGATTTCTAAAAGTTAGAGTCACCTCAGCTCAGGACACCTTAGGGGCTGTCCTGACTGGCCAGTGACTCCTCCTTGTTATTTTCATTATTTTCTCCGGCCTTGCCGCCAAAAGTGGGGGCCGGGGCCGGAGGGGGCGGGCAACTCCACTAGCTGGAGTGTCCTGCGGTGCTGTGACAAAGGGGTGAGCCTTTGAGGCTCACCGCCAGGTGTTACAGCTCCTGCCTGGGGGAGGTGTTAGCATCTCCACCCAGTGCAGGCTTTGTTACTGGCCTCAGAGTGACAAAGGCACTCTCCCCATGGGGCCAGCAACATGTCTCTAGTGTGGCAGGCTGCTGGAACTAGTCAGCCTACACAGACAGTCGGTTAAGTTTCAGGGGGCACCTCTAAGGTGCCCTCTGGGGTGTATTTTGCAATAAAATGTACACTGGCATCAGTGTGCATTTATTGTGCTGAGAAGTTTGATACCAAACTTCTCAGTTTTCAGTGTAGCCATTATGGTGCTGTGGAGTTCGTGCAAAACAGACTCCCAGACCATATACTCTTATGGCTACCCTGCACTTACAATGTCTAAGGTTTTGTTTAGACACTGTAGTGGTACCATGCTCATGCACTGGTACCCTCACCTATGGTATAGTGCACCCTGCCTTAGGGCTGTAAGGCCTGCTAGAGGGGTGGCTGACCTATACTTGCATAGGCAGTGAGAGGCTGGCATGGCACCCTGAGGGGAGTGCCATGTCGACTTACTCGTTTTGTTCTCACTAGCACACACAAGCTGGCAAGCAGTGTGTCTGTGCTGAGTGAGAGGTCTCCAGGGTGGCATAAGACATGCTGCAGCCCTTAGAGACCTTCCTTGGCATCAGGGCCCTTGGTACTAGAAGTACCAGTTACAAGGGACTTATCTGGATGCCAGGGTCTGCCAATTGTGGATACAAAAGTACAGGTTAGGGAAAGAACACTGGTGCTGGGGCCTGGTTAGCAGGCCTCAGCACACTTTCAATTGTAAACATAGCATCAGCAAAGGCAAAAAGTCAGGGGGCAACCATGCCAAGGAGGCATTTCCTTACACAACCCCCCCCCAAACGAAAGAGGATGAGACTAACCTTTCCCAAGAGAGTCTTCATTTTCTAAGTGGAAGAACCTGGAAAGGCCATCTGCATTGGCATGGGCAGTCCCAGGTCTGTGTTCCACTATAAAGTCCATTCCCTGTAGGGAGATGGACCACCTCAACAGTTTTGGATTTTCACCTTTCATTTGCATCAGCCATTTGAGAGGTCTGTGGTCAGTTTGAACTAGGAAGTGAGTCCCAAAGAGGTATGGTCTCAGCTTCTTCAGGGACCAAACCACAGCAAAGGCCTCCCTCTCAATGGCACTCCAACACTGCTCCCTGGGGAGTAACCTCCTGCTAATGAAAGCAACAGGCTGGTCAAGGCCATCATCATTTGTTTGGGACAAAACTGCCCCTATCCCATGTTCAGAGGCATATGTCTGCACAATGAACTGCTTAGAATAATCTGGAGCTTTTAGAACTGGTGCTGAGCACATTGCTTGTTTCAGGGTGTCAAAGGCCTGTTGGCATTCTACAGTCCAGTTCACTTTCTTGGGCATTTTCTTGGAGGTGAGTTCAGTGAGGGCTGTCACAATGGATCCATATCCCTTCACACACCTCCTGTAATACCCAGTCAAGCCAAGGAATGCCCTGACTTGAGTCTGGGTTTTTGGAGCTACCCAGTCCAGAATAGTCTGGATCTTGGGTTGGAGTGGCTGAACTTGGCCTCCACCTACAAGGTGGCCCAAGTAAACCACAGTTCCCTGCCCTATCTGGCATTTGGATGCCTTGATAGAGAGGCCTGCAGATTGCAGAGCCTTCAAGACCTTCTTCAGGTGGACCAGGTGATCCTGCCAGGTGGAGCTAAAGACAGCAATATCATCAAGATAAGCTGTGCTAAAGGACTCCAAACCAGCAAGGACTTGATTCACCAACCTTTGGAAGGTGGCAGGGGCATTCTTTAAACCAAAGGGCATAACAGTAAACTGATAATGCCCATCAGGTGTGGAGAATGCTGTTTTCTCTTTTGCTCCAGGAGCCATTTTTATTTGCCAGTACCCTGCTGTCAAGTCAAAGGTACTTAAGAATTTGGCAGCACCTAATTTGTCTATGTGCTCATCAGCTCTAGGAATTGGATGGGCGTCTGTCTTGGTGACAGAGTTGAGCCCTCTGTAGTCCACACTAAACCTCATCTCTTTCTTTCCATCTTTGGTGTGAGGTTTGGGGACTAAGACCACTGGGCTAGCCCAGGGGCTGTCAGAGCGCTCAATTACTCCCAATTCCAGCATCTTGTGGACTTCCACCTTGATGCTTTCCTTAACATGGTCAGACTGCCTAAAAATTTTTTTTTGACAGGCATGCTGTCTCCTGTGTCCACATCATGGGTACACAGGTATGTCTGACCAGGGGTTAGGGAGAAGAGTTCAGGAAACTGTTGTAGGACCCTCCTACAATCAGCTTGCTGTTGGCCAGAGAGGGTGTCTGAGTAGATCACTCCATCTACTGAGCCATCTTTTGGGTCTGATGACAGAAGATCAGGGAGAGGTTCACTCTCTGCCTCCTGATCCTCATCTGTTACCATCAACAGATTTACATCAGCCCTGTCATGGAAGAGCTTAAGGCGGTTCACATGGATCACCCTCTTGGGGCTCCTGCTTGTGCCCAGGTCCACCAGGTAGGTGACCTGACTCTTCCTTTCTAGCACTGGGTAAGGGCCACTCCATTTGTCCTGAAGTGCCCTGGGAGCCACAGGCTCCAGAACCCAGACTTTCTGCCCTGGTTGGAACTCAACCATTGCAGCCTTTTGGTCATACCAAAACTTCTGGAGCTGTTGGCTGGCCTCAAGGTTTTTGCTTGCCTTTTCCATGTACTCTGCCATTCTAGAGCGAAGGCCAAGTACATAGTCCACTATGTCCTGTTTAGGCTCATGAAGATGTCTCTCCCAGCCTTCTTTAACAAGAGCAAGTGGTCCCCTTACAGGGTGACCAAACAGAAGTTCAAAGGGTGAGAATCCTACTCCCTTCTGTGGCACCTCTCTGTAAGCGAAAAGCAGACATGGCAAGAGGACATCCCATCTCCTTTTGAGCTTTTCTGGGAGCCCCATGATCATGCCTTTTAATGTCTTGTTGAATCTCTCAACTAAGCCATTAGTTTGTGGATGGTATGGTGTAGTGAATTTGTAAGTCACCCCACACTCATTCCACATGTGTTTTAGGTATGCTGACATGAAGTTGGTACCTCTGTCAGACACCACCTCCTTAGGGAAACCCACTCTGGTAAAGATACCAATGAGGGCCTTGGCTACTGCAGGGGCAGTAGTTGACCTAAGGGGAATAGCTTCAGGATACCTAGTAGCATGATCCACTACTACTAGGATATACATATTTCCTGAGGCTGTGGGAGGTTCTAGTAGACCAACTATGTCCACACCCACTCTTTCAAAGGGGACCCCCACCACTGGAAGTGGAATGAGGGGGGCCTTTGGGTGCCCACCTGTCTTACCACTGGCTTGACAGGTGGGGCAGGAGAGGCAAAACTCCTTAACCTTGTGGGACATATTGGGCCAGTAGAAGTGGTTGACTAACCTCTCCCACGTCTTGGTTTGTCCCAAATGCCCAGCAAGGGGAATATCATGGGCTAAGGTCAGAATAAACTCTCTGAACGACTGAGGCACTACCACTCTCCTAGTGGCACCAGGTTTGGGGTCTCTGGCCTCAGTGTACAGGAGTCCATCTTCCCAATAGACCCTATGTGTTCCATTTTTCTTGCCCTTGGACTCTTCAGCAGCTTGCTGCCTAAGGCCTTCAAGAGAGGGACAGGTTTCTTGTCCCTTACACAGCTCCTCCCTTGAGGGTCCCCCTGGGCCTAAGAGCTCAACCTGATAAGGTTCAAGCTCCAAAGGCTCAGTTCCCTCAGAGGGCAGAACTTCTTCCTGAGAAGAGAGGTTCTCTTTTTCTGACTGTGTTGCAGTTGGTTTCCCAACTGACTTTCCTTTTCTCTTGGTAGGCTGGGCCTTTCTTCCAGACTCCAGCTCTACTTTTTCACCCTGTGCCTTGCATTGTGCTCTTGTTTTTACACACACCAGTTCAGGGATACCCAGCATGGCTGCATGGGTTTTTAGTTCTACCTCAGCCCATGCTGAGGACTCCAGGTCATTTCCAAGCAGACAGTCTACTGGGATGTTTGAGGAGACCACCACCTGTTTCAGGCCATTGACCCCTCCCCATTCTAAAGTTACCATTGCCATGGGATGTGCTTTAGTCTGATTGTCAGCGTTGGTGACTGTATAGGTTTTTCCAGGCAGGTATTGGCCAGGGGAAACCAGTTTCTCTGTCACCATGGTGACACTGGCACCTGTATCCCTCAGGCCCTCTACACTTGTCCCATTAATAAAGAGCTGCTGCCTGTATTTTTGCATGTTAGGCGGCCAGGCAGCTAGTGTGGCTAAATCCACCCCACCCTCAGAGACTAGAGTAGCTTCAGTGTGGACCCTGATTTGCTCTGGGCACACTGTTGATCCCACTTGGAGACTAGCCATTCCAGTGTTACCTGGATTGGAGTTTGGAGTGGAACCTTTCTTGGGACAGGCCTTGTCTCCAGTTTGGTGTCCAGGCTGATTACAGCTACGACACCAGGCCTTTTTGGGATCAAAGTTTTTACCCTTGTACCCAGGATTGTTTTGTGAAGAGGCTCTGGGCCCACCCTCCTGTGCAGGTTTTTGGGGGCCTGTAGAAGACTCTTTACTATTTTTATTTTTGGCTGTCTCACCACCTTTCCCCTGGGGAGGTTTTGTGACCCCTTTCTTTTGGTCACCCCCTGTGGAAGTTTTGGACACCCTTGTCTTGACCCAATGGTCCGCCTTCTTTCCCAATTCTTGGGGAGAAATTGGTCCTAGGTCTACCAGATGCTGATGCAGTTTATCATTGAAACAATTACTTAACAGGTGTTCTTTCACAAATAAATTGTACAGCCCATCATAATTACTTACACCACTGCCTTGAATCCAACCATCTAGTGTTTTTACTGAGTAGTCTACAAAGTCAACCCAGGTCTGGCTCGAGGATTTTTGAGCCCCCCTGAATCTAATCCTATACTCCTCAGTGGAGAATCCAAAGCCCTCAATCAGGGTACCCTTCATGAGGTCATAAGATTCTGCATCTTTTCCAGAGAGTGTGAGGAGTCTATCCCTACACTTTCCTGTGAACATTTCCCAAAGGAGAGCACCCCAGTGAGATCTGTTCACTTTTCTGGTTACACAAGCCCTCTCAAAAGCTGTGAACCATTTGGTGATGTCATCACCATCTTCATATTTAGTTACAATCCCTTTAGGGATTTTCAACATGTAATGAGAATCTCTGACCCTATTTATGTTGCTGCCACCATTGATGGGTCCTAGGCCCATCTCTTGCCTTTCCCTTTCTATGGCTAGGATCTGTCTTTCCAAAGCCAATCTTTTGGCCATCCTGGCTAGCTGGAACTCCTCTTCACTGGAGTTATCCTCAGTGATTTCAGAGTTGTTGGCCCCTCCTGTGAGGGGACCAGCATCTCTGACTATTATTTGTGGAGTCAGGGCTTGAGAGGCCCTGTTCTCCCTAAATAGGACTGGTAGGGGGGAATTTTCCTCCAAGTCACTATCTTCATCCTCTGTGTTGCCATCCTCAGAGGGGTTGGCCTTTTCAAACTCTGCCAACAGCTCCTGGAGCTGTAGTTTGGAAGGTCTGGGGCCCATTACTATTTTCTTTATTTTACAGAGTGACCTTAGCTCCCTCATCTTAAGATGGAGGTAAGGTGTGGTGTCGAGTTCCACCACATTCATCTCTGCACTAGACATTATGCTTCTAAAAGTTGGAATACTTTTTAAGAATCTAAAACTAGTTCTAGGTTCTTATTCAAACTTTTAACAAACTTTTAAACTCTAAAAGAAATGCTAACAGGGACTAACACAAGGCCCTAGCAGGACTTTAAAGAATTTAGAAAACTTTTCAAATTGCAAAAATCAATTTCTAATGACAATTTTGGAATTTGTCGTGTGATCAGGTATTGGCTGAGTAGTCCAGCAAATGCAAAGTCTTGTACCCCACCGCTGATCCACCAATGTAGGAAGTTGGCTCTGTATGTGCTATTTCAAAGTAAGGAATAGCATGCACAGAGTCCAAGGGTTCCCCTTAGAGGTAAAATAGTGGTAAAAAGAGATAATACTAGTGCTCTATTTTGTGGTAGTGTGGTCGAGCAGTAGGCTTATCCAAGGAGTAGTGTTAAGCATTTGTTGTACATACACATAGACAATAAATGAGGTACACACACTCAGAGACAAATCCAGCCAATAGGTTTTGTATAGAAAAATATATTTTCTTAGTTTATTTTAAGAACCACAGGTTCAAATTTAACATGTAATATCTTGTTTGAAAGGTATTGCAGGTAAGCACATTAGGAACTTTGAATCATTTCAATTGCATGTATACTTTTCAAGTTATTCACAAATAGCTATTTTAAAAGTGGACACAGTGCAATTTTCACAGTTCCTGGGGGAGGTAAGTTTTTGTTAGTTTTACCAGGTAAGTAAGACACTTACAGGGTTCAGTTCTTGGTCCAAGGTAGCCCACCGTTGGGGGTTCAGAGCAACCCCAAAGTTACCACACCAGCAGCTCAGGGCCGGTCAGGTGCAGAGTTCAAAGTGGTGCCCCAAAACGCATAGGCGTCAATGGAGAGAAGGGGGTGCCCCGGTTCCAGTCTGCCAGCAGGTAAGTACCCGCGTCTTCGGAGGGCAGACCAGGGGGGTTTTGTAGGGCACCGGGGGGGACACCAGCCCACACAGAAATTTCACCCTCAGCGGCGCGGGGGCGGCCGGGTGCAGTGTTAGAACAAGCGTCGGGTTCGCAATGGAAGTCAATGAGAGATCAAGGGATCTCTTCAGCGCTGCAGGCAGGCAAGGGGGGGCTTCCTCGGGGAAACCTCCACTTGGGCAAGGGAGAGGGACTCCTGGGGGTCACTTCTGCAGTGAAAGTCCGGTCCTTCAGGTCCTGGGGGCTGCGGGTGCAGGGTCTTTTCCAGGCGTCGGGACTTAGGTTTCAGAGAGTCGCGGTCAGGGGAAGCCTCGGGATTCCCTCTGCAGGCGGCGCTGTGGGGGCTCAGGGGGGACAGGTTTTGGTACTCACAGTCGTAGAGTAGTCCGGGGGTCCTCCCTGAGGTGTTGGTTCTCCACCAGCCGAGTCGGGGTCGCCGGGTGCAGTGTTGCAAGTCTCACGCTTCTTGCGGGGAGATTGCAGGGTTCTTTAAAGCTGCTCCTTTGGATAAAGTTGCAGTCTTTTTGGAGCAGGTCCGCTGTCCTCGGGAGTTTCTTGTCGTCGTCGAAGCAGGGCAGTCCTCAGAGGATACAGAGGTCGCTGGTCCCTTTGGAAGGCGTCGCTGGAGCAGAGTTCTTTGGAAGGCAGGAGACAGGCCGGTGAGTTTCTGGAGCCAAGGCAGTTGTTGTCTTCTGGTCTTCCTCTGCAGGGGTTTTCAGCTAGGCAGTCCTTCTTCTTGTTGTTGCAGGAATCTAGTTTCTAGGGTTCAGGGTAGCCCTTAAATACTAAATTTAAGGGCGTGTTTAGGTCTGGGGGGTTAGTAGCCAATGGCTACTAGCCCTGAGGGTGGGTACACCCTCTTTGTGCCTCCTCCCAAGGGGAGGGGGTCACAATCCTAACCCTATTGGGGGAATCCTCCATCTGCAAGATGGAGGATTTCTAAAAGTTAGAGTCACCTCAGCTCAGGACACCTTAGGGGCTGTCCTGACTGGCCAGTGACTCCTCCTTGTTATTTTCATTATTTTCTCCGGCCTTGCCGCCAAAAGTGGGGGCCGGGGCCGGAGGGGGCGGGCAACTCCACTAGCTGGAGTGTCCTGCGGTGCTGTGACAAAGGGGTGAGCCTTTGAGGCTCACCGCCAGGTGTTACAGCTCCTGCATGGGGGAGGTGTTAGCATCTCCACCCAGTGCAGGCTTTGTTACTGGCCTCAGAGTGACAAAGGCACTCTCCCCATGGGGCCAGCAACATGTCTCTAGTGTGGCAGGCTGCTGGAACTAGTCAGCCTACACAGACAGTCGGTTAAGTTTCAGGGGGCACCTCTAAGGTGCCCTCTGGGGTGTATTTTGCAATAAAATGTACACTGGCATCAGTGTGCATTTATTGTGCTGAGAAGTTTGATACCAAACTTCTCAGTTTTCAGTGTAGCCATTATGGTGCTGTGGAGTTCGTGCAAAACAGACTCCCAGACCATATACTCTTATGGCTACCCTGGACTTACAATGTCTAAGGTTTTGTTTAGACACTGTAGGGGTACCATGCTCATGCACTGGTACCCTCACCTATGGTATAGTGCACCCTGCCTTAGGGCTGTAAGGCCTGCTAGAGGGGTGGCTGACCTATACTTGCATAGGCAGTGAGAGGCTGGCATGGCACCCTGAGGGGAGTGCCATGTCGACTTACTCGTTTTGTTCTCACTAGCACACACAAGCTGGCAAGCACTGTGTCTGTGCTGAGTGAGAGGTCTCCAGGGTGGCATAAGACATGCTGCAGCCCTTAGAGACCTTCCTTGGCATCAGGGCCCTTGGTACTAGAAGTACCAGTTACAAGGGACTTATCTGGATGCCAGGGTCTGCCAATTGTGGATACAAAAGTACAGGTTAGGGAAAGAACACTGGTGCTGGGGCCTGGTTAGCAGGCCTCAGCACACTTTCAATTGTAAACATAGCATCAGCAAAGGCAAAAAGTCAGGGGGCAACCATGCCAAGGAGTCATTTCCTTACACCTAACATCATAGGTGCCATTGATGGGACCCATGTAGCTCTGGTCCCCCCCACAGGAGTGAACAGGTGTACAGGAACCGGAAGAGTTATCATTCTATGAATGTACAGATGGTATGTTTGGCAGACCAGTACATCTCCCAGGTAAATGCTATGTTCCCTGGCTCTGTGCATGATGCCTACATCCTGCAGAATAGCAGCATCCCTTATGTGATGGGTCAACTCCAGAGGCACCAGGTGTGGCTATTAGGGGACTCTGGTTACCCCAACCTGTCATGGCTACTGACCCCAGTGAGGAATCCCAGGACCAGGGCATAGGAACGCTACAATGAGGCCCATGGGCGGACTAGGAGGGTGATCGAACGCACCTTCGGCCTCCTGAAGGCCAGGTTCAGGTGCCTCCATATGACAGGTGGTTCCCTATTCTACTCACCAAGGAAGGTGTGCCAGATCATCGTGGCCTGCTGTATGCTTCACAATCCGGCTTTGCGACGACAGGTGCCTTTTCTGCAGGAGGATGGTCCAGATGACGGTGTTGTGGCAGTTGTGGAGCCTGTGGACAGTGATGAGGAGGAAGCAGAGGAAGAAGACATTGACAACAGGGACTCAGGTATCCAGCAATATGTCCAGTGACACACAGGTGAGAACACATTCCTGCCTACTACAAGTACTTTTACACTTCTACCTCTATCCTGTCTGTTGATTTCAACCAGTATATGGTTACTGAGTTGTACATTTCCATTACGGTTTCACAGGTGTGGTTACCAACATGTGTCATCTGCTTACATTCCTCATGGACTTGAGATGTGTGACATAGGTATGTTGACATTACACTTGAGAACGGATTTTGTCACTGTCATTGCTAATACACATTTTCAAAATCACAGACTGACTCCAGATTGTTTTGTGCTTCAAGGGTGTTTATTGAAGTGCTAAATATTGGAGGGGGGTGGTAAAATGGTGAGGGGTGATGGTGCAGGAATGTCCATGGCAGAGTCCAGTCTATTAGTCTCACAGGTGCACTGCCCATATGGGCATAGGAAGTGGAGCTGGGGCAGTTCCAATATGGACAGGGTTACAAAGTGGGACAGTGGGATGACAATCAGGGTGGTCTAATTTCTTGGCGGGGGTCTTGGCATCGTGCTCTGTCCTGTTCCTGGATCTCAGGGACCGCTTGCGGGGTGGTTCTCCGTCTGCAGGGGGCGGAGTGCTGGTGTGGTGGTCCTGTGGCAGTGCCACCTGTCCACTAGCGCCGGCGGAGGTGGTGGGCAGTTCTTCGTCCATGCTAGTGTCAGGGGCCCCTTGGAGTGCCACGGTGTCCCTCCTGGTGTTAAGTATCTCCTTCAGCACCCCTACAATGGTGCCCAGGGCAGTGCTGATGGTTCTGAGTTCCTCCCTGAAGCCCACATATTGTTCCTCCTGCAGGCGCTGGGTCTCCTGAAACTTGGCCAGGACCATTGCCATCGTCTCCTGGGAGTGGTGGTAGGCTCCCATGATGGAGGAGAGGGCCTCGTGGAGAGTGGGTTCCCTAGGCCTGTCCGCCCCCTGTCGCACAGCAGCCCTCCCAGTTCCCCTGTGTTCCTGGGCCTCTGTCCCCTGGACCGTGTGCCCACTACCACTGCCCCCAGGTCCCTGTTGTTGTTGGGGTGGTAGGTTATCCTGGGTTCCCTGTAGTGGAGGACACACAGGTGATTGACGTGTCCTGGGTACGGAGGTATGGGCCCGCTGAGTGGGTGCTGTGCTGGTGTTACCAGAGGGTGGAAGGTCTGTGGTGGCCTGTGACTGGGTGTGGGGAACCGACTGTCCCGAGGCGCACAATGGTCCGGGCTGGTCATCTGGATCCAGTTGGACAGAGCTGCTGTCATCACTGTGGGCCTCTTCTGTGGGTGGGATAGAGATGTCTGGACCCTTCTGTCTGGTGACGTTGGATAGTGGTCCTGCAGTGGTGTAAAAGCATGATTATTGCATCTGTGTGTGTCATGGTGTGCAATGGGTGGGTGACCGTGTACCCCAGTGCTAGCATTCCTGTGTGGGGGCTTGTGTGATGATCGTTGGGGGGGTGTTATGGGTATGTGCAGTGGGCATGCTTTAGTGAGGGGTGTCCATGCTTTGTTGTGTCATGCAGGGCTTGGTGTTGGGATGGGTGGTTTGTGTTAGTAGTACATATGTGAGGAGTTGGAGTGATAGGGGAGGGGGTGAGGGTGGGGGTCTGTGATAGCATGCAGGTAGGGTGGGGGATATGATAGTTAAGAATTGACTTACCAGAGTCCATTCCTCCACTGACTCCTCCGAGGCCCTCAGGATGCATAATGGCCAAGACCTGCTCCTCCCATGTAGTTAGTTGTGGGGGAGTAGGTGGTGGTCCGCCGCCAGTCCGCTTTACTGCGATGTTGTGCCTGGAGACCACGGAACGCACCTTCCCCCGTACGTTGTTCCCCCTCTTCCTGATGTCGTCCCGATTTCTTGGGTGCTGACCCACTGCTTTGACCCTGTCGACTATTCTTCGCCATAGCTCCATCTTCCTAGCTATGGAGGTGTGCTGCACCTGTGATCCAAATAGCTGTGGCTCTACCCGTACGATTTCCTCCACCATGACCCTGAGCTCCTCCTTCGAGAACCTGGGGTGTCTTTGCCGTGCCATGAGGTGGTGTAGGTGATGTGTGGGGTGGTGTATGTGGTGATGAGTGTGGTGATATGTAGTGGTGTGTGGTGTTTTGTGCGTGGATGTAGTGTGGGTGATGGTGTTGTGTGCCTCTGTGTGGTGGGGTTTTCTATGCTGTGCTGTCTCTCTGGCCTTCATCAACATTTTTGGTCGTAGGGGTTTGTGGGTGATGTGGGTGTGTGTTTTATATAGTATTGATTGTGTGGGAGTGGTGTGTGTTTGTGTATCAGGTGTGTGTATTTCGAATTGTCCAATGTGCCGGTGTTTTGGAGATGTGTGTGTATTTTGAGCACGGCGGTGTGTACCGCCAATGGAATACCACGGTTGAAAGACCGCCGCGTGGATTCGTGGGTCCTGATAGCATGGGTGTGTTTCTGTTGGAGTGACGATGGAGGTTTTGTTTTCGCCAGTTTATCACTGACCTTGGGTGTGGCGAACTTTTGTGGGTGTCTGAATTTTGGCGGATTCCGAGATGTGGGTCATAATAGCTGTGGCGGAATTCCACGGCGGTGTATTGGCGGTCTTCTGTACGGCGGTAAGCGGCTTTTACCGCCAATGTTGTAATGACCCCCTCAGTGCTTCAGGGAATGCCAGGCTTAGGGACTCATTACAAGTGACTTTGTGCACATAGTGTTAACCCACAGAGTTAACAATACCAGGGATCCTGTTAACTTCGGGGTTGCAAAATTGGCAGGGATTCCAGGTTGAACCATGAGAATCCCCTAACAAAAACAAATTACTGGGAAATCAGTAATTTTAACTAGATTTTTCCCACTACGTTTTCACTGTCTCCTTGTGTTTACCCAGAGGTTACCACTGTTTTCCTCAGCTGAAAACCTGAGGGGAGACTTGATGGGTTGACAGTTTTGCCACAACTTTGCAATTAATTTTGGTGCCAGTAACACTATTACTGGCTCCATCAAGAATTCAGGGGCACTTGTGATAAAGCATCTGATGTAATGGCTAGTATTTACAGATCCCTAACTAGCCCTTTTCTCCACTGTTACAGGAGGCCCAGAAGAAAAGATTGAATCCTCTGATGTCTATTGTAGCCAAGCCAAGGAGTGCTATTGGTCCTAGTTCTTGGAACTGGTGGGGTCTTCTGTGTTTGCGATTGCAGCATTGAATCAACTCTTATTACCATGTGGCCTCAAAGAACCATTGTGTTGGAGTGGAACTCCAACATGGAAGTGTATCAGATTTCCAACATCACTACAGGGACATTTAAAGCAGATGTAGAAGGAGTTGCAGGAACCAGATATCTAGAAATACCCAGGTCAGTGTATAAAGCATAAGAATCAACACAATTCAAGCAGAGTTTTTGGTTCAGTGTTTGGCTTGTAGGGGGTTGTCTTGTGTTTGCACTCAAGGGGATGCCCCAGGCATGCCCTGCTAGGTTCCTTGGCTATTATGTTGAGATCGTTTGGACCCTTTTGCCATAGTTATCTACATTTTGTTTTTATTCTTTAATCAATCAATCAATCAATCAATCAATCAGAGTATTTGTAAAGCGCCCTACTCACCGGTCAGGGTCTGAAGGCACTGAGTGGAGGGGAGGGGGGCTGCTACTGCTCGAACAGCCATGTCTTGAGATATCTCCTGAAGGTAAGTAGGTCCTGTGTCTGATGCAGATGGCTGGGAAGAGTGTTCCATGTCTTGGTGGCGAGGTGGGAGAATGATCTGCCACCGGCGGTCGTTCTGTGGATGCGTAGGACGGTGGTGAGGGCAAGGTCGGTGGAGGGAAGCTGTCGGGTCAGGGTGTAGAAGGAGAGTCATCTGTTGAGGTATTCCGGTTCGGTGTTGTGCAATGCCTTGTGAGCGTGGGTGAGGAGTTTGAATGTGATTCTCTTGTTGACGGGGAGCCAGAGTAGGTCGCTCAGGTGGGCTGTGATGTGGCAGTGGTGGGGGATGTCCAGGATGAGGCGTGCAGAGACGTTCTGTATTAGTTGCAGACGTTTCTGGAGCTTGCCCGTGGTTCCTGCGTAGAGGGAATTGTAGTAGTCCTATTTGCTGCTTACGAGGGCTTGAGTGACTGTCCTTCTGGTTTCACTGGGGATCCATTTGTAGATCTTCCGAAGCATGCAGAGGGTGTTGAAGCAGGAGGAGGAGATGGCATTGACTTGCAGGGTCATTGATAGTGATGAGTCCAGGATGAATCACAGGTTGCATGCGTGGTCGATGGGTGTCGGTGCAGTTCCCAGTGTGGCGTGCCATGAGGAGTCGTTCCATGGGGAGGTGGTGGAGCCAAAGATGAGGCCCTCAGTCTTGTCGGAATTCAGTTTCAGGCAGCTGTACTTCATCCATTCTGCGATGGCCTTCATTCCTTCGTGGAGGTTGGTCTTGGCGATGGCGGGGTCCTTGGTGAGGGAGAGGATCAGCTGGGTGTCATTGGTGTATGAGATGATGTTGAGGTTGTCGATCGTGGGATGTTAGCGAGTGGAGCCGTGTAGACGTTAAAGAGGGTTGGGCTGAGGGACGATCACTGGGGTACGCCGCAGAAGATTCTGGTGGCTTCAGAGTGGAATGGAGGGAGGCAGACTCTCTGAGTTCTGCCGGTGAGGAAGGAGGTGATCCAGTCCAGGGCTCTGTTGTAGATCCCTGCGTCGTTGAGGTGTGTGTGTAGGGTGTGGTGGCAGACGGTGTCGAATGCGGCTGAGAGGTCCAGGAGGGTGAGGGCCGAGGTTTCCCATTGTCAAGTATGGTCCTGATGTCGTCAGTGGTGGGGATGAGGGCTGTTTCGGTGCTGCCGTTGCTGCGGAATCCAGATTGGGATGGGTCCAGAGTGTTGCTGTCCTCGAAGAAAAGGGGCAGTTGTTTGTTGTCAATTTTCTCTACGACTTTTGCCGGGAAGGGGAGCAGGGAGATGGGCCGGAAGTTCTTCAGGTCCTTTGGATCCGCCTTGGGTTTCTTGAGGAGGGTGTTGATCTCGGTGTGTTTCCAGCTCTCCAGGAAGGTGGCGGTCTCAAAGGAACTGTTGATGATCTTCCAGAGTTGGGGTGCGATGATGGGGCTTGCTTTGTTGGAGATGTGGTCAGGGCAGGGGTCTGATGGTGAGCCGGAGTGGATGGCGTTCATGATTTTGATGGTATCGTTGTCGTTGACGTGGTTCCAGGAGAGTAGGAGGCTGGTGGGTGGAGAGTCTGTGGTGTCGGTGGTTGGCGAGGCGGTCTGAGTGCTGAACCTGTCATGGATGTCTGCGATCTTGCGGTAGAAGAAGGTGGCTAGGGAGTCGCAGAGGTCTTGTGATGGCGGGATGATCGTTGATGTTAGAGCCGGGGTTGGAGAGCTCCTTCACGATGCTGAAGAGCTCCTTGTAGCTGTGTGCGTTGTTGTCGATGCGTTTTTTGAAGGCAGTTCTCTTGGCGGTTTGAATGAGTTGGTGGTGTCTGTGGATAGCGTTCTTGAAGGCTGTGTAGTTGTCCTGTGTCTGATCTTGGCACCACTTCTTGTCAAGTCTTCAGCATGTTTGCTTGGAGTCTTGGAGGTCGGTGATGTACCAGAAGGCCTGATATCTTTCGATTTTAGAGGCTTCGGATACAGTATAGTTATCATTTGTCTTATTGTATTATTAAATGTCTCTTGTTTTACAAGGTTTATTTATTCATGTATATATTTATTTATATATGTTATCTTTTATGTAGAGCAAACTCTACCCAACTGTTATTCAGAACACTAATTGCGCAACAAAAGTCAACCGTGATTTGATCACGGTAGCATACTAGATGATTTTTAGAATTTATATAAGTGTTTTCACAACTGTTATAGAGCACCAGGTAATACACATAAAAGAGATGAGAGATATGTCATCAACAAAGAACAGAAGGCAAAGCTATGCTATTTTCAGCATCAGCACATTAGTCTTGGAAATGAACAACAGATTTCAAGTATTCTAATAATTTAAGGTTGTAACAGTAACACTTGATAGTGAAGGACATCTGGAGACAAAGAATAAGTACAAGGGGAAGAAAATACATGTAGTCAGTTGTTCACAAAGCTCTTTTGGGGTCGCTAACAATGAGATTTGAGAAATCACAGGGTTTCCCACCATAAAATGGCTTTTCAGTAGGTACTTATCACTTTCACATGTCGAAAACGTTTTGTGACCCAGCATGTGCTGCAATGAGAGGGGGTGTGAATGGGATGTCCCAGTCCTATTTGGGGATCCCCATGGGTTGTGTTAGTGCTTTGTGACCATTACTGTGTTCACCAGCAGCGGCTGCTTTTAATAATGTTCGGTGGGGGGAGGGGTATCTTGGTGAGGGTCACATGGGGGAGGAGTTCGCACGTGGGAATAAAAAACACTTACCTTCCACATGCTTGCTCAGTGTTCCTCGCTAGATTGGTGCTTCTCTGCATCTTCTCCCCACCCAATCCAGACGCTTCTCTCAGCTGTTACCCAGCAGGAGAGAGCACCTGGATTTGTCTGAGTGGCCTGAAATGCTGCCAGCTGGGGACTGGGAGCCTGCACTGGTTCTTCACCCGGGCTGTGATATATGGCCTGGATGGAGATTTCGAAATGCGTATGTCGGTTTGGCAGGCTTTGGACGGCCGGCCTTACCGACATGCATACTTAGATTGCACACTACTCCCTCCCCGCTGCTGACGACGATCACCCCGCCCCGCCCTACAAGGAGGAAGCGAAAAATAAAATGATAATACAATAGTTGTATTATCATTTAATTTTTCTGCTGTCTTTCAGCAGCGGGGCAATGCTCCTCTGCCATAGCGGAGGGGCCACCCCTGGAGTTCACCATCCATTCATCAGATAGCAACACATGAGCTGGGGTGGTACCTGATTCGCAAAGGGGAAGCTGTGCCCATGGGACATCTGCCGATTTGGGAATTACATCAAATGGTCTCAGGGGGAGCAGACAAAAGCCCTTGGGATCCAAGGGACTGCTACCTGAACCTTTTTTTAAGCAGGATCGGTCTTTTTAATGGACAGGGAATACTTAAAAAGTGTTTTCCACTTGAGAAATCAAATGAAAGGATTCTTGTCTGTTGTCCCTTGTAGGCCACCATCCCTGAACTTGCATACTTTCGCCAGGAGGTCACAAACTGTAACCTGCCTAATTAATATTTACTAGAATATGCATGTGCATATTTTTGAATTTTAAAATTCTGTATGTCTTAGAAGATAATGTATACATGTGTATTTTATGAAACCTATAGATACTTGTTTTGTTAGTCTTAAGCAAGGTGGATATTTGTTTAGTGCATGCTTTATGGAAATTGTATGATATTTTCAAAGCAAATACTATGAAGAAAATTCTTCTTTAGGTAGGTTGTTTTGCAACCCCTATGGTGGGAAATTTGTAATGAGACTGATTAGTGGATAAGGTTCCCCCGCCCTAAACTCTAAAACCTACCATGTCCTAAAAACTGCTCCACCCTGTTCTAAAAACTACCCTGACTCCCCGCCGCCACCCTAAATCATAAAATCTACCCTGCAGTGCCCTTCCCTAAAAACTACCCTGACCCCGCCCGCTCTAAACCCTAAAAGCTACACTACCCTGTCCTAAAACCTATCCCACCCTGTCCTAAAAACTACCTTGACTCTCCCACTCCTCTAAATCCTATAACCTACACCACCCTGTCCTAAAAACTACCCTGACACCCTAAACCCACCATAAACCCTAAAACCTACCCTGTCCTAAAAACTGTCCCACCCCTCACTAAACTCTAAAACCTACCCTGTCCTAAATATTACCCCCACCCTGTCCTAAAAACTACCCGACCCCCCAACCCACCACTAAACGCTAACACCTACCCTGCCCTAAAAACTACCCTATCCCAACCATAAACCCTAAAAACTACCCTGACTTGTCGAAAAACTACCCCAATCCCCATTCCTGCCCTAAACCACAAAACGTACCCCACTCTGTCCTAAAATCTGCCCCAACCTCCGCCCTCAACCCTTAAAACTACCCAGCCTTGTCCTAAAAACTACCCCAACCCCCGAGCCCTAAAACCTACCCCACCCTTTCCTAAAAATAACCCCAAAACCTACCCTGTCCAGAAAAATACCCCACCCTGTCCTAAAAACTACCCAGACCCTCTGACCTCACCCTGAACCCTAAAACCTACCCCACCCTGTCCTAAAAACTACCCCGAACTCCCACCCCCGTGCTGAGCCCTAAAACCTACCCCACCCTGTCCTAAAAACTAGAATGACCCCCCTACCCCTGTCCTGAACTCTAAAACCTACCCCGCCCTGTCCTTACAAATCCCCCTGTTGTAGTTTAGCAGCGATTAGATTAAGCATTAGCAGAAGACATCTTGTGTTTAGCAACTATTGTGAACATTTTGCAGAATCCATTTTGTATTCATGGCAGCCATTTTCTATGCCACATGCTGCCATGTGCTCACCATGTGCTCTGTCCTACCTTTCTGTTAACTACTTTTGAAAATCTGCCTAGTGACAAGTTATATTTAGCATCTCCCACTTTCGCACATGCCCAGTAAGGTCTGCAGCTGTTAGTCCTTGAAAACTGTTAGCCCCTCCTACCTGTCGACTGTGCATTTCCACATGACCTTACATGTATGCAAGTCTTGCTTCTATAATTGTACCACCTCCTTCTAGCCCCTGCGTGGGTATAAAAAGGACCATGCTCTCTCAGTTCAGTGTGCTACTTCAAACATTACCGAAGGGTGCTGTTTGAACTGTAGTACCACCTCATGAGGTTTAATAAACTTTTGTCTTTTATTTCAGTTTCTGTGCCAACTTCTTCCTATATGGTCTGAGGACTTTGTGCAGAGAAGGGTGAACCCCTTGCACTAGTAGGCCTTGCTGAGGCTTACTTCAACAAATTGGCGCCCGAACTGGGACTCATCGGCGACTCGGACGCCCAACGGATTGGTCACGACGAAGGATTGGGATCTCGCTGCGGACGATCAATGCCTGAGGAAACCCGAGTCTTGGCAACCACGGTGTTTTCCCCTTCTTTCTGATTTGACCATCCAGGTGGCGCCGGTCCTCGACTGAGATCCTTTTTGTTCATTCGTCATGCAGTGACCAATTGGTCGATTTTAGAACTTGGCAGTTGGAACCTGGACACCCTGTGATTGGTAAGAGCCGTTTTACGGCACTTGCTGTGGGTTTTGATGCCTTTGTTTGGTAATGAAGTTTAGCACTACTTACTGTGGCTCTCGTGTTTTGGATGACTAGTCAATTTGTGTCCTTTGAATTGATATATAAATTGCAATTTATATAGGCAGGTAATGAGGAGAATTTTCTCCAATTTAATTTTGATTTGAACGGCACCTTAAGTGCTACTTTGATTATAATACTGCATATTCTGCACTATTTTTGGCATGCCTGTTTTTAGCGCACTTCGTAGGATGTGTTGCTTTTGTAATGGTACCAATTTGAGACTGGAAGAACCGCAACCGGCACCCCCAGAGGGGACGCCCAATAGAGATATGTATGTTAAATATGGTCTTTCTTCTATAATGTACAGCACATTATGGAATAAATACACTCGTGCGGATCATGAGTTATGTTGGCCTATGCATGGGTCATTTGATTTGCAAAAGATTGAGTATGTGGAACAATGTATGTGTAAGCGAAGTTCTGGGCAAGATATGTTTGACTGTGTACGAATGTGGGAGAAAGAAGTGTGTGGACGAGTGAAGCGTGAGCAAGCCTTGCTTGAGAAAGAGCAACAGAAGAATGTATATGTGAAAGCATTGGAAATGAGAGCGAAAGAAAGAAATGACTTAAAGGCGATAGAAGAGAAAGAACGTAAATTACAGGTAACTGGCCAATACACTGTTAGGCAACCTCTCTATCCTATCCTTAATAAACCGCACGATGATTTTTTATTACTAGATTGCCCTCCACCTCCGTATGTCGTTCCTTCTGCCCCTCATGAGTTAGCTAAGGTCTCCGGTTCGGAGCAACAGAAGATACGAGACAGTCGCTCTATGTTGCCTGCTGACCGTGAGTCTGAGCTTAGATCTATTGCTCGTAAAACAATTTGTCGCGATGTTTCTGCCTCTGAACTTTTAGATAACATGAAAGGGTGGACGGAAAAGGAGCAGCTATATTTTACTAAGGCATTTGGCACAGAATTTTTTGAACTATTTCAGAAATATTCTGATGAGTTAGAGCCCGATGATGTGGCAGCTGATCATAAGCAAATGCGTGATGGTCTTTTTTTTTCTCCCAGGTGGCTGATGCAATCAGGCGTTTGGTGAAATTATGTGTTGCAGCAGACCGTTTGCGACAGGAGAAAAGGGAACAGATAAGATTGTGATAGTTCATGCGAAACCAATGCGGGAGGCCGCACCTTTGTATGTTCCTCCTAAAGAATTGGGTACAAGTGATGATAAAACTTCTGTTGATGCTAAGGGTTATTTTATTTATAATTGGGTGTATACTCCTTGGAATAGGGCAGATGTAATGGCACTTAAAATAGCATTACCTGACGCGGTGGAAAAATCCAGCCGCCTTTTATGAGGAAGTTGAGGGAGCAATTAGTTCTTGTACTATGACTTTGGACAACTTGATTCTTTTGTTTTGCCTGAAGGTGTGGCTCTCATACAATATGTCGATGATATTTTGTTGGCAGCTGATACCCCTGAGCAATGTGAAAAGTGCACTTTGTCCTTACTTTCTTTTCTTGCTTCACACCATCATAAAGTGTCACGAAAGAAATTGCAATATTGTAGACCAAAGGTAACCTATTTAGGTCACCTTTTGTCTAAGGAGGGCCGTGCACTTACATCAGATCGTATTCAAGCAATTTTAGACACACCAGTACCCTCTACTCAGAAAGATGTTAATGCATTGCTTGGTCTTACTTGTTTTTGTAGGCAATGGATATTAGGGTTTTCACACATTGTCAAACCTTTGCTAGCACTTTTGACTAAAGATACTCCAATGCCCCTCCCATGGACAGATGATTGTGAGACTGCTTTCCGGCAGCTACGACAAGCCCTTTGTTCAGCACCAGAGTTAGGTACTCCAGATTACATGAAGCCTTTTGCACTTTACGTACATGAGAAAGATGGATGTGCATTGTCAGTTTTAGTGCAGGCACATGGCGATAAGCAGCGTCCCTGTGCATATTTTTCAGCAGTACTTGATCCTGTCGCTCGAGCGTTGCCTGGGTGCTTTCATTCAGTTGCCGCAACAGCTGTGTCAATACGTCAGAGTGAAGGGATAGTTTTGTCACATAAGCTGTTGGTGTTAGTACCCCATGCGGTTGATGCTCTTTTAAATCAAACAAAGACGCAACATTTAATTAGCGCTCGCATGACAGGATATGAATTGACATTGCTGGCTCCTCACATTACACTGAAGAGATGTGCAACACTAAATCCAGCCACTTTGTTGCCATATCCGGTAACTCAGCCTCAGTCACAAGAAACACATGATTGTATATTCCTTACCGAAGAACAGACAAAGGGTCGTATTGATTTACAAGATGCGCCCTTTCCAGATGTAGATGGGGAATTGTGGGTTGATGGGTCTTGTTTGAAGTTGCCAGATGGTACGACCTCAGCTGCACATGCAATCACCACAATACACACGGTAGTGGAGACAGCTCGTATACCACAGAAGTCAGCTCAAGCAGCTTTGACAAGAGCATGTGAGCTTAGTACTGACTTATGTGTGAACATTTATACAGACAGCCGCTATGTTTTAGGAGTGGCTCATGATTTTGGTTTGCTTTGGAAGGAGAGAGGCTTTCTCACATCCCACGGGATGCAGATAATGCACGGAGAATTAGTGCATAACCTCTTGACTGCATTGACATATCCAAAGAAAATAGCTATTGTGAAATGTAGTGCACACAAGAAAGTGACCGATAAGATAGGGCAAGGTAATGCCCTTGCGGACCGCGTAGCACGTGAGACTGCGATGCAGCGAAGTTCTACTTCTATGTCTGTAGTGAAGTCACAAGCTGAACGTTGGCATAATGCTAGACAAGACTTATTGGATATACAGAAATCTGCTTCTGTGAAAGAACGTGAGCAATGGTCTGAAGAAGGAGAATTGGATGATGAGGGCTGTTGGCGGAATAAGCAGATGGATAAATGGAAATTGGCTATAGCTTTTGTGCAACCTATGGTTCAGATGGCACATGGGCTGGCACATGTTGGAGCTTCAACAATAACGAAGTTGCTTACGCAAGTTTGGGAGCAGCCAGAAATTTCCAGTACAGCTAAGAGAGTAGTACAGACTTGTTTGATCTGTTTACAATACAATCCTGGAAAAGGGACACCTACTCCTGCGGGAGGGTTTGCTACACCAACTGCACCAATCGAAGTTCTACAAATGGATTATATTCAGCCTGAACGCTGCACCAATTTAAAGTATGTCTTGGTGGTGGTATGTGCCTTCAGTAAATGGATAGAGGCACACCCCACAAAGGATAATACTGCCATTACCACAGCAAAAGTGCTTTTGAAATAATTTTTCCCTAGGTTTGGTGTTTGCAGACTTTTATGGAATGATAACGGACCTCATTTTGTTGGGGAAGTTATTAAGTATGCCCTGAAAGGATTAGGGATCAAACAGAAGTTCCATGCGGTTTTCCACCCACAATCAGCAGGGTTGGTGGAAAGGTATAATGCTACTTTGAAGCTGAAGTTAGCGAAGATACAGGCTTCCACATCCTTAACTTGGACGGATGCATTACCGTTGGCATTATTGTCTATTAGGTCAGTGCCACACTCTCGAATCGGCCTTAGTCTTTACGAAATAGTGTTTGGAAGGCCAATGAACATTTGGGGAGTTCCTAAGCCAAATTCTGTATATGATGTACCTTGTGTCCTGATAAATGATTATTTGGCACAGTTAACTGACAATTTGGTTTCTTTTCATCAACAGGTTTGAGAAGCACTTCCTGACAGATCTACAGGTGAAGGCCATGAACTCCGACCTGGTGACCAGGTGATGATTAAGTCCTTTGAAAGATCAAGCAGCTTGGAACCAAGGTGGCGAGGCCCAGAACAGGTGCTCCTTGCGACAAGGACAGCAGTTCGAGTGACGAACCGAAAGAATTGGGTCCATAGTACTCACTGCAAGAGAGTGGTACCTATCTTGGTGGAACCTGCTGTGCTGACCGATCATCGAGAGATTTTGACTACGGAGAAAGGCCGTGCTATATCACCTGACAAATCTGCGGAGTTCTTCCCGGACCATACGACTTCTGGAGTGTCGCAATATAATTTGAGACCGAGGAAAGAATCTGATTTTTTTTTTTTTTAAACTGGTTGAGCTACTGCCCTGGGTTAGTGAAACAGAGAGCCAATGTGGCAAGGGGGGGGATCAGCCATGCATTAGAGTAGTGACACCCGTCTTGGCCCGTGGTGAAGAAATCAGCAGCTGCCCAGGGATAAGAGCTCCAACGATTGTTTTTAATTAATTTCTGAAAGGGTCGATTATCACTGTTGCTAAAATGAATAACAAACTGATCATTAGTACTATGGGGTTTGTTGTTGTTTTGGTGGTTATAGCAATAATCACCTGGTTTGTTGAAAAGAAGGCTCCTGCTCGTGAGTTTTTTGTTGCCACTACTCCAGTACCAGAGGATCACTATTACTTTACGCTTCCCTATCAGGAGCAGAAGCACCGTCAATCGTACTTCAGTAATACTTTCATTCAGATGTTGCATCATACTCATAATGCTACAAATACTACTAACTGTTGGGTATGTGGAATGATACCTGCGCATCAAAAGAAAGGAGGAACACCTTTCATTCCTCTTCCTTTTTCACACAATGGTTCTTGTCAAGCTTGGTACACGCTTTTGTTTGCATCTGGAAAACGTATAGAGGGTGGACTTTTTTTTTTCTCGCCTTAATAAAGTATGCTACCAAGACAAAGATGGGTATCCCCAAGCCAAAGGAACTAAATGGGAATGGGAAGAGTATCAACCCTACAATGTTTCAATACCATATGTCTTCACAAATATAAAAGAGACTCTGACAAGAAAGAACAATTTGTGATTTCTGTTAAAAAAACTAAAGCAGATTTATGTATACGTAGCATTGGCTGAATTTCCAGTAGGGATAAGCAATTGTACCTTGATTTTAACTATTGAGGGTGTAAATAATAGTAGTTTTACAGCTTCACATAATACATATTTTGTTTGTGGTAACCATGGATATTACCAACTACCTGTTGGGTGCTCAGGTGTGTGTAATGATTGCAATATTTTTCACATGCTGTATCTGTATTCAGTGTGGTCCAATGTTCTGCTCCATGTGTATTACTGCTTGTATGCCTACTAAAAGAAATATTACAGGAATGAAAGCACAACACATGTTAGATAATGAAATAGCTGAAATGATGAGCATAAATATACAAGATGAATATTTAGATTATCCCAGAAAGATGAATGTCTTCAGCTAATGCTGAAAGGGTCGTCTGTTGTAGTTTAGCAGCGATTAAATTAAGCATTAGCAGAAGACATCTTGTATTTAGCAACTATTGTAAACATTTCGCGGAATCCATTTTGTATTCATGGAAGCCATTTTTTCTTCCACATGCTGCCATGTGCTCACCATGTGCTCTGTCCTACATTTCTGTTAACTACTCTTGAAAATCTGCCTAGTGACAAGTTATATTTCGCATCTCCCACTTTCGCACATGCCCAGTAAGGTCTGCAGCTGTTAGTCCTTGAAAACTGTTAGCCCCTCCTACCTGTCGACTGTGCATTTCCACATGACCTTACATGTATGCAAGTCTTGCTTCTATAATTGTACCACCTCCTTTTAGCCCCTGCGTGGGTATAAAAAGGACCATGCTCTCTCAGTTCAGTGTGCTACTTCAAACATTACCGAAGGGTGCTGTTTGAACTGTAGTACCACCTCATGAGGTTTAATAAACTTTTGTCTTTTATTTCAGTTTCTGTGCCAACTTCTTTCTATATGGTCTGAGGACTTTGTGCAGAGAATGGGTGAACCCCTTGCACTAGTAGGCCTTGCTGAGTCTTACTTCAACACCCCCACCTGCCCCAGCCCCACTTACCCGGCCGCCGCATTCCTCTCCCGGCTGTTCCTGCTGTGTGCCTGAAACATGCATGTGTATAGTGCCTTAACCTCGCAATTGTGTGGTGCATGCACATGCGTGCTTCTTGGGATCCAAGGGACTGCTACCTGCTCAACTGATGTGTTCCTAAAACAGGAACCTTTTTTTTTAAGCAGGGTTGGTCTTTTTTATGGATATGGAATACTTAAAAAGTGTTTCCTATTTGAGAAATCAAACGAAATGATTGCTGTCTGTTGTCCCTTGTAGGTCACTATCCCTGAACGTCCATACTTTCACCAGGAGGTCACAAACTGTAACCTGCCTAATTAATATTTATCAGAATATGCATGTGCATATTTTGGGATTTTAAAATTCTGTATGTCTTAGAAGATAATGTATACATGTGTATTTTATGAAACCTATAGGTACTTGTTTTGTTAGTCTTAAGCAAGGTGGATATTTGTTTTGTGCATGCTTTATGGAAATTGTATGACTTTTTCAAATCAAATACTATGAAGAAAATCTTCTTTAGTCAGTGTGAAGGGCATGGGGCTCCTGCCACTTTCCAAAGACTCATTGACAAAATACTCCGGCCTTTTCACGGGTATGCTGCAGCATATATGGATGATATTGTGGTCTACAGTGCCAATTGGGAAGAACATCTCGACCACTTACGCCACATAATACAGGCCCTGAGGGAAGCCAACCTGACGGCAAACCCGGAGAAATGTAAATTAGGTCACACCTGCATCAAATATTTAGGCTACGCACTAGGGGAATGACAGGTGCGACCCTAAATAGAGAAAATGTAAGCTATTACACAACTACCTCGTCCCAGTACAAAAATGGATGTGCGTGCCTTCCTTGGAATGGTAGGTTACTACCGTAGGTTCATACCCCATTTTCTGCCATAGCAGGGCCCCTTACGGGCCTGCTAAGGAAAACAAGTCTGAACCGTATAGCCACCCTGTCTACATCCGAACGAAAGAGTTTTGAGACTCTGAAGCACCTCCTGACGTCTGAACCGGTCCTCTGTTGCCTGGACTTTACCAAGCCCTTTGTAGTTCAGACTGATGCCTCTGATGTGGGACTGGGGGCTGTAATGTCACAGGCAGAACGGGATGGGGCTTTACATCCCATTGTCTACATCAGTCTTAAACTGTTACCCCGGGAGCAACACTACCCTACACTTGAAAAGGAGTGTTTGGCAATAAAATGGGCTGTGGAAGCACTACGTTACTATTTGGCTGGGAGAACCTTCACGCTACTGATGGATCATGCTCCATTAACCTGGCTTGCCCACCATAAAGATACTAATGCACGGGTTCTCAGATGGTTTCTCTCATTACAGCCTTTTTCCTTCAAGGTTTGTCATTCCCTGGGATCCTGCATGGTGAATGCCGATTACCTTTCTCACTCTCCAACGTCGGAGCGGCTCTATCAGCCACTCGTTAGGGGGAGTGTATGTGACAGGCTGTGGCACATGACAGCCCCGACGGAGGATGCGGCACAGACTGGCTCTGCTGCTGCCGACCCAGAAGGGGAAGGTCCACTGACCAACCCCCTTCGACTTCTGTGTTTCAGTGGGCAGGGGCAGCGGCTTTGCGCCCTTTCCATTATAAAAGCGAACACTGCCCCGAAGAAGGGGTCGGACGTCAGGGAGTTGGAGGAACCGGATACCAGCGCGAGGATGACGACCAGGAACCCACAACAAAGCCACGAAGCCGCCGCTTTGGAGGCGGATGACGGACCCAACACAGGAGAGCCCAGAGCGATGCCTGCAGCAAGGGAGGAGCCCAGCACAAATTCCAGCCACGCTTCAGGAGAAGAGTGGCCTCTCCAGGTGCGTGTCACTCCTGGGAAGGGGGAGAAGAGGGGGTGGATGGGAGAACATATCCAGCCCTGACAGTTGTCAGAATTGAATTGTGGGCTTTGAGACTTCGTTATTTTTCTTTATTTAGTGTTTGTTTGTTCTGTTGGTGCAAAGGAAGGGGTGTGGTGGAGGGGACCACATAATTAGGGGAGGGGTGACGAAAAACTTATACAAAAAAAACAGCCAGGGAAGAGTTGAATCGGAAAGGGCACAGAAGCAGAGACAGACAAATAACAGTCCAATAAAGATAACCAGAAACAATAAGACAGAACAAAAGCGAAGAAGCGAAGGAAGGAATCCCCAACAAACCGAGAAAAAACAGGGAGAGAGAGAGAGAGAGAGAGAGAAACCAAAAGATAAAGAAGGGCACTGAAAAGATAGACAGGAAAAGGGAAAAAGGAAGATAGGAAAGACAAAGGGGAAAAGATAAAGCCTGTATATAGGATATTCCACTTACCGGGACTTCCATCTTGTGTTTCCTTACATGTGCCTCCCGGGAGCCCTGGAAGAAGAGAAACAAGAAAAGGAGAATCTGAACCGCTGCTGTCACGAGAATAGGACCCAAAACAATACCACCTACTTATTATTGCACAACAAAAATAAACCTCACCTGAACTGTTAAATGCTGCCTTCGTGTCCTCCTTGCCTCACCCGGCCACAGGCAGGTTGTTTGGCAACCCCTATGGTGGGAAATTTGTCATGAGACCGATTAGTGCCTAAGGTTCCATTGCAAAATATATATGCCCATTTCTGTCACTATACAATTTCCACACCCCTGATTTGCAAATACAGATAGTACATCAGGCCCATAATTCACTAGAGGAGCATCAACAAATATAATTTGTTCACACAGAAAGAGAGCAGGAAAGATTACAGATGCTTTGAACAATGTGGCATTAAACCGGAACTGACATCAGAAATATCCCTTTTCCTCCAGTCCTCGATGCACAACCATTTTTTGCAAACATTCCCACATTCCCATTTTGGTGTAAACTCTATTCCTATTGATGGGCCCAATTCACAAACTGTATTTTTATAGTATCAAAGTAGGACGACCTTTTCACTACAAAAGCAACTCACAAACCTAGGAGTGTAACTCGCCACCTCTTCTATCTTCTCTATTGGGGCTCAGCAGACATGTATGTTTGCTACATAGTAGAAATGCGGGAGGGGCCAGGGGTTATGCCTGCAATTAATGGCATACTTACTAGTAAATGGGAGGGGTTTAGGGAGGATTACTGAGGGGTTTAGAGATGGTTAAGGGGATGTTTAGGGTCGGACATGCCAAAAGAGTAAGATCATTGCTAATCACGAACTGCACTTCTAAAGTTAGTAGACCCAAAAAAGACCCAAAACAGTAGTAGCTGTACTAAAGCTCCACACACGGCATTCCAGTGGTACTGCGACACAGGTGCACAACTTGGCCTAAACTTTGGGGGAGGGGGCTATGACTTTAGGCAACAGGCCGGAGCTGTAATCGACCACATCAAAAAAATAAGAGTGACAGAGGGCGCATTTTAAGCTTGTTGGGAAAAAACAATATAACATGCTTTTTGATTTACCTATGTCTTTAGGCTTCTATGAGACGTCTTAATAAAGGAGCAAGCAGCTTCTACAGATTTCAATAGTAAAGCACAGTATAACTAGTTTCCACAAGGTTATTTCAAGGCAAGCCTTTTCCCAATTCTTGAAGATTTGTTTCTGTGAAACGACGATATGCTCTTAAAACGTTTATCATTACATGTCCAAAAAGGTGTCCCTGCCTTTTCACTGACCAAAGGAATGTTTTAATCTGTTCTTTGTATGTTGCAGCCTATGGTTGCTTGGTTACATATGGATGTACATGGTTTAGAGTATCTTGAGCTGAGTGAGTTAAAACACCCAATGCTTGGTCATGTGACTGGCCAAGCATATGCTTGATTCCTGTTTCATCTTTGTTTCTTCCTGAGTTTGATTGAGTACCACTCTGTTAGCCATGTTATCACTCCACAACTGCTGTGCTATGACACCCCACCATACTAAATAAAATAGTTGTAAAAATAGGAGCTTTGAGCATATTTAAGGCAAATCTATGTAGGTAGTGACCAGGCTTAAAGAGTTGACAAAAAAGGTAGTCACCGTGAAATAACTTTGCAAATAATAGTTTTCTAATGTACAGATGATGGAAGTATTCCTTCAAGCTCCAGAACTAGTAGGGTGTCCAATCTGTGTCTGTTGTGCAATACCGTACAGACAGGTCACCTCAAAGGATACAGAAAAAGTAATTTTTAACAACATAGATTATAACAGCAACATCCATGCTTCTATTCTCTTCTAAAACCCACACCACACAATGCGTTAAATCTACTGAAATGTCAATGTTGTCTCTAAATCTTGCTGAAATAGTGCTGGTTATACGATGCTTTATTGCTATTATTTTATCCAAAATGTATTTTGGTAGAGTAACCATATTCTCTATAATTGTTGTTCCTAAATATCCTTACTACATTATAGAAAAAAGTAAAATATGATTTATTCACTAGTCATTGGATCGTGTAATACACAAAGCAGCAACATTTCCTTGTGCAATTATTTTGTATTGGTGACCTATTATCCTTCAATGTAAGAGTCATACTGCTTCTGACAGGCACAAGCTTAATTGACAACAGATTAAGGCTTTACAAGTACCTTGCTGACACACTGCACTAGTTTGAAAAGGCAGGATATACCAATGTATTGCCTTTACTACACAAAGAGATTGATTGTGTTATGGTGTACTACTGCTGCATAGACACCATTTTAGGGAAAATTCGAAATACACACAACGTAGGCTCTTGATTTAGGGGGCAGGAATATCCATTATGTTTCACAAAAATTACATGCTCAGGTTTCGCATAGTTGAGCTACTTCTTAGTCTACCAAGAGGTCAGGCCCCAGGCGCTTTAGCTATCTCTGTCACAAAGGGCCAGATGTAGCAAAGTTTTGTGAGTCGCAAATGGCCCGAATCGCTATTTGCGACTGTGTAAAATCGGAAATGGGATGCAAAAACCCCATTTCCGACTTGCAAAATGCGATGCGAGCCGTTAGCGACTCACAAAATTTGCGACCCCATTTTGCGACCCGCAAATAGCAAGTTGCAATTTGTGAGTCGCAAACCTTATGCAATTGCAACTTGCAAATTGCGACTAGTCGCAAAAAGCCCAGTTTGCACTTGCAATTTACCACTAACTCAGAGCAGGTGGTAACCATTACCAAAGTATAAAAGGAGACCCAGAAGGCATCTGGGTTACTCAAGATGGCGGAGATATACCTGATAGCAGTGAGGAGGAGAGTCCACGCCGCCCAGCAGAGGAGGAGGAGGGGCCACAGACAGGAGAAGATATATAGAACAAGGCAGACTCTTTTTCAGCAAACTGAGGAATAGATATACGACAAATACCGCCTTAGCAGTGCAGCCATACTAGAATTAATTGATTTACTTAAACCACAGCTAGAACACCAGACTATGCGCGGCTGCGCCATCCCTACGCATGTGGAAGTGCTATGCTCACTGCACCTCTTGGCCTCAGGGAGCTATCAGGGGGTCATTGCTGTGGCAGGTGGGGTATCTCAAAGTGCAGTGTCAAGGTTCCTCAGGGCCTTCCTAGATGCCTTACTCACACACATGTCTCACTTCATATACCTACCAAGGAATGAGGCAGAAATAAACAGCACCAAGCTGGACTTTTACCGCATTGCCAACTTTCCCCATGTCATAGGGTGTGTAGATGGGACACATATTCAAATATGCCCCCCTGCAAACCTGGAACATCTATTCCGCAACAGAAAGTGTACCCACTCACTGAATATTCAGGTTGTTTGTGACGCCCATTATGTCATCACTGACATTGTAGCTAAGTTTCCAGGCAGTACCCATGACTCCTACATTTTTAGGCATAGTGGGATACACCAACGGCTGGAACGTGGGGAGTTTGGAGACGGATACCTCCTAGGTAGATCTGCATACACCTTGCAGACATACAGATAGGTCACTGTGCACACCAACCAGGACTTTCTAACAGTGTGATGTTTGTGCCCAACAGGTGACAGTGCATATGCTCTAAGGCCATGAATTATGACTCCGTTTTTGACACCCAGCAATGAATGTGAGAGGCGATACAACAATGCACATAAGAGGACCAGGAACCTTATCGGACGCACCTTTGGACTCCTGAAAGCAAGATTCAGATGCCTCCACCGCAGTGGAGGTGCCCTCCAGTATACCCCCATTACAGCATTCAAAATTGTTGTCGCATGTGCCATCCTGCACAACATAGCCACCCGACGTGGGCTACCTCTCACCCCTGCAGACCCAGATCCTGAGGATGAAGAGCAAGAGCAACCACATCGCCATCATGGGGATCGGAGTATAGCTAATCAAGGCAGACTGAGACGGGAACACATCGCAAGCCAATATTTTGGAAGGTACGTGTCAACTCCAACCATACTCACCTATTGACCAAAAACTCCATTTGTTAAGTGGAACAAAAAAAGGATTTAATTTGTGCAGAAATAGAACTATTTACAAATAATAACTGGTGAATGTCATCTAAATGCAAACCATGCATGGGGCACATTGATGTCATGTGCCACATCAACAGGGACAGGGTAATGTCTATGTCCTTCGGCGGGCCCTGCCAGCCTGGCTGGTCCCTGGTGCTTCTGCTGTGCTCTGCCTGGTACTGGTACTCCGGAGCACCCTAGTGTCAGTGGCAGAGACACTGCTCACTGTAGAGCCCTCCTCGCTGTCCTGGGGTGTTTCCCCTGTGCCCCTGGACAGATGCCGTGCCTCCATTAAGTCTATCACGTGTGTGATACGTCCCAGGCCCCTAGCCACATCTCCAGCAAAACGGCCCATTTCGACCTGGAGGCCAACTGTCCTCCTCGACAGGCCAGTGGTGTTCACAGCCAATCTGCCAATGGATGTGGCCATCCTATCTAGTCTTTGTAGGAGCAGACGGTCCCTGCGCCGCCCACCCTCGGCCTGGGCCAGTAGTCCTGCAGCCAGATCCCTCATGGACAGGGCTAGGTCCCCAGTGTTTGTGGCAATAATGTCAATTCTGGAGTTCAGATGCTGCATGCTGGCCTCGTTATTTCGGACAAAGCTTGTCTTTTTGGTCCTGAGACTTCAGGGAACAGGAGGCAAGCTCTATCCAAGCCCTTGGAGAGCACTTCTGCAGCACGGCAAGAGTTCAGCAAGGCAGCAGGCCAACAGCAAGGCAGCAGTCCTTTGTAGAAAGCAGCCAGGTGAGTCCTTTGAGCAGCCAGGCAGTTCTTGGCAGGATGCAGGTTCTGGTTCAGGTTTCTTCTCCAGCAAGTGTCTGAGGTGGTAGGGTAGAGGGCCTGTTTGATACCCAAATGTGCCTTTGAAGTGGGGGAGACTTCAAAGAGTGGCTTAAAAGGGCACCAGGTCCCCTTTCAGTTCAATCCTGTCTGCCAGGGTCCCAGTAGGGGGTGTTGCAGTCCTTTGTGTCAGAGCAGGCCCTCCACCCTCCCAGCCCAAGAAGTCCCATTCAAAATGCAGATGTATGCAAGTGAGACTGAGTACCCTGTGTTTGGGGTGTGTCTGAGTGAATGCACAAGGAGCTGTCAACTAAACCTAGCCAGACGTAGATTGTAAGGCACAGAAAGATTTAACTGCAGAGAAATGCTCACTTTCTAAATGTGGCATTTCTAAAATAGTAATATTAAATCCAACTTCACCAGTCAGCAGGATTTTGTATTACCATTCTGGCCATACTAAATATGACCTTCCTACTCCCTTCAGATCAGAAGCTACCACTTCAACAATGTATGAGGGCAGCCCCAATGTTAGCCTAAGAAGGGAGCAGGCCTCACAGTAGTGTAAAAACGAATTTAGGAGTTTTACACTACCAGGACATGTAAACTACACAGGTACATGTCCTGCCTTTCACCCACACAGCACCCTGACCTAGGGGTTACCTAGGGCACCCATTAGAGGTGACTTATATGTAGAAAAAGGGGAGGTTTAGGCTTGGCAAGTACTTTTAAATGCCAAGTCGAGGTGACAGTGAAACTGCACACACAGGCCTTGCAATGGCAGGCCTGAGACAAGGTAAAGGGGCTACTTAAGTGGGGGGCACAACTAGTGCTGCAGGCCCACTAGTAGCATTTAATCTACAGGCCCTAGGCACATATAGTGCACATTACTAGGGAATTATAAGTAGATTAAATAGTCCAATTGGGTATGATCCAAAGTTACTGTGTTTAAAGGGAGAGAGCATATGCACTTTAGCACTGGTTAGCAGTGGTAAAGTGCACAGAGTCTAAAAGCCAGCAAAAACAGTGTCCAAAAAGTGGAGGGAGGCAGGCAAAAAGTTAGGGGTGACCACCCTAAGGCATGTCAGGTCTAACACCTTTCCATTTGCCAATCCCGTTTTCAGGCCCAGTAGACACACAGTCGGTGTCAGGGTCAGTTCCACTCCAAGCAGGACTTTCAAGTCGATCACCACCGCCCCCCAGCCCCTCTGAAGTTCGGGACAGTGCCATACCATGTGATCGAAGTCAGCGTCCAATTCGTCACATTTGGGGCACACCTTAGGGACTCCTCCATATATAAGAGTCAAGTGATGTGGAGTGAGATATGTTCTGTGTATGTAATTGTATTGGATATATCTTAGGCGCGTGTTCCTCGAGACCCCCAGTGGGTATGCCAGCACCTTCCGCCATTCCGTGTCCGAGAGATCCCTGCCCAGTGTCCTTTCCCACCTTTACCTCTGGAATTGTAGTGGGTCTAATATGCTTTCAATTTGTGCTCTGTACAGTTTAGGTATTAGGTGAGTATCATCTCCCGATGCTAGCAGGAGGTGTAAAACTCTGTGTGTGGCGGGCTCCGCACTAATCGTATCCCAATGCTCCTTTAAAATGTGTATCAGCCTCTGATATAAGAGGAACTGTCCACGCGGAACCCCGCTGCTATCCACCAGGTCAGTGAAGGACCTCAGCACCCCATCACAGAAGAGGCCTCCAATTGTCTCCACCCCCACCTTCGTCCATGCTCCCAATCCAACACCCGTCAGGCTCCCGTCCGCCGTATCTAACGTTAATACCGATAATGGTAAGGCAGGGGAGTAAGCCAGTCCCACACCCACCCGCTGCGAGCATCTCTTCCAGCAGGCTAAGGCCACTTTCGTCATTGCACTTTTTTCCTGGGGTTCCACCCACCGGTGTATCATTTGTGCTATAATCCCATCACAACTCATCTCGCCGTTGGTAGTGCATCTATCTAAACGATCTCTTCCTGCAAACCACCTGGAGGCCCACTGTAACTGGCACGGCAGGTAATAGAATTCAAAATCTGGGGCACCTAGTTCTCCCTTGAGTGTTGGCCTACAGAGAATCGAGAGCGCTGTACGCCTTCAACCTCCATCCCACACAAGGTCTCTGAGCAATGTATTTAACTCCCGGAACCACGACGAGGGGATCAGCACCGGAAGGTTAACGAAATAATAAAGGAGGCGGGGTAACATAATAATTTTAGATAATGATATTCTGGCCATTATCGATAGCTTCAGTGACCGCCAGAACCCAACAGAAGCCCGGAGGGAGGAGAGCGCCCTGCCTATGTTCCCATCACGGAGATCTTTTATGTCGTGGAATACCTGTATGCCCAGGTACTTAAAAGTATGCAGTGCCCATACCACATTCCCAGGGCACGAGGAGGGGCGCTCATATCCCGCCGTCACTGGGAAGACAAATGTCTTACTCCTATTGAGGCGTAGTCCCGAAAGACCACCGAAGCTGCCTAGTGTTTGCAGGGCCCAAGGCAGTCCAGACTCCCCATCTCTGAGATAGATTAGGACATCGTCAGCATAGAGTGAAATTATGTGCTCAGTCTGTTCCCATTCCACTCCCCTGCCCGCGCCCTCCATCCGTAGCTGGGCTGCCAAAGCTTCAATAGCCAGGGTGAATAGTAGTGGTGACAGCGGGCAACCTTGCCTGGTACCCCTGTGTATGTGTTAGGGCTCTGAAATCGTCTTACCTGTTCTCACTCTCGCTAGTGGGATCGCATATAATAGGTCCACCCATCTCACCCATCCTTCCCCCAGACCCATCCTGAGCATCACTGTCCTCAAGTAGTCCCATCGAACTGAGTCAAAAACTTTCTCGAAATCAATTGCGAGCAACGTTCCAGATGGGGGTCTCTCCTTCCTTGGCATCTGTAAGATGGCAAAGAGACGTCTGAGATTCAGCGATGTGCTACGGTTCAGGACAAACCCGTTCTGGTCTGCGTGAACTAATGTGGGTATATATTGAAGCAAGCGATTGGCTAGGATCTTGCTAAGAATTTTAAAATCACTGTTCAGCATGGATAGTGGGCGGAAATCAGACACTCGCGCACACTCAGACACTCGTGCATAATCAAACTCACGCCCGCTCAGATACTCACATACTCGCGCACACTCAGCCACTCAGAGACACGCACACACTCAGACACTCAGATTCTCGCGCACACACTCATACACTCAGACACACTCGCGCAGAATCGCATAATCAGACACTCACACATAGACACACTCTCCCACACTCAGATACTTGGCACACTCACACACTCAGACCCTCGCACACTCAGACACACTCACGCCCTCTCAGACACTCTTGACCACACTCAGACACTCGCGCACACTCAGATACTCAGACACTCACGCACACTCATACTCAGACACTCGTGCTCACTCACGCAATCGCGCACACTCACATTCAGACACTTGCGCACACTCAGACACTCTTGCACACTCAGACACTCACGCACACTCAGACACTCTTGCACACACTCAGACACTCACGCTCACTCAGACACTCACGCACACTCACATTCACAAAGTTTCACACACTCAGACACTCGCGCACACTCAGACACTCGCACAAACTCAGAGACTCCGACACTTGTGCACACTCACACTCAGACAATTGCGCACACTCAGACACTTACGCACACTCAGGCACTCAGGCACACAGACACTCGCGGACACTCACATTCAGACCCTCGTGCACACTCAGACACTCGTGCATACTCAGAAAGTTGTGCACACTCAGACACTCACACACACTCAGACACTCTCGTGCACACTCAGACTCTCATGCACACTGAGACACTCAGCCACTCGTGCACACTCAGACACTTGTGCACACTCAGACACTCACACACACACTCAGACACTCTCATGCACACTCAGACTCTCATGCACACTGAGACACTCAGACACTCACACACACTCAGACAATTGTGCACACTCAGACACTTGTGCACACTCACACTCAGACACTCGCGCACACTCAGATACTCGCACACTCACACTCAGACACTCGCACACTCACACTCAGACACTCATGCACACTTAGAAACGCACACTCAGACACTCTCACACACACTCAGACACTCACACTCACTCAGACACTCTCGGGCACACTCAGAAACTCACGGACACTCAGACACTCAGACACTTGTGCACACTCAGAGACTTGCGCACAGTCACACTCAGACACTCCTGCACACTCAGACACCCTGGTGCACACTCAGAGACTCGCGTACACTCAGACACTCGTGCACAATCAGACACTTGTGCACACTCAGACACTCGTGCACACTCAGGCATGCGCACACTCACACTCAGACACTCACGCACACCCACACTCAGACACTCGCGCACACATAGACACTCTCACGTACACTCAGGCACTTGCACATACTCAGACACTCAGACACTCGTGTACATTCAAACTCAGACACTCGTGCACACTCAGACACTCATGCACACTCACACACTCGCACACACACTCAGACACTCATGCACACTCACACTCAGAAACTTGCGCACACTCAGACACTCTTGTGCACACTCGGACTCTCGCACACACTCACACTCAGACACTCGCGCACACTCAGACACTCGCGCATACTCAAACTCACGCCAGCTCAGACACTCGCACACTCAGACATTCACGCACACTCAGACACTCGCGCATACTCAGACACACTGTCGCACACTCAGACACTCGCTCCCACTCAGACACTCGCGCACACTCAGACACTAGCACACTCAGAAACTTGCGCACACTCGCACACTCACACACTCAGACACTCGCACACATTTACACACTCAGACACACTCATGCACACGCACTCTCAGACACTCACGTGCACTCAAACACTCACGTACACTCAGACAGAAGCACACACTCAGACACACTCGCACACACTCAGACACCCTCGCACACTCAGACACCCTCGCACACTCAGACACTCGCACACTCAGACACACTCTAGGACACTCAGATACTTTTGCAAACTCAGACATGCAGACACTCGTGCACACTGGGACACTCATACACACTCGCACACTCACTCATGCACACTTGCACACTCAGACACTCATGCCCACTCGCACACTCAGACACACTTGTGCACACTCGCACACTCACTCACACATAGACACACTCTTGCACACGCAGACACTCTCGCACACTCAGACACTCACACATAGACACACTCTTGCACACACTCAGACACTCTTGCACACTCGGACACTTGTGCATTTGCACACAGACACTCACGCACACTTGCACACTCAGACACACTCATGCACACTCGCACAATTAGTCGAGCGCATTCAGAAACACTCGCGCACACACATACACTTGCACACTCAGACACACTCTAGCACACTCAGATACTCTTGCAAACTCAGACACTCTCGCACACTCAGACACTTGCGCACACTCGCTCACACTAAGACACTCACACATAGACACACTCTTGCACACTCAGACACTCGCACACTCAGACACTTGCTCACACTCGCGCATTCAGACACTCGTACACACTCACTCACACATAGACACACTCCCGCGCACACTCAGACACTCGCGCACACTCAGACACTCGCGCACACACTCAGAAACTCGCACACACTCATACACTCGCACACTCAGACACTCGCACACTCAGACACTCTCCTGCACACTCAGACACTCGCGCACACTCATACACTCTCATGCACACTCAGACACTCATGCACACTCAGACACTCGTGCACACTCAGACACTCTCGCGCAGACTCAGACACTCGCGTATACTCAGACACTCAGACACTCGAGCACACTCACACTTAGACACTTGTGCACACTCAGACACTCGTGCACACTCAGACACATGCACACTCACTCGCACACACTCATACTCAGACACTTGTGCACACTCAGACAGTCGCGCACACTCAGACACTCATGCAGACTAAGACACTCTCGGGCACACACAGACACTCACACACACTCAGACACTCTTGTGCACACTCAGACACTCAGACACACTCAGACACTTGCGCACACTCAGACACTCGCGCACACTCACACTCAGACACTCACGCACACTCAGAAACTCGCACACTGACACTCAGACACTCGCACACACTCAGACACTCATGCACACTTAGAAACGCACACTCAGACACTCTTGCGCACACTCAGACACTCACACTCACTCAGACACTCTCGGGCACACTCAGAAACACACGGACACTCAGACACTCAGACACTTGTGCACACTCAGAGACTTGCGCACAGTCACACTCAGACACTCCTGCACACTCAGACACCCTTGTGCACACTCAGAGACTCGCGTACACTCAGACACTCGTGCACACTCAGACACTTGTGCACACTCAGACACTCGTGCACACTCAGGCATGCGCACACTCACTCGCGCACACTCACACTCAGACACTCACGCGCACTCACACTCAGATACTCGCACACACTCAGACACTCGTGCACCCACACTCAGACACTCGCACACACATAGACACTCTCACGTACACTCAGGCACTTGCACATACTCAGACACTCAGACACTCGTGTACATTCAAACTCAGACACTCGTGCACACTCAGACACTCATGCACACTCACACACTCGCACACACACTCTGACACTCATGCACGCTGACACTCAGAAACTTGCGCACACTCAGACACTCTTGTGCACACTCGGACTCTCGCACACACTCACACTCAGACACTCGCGCACACTCAGACACTCGCGCATACTTAAACTCACGCCTGCTCAGACACTCGCACACTCAGACATTCACGCACACTCAGACACTCGCGCATACTCAGACACACTGTCGCACACTCAGACACTCGCTCCCACTCAGACACTCGCGCACACTCAGACACTAGCACACACTCAGAAACTTGCGCACACTCGCACACTCACACACTCAGACACTCGCACACACTTACACACTCAGACACACTCATGCACACGCACTCTCAGACACTCACGTGCACTCAGACATTCACATACACTCAGACACAAGCACACACTCGCACACACTCAGACACCCTCGCACACTCAGACACTCGCACACTCATACACACTCTAGGACACTCAGATAGTTTTGCAAACTCAGACATGCAGACACTCGTGCACACTCGGACACTCATACACACTCCCACACTCACTCATGCACACTTGCACACTCAGACACTCATTCACACTCGCACACTCAGACTCACTTGTGCACACTCGCACACTCACTCACACATAGACACACTCTCGCACACGCAGACACTCGCACACTCAGACACTCACACATAGACACACTCTTGCACACACTCAGACACTCTTGCACACACTCAGACACTCTTGCACACTCGGACACTTGTGCACTTGCACACAGACACTCACGCACACTTGCACACTCAGACACACTCATGCACACTCGCACAATTAGTCGAACGCATTCAGACACACTCGCGCACACACATACACTCCCACACTCAGACACACTCTAGCACACTCAGATACTCTTGCAAACTCAGACACTCGCACACTCAGACACGCAGACACTCGCACACTCACACACTCGTGCACACTCAGACACTCTCGCACACTCAGACACTCTCGCACACTCAGACACTTGCACACACTCGCTCACACTAAAACACTCACACATAGACACACTCTTGCACACTCAGACACTCGCACACTCAGACACTTGCTCACACTCGCGCATTCAGACACTCGTACACACTCACTCACACATAGACACACTCCCGCGCACACTCAGACACTCGCGCACACTCAGACACTCGCGCACACACTCAGAAACTCGCACACACTCATACACTCGCACACTCAGACACTCGCACACTCAGAGACACTCTCACACACTCAGACACTCTCCTGCACACTCAGATACTCGCGCACACTCATACACTCTCACGCAGACTCAGACACTCATGCACACTCAGACACTCGTGCACACTCAGACACTCTCGCGCAGACTTAGACACTCGCGTATACTCAGATTCTCAGACACTTGCGCACACTCACACTTAGACACTTGTGCACACTCAGACACTCGTGCACACTCAGACACATGCACACTCACTCGCACACACTAATACTCAGACACTTGTGCACACTCAGACAGTTGCGCACACTCAGACACTCTTGTGCACCCTCAGACACTCACGCACACACAGACACTTGCGCACACTCAGACACTCGCGCACACTCGCACACACTCAGAAACTCATGCACACTCACACTCAGACACTCGCACACACTCAGACACTCACGCACACTCAGACATGCACACTCAGACACTATCACACACACTCAGAAACTCATGCACACTCAGACACTCATGCAGACTAAGACACTCTCGGGCACACTCAGACACTCACGTACACTCAGACACTCTTGTGCACAGTCAGACACTCACACACACTCAGACACTTGCGCACACTCAGACACTCGTGCACACTCACACTCAGACACTCGCGCACACTCAGAAACTCGCACACTGACACTCAGACACTCACACACACTCAGACACTCACGCACACTTAGAAACGCACACTCAGACACTCTCACGCACACTCAGACACTCACATTCACTCAGACACTCTCGGGCACACTCAGAAACTCACGGACACTCCGACACTCAGACACTTGTGCACACTCAGAGACTTGCGCACATTCACACTCAGACACTCCTGCACACTCAGACACCCTCGTGCACACTCAGAGACTCGCGTACACTCAGACACTCCGACACTCGTGCAGACTCAGACACTTGTGCACACTCAGACACTCGTGCACACTCAGGCATGCGCACACTCACTCGCGCACACTCACACTCAGACACTCACGCACATTCACACTCAGATACTCACACACACTCAGACACTCGTGCACCCACACTCAGACACTCACGCACACATGGACACTCTCACGCACACTCAGGTACTTGCACATACTCAGACACTCAGACACTCGTGTACATTCAAACTCAGACACTCGCGCACACTCACACACTCATGCACACTCACACACTCAGACACTCATTCACACTCACACTCAGACACTTGCGCACACTCAGACACTCTTGTGCACACTCGGACTCTTGCGCACACTCACACTCAGACACTCGCGCACACTCAGACACTCGCGCATACTCAAACTCACGCCCGCTCAGACACTCGCACACTCAGACATTCACGCACACTCAGACACTCGCGCATACTCAGACACACTGTCGCACACTCAGACACTCGCTCCCACTCAGACACTCGCGCCCACTCAGACACTCACACATAGACACACTCTCGCACACTCAGACACTCTCACACACTCAGACACTTGCACACTCAGAGACACTCTCGCACACTCAGATACTCTCGCACACTCAGACACGCAGATCCTCGTGCATACTCAGACACTCAGACACACTTGCACACTCAGACACTCATGCACATTTTCACACTCAGACACTCGCGCACACTCGCACACTCAGACACAATTGCACACTCAGACACTCTCGCACACTCAGACACTCGCACACTCAGACACACTCTAGCACACTTGCACACTCACTCACAACATAGACGCACTTGCACCCTCAGACACTCTCGCACACTCAGACATTTGCACAAACTCACACACTCGCGCACACTCACACACTCACACATAGACACACTCTTGCACGCACTCAGACACTCTTGCACACTCAGAGACTTGTGCACTTGCACACAGATACTTACGCACTCTCGCACACTCAGACACACTCACGCCCCCTCAGACACTCCCGCACACTCAGACACTCAGACACACTTGTGCACACTCGCACACTAAGACACTCACACATAGAAACACTCTCAGACATTCAGATACTCTCAAACACTCAGACACTTAAGAACACTCGCACACTCAGACACACTCATGCACACCTGCACACTCAGACAGTCATGCACACTCGGGCTCTCGTGCACACTCAGACACTCGCACACACTCAGACGCACTCTTGCACACTCAGACATTCGCACACACTCAGACACTAGCGCAGACGCAGACACACTCTTGCACATTCAGACACACTCAGACATGCAGACACTCGTGCACACAAGGATACTCGTGCACGCTCAGACATTCATGCACACTCGCACACTCAGACACTCTTGCACACTCAGACACTTGTGCACACTCAGATACGCAGATGCTTGCGCACACTCAGGCACTCGCAGACACTCACGCACACACTCAGAAACTCACACACACTCAGACACTCTCACACTCTCCGACACACTCTCGCACACTCTGATACTCTCGCACACTCAGACATGCAGACACACATGCACATTCAGACACTTGTTCACACTTGCACACTCAGACAGTCATTCACACTTGCACAGACACTCGCGCACGTCGCACACTCAGAAACACTCAGAAACTCACACATAGACACACTCTTCCACACTCAGACACTCGCACACTCAGACACTTGCTCACACTCGCACACTCAGACACTCGCACACACTCACTCACACATAGACACACTCCTGCACACACTCAGACACTCTCGCACACTCAGACACTTGTGCACATGCACACAGACACTCACGCACACTTGCACACTCAGACACATTCATGCACACTCGCACACTCAGTCGAGCGCACTCAGACACACTCGCGCACACACAGACACTTGCACATTCAGACACACTCTAGCACACTCGTGCACACACACACTCAGAAACTTGCACACACTCAGACACTCGCACACTCAGAAACACTCTCACACACTCAGACACTCTCGCACACTCAGTCACTTGCACACACTCGCACACTCACTCACTCGTGCACACTCGCACACTCAGACACTCACACTCAGACACATTTGCGCACACTCAGACACACTCTTGCACACTCAGATACTCTCGCACACTCAGACACGCAAACACTTGTGCACACTCAGACACTCGTACACGCACAATTACTCATGCACAATTGCACACTCAGACACTCATGCACACTCGCACACTCAGACACACTCATGCACACTTGCAAACTCAGACACTCACACATAGACACACTCTTGCACACTCAGACACTCTCGCACACTCAGACACTTTCACACTCAGACACACTCATGCACACGCACTCTCAGACACTCACGTACACTCAGACACTCGCACACACTCTCACACACTCAGACACCCTCGCACACTCAGACACTCGTGCACACACTCACACACACTCAGACATATGTGCACACATTTAGACACACTCGCACACACTCGCACACTCAGACACTCACGCACACTCAGACACATTTGCACACACTCAGACACTCATGCACACTCAGACACTCGCACACACTCAGACACTCTCTTGCACACTCAGACACTCTCACACACTCAGATACGCGGATGCTCGCGCACGCTCAGACACTCGCGCACACAGTCAGAAACTCACACACACTCAGACACACTCTTGCACACTCAGATACTCTTGCACACTCAAACATGCAGACACTCGTGCACACTCAGATAGTAGTACACACGCACAATTACTCATGCACAATTGCACACTCAGACACTCATGCACACCCGCACACTCAGACACACTTGTGTACAATTGCAAACTCAGACACTCACACATAGACACACTCTTGCACACTCAGACACTCTCGCACACTCAGACACTTGCACACTCAGACACACTCATGCACACGCACTCTCAGACACTCACGTACACTCGGACACTTGTGCACTTGCACACAGACACTCACCCACACTTTCACACTCAGACACACTCATGCACACTCAGATACTCTGCAAACTCAGACACGCAGACACTCGTGCACACTCAGACACTCATACACACTCGCACACTCACTCATGCACACTTGCACACTCAGACACTCGCGCACACTCGCACAGTCAGCCACACTCGTGCACACTCACACACTCACTCACACATAGACACACTCTCACACACTCAGACACTCTTGCACACTCACACACTCGCGCACACTCACACACTCGCGCACACTCACACACCCACACCTAGACACACTCTTGCACACACTCAGACACACGCGCACACTCAGACACTCCTGCACACTCAGACACTCAGACACACTTGTGCACACTCGCACACTCAGACACTCACACATAGACACATTTTCAGACATTCAGATACTCTCACACACTCAGACACTCCTGCACACTCAGACACTCAGACACACTTGTGCACACTCGCACACTCAGACACTCACACATAGACACATTTTCAGACATTCAGATACTCTCACACACTCAGACACTATGCACACTCGCACACTCAGACACTCACAGACACGCAGACACTAGCTCACACTCAGACACAGTCTCCCACATTCAGACATTCTCGCACACTCAGATACTGTCGCACACTCAGACATGCAGACACTCGTGCACACTCAGACCCTCGTTCACACTTGCACACTCAGACACTCTCGCACACTCAGACACTTGCACACTCAGACACACTCATGCACACGCACTCTCAGACACTCACGTACACTCGGACACTTGTGCACTTGAACACAGACACTCACCCACACTTGCACACTCAGACACACTCATGCACACTCAGATACTCTGCAAACTCACTCATGCACACTCGCACACTCACTCATGCACACTTGCACACTCAGACAGGCTCGCACACTCAGATACGCGGATGCTCGCGCACACACAGACACTCCCGCACACACTCAGAAACTCGCACACACTCACTCGCACACTCAGACACACTCTCGCACACTCAGATACTCTCGCACACTCAGACATGCAGACACTTGTGCACACTCAGACACTCGTACACTCTCGCACACTCAGATACTCATGCACAATTGCACAGACACTCGCACACTCAGACACACTCGCACACTCAGACTCTCACAAATAGACACACTCTTGCACATTCAGACACTCTTGCACACATAGATATGTGGATGCTTGCGTACACTCAGACACTCACGCACACACTCAGACACACTCTCGCACACTCAGATACTCTTGCACACTCAGACATGCAGACACTCGTGCACACTCAGACACTCTTACACACTTGCACACTCATGCACACTTGCACACTCAGACACTCATGCACAATCAGACACACTCGTGCACACTTGCAAACTCAAACACTCACACATAGACACACTCTCGCACACTCAGACACCCTCGCACACTCAGACACACTCTCGCACACTCAGACACACTCTTGCACACTCAGATACTTGCGCAAACAGATAGTTTCACACACTCAGACACTCGCACACTCACACACTTGCGCACACTCAGATACTCGCATACTCAGACACTCTTGCACACTCAGACACTTGCTCACACTCAGACTCTCGCACACACACTCAGAAACTCGCACACACTCAGACACTCACACACTCAGACACACTCTTGCACACTCACTCTCTCACACTCAGACACTCACACACACTCAGACACACTCTTGCACACTGAGACACGCATGCACACTCAGATACACAGATGCTTGCGCACAGACACTCGCATACACTGAGACACTCGCGCACACACTCAAAAACTTGCACACACACAGGCACTCACACACTCTCAGACACACTCTCGCACACTCAGATACTCTCGCACACTCAGACATGCAGACACTCATGCACACCACACACTCGCACACACTCAGACACACTCTAGCACACTCAGATACTCCTGCAAACTCAGACACGCAGACACTTGTGCACACTCAGACACTCATACACACTCGCACACTCACTCATGCACACTTGCACACTCAGACACTCGCGCACTCAGCCACACTTGTGCACACTCACACACTCACTCACACATAGACACACTCTTGCACACTCAGACACTATTGCACACTCAGACACTTGCGCACACTCACACACTTGTGCACACTCACACACTCACACCTAGACACACTCTTGCACACATTCAGACACACGCGCACACTCAGACACTCCCGCACACTCAGACACACTTGTGCACACTCGCACACTCAGACACTCACACATAGACACACTTTCAGACATTCAGATACTTTCACACACTCAGACACTTAAGCACACTCGCACACTCAGACACTCAGACACTAGCTCACACTCAGACACACTCTCACACATTCAGACACTCTCGCACACTCAGATACTGTCACACACTCAGACATGGAGACACTCGTGCACACTCAGACCCTCGTTCACACTCGCACACTCAGACACTCATGCACACTTGCACAGACACTAGCGCACACTCTCACACTCAGACACACTCACACACTCAGACACTCACACATAGACACACTCTTGCACACTCAGACACTCGCACACTCAGACACTTGCTCACACTCGCACACACTCAGACACTCGCGCACACAATCAGAAACTCGCACACACTCAGACACTCGCACACTCTCAGACACACTCTTGCACACTCAGATACTCTCGTACACTCAACCATGCAGACACTTGTGCACACTCAGACACTCGTTCACACTCTAACACTCAGACACTCATGCACACTTGCACAGACACTCGAGCACACTCAGACACACTCACACACTCACACACCCACACATAGAAACACTCTTGCACACTCAGACACACTCTCGCACACTCAAATACTTGCGCACACAGATAGTTTCACACACTCAGACACGCAGAAACTCGCACACTCACACACTCGCGCACACTCAGATACTTGCATACTCAGACACTCTTGCACACTCAGACACTTGCTCACACTCAGACACTCGCACACACACTCAGAAACACGCACACACTCAGACACCCACACACTCAGACACACTCTCGCACACTCACTCTCGCACACTCAGACACTCACACACACTCAGACATACTCTTGCACACTGAGACACTCATGCACACTCAGATACACAGATGCTTGCGCACAGACACTCGCATACACTCAGACACTCGCGCACACACTCAAAAACTTGCACACACACAGGCACTCACACACTCTCAGACACACTCTCACACACTCAGATACTCTCGCACACTCAGACATGCAGACACTCGTACACACTCGCACACTCAGACACTCATGCACACTTGCACAGACACTCGCACACTCAGACACACTCGCACATTCAGACACTCACACATAGACACACTCTCGCACACTCAGACACTTGCTCTCTCAGACGCTTGCTCACACTCGCACACTCACGAAGGGGCTTTTATGCATGCACATACAGTGTTCACACAACAACATTTGCACTTACCTTGGTTGGTACTTGGTTGGGCCGAGGTGTCTATGTCAGTGACCCCTGTCACTGCTTCCGGTAGGAGGGTTGATTCCACCAGGTCCTCCAGTGGTGTGGCAGGTGGCTCGGTTGTTGGTCCACCTCCTGTGCTCCTGGCCTCTGCAAGTCGCCTTGCCACCCTCTCCTTTGCCCGGGACCGCAGGTCATACCAGCGCTTCTTGAATTCATCGATGGAGCGCTGGGCCACTCCAATGGCGCAAATCTTGCTTTGGATCTCCAGCCAGAGTCTCCTCTTCTCACTCTCTGGCACCTGGAGGGATGATTTGCCAAACAGGCGGTCATGGCTCCTCACCACTTCCTCTGTTAAGATCTCCAGCTCCTGCTCACTGAACTTGAGCTTGCGCTTCCTCTCCTGCTTCTCAGATCCTGGACCTTGGGGCTCCATTGTGGCTCCGATGATGCTGCTCCTTCACAGTGCTCCTCACAGTGGCTGGGCTGCTCTCACTCTGGATGCTGGCTTGGGTGTGGTTCTTGTACCTGCCTGGGATGACTCATTTCCTACTGATGAGTCATCAGGCTCCTCCAGGTGTGCATTCTCAAATTTTCTCGCATTTTGCGATTTTTTTACCGAATCGCAAAAAAATCGTAAATTGCGAGAATGCAAATTGCGATTCGGAAAATGGGCCTCGCAAACCACAAATAGCGATTTTTAAGAAATCGCTAATTCAGAATCGCAATTTTGTTACATGGCCAATTGCGACTCGGAAATTGCGATACGGTCACTCAGACACTCAGACACTTGCGCACACTCAGAGACTTGTGCACACTCAGAAACTTGTGCACACTCAAACTCAGATACGCAGATGCTTGCACACAGTCAGACACTCGCACACACTCAGACACTCGCGCACACACTCAGAAACTCGCCACACTCAGACACTCGCACACTCTCAGACACACTCTTGCACACTCAGATACTCTCGCACATTCAACCATGCAGACACTCGTGCACACTCAGACACTCGTTCACACTCTAACACTCAGACACTCATGCACACTTGCACAGACACTCGAGCACACTCAGACACACTCACACACTCAGACACCCACACATAGAAACACTCTCACACACTCAGACACTCGCACACTCAGACACACTCTAGCACACTCAGATACTTTTGCAAACTCATACACGCAGACACTTGTGCACACTCAGACACTCATACACACTCGCACAATTACTGATGCACACTTGCACACTCAGACACTCATGCACACTCGCACACTCAGACACACTCGTGCACACTAGCACACTTACTCACACATAGACACACTCTTGCACAAGCAGACACTCTTGCACACTCAGACACTTAAGCACACTCGCACACTCAGACACTCAGACACTAGCTCACACTCAGACACACTCTCGCACATTCAGATACTTGAGCACACAGATAGTTTCACACACTCAGACACGCAGACACTCGCACACTCACACACTCGCGCACACTCAGATACTCGCATACTCAGACACTCTTGCACACTCAGACACTTGCTCACACTCAGACACTTGCACACACACTCAGAAACTCGCACACACACTCAGAAACTCGCACACACTCAGACACACTCTCGCACACTCACTCTCGCACACTCAGACACTCACACACACTCAGACACACTCTTGCACACTGAGACACTCATGCACACTCAGATACACAGATGCTTGCGCACAGACACTCGCATACACTCAGACACTCGCGCACACACTCAAAAACTTGCACACACAGGCACTCACACACTCCTAGACACACTCTCGCACACTCAGATACTCTCGCACACTCAGACATGCAGACACTTGTGCACACCAGACACTCGCACACACTCAGACACACTCTAGCACACTCAGATACTATTGCAAACTCAGACACGTAGACACTTGTGCACACTCAGACACTCATACACACTCGCACACTCACTCATGCACACTTGCACACTCAGATCCTTGTGCACTCAGCCACACTTGTGCACACTCACACACTCACTCACACACAGACACACTCTCGCACACTCAGACACTATTGCACACTCAGACACTTGCGCACACTCACACACTTGCACACACTCACACACTCACACCTAGACACACTCTTGCACACACTCAGACACACACGCACACTCAGACACTCCCGCACACTCAGACACTCAGACACACTTGTGCACACTCGCACACTCAGACACTAACACATAGACACAATTTCAGACATTCAGATACTCTCACACACTCAGACACTTAAGCACACTCGCACACTCAGACACTCACAGACACTCAGACACTAGCTCACACTCAGACACACTCTCGCACATTCAGACACTCTCGCACACTCAGATACTGTCGCACACTCAGACATGGAGACACTCGTGCACACTCAGACCCTCGTTCACACTCGCACACTCAGACACTGATGCACACTTGCACAGACACTCACGCACACTCGCACACTCAGACACACTCACACACTCAGACACTCACACATAGACACACTCTTGCACACTCAGACACTCGCACACTCAGACACTTGCTCACACTCGCACACACTCAGACACTCGCGCACACAATCAGAAACTCTCACACACTCAGACACTCGTTCACACTCTAACACTCAGACAGTCATGAACACTTGCACAGACACTCGAGCACACTCAGACACACTCACACACTCACACACCCACACATAGAAACACTCTCGCACACTCAGACACTCTTGCACGCTCAGACACTCGCACACTCAGACACACTCTCGCACACTCAGATACTCTTGCACACACAGATACTTTCACACACTCAGACATGCAGACACTCACACACTTGCTCACACTCGCGCACTCAGACACTCGTGCACACTCACACATAGACACACTCCCGTGAAGAATCAGACACTCGTGCACACTCAGACACTCGCGCACACTCTCAGAAACTCGCACACACTCAGACACTCGCACACTTGCACACTCGCACACTCAGTCACTCACACACACTTGCACACTCAGACACAGTCACGCACATGCACTCTCAGACACTCACGTACACTCAGACTCACTCACGCACACTCAGACACTCACGTACACTCAGCCACTTGCACACACTCAGACACTCATGCACATTCGCACACTCAGACACTCACGAACACTCAGAGACATTCATTCACACTCAGACACTCATGCACACTCACTCACACACACTCAGACACACTCTTGCACACTCAGACACTCTCGCACACTCAGAAACTCGCACACACTCACTCGCACACTCAGACACACTCGTGCACAGTCAGATACTCGCATACTCAGACACTCTTGCACACTCAAACACTTGCTCACACTCAGACACTCGCACACACACTCAGAAACTCGCACACACTCAGACATTCACAACTCAGACACACTCTCGCACACTCACTCTCGCACACTCAGACACTCACACACACTCAGACACACTCTTGCACACTGAGACACTCATGCACACTCAGATACACAGATGCTTGCACACAGACACTCGCATACACTCAGACACTCGCGCACACACTCAAAAACTTGCACACACTCAGGCACTCTCACACACTCCTAGACACACTCTCGCACACTCAGATACTCTTGCACACTCAGACACGCAGACACTCGTGCACACCAGACACTCGTACACATTCAGACACTCATGCACACTTGCACAGACACTCGCACATTCAGACACTCACACATAGACACACTCTCGCACACTCAGACACTTGCTCTCTCAGACGCTTGCTCACACTCGCACACACACTCGCGCACACTCACTCATACAAAGACACACTATTGCACACACTCAGACATTCTCGCACACTCAGACACTTGTGAACTTGCACACTCAGACACTCATGCACACTCAGACACTCAGACACACTCATGCACACTCGCACACTCAATCAAAGACACACTCTTGCACAGTCAGACACTCACACACTCAGACACTCGCGCACAATCACTCACACATAGAAACACTCCCACACACACTCAGACATGCACACTTGCCCACTCCGACGCTCAGAAGTAGACACACTCTTGCACACTGAGACACTCTTGCACACTCAAACACTTGAACACACGCACACTTGGACACTCACTCACAGTTGCATAGACACACGCACTCACACTTGCACAATCTGACATTCACGCACACTCAGACACTCGCGCATACTCAGACACACTGTCGCACACTCAGACACTCGCACCCACTCAGACACTCAGGCACACTCAGACACTAGCACACACTCAGACACTTGTGCACACTCGGACACTCACACAATCACACACTCAGACACTCAGACACACTCGCACACTCAGATACTCTTGCACACACAGATACTTTCACACACTCAGACATGCAGACACTCACACACTTGCTCACACTCGCGCACTCAGACACTCGTGCACACTCACACATAGACACACTCCCGTGAACAATCAGACACTCGCGCACACTCAGACACTCGCGCACACACTCAGAAACTCGCACACACTCAGACACTAGCACACTTGCACACTCGCACACTCAGTCACTCACACACACTTGCACACTCAGACACAGTCACGCACATGCACTCTCAGACACTCACGTACACTCAGATGTACTCACGCACACTCAGACACTCACGTACACTCAGCCACTTGCACACACTCAGACACTCATGCACATTCGCACACTCAGACACTCACAAACACTCAGAGACATTCACGCACACTCAGACACTCATGCACACTCACTCACACACACTCAGACACACTCTTGCACACTCAGACACTCTCGCACACTCAGAAACGCGGATGCTTGCGCACACTCAGACACTCTCGCACACACTCAGAAACTCGCACACACTCATTCGCACACTCAGACACACTCGCGCACACTCAGATACTCGCATACTCAGACACTCTTGCACACTCAAACACTTGCTCACACTCAGACACTTGCACACACACTCAGAAACTCGCACACACTCAGACATTCACAACTCAGACACACTCTCGCACACTCACTCTCGCACACTCAGACACTCACACACACTCACACACACTCTTGCACACTGAGACACTCATGCACACTCAGATACACAGATGCTTGCACACAGACACTCGCATACACTCAGACACTCGCGCACACACTCAAAAACTTGCACACACTCAGGCACTCTCACACACTCCTAGACACACTCTCGCACACTCAGATACTCTTGCACACTCAGACACGCAGACACTCGTGCACACCAGACACTCGTACACATTCAGACACTCATGCACACTTGCACAGACACTCGCACACTCAGACACACTCGCACATTCAGACACTCACACATAGACACACTCTCGCACACTCAGACACTTGCTCTCTCAGACGCTTGCTCACACTCGCACACACACTCGCGCACACTCACTCATACAAAGACACACTATTGCACACACTCAGACATTCTCGCACACTCAGACACTTGTGAACTTGCACACTCAGACACTCATGCACACTCAGACACTCAGACACACTCATGCACACTCGCACACTCAATCAAAGACACACTCTTGCACAGTCAGACACTCGCACACTCAGACACTCGCGCACAATCACTCACACATAGAAACACTCCCACACACACTCAGACATGCACACTTGCCCACTCCGACGCTCAGAAGTAGACACACTCTTGTACACTGAGACACTCTTGCACACTCAAACACTTGCACACACGCACACTTGGACACTCACTCACAGTTGCATAGACACTCGCACTCACACTTGCACAATCCGACATTCACGCACACTCAGACACTCGCGCATACTCAGACACACTGTCGCACACTCAGACACTCGCACCCACTCAGACACTCAGGCACACTCAGACACTAGCACACACTCAGACACTTGTGCACACTCGCACACTCACACAATCACACACTCAGACACTCGCACACTCAGAAACACACATGCAGAAGCACTCTCAGACACTCATGTACACTCACACACTCACGTACACTCAGACACTCGCACACACTCAGACACACTCTCACACACTCAGACACTTTCACACACTCAGACACTCGCACACACTCAGACACCCGTGCACACACACACTTGTGCACACACACACACTCAGACACTTGTGCACACATTTAGATACCCTCGCACACACTTGCACACTCAGACACTCACACATAGACACACTCAGACACTCTCGCACACACAGTCACTTGCACACACTCGCGCACTCACTCACTCGTGCACACTCACACACTCAGACACTCACACACACTCAGACACATTTGCACACACTCACACACTCATGCACACTCAGACACGCAGACACTCGTGCACACTCAGACACTCATACACACTCGCACACTCACTCATGCACACTTGCACACCCAGACACTCGCACACACAGCCACACGTGTGCACACTCACACACTAACTCACACATAGACACACTCTCGCACACTCAGACACTATTGCACACTCAGACATTTGCGCACACTCACACACTTGCGCACACTCACACACTCACACCTAGACACACTCTTGCACACACTCAGACACACGCGCACACTCAGACACTCCCGCACACTCAGACACACTTGTGCACACTCGCACACTCAGACACTCACACATAGACACACTTTCAGACATTCAGATACTCTCACACACTCAGACACTTAAGCACATTCGCACACTCAGACACTCACAGACACTCAGACACTAGCTCACACTCAGACACACTCTCGCACATTCAGACACTCTCGCACACTCAGATACTGTCGCACACTCAGACATGGAGACACTCGTGCACACTCAGACCCTCGTTCACACTCGCACACTCAGACACTCATGCACACTTGCACAGACACTCGCGCACACTCGCACACTCAGACACACTCAGACACTCACACATAGACACACTCTTGCACACTCAGACACTCGCACACTCAGACACTTGCTCACACTCGCACACACTCAGACACTCGCGCACACAATCAGAAAGTCGCACACACTCAGACACTCGTTCACACTCTAACACTCAGACACTCATGCACACTTGCACAGACACTCGAGCACACTCAGACACACTCACACACTCACAAACCCACACATAGAAACACTCTTGCACACTCAGACACTCTCGCACGCTCAGACACTCGCACACTCAGACACACTCTCGCGCACTCAGATACTCTTGCACACACAGATACTTTCGCACACTCAGACATGCAGACACTCACACACTCAGACACTTGCTCACACTCGCGCACTCAGACACTCGTGCACACTCACTCACACATAGACACACTCCCACGAACAATCAGACACTCGCGCACACTCAGACACTCGCGCACACACTCAGAAACTCGCACACACTCAGACACTCGCACACTTGCACACTCGCACACTCAGTCACTCACACACACTTGCACACTCAGACACACTCATGCACACGCACTCTCAGACACTCACGTACACTCAGACGCACTCGCGCACACTCAGACACTCACGTACACTCAGCCACTTGCACACACTCAGACACTCATGCACATTCGCACACTCAGACACTCACGAACACTCAGAGACATTCACACACACTCAGACACTCATGCACACTCACTCACACACACTCTTGCACACTCAGACACTCTCGCACACTCAGATACGCGGATGCTTGCGCACACTCAGACACTCTCGCACACACTCAGAAACTCGCACACACTCACTCGCACACTCAGACACACTTGCGCACACTCAGATACTCGCATACTCAGACACTCTTGCACATTCAGACACTTGCTCACACTCAGACACTCGCACACACACTCAGAAACTCACACACACTCAGACACCCACACACTCAGACACACTCTCGCACACTCGCTCTCGCACACCCAGACACCCACACACACTCAGACATACTCTTGCACACTGAGACACTCATGCACACTCAGATACACAGATGCTTGCGCACAGACACTCACATACACTCAGACACTCGCGCACACACTCAAAAACTTGCACACACACAGGCACTCACACACTCTCAGACACACTCTCACACACTCAGATACTCTCGCACACTCAGACATGCAGACACTCGTGCACACCAGACACTCGTACACACTCACACACTCAGACACTCATGCACACTTGCACAGACACTCGCGCACACTCGCACACTCAGACACACTCAGACACTCACACATAGACACACTCTTGCACACTCAGACACTCGCACACTCAGACACTTGCTCACACTCGCACACACTCAGACACTCGCGCACACAATCAGAAAGTCGCACACACTCAGACACTCGTTCACACTCTAACACTCAGACACTCATGCACACTTGCACAGACACTCGAGCACACTCAGACACACTCACACACTCACAAACCCACACATAGAAACACTCTTGCACACTCAGACACTCTCGCACGCTCAGACACTCGCACACTCAGACACACTCTCGCGCACTCAGATACTCTTGCACACACAGATACTTTCGCACACTCAGACATGCAGACACTCACACACTCAGACACTTGCTCACACTCGCGCACTCAGACACTCGTGCACACTCACTCACACATAGACACACTCCCACGAACAATCAGACACTCGCGCACACTCAGACACTCGCGCACACACTCAGAAACTCGCACACACTCAGACACTCGCACACTTGCACACTCGCACACTCAGTCACTCACACACACTTGCACACTCAGACACACTCATGCACACGCACTCTCAGACACTCACGTACACTCAGACGCACTCGCGCACACTCAGACACTCACGTACACTCAGCCACTTGCACACACTCAGACACTCATGCACATTCGCACACTCAGACACTCACGAACACTCAGAGACATTCACACACACTCAGACACTCATGCACACTCACTCACACACACTCTTGCACACTCAGACACTCTCGCACACTCAGATACGCGGATGCTTGCGCACACTCAGACACTCTCGCACACACTCAGAAACTCGCACACACTCACTCGCACACTCAGACACACTTGCGCACACTCAGATACTCGCATACTCAGACACTCTTGCACATTCAGACACTTGCTCACACTCAGACACTCGCACACACACTCAGAAACTCACACACACTCAGACACCCACACACTCAGACACACTCTCGCACACTCGCTCTCGCACACCCAGACACCCACACACACTCAGACATACTCTTGCACACTGAGACACTCATGCACACTCAGATACACAGATGCTTGCGCACAGACACTCACATACACTCAGACACTCGCGCACACACTCAAAAACTTGCACACACACAGGCACTCACACACTCTCAGACACACTCTCACACACTCAGATACTCTCGCACACTCAGACATGCAGACACTCGTGCACACCAGACACTCGTACACACTCACACACTCAGACACTCATGCACACTTGCACAGACACTCGCACACTCAGACACACTCGCACATTCAGACACTCACACATAGACACACTCTCGCACACTCAGACACTTGCTCTCTCAGACGCTTGCTCACACACGCACACACACTAAGGAGCTTTTATGCATGCACATACAGTGTTCACACAACAAAATTTGCACTTACCTTGGCTGGTACTTGGTTGGGCCGAGGTGTCTATGTCAGTGACCCCTGTCACTGCTTCCGGTAGGAGGGTTGATTCCACCAGGTCCTCCAGTGGTGTGGCAGGTGGCTCGGTTGTTGGTCCACCTCCTGTGCTCCTGGCCTCTGCAAGTCGCCTTGCCACCCTCTCCTTTGCCCGGGACCGCAGGTCATACCAGCGCTTCTTGATTTCATCGATGGAGCACTGGGCCACTCCAATGGCGCAAATCTTGCTTTGGATCTCCAGCCAGAGTCTCCTCTTCTCACTCTCTGGCACCTGGAGGGATGATTTGCCAAACAGGCGGTCATGGCTCCTCACCACTTCCTTTGTTAAGATCTCCAGCTCCTGCTCACTGAACTTGAGCTTGCGCTTCCTCTCCTGCTTCTCAGATCCTGGACCTTGGGGCTCCATTGTGGCTCAGATGATGCTGCTCCTTCACAGTGCTCCTCACAGTGGCTGGGCTGCTCTCACTCTGGATGCTGGCTTGGGTGTGGTTCTTGTACCTGCCTGGGATGACTCATTTCCTGCTGATGAGTCATCAGGCTCCTCCAGGTGTGCATTCTCAAACTTTCTCGCATTTGGCGATTTTTTTACTGAATCGCAAAAAAATCGTAAATTGCGAGAATGCAAATTGCGATTCGGAAAATGGCCCTCGCAAACCACAAATAGCGATTTTTAAGAAATCGCTAATTCCGAATCGCAATTTTGTTACATGGCCAATTAACAAACTCACACACCCACACATAGAAACACTCTTGCACACTCAGACACTCGCACACTCAGACACTCGCGCACAATCACTCACACATAGAAACACTCCCACACACACTCAGACATGCACACTTGCCCACTCTGACGCTCAGAAGTAGACACACTCTTGCACACTGAGACACTCTTGCACACTCAAACACTTGCACACACGCACACTTGGACACTCACTCACAGTTGCATAGACACACGCACTCACACTTGCAAAATCCGACATTCACGCACACTCAGACACTCGCGCATACTCAGACACACTGTCGCACACTCAGACACTCGCACCCACTCAGACACTGAGGCACACTCAGACACAAGCACACACTCAGACACTTGTGCACACTCGCACACTCACACAATCACACACTCAGACACTCGCACACACTCGCACATTCAGACACACACATGCACAAGCACTCTCAGACACTCATGTTCACTCACACACTCACGTACACTCAGACACTCGCACACACTCAGACACACTCTCACACACTCAGACACTTTCACACACTCAGACACTCGCACACACTCAGACACCCGTGCACACACACACTTGTGCACACACACACACTCAGACACTTGTGCACACAGTTAGATACACTCGCACACACTTGCACACTCAGACACTCCCACATAGACACACTCAGACACTCTCGCACACTCAGTCACTTGCACACACTCGCGCACTCACTCACTCGTGCACACTCACACACTCAGACACTCACACACTCTCAGACACATTTGCACACACTCAGACACTCATGCACACTCAGACACTCGCACACACTCAGACACACTCTAGCACACTCAGATACTCTTGCAAACTCAGACTCGCAGACACTCGTGCACACTCAGACACTCATACACACTCGCACACTCCCTCATGCACACTTGCACACTCGGGCCATATTTATAATTTTTGACGCAAAACTGCGCTAACGCAGTTTTGCGTCCAAAAAATTAGCGCCGGCTAATGCCATTCTGAAGCGCCATGCGGGCGCCGTATTTATTCAATGACGTTAGCCGGCGTTAGTCGCCGGCGCTGCCTGGTGTGCGTGAAAAAAAACGACGTACATCAGGCAGCGCCGGCGTAGGGGGATATGGAGCTTGGGCGCCAAAAAATGGGGCAAGTCAGGCTGAGGCAAATGTTTCGCCTCAACCCGATTTGCGCCATTTTTTTCGACTCCCAACCCCCATTGAAATGACTCCTGTCTTAGCAAAGACAGGAGTCATGCCCCCTTGCCCAATGGCCATGCCCAGGGGACTTCTGTCCCCTGGGCATGGTCATTGGGCATAGTGGCATGTAGGGGGGCACAAATCAGGCCCCCCTATGCCACAAAAAAATAAAAAATAAAAACTTACCTGAACTTACCTTAATGTCCCTGGGATGGGTCCCTCCATCCTTGGGTGTCCTCCTGGGGTGGGCAAGGGTGACAGGGGGGGTTCCTGGGGGCATGGGAGGGCACCTCTGGGCTCCTTTCGAGCCCACAGGTCCCTTAACGCCTGCCCTGACCAGGCGCTAAAAAACGACGCAAAAGCCGCTGGATGTCATTTTTTTTGACCCGCCCACTCCCCGGCGTGAATTTTGCCCGGGAGTGTAAATACGGCGCACATGCCTCAGAGTCATTTTTTTAGATGGGAACGCCTACCTTGCATATCATTAACGCAAAGTAGGTGTCCACGCAAAAAAATGACGCAAACTCCATGGACTTTGGCACTAGACGCGTCTAACGCCAAAGTATAAATATGGAGTTAGTTTTGCGTCGGAATTGCGTCAAAAAAAACGACGCAATTCCGGCGCAAACAGAGTATAAATATGGCCCTCAGATACTCGCACACTCAGCCACACTTGTGCACACTCACACACTCACTCCCACATAGACACACTCTCACACACTCAGACACTATTGCACACTCAGACACTTGCGCACACTCACACACTTGCGCACACTCACACACTCACACCTAAACACACTCTTGCACACACTCAGACACACGCGCACACTCAGACACTCCCGCACACTCAGACACTCAGACACACTTGTGCACACTTGCACACTCAGACACTCACACATAGACACACTGTCAGACATTCAGATACTCTCACACACTCAGACACTTAAGCACACTCGCACACTCAGACACTCACAGACACTCAGACACTAGCTCACACTCAGACACACTCTCGATCATTCAGACACTCTCGCACACTCAGATACTGTCGCACACTCAGACATGGAGACACTCGTGTACACTCAGACCCTCGTTCACACTCGCACACTCAGACACTCATGCACACTTGCACAGACACTCGCGCACACTCGCACACTCTGACACACTCACACACTCAGACACTCACACATAGACACACTCTTGCACACTCAGACACTCGCACACTCAGACACTTGCTCACACTCGCACACACTCAGACACTCGCGCACACAATCAGAAACTCGCACACACTCAGACACTCACACACTCTCAGACACACTCTTGCACACTCAGATACTCTTGCACACTCAACCATGCAGACACTCATGCACACTCAGACACTCGTTCACGCTCTAACACTCAGACACTCATGCACACTTGCACAGACACTCGAGAACACTCAGACACACTCACACACCCACACATAGAAACACACTCGCACACTCAGACACACTCTCGCACACTCAGATACTCTTGCACACTCAGATACTTTCGCACACTCAGACATGTAGACACTCACACACTCACACACTCGCGCACACTCACATACTCGCATACTCAGACACTCCTGCACACTCAGACACTTGCTCACACTCAGACTCTCGCACACACACTCAGAAACTCGCACACACTCAGACACTCACACACTCAGACACACTCTCGCACACTCACTCTCGCAAACTCAGACACTCACACACACTCAGACACACTCTTGCACACTGAGACACGCATGCACACTCAGATACACAGATGCTTGCGCACAGACACTAGCATACACTCAGACACTCGCGCACACACTCAAAAACTTGCACACACACAGGCACTCACACACTCTCAGACACACTCTCGCACACTCAGACATGCAGACACTCATGCACACCAGACACTCGTACACACTCGCACCCTCAGACACTCATGCACACTTGCACAGACACTCGCACACTCAGACACACTCGCACATTCAGACACTCACACATAGACACACTCTCGCACACTCAGACACTTGCTCTCTCAGACGCTTGCTCACACTCGCACACACACTCTCGCACACTCACTCATACAAAGACACACTATTGCACACACTCAGACATTCTCGCACACTCAGACACTTGTGAACTTGCACACTCAGACACTCATGCACACTCAGACACTCAGACACTCAGACACACTCATGCACACTCGCACACTCACTTAAAGACACACTCTTGCACAGTCAGACACTCGCACACTCAGACACTCGCGCACAATCACTCACACATAGAAACACTCCCACACACACTCAGACATGCACACTTGCCCACTCCGAGGCTCAGAAGTAGACACACTCTTGCACACTGAGACACTCTTGCACACTCAAACACTTGCACACACGCACACTTGGACACTCACTCACAGTTGCATAGACACACGCACTCACACTTGCACAATCCGACATTCACGCACACTCAGACACTCGCGCATACTCAGACACACTGTCGCACACTCAGACACTCGCACCCACTCAGACACTCAGGCACACTCAGACACAAGCACACACTCAGACACTTGTGCACACTCGCACACTCACACAATCACACACTCAGACACTCGCACACACTCGCACACTTAGTCACACACATGCACAAGCACTCTCAGACACTTATGTACACTCACACACTCACGTACACTCAGACACTCGCACACACTCAGACACACTCTCACACACTCAGACACTTTCACACACTCAGACACTCGCACACACTCAGACACCCGTGCACACACACACTTGTGCACACACACACACTCAGACACTTGTGCACACATTTAGATACACTTGCACACACTTGCACACTCAGACACTCACACATAGACACACTCAGACACTCTCGCACACTCAGGGGGTGATTCTCACCCTGTCGGGCGGCGGAGGCCGCCCGCCAGAGTTCCCCCCTCCAAAATACCGCTCCGCGGTCGTGAGACCGTGGAGGGTATTCTGGCTTTTGCACTGGGCTGGCGGGCGGCCGCCAAAAGGCCGCCCGCCAGCCCAGTGCAAAAGAGCCTTCCCACGAAGACGCCGGCTCAGAATTGAGCCGGCGGAGTGGGAAGGTGCGACGGGTGCAGTGGCACCCGTCGCGTATTTCAGTGTCTGCAAAGCAGACACTGAAATACAAAGTGGGGCCCTCTTACGGGGGCCCCTGCAGTGCCCATTGGCATGGGCACTGCAGGGGCCCCCAGGGGCCCCACGACAACCCATACCGCCATCCTGTTCCTGGCGGGAGAACCGCCAGGAACAGGATGGAGGTATGGGCTGTCAGAATCCCCATGGCGGCACAGCGAGCTGCGCCGCCATGGAGGATTCTAAACGGCAGCGGAAAACCGGCGGGAGACCGCCGGTTTTCCGCATCTGACCGCGGCAAAACCGCCGCGGTCAGAATGCCCTGCGGGGCACCGCCAGCCTGTTGGCGGTGCTCCCGCCAACCCTGGCCCCGGCGGTCCATGACTGCCGGGGTCAGAATGACCCCCTCAGTCACTTGCACACACTCTCGCACTCACTCACTCGTGCACACTCACACACTCAGACACTCACACACACTCAGACACATTTGCACACACTCAGACACTCATGCACACTCAGACACTCGCACACACTCAGACACACTCTAGCACACTCAGATACTCTTGCAAACTCAGACTCGCAGACACTCGTGCACACTCAGACACTCATACACACTCGCACACTCACTCATGCACACTTGCACACTCAGACACTCGCACACTCAGCCACATTTGTGCACACTCACACACTCACTCACACATAGACACACTCTCACACACTCAGACACTATTGCACACTCAGACACTTGCGCACACTCACACACTTGCGCACACTCACACACTCACACCTAGACACACTCTTGCACACACTCAGACACACGCGCACACTCAGACACTCCCTCACACTCAGACACTCAGACACACTTGTGCACATTCGCACACTCAGACACTCACACATAGACACACTTTCAGACATTCAGATACTCTCACACACTCAGACACTTAAGCACACTCAGACACTCACAGACACTCAGACACTAGCTCACACTCAGACACACTCTCGCACATTCAGACAATCTCGCACACTCAGATACTGTCGCACACTCAGACATGGAGACACTCGTGCACACTCAGACCCTCGTTCACACTCGCACACTCAGGCACTCATGCACACTTGCACAGACACTCACGCACACTCGCACACTTAGACACACTCACACACTCAGACACTCACACATAGACACACTCTTGCACACTCAGACACTTGCTCACACTCGCACACACTCAGACACTCGCGCACACAATCAGAAACTCGCACACACTCAGACACTCACACACTCTCAGACACACTCTTGCACACTCAGATACTCTTGCACGCTCAACCATGCAGACACTCGTGCACACTCAGACACTCGTTCACGCTCTAACCCTCAGACACTCATGCACACTTGCACAGACACTCGAGCACACTCAGACACACTCACACACTCACACACCCACACATAAAAACACACGCACACACTCAGACACTCCCTCACACTCAGACACTCAGACACACTTGTGCAGATTCGCACACTCAGACACTCACACATAGACACACTTTCAGACATTCAGATACTCTCACACACTCAGACACTTAAGCACACTCGCACACTCAGACACTCACAGACACTCAGACACTAGCTCACACTCAGACACACTCTCGCACATTCAGACAATCTCGCACACTCAGATACTTTCGCACACTCAGACATGTAGACACTCACACACTCACACACTCGCGCACACTCAGATACTCTAGCACACTCAGACACTCTCGCACACTCAGACACATGCGCACACTCGCTCACACTAAGACACTCACACATACACACACTCTTGCACACTCAGACACTCGCACACTCAGACACTTGCTCACACTCGCGCACTCAGACACTCGTGCACACTCACTCACACATAGACACACTACCGCAAACAATCAGACACATTCGCACACTCAGACACTCGAGCACACACTCAGAAACTCGCACACACTCAGACACTCGCACACTCAGTCACTCACACACACTTGCACACTCAGACACACTCACACACACGCACTCTCAGGCACTCACGTACACTCAGACACACTCGCGCACACTCAGACACTCACGTACACTCTAGACACTTGCACACACTCAGACACTTGCTCACACTCAGACACTCGCACACACACTCAGAAACTCGCACACACTCAGACACTCACACACTCAGACACACTCTCGCACACTCACTCTCGCACACTCAGACACTCACACACACTTAGACACACTCTTGCACACTGAGACACTCATGCACACTCAGATACACAGATGCTTGCGCACAGACACTCGCATACACTCAGACTCTCGCGCACACACTCAAAAACTTGCACACACAGGCACTCACACACTCTCAGACACACTCTCGCACACTCAGATACTCACGCACACTCAGACATGCAGACACTTGTGCACACCAGACACTCGCACACACTCAGACACACTCTAGCACACTCAGATACTCTTGCAAACTCAGACACGTAGACACTTGTGCACATTCAGACACTCATACACACTCGCACACTCACTCATGCACACTTGCACACTCAGACACTCGTGCACTCAGCCACACTTGTGCACACTCACACACTCACTCACACATAGACACACTCTCGCACACTCAGACACTATTGCACACTCAGACACTTGCGCACACTCACACACTTGCACACACTCACACACTCACACCTAGACACACTCATGCACACACTCAGACACACACGCACACTCAGACACTCCCGCACACTCAGACACTCAGACACACTTGTGCACACTCGCACACTCAGACACTAACACATAGACACAATTTCAGACATTCAGATACTCTCACACACTCAGACACTTAAGCACACTCGCACACTCAGACACTCACAGACACTCAGACACTAGCTCACACTCAGACACACTCTTGCACATTCAGACACTCTCGCACACTCAGATACTGTCGCACACTCAGACATGGAGACACTCGTGCACACTCAGACCCTCGTTCACACTCGCACACTCAGACACTCATGCACACTTGCACAGACACTCGCGCACACTCGCACACTCAGACACACTCGCACACACTCAGACACTCGCGCACACAATCAGAAACTCGCACACACTCAGACACTTGCTCGCACTCGCACACACTCAGACACTCGCGCACACAATCAGAAATTCGCACACACTCAGACACTCGTTCACACTCTAACACTCAGACAGTCATGAACACTTGCACAGACACTCGAGCACACTCAGACACACTCACACACTCACACACCCACACATAGAAACACTCTCGCACACTCAGACACTCTTGCACGCTCAGACACTCGCACACTCAGACACACTCTCGCACACTCAGATACTCTTGCACACACAGATACTTTCACACACTCAGACATGCAGACACTCACACACTTGCTCACACTCGCGCACTCAGACACTCGTGCACACTCACACAGAGACACACTCCCGTGAACAATCAGACACTCGCGCACACTCAGACACTCGCGCACACACTCAGAAACTCGCACACACTCAGACACTCGCACACTTGCACACTCGCACACTCAGTCACTCACACACACTTGCACACTCAGACACAGTCACGCACATGCACTCTCAGACACTCACGTACACTCAGACGCACTCACGCACACTCAGACACTCACGTACACTCAGCCACTTGCACACACTCAGACACTCATGCACGTTCGCACACTCAGACACTCACGAACACTCAGAGACATTCACGCACACTCAGACACTCATGCACACTCACTCACACACACTCAGACACACTCTTGCACACTCAGACACTCTCGCACACTCAGATACGCGGATGCTTGCGCACACTCAGACACTCTCGCACACACTCAGAAACTCGCACACACTCACTCGCACACTCAGACACACTCGCGCACACTCAGATACTCGCATACTCAGACACTCTTGCACACTCAAACACTTGCTCACACTCAGACACTCGCACACACACTCAGAAACTCGCACACACTCAGACATTCACAACTCAGACACACTCTTGCACACTCACTCTCGCACACTCAGACACTCACACACACTCAGACACACTCTTGCACACTGAGACACTCATGCACACTCAGATACACAGATGCTTGCACACAGACACTCGCATACACTCAGACACTCGAGCACACACTCAAAAACTTGCACACACTCAGGCACTCTCACACACTCCTAGACACAATCTCGCACACTCAGATACTCTTGCACACTCAGACATGCAGACACTCGTGCACACCAGACACTCGTACACATTCAGACACTCATGCACACTTGCACAGACACTTGCGCACACTCACACACTTGCACACACTCACACACTCACACCTAGACACACTCATGCACACCCTCAGACACTTGCTCTCTCAGACGCTTGCTCACACTCGCACACACACTCGCGCACACTCACTCATACAAAGACACACTATTGCACACACTCAGACATTCTCGCACACTCAGACACTTGTGAACTTGCACACTCAGACACTCATGCACACTCAGACACTCAGACACACTCATGCACACTCGCACACTCAATCAAAGACACACTCTTGCACAGTCAGACACTCGCACACTCAGACACTCGCGCACAATCACTCACACATAGAAACACTCCCACACACACTCAGACATGCACACTTGCCCACTCCGACGCTCAGAAGTAGACACACTCTTGCACACTGAGACACTCTTGCACACTCAAACACTTGCACACACGCACACTTGGACACTCAATCACAGTTGCATAGACACACGCACTCACACTTGCACAATCCGACATTCATGCACACTCAGACACTCGCGCATACTCAGACACACTGTCGCACACTCAGACACTCGCACCCACTCAGACACTCAGGCACACTCAGACACTAGCACACACTCAGACACTTGTGCACACTCGCACACTCACACAATCACACACTCAGACACTCACACACACTCGCACACTCAGAAACACACATGCACAAGCACTCTCAGACACTCATGTACACTCACACACTCACGTACACTCAGACACTCGCACACACTCAGACACACTCTCACACACTCAGACACTTTCACACACTCAGACACTGGCACACACTCAGACACCCGTGCACACACACACTTGTGCACACACACACACTCAGACACTTGTGCACACATTTAGATACACTCGCACACACTTGCACACTCAGACACTCACACATAGACACACTCAGACACTCTCGCACACTCAGTCACTTGCACACACTCGCGCACTCACTCACTCGTGCACACTCACACACTCAGACACTCACACACACTCAGACACATTTGCACACACTCAGACACTCATGCACACTCAGACACGCAGACACTCGTGCACACTCAGACACTCATACACACTCGCACACTCACTCATGCACACTTGCACACCCAGACACTCGCACACACAGCCACACTTGTGCACACTCACACACTCACTCACACATAGACACACTCTCGCACACTCAGACACTATTGCACACTCACACACTTGCGCACACTCACACACTTGCGCACACTCACACACTCACACCTAGACACACTCTTGCACACACTCAGACACACGCGCACACTCAGACACTCCCGCACACTCAGACACACTTGTGCACACTCGCACACTCAGACACTCACACATAGACACACTTTCAGACATTCAGATACTCTCACACACTCAGACACTTAAGCACACTCGCACACTCAGACACTCACAGACACTCAGACACTAGCTCACACTCAGACACACTCTCGCACATTCAGACACTCTCGCACACTCAGATACTGTCGCACACTCAGACATGGAGACACTCGTGCACACTCAGACCCTCGTTCACACTCACACACTCAGACACTCATGCACACTTGCACAGACACTCGCGCACACTCGCACACTCAGACACACTCAGACACTCACACATAGACACACTCTTGCACACTCAGACACTCGCACACTCAGACACTTGCTCACACTCACACACACTCAGACACTCGCGCACACAATCAGAAAGTCACACACACTCAGACACTCGTTCACACTCTAACACTCAGACACTCATGCACACTTGCACAGACACTCGAGCACACTCAGACACACTCACACACTCACACACCCACACATAGAAACACTCTTGCACACTCAGACACTCTCGCACGCTCAGACACTCGCACACTCAGACACACTCTCGCGCACTCAGATACTCTTGCACACACAGATACTTTCGCACACTCAGACATGCAGACACTCACACACTCAGACACTTTCTCACACTCGCGCACTCAGACACTCGTGCACACTCACTCACACATAGACACACTCCCACGAACAATCAGACACTCGCGCACGCTCAGACACTCGCGCACACACTCAGAAACTCGCACACACTCAGACACTCGCACACTTGCACACTCGCACACTCAGTCACTCACACACACTTGCACACTCAGACACACTCATGCACACGCACTCTCAGACACTCACGTACACTCAGACGCACTCGCGCACACTCAGACACTCACGTACACTCAGCCACTTGCACACACTGAGACACTCATGCACATTCGCACACTCAGACACTCACGAACACTCAGAGACATTCACACACACTCAGACACTCATGCACACTCACTCACACACACTCTTGCACACTCAGACACTCTCGCACACTCAGATACGCGGATGCTTGCGCACACTCAGACACTCTCGCACACACTCAGAAACTCGCACACACTCACTCGCACACTCAGACACACTCGCGCACACTCAGATACTCGCATACTCAGACACTCTTGCACACTCAGACACTTGCTCACACTCAGACACTCGCACACACACTCAGAAACTCGCACACACTCAGACACCCACACACTCAGACACACTCTCGCACACTCACTCTCGCACACTCAGACACTCACACACACTCAGACATACTCTTGCACACTGAGACACTCATGCACACTCAGATACACAGATGCTTGCGCACAGACACTCACATACACTCAGACACTCGCGCACACACTCAAAAACTTGCACACACACAGGCACTCACACACTCTCAGACACACTCTCACACACTCAGATACTCTCGCACACTCAGACATGCAGACACTCGTGCACACCAGAAACTCGTACACACTCGCACACTCAGACACTCATGCACACTGGCACAGACACTCTCGCACACTCAGACACACTCACACACTCAGACACTCACACATAGACACACTCTTGCACACTCAGACACTCGCACACTCAGACACTTGCTCACACTCGCACACACTCAGACACTCGCGCACACAATCAGAAACTCGCACACACTCAGACACTCACACACTCTCAGACACACTCTTGCACACTCAGATACTCTTGCACACTCAACCATGCAGACACTCGTGCACACTCAGACACTCGTTCACGCTCTAACACTCAGACACTCATGCACACTTGCACAGACACTCGAGAACACTCACACACTCACACACCCACACATAGAAACACACTCGCACACTCAGACACACTCTTGCACACTCAGATACTCTTGCACACTCAGATACTTTCGCACACTCAGACATGTAGACACTCACACACTCACACACTCGTGCACACTCACATACTCGCATACTCAGACACTCCTGCACACTCAGACACTTGCTCACACTCAGACTCTCGCACACACACTCAGAAACTCGCACACACTCAGACACTCACACACTCAGACACACTCTCGCACACTCACTCTCGCATACTCAGACACTCACACACACTCAGACACACTCTTGCACACTGAGACACGCATGCACACTCAGATACACAGATGCTTGCGCACAGACACTAGCATACACTCAGACACTCGCGCACACACTCAAAAACTTGCACACACACAGGCACTCACACACTCTCAGACACACTCTCGCACACTCAGATACTCTCGCACACTCAGACATGCAGACACTCATGCACACCAGACACTCGTTCACACTCGCACACTCAGACACTCCTGCACACTTGCACAGACACTCACACACTCAGACACACTCGCACATTCAGACACTCACACATAGACACACTCTCGCACACTCAGACACTTGCTCTCTCAGACGCTTGCTCACACTCGCACACACACTCGCGCACACTCACTCATACAAAGACACACTATTGCACACACTCAGACATTCTCGCACACTCAGACACTTGTGAACTTGCACACTCAGACACTCATGCACACTCAGACACTCAGACACTCAGACACACTCATGCACACTCGCACACTCACTCAAAGACACACTCTTGCACAGTCAGACACTCGCACACTCAGACACTCGCGCACAATCACTCACACATAGAAACACTCCCACACACACTCAGACATGCACACTTGCCCACTCCGACGCTCAGAAGTAGACACACTCTTGCACACTGAGACACTCTTGCACACTCAAACACTTGCACACACGCACACTTGGACACTCACTCACAGTTGCATAGACACACGCACTCACACTTGCACAATCCGACATTCACGCACACTCAGACACTCGCGCATACTCAGACACACTGTCGCACACTCAGACACTCGCACCCACTCAGACACTCAGGCACACTCAGACACTAGCACACACTCAGACACTGGTGCACACTCGCACACTCACACAATCACACACTCAGACACTCGCACACACTCGCACACTCAGTCACACACATGCACAAGCACTCTCAGACACTTATGTACACTCACACACTCACGTACACTCAGACACTCGCACACACTCAGACACACTCTCACACACTCAGACACTTTCACACACTCAGACACTCGCACACACTCAGACACCCGTGCACACACACACTTGTGCACACACACACACTCAGACACTTGTGCACACATTTAGATACACTCGCACACACTTGCACACTCAGACACTCACACATAGACACACTCAGACACTCTCGCACACTCAGTCACTTGCACACACTCGCGCACTCACTCACTCGTGCACACTCACACACTCAGACACTCACACACACTCAGACACATTTGCACACACTCAGACACTCATGCACACTCAGACACGCAGACACTCGTGCACACTCAGACACTCATACACACTCGCACACTCACTCATGCACACTTGCACACCCAGACACTCGCACACACAGCCACACTTGTGCACACTCACACACTCACTCACACATAGACACACTCTCGCACACTCAGACACTATTGCACACTCAGACACTTGCGCACACTCACACACTTGCGCACACTCACACACTCACACCTAGACACACTCTTGCACACACTCAGACACACGCGCACACTCAGACACTCCCGCACACTCAGACACACTTGTGCACACTCGCACACTCAGACACTCACACATAGACACACTTTCAGACATTCAGAAACTCTCACACACTCAGACACTTAAGCACACTCGCACACTCAGACACTCACAGACACTCAGTCACTAGCTCACACTCAGACACACTCTTGCACATTCAGACACTCTCGCACACTCAGATACTGTCGCACACTCAGACATGGAGACACTCGTGCACACTCAGACCCTCGTTCACACTCACACACTCAGACACTCATGCACACTTGCACAGACACTCGCGCACACTCGCACACTCAGACACACTCAGACACTCACACATAGACACACTCTTGCACACTCAGACACTCGCACACTCAGACACTTGCTCACACTCGCACACACTCAGACACTCGCGCACACAATCAGAAAGTCGCACACACTCAGACACTCGTTCACACTCTAACACTCAGACACTCATGCACACTTGCACAGACACTCGAGCACACTCAGACACACTCACACACTCACACACCCACACATAGAAACACTCTTGCACACTCAGACACTCTCGCACTCTCAGACACTCGCACACTCAGACACACTCTCACGCACTCAGATACTCTTGCACACACAGATACTTTCGCACACTCAGACATGCAGACACTCACACACTCAGACACTTGCTCACACTCGCGCACTCAGACACTCGTGCACACTCACTCACACATAGACACACTCCCACGAACAATCAGACACTCGCGCACACTCAGACACTCGCGCACACACTCAGAAACTCGCACACACTCAAACACTCGCACACTTGCACACTCGCACACTCAGTCACTCACACACACTTGCACACTCAGACACACTCATGCACACGCACTCTCAGACACTCACGTACACTCAGACGCACTTGCGCACACTCAGACACTCACGTACACTCAGCCACTTGCACACACTCAGACACTCATGCACATTCGCACACTCAGACAATCACGAACACTCAGAGACATTCACACACACTCAGACACTCATGCACACTCACTCACACACACTCTTGCACACTCAGACACTCTCACACACTCAGATACGCGGATGCTTGCGCACACTCAGACACTCTCGCACACACTCAGAAACTCGCACACACTCACTCGCACACTCAGACACACTCGCGCACACTCAGATACTCGCATACTCAGACACTCTTGCACACTCAGACCCTTGCTCACACTCAGACACTCGCACACACACTCAGAAACTCGCACACACTCAGACACCCACACACTCAGACACACTCTCGCACACTCACTCTCGCGCACTCAGACACTCACACACACTCAGACATACTCTTGCACACTGAGACACTCATGCACACTCAGATACACAGATGCTTGCGCACAGACACTCACATACACTCAGACACTCGCGCACACACTCAAAAACTTGCACACACACAGGCACTCACACACTCTCAGACACACTCTCACACACTCAGATACTCTCGCACACTCAGACATGCAGACACTCGTGCACACCAGACACTCGTACACACTCGCACACTCAGACACTCATGCACACTTGCACAGACACTCGCACACTCAGACACACTCGCACATTCAGACACTCACACATAGACACACTCTCGCACACTCAGACACTTGCTCTCTCAGACGCTTGCTCACACACGCACACACACTAAGGAGCTTTTATGCATGCACATACAGTGTTCACACAACAAAATGTGCACTTACCTTGGCTGGTACTTGGTTGGGCCGAGGTGTCTATGTCAGTGACCCCTGTCACTGCTTCCGGTAGGAGGGTTGATTCCACCACGTCCTCCAGTGGTGTGGCAGGTGGCTCGGTTGTTGGTCCACCTCCTGTGCTCCTGGCCTCTGCAAGTCGCCTTGCCACCCTCTCCTTTGCCCGGGACCGCAGGTCATACCAGCGCTTCTTGATTTCATTGATGGAGCACTGGGCCACTCCAATGGCGCAAATCTTGCTTTGGATCTCCAGCCAGAGTCTCCTCTTCTCACTCTCTGGCACCTGGAGGGATGATTTGCCAAACAGGCAGTCATGGCTCCTCACCACCTCCTCTGTTAAGATCTCCAGCTCCTGCTCACTGAACTTGAGCTTGCGCTTCCTCTCCTGCTTCTCAGATCCTGGACCTTGGGGCTCCATTGTGGCTCCGATGATGCTGCTCCTTCACAGTGCTCCTCACAGTGGCTGGGCTGCTCTCACTCTGGATGCTGGCTTGGGTGTGGTTCTTGTACCTGCCTGGGATGACTCATTTCCTGCTGATGAGTCATCAGGCTCCTCCAGGTGTGCATTCTCAAACTTTCTCGCATTTTGCGATTTTTTACTGAATCGCAAAAAAATCATAAATTGTGAGAATGCAAATTGCGATTCGGAAAATGGGCCTCGCAAACCACAAATAGCGATTTTTAAGAAATCGCTAATTCCGAATCGCAATTTTGTTACATGGCCAATTGCGACTCGGAAATTGCGATACGGTCACTCAGACACTCAGACACTTGCGCACACTCAGAGACTTGTGCACACTCAGAAACTCGTGCACACTCAAACTCAGATACGCAGATGCTTGCACACAGTCAGACACTCGCACACACTCAGACACTCGCGCACACACTCAGAAACTCGCACACACTCAGACACTCGCACACTCTCAGACACACTCTTGCACACTCAGATACTCTCGCACACTCAACCATGCAGACACTCGTGCACACTCAGACACTCGTTCACACTCTAACACTCAGACACTCATGCACACTTGCACAGACACTCGAGCACACTCAGACACACTCGCACACTCAGACACCCACACATAGAAACACTCTCACACACTCAGACACTCGCACACTCAGACACACTCTAGCACACTCAGATACTTTTGCAAACTCATACACGCAGACACTTGTGCACACTCAGACACTCATACACACTCGCACAATTACTGATGCACACTTGCACACTCAGACACTCATGCACACTCGCACACTCAGACACACTCGTGCACACTAGCACACTCACTCACACATAGACACACTCTCGCACAAGCAGACACTCTCGCACACTCAGACACTTAAGCACACTCGCGCATTCAGACATTCACAGACACTCAGACACTAGCTCACACTCAGACACACTCTCGCACATTCAGATACTTGCGCACACAGATAGTTTCACTCTCAGACACGCAGACACTCGCACACTCACACACTCGCGCACACTCAGATACTCGCATTCTCAGACTCTCTTGCACACTCAGACACTTGCTCACACTCAGACACTCGCACACACACTCAGAAACTCGCACACACTCAGACACTCACACACTCAGACACACTCTCGCACACTCACTCTCGCACACTCAGACACTCACACACACTCAGACACACTCTTGCACACTGAGACACTCATGCACACTCAGATACACAGATGCTTGTGCACAGACACTCGCATACACTCAGACACTCACGCACACACTCAAAAACTTGCACACACACAGGCACTCACACACTCTCAGACACACTCTCGCACACTAAGATACTCTCGCACACTCAGACATGCAGACACTCGTGCACACCAGACACTCGCACACACTCAGACACACTCTAGCACACTCAGATACTCTTGCAAACTCAGACACGTAGACACTTGTGCACACTCAGACACTCATACACACTTGCACACTCACTCTTGCACACTCAGTCACTCGCGCACTCAGCCACACTTGTGCACACTCATAAACTCACTCACACATAGACACACTCTCGCACACTCAGACACTATTGCACACTCAGACACTTGCGCACACTCACACACTCACACACTCACACCTAGACACACTCTTGCACACACTCAGACACACACGCACACTCAGACACTCCCGCACACTCAGACACTCAGAAACTCAGACACACTTGCACACTCAGACACTCACACATAGACACAATTTCAGACATTCAGATACTCTCACACACTCAGACACTTATGCACACTCGCACACTCAGACACTCACAGACACTCAGACACTAGCTCACACTCAGACACACTTTCGCACATTCAGACACTCTCGCACACTCAGATACTGTCGCACACTCAGACATGGAGACACTCGTGCACACTCAGACCCTCGTTCACACTCGCACACTCAGACACTGATGCACACTTGCACAGACACTCGCGCACACTCGCACACTCAGACACACTCACACACTCAGACACTCACACATAGACACACTCTTGCACACTCAGACACTTGCTCACACTCGCACACACTCAGACACTCGCGCACACAATCAGAAACTCACACACACACAGACACTCGTTCACACTCTAACACTCAGACACTCATGCACACTTGCACAGACACTCGAGCACACTCAGACACACTCACACACCCACACATAGAAACACTCTTGCACACTCAGACACTCGCACACTCAGACACTCGCGCACAATCACTCACACATAGAAACACTCCCACACACACTCAGACATGCACACTTGCCCACTCTGACGCTCAGAAGTAGACACACTCTTGCACACTGAGACACTCTTGCACACTCAAACACTTGCACACACGCACACTTGGACACTCACTCACAGTTGCATAGACACACACACTCACACTTGCAAAATCCGACATTCACGCACACTCAGACTCTCGCCCATACTCAGACACACTGTCGCACACTCAGACACTCGCACCCACTCAGACACTGAGGCACACTCAGACACAAGCACACACTCAGACACTTGTGCACACTCGCACACTCACACAATCACACACTCAGACACTCGCACACACTCGCACACTCAGACACACACATGCACAAGCACTCTCAGACACTCATGTACACTCACACACTCACGTACACTCAGACACTCGCACACACTCAGACACACTCTCACACACTCAGACACTTTCACACACTCAGACACTCGCACACACTCAGACACCCGTGCACACACACACTTGTGCACACACACACACTCAGACACTTGTGCACACAGTTAGATACACTCGCACACACTTGCACACTCAGACACTCACACATAGACACACTCAGACACTCTCGCACACTCAGTCACTTGCACACACTCGCGCACTCACTCACTCGTGCACACTCCGCCACTCAGACACTCACACACACTCAGACACATTTGCACACACTCAGACACTCATGCACACTCAGACACTCGCACACACTCAGACACACTCTAGCACACTCAGATACTCTTGCAAACTCAGACACTCATACACACTCGCACACTCACTCATGCACACTTGCACACTCGGGCCATATTTATAATTTTTGACGCAAAACTGCGCTAACGCAGTTTTGCATCCAAAAAATTAGCGCCGGCTACTGCCATTCTGAAGCGCAGGCGCAGCCTGGTGTGCGTGAAAAAAAACGACGTACATCAGGCAGCGCCGGCGTAGGGGGATATGGAGCTTGGGCGCCAAAAAATGGGGCAAGTCAGGCTGAGGCAAATGTTTCGCCTCAACCCGATTTGCGCCATTTTTTTCGACTCCCAACCCCCATTGAAATGACTCCTGTCTTAGCAAAGACAGGAGTCATGCCCCCTTGCCCAATGGCCATGCCCAGGGGACTTCTGTCCCCTGGGCATGGTCATTGGGCATAGTGGCATGTAGGGGGGCACAAATCAGGCCCCCCTATGCCACAAAAAAATCAAAAATAAAAACTTACCTGAACTTACCTTAATGTCCCTGGGATGGGTCCCTCCATCCTTGGGTGTCCTCCTGGGGTGGGCAAGGGTGACAGGGGGGGTCCCTGGGGGCATGGGAGGGCACCTCTGGGCTCCTTCCGAGCCCACAGGTCCCTTAACGCCTGCCCTGACCAGGCGCTAAAAAACGACGCAAAAGCCGCTGGACGTCATTTTTTTTGACCCGCCCACTCCCTGGCGTGAATTTTGCCCGGGAGTGTAAATACGGCGCACATGCCTCAGAGTCATTTTTTTAGATGGGAACGCCTACCTTGCATATCATTAATGCAAAGTAGGTGTCCACGCTAAAAAATTACGCAAACTCCATGGACTTTGGCGCTAGACGCGTCTAACGCCAAAGTATAAATATGGAGTTAGTTTTGCGTCGGAATTGCGTCAAAAAAAACGACGCAATTCCGGCGCAAACAGAGTATAAATATGCCCCTCAGATACTCGCACACTCAGCCACACTTGTGCACACTCACACACTCACTCCCACATAGACACACTCTCACACACTCAGACACTATTGCACACTCAGACACTTGCGCACACTCACACACTTGCGCACACTCACACACTCACACCTAGACACACTCTTTCACACACTCAGACACACGCGCACACTCAGACACTCCCGCACACTCAGACACTCAGACACACTTGTGCACACTCGCACACTCAGACACTCACACATAGACACACTTTCAGACATTCAGATACTCTCACACACTCAGACACTTAAGCACACTCGCACACTCAGACACTCACAGACACTCAGACACTAGCTCACACTCAGACACACTCTCGCACATTCAGACACTCTCGCACACTCAGATACTGTCGCACACTCAGACATGGAGACACTCGTGCACACTCAGACCCTCGTTCACACTCACACACTCAGACACTCATGCACACTTGCACAGACACTCGCGCACACTCGCACACTCAGACACACTCACACACTCAGACACTCACACATAGACACACTCTTGCACACTCAGACACTCGCACACTCAGACACTTGCTCACACTCGCACACACTCAGACACTTGCGCACACAATCAGAAACTCGCACACATTCAGACACTCACACACTCTCAGACACACTCTTGCACACTCAGATACTCTTGCACACTCAACCATGCAGACACTCGTGCACACTCAGACACTCGTTCACGTTCTAACACTCAGACACTCATGCTCACTTGCACAGACACTCGAGAACACTCAGACACACTCACACACCCACACATAGAAACACACTCGCACACTCAGACACACTCTCGCACACTCAGATACTCTTACACACTCAGATACTTTCGCACACTCAGACATGTAGACACTCACACACTCACACACTCGTGCACACTCACATACTCGCATACTCAGACACTCCTGCACACTCAGACACTTGCTCACACTCAGACACTCGCACACACACTCAGAAACTCGCACACACTCAGACACTCACACACTCAGACACACTCTTGCACACTCACTCTCGCAAACTCAGACACTCACACACACTCAGACACACTCTTGCACACTGAGACACGCATGCACACTCAGATACACAGATGCTTGCGCACAGACACTAGCATACACTCAGACACTCGCGCACACACTCAAAAACTTGCACACACACAGGCACTCACACACTCTCAGACACACTCTCGCACACTCAGATACTCTCGCACACTCAGACATGCAGACACTCATGCACACCAGACACTCGTACACACTCGCACACTCAGACACTCATGCACACTTGCACAGACACTCGCACACTCAGACACACTCGCACATTCAGACACTCACACATAGACACACTCTCGCACACTCAGACACTTGCTCTCTCAGACGCTTGCTCACACTCGCACACACACTCGCGCACACTCACTCATACAAAGACACACTATTGCACACACTCAGACATTCTCGCACACTCAGACACTTGTGAACTTGCACACTCAGACACTCATGCACACTGAGACACTCAGACACACTCATGCACACTCGCACACTCACTCAAAGACACACTCTTGCACAGTCAGACACTCGCACACTCAGACACTCGCGCACAATCACTCACACATAGAAACACTCCCACACACACTCAGACATGCACACTTGCCCACTCCGACGCTCAGAAGTAGACACACTCTTGCACACTGAGACACTCTTGCACACTCAAACACTTGCACACACGCACACTTGGACACTCACTCACAGTTGCATAGACACACGCACTCACACTTGCAAAATCCGACATTCACGCACACTCAGACACTCGCGCATACTCAGACACACTGTCGCACACTCAGACACTCACACCCACTCAGACACTGAGGCACACTCAGACACAAGCACACACTCATACACTTGTGCACACTCGCACACTCACACAATCACACACTCAGACACTCACACACACTCGCACACTCAGAAACACACATGCACAAGCACTCTCAGACACTCATGTACACTCACACACTCACGTACACTCAGACACTCGCACACACTCAGACACACTCTCACACACTCAGACACTTTCACACACTCAGACACTCGCACACACTCAGACACCCGTGCACACACACACTTGTGCACACACACACACTCAGACACTTGTGCACACATTTAGATACACTCGCACACACTTGCACACTCAGACACTCACACATAGACACACTCAGACACTCTCGCACACTCAGTCACTTGCACACACTCGCGCACTCACTCACTCGTGCACACTCACACACTCAGACACTCACACACACTCAGACACATTTGCACACACTCAGACCCTCATGCACACTCAGACATGCAGACACTCGTGCACACTCAGACACTCGTACACACTCGCACACACTCACTCATGCACACTTGCACACCCAGACACTCGCACACACAGCCACACTTGTGCACACTCACACACTCACTCACACATAGACACACTCTCGCACACTCAGACACTATTGCACACTCAGACACTTGCGCATACTCAGACACACTGTCGCACACTCAGACACTCGCACCCACTCAGACACTGAGGCACACTCAGACACAAGCACACACTCAGACACTTGTGCACACTCGCACACTCACACAATCACACACTCAGACACTCACACACACTCGCACACTCAGAAACACACATGCACAAGCACTCTCAGACACTCATGTACACTCACACACTCACGTACACTCAGACACTCGCACACACTCAGACACACTCTCACACACTCAGACACTTTCACACACTCAGACACTCGCACACACTCAGACACCCGTGCACACACACACTTGTGCACACACACACACTCAGACACTTGTGCACACATTTAGATACACTCGCACACACTTGCACACTCAGACACTCACACATAGACACACTCAGACACTCTCGCACACTCAGTCACTTGCACACACTCGCGCACTCACTCACTCGTGCACACTCACACACTCAGACACTCACACACACTCAGACACATTTGCACACACTCAGACACTCATGCACACTCAGACACGCAGACACTCGTGCACACTCAGACACTCGTTCACGCTCTAACACTCAGACACTCATGCACACTTGCACAGACACTCGAGAACACTCAGACACACTCACACACCCACACATAGAAACACACTCGCACACTCAGACACACTCTCGCACACTCAGATACTCTTGCACACTCAGATACTTTCGCACACTCAGACATGTAGACACTCACACACTCACACACTCGCGCACACTCACATACTCGCATACTCAGACACTCCTGCACACTCAGACACTTGCTCACACTCAGACTCTCGCACACACACTCAGAAACTCGCACACACTCAGACACTCACACACTCAGACACACTCTCGCAAACTCACTCTCGCAAACTCAGACACTCACACACACTCAGACACACTCTTGCACACTGAGACACGCATGCACACTCAGATACACAGATGCTTGCGCACAGACACTAGCATACACTCAGACACTCGCACACACACTCAAAAACTTGCACACACACAGGCACTCACACACTCTCAGACACACTCTCGCACACTCAGATACTCTCGCACACTCAGACATGCAGACACTCATGCACACCAGACACTCGTACACACTCGCACACTCAGACACTCATGCACACTTGCACAGACACTCGCACACTCAGACACACTCGCACATTCAGACACTCACACATAGACACACTCTCGCACACTCAGACACTTGCTCTCTCAGACGCTTGCTCACACTCGCACACACACTCGCGCACACTCACTCATACAAAGACACACTATTGCACACACTCAGACATTCTCGCACACTCAGACACTTGTGAACTTGCACACTCAGACACTCATGCACACTCAGACACTCAGACACTCAGACACTCAGACACACTCATGCACACTCGCACACTCACTCAAAGACACACTCTTGCACAGTCAGACACTCGCACACTCAGACACTCGCGCACAATCACTCACACATAGAAACACTCCCACACAAACTCAGACATGCACACTTGCCCACTCCGACGCTCAGAAGTAGACACACTCTTGCACACTGAGACACTCTTGCACACTCAAACACTTGCACACACGCACACTTGGACACTCACTCACAGTTGCATAGACACACACACTCACACTTGCAAAATCCGACATTCACGCACACTCAGACACTCGCGCATACTCAGACACACTGTCGCACACTCAGACACTCGCACCCACTCAGACACTGAGGCACACTCAGACACAAGCACAAACTCAGACACTTGTGCACACTCGCACACTCACACAATCACACACTCAGACACTCACACACACTCGCACACTCAGAAACACTCATGCACAAGCACTCTCAGACACTCATGTACACTCACACACTCACGTACACTCAGACACTCGCACACACTCAGACACACTCTCACACACTCAGACACTTTCACACACTCAGACACTCGCACACACTCAGACACCCGTGCACACACACACTTGTGCACACACACACACTCAGACACTTGTGCACACATTTAGATACACTCGCACACACTTGCACACTCAGACACTCACACATAGACACACTCAGACACTCTCGCACACTCAGTCACTTGCACACACTCGCGCACTCACTCACTCGTGCACACTCACACACTCAGACACTCACACACACTCAGACACATTTGCACACACTCAGACACTCATGCACACTCAGACACGCAGACACTCGTGCACACTCAGACACTCATACACACTCGCACACACTCACTCATGCACACTTGCACACCCAGACACTCGCACACACAGCCACACTTGTGCACACTCACACACTCACTCACACATAGACACACTCTCGCACACTCAGACACTATTGCACACTCAGACACTTGCGCACACTCACACACTTGTGCACACTCACACACTCACACCTAGACACACTCTTGCACACACTCAGACACACGCGCACACTCAGACACTCCCGCACACTCAGACACACTTGTGCACACTCGCACACTCAGACACTCACACATAGACACACTTTCAGACATTCAGATACTCTCACACACTCAGACACTTAAGCACACTCGCACACTCAGACACTCACAGACACTCAGACACTAGCTCACACTCAGACACACTCTCGCACATTCAGACACTCTCGCACACTCAGATACTGTCGCACACTCAGACATGGAGACACTCGTGCACACTCAGACCCTCGTTCACACTCACACACTCAGACACTCATGCACACTTGCACAGACACTCGCGCACACTCGCACACTCAGACACACTCAGACACTCACACATAGACACACTCTTGCACACTCAGACACTCGCACACTCAGACACTTGCTCACACTCGCACACACTCAGACACTCGCGCACACAATCAGAAAGTCGCACACACTCAGACACTCGTTCACACTCTAACACTCAGACACTCATGCACACTTGCACAGACACTCGAGCACACTCAGACACACTCACACACTCACACACCCACACATAGAAACACTCTTGCACACTCAGACACTCTCGCACGCTCAGACACTCGCACACTCAGACACACTCTCGCGCACTCAGATACTCTTGCACACACAGATACTTTCGCACACTCAGACATGCAGACACTCACACACTCAGACACTTGCTCACACTCGCGCACTCAGACACTCGTGCACACTCACTCACACATAGACACACTCCCACGAACAGACACTCGCGCACACTCAGACACTCGCGCACACACTCAGAAACTCGCACACACTCAGACACTCGCACACTTGCACACTCGCACACTCAGTCACTCACACACACTTGCACACTCAGACACACTCATGCACACGCACTCTCAGACACTCACGTACACTCAGACGCACTCGCGCACACTCAGACACTCACGTACACTCAGCCACTTGCACACACTCAGACACTCATTCACATTCGCACACTCAGACACTCACGAACACTCCGAGACATTCACACACACTCAGACACTCATGCACACTCACTCACACACACTCTTGCACACTCAGACACTCTTGCACACTCAGATACGCGGATGCTTGCGCACACTCAGACACTCTCGCACACACTCAGAAACTCGCACACACTCACTCGCACACTCAGACACACTCGCGCACATTCAGATACTCGCATACTCAGACACTCTTGCACACTCAGACACTTGCTCACACTCAGACACTCGCACACACACTCAGAAACTCGCACACACTCAGACACCCACACACTCAGACACACTCTCGCACACTCACTCTCGCGCACTCAGACACTCACACACACTCAGACATACTCTTGCACACTGAGACACTCATGCACACTCAGATACACAGATGCTTGCGCACAGACACTCACATACACTCAGACACTCGCGCACACACTCAAAAACTTGCACACACACAGGCACTCACACACTCTCAGACACACTCTCACACACTCAGATACTCTCGCACACTCAGACATGCAGACACTCGTGCACACCAGACACTCGTACACACTCGCACACTCAGACACTCATGCACACTTGCACAGACACTCGCACACTCAGACACACTCGCACATTCAGACACTCACACATAGACACACTCTCGCACACTCAGACACTTGCTCTCTCAGACGCTTGCTCACACACGCACACACACTAAGGAGCTTTTATGCATGCACATATAGTGTTCACACAACAAAATGTGCACTTACCTTGGCTGGTACTTGGTTGGGCCGAGGTGTCTATGTCAGTGACCCCTGTCACTGCTTCCGGTAGGAGGGTTGATTCCACTACGTCCTCCAGTGGTGTGGCAGGTGGCTCGGTTGTTGGTCCACCTCCTGTGCTCCTGGCCTCTGCAAGTCGCCTTGCCACCCTCTCCTTTGCCCCGGACCGCAGGTCATACCAGCGCTTCTTGATTTCATCGATGGAGCACTGGGCCACTCCAATGGCGCAAATCTTGCTTTGGATCTCCAGCCAGAGTCTCCTCTTCTCACTCTCTGGCACCTGGAGGGATGATTTGCCAAACAGGCGGTCATGGCTCCTCACTACCTCCTCTGTTAAGATCTCCAGCTCCTGCTCACTGAACTTGAGCTTGCGCTTCCTCTCCTGCTTCTCAGATCCTGGACCTTGGGGCTCCATTGTGGCTCCGATGATGCTGCTCCTTCACAGTGCTCCTCACAGTGGCTGGGCTGCTCTCACTCTGGATGCTGGCTTGGGTGTGGTTCTTGTACCTGCCTGGGATGACTCATTTCCTGCTGATGAGTCATCAGGCTCCTCCAGGTGTGCATTCTCAAACTTTCTCGCATTTTGCGATTTTTTACTGAATCGCAAAAAAATCATAAATTGTGAGAATGCAAATTGCGATTCGGAAAATGGGCCTCGCAAACCACAAATAGCGATTTTTAAGAAATCGCTAATTCCGAATCGCAATTTTGTTACATGGCCAATTGCGACTCGGAAATTGCGATACGGTCACTCAGACACTCAGACACTTGCGCACACTCAGAGACTTGTGCACACTCAGAAACTCGTGCACACTCAAACTCAGATACGCAGATGCTTGCACACAGTCAGACACTCGCACACACTCAGACACTCGCGCACACACTCAGAAACTCGCACACACTCAGACACTCGCACACTCTCAGACACACTCTTGCACACTCAGATACTCTCGCACACTCAACCATGCAGACACTCGTGCACACTCAGACACTCGTTCACACTCTAACACTCAGACACTCATGCACACTTGCACAGACACTCGAGCACACTCAGACACACTCACACACTCAGACACCCACACATAGAAACACTCTCACACACTCAGACACTCGCACACTCAGACACACTCTAGCACACTCAGATACTTTTGCAAACTCATACACGCAGACACTTGTGCACACTCAGACACTCATACACACTCGCACAATTACTGATGCACACTTGCACACGCAGACACTCATGCACACTCGCACACTCAGACACACTCGTGCACACTAGCACACTCACTCACACATAGACACACTCTCGCACAAGCAGACACTCTCGCACACTCAGACACTTAAGCACACTCGCACATTCAGACACTCACAGACACTCAGACACTAGCTCACACTCAGACACACTCTCGCACATTCAGATACTTGCGCACACAGATAGTTTCACTCTCAGACACGCAGACACTCGCACACTCACACACTCGCGCACACTCAGATACTCGCATACTCAGACTCTTTTGCACACTAAGACACTTGCTCACACTCAGACACTCGCACACACACTCAGAAACTCGCACACACTCAGACACTCACACACTCAGACACACTCTCGCACACTCACTCTCGGACACTCAGACACTCACACACACTCAGACACACTCTTGCACACTGAGACACTCATGCACACTCAGATACACAGATGCTTGTGCACAGACACTCGCATACACTCAGACACTCGCGCACATACTCAAAAACTTGCACACACACAGGCACTCACACACTCTCAGACACACACTCTCGCACACTCAGATACTCTCGCACACTCAGACATGCAGACACTCGTGCACACCAGACACTCGCACACACTCAGACACACTCTAGCACACTCAGATACTCTTGCAAACTCAGACACGTAGACACTTGTGCACACTCAGACACTCATACACACTCGCACACTCACTCTTGCACACTCAGTCACTCGCGCACTCAGCCACACTTGTGCACACTCACACACTCACTCACACATAGACACACTCTCGCACACTCATACACTATTGCACACTCAGACACTTGCGCACACTCACACACTTGCACACACTCACACACTCACACCTAGACACACTGTTGCACACACTCAGACACACACGCACACTCAGACACTCCCGCACACTCAGACACTCAGAAACTCAGACACACTTGCACACTCAGACACTCACACATAGACACAATTTCAGACATTCAGATACTCTCACACACTCAGACACTTATGCACACTCGCACACTCAGACACTCACAGACACTCAGACACTAGCTCACACTCAGACACACTCTCGCACATTCAGACACTCTCGCACACTCAGATACTGTCGCACACTCAGACATGGAGACACTCGTGCACACTCAGACCCTCGTTCACACTCGCACACTCAGACACTGATGCACACTTGCACAGACACTCGCGCACACTCACACACTCAGACACACTCACACACTCAGACACTCACACATAGACACACTCTTGCACACTCAGACACTTGCTCACACTCGCACACACTCAGACACTCGCGCACACAATCAGAAACTCACACACACACAGACACTCGTTCACACTCTAACACTCAGACACTCATGCACACTTGCACAGACACTCGAGCACACTCAGACACACTCACACACCCACACATAGAAACACTCTTGCACACTCAGACACTCGCACACTCAGACACTCGCGCACAATCACTCACACATAGAAACACTCCCACACACACTCAGACATGCACACTTGCCCACTCTGACGCTCAGAAGTAGACACACTCTTGCACACTGAGACACTCTTGCACACTCAAACACTTGCACACACGCACACTTGGACACTCACTCACAGTTGCATAGACACACACACTCACACTTGCAAAATCCGACATTCACGCACACTCAGACTCTCGCCCATACTCAGACACACTGTCGCACACTCAGACACTCGCACCCACTCAGACACTGAGGCACACTCAGACACAAGCACACACTCAGACACTTGTGCACACTCGCACACTCACACAATCACACACTCAGACACTCGCACACACTCGCACACTCAGACACACACATGCACAAGCACTCTCAGACACTCATGTACACTCACACACTCACGTACACTCAGACACTCGCACACACTCAGACACACTCTCACACACTCAGACACTTTCACACACTCAGACACTCGCACACACTCAGACACCCGTGCACACACACACTTGTGCACACACACACACTCAGACACTTGTGCACACAGTTAGATACACTCGCACACACTTGCACACTCAGACACTCACACATAGACACACTCAGACACTCTCGCACACTCAGTCACTTGCACACACTCGCGCACTCACTCACTCGTGCACACTCCGCCACTCAGACACTCACACACACTCAGACACATTTGCACACACTCAGACACTCATGCACACTCAGACACTCGCACACACTCAGACACACTCTAGCACACTCAGATACTCTTGCAAACTCAGACACTCATACACACTCGCACACTCACTCATGCACACTTGCACACTCGGGCCATATTTATAATTTTTGACGCAAAACTGCGCTAACGCAGTTTTGCATCCAAAAAATTAGCGCCGGCTACTGCCATTCTGAAGCGCCGGCGCTGCCTGGTGTGCGTGAAAAAAAACGACGTACATCAGGCAGCGCCGGCGTAGGGGGATATGGAGCTTGGGCGCCAAAAAATGGGGCAAGTCAGGCTGAGGCAAATGTTTCGCCTCAACCCGATTTGCGCCATTTTTTTCGACTCCCAACCCCCATTGAAATGACTCCTGTCTTAGCAAAGAGACTTCTGTCCCCTGGGCATGGTCATTGGGCATAGTGGCATGTAGGGGGGCACAAATCAGGCCCCCCTATGCCACAAAAAAATCAAAAATAAAAACTTACCTGAACTTACCTTAATGTCCCTGGGATGGGTCCCTCCATCCTTGGGTGTCCTCCTGGGGTGGGCAAGGGTGACAGGGGGGGTCCCTGGGGGCATGGGAGGGCACCTCTGGGCTCCTTCCGAGCCCACAGGTCCCTTAACGCCTGCCCTGACCAGGCGCTAAAAAACGACGCAAAAGCCGCTGGACGTCATTTTTTTTGACCCGCCCACTCCCTGGCGTGAATTTTGCCCGGGAGTGTAAATACGGCGCACATGCCTCAGAGTCATTTTTTTAGATGGGAACGCCTACCTTGCATATCATTAATGCAAAGTAGGTGTCCACGCTAAAAAATTACGCAAACTCCATGGACTTTGGCGCTAGACGCGTCTAACGCCAAAGTATAAATATGGAGTTAGTTTTGCGTCGGAATTGCGTCAAAAAAAACGACGCAATTCCGGCGCAAACAGAGTATAAATATGCCCCTCAGATACTCGCACACTCAGCCACACTTGTGCACACTCACACACTCACTCCCACATAGACACACTCTCACACACTCAGACACTATTGCACACTCAGACACTTGCGCACACTCACACACTTGCGCACACTCACACACTCACACCTAGACACACTCTTTCACACACTCAGACACACGCGCACACTCAGACACTCCCGCACACTCAGACACTCAGACACACTTGTGCACACTCGCACACTCAGACACTCACACATAGACACACTTTCAGACATTCAGATACTCTCACACACTCAGACACTTAAGCACACTCGCACACTCAGACACTCACAGACACTCAGACACTAGCTCACACTCAGACACACTCTCGCACATTCAGACACTCTCGCACACTCAGATACTGTCGCACACTCAGACATGGAGACACTCGTGCACACTCAGACCCTCGTTCACACTCACACACTCAGACACTCATGCACACTTGCACAGACACTCGCGCACACTCGCACACTCAGACACACTCACACACTCAGACACTCACACATAGACACACTCTTGCACACTCAGACACTCGCACACTCAGACACTTGCTCACACTCGCACACACTCAGACACTTGCGCACACAATCAGAAACTCGCACACATTCAGACACTCACACACTCTCAGACACACTCTTGCACACTCAGATACTCTTGCACACTCAACCATGCAGACACTCGTGCACACTCAGACACTCGTTCACGTTCTAACACTCAGACACTCATGCTCACTTGCACAGACACTCGAGAACACTCAGACACACTCACACACCCACACATAGAAACACACTCGCACACTCAGACACACTCTCGCACACTCAGATACTCTTACACACTCAGATACTTTCGCACACTCAGACATGTAGACACTCACACACTCACACACTCGTGCACACTCACATACTCGCATACTCAGACACTCCTGCACACTCAGACACTTGCTCACACTCAGACACTCGCACACACACTCAGAAACTCGCACACACTCAGACACTCACACACTCAGACACACTCTTGCACACTCACTCTCGCAAACTCAGACACTCACACACACTCAGACACACTCTTGCACACTGAGACACGCATGCACACTCAGATACACAGATGCTTGCGCACAGACACTAGCATACACTCAGACACTCGCGCACACACTCAAAAACTTGCACACACACAGGCACTCACACACTCTCAGACACACTCTCGCACACTCAGATACTCTCGCACACTCAGACATGCAGACACTCATGCACACCAGACACTCGTACACACTCGCACACTCAGACACTCATGCACACTTGCACAGACACTCGCACACTCAGACACACTCGCACATTCAGACACTCACACATAGACACACTCTCGCACACTCAGACACTTGCTCTCTCAGACGCTTGCTCACACTCGCACACACACTCGCGCACACTCACTCATACAAAGACACACTATTGCACACACTCAGACATTCTCGCACACTCAGACACTTGTGAACTTGCACACTCAGACACTCATGCACACTCAGACACTCAGACACACTCATGCACACTCGCACACTCACTCAAAGACACACTCTTGCACAGTCAGACACTCGCACACTCAGACACTCGCGCACAATCACTCACACATAGAAACACTCCCACACACACTCAGACATGCACACTTGCCCACTCCGACGCTCAGAAGTAGACACACTCTTGCACACTGAGACACTCTTGCACACTCAAACACTTGCACACACGCACACTTGGACACTCACTCACAGTTGCATAGACACACGCACTCACACTTGCAAAATCCGACATTCACGCACACTCAGACACTCGCGCATACTCAGACACACTGTCGCACACTCAGACACTCACACCCACTCAGACACTGAGGCACACTCAGACACAAGCACACACTCATACACTTGTGCACACTCGCACACTCACACAATCACACACTCAGACACTCACACACACTCGCACACTCAGAAACACACATGCACAAGCACTCTCAGACACTCATGTACACTCACACACTCACGTACACTCAGACACTCGCACACACTCAGACACACTCTCACACACTCAGACACTTTCACACACTCAGACACTCGCACACACTCAGACACCCGTGCACACACACACTTGTGCACACACACACACTCAGACACTTGTGCACACATTTAGATACACTCGCACACACTTGCACACTCAGACACTCACACATAGACACACTCAGACACTCTCGCACACTCAGTCACTTGCACACACTTGCGCACTCACTCACTCGTGCACACTCACACACTCAGACACTCACACACACTCAGACACATTTGCACACACTCAGACCCTCATGCACACTCAGACATGCAGACACTCGTGCACACTCAGACACTCGTACACACTCGCACACACTCACTCATGCACACTTGCACACCCAGACACTCGCACACACAGCCACACTTGTGCACACTCACACACTCACTCACACATAGACACACTCTCGCACACTCAGACACTATTGCACACTCAGACACTTGCGCATACTCAGACACACTGTCGCACACTCAGACACTCGCACCCACTCAGACACTGAGGCACACTCAGACACAAGCACACACTCAGACACTTGTGCACACTCGCACACTCACACAATCACACACTCAGACACTCACACACACTCGCACACTCAGAAACACACATGCACAAGCACTCTCAGACACTCATGTACACTCACACACTCACGTACACTCAGACACTCGCACACACTCAGACACACTCTCACACACTCAGACACTTTCACACACTCAGACACTCGCACACACTCAGACACCCGTGCACACACACACTTGTGCACACACACACACTCAGACACTTGTGCACACATTTAGATACACTCGCACACACTTGCACACTCAGACACTCACACATAGACACACTCAGACACTCTCGCACACTCAGTCACTTGCACACACTCGCGCACTCACTCACTCGTGCACACTCACACACTCAGACACTCACACACACTCAGACACATTTGCACACACTCAGACACTCATGCACACTCAGACACGCAGACACTCGTGCACACTCAGACACTCGTTCACGCTCTAACACTCAGACACTCATGCACACTTGCACAGACACTCGAGAACACTCAGACACACTCACACACCCACACATAGAAACACACTCGCACACTCAGACACACTCTCGCACACTCAGATACTCTTGCACACTCAGATACTTTCGCACACTCAGACATGTAGACACTCACACACTCACACACTCGCGCACACTCACATACTCGCATACTCAGACACTCCTGCACACTCAGACACTTGCTCACACTCAGACTCTCGCACACACACTCAGAAACTCGCACACACTCAGACACTCACACACTCAGACACACTCTCGCAAACTCACTCTCGCAAACTCAGACACTCACACACACTCAGACACACTCTTGCACACTGAGACACGCATGCACACTCAGATACACAGATGCTTGCGCACAGACACTAGCATACACTCAGACACTCGCACACACACTCAAAAACTTGCACACACACAGGCACTCACACACTCTCAGACACACTCTCGCACACTCAGATACTCTCGCACACTCAGACATGCAGACACTCATGCACACCAGACACTCGTACACACTCGCACACTCAGACACTCATGCACACTTGCACAGACACTCGCACACTCAGACACACTCGCACATTCAGACACTCACACATAGACACACTCTCGCACACTCAGACACTTGCTCTCTCAGACGCTTGCTCACACTCGCACACACACTCGCGCACACTCACTCATACAAAGACACACTATTGCACACACTCAGACATTCTCGCACACTCAGACACTTGTGAACTTGCACACTCAGACACTCATGCACACTCAGACACTCAGACACTCAGACACACTCATGCACACTCGCACACTCACTCAAAGACACACTCTTGCACAGTCAGACACTCGCACACTCAGACACTCGCGCACAATCACTCACACATAGAAACACTCCCACACAAACTCAGACATGCACACTTGCCCACTCCGACGCTCAGAAGTAGACACACTCTTGCACACTGAGACACTCTTGCACACTCAAACACTTGCACACACGCACACTTGGACACTCACTCACAGTTGCATAGACACACACACTCACACTTGCAAAATCCGACATTCACGCACACTCAGACACTCGCGCATACTCAGACACACTGTCGCACACTCAGACACTCGCACCCACTCAGACACTGAGGCACACTCAGACACAAGCACAAACTCAGACACTTGTGCACACTCGCACACTCACACAATCACACACTCAGACACTCACACACACTCGCACACTCAGAAACACTCATGCACAAGCACTCTCAGACACTCATGTACACTCACACACTCACGTACACTCAGACACTCGCACACACTCAGACACACTCTCACACACTCAGACACTTTCACACACTCAGACACTCGCACACACTCAGACACCCGTGCACACACACACTTGTGCACACACACACACTCAGACACTTGTGCACACATTTAGATACACTCGCACACACTTGCACACTCAGACACTCACACATAGACACACTCAGACACTCTCGCACACTCAGTCACTTGCACACACTCGCGCACTCACTCACTCGTGCACACTCACACACTCAGACACTCACACACACTCAGACACATTTGCACACACTCAGACACTCATGCACACTCAGACACGCAGACACTCGTGCACACTCAGACACTCATACACACTCGCACACACTCACTCATGCACACTTGCACACCCAGACACTCGCACACACAGCCACACTTGTGCACACTCACACACTCACTCACACATAGACACACTCTCGCACACTCAGACACTATTGCACACTCAGACACTTGCGCACACTCACACACTTGTGCACACTCACACACTCACACCTAGACACACTCTTGCACACACTCAGACACACGCGCACACTCAGACACTCCCGCACACTCAGACACACTTGTGCACACTCGCACACTCAGACACTCACACATAGACACACTCAGACACTCTCGCACACTCAGTCACTTGCACACACTTGCGCACTCACTCACTCGTGCACACTCACACACTCAGACACTCACACACACTCAGACACATTTGCACACACTCAGACCCTCATGCACACTCAGACATGCAGACACTCGTGCACACTCAGACACTCGTACACACTCGCACACACTCACTCATGCACACTTGCACACCCAGACACTCGCACACACAGCCACACTTGTGCACACTCACACACTCACTCACACATAGACACACTCTCGCACACTCAGACACTATTGCACACTCAGACACTTGCGCATACTCAGACACACTGTCGCACACTCAGACACTCGCACCCACTCAGACACTGAGGCACACTCAGACACAAGCACACACTCAGACACTTGTGCACACTCGCACACTCACACAATCACACACTCAGACACTCACACACACTCGCACACTCAGAAACACACATGCACAAGCACTCTCAGACACTCATGTACACTCACACACTCACGTACACTCAGACACTCGCACACACTCAGACACACTCTCACACACTCAGACACTTTCACACACTCAGACACTCGCACACACTCAGACACCCGTGCACACACACACTTGTGCACACACACACACTCAGACACTTGTGCACACATTTAGATACACTCGCACACACTTGCACACTCAGACACTCACACATAGACACACTCAGACACTCTCGCACACTCAGTCACTTGCACACACTCGCGCACTCACTCACTCGTGCACACTCACACACTCAGACACTCACACACACTCAGACACATTTGCACACACTCAGACACTCATGCACACTCAGACACGCAGACACTCGTGCACACTCAGACACTCGTTCACGCTCTAACACTCAGACACTCATGCACACTTGCACAGACACTCGAGAACACTCAGACACACTCACACACCCACACATAGAAACACACTCGCACACTCAGACACACTCTCGCACACTCAGATACTCTTGCACACTCAGATACTTTCGCACACTCAGACATGTAGACACTCACACACTCACACACTCGCGCACACTCACATACTCGCATACTCAGACACTCCTGCACACTCAGACACTTGCTCACACTCAGACTCTCGCACACACACTCAGAAACTCGCACACACTCAGACACTCACACACTCAGACACACTCTCGCAAACTCACTCTCGCAAACTCAGACACTCACACACACTCAGACACACTCTTGCACACTGAGACACGCATGCACACTCAGATACACAGATGCTTGCGCACAGACACTAGCATACACTCAGACACTCGCACACACACTCAAAAACTTGCACACACACAGGCACTCACACACTCTCAGACACACTCTCGCACACTCAGATACTCTCGCACACTCAGACATGCAGACACTCATGCACACCAGACACTCGTACACACTCGCACACTCAGACACTCATGCACACTTGCACAGACACTCGCACACTCAGACACACTCGCACATTCAGACACTCACACATAGACACACTCTCGCACACTCAGACACTTGCTCTCTCAGACGCTTGCTCACACTCGCACACACACTCGCGCACACTCACTCATACAAAGACACACTATTGCACACACTCAGACATTCTCGCACACTCAGACACTTGTGAACTTGCACACTCAGACACTCATGCACACTCAGACACTCAGACACTCAGACACACTCATGCACACTCGCACACTCACTCAAAGACACACTCTTGCACAGTCAGACACTCGCACACTCAGACACTCGCGCACAATCACTCACACATAGAAACACTCCCACACAAACTCAGACATGCACACTTGCCCACTCCGACGCTCAGAAGTAGACACACTCTTGCACACTGAGACACTCTTGCACACTCAAACACTTGCACACACGCACACTTGGACACTCACTCACAGTTGCATAGACACACACACTCACACTTGCAAAATCCGACATTCACGCACACTCAGACACTCGCGCATACTCAGACACACTGTCGCACACTCAGACACTCGCACCCACTCAGACACTGAGGCACACTCAGACACAAGCACAAACTCAGACACTTGTGCACACTCGCACACTCACACAATCACACACTCAGACACTCACACACACTCGCACACTCAGAAACACTCATGCACAAGCACTCTCAGACACTCATGTACACTCACACACTCACGTACACTCAGACACTCGCACACACTCAGACACACTCTCACACACTCAGACACTTTCACACACTCAGACACTCGCACACACTCAGACACCCGTGCACACACACACTTGTGCACACACACACACTCAGACACTTGTGCACACATTTAGATACACTCGCACACACTTGCACACTCAGACACTCACACATAGACACACTCAGACACTCTCGCACACTCAGTCACTTGCACACACTCGCGCACTCACTCACTCGTGCACACTCACACACTCAGACACTCACACACACTCAGACACATTTGCACACACTCAGACACTCATGCACACTCAGACACGCAGACACTCGTGCACACTCAGACACTCATACACACTCGCACACACTCACTCATGCACACTTGCACACCCAGACACTCGCACACACAGCCACACTTGTGCACACTCACACACTCACTCACACATAGACACACTCTCGCACACTCAGACACTATTGCACACTCAGACACTTGCGCACACTCACACACTTGTGCACACTCACACACTCACACCTAGACACACTCTTGCACACACTCAGACACACGCGCACACTCAGACACTCCCGCACACTCAGACACACTTGTGCACACTCGCACACTCAGACACTCACACATAGACACACTTTCAGACATTCAGATACTCTCACACACTCAGACACTTAAGCACACTCGCACACTCAGACACTCACAGACACTCAGACACTAGCTCACACTCAGACACACTCTCGCACATTCAGACACTCTCGCACACTCAGATACTGTCGCACACTCAGACATGGAGACACTCGTGCACACTCAGACCCTCGTTCACACTCACACACTCAGACACTCATGCACACTTGCACAGACACTCGCGCACACTCGCACACTCAGACACACTCAGACACTCACACATAGACACACTCTTGCACACTCAGACACTCGCACACTCAGACACTTGCTCACACTCGCACACACTCAGACACTCGCGCACACAATCAGAAAGTCGCACACACTCAGACACTCGTTCACACTCTAACACTCAGACACTCATGCACACTTGCACAGACACTCGAGCACACTCAGACACACTCACACACTCACACACCCACACATAGAAACACTCTTGCACACTCAGACACTCTCGCACGCTCAGACACTCGCACACTCAGACACACTCTCGCGCACTCAGATACTCTTGCACACACAGATACTTTCGCACACTCAGACATGCAGACACTCACACACTCAGACACTTGCTCACACTCGCGCACTCAGACACTCGTGCACACTCACTCACACATAGACACACTCCCACGAACAGACACTCGCGCACACTCAGACACTCGCGCACACACTCAGAAACTCGCACACACTCAGACACTCGCACACTTGCACACTCGCACACTCAGTCACTCACACACACTTGCACACTCAGACACACTCATGCACACGCACTCTCAGACACTCACGTACACTCAGACGCACTCGCGCACACTCAGACACTCACGTACACTCAGCCACTTGCACACACTCAGACACTCATTCACATTCGCACACTCAGACACTCACGAACACTCCGAGACATTCACACACACTCAGACACTCATGCACACTCACTCACACACACTCTTGCACACTCAGACACTCTTGCACACTCAGATACGCGGATGCTTGCGCACACTCAGACACTCTCGCACACACTCAGAAACTCGCACACACTCACTCGCACACTCAGACACACTCGCGCACATTCAGATACTCGCATACTCAGACACTCTTGCACACTCAGACACTTGCTCACACTCAGACACTCGCACACACACTCAGAAACTCGCACACACTCAGACACCCACACACTCAGACACACTCTCGCACACTCACTCTCGCGCACTCAGACACTCACACACACTCAGACATACTCTTGCACACTGAGACACTCATGCACACTCAGATACACAGATGCTTGCGCACAGACACTCACATACACTCAGACACTCGCGCACACACTCAAAAACTTGCACACACACAGGCACTCACACACTCTCAGACACACTCTCACACACTCAGATACTCTCGCACACTCAGACATGCAGACACTCGTGCACACCAGACACTCGTACACACTCGCACACTCAGACACTCATGCACACTTGCACAGACACTCGCACACTCAGACACACTCGCACATTCAGACACTCACACATAGACACACTCTCGCACACTCAGACACTTGCTCTCTCAGACGCTTGCTCACACACGCACACACACTAAGGAGCTTTTATGCATGCACATATAGTGTTCACACAACAAAATGTGCACTTACCTTGGCTGGTACTTGGTTGGGCCGAGGTGTCTATGTCAGTGACCCCTGTCACTGCTTCCGGTAGGAGGGTTGATTCCACTACGTCCTCCAGTGGTGTGGCAGGTGGCTCGGTTGTTGGTCCACCTCCTGTGCTCCTGGCCTCTGCAAGTCGCCTTGCCACCCTCTCCTTTGCCCCGGACCGCAGGTCATACCAGCGCTTCTTGATTTCATCGATGGAGCACTGGGCCACTCCAATGGCGCAAATCTTGCTTTGGATCTCCAGCCAGAGTCTCCTCTTCTCACTCTCTGGCACCTGGAGGGATGATTTGCCAAACAGGCGGTCATGGCTCCTCACCACCTCCTCTGTTAAGATCTCCAGCTCCTGCTCACTGAACTTGAGCTTGCGCTTCCTCTCCTGCTTCTCAGATCCTGGACCTTGGGGCTCCATTGTGGCTCCGATGATGCTGCTCCTTCACAGTGCTCCTCACAGTGGCTGGGCTGCTCTCACTCTGGATGCTGGCTTGGGTGTGGTTCTTGTACCTGCCTGGGATGACTCATTTCCTGCTGATGAGTCATCAGGCTCCTCCAGGTGTGCATTCTCAAACTTTCTCGCATTTTGCGATTTTTTACTGAATCGCAAAAAAATCATAAATTGTGAGAATGCAAATTGCGATTCGGAAAATGGGCCTCGCAAACCACAAATAGCGATTTTTAAGAAATCGCTAATTCCGAATCGCAATTTTGTTACATGGCCAATTGCGACTCGGAAATTGCGATACGGTCACTCAGACACTCAGACACTTGCGCACACTCAGAGACTTGTGCACACTCAGAAACTCGTGCACACTCAAACTCAGATACGCAGATGCTTGCACACAGTCAGACACTCGCACACACTCAGACACTCGCGCACACACTCAGAAACTCGCACACACTCAGACACTCGCACACTCTCAGACACACTCTTGCACACTCAGATACTCTCGCACACTCAACCATGCAGACACTCGTGCACACTCAGACACTCGTTCACACTCTAACACTCAGACACTCATGCACACTTGCACAGACACTCGAGCACACTCAGACACACTCACACACTCAGACACCCACACATAGAAACACTCTCACACACTCAGACACTCGCACACTCAGACACACTCTAGCACACTCAGATACTTTTGCAAACTCATACACGCAGACACTTGTGCACACTCAGACACTCATACACACTCGCACAATTACTGATGCACACTTGCACACGCAGACACTCATGCACACTCGCACACTCAGACACACTCGTGCACACTAGCACACTCACTCACACATAGACACACTCTCGCACAAGCAGACACTCTCGCACACTCAGACACTTAAGCACACTCGCACATTCAGACACTCACAGACACTCAGACACTAGCTCACACTCAGACACACTCTCGCACATTCAGATACTTGCGCACACAGATAGTTTCACTCTCAGACACGCAGACACTCGCACACTCACACACTCGCGCACACTCAGATACTCGCATACTCAGACTCTTTTGCACACTAAGACACTTGCTCACACTCAGACACTCGCACACACACTCAGAAACTCGCACACACTCAGACACTCACACACTCAGACACACTCTCGCACACTCACTCTCGGACACTCAGACACTCACACACACTCAGACACACTCTTGCACACTGAGACACTCATGCACACTCAGATACACAGATGCTTGTGCACAGACACTCGCATACACTCAGACACTCGCGCACATACTCAAAAACTTGCACACACACAGGCACTCACACACTCTCAGACACACTCTCGCACACTCAGATACTCTCGCACACTCAGACATGCAGACACTCGTGCACACCAGACACTCAGACACACTCTAGCACACTCAGATACTCTTGCAAACTCAGACACGTAGACACTTGTGCACACTCAGACACTCATACACACTCGCACACTCACTCTTGCACACTCAGTCACTCGCGCACTCAGCCACACTTGTGCACACTCACACACTCACTCACACATAGACACACTCTCGCACACTCATACACTATTGCACACTCAGACACTTGCGCACACTCACACACTTGCACACACTCACACACTCACACCTAGACACACTCTTGCACACACTCAGACACACACGCACACTCAGACACTCCCGCACACTCAGACACTCAGAAACTCAGACACACTTGCACACTCAGACACTCACACATAGACACAATTTCAGACATTCAGATACTCTCACACACTCAGACACTTATGCACACTCGCACACTCAGACACTCACAGACACTCAGACACTAGCTCACAATCAGACACACTCTCGCACATTCAGACACTCTCGCACACTCAGATACTGTCGCACACTCAGACATGGAGACACTCGTGCACACTCAGACCCTCGTTCACACTCGCACACTCAGACACTGATGCACACTTGCACAGACACTCGCGCACACTCACACACTCAGACACACTCACACACTCAGACACTCACACATAGACACACTCTTGCACACTCAGACACTCGCACACTCAGACACTTGCTCACACTCGCACACACTCAGACACTCGTGCACACAATCAGAAACTCGCACACACTCAGACACTCGTTCACACTCTAACACTCAGACACTCATGCACACTTGCACAGACACTCGAGCACACTCAGACACACTCACACACCCACACATAGAAACACTCTTGCACACTCAGACACTCGCACACTCAGACACTCGCGCACAATCACTCACACATAGAAACACTCCCACACACACTCAGACATGCACACTTGCCCACTCTGACACTCAGAAGTAGACACACTCTTGCACACTGAGACACTCTTGCACACTCAAACACTTGCACACACGCACACTTGGACACTCACTCACAGTTGCATAGACACACGCACTCACACTTGCAAAATCCGACATTCACGCACACTCAGACACTCGCGCATACTCAGACACACTGTCGCACACTCAGACACTCGCACCCACTCAGACACTGAGGCACACTCAGACACAAGCACACACTCAGACACTTGTGCACACTCGCACACTCACACAATCACACACTCAGACACTCGCACACACTCGCACACTCAGACACACACATGCACAATCACTCTCAGACACTCATGTACACTCACACACTCACGTACACTCAGACACTCGCACACACTCAGACACACTCTCACACACTCAGACACTTTCACACACTCAGACACTCGCACACACTCAGACACCCGTGCACACACACACTTGTGCACACACACACACTCAGACACTTGTGCACACAGTTAGATACACTCGCACACACTTGCACACTCAGACACTCACACATAGACACACTCAGACACTCTCGCACACTCAGTCACTTGCACACACTCGCGCACTCACTCACTCGTGCACACTCACACACTCAGACACTCACACACACTCAGACACATTTGCACACACTCAGACACTCATGCACACTCAGACACTCGCACACACTCAGACACACTCTAGCACACTCAGATACTCTTGCAAACTCAGACTCGCAGACACTCGTGCACACTCAGACACTCATACACACTCGCACACTCACTCATGCACACTTGCACACTCGGGCCATATTTATAATTTTTGACGCAAAACTGCGCTAACGCAGTTTTGCGTCCAAAAAATTAGCGCCGGCTAATGCCATTCTGAAGCGCCATGCGGGCGCCGTATTTATTCAATGACGTTAGCCGGCGTTAGTCGCCGGCGCTGCCTGGTGTGCGTGAAAAAAAACGACGTACATCAGGCAGCGCCGGCGTAGGGGGATATGGAGCTTGGGCGCCAAAAAATGGGGCAAGTCAGGCTGAGGCAAATGTTTCGCCTCAACCCGATTTGCGCCATTTTTTTCGACTCCCAACACCCATTGAAATGACTCCTGTCTTAGCAAAGACAGGAGTCATGCCCCCTTGCCCAATGGCCATGCCCAGGGGACTTCTGTCCCCTGGGCATGGTCATTGGGCATAGTGGCAGGTAGGGGGGCACAAATCAGGCCCCCCTATGCCACAAAAAAATAAAAAATAAAAACTTACCTGAACTTACCTTAATGTCCCTGGGATGGGTCCCTCCATCCTTGGGTGTCCTCCTGGGGTGGGCAAGGGTGACAGGGGGGGTCCCTGGGGGCATGGGAGGGCACCTCTGGGCTCCTTCCGAGCCCACAGGTCCCTTAACGCCTGCCCTGACCAGGCGCTAAAAAACGACGCAAAAGCCGCTGGACATCATTTTTTTTGACCCGCCCACTCCCTGGCGTGAATTTTGCCCGGGAGTGTAAATACGGCGCACATGCCTCAGAGTCATTTTTTTAGATGGGAACGCCTACCTTGCATATCATTAACGCAAAGTAGGTGTCCACGCTAAAAAATTACGCAAACTCCATGGACTTTGGCGCTAGACCCGTCTAACGCCAAAGTATAAATATGGAGTTAGTTTTGCGTCGGAATTGCGTCAAAAAAAACGACGCAATTCCGGCGCAAACAGAGTATAAATATGCCCCTCAGATACTCGCACACTCAGCCACACCTGTGCACACTCACACACTCACTCCCACATAGGCACACTCTCACACACTCAGACACTATTGCACACTCAGACACTTGCGCACACTCACACACTTGCGCACACTCACACACTCACACCTAGACACACTCTTGCACACACTCAGACACACGCGCACACTCAGACACTCCCGCACACTCAGACACTCAGACACACTTGTGCACACTCGCACACTCAGACACTCACACATAGACACACTTTCAGACATTCAGATACTCTCACACACTCAGACACTTAAGCACACTCTCACACTCAGACACTCACAGACACTCAGACACTAGCTCACACTCAGACACACTCTCGCACATTCAGACACTCTCGCACACTCAGATACTGTCGCACACTCAGACATGGAGACACTCGTGCACACTCAGACCCTCGTTCACACTCACACACTCAGACACTCATGCACACTTGCACAGACACTCGCGCACACTCGCACACTCAGACACACTCACACACCCAGACACTCACACATAGACACACTCTTGCACACTCAGACACTTGCTCACACTCGCACACACTCAGACACTCGCGCACTCAATCAGAAACTCGCACACACTCAGACACTCACACACTCTCAGACACACTCTTGCACACTCAGATACTCTTGCACACTCAACCACGCAGACACTCGTGCACACTCAGACACTCGTTCACGCTCTAACACTCAGACACTCATGCACACTTGCACAGACACTCGAGAACACTCAGACACACTCACACACCCACACATAGAAACACACTCGCACACTCAGACACACTCTCGCACACTCAGATACTCTTGCACACTCAGATACTTTCGCACACTCAGACATGTAGACACTCACACACTCACACACTCTCGCATACTCAGACACTCCTGCACACTCAGTCACTTGCTCACACTCAGACTCTCGCATACACACTCAGAAACTCGCACACACTCAGACACTCACACACTCAGACACACGCTCGCACACTCACTCTCGCAAACTCAGACACTCACACACACTCAGACACACTCTTGCACACTGAGACACGCATGCACACTCAGATACACAGATGCTTGCGCACAGACACTAGCATACACTCAGACACTCGCGCACACACTCAAAAACTTGCACACACACAGGCACTCACACACTCTCAGACACACTCTCGCACACTCAGATACTCTCGCACACTCAGACATGCAGACACTCATGCACACCAGACACTCGTACACACTCGCACACTCAGACACTCATGCACACTTGCACAGACACTCGCACACTCAGACACACTCGCACATTCAGACACTCACACATAGACACACTCTCGCACACTCAGACACTTGCTCTCTCAGACGCTTGCTCACACTCGCACACACACTCGCGCACACTCACTCATACAAAGACACACTATTGCACACACTCAGACATTCTCGCACACTCAGACACTTGTGAACTTGCACACTCAGACACTCATGCACACTCAGACACTCAGACACACTCATGCACACTCGCACACTCACTCAAAGACACACTCTTGCACAGTCAGACACTCGCACACTCAGACACTCGCGCACAACCACTCACACATAGAAACACTCCCACACACACTCAGACATGCACACTTGCCCACTCCGACGCTCAGAAGTAGACACACTCTTGCACACTGAGACACTCTTGCACACTCAAACACTTGCACACATGCACACTTGGACACTCACTCACAGTTGCATAGACACACGCACTCACACTTGCACAATCCGACATTCACGCACACTCAGACACTCGCGCATACTCAGACACACTGTCGCACACTCAGACACTCGCACCCACTCAGACACTCAGGCACACTCAGACACTAGCACACACTCAGACACTTGTGCACACTCGCACACTCACACAATCACACACTCAGACACTCGCACACACTCGCACACTCAGTCACACACATGCACAAGCACTCTCAGACACTTATGTACACTCACACACTCACGTACACTCAGACACTCGCACACACTCAGACACACTCTCACACACTCAGACACTTTCACACACTCAGACACCCGTGCACACACACACTTGTGCACACACACACACTCAGACACTTGTGCACACATTTAGATACACTTGCACACACTTGCACACTCAGACACTCACACATAGACACACTCAGACACTCTCGCACACTCAGGGGGTGATTCTCACCCTGGCGGGCAGCGGAGGCCGCCCGCCAGAGTTCCCCCCTCCAAAATACCGCCATGGAGGATTCTAAACGGCAGCGGAAAACCGGCGGGAGACCGCCGGTTTTCTGCATCTGACCGCGGCAAAACCGCCGCGGTCAGAATGCCCTGCGGGGCACCGCCAGCCTGTTGGCGGTGCTCCCGCCAACCCTGGCCCCGGCGGTCCATGACTGCCGGGGTCAGAATGACCCCCTCAGTCACTTGCACACACTCTCGCACTCACTCACTCGTGCACACTCACACACTCAGACACTCACACACACTCAGACACATTTGCACACACTCAGACACTCATGCACACTCAGACACTCGCACACACTCAGACACACTCTAGCACACTCAGATACTCTTGCAAACTCAGACTCGCAGACACTCGTGCACACTCAGACACTCATACACACTCGCACACTCACTCATGCACACTTGCACACTCAGACACTCGCACACTCAGCCACACTTGTGCACACTCACACACTCACTCACACATAGACACACTCTCACACACTCAGACACTATTGCACACTCAGACACTTGCGCACACTCACACACTTGCACACACTCACACACTCACACCTAGACACACTCTTGCACACACTCAGACACACGCGCACACTCAGACACTCCCTCACACTCAGACACTCAGTCACACTTGTGCACATTCGCACACTCAGACACTCACACATAGACACACTTTCAGACATTCAGATACTCTCACACACTCAGACACTTAAGCACACTCGCACACTCAGACACTCACAGACACTCAGACACTAGCTCACACTCAGACACACTCTCGCACATTCAGACAATCTCGCACACTCAGATACTGTCGCACACTCAGACATGGAGACACTCGTGCACACTCAGACCCTCGTTCACACTCGCACACTCAGACACTCATGCACACTTGCACAGACACTCACGCACACTCGCACACTCAGACACACTCACACACTCAGACACTCACACATAGACACACTCTTGCACACTCAGACACTTGCTCACACTCGCACACACTCAGACACTCGCGCACACAATCAGAAACTCGCACACACTCAGACACTCACACACTCTCAGACACACTCTTGCACACTCAGATACTCTTGCACACTCAACCATGCAGACACTCGTGCACACTCAGACACTCGTTCACGCTCTAACCCTCAGACACTCATGCACACTTGCACAGACACTCGAGCACACTCAGACACACTCACACACTCACACACCCACACATAAAAACACACTCGCACACTCAGACACACTCTCACACACTCAGATACTCTTGCACACTCAGATACTTTCGCACACTCAGACATGTAGACACTCACACACTCACACACTCGCGCACACTCAGATACTCTGGCACACTCAGACACTCTCGCACACTCAGACACATGCGCACACTCGCTCACACTAAGACACTCACACATACACACATTCTTGCACACTCAGACACTCGCACACTCAGACACTTGCTCACACTCGCGCACTCAGACACTCGTGCACACTCACTCACACATAGACACACTAACGCGAACAATCAGACACACGCACACACTCAGACACTCGAGCACACACTCAGAAACTCGCACACACTCAGACACTCGCACACTCAGTCACTCACACACACTTTCACACTCAGACACACTCACACACACGCACTCTCAGGCACTCACGTACACTCAGACTCACTCGCGCACACTCAGACACTCACGTACACTCTAGACACTTGCACACACTGAGACACTCATGCACATTCGCACACTCAGACACTCACGAACACTCAGAGACATTCACGCACACTCAGACACTCATGCACACTCACTCACACACACTCAGACACAATCTTGCACACTCTGACACGCTCGCACACTCAGATACGCAGATGCTCGCACACTCAGACACTCCCGCACACACTCAGAAACTCGCACACACTCACTCGAACACTCAGACACACTCGCACACTCAGACTCTCACAAATAGACACACTCTTGCACACTCAGACACTCTTGCACACATAGATACGCGGATGCTTGCGTACACTCAGACACTCATGCACACACTCAGAATCACTCTCGCACACTCAGATACTCTTGCACACTCAGACATGCAGACACTCGTGCACACTCAGACACTCTTACACACTTGCACACTCATGCACACTTGCACACTCAGACACTCATGCACAATCAGACACACTCGTGCACACTTGCAAACTCAAACACTCACACATAGACACACTCTCGCACACTCAGACACCCTTGCACACTCAGACACACTCTCGCACACTCAGACACACTCTCGCACACTCAGATACTTGCGCAAACAGATAGTTTCACACACTCAGACACTCGCACACTCACACACTCGCGCACACTCAGATACTCGCACACACAGACACTCTTGCACACTCAGACACTTGCTCACACTCACTCGCACACTCAGACACCATCGCGCACACTCAGATTCTCGCATACTCAGACACTCTTGCACACTCAAACACTTGCTCCCACTCAGACACTCGCACACACACTCAGAAACTCGCACACACTAAGACATTCACAACTCAGACACACTCTCACACACTCACTCTCTTGCCCACTCAGACACTCACACACACTCAGACACACTCTTGCACACTGAGACACGCATGCACACTCAGATACACAGATGCTTGCGCACAGACACTAGCATACACTCAGACACTCGCGCACACACTCAAAAACTTGCACACACACAGGCACTCACACACTCTCAGACACACTCTCGCACACTCAGATACTCTCGCACACTCAGACATGCAGACACTCGTGCACACCAGACACTCGTACACACTTGCACACTCAGACACTCATGCACACTTGCACAGACACTCGCACACTCAGACACACTCGCACATTCAGACACTCACACATAGACACACTCTCGCACACTCAGACACTTGCTCTCTCAGACGCTTGCTCACACTCGCACACACACTCGCGCACACTCACTCATACAAAGACACACTATTGCACACACTCAGACATTCTCGCACACTCAGACACTTGTGAACTTGCACACTCAGACACTCATGCACACTCAGACACTCAGACACACTCATGCACACTCGCACACTCACTCAAAGACACACTCTTGCACAGTCAGACACTCGCAACTCAGACACTCGCGCACAATCACTCACACATAGAAACACTCCAACACACACTCAGACATGCACACTTGCCCACTCCGACGCTCAGAAGTAGACACACTCTTGCACACTGAGACACTCTTGCACACTCAAACACTTGCACACACGCACACTTGGACACTCACTCACAGTTGCATAGACACTCGCACTCACACTTGCACAATCCGACATTCACGCACACTCAGACACTCGCGCATACTCAGACACACTGTCGCACACTCAGACACTCGCACCCACTCAGACACTCAGGCACACTCAGACACTAGCACATACTCAGACACTTGTTCACACTCGCACACTCACACAATCACACACTCAGACACTCGCACACTCAGTCACACACATGCACAAGCACTCTCAGACACTTATGTACACTCACACACTCACGTACACTCAGACACTCGCACACACTCAGATACACTCTCACACACTCAGACACTTTCACACACTCAGACGCTCGCACACACTCAGACACCCGTGCACACACACACTTGTGCACACACACACACTAAGACACTTGTGCACACATTTAGATACACTTGCACACACTTGCACACTCAGACACTCACACATAGACACACTCAGACACTCTCGCACACTCAGGGGGTGATTCTCACCCTGGCGGGTGGCGGAGGCCGCCCGCCAGAGTTCCCCCCTCCAAAATACCGCTCCGCGCTCGTGAGACCGCGGAGGGTATTCTGGCTTTTGCACTGGGCTGGCGGGCGGCCGCCAAAAGGCCGCCCGCCAGCCCAGTGCAAAAGAGCCTTCCCACGAAGACGCCGGCTCAGAATTGAGCCGGCGGAGTGGGAAGGTGCGACGGGTGCAGTGGCACCCGTCGCGTATTTCAGTGTCTGCAAAGCAGACACTGAAATACAAAGTGGGGCCCTCTTACGGGGGCCCCTGCAGTGCCCATGCCATTGGCATGGGCACTGCAGGGGCCCCCAGGGGCCCCACGACAACCCATACCGCCATCCTGTTCCTGGCGGGAGAACCGCCAGGAACAGGATGGCGGTATGGGCTGTCAGAATCCCCATGGCGGCGCAGCGAGCTGCGCCGCCATGGAGGATTCTAAACGGCAGCGGAAAACCGGCGGGAGACCGCCGGTTTTCTGCATCTGACCGCGGCAAAACCGCTGCTGTCAGAATGCCCTGCGGGGCACCGCCAGCCTGTTGGCGGTGCTCCCGCCAACCCTGGCCCCGGCGGTCCATGACTGCCGGGGTCAGAATGACCCCCTCAGTCACTTGCACACACTCTCGCACTCACTCACTCGTGCACACTCACACACTCAGACACTCACACACACTCAGACACATTTGCACACACTCAGACACTCATGCACACTCAGACACTCGCACACACTCAGACACACTCTAGCACACTCAGATACTCTTGCAAACTCAGACTCGCAGACACTCGTGCACACTCAGACACTCATACACACTCGCACACTCACTCATGCACACTTGCACACTCAGACACTCGCACACTCAGCCACACTTGTGCACACTCACACACTCACTCACACATAGACACACTCTCACACACTCAGACACTATTGCACACTCAGACACTTGCGCACACTCACACACTTGCACACACTCACACACTCACACCTAGACACATTCTTGCACACACTCAGACACACGCGCACACTCAGACACTCCCTCACACTCAGACACTCAGTCACACTTGTGCACATTCGCACACTCAGACACTCACACATAGACACACTTTCAGACATTCAGATACTCTCACACACTCAGACACTTAAGCACACTCGCACACTCAGACACTCACAGACACTCAGACACTAGCTCACACTCAGACACACTCTCGCACATTCAGACAATCTTGCACACTCAGATACTGTCGCACACTCAGACATGGAGACACTCGTGCACACTCAGACCCTCGTTCACACTCGCACACTCAGACACTCATGCACACTTGCACAGACACTCACGCACACTCGCACACTCAGACACACTCACACACTCAGACACTCACACATAGACACACTCTTGCACACTCAGACACTTGCTCACACTCGCACACACTCAGACACTCGCGCACACAATCAGAAACTCGCACACACTCAGACACTCACACACTCTCAGACACACTCTTGCACACTCAGATACTCTTGCACACTCAACCATGCAGACACTCGTGCACACTCAGACACTCGTTCACGCTCTAACCCTCAGACACTCATGCACACTTGCACAGACACTCGAGCACACTCAGACACACTCACACACTCACACACCCACACATAAAAACACACTCGCACACTCAGACACACTCTCACACACTCAGATACTCTTGCACACTCAGATACTTTCGCACACTCAGACATGTAGACACTCACACACTCACACACTCGCGCACACTCAGATATTCTGGCACACTCAGACACTCTCGCACACTCAGACACATGCGCACACTCGCTCACACTAAGACACTCACACATACACACATTCTTGCACACTCAGACACTCGCACACTCAGACACTTGCTCACACTCGCGCACTCAGACACTCGTGCACACTCACTCACACATAGACACACTACCGCGAACAATCAGACACACGCGCACACTCAGACACTCGAGCACACACTCAGAAACTCGCACACACTCAGACACTCGCACACTCAGTCACTCACACACACTTTCACACTCAGACACACTCACACACATGCACTCTCAGGCACTCACGTACACTCAGACTCACTCGCGCACACTCAGACACTCACGTACACTCTAGACACTTGCACACACTGAGACACTCATGCACATTCGCACACTCAGACACTCACGAACACTCAGAGACATTCACGCACACTCAGACACTCATGCACACTCACTCACACACACTCAGACACACTCTTGCACACTCTGACACGCTCGCACACTCAGATACGCGGATGCTCGCACACTCAGACACTCCTGCACACACTCAGAAACTCGCACACACTCACTCGCACACTCAGACACACTCTCGCACACTCAGATACTCTCGCACACTCAGACATGCAGACACTTGTGAACACTCAGACACTCGTACACTCTTGCACACTCAGACACTCATGCACAATTGCACAGACACTCGCACACTCAGACGCACTCGCACACTCAGACTCTCACAAATAGACACACTCTTGCACATTCAGACACTCTTGCACACATAGATACGTGGATGCTTGCGTACATTCAGACACTCACGCACACACTCAGACACACTCTCCCACACTCAGATACCCTTGCACACTCAGACATGCAGACACTCGTGCACACTCAGACACTCTTACACACTTGCACACTCATGCACACTTGCACACTCAGACACTCATGCACAATCAGACACACTCGTGCACACTTGCAAACTCAAACACTCACACATAGACACACTCTTGCACACTCAGACACCCTCGCACACTCAGACACACTCTTGCACACTCAGACACACTCTCGCACACTCAGATACTTGCGCAAACAGATAGTTTCACACACTCAGACACTCGCACACTCACACACTCGCGCACACTCAGATACTCGCACACACAGACACTCTTGCACACTCAGACACTTACTCACACTCACTCGCACACTCAGACACCATCGCGCACACTCAGATTCTCGCATACTCAGACACTCTTGCACACTCAAACACTTGCTCCCACTCAGACACTCGCACACACACTCAGAAACTCGCACACACTAAGACATTCACAACTCAGACACACTCTCACACACTCACTCTCTTGCCCACTCAGACACTCACACACACTCAGACACACTCTTGCACACTGAGACACGCATGCACACTCAGATACACAGATGCTTGCGCACAGACACTAGCATACACTCAGACACTCGCGCACACACTCAAAAACTTGCACACACACAGGCACTCACACACTCTCAGACACACTCTCGCACACTCAGATACTCTCGCACACTCAGACATGCAGACACTCGTGCACACCAGACACTCGTACACACTTGCACACTCAGACACTCATGCACACTTGCACAGACACTCGCACACTCAGACACACTCGCACATTCAGACACTCACACATAGACACACTCTCGCACACTCAGACACTTGCTCTCTCAGACGCTTGCTCACACTCGCACACACACTCGCGCACACTCACTCATACAAAGACACACTATTGCACACACTCAGACATTCTCGCACACTCAGACACTTGTGAACTTGCACACTCAGACACTCATGCACACTCAGACACTCAGACACACTCATGCACACTCGCACACTCACTCAAAGACACACTCTTGCACAGTCAGACACTCGCAACTCAGACACTCGCGCACAATCACTCACACATAGAAACACTCCAACACACACTCAGACATGCAGACTTGCCCACTCCGACGCTCAGAAGTAGACACACTCTTGCACACTGAGACACTCTTGCACACTCAAACACTTGCACACACGCACACTTGGACACTCACTCACAGTTGCATAGACACTCGCACTCACACTTGCACAATCCGACATTCACGCACACTCAGACACTCGCGCATACTCAGACACACTGTCGCACACTCAGACACTCGCACCCACTCAGACACTCAGGCACACTCAGACACTAGCACATACTCAGACACTTGTTCACACTCGCACACTCACACAATCACACACTCAGACACTCGCACACTCAGTCACACACATGCACAAGCACTCTCAGACACTTATGTACACTCACACACTCACGTACACTCAGACACTCGCACACACTCAGACACACTCTCACACACTCAGACACTTTCACACACTCAGACGCTCGCACACACTCAGACACCCGTGCACACACACACTTGTGCACACACACACACTCAGACACTTGTGCACACATTTAGATACACTTGCACACACTTGCACACTCAGACACTCACACATAGACACACTCAGACACTCTCGCACACTCAGGGGGTGATTCTCACCCTGGCGGGTGGCGGAGGCCGCCCGCCAGAGTTCCCCCCTCCAAAATACCGCTCCGCGGTCGTGAGACCGCGGAGGGTATTCTGGCTTTTGCACTGGGCTGGCGGGCGGCCGCCAAAAGGCCGCCCGCCAACCCAGTGCAAAAGAGCCTTCCCACGAAGACGCCGGCTCAGAATTGAGCCGGCGGAGTGGGAAGGTGCGACGGGTGCAGTGGCACCCGTCGAGTATTTCAGTGTCTGCAAAGCAGTCACTGAAATACAAAGTGGGGCCCCCTGACGGGGGCCCCTGCAGTGCACATGCCATTGGCATGGGCACTGCAGGGGCCCCCAGGGGCCCCACGACAACCCATACCGCCATCCTGTTCCTGGCGGGAGAACTGCCAGGAACAGGATGGCGGTATGGGCTGTCAGAATCCCCATGGCGGCGCAGCGAGCTGCGCCGCCATGGAGGATTCTAAACGGCAGCGGAAAACCGGCGGGAGACCGCCGGTTTTCCGCATCTGACCGCGGCAAAACCGCCGCGGTCAGAATGCCCTGCGGGGCACCGCCAGCCTGTTGGCGGTGCTCCCGCCAACCCTGGACCGCCGGGGTCAGAATGACCCCCTCAGTCACTTGCACACACTCGCGCACTCACTCACTCGTGCACACTCACACACTCAGACACTCACACACACTCAGACACATTTGCACACACTCAGACACTCATGCACACTCAGACACTCGCACACACTCAGACACACTCTAGCACACTCAGATACTCTTGCAGACTCGCAGACACTCGTGCACACTCAGACACTCATACACACTCGCACACTCACTCATGCACACTTGCACACTCAGACACTTGCACACTCAGCCACACTTGTGCACACTCACACACTCACTCACACATAGACACACTCTCACACACTCAGACACTTGCGCACACTCACACACTTGCGCACACTCACACACTCACACCTAGACACACTCTTGCACACACTCAGACACACGCGCACACTCAGACACTCCTGCACACTCAGACACTCAGACACACTTGTGCACACTCGCACACTCAGACACTCACACATAGACACACTTTCAGACATTCAGATACTCTCACACACTCAGACAAGCACACTCGCACACTCAGACACTCACAGACACTCAGACACTAGCTCACACTCAGACACACTCTCGCACATTCAGACAATCTCGCACACTCAGATACTGTCGCACACTCAGACATGGAGACACTCGTGCACACTCAGACCCTCGTTCACACTTGCACACACAGACACTCATGCACACTTGCACAGACACTCACGCACACTCGCACACTCAGACACACTCACACACTCAGACACTCACACATAGACACACTCTTGCACACTCAGACACTTGCTCACACTCGCACACACTCAGACACTCGCGCACACAATCAGAAACTCGCACACACTCAGACACTCACACACTCTCAGACACACTCTTGCACACTCAGATACTCTTGCACACTCAACCATGCAGAAACTCGTGCACACTCAGACACTCGTTCACGCTCTAACCCTCAGACACTCATGCACACTTGCACAGACACTCGAGCACACTCAGACACACTCACACACTCACACACCCACACATAGAAACACACTTGCACACTCAGACACACTCTCGCACACTCAGATACTCTTGCACACTCAGATACTTTCGCACACTCAGACATGTAGACACTCAGACACATGCGCACACTCGCTCACACTAAGACACTCACACATACACACACTCTTGCACACTCAGACACTCGCACACTCAGACACTTGCTCACACTCGCGCACTCAGACACTCGTGCACACTCACTCACACATAGACACACTACCGCGAACAATCAGACACACGCGCACACTCAGACACTCCAGCACACACTCAGAAACTCGCACACACTCAGACACTCGCACACTCGCACACTCAGTCACTCACACACACTTGCACACTCAGACACACTCACACACACGCACTCTCAGGCACTCACGTACACTCAGACTCACTCGCGCACACTCAGACCCTCACGTACACTCAGACACTTGCACACACTCAGACACTCATGCACATTCACACACTCAGACACTCACGAACACTCAGAGACATTCACGCACACTCAGACACTCATGCACACTCACTCACACACACTCAGACACACTCTTGCACACTCTGACACGCTCGCACACTCAGATATGCGGATGCTCGCGCACACTCAGACACTCCCGCACACACTCAGAAACTCACACACACTCACTCGCACTCAGACACACTCTCGCACACTCAGATACTCTCGCACACTCAGATATGCAGACACTTGTGCACACTCAGACACTCGTACACTCTTGCACACTCAGACACTCATGCACAATTGCACAGACACTCAAACACTCAGACACACTCGCACACTCAGACTCTCACAAATAGACACACTCTTGCACACTCAGACACTCTTGCACACATAGATACGCGGATGCTTGCGTACACTCAGACACTCATGCACACACTCAGAATCACTCTTGCACACTCAGATACTCTTGCACACTCAGACATGCAGACACTCGTGCACACTCAGACACTCTTACACACTTGCACACTCATGCACACTTGCACACTCAGACACTCATGCACAATCAGACACACTCGTGCACACTTGCAAACTCAAACACTCACACATAGACACACTCTCGCACACTCAGACACCCTCGCACACTCAGACACACTCTCGCACACTCAGACACACTCTCGCACACTCAGATACTTGCGCAAACAGATAGTTTCACACACTCAGACACTCGCACACTCGCGCACACTCAGATACTCGCATACACAGACACTCTTGCACACTCAGACACTTGCTCACACTCAGACTCTCGCACACACACTCAGAAACTCACACACACTCAGACACTCGCACACTTGCACACTCAGTCACTCACACACACTTGCACACTCAGACACACTAACGCACACGCACTCTCAGACACTCACGTACACTCAGACGAACTTGCGCACACTCAGACACTCACGTACACTCAGCCACTTGCACACACTCAGACACTCATGCACATTCGCACACTCAGACACTCACGAACACTCAGAGACATTCACGCACACTCAGACACTCATGCACACTCACACACACTCAGACACACTCTTGCACACTCAGACACTCTCGCACACTCAGATATGCGGATGCTTGCGCACACTCAGACACTCTCGCACACACTCAGAAACTCGCACACACTCACTCGCACACTCAGACACCCTTGCGCACACTCAGATTCTCGCATACTCAGAAACTCTTGCACACTCAAACACTTGCTCCCACTCAGACACTCGCACACACACTCAGAAACTCGCACACACTAAGACATTCACAACTCAGACACACTCTCACACACTCACTCTCTTGCCCACTCAGACACTCACACACACTCAGACACACTCTTGCACACTGAGACACTCATGCACACTCAGATACACAGATGCTTGCACACAGACACTCGCATACACTCAGACACTTGCGCACACACTCAAAAACTTGCACACTCAGGCACTCACAAACTCTCAGACACACTCTTGCACACTCAGATACTCTCACACACTCAGACACGCAGACACTCGTGCACACCAGACACTCGTACACAATCGCACACTCAGACACTCATGAACACTTGCACAGACACTCGCACACTCAGACACACTCGCACATTCAGACACTCACACATAGACACACTCTCGCACACTCAGACACTTACTCTCTCAGACGCTTGCTCACCCTCGCACACAAACTCGCGCACACTCACTCATACAAAGACACACTCTTGCACACACTCAGACATTCTCACACACTCAGACACTTGTGAACTTGCACACTCAGACACTCATGCACACTCAGACACTCAGACACACTCATGCACACTCGCACACTCACTCAAAGACACACTCTTGCACAGTCAGACACTCGCACACTCAGACACTCGCGCACAATCACTCACACATAGAAACACTCCCACACACACTCAGACATGCACACTTGCCCACTTCGACGCTCAGAAGTAGACACACTCTTGCACACTGAGACACTCTTGCACACTCAAACACTTGCACACACGCACACTTGGACACTCACTCACAGTTGCATAGACACACGCACTCACACTTGCACAATCCGACATTCACGCACACTCAGACACTCGCGCATTCTCAGACACACTGTCGCACACTCAGACACTCGCACCCACTCAGACACTCAGGCACACTCAGACACTAGCACACACTCAGACACTTGTGCACACTCGCACACTCACACAATCACACACTCAGACACTCGCACACACTCGCAACACTCAGACACACACATGCACAAGCACTCTCAGACACTCATGTACACTCACACACTCACGTACACTCAGACACTCGCACAAACTCAGACACACTCTCACACACTCAGACACTTTCACACACTCAGACACTCGCACACACTCAGACACCCGTGCACACACAAACTTGTGCGCACACACACATACTCAGACACTTGTGCACACATTTAGATACACTCGCACACACTCGCACACTCAGACACTCACACATAGACACACTCAGACACTCTCGCACACTCAGTCACTTGCACACATTCGCACACTCACTCACTCGTGCACACTCACACACTCAGACACTCACACACACTCACACACATTTGCACACACTCAGACACTCATGCACACTCAGACACTCGCACACACTCAGACACACTCTAGCACACTCAGATACTCTTGCAAACTCAGACACGCAGACACTCGTGCACACTCAGACACTCATACACACTCGCACACTCACTCATGCACACTTGCACACTCAGACACTCGCACACTCAGCCACACTTGTGCACACTCAGACACTATTGCACACTCAGACACTTGCGCACACTCACACACTCACACACTCACACCTAGACACACTCTTGCACACACTCAGACACACGCGCACACTCAGACACTCCCGCACACTCAGACACTCAGACACACTTGTGCACACTCGCACACTCAGACACTCACACATAGACACACTTTCAGACATTCAGATACTCTCACACACTCAGATACTTAAGCACATTCGCACACTCAGACACTCACAGACACTCAGACACTAGCTCACACTCAGACTCTCGCACACACACTCAGAAACTCACACACACTCAGACACTCGCACACTTGCACACTCAGTCACTCACACACACTTGCACACTCAGACACACTAACGCACACGCACTCTCAGACACTCACGTACACTCAGACAAACTTGCGCACACTCAGACACTCACGTACACTCAGCCACTTGCACACACTCAGACACTCATGCACATTCGCACACTCAGACACTCACGAACACTCAGAGACATTCACGCACACTCAGACACTCATGCACACTCACACACACTCAGACACACTCTTGCACACTCAGACACTCTCGCACACTCAGATACGCAGATCCTTGCGCACACTCAGACACTCTCGCACACACTCAGAAACTCGCACACACTCACTCGCACACTCAGACACCCTTGCGCACACTCAGATTCTCGCATACTCAGAAACTCTTGCACACTCAAACACTTGCTCCCACTCAGACACTCGCACACACACTCAGAAACTCGCACACACTAAGACATTCACAACTCAGACACACTCTCACACACTCACTCTCTTGCCCACTCAGACACTCACACACACTCAGACACACTCTTGCACACTGAGACACTCATGCACACTCAGATACACAGATGCTTGCACACAGACACTCGCATACACTCAGACACTTGCGCACACACTCAAAAACTTGCACACTCAGGCACTCACAAACTCTCAGACACACTCTCGCACACTCAGATACTCTCGCACACTCAGACACGCAGACACTCGTGCACATCAGACACTCGTACACACTCGCACACTCAGACACTCATGAACACTTGCACAGACACTCGCACACTCAGACACACTCGCACATTCAGACACTCACACATAGACACACTCTCGCACACTCAGACACTTACTCTCTCAGACGCTTGCTCACCCTCGCACACAAACTCGCGCACACTCACTCATACAAAGACACACTCTTGCACACACTCAGACATTCTCACACACTCAGACACTTGTGAACTTGCACACTCAGACACTCATGCACACTCAGACACTCAGACACACTCATGCACACTCGCACACTCTCTCAAAGACACACTCTTGCACAGTCAGACACTCGCACACTCAGACACTCGCGCACAATCACTCACACATAGAAACACTCCCACACACACTCAGACATGCACACTTGCCCACTTCGACGCTCAGAAGTAGACACACTCTTGCACACTGAGACACTCTTGCACACTCAAACACTTGCACACACGCACACTTGGACACTCACTCACAGTTGCATAGACACACGCACTCACACTTGCACAATCCGACATTCACGCACACTCAGACACTCGCGCATTCTCAGACACACTGTCGCACACTCAGACACTCGCACCCACTCAGACACTCAGGCACACTCAGACACTAGCACACACTCAGACACTTGTGCACACTCGCACACTCACACAATCACACACTCAGACACTCGCACACACTCGCAACACTCAGACACACACATGCACAAGCACTCTCAGACACTCATGTACACTCACACACTCACGTACACTCAGACACTCGCACAAACTCAGACACACTCTCACACACTCAGACACTTTCACACACTCAGACACTCGCACACACTCAGACACCCGTGCACACACAAACTTGTGCACACACACACATACTCAGACACTTGTGCACACATTTAGATACACTCGCACACACTCGCACACTCAGACACTCACACATAGACACACTCAGACACTCTCGCACACTCAGTCACTTGCACACATTCGCACACTCACTCACTCGTGCACACTCACACACTCAGACACTCACACACACTCACACACATTTGCACACACTCAGACACTCATGCACACTCAGACACTCGCACACACTCAGACACACTCTAGCACACTCAGATACTCTTGCAAACTCAGACACGCAGACACTCGTGCACACTCAGACACTCATACACACTCGCACACTCACTCATGCACACTTGCACACTCAGACACTCGCACACTCAGCCACACTTGTGCACACTCAGACACTATTGCACACTCAGACACTTGCGCACACTCACACACTCACACACTCACACCTAGACACACTCTTGCACACACTCAGACACACGCGCACACTCAGACACTCCCGCACACTCAGACACTCAGACACACTTGTGCACACTCGCACACTCAGACACTCACACATAGACACACTTTCAGACATTCAGATACTCTCACACACTCAGATACTTAAGCACATTCGCACACTCAGACACTCACAGACACTCAGACACTAGCTCACACTCAGACACACTCTCGCACATACAGACACTCTCGCACACTCAGATACTGTCGCACACTCAGACATGGAGACACTCGTGCACACTCAGACCCTCGTTCACACTCGCACACTCAGACACTCATGCACACTTGCACAGACACTCGCGCACACTCGCACACTCAGACACACTCAGACACTCACACATAGACACACTCTTGTACACTCAGACACTCGCACACTCAGAAACTTGCTCACACTCGCACAACTCGCGCACACAATCAGAAACTCGCACACACTCAGACACTCACATACTCTCAGTAACACTCTTGCACACTCAGATACTCTTGCACACTCAACCATGCAGACACTCGTGCACACTCAGACACTCGTTCACGCTCTAACACTCAGACACTCATACACACTTGCACAGACACTCGAGCACACTCAGACACACTCACACACACACACACCCACACATAGAAACACACTCGCACACTCAGACTCACTCTCGCACACTCAGATACTCTTGCACACTCAGATACTTTCGCACACTCAGACATGTAGACACTCACACACTCGCGCACACTCAGATACTCTGGCACACTCAGACACTCTCGCACCCTCAGACACATGCGCACACTCGCTCACACTAAGACACTCACACATACACACACTCTTGCACACTCAGACACTCGCACACTCAGACACTTGCTCACACTTGCGCACTCAGACACTCGTGCACACTCACTCACACATAGACACACTACCGCGAACAATCAGACACACGCGCACACTCAGACACTCGAGCACACACTCAGAAACTCGCACACACTCAGACACTCGCACACTTGCACACTCGCACACTCAGTCACTCACACACACTTGCACACTCAGAAACACTCACGCACACGCACTCTCAGGCACTCACGTACACTCAGATGCACTCGCACACACTCAGACACCCTCGCACACTCAGACACACTCTCGCACACTCAGACACACTCTCGCACACTCAGATACTTGCGCAAACAGATAGTTTCACACACTCAGACACTCGCACACTCACACACTCGCGCACACTCAGATACTCGCATACTCAGACACTCTTGCACACTCAGACACTTGCTCACACTCAGACACTCGCACACACACTCAGAAACTCGCACACACTCAGACACCCACACACTCAGACACACTCTCGCACACTCAGACACTCACACACACTCAGACATACTCTTGCACACTGAGACACTCATGCACACTCAGATACACAGATGCTTGCGCACAAACACTCGCATACACTCAGACACTCACGCACACACTCAAAAACTTGCACACACACAGGCACTCACACACTCTCAGACACACTCTCACACACTCAGATACTCTCGCACACTCAGACATGCAGACACTCGTGCACACCAGACACTCGTACACACTCGCACACTCAGACACTCATGCACACTTGCACAGACACTCGCATACTCAGACACACTCGCACATTCAGACACTCACACATAGACACACTCTCGCACACTCAGACACTTGCTCTCTCAGACGCTTGCTCACACTCGCACACACATTAAGGGGCTTTTATGCATGCACATACAGTGTTCACACAACAACATTTGCACTTACCTTGGCTGGTACTTGGTTGGGCCGAGGTGTCTATGTCAGTGACCCCTGTCACTGCTTCCGGTAGGAGGGTTGATTCCACCAGGTCCTCCAGTGGTGTGGCAGGTGGCTCGGTTGTTGGTCCACCTCCTGTGCTCCTGGCCTCTGCAAGTCGCCTTGCCACCCACTCCTTTGCCCGGGACCGCAGGTCATACCAGCGCTTGCGATTCGGAAAATGGGCCTCGCAAACCACAAATAGCGATTTTTAAGAAATCGCTAATTCCGAATCGCAATTTTGTTACATGGCCAATTGCGACTCGGAAATTGCGATACGGTCACTCAGACACTCAGACACTTGCGCACACTCAGAGACTTGTGCACACTCAGAAACTCGTGCACACTCAAACTCAGATACGCAGATGCTTGCACACAGTCAGACACTCGCACACACTCAGACACTCGCGCACACACTCAGAAACTCGCACACACTCAGACACACTCTTGCACACTCAGATACTCTCGCACACTCAACCATCCAGACACTCGTGCACACTCAGACACTCGTTCACACTCTAACACTCAGACACTCATGCACACTTGCACAGACACTCGAGCACACTCAGACACACTCACACACTCAGACACCAACACAGAGAAACACTCTCACACACTCAGACACTTGCACACTCAGACACACTCTAGCACACTCAGATACTTTTGCAAACTCATACACGCAGACACGTGCACACTCAGACACTCATAAACACTCGCACAATTACTGATGCACACTTGCAAACTCAGACACTCATGCACACTCGCACACTCAGACACACTTGTGCACACTAGCACACTCACTCACACATAGACACACTCTCGCACAAGCAGACACTCTCGCACACTCAGACACTTAAGCACACTCGCACACTCAGACACTCAGACACTAGCTCACACTCAGACACACTCTCGCACATTCAGATACTTGAGCACACAGATAGTTTCACACACTCAGACACGCAGACACTCGCACACTCACACACTCGCGCACACTCAGATACTCGCATACTCAGACACTCTTGCACACTCAGACACTTGCTCACACTCAGACACTCGCACACACACTCAGAAACTCGCACACACTCAGACACTCACACACTCAGACACACTCTCGCACACTCACACTCGCACACTCAGACACTCACACACACTTAGACACACTCTTGCACACTGAGACACTCATGCACACTCAGATACACAGATGCTTGCGCACAGACACTCGCATACACTCAGACTCTCGCGCACACACTCAAAAACTTGCACACACAGGCACTCACACACTCTCAGACACACTCTCGCACACTCAGATACTCACGCACACTCAGACATGCAGACACTTGTGCACATCAGACACTCGCACACACTCAGACACACTCTAGCACACTCAGATACTCTTGCAAACTCAGACACGTAGACACTTGTGCACATTCAGACACTCATACACACTCGCACACTCACTCATGCACACTTGCACACTCAGACACTCGTGCACTCAGCCACACTTGTGCACACTCACACACTCACTCACACATAGACACACTCTCGCACACTCAGACACTATTGCACACTCATACACTTGCGCACACTCACACACTTGCACACACTCACACACTCACACCTAGACACACTCTTGCACACACTCAGACACACACGCACACTCAGACACTCCTGCACACTCAGACACTCAGACACACTTGTGCACACTCGCACACTCAGACACTAACACATAGACACAATTTCAGACATTCAGATACTCTCACACACTCAGACACTTAAGCACACTCGCACCCTCAGACACTCACAGACACTCAGACACTAGCTCACACTCAGACACACTCTCGCACATTCAGACACTCTCGCACACTCAGATACTGTCGCACACTCAGACATGGAGACAGTCGTGCACACTCAGACCCTCGTTCACACTCGCACACTCAGACACTCATGCACACTTGCACAGACACTCGCGCACACTCGCACACTCAGACACACTCACACACTCAGACACTCACACATAGACACACTCAGACACTCGCACACTCAGACACTTGCTCACACTCGCACACACTCAGACACTCGCGCACACAATCAGAAACTCGCACACACTCAGACACTTGCTCACACTCGCACACACTCAGACACTCGCGCACACAATCAGAAATTCGCACACACTCAGACACTCGTTCACACTCTAACACTCAGACAGTCATGAACACTTGCACAGACACTCGAGCACACTCAGACACACTCACACACTCACACACCCACACATAGAAACACTCTCGCACACTCAGACACTCTTAGACGCTCAGACACTCGCACACTCAGACACACTCTTGCACACTCAGATACTCTTGCACACACATATACTTTCACACACTCAGACATGCAGACACTCACACACTTGCTCACACTCGCGCACTCAGACACTCGTGCACACTCACACATAGACACACTCCCGTGAACAATCAGACACTCGCGCACACTCAGACACTCGCGCACACACTCAGAAACTCGCACACACTCAGACACTCGCACACTTGCACACTCGCACACTCAGTCACTCACACACACTTGCACACTCAGACACAGTCACGCACATGCACTCTCAGACACTCACGTACACTCAGACGCACTCACGCACACTCAGACACTCACGTAGACTCAGCCACTTGCACACACTCAGACACTCATGCACATTCGCACACTCAGACACTCACGAACACTCAGGGACATTCACGCACACTCAGACACTCATGCACACTCACTCACACACACTCAGACACACTCTTGCACACTCAGACACTCTCGCACACTCAGATACGTGGATGCTTGCGCACACTCAGACACTCTCGCACACACTCAGAAACTCGCACACACTCACTCGCACACTCAGACACACTCGCGCACACTCAGATACTCGCATACTCAGACACTCTTGCACACTCAAACACTTGCTCACACTCAGACACTCGCACACACACTCAGAAACTTGCACACACTCAGACATTCACAACTCAGACACACTCTCGCACACTCACTCTCGCACACTCAGACACTCACACACACTCAGACACACTCTTGCACACTGAGACACTCATGCACACTCAGATACACAGATGCTTGCACACAGACACTCGCATACACTCAGACACTCGCGCACACACTCAAAAACTTGCACACACTCAGGCACTCTCACACACTCCTAGACACAATCTCGCACACTCAGATACTCGTTCACACTCAGACACGCAGACACTCGTGCACACCAGACACTCGTACACATTCAGACACTCATGCACACTTGCACAGACACTCGCACACTCAGACACACTCGCACATTCAGACACTCACACATAGACACACTCTCGCACACTCAGACACTTGCTCTCTCAGACGCTTGCTCACACTCGCACACACACTCGCGCACACTCACTCATACAAAGAAACACTATTGCACACACTCAGACATTCTCGCACACTCAGACACTTGTGAACTTGCACACTCAGACACTCATGCACACTCAGACACTCAGACACACTCATGCACACTCGCACACTCAATCAAAGACACACTCTTGCACAGTCAGACACTCGCACACTCAGACACTCGCGCACAATCACTCACACATAGAAACACTCCCACACACACTCAGACATGCACACTTGCCCACTCCGACGCTCAGAAGTTGACACACTCTTGCACACTGAGACACTCTTGCACACTCAAACACTTGCACACTCGCACACTTGGACACTCACTCACAGTTGCATAGACACACGCACTCACACTTGCACAATCCGACATTCACGCACACTCAGACACTTGCGCATACTCAGACACACTGTCGCACACTCAGACACTCGCACCCACTCAGACACTCAGGCACACTCAGACACTAGCACACACTCAGACACTTGTGCACACTCGCACACTCACACAATCACACACTCAGACACTCAGACACACTCGCACACTCAGATACTCTTGCACACACAGATACTTTCACACACTCAGACATGCAGACACTCACACACTTGCTCACACTCGCGCACTCACTCGTGCACACTCACACATAGACACACTCCCGTGAACAATCAGACACTCGCGCACACTCAGACACTCTCGCACACTCAGGGGGTGATTCTCACCCTGGCGGGTGGCGGAGGCCGCCCGCCAGAGTTCCCCCCTCCAAAATACCGCTCCGCGGTCGTGAGACCGCGGAGGGTATTCTGGCTTTTGCACTGGGATGGCGGGCGGCCGCCAAAATGCCGCCCGCCAACCCAGTGCAAAAGAGCCTTCCCACGAAGACGCCGGCTCAGAATTGAGCCGGCGGAGTGGGAAGGTGCGACGGGTGCAGTGGCACCCGTCGAGTATTTCAGTGTCTGCAAAGCAGTCACTGAAATACAAAGTGGGGCCCCCTGACGGGGGCCCCTGCAGTGCCCATGCCATTGGCATGGGCACTGCAGGGGCCCCCAGGGGCCCCACGACAACCCATACCGCCATCCTGTTCCTGGCGGGAGAACTGCCAGGAACAGGATGGCGGTATGGGCTGTCAGAATCCCCATGGCGGCGCAGCGAGCTGCGCCGCCATGGAGGATTCTAAACGGCAGCGGAAAACCGGCGGGAGGCCGCCGGTTTTCCGCATCTGACCGCGGCAAAACCGCCGCGGTCAGAATGCCCTGCGGGGCACCGCCAGCCTGTTGGCGGTGCTCCCGCCAACCCTGGACCGCCGGGGTCAGAATGACCCCCTCAGTCACTTGCACACACTCGCGCACTCACTCACTCGTGCACACTCACACACTCAGACACTCACACACACTCAGACACATTTGCACACACTCAGACACTCATGCACACTCAGACACTCGCACACACTCAGACACACTCTAGCACACTCAGATACTCGTGCAGACTCGCAGACACTCGTGCACACTCAGACACTCATACACACTCGCACACTCACTCATGCACACTTGCACACTCAGACACTTGCACACTCAGCCACACTTGTGCACACTCACACACTCACTCACACATAGACACACTCTCACACACTCAGACACTTGCGCACACTCACACACTTGCGCACACTCACACACTCACACCTAGACACACTCTTGCACACACTCAGACACACGCGCACACTCAGACACTCCCGCACACTCAGACACTCAGACACACTTGTGCACACTCGCACACTCAGACACTCACACATAGACACACTTTCAGACATTCAGATACTCTCACACACTCAGACAAGCACACTCGCACACTCAGACACTCACAGACACTCAGACACTAGCTCACACTCAGACACACTCTCGCACATTCAGACAATCTCGCACACTCAGATACTGTCGCACACTCAGACATGGAGACACTCGTGCACACTCAGACCCTCGTTCACACTTGCACACACAGACACTCATGCACACTTGCACAGACACTCACGCACACTCGCACACTCAGACACACTCACACACTCAGACACTCACACATAGACACACTCTTGCACACTCAGACACTTGCTCACACTCGCACACACTCAGACACTCGCGCACACAATCAGAAACTCGCACACACTCAGACACTCACACACTCTCAGACACACTCTTGCACACTCAGATACTCTTGCACACTCAACCATGCAGACACTCGTGCACACTCAGACACTCGTTCACGCTCTAACCCTCAGACACTCATGCACACTTGCACAGACACTCGAGCACACTCAGACACACTCACACACTCACACATAGAAACACACTCGCACACTCAGACACACTCTCGCACACTCAGATACTCTTGCACACTCAGATACTTTTGCACACTCAGACATGTAGACACTCACACATTCACACACTCGCGCACACTCAGATACTCTGGCTCACTCAGACACTCTTGCACACTCAGACACATGCGCACACTCGCTCACACTAAGACACTCACACATACACACACTCTTGCACACTCAGACACTCGCACACTCAGACACTTGCTCACACTCGCGCACTCAGACACTCGTGCACACTCACTCACACATAGACACACTACTGCGAACAATCAGACACACGCGCACACTCAGACACTCGAGCACACACTCAGAAACTCGCACACACTCAGACACTCGCACACTCGCACACTCAGTCACTCACACACACTTGCACACTCAGACACGCTCACACACACGCACTCTCAGGCACTCACGTACACTCAGACTCACTCGCGCACACTCAGACACTCACGTACATTCAGACACTTGCACACACTCAGACACTCATGCACATTCACACACTCAGACACTCACGAACACTCAGAGACATTCACGCACACTCAGACACTCATGCACACTCACTCACACACACTCAGACACTCTCTTGCACACTCTGACACGCTCGCACACTCAGATACGCGGATGCTCGCGCACACTCAGACACTCCCGCACACACTCAGAAACTCACACACACTCACTCGCACTCAGACACACTCTCGCACACTCAGATACTCTCGCACACTCAGATATGCAGACACTTGTGCACACTCAGACACTTGTACACTCTCGCACACTCAGACACTCATGCACAATTGCACAGACACTCGAACACTCAGACACACTCGCACACTCAGACTCTCACAAATAGACACACTCTTGCACACTCAGACACTCTTGCACACATAGATACGCGGATGCTTGCGTACACTCAGACACTCATGCACACACTCAGAATCACTCTTGCACACTCAGATACTCTTGCACACTCAGACATGCAGACACTCGTGCACACTCAGACACTCTTACACACTTGCACACTCATGCACACTTGCACACTCAGACACTCATGCACAATCAGACACACTCGTGCACACTTGCAAACTCAAACACTCACACATAGACACACTCTCGCACACTCAGACACCCTCGCACACTCAGACACACTCTCGCACACTCAGACACACTCTCGCACACTCAGATACTTGCGCAAACAGATAGTTTCACACACTCAGACACTCGCACACTCGCGCACACTCAGATACTCGCATACACAGACACTCTTGCACACTCAGACACTTGCTCACACTCAGACTCTCGCACACACACTCAGAAACTCACACACACTCAGACACTCGCACACTTGCACACTCAGTCACTCACACACACTTGCACACTCTGACACACTCACGCACACGCACTCTCAGACACTCACGTACACTCAGACGAACTTGCGCACACTCAGACACTCACGTACACTCAGCCACTTGCACACACTCAGACACTCATGCACATTCGCACACTCAGACACTCACGAACACTCAGAGACATTCACGCACACTCAGACACTCATGCACACTCACACACACTCAGACACACTCTTGCACACTCAGACACTCTCGCACACTCAGATACGCGGATGCTTGCGCACACTCAGACACTCTCGCACACACTCAGAAACTCGCACACACTCACTCGCACACTCAGACACCCTTGCGCACACTCAGATTCTCGCATACTCAGAAACTCTTGCACACTCAAACACTTGCTCCAACTCAGACACTCGCACACACACTCAGAAACTCGCACACACTAAGACATTCACAACTCAGACACACTCTCACACACTCACTCTCTTGCCCACTCAGACACTCACACACACTCAGACACACTCTTGCACACTGAGACACTCATGCACACTCAGATACACAGATGCTTGCACACAGACACTCGCATACACTCAGACACTTGCGCACACACTCAAAAACTTGCACACTCAGGCACTCACAAACTCTCAGACACACTCTCGCACACTCAGATACTCTCGCACACTCAGACACGCAGACACTCGTGCACACCAGACACTCGTACACACTCGCACACTCAGACACTCATGAACACTTGCACAGACACTCGCACACTCAGACACACTCGCACATTCAGACACTCACACATAGACACACTCTCGCACACTCAGACACTTACTCTCTCAGACGCTTGCTCACCCTCGCACACAAACTCGCGCACACTCACTCATACAAAGACACACTCTTGCACACACTCAGACATTCTCACACACTCAGACACTTGTGAACTTGCACACTCAGACACTCATGCACACTCAGACACTCAGACACACTCATGCACACTCGCACACTCACTCAAAGACACACTCTTGCACAGTCAGACACTCGCACACTCAGACACTCGCGCACAATCACTCACACGTAGAAACACTCCCACACACACTCAGACATGCACACTTGCCCACTTCGACGCTCAGAAGTAGACACACTCTTGCACACTGAGACACTCTTGCACACTCAAACACTTGCACACACGCACACTTGGACACTCACTCACAGTTGCATAGACACACGCACTCACACTTGCACAATCCGACATTCACGCACACTCAGACACTCGCGCATTCTCAGACACACTGTCGCACACTCAGACACTCGCACCCACTCAGACACTCAGGCACACGCAGACACTGGCACACACTCAGACACTTGTGCACACTCGCACACTCACACAATCACACACTCAGACACTCGCACACACTCGCAACACTCAGACACACACATGCACAAGCACTCTCAGACACTCATGTACACTCACACACTCACGTACACTCAGACACTCGCACAAACTCAGACACACTCTCACACACTCAGACACTTTCACACACTCAGACACTCGCACACACTCAGACACCCGTGCACACACAAACTTGTGCACACACACATACTCAGACACTTGTGCACACATTTAGATACACTCGCACACACTCGCACACTCAGACACTCACACATAGACACACTCAGACACTCTCGCACACTCAGTCACTTGCACACATTCGCACACTCACTCACTCGTGCACACTCACACACTCAGACACTCACACACACTCACACACATTTGCACACACTCAGACACTCATGCACACTCAGACACTCGCACACACTCAGACACACTCTAGCACACTCAGATACTCTTGCAAACTCAGACACGCAGACACTCGTGCACACTCAGACACTCATACACACTCGCACACTCACTCATGCACACTTGCACACTCAGACACTCGCACACTCAGCCACACTTGTGCACACTCAGACACTATTGCACACTCAGACACTTGCGCACACTCACACACTCACACACTCACACCTAGACACACTCTTGCACACACTCAGACACACGCGCACACTCAGACACTCCCGCACACTCAGACACTCAGACACACTTGTGCACACTCGCACACTCAGACACTCACACATAGACACACTTTCAGACATTCAGATACTCTCACACACTCAGATACTTAAGCACATTCGCACACTCAGACACTCACAGACACTCAGACACTAGCTCACACTCAGACACACTCTCGCACATACAGACACTCTCGCACACTCAGATACTGTCGCACACTCAGACATGGAGACACTCGTGCACACTCAGACCCTCGTTCACACTCGCACACTCAGACACTCATGCACACTAGCACAGACACTCGCGCACACTCGCACACTCAGACACACTCAGACACTCACACATAGACACACTCTTGTACACTCAGACACTCGCACACTCAGAAACTTGCTCACACTCGCACAACTCGCGCACACAATCAGAAACTCGCACACACTCAGACACTCACATACTCTCAGTAACACTCTTGCACACTCAGATACTCTTGCACACTCAACCATTCAGACACTCGTGCACACTCAGACACTCGTTCACGCTCTAACACTCAGACACTCATGCACACTTGCACAGACACTCGAGCACACTCAGACACACTCACACACACACACACCCACACATAGAAACACACTCGCACACTCAGACACACTCTCGCACACTCAGATACTCTTGCACACTCAGATACTTTCGCACACTCAGACATGTAGACACTCACACACTCGCGCACACTCAGATACTCTGGCACACTCAGACACTCTCGCACCCTCAGACACATGCGCACACTCGCTCACACTAAGACACTCACACATACACACACTCTTGCACACTCAGACACTCGCACACTCAGACACTTGCTCACACTTGCGCACTCAGACACTCGTGCACACTCACTCACACATAGACACACTACCGCGAACAATCAGACACACGCGCACACTCAGACACTCGAGCACACACTCAGAAACTCGCACACACTCAGACACTCGCACACTTGCACACTCGCACACTCAGTCACTCACACACACTTGCACACTCAGAAACACTCACGCACACGCACTCTCAGGCACTCACGTACACTCAGATGCACTCGCACACACTCAGACACCCTCGCACACTCAGACACACTCTCGCACACTCAGACACACTCTCGCACACTCAGATACTTGCGCAAACAGATAGTTTCACACACTCAGACACTCGCACACTCACACACTCGCGCACACTCAGATACTCGCATACTCAGACACTCTTGCACACTCAGACACTTGCTCACACTCAGACACTCGCACACACACTCAGAAACTCGCACACACTCAGACACCCACACACTCAGACACACTCTCGCACACTCAGACACTCACACACACTCAGACATACTCTTGCACACTGAGACACTCATGCACACTCAGATACACAGATGCTTGCGCACAAACACTCGCATACACTCAGACACTCACGCACACACTCAAAAACTTGCACACACACAGGCACTCACACACTCTCAGACACACTCTCACACACTCAGATACTCTCGCACACTCAGACATGCAGACACTCGTGCACACCAGACACTCGTACACACTCGCACACTCAGACACTCATGCACACTTGCACAGACACTCGCATACTCAGACACACTCGCACATTCAGACACTCACACATAGACACACTCTCGCACACTCAGACACTTGCTCTCTCAGACGCTTGCTCACACTCGCACACACATTAAGGGGCTTTTATGCATGCACATACAGTGTTCACACAACAACATTTGCACTTACCTTGGCTGGTACTTGGTTGGGCCGAGGTGTCTATGTCAGTGACCCCTGTCACTGCTTCCGGTAGGAGGGTTGATTCCACCAGGTCCTCCAGTGGTGTGGCAGGTGGCTCGGTTGTTGGTCCACCTCCTGTGCTCCTGGCCTCTGCAAGTCGCCTTGCCACCCTCTCCTTTGCCCGGGACCGCAGGTCATACCAGCGCTTGCGATTCGGAAAATGGGCCTCGCAAACCACAAATAGCGATTTTTAAGAAATCGCTAATTCCGAATCGCAATTTTGTTACATGGCCAATTGCGACTCGGAAATTGCGATACGGTCACTCAGACACTCAGACACTTGCGCACACTCAGAGACTTGTGCACACTCAGAAACTCGTGCACACTCAAACTCAGATACGCAGATGCTTGCACACAGTCAGACACTCGCACACACTCAGACACTCGCGCACACACTCAGAAACTCGCACACACTCAGACACACTCTTGCACACTCAGATACTCTCGCACACTCAACCATCCAGACACTCGTGCACACTCAGACACTCGTTCACACTCTAACACTCAGACACTCATGCACACTTGCACAGACACTCGAGCACACTCAGACACACTCACACACTCAGACACCCACACAGAGAAACACTCTCACACACTCAGACACTTGCACACTCAGACACACTCTAGCACACTCAGATACTTTTGCAAACTCATACACGCAGACACGTGCACACTCAGACACTCATACACACTCGCACAATTACTGATGCACACTTGCAAACTCAGACACTCATGCACACTCGCACACTCAGACACACTCGTGCACACTAGCACACTCACTCACACATAGACACACTCTCGCACAAGCAGACACTCTCGCACACTCAGACACTTAAGCACACTCGCACACTCAGACACTCAGACACTAGCTCACACTCAGACACACTCTCGCACATTCAGATACTTGAGCACACAGATAGTTTCACACACTCAGACACGCAGACACTCGCACACTCACACACTCGCGCACACTCAGATACTCGCATACTCAGACACTCTTGCACACTCAGACACTTGCTCACACTCAGACACTCGCACACACACTCAGAAACTCGCACACACTCAGACACTCACACACTCAGACACACTCTCGCACACTCACTCTCGCACACTCAGACACTCACACACACTTAGACACACTCTTGCACACTGAGACACTCATGCACACTCAGATACACAGATGCTTGCGCACAGACACTCGCATACACTCAGACTCTCGCGCACACACTCAAAAACACACTCAGACACACTCTAGCACACTCAGATACTCTTGCAAACTCAGACACGTAGACACTTGTGCACATTCAGACACTCATACACACTCGCACACTCACTCATGCACACTTGCACACTCAGACACTCGTGCACTCAGCCACACTTGTGCACACTCACACACTCACTCACACATAGACACACTCTCGCACACTCAGACACTATTGCACACTCATACACTTGCGCACACTCACACACTTGCACACACTCACACACTCACACCTAGACACACTCTTGCACACACTCAGACACACACGCACACTCAGACACTCCCGCACACTCAGACACTCAGACACACTTGTGCACACTCGCACACTCAGACACTAACACATAGACACAATTTCAGACATTCAGATACTCTCACACACTCAGACACTTAAGCACACTCGCACCCTCAGACACTCACAGACACTCAGACACTAGCTCACACTCAGACACACTCTCGCACATTCAGACACTCTCGCACACTCAGATACTGTCGCACACTCAGACATGGAGACAGTCGTGCACACTCAGACCCTCGTTCACACTCGCACACTCAGACACTCATGCACACTTGCACAGACACTCGCGCACACTCGCACACTCAGACACACTCACACACTCAGACACTCACACATAGACACACTCTTGCACACTCAGACACTCGCACACTCAGACACTTGCTCACACTCGCACACACTCAGACACTCGCGCACACAATCAGAAACTCGCACACACTCAGACACTTGCTCACACTCGCACACACTCAGACACTCGCGCACACAATCAGAAATTCGCACACACTCAGACACTCGTTCACACTCTAACACTCAGACAGTCATGAACACTTGCACAGACACTCGAGCACACTCAGACACACTCACACACTCACACACCCACACATAGAAACACTCTCGCACACTCAGACACTCTTAGACGCTCAGACACTCGCACACTCAGACACACTCTTGCACACTCAGATACTCTTGCACACACAGATACTTTCACACACTCAGACATGCAGACACTCACACACTTGCTCACACTCGCGCACTCAGACACTCGTGCACACTCACACATAGACACACTCCCGTGAACAATCAGACACTCGCGCACACTCAGACACTCGCGCACACACTCAGAAACTCGCACACACTCAGACACTCGCATACTTGCACACTCGCACACTCAGTCACTCACACACACTTGCACACTCAGACACAGTCACGCACATGCACTCTCAGACACTCACGTACACTCAGACGCACTCACGCACACTCAGACACTCACGTACACTCAGCCACTTGCACACACTCAGACACTCATGCACATTCGCACACTCAGACACTCACGAACACTCAGGGACATTCACGCACACTCAGACACTCATGCACACTCACTCACACACACTCAGACACACTCTTGCACACTCAGACACTCTCGCACACTCAGATACGTGGATGCTTGCGCACACTCAGACACTCTCACACACACTCAGAAACTCGCACACACTCACTCGCACACTCAGACACACTCGCGCACACTCAGATACTCGCATACTCAGACACTCTTGCACACTCAAACACTTGCTCACACTCAGACACTCGCACACACACTCAGAAACTCGCACACACTCAGACATTCACAACTCAGACACACTCTCGCACACTCACTCTCGCACACTCAGACACTCACACACACTCAGACACACTCTTGCACACTGAGACACTCATGCACACTCAGATACACAGATGCTTGCACACAGACACTCGCATACACTCAGACACTCGCGCACACACTCAAAAACTTGCACACACTCAGGCACTCTCACACACTCCTAGACACAATCTCGCACACTCAGATACTCGTTCACACTCAGACACGCAGACACTCGTGCACACCAGACACTCGTACACATTCAGACACTCATGCACACTTGCACAGACACTCGCACACTCAGACACACTCGCACATTCAGACACTCACACATAGACACACTCTCGCACACTCAGACACTTGCTCTCTCAGACGCTTGCTCACACTCGCACACACACTCGCGCACACTCACTCATACAAAGAAACACTATTGCACACACTCAGACATTCTCGCACACTCAGACACTTGTGAACTTGCACACTCAGACACTCATGCACACTCAGACACTCAGACACACTCATGCACACTCGCACACTCAATCAAAGACACACTCTTGCACAGTCAGACACTCGCACACTCAGACACTCGCGCACAATCACTCACACATAGAAACACTCACACACACACTCAGACATGCACACTTGCCCACTCCGACGCTCAGAAGTCGACACACTCTTGCACACTGAGACACTCTTGCACACTCAAACACTTGCACACACGCACACTTGGACACTCACTCACAGTTGCATAGACACACGCACTCACACTTGCACAATCCGACATTCACGCACACTCAGACACTTGCGCATACTCAGACACACTGTCGCACACTCAGACACTCGCACCCACTCAGACACTCAGGCACACTCAGACACTAGCACACACTCAGACACTTGTGCACACTCGCACACTCACACAATCACACACTCAGACACTCAGACACACTCGCACACTCAGATACTCTTGCACACACAGATACTTTCACACACTCAGACATGCAGACACTCATACACTTGCTCACACTCGCGCACTCACTCGTGCACACTCACACATAGACACACTCCCGTGAACAATCAGACACTCGCGCACACTCAGACACTCGCGCACACACTCAGAAACTCGCACACACTCAGACACTCGCACACTTGCACACTCGCACACTCAGTAACTCACACACACTTGCACACTCAGACAAAGTCACGCACATGCACTCTCAGACACTCACGTACACTCAGACGCACTCACACACACTCAGACACTCACGTACACTCAGCCACTTGCACACACTCAGACACTCATGCACATTCGCACACTCAGACACTCACGAACACTCAGAGACATTCACGCACACTCAGACACTCATGCACACTCACTCACACACACTCAGACACACTCTTGCACACTCAGACACTCTCGCACACTCAGATACGCGGATGCTTGCGCACACTCAGACACTCTCGCACACACTCAGAAACTTGCACACACTCACTCACACACTCAGACACACTCGCGCACACTCAGATACTCGCATACTCAGACACTCTTGCACACTCAAACACTTGCTCACACTCAGACACTCTCACACACACTCAGAAACTCGCACACACTCAGACATTCACAACTCAGACACACTCTCGCACACTCACTCTCGCACACGCAGACACTCACACACACTCAGACACACTCTTTACACTGAGACACTCATGCACACTCAGATACACAGATGCTTGCACACAGACACTCGCATACACTCAGACACTCGCGCACACACTCAAAAACTTGCACACGCACAGGCACTCACACACTCTCAGACACACTCTCGCACACTCAGATACTCTCGCACACTCAGACTTGCAGACACTCGTGCACACCAGACACTTGCACACACTCAGACACTCATGCCCACTTGCACAGACACTCGCACACTCAGACACACTCGCACATTCAGACACTCACACATAGACACACTCTCGCACACTCAGACACTTGCTCTCTCAGACGCTTGCTCACACTCGCACACACACTTGCGCACACTCACTCATACAAAGACACACTATTGCACACACTCAGACATTCTCGCACACTCAGACACTTGTGAACTTGCACACTCAGACACTCATGCACACTCAGACACTCAGACACACTCATGCACACTCGCACACTCAATCAAAGACACACTCTTGCACAGTCAGACACTCGCACACTCAGACACTCACGCACAATCACTCACACATAGAAACACTCCCACACACACTCAGACATGCACACTTGCCCACTCCGATGCTCAGAAGTAGTCACACTCTTGCACACTGAGACACTCTTGCACACTCAAACACTTGCACACACGCACACTCACTCACAGTTGCATAGACACACGCACTCACACTTGCACAATCCAACATTCACGCACACTCAGACACTCGCGCATACTCAGACACACTGTCGCACACTCAGACACTCGCACCCACTCAGACACTCAGGCACACTCAGACACTAGCACACACTCAGACACTTGTGCACACTCGCACACTCACACAATCACACACTCAGACACTCACACACACTCGCACACTCAGAAACACACATGCACAAGCACTCTCAGAAACTCATGTACACTCATACACTCACGTACACTCAGACACTCGCACACACTCAGACACACTCTCACACACTCAGACACTTTCACACACTCAGACACTCGCACACACTCAGACACCCGTGCACACACACACTTGTGCACACACACACACACACTCAGACACTTGTGCACACATTTAGATACACTCGCACACACTTGCACACTCAGACACTCACACATAGACACACTCAGACACTCTCGCACACTCAGTCACTTGCACACACTCGCGCACTCACTCACTCATGCACACTCACACACTCAGACACTCACACACACTCAGACACATTTGCACACACTCAGACACTCATGCACACTCAGACACGCAGACACTCGTGCACACTCAGACACTCATACACACTCGCACACTCACTCATGCAAACTTTCACACTCAGACACTCGCACACACAGCCACACTTGTGCACACTCACACACTCACTCACACATAGACACACTCTCGCACACTCAGACACTATTGCACACTCAGACACTTGCGCACACTCACACACTTGCGCACACTCACACACTCACACCTAGACACACTCTTGCACACACTCAGACACATGCGCACACTCAGACACTCCCGCACACTCAGACACACTTGTGCACACTCGCACACTCAGACACTCACACATAGACACACTTTCAGACATTCAGATACTCTCACACACTCAGACACTTAAGCACACTCGCACACTCAGACACTCACAGACACTCAGACACTAGCTCACACTCAGACACACTCTCGCACATTCAGACACTCTTGCACACTCAGATACTGTCGCACACTCAGACATGGAGACACTCGTGCACACTCAGACACTCATGCACACTTGCACAGACACTCGCGCACACTCGCACACTCAGACACACTCACACACTCAGACACTCACACATAGACACACTCTTGCACACTCAGACACTCGCACACTCAGACTCTTGCTCACACTCGCACACACTCAGACACTCGCGCACACAATCAGAAACTCACACACACTCAGACACTCGTTCACACTCTAACACTCAGACAGTCATGAACACTTGCACAGACACTCGAGCACACTCAGACACACTCACACACCCACACATAAAAACACTCTTGCACATTCAGACACTCTCGCACACTCAGATTCTTGCACACACAGATAGTTTCGCACACTCAGACACGCAGACACTCGCACACTCACACACTCGCGCACACTCAGATACTCGCATACTCAGACACCCACACACTCAGACACACTCTCGCACACTCACTCTCGCACACTCAGACACTCACACACACTCAGACATACTCTTGCACACTGAGACACTCATGCACACTCGGATACACAGATGCTTGCGCACAGACACTCGCATACACTCAGACACTCGCGCACACACTCAAAAACTTGCACACACACAGGCACTCACACACTCTCAGACACACTCTCACACACTCAGATACTCTCGCACACTCAGACATGCAGACACTCGTGCACACCAGACACTCGTACACACTCGCACACTCAGACACTCATGAACACTTGCACAGACACTAGCACACTCAGACACACTCGCACATTCAGACACTCACACATAGACACACTCTCGCACACTCAGACACTTGCTCTCTCAGACGCTTGCTCACACTCGCACACACACTCGCGCACACTCACTCATACAAAGACACACTATTGCACACACTCAGACATTCTCGCACACTCAGACACTTGTGAACTTGCACACTCAGACACTCATGCACACTCAGAAACTCAGACACACTCATGCACACTCGCACACTCAATCAAAGACACACTCTTGCACAGTCAGACACTCGCACACTCAGACACTCGCGCACAATCACTCACACATAGAAACACTCCCACACACACTCAGACATGCACACTTGCCCACTCCGACGCTCAGAAGTAGACACACTCTTGCACACTGAGACACTCTTGCACACTCAAACACTTGCACACACGCACACTTGGACACTCACTCACAGTTGCATAGACACACGCACTCACACTTGCACAATCCAACATTCACGCACACTCAGACACTCGCGCATACTCAGACACACTGTCGCACACTCAGACACTCGCACCCACTCAGACACTCAGGCACACTCAGACACTAGCAGACACTCAGACACTTGTGCACACTCGCACACTCACACAATCACACACTCAGACACTCACACACACTCGCACACTCAGAAACACACATGCACAAGCACTCTCAGACACTCATGTACACTCACACACTCACGTACACTCAGACACTCGCACACACTCAGACACACTCTCACACACTCAGACACTTTCACACACTCAGACACTCGCACACACTCAGACACCCGTGCACACACACACTTGTGCACACACACACACTCAGACACTTGTGCACACATTTAGATACACTCGCACACACTTGCACACTCAGACACTCACACATAGACACACTCAGACACTCTCGCACACTCAGTCACTTGCACACACTCGCGCACTCACTCACTCATGCACACTCACACACTCAGACACTCACACACACTCAGACACATTTGCACACACTCAGACACTCATGCACACTCAGACACGCAGACACTCGTGCACACTCAGACACTCATACACACTCGCACACTCACTCATGCACACTTGCACACTCAGACACTCGCACATACAGCCACACTTGTGCACACTCACACACTCACTCACACATAGACACACTCTCGCACACTCAGACACTATTGCACACTCAGACACTTGCGCACACTCACACACTTGCGCACACTCACACACTCACACCTAGACACACTCTTGCACACACTCAGACACACGCGCACACTCAGACACTCCCGCACACTCAGACACACTTGTGCACACTCGCACACTCAGACACTCACACATAGACACACTTTCAGACATTCAGATACTCTCACACACTCAGACACTTAAGCACACTCGCACACTCAGACGCTCACAGACACTCAGACACTAGCTCACACTCAGACACACTCTCGCACATTCAGACACTCTCGCACACTCAGATACTGTCGCACACTCAGACATGGAGACACTCGTGCACACTCAGACCCTCGTTCACACTCTCACACTCAGACACTCATGCACACTTGCACAGACACTCGCGCACACTCGCACACTCAGACACACTCAGACACTCACACATAGACACACTCTTGCACACTCAGACACTCGCACACTCATACACTTGCTCAGACTCGCACACACTCAGACACTCGCGCACACAATCAGAAAGTCGCACACACTCAGACACTCGTTCACACTCTAACACTCAGACACTCATGCACACTTGCACAGACACTCGAGCACACTCAGACACACTCACACACTCACACACCCACACATAGAAACACTCTTGCACACTCAGACACTCTCGCATGCTCAGACACTCGCACACTCAGACACACTCTCGCGCACTCGGATACTCTTGCACACACAGATACTTTCGCACACTCAGACATGCAGTCACTCAGGGGCATATTTATACTCCGTTTGCGCTGAATGTGCGTCGTTTTTTTCGACGCAGATTCGGCGCAAAACTAACGCCATATTTATACTTTGGCGTTAGACGCGTCTAGCGCCAAAGTATGGGCAAATAGCGTAATTTTTTTGCGTGAACTCCTTCCTTGCGTTAATGAGATGCAAGGAAGGCGTTCCCATCTAAAAAAATGACGGCGATGCAAATGCGTCGTATTTATACTCCCGGGCAAAAATCACGCCCGGGAGTGGGCGGGGCAAAAAACCCCGCATTTGCGCCACTTTTTAACGCCTGGGTCAGGGTAGGCGTTAAGGGGCCTGTGGGCTCAAAATGAGCCCACAGGTGCCCTCCCCTGCCCCCAGGGACACCCCCTGCCACCCTTGACCACCCCAGGAGGACACCCAAGGATGGAGGGACCCATCCCAGGGACATTCAGGTAAGTTCAGGTAAGTATACATTTTTATTTTTTTTTATTTTTTGGGTGGCATAGGGGGGCCTTATTTGTGCCCCCCTACATGCCACTATGCCCAATGACCATGCCCAGGGATCATAAGTTCCCTGGGCATGGCCAGTGGGCAAGGGGGCATGACTCCTGTCTTTACTAAGACAGGAGTCATGTAAATGGCGTCTGGGCGTTGTTAAAAATGGCGCAAATCGGGTTAAGACGATTTTTTAGCGTCAACCTGACTTGCGCCATTTTTAAGACGACCTAAAGCCATTTTTCCCTACGCCGGCGCTGCCTGGTGTACGTGTTTTTTTTCAACGCACACCAGGCAGCGCCGGTCTGCCTGCGCCGGCTAACGCCATTCAATAAATACGGCGCCCGCATGGTGCTTCAGAATGGCGTTAGCCGGCGCAAAAAATTTTGACGCTAAACTGCGTTAGCGCAGTTTAGCGTCAAAAAGTATAAATACGGGCCTCAGACACTTGCTCACACTCGCGCACTCAGACACTCGTGCACACTCACTCACACATAGACACACTCCCACGAACAGACACTCGCGCACACTCAGACACTCGCGCACACACTCAGAAACTCGCACACACTCAGACACTCGCACACTTGCACACTCGCACACTCAGTCACTCACACACACTTGCACACTCAGACACACTCATGCACACGCACTCTCAGACACTCACGTACACTCAGACGCACTCACGCACACTCAGACACTCACGTACACTCAGCCACTTGCACACACTCAGACACTCATGCACATTCGCACACTCAGACACTCACGAACACTCAGAGACATTCACACACACTCAGACACTCATGCACACTCACTCACACACACACACTCTTGCACACTCAGACACTCTTGCACACTCAGATACGTGGATGCTTGCGCACACTCAGACACTCTCGCACACACTCAGAAACTCGCACACACTCACTCGCACACTCAGACACACTCGCACACACACTTAGAAACTCGCACACAGTCAGACACCCACACACTCAGACACACTCTCGCACACTCACTCTCGCACACTCAGACACTCACACGCACTCAGACATACTCTTGCACACTGAGACACTGATGCACACTCAGATACACAGATGCTTGCGCACAGACACTCGCATGCACTCAGACACTCGCGCACACACTTAAAAACTTGCACACACACAGGCACTCACACACTCTCAGACACACTCTCACACACTCAGATACTCTCGCACACTCAGACATGCAGACACTCGTGCACACCAGACACTCGTACACACTCGCACACTCAGACACTCATGCACACTTGCACAGACACTTGCACACTCAGACACACTCGCACATTCAGACACTCACACATAGACACACTCTCACACACTCAGACACTTGCTCTCTCAGACGCTTGCTCACACACGCACACACACTAAGGAGCTTTTATGCATGCACATACAGTGTTCACACAACAAAATTTGCACTTACCTTGGCTGGTACTTGGTTGGGCCGAGGTGTCTATGTCAGTGACCCCTGTCACTGCTTCCGGTAGGAGGGTTGATTCCACCAGGTCCTCCAGTGGTGTGGCAGCCGGCTCGGTTGTTGGTCCACCTCCTGTGCTCCTGGCCCCGCACACTCAGACACTATGGAAACACTCAGACACTTGCGCACACTCACACACTTGCGCACACTCACACACTCACACCTAGACACACTCTTGCACACACTCAGACACACGCGCACACTCAGACACTCCCGCACACTCAGACACTCAGACACACTTGTGCACACTCGCACACTCAGACACTCACACATAGACAAACTTTCAGACATTCAGATACTCTCACACACTCAGACACTTAAGGACACTCGCACACTCAGACACTCACAGACACTCAGACACTAGCTCACACTCAGACACACTCTCACACATTCAGACACTGTCGCACACTCAGATACTGTCGCACACTCAGACATGGAGACACTCGTGCACACTCAGACCCTCGTTCACACTCACACACTCAGACACTCATGCACACTTGCACAGACACTCGCGCACACTCAGACACACTCACACACTCAGACACTCACACATAGACACACTCTTGCACACTCAGACACTTGCACACTCAGACACTTGCTCAGACTCGCACACACTCAGACACTCGCGCACACAATCAGAAACTCGCACACACTCAGACACTCACACACTCTCAGACACACTCTTGCACACTCAGATAATCTTGCACACTCAACCATGCAGACACTTGTGCACACTCAGACACTCGTTGACGCTCTAACACTCAGACACTCATGCACACTTGCACAGACACTCGAGAACACTCAGACACACTCACACACTCACACACCCACACATAGAAACACACTCGCACACTCAGACACACTCTCGCACACTCAGATACTCTTGCACACTCTGATACTTTCGCACACTCAGACATGTAGACACTCACACACTCACACACTCGCGCACACTCAGATACTCTGGCACACTCAGACACTCTCGCACACTCAGACACATGCGCACACTCGCTCACACTAAGACAATCACACATACACACACTCTTGCACACTCAGACACTCGCACACTTGCTCACACTCGCGCACTCAGACACTCGTGCACACTCATTCACACATAGAAACACTACCGCGAACAATCGGACACACGCGCACACTCAGACACTCGAGCACACACTCAGAAACTCGCACACACTCAGACACTCGCACACTTGCACACTCGCACACTCAGTCACTCACACACACTTGCACACTCAGACACACTCATGCACACGCACTCTCAGGCACTCACATACACTCAGACGCACTTGCGCACACTCAGACACTCACGTACACTCAGACACTTGCACACACTCAGACACTCATGCACATTCGCACACTCAGACACTCACGAACACTCAGAGACATTCACGCACACTCAGACACTCATGCACACTCACTCACACACACTCAGACACACTCTTGCACACTCAGACACGCTCGCTCACTCAGATACGCGGATGCTTGCGCACACACAGACACTCCCGCACACACTCAGAAACTCGCACACACTCACTCGCACACTCAGACACACTCTTGCACACTCAGATACTCTCGCACATTCAACCATGCAGACACTCATGCACACTCAGACACTCGTTCACACTCTAAGACTCAGACACTCATGCACACTTGCACAGACACTCGAGCACACTCAGACACACTCACACACTCAGACACCAACACATAGAAACACTCTCACACACTCAGACACTCGCACACTCGACACACTCTAGCACACTCAGATACTTTTGCAAACTCATACACGCAGACACTTGTGCACACTCAGACACTCATACACACTCGCACAATTACTGATGCACACTTGCACACTCAGACACTCATGCACACTCGCACACTCAGACACACTCGTGCACACTAGCACACTCACTCACACATAGACACACTCTCGCACAAGCAGACACTCTCGCACACTCAGACACTTAAGCACACTCGCACACTCAGACACTCACAGACACTCAGACACTAGCTCACACTCAGACACACTCTCGCACATTCAGATACTTGCACACACAGATAGTTCCACACACTCAGACACGCAGACACTTGCACACTCACACACTCGCGCACACTCAGATACTCGCATACTCAGACACTCTTGCACACTCAGACACTTGCTCACACTCAGACACTCGCACACACACTCAGAAACTCGCACACACTCAGACATTCACAACTCAGACACACTCTCGCACACTCACTCTCGCACACTCAGACACTCACACACACACTCAGACACACTCTTGCACACTGAGACACTCATGCACACTGAGATACACAGATGCTTGCGCACAGACACTCGCATACACTCAGACACTCGCGCACACACTCAAAAACTTGCACACACACAGGCACTCACACACTCTCAGACACACTCTCGCACACTCAGGTACTCTCGCACACTCAGACACTTAGACACTTGTGCACATTCAGACACTCATACACACTCAGACACACTCTAGCACACTCAGATACTCTTGCAAACTCAGACACGTAGACACTCGTGCACACCAGACACTCGCACACACTCAGACACACTCTAGCACACTCAGATACTCTTGCAAACTCAGACACGTAGACACTTGTGCACACTCAGACACTCATACACACTCACACACTCACTCATGCACACTTGCACACTCAGACACTCGTGCACTCAGCCACACTTGTGCACACTCACACACTCACTCACACATAGACACACTCTTGCATACTGAGACACTGTTGCACACTCAGACACTTGCGCACACTCACACACTTGCACACACTCACACCTAGACACACTCTTGCACACACTCAGACACACACGCACACTCAGACACTCCCGCACACTCAGACACTCAGACACACTTGTGCACACTCGCACACTCAGACACTAACACATAGACACAATTTCAGACATTCAGATACTCTCACACACTCAGACACTTAAGCACACTCGCACACTCAGACACTCAGACACTAGCTCACAGTCAGACACAGTCTCGCACATTCAGACACTCTCGCACACTCAGATACTGTCGCACACTCAGACATGGAGACACTCGTGCACACTCAGACCCTCGTTCACACTCGCACACTCAGACACTCATGCACACCTGCACAGACACTCGCGCACACTCGCACACTCAGACACACTCACACACTCAGACACTCACACATAGACACACTCTTGCACACTCAGACACTCGCACACTCAGACACTTGCTCACACTCGCACACACTCAAACACTCCCGCACACAATCAGAAACTCGCACACACTCAGACACTCGTTCACACTCTAACACTCAGACAATCATGCACACTTGCACAGACACTCGAGCACACTCAGACACACTCACACACTCACACACCCACACATAGAAACACACTTGCACACTCAGACACACTCTCGCACACTCAGATACTCTTGCACACTCAGATACTTTCGCACACTCAGACATGTAGACACTCACACACTCACACACTCGCGCACACTCAGATACTCTGGCACACTCAGACACTCTCGCACACTCAGACACATGCGCACACTCACTCACACTAAGACACTCACACATACACACACTCAGACACTCGCACACTCAGACACTTGCTCACACTCGCGCACTCAGACACTCTTGCACACTCACTCACACATAGACACACTACCGCGAACAATCAGACACACGCGCACACTCAGACACTCGAGCACACACTCAGAAACTCGCACACACTCAGACACTCGCACACTTGCACACTCGCACACTCAGTCACTCACACACACTTGCACACTCAGACACACTCGCACACTCATATACTGTCACATACTCAGACATGCAGACACTTGTGCACACTCAGACACTCGTACACTCTCGCACACTCAGACACTCACACCTAGACACACACTTGCACACACTCAGACACACACGCACACTCAGACACTCGCGCACACTCAGACACTCAGACACACTTGTGCACACTCGCACACTCAGACACTAACACATAGACACAATTTCAGACATTCAGATACTCTCACACACTCAGACACTTAAGCACACTCGCACACTCAGACACTCAGACACTAGCTCACAGTCAGACACAGTCTCGCACATTCAGACACTCTCGCACACTCAGATACTGTCGCACACTCAGACATGGAGACACTCGTGCACACTCAGACCCTCGTTCACACTCGCACACTCAGACACTTATGCACACTTGCACAGACACTCGCGCACACTCGCACACTCAGACACACTCACACACTCAGACACTCACACATAGACACACTCTTGCACACTCAGACACTCGCACACTCAGACACTTGCTCACACTCGCACACACTCAAACACTCCCGCACACAATCAGAAACTCGCACACACTCAGACACTCGTTCACACTCTAACACTCAGACAATCATGCACACTTGCACAGACACTCGAGCACACTCAGACACACTCACACACTCACACACACACACATAGAAACACTCTCGCACACTCAGACACTCTCGCACGCTCAGACACTCGCACACTCAGACACACTCTCGCACACTCAGATACTCTTGCACACACAGATACTTTTGCACACTCAGACATGCAGACACTCACACACTCAGACACTTGCTCACACTCGCGCACTCAGACACTCGTGCACACTCACTCACATATAGACACACTCGCGAACAATCAGACACTCGCGCACACTCAGACACTCGCGCACACACTCAGAAACTCGCACACACTCAGACACTCGCACACTTGCACACTCGCACACTCAGTCACTCACACACACTTGCACACTCAGACACACTCACGCACTCTCAGACACTCACGTACACTCAGACGCACTCGCGCAAACTCAGACACTCACGTACAGTCAGCTACTTGCACACACTCAGACACTCATGCACATTTGCACACTCAGACACTCACGAACACTCAGAGACATTCACGCACACTCAGACACTCATGCACACTCACTCACACACACTCAGACACACTCTTGCACACTCAGACACTCTTGCACACTCAGATACGTGGATGCTTGCGCACACTCAGACACTCTCGCACACACTCCGAAACTCACACACACTCACTCGCACACTCAGACACACTTGCGCACACTCAGATACTCTCATACTCAGACACTCTTGCACACTCAAACACTTGCTCACACTCAGACACTCGCACACACACTCAGAAACTCGCTCACACTCAGACATTCACAACTCAGACACACTCTCGCACACTCACTCTTGCACACTCAGACACTCACACACACTCAGACACACTCTTGCACACTGAGACACTCATGCACACTCAGATACACAGATGCTTGCACACAGACACTCGCATACACTCAGACACTCGTGCACACACTCAAAAACTTGCACACACTCAGGCACTCACACACTCTTAGACACACTCTCGCACACTCAGATACTCTCGCACACACAGACACGCAGACACTCGTGCACACCAGACACTCGTACACACTCGCACACTCAGACACTCATGCACCCTTGCACAGACACTCGCACACTCAGCCACACTCGCACATTCAGACACTCACACATAGACACACTCTCGCACACTCAGACACTTGCTCTCTCAGACGCTTGCTCACACTCGCACAAACACTCTCGCACACTCACTCATACAAAGACACACTCTTGCACACACTCAGACATTCTCGCACACTCAGACACTTGTGAACTTGCACACTCAGACACTCATGCACACTCAGACACTCAGACACACTCACACACACTCACACACCCACACATAGAAACACTCTCACACACTCAGACACTCGCGCACAATCACTCACACATAGAAACACTCCCACACACACTCAGACATGCACACTTGCCCACTCCGACGCTCAGAAGTAGACACACTCTTGCACACTGAGACAATCTTGCACACTCAAACACTTGCACACACGCACACTTGGACACTCACTCACAGTTGCATAGACACACGCACTCACACTTGCAAAATCCGACATTCACGCACACTCAGACACTCGCGCATACTCAGACACACTGTCGCACACTCAGACACTCGCACCCACTCAGACACTGAGTCACACTCAGACACTAGCACACACTCAGACACTTGTGCACACTCGCACACTCACACAATCACACACTCAGACACTCGCACACTCAGACACACACATGCACAAGCACTCTCAGACACTCATGTACACTCACACACTCACGTACACTCAGACACTCGCACACACTCAGACACACTCTCACACACTCAGACACTTTCACACACTCAGACACTCGCACACACTCAGACACCCGTGCACACACACACTTGTGCACACAAACACACTCAGACACTTGTGCACACATTTAGATACACTCGCACACACTTGCACACTCAGACACTCACACATAGACACACTCAGACACTCTCGCACACTCAGTCACTTGCACACACTCGTGCACTCACTCACTCGTGCACACTCACACACTCAGACACTCACACACACTCAGACACATTTGCACACACTCAGACACTCATGCACACTCAGACACTCGCACACACTCTAGCACACTCAGATACTCTTGCAAACTCAGACTCGCAGACACTCGTGCACACTGAGACACTCATACACACTCGCACACTCACTCATGCACACTTACACACTCAGACACTCGCACACTCAGCCACACTTGTGCACACTCACACACTCACTCACACATCGACACACTCTTGCACACTCAGACACTATTGCACACTCAGACACTTGCGCACACACACACTTGCGCACACTCACACACTCACACCTAGACACACTCTTGCACACACTCAGACACACACGCACACTCAGACACTCCCGCAAACTCAGACACTCAGACACACTTGTGCACACTCGCACACTCAGACACTCACACATAGACACACTTTCAGACATTCAGATACTCTCACACACTCAGACACTTAAGCACACTCGCACACTCAGACACTCACAGACACTCAGACACTAGCTCACACTCAGACACACTCTCGCACATTCAGACACTCTCGCACACTCAGATACTGTCGCACACTTGCACAGACACTTGTGCACACTCAGACACACTCACACACTCAGACACTCACACATAGACACACTCTTGCACACTCAGACACTTGCACACTCAGACACTTGCTCACACTCGCACACACTCAGACACTCGCGCACACAATCAGAAACTCGCACACACTCAGACACTCACACACTCTCAGACACACTCTTGCACACTCAGATACTCTTGCACACTCAACCATGCAGACACTCGTGCACACTCAGACACTCGTTCACGCTCTAACACTCAGACACTCATGCACACTTGCACAGACACTCAAGAACACTCAGACACACTCACACACTCACACACCCACACATAGAAACACACTCACACACTCAGACACACTCTCGCACACTCAGATACTCTTGCACACTCAGATACTTTTGCACACTCAGACATGTAGACACTCACACACTCACACACTCGCGCACACTCAGATACTCTGGCACACTCACACACTCTCGCACACTCAGACACATGCGCACACTCGCTCACACTAAGACAATCACACATACACACATTCTTGCATACTCAGACACTCGCACACTTGCTCACACTCGCGCACTCAGACACTCGTGCACACTCACTCACACATAGACACACTACCGCGAACAATCAGACACACGCGCACACTCAGACACTCGAGCACACACTCAGAAACTCGGACACACTCAGACACTCGCACACTTGCACACTCGCACACTCAGTCACTCACACACACTTGCACACTCAGACACACTCATGCACACGCACTCTCAGGCACTCACATACACTCAGACGCACTCGCGCACACTCAGACACTCACGTACACTCAGACACTTGCACACACTCAGACACTCATGCACATTCGCACACTCAGACACTCACGAACACTCAGAGACATTCACGCACACTCAGACACTCATGCACACTCACTCACACACACTCAGACACACTCTTGCACACTCAGACACGCTCGCACACTCAGATACGCGGATGCTCGCGCACACACAGACACTCCCGCACACACTCAGAAACTCGCACACACTCACTTGCACACTCAGACACACTCTCGCACACTAAGATACTCTCGCACACTCAGACATGCAGACACTTGTGCACACTCAGACACTCGTACACTCTCGCACACTCAGACACTCAGACACTCATGCACAATTGCACAGACACTCGCACACTCAGACACACTCGCACACTCAGACACTCACAAATAGACACACTCTTGCACACTCAGACACTCTTGCACACATAGATACGAGGATGCTTGCGTACACTCAGACACTCACGCACACACTCAGACACACTCTCGCACACTCAGATACTCTTGCACACTCAGACATGCAGACACTTGTGCACACTCAGACACTCTTACACACTTGCACACTAATGCACACTTGCACACTCAGACACTCATGCACAATCAGACACACTCGTGCACACTTGCAAGCTCGAACACTCACACATAGACACACACTCGCACACTCAGACACCCTCGCACACTCAGACACACTCTCGCACACTCAGACACACTCTCGCACACTCAGATACTTGCGCAAACAGATAGTATCACACACTCAGACACTCGCACACTCACACACTCGCGCACACTCAGATACTCGCATACTCAGACTCTCTTGCACACTCAGACACTTGCTCACACTCTCGCACACACACTCAGAAACTCGCACACACTCAGACACTCTCTCGCACACTCACTCTCGCAAACTCAGACACTCACACACACTCAGACACACTCTTGCACACTGAGACACGCATGCACACTCAGATACACAGATGCTTGCGCACAGACACTCGCATACACTCAGACACTCGCGCACACACTCAAAAACTTGCACACACACAGGCACTCACACCCTCTCAGACACACTCTCGCACACTCAGATACTCTCGCACACTCAGACTTGCAGACACTCGTGCACACCAGACACTTGCACACACTCAGACACACTCTAGCACACTCAGATACTCCTGCAAACTCAGACACGCAGACACTTGTGCACACTCAGACACTCATACACACTCGCACACTCACTCATGCACACTTGCACACTCAGCCACTCGCGCACTCAGCCACACTTGTGCACACTCACACAATCACTCACACATAGACACACTCTCGCACACTCAGACACTATTGCACACTCAGACACTTGCGCACACTCACACACTTGCGCACACTCACACACTCATGCCTAGACACACTCTTGCACACACTCAGACACACGCGCACACTCAGAGACTCCCGCACACTCAGACACACTTGTGCACACTCGCACACTCAGACACTCACACATAGACACACTTTCAGACATTCAGATACTCTCACACACTCAGACACTTAAGCACACTCGCACACTCAGACACTCACAGACACTCAGACACTAGCTCACACTCAGACACACTCTCGCACATTCAGACACTCTCGCACACTCAGATACTGTCACACACTCAGACATGGAGACACTCGTGCACACTCAGACCCTCGTTCACACTTGCACACTCAGACACTCATGCACACTTGCACAGACACTTGCGCACACTCGCACACTCAGACACACTCACACACTCAGACACTCACACATAGAAACACTCTTGCACACTTAGACACTCGCACACTCAGACACTTGCTCACACTCGCACACACTCAGACACTCGCGCACACAATCAGAAACTCGCACACACTGAGACACTCGCACACTCTCAGACACACTCTTGCACACTCAGATACTCTCGCACAATCAACCATGTAGACACTCGTGCATACTCAGACACTCGTTCACACTCTAACACTCAGACACTCATGCACACTTGCACAGACACTCGAGCACACTCAGACACACTCACACACCCACACATAGAAACACTGTCGCACACTCAGACACACTCTCGCACATTCAGATACTTGAGCACACAGATAGTTTCACACACTCAGACACGCAGACACTCGCACACTCACACACTCGTGCACACTCAGATACTCGCATACTCAGACACCCACACACTCAGACACACTCTCGCACACTCAGACACTCACACACACTCAGACATACTCTTGCACACTGAGACACTCATGCACACTCAGATACACAGATGCTTGCGCACAGACACTCGCATACACTCAGACACTTGCGCACACACTCAGAAACTTGCACACACAAAGGCACTCACACACTCTCAGACACACTCTCGCACACTAAGATACTCTCGCACACTCAGACATGCAGACACTTGTGCACACTCAGACACTCATACACTCTCGCACACTCAGACACTCTCGCACACTCAGACACTCATGCACAATTGCACAGACACTCGCACACTCAGACACACTCGCACACTCAGACTCTCACAAATAGACACACTCTTGCACATTCAGACACTCTTGCACACATAGATACGTGGATGCTTGGGTACACTCAGACACTCACGCACACACTCAGACACACTCTCGCACACTCAGATACTTGCGCAAACAGATAGTTTCACACACTCAGACACTCTCACACTCACACACTCGCGCACAAAATCAGAAACTCGCACACACTCAGACACTCACACACTCTCAGACACACTCTTGCACACTCAGATACTCTTGCACACTCAACCATGCAGACACTCGTGCACACTCAGACACTCGTTCACGCTCTAACACTCAGACACTCATGCACACTTGCAGAGACACTCGAGCACACTCAGGCACACTCACACACTCACACACCCACACATAGAAACACACTCGCACACTCAGATACACTCTTGCACACTCAGATACTCTTGCACACTCAGATACTTTTGCACACTCAGACATGTAGACACTCACACACTCACACACTCGCGCACACTCAGATACTCTGGCACACTCACACACTCTTGCACACTCAGACACATGCGCACACTCGCTCACACTAAGACAATCACACATACACACATTCTTGCATACTCAGACACTCGCACACTTGCTCACACTCGCGCACTCAGACACTCGTGCACACTCACTCACACATAGACACACTACCGCGAACAATCAGACACACGCGCACACTCAGACACTCGAGCACACACTCAGAAACTCGGACACACTCAGACACTCGCACACTTGCACACTCGCACACTCAGTCACTCACACACACTTGCACACTCAGACACACTCATGCACACGCACTCTCAGGCACTCACATACACTCAGACGCACTCGCGCACACTCAGACACTCACGTACACTCAGACACTTGCACACACTCAGACACTCATGCACATTCGCACACTCAGACACTCACGAACACTCAGAGACATTCACGCACACTCAGACACTCATGCACACTCACTCACACACACTCAGACACACTCTTGCACACTCAGACACGCTCGCACACTCAGATACGCGGATGCTCGCGCACACACAGACACTCCCGCACACACTCAGAAACTCGCACACACTCACTTGCACACTCAGACACACTCTCGCACACTAAGATACTCTCGCACACTCAGACATGCAGACACTTGTGCACACTCAGACACTCGTACACTCTCGCACACTCAGACACTCAGACACTCATGCACAATTGCACAGACACTCGCACACTCAGACACACTCGCACACTCAGACACTCACAAATAGACACACTCTTGCACACTCAGACACTCTTGCACACATAGATACGAGGATGCTTGCGTACACTCAGACACTCACGCACACACTCAGACACACTCTCGCACACTCAGATACTCTTGCACACTCAGACATGCAGACACTTGTGCACACTCAGACACTCTTACACACTTGCACACTAATGCACACTTGCACACTCAGACACTCATGCACAATCAGACACAATCGTGCACACTTGCAAGCTCGAACACTCACACATAGACACACTCTCGCACACTCAGACACCCTCGCACACTCAGACACACTCTCGCACACTCAGACACACTCTCGCACACTCAGATACTTGCGCAAACAGATAGTATCACACACTCAGACACTCGCACACTCACACACTCGCGCACACTCAGATACTCGCATACTCAGACACTCTTGCACACTCAGACACTTGCTCACACTCTCGCACACACACTCAGAAACTCGCACACACTCAGACACTCTCTCGCACACTCACTCTCGCAAACTCAGACACTCACACACACTCAGACACACTTGTGCACACTCGCACACTCAGACACTCACACATAGACACACTTTCAGACATTCAGATACTCTCACACACTCAGACACTTAAGCACACTCGCACACTCAGACACTCACAGACACTCAGACACTAGCTCACACTCAGACACACTCTCGCACATTCAGACACTCTCGCACACTCAGATACTGTCGCACACTTGCACAGACACTTGTGCACACTCAGACACACTCACACACTCAGACACTCACACATAGACACACTCTTGCACACTCAGACACTTGCACACTCAGACACTTGCTCACACTCGCACACACTCAGACACTCGCGCACACAATCAGAAACTCGCACACACTCAGACACTCACACACTCTCAGACACACTCTTGCACACTCAGATACTCTTGCACACTCAACCATGCAGACACTCGTGCACACTCAGACACTCGTTCACGCTCTAACACTCAGACACTCATGCACACTTGCACAGACACTCGAGCACACTCAGGCACACTCACACACTCACACACCCACACATAGAAACACACTCGCACACTCAGATACACTCTTGCACACTCAGATACTCTTGCACACTCAGATACTTTTGCACACTCAGACATGTAGACACTCACACACTCACACACTCGCGCACACTCAGATACTCTGGCACACTCACACACTCTCGCACACTCAGACACATGCGCACACTCGCTCACACTAAGACAATCACACATACACACATTCTTGCATACTCAGACACTCGCACACTTGCTCACACTCGCGCACTCAGACACTCGTGCACACTCACTCACACATAGACACACTACCGCGAACAATCAGACACACGCGCACACTCAGACACTCGAGCACACACTCAGAAACTCGGACACACTCAGACACTCGCACACTTGCACACTCGCACACTCAGTCACTCACACACACTTGCACACTCAGACACACTCATGCACACGCACTCTCAGGCACTCACATACACTCAGACGCACTCGCGCACACTCAGACACTCACGTACACTCAGACACTTGCACACACTCAGACACTCATGCACATTCGCACACTCAGACACTCACGAACACTCAGAGACATTCACGCACACTCAGACACTCATGCACACTCACTCACACACACTCAGACACTCTCTTGCACACTCAGACACGCTCGCACACTCAGATACGCGGATGCTCGCGCACACACAGACACTCCCGCACACACTCAGAAACTCGCACACACTCACTTGCACACTCAGACACACTCTCGCACACTAAGATACTCTCGCACACTCAGACATGCAGACACTTGTGCACACTCAGACACTCGTACACTCTCGCACACTCAGACACTCAGACACTCATGCACAATTGCACAGACACTCGCACACTCAGACACACTCGCACACTCAGACACTCACAAATAGACACACTCTTGCACACTCAGACACTCTTGCACACATAGATACGAGGATGCTTGCGTACACTCAGACACTCACGCACACACTCAGACACACTCTCGCACACTCAGATACTCTTGCACACTCAGACATGCAGACACTTGTGCACACTCAGACACTCTTACACACTTGCACACTAATGCACACTTGCACACTCAGACACTCATGCACAATCAGACACACTCGTGCACACTTGCAAGCTCGAACACTCACACATAGACACACTCTCGCACACTCAGACACCCTCGCACACTCAGACACACTCTCGCACACTCAGACACACTCTCGCACACTCAGATACTTGCGCAAACAGATAGTATCACACACTCAGACACTCGCACACTCACACACTCGCGCACACTCAGATACTCGCATACTCAGACACTCTTGCACACTCAGACACTTGCTCACACTCTAGCACACACACTCAGAAACTCGCACACACTCAGACACTCTCTCGCACACTCACTCTCGCAAACTCAGACACTCACACACACTCAGACACACTCTTGCACACTGAGACACGCATGCACACTCAGATACACAGATGCTTGCGCACAGACACTCGCATACACTCAGACACTCGCGCACACACTCAAAAACTTGCACACACACAGGCACTCACACCCTCTCAGACACACTCTCGCACACTCAGATACTCTCGCACACTCAGACTTGCAGACACTCGTGCACACCAGACACTTGCACACACTCAGACACACTCTAGCACACTCAGATACTCCTGCAAACTCAGACACGCAGACACTTGTGCACACTCAGACACTCATACACACTCGCACACTCACTCATGCACACTTGCACACTCAGCCACTCGCGCACTCAGCCACACTTGTGCACACTCACACACTCACTCACACATAGACACACTCTCGCACACTCAGACACTATTGCACACTCAGACACTTGCGCACACTCACACACTTGCGCACACTCACACACTCACACCTAGACACACTCTTGCACACACTCAGACACACGCGCACACTCAGACACTCCCGCACACTCAGACACTCAGACACACTTGTGCACACTCGCACACTCAGACACTCACACATAGACACACTTTCAGACATTCAGATACTCTCACACACTCAGACACTTAAGCACACTCTCACACTCAGACACTCACAGACACTCAGACACTAGCTCACACTCAGACACACTCTCGCACATTCAGACACTCTCGCACACTCAGATACTGTCGCACACTCAGACATGGAGACACTCGTGCACACTCAGACCCTCGTTCACACTCACACACTCAGACACTCATGCACACTTGCACAGACACTCGCGCACACTCGCACACTCAGACACACTCACACACCCAGACACTCACACATAGACACACTCTTGCACACTCAGACACTTGCTCACACTCGCACACACTCAGACACTCGCGCACTCAATCAGAAACTCGCACACACTCAGACACTCACACACTCTCAGACACACTCTTGCACACTCAGATACTCTTGCACACTCAACCACGCAGACACTCGTGCACACTCAGACACTCGTTCACGCTCTAACACTCAGTCACTCATGCACACTTGCACAGACACTCGAGAACACTCAGACACACTCACACACCCACACATAGAAACACACTCGCACACTCAGACACACTCTCGCACACTCAGATACTCTTGCACACTCAGATACTTTCGCACACTCAGACATGTAGACACTCACACACTCACACACTCTCGCATACTCAGACACTCCTGCACACTCAGACACTTGCTCACACTCAGACTCTCGCATACACACTCAGAAACTCGCACACACTCAGACACTCACACACTCAGACACACGCTCGCACACTCACTCTCGCAAACTCAGACACTCACACACACTCAGACACACTCTTGCACACTGAGACACGCATGCACACTCAGATACACAGATGCTTGCGCACAGACACTAGCATACACTCAGACACTCGCGCACACACTCAAAAACTTGCACACACACAGGCACTCACACACTCTCAGACACACTCTCGCACACTCAGATACTCTCGCACACTCAGACATGCAGACACTCATGCACACCAGACACTCGTACACACTCGCACACTCAGACACTCATGCACACTTGCACAGACACTCGCACACTCAGACACACTCGCACATTCAGACACTCACACATAGACACACTCTCGCACACTCAGACACTTGCTCTCTCAGACGCTTGCTCACACTCGCACACACACTCGCGCACACTCACTCATACAAAGACACACTATTGCACACACTCAGACATTCTCGCACACTCAGACACTTGTGAACTTGCACACTCAGACACTCATGCACACTCAGACACTCAGACACACTCATGCACACTCGCACACTCACTCAAAGACACACTCTTGCACAGTCAGACACTCGCACACTCAGACACTCGCGCACAACCACTCACACATAGAAACACTCCCACACACACTCAGACATGCACACTTGCCCACTCCGACGCTCAGAAGTAGACACACTCTTGCACACTGAGACACTCTTGCACACTCAAACACTTGCACACATGCACACTTGGACACTCACTCACAGTTGCATAGACACACGCACTCACACTTGCACAATCCGACATTCACGCACACTCAGACACTCGCGCATACTCAGACACACTGTCGCACACTCAGACACTCGCACCCACTCAGACACTCAGGCACACTCAGACACTAGCACACACTCAGACACTTGTGCACACTCGCACACTCACACAATCACACACTCAGACACTCGCACACACTCGCACACTCAGTCACACACATGCACAAGCACTCTCAGACACTTATGTACACTCACACACTCACGTACACTCAGACACTCGCACACACTCAGACACACTCTCACACACTCAGACACTTTCACACACTCAGACACCCGTGCACACACACACTTGTGCACACACACACACTCAGACACTTGTGCACACATTTAGATACACTTGCACACACTTGCACACTCAGACACTCACACATAGACACACTCAGACACTCTCGCACACTCAGGGGGTGATTCTCACCCTGGCGGGCAGCGGAGGCCGCCCGCCAGAGTTCCCCCCTCCAAAATACCGCCATGGAGGATTCTAAACGGCAGCGGAAAACCGGCGGGAGACCGCCGGTTTTCTGCATCTGACCGCGGCAAAACCGCCGCGGTCAGAATGCCCTGCGGGGCACCGCCAGCCTGTTGGCGGTGCTCCCGCCAACCCTGGCCCCGGCGGTCCATGACTGCCGGGGTCAGAATGACCCCCTCAGTCACTTGCACACACTCTCGCACTCACTCACTCGTGCACACTCACACACTCAGACACTCACACACACTCAGACACATTTGCACACACTCAGACACTCATGCACACTCAGACACTCGCACACACTCAGACACACTCTAGCACACTCAGATACTCTTGCAAACTCAGACTCGCAGACACTCGTGCACACTCAGACACTCATACACACTCGCACACTCACTCATGCACACTTGCACACTCAGACACTCGCACACTCAGCCACACTTGTGCACACTCACACACTCACTCACACATAGACACACTCTCACACACTCAGACACTATTGCACACTCAGACACTTGCGCACACTCACACACTTGCACACACTCACACACTCACACCTAGACACACTCTTGCACACACTCAGACACACGCGCACACTCAGACACTCCCTCACACTCAGACACTCAGTCACACTTGTGCACATTCGCACACTCAGACACTCACACATAGACACACTTTCAGACATTCAGATACTCTCACACACTCAGACACTTAAGCACACTCGCACACTCAGACACTCACAGACACTCAGACACTAGCTCACACTCAGACACACTCTCGCACATTCAGACAATCTCGCACACTCAGATACTGTCGCACACTCAGACATGGAGACACTCGTGCACACTCAGACCCTCGTTCACACTCGCACACTCAGACACTCATGCACACTTGCACAGACACTCACGCACACTCGCACACTCAGACACACTCACACACTCAGACACTCACACATAGACACACTCTTGCACACTCAGACACTTGCTCACACTCGCACACACTCAGACACTCGCGCACACAATCAGAAACTCGCACACACTCAGACACTCACACACTCTCAGACACACTCTTGCACACTCAGATACTCTTGCACACTCAACCATGCAGACACTCGTGCACACTCAGACACTCGTTCACGCTCTAACCCTCAGACACTCATGCACACTTGCACAGACACTCGAGCACACTCAGACACACTCACACACTCACACACCCACACATAAAAACACACTCGCACACTCAGACACACTCTCACACACTCAGATACTCTTGCACACTCAGATACTTTCGCACACTCAGACATGTAGACACTCACACACTCACACACTCGCGCACACTCAGATACTCTGGCACACTCAGACACTCTCGCACACTCAGACACATGCGCACACTCGCTCACACTAAGACACTCACACATACACACATTCTTGCACACTCAGACACTCGCACACTCAGACACTTGCTCACACTCGCGCACTCAGACACTCGTGCACACTCACTCACACATAGACACACTAACGCGAACAATCAGACACACGCACACACTCAGACACTCGAGCACACACTCAGAAACTCGCACACACTCAGACACTCGCACACTCAGTCACTCACACACACTTTCACACTCAGACACACTCACACACACGCACTCTCAGGCACTCACGTACACTCAGACTCACTCGCGCACACTCAGACACTCACGTACACTCTAGACACTTGCACACACTGAGACACTCATGCACATTCGCACACTCAGACACTCACGAACACTCAGAGACATTCACGCACACTCAGACACTCATGCACACTCACTCACACACACTCAGACACAATCTTGCACACTCTGACACGCTCGCACACTCAGATACGCAGATGCTCGCACACTCAGACACTCCCGCACACACTCAGAAACTCGCACACACTCACTCGCACACTCAGACACACTCTCGCACACTCAGATACTCTCGCACACTCAGATATGCAGACACATGTGCACACTCAGACACTCGTACACTCTCGCACACTCAGACACTCATGCACAATTGCACAGACACTCGAACACTCAGACACACTCGCACACTCAGACTCTCACAAATAGACACACTCTTGCACACTCAGACACTCTTGCACACATAGATACGCGGATGCTTGCGTACACTCAGACACTCATGCACACACTCAGAATCACTCTCGCACACTCAGATACTCTTGCACACTCAGACATGCAGACACTCGTGCACACTCAGACACTCTTACACACTTGCACACTCATGCACACTTGCACACTCAGACACTCATGCACAATCAGACACACTCGTGCACACTTGCAAACTCAAACACTCACACATAGACACACTCTCGCACACTCAGACACCCTTGCACACTCAGACACACTCTCGCACACTCAGACACACTCTCGCACACTCAGATACTTGCGCAAACAGATAGTTTCACACACTCAGACACTCGCACACTCACACACTCGCGCACACTCAGATACTCGCACACACAGACACTCTTGCACACTCAGACACTTGCTCACACTCACTCGCACACTCAGACACCATCGCGCACACTCAGATTCTCGCATACTCAGACACTCTTGCACACTCAAACACTTGCTCCCACTCAGACACTCGCACACACACTCAGAAACTCGCACACACTAAGACATTCACAACTCAGACACACTCTCACACACTCACTCTCTTGCCCACTCAGACACTCACACACACTCAGACACACTCTTGCACACTGAGACACGCATGCACACTCAGATACACAGATGCTTGCGCACAGACACTAGCATACACTCAGACACTCGCGCACACACTCAAAAACTTGCACACACACAGGCACTCACACACTCTCAGACACACTCTCGCACACTCAGATACTCTCGCACACTCAGACATGCAGACACTCGTGCACACCAGACACTCGTACACACTTGCACACTCAGACACTCATGCACACTTGCACAGACACTCGCACACTCAGACACACTCGCACATTCAGACACTTACACATAGACACACTCTCGCACACTCAGACACTTGCTCTCTCAGACGCTTGCTCACACTCGCACACACACTCGCGCACACTCACTCATACAAAGACACACTATTGCACACACTCAGACATTCTCGCACACTCAGACACTTGTGAACTTGCACACTCAGACACTCATGCACACTCAGACACTCAGACACACTCATGCACACTCGCACACTCACTCAAAGACACACTCTTGCACAGTCAGACACTCGCAACTCAGACACTCGCGCACAATCACTCACACATAGAAACACTCCAACACACACTCAGACATGCACACTTGCCCACTCCGACGCTCAGAAGTAGACACACTCTTGCACACTGAGACACTCTTGCACACTCAAACACTTGCACACACGCACACTTGGACACTCACTCACAGTTGCATAGACACTCGCACTCACACTTGCACAATCCGACATTCACGCACACTCAGACACTCGCGCATACTCAGACACACTGTCGCACACTCAGACACTCGCACCCACTCAGACACTCAGGCACACTCAGACACTAGCACATACTCAGACACTTGTTCACACTCGCACACTCACACAATCACACACTCAGACACTCGCACACTCAGTCACACACATGCACAAGCACTCTCAGACACTTATGTACACTCACACACTCACGTACACTCAGACACTCGCACACACTCAGATACACTCTCACACACTCAGACACTTTCACACACTCAGACGCTCGCACACACTCAGACACCCGTGCACACACACACTTGTGCACACACACACACTAAGACACTTGTGCACACATTTAGATACACTTGCACACACTTGCACACTCAGACACTCACACATAGACACACTCAGACACTCTCGCACACTCAGGGGGTGATTCTCACCCTGGCGGGTGGCGGAGGCCGCCCGCCAGAGTTCCCCCCTCCAAAATACCGCTCCGCGCTCGTGAGACCGCGGAGGGTATTCTGGCTTTTGCACTGGGCTGGCGGGCGGCCGCCAAAAGGCCGCCCGCCAGCCCAGTGCAAAAGAGCCTTCCCACGAAGACGCCGGCTCAGAATTGAGCCGGCGGAGTGGGAAGGTGCGACGGGTGCAGTGGCACCCGTCGCGTATTTCAGTGTCTGCAAAGCAGACACTGAAATACAAAGTGGGGCCCTCTTACGGGGGCCCCTGCAGTGCCCATGCCATTGGCATGGGCACTGCAGGGGCCCCCAGGGGCCCCACGACAACCCATACCGCCATCCTGTTCCTGGCGGGAGAACCGCCAGGAACAGGATGGCGGTATGGGCTGTCAGAATCCCCATGGCGGCGCAGCGAGCTGCGCCGCCATGGAGGATTCTAAACGGCAGCGGAAAACCGGCGGGAGACCGCCGGTTTTCTGCATCTGACCGCGGCAAAACCGCTGCTGTCAGAATGCCCTGCGGGGCACCGCCAGCCTGTTGGCGGTGCTCCCGCCAACCCTGGCCCCGGCGGTCCATGACTGCCGGGGTCAGAATGACCCCCTCAGTCACTTGCACACACTCTCGCACTCACTCACTCGTGCACACTCACACACTCAGACACTCACACACACTCAGACACATTTGCACACACTCAGACACTCATGCACACTCAGACACTCGCACACACTCAGACACACTCTAGCACACTCAGATACTCTTGCAAACTCAGACTCGCAGACACTCGTGCACACTCAGACACTCATACACACTCGCACACTCACTCATGCACACTTGCACACTCAGACACTCGCACACTCAGCCACACTTGTGCACACTCACACACTCACTCACACATAGACACACTCTCACACACTCAGACACTATTGCACACTCAGACACTTGCGCACACTCACACACTTGCACACACTCACACACTCACACCTAGACACACTCTTGCACACACTCAGACACACGCGCACACTCAGACACTCCCTCACACTCAGACACTCAGTCACACTTGTGCACATTCGCACACTCAGACACTCACACATAGACACACTTTCAGACATTCAGATACTCTCACACACTCAGACACTTAAGCACACTCGCACACTCAGACACTCACAGACACTCAGACACTAGCTCACACTCAGACACACTCTCGCACATTCAGACAATCTTGCACACTCAGATACTGTCGCACACTCAGACATGGAGACACTCGTGCACACTCAGACCCTCGTTCACACTCGCACACTCAGACACTCATGCACACTTGCACAGACACTCACGCACACTCGCACACTCAGACACACTCACACACTCAGACACTCACACATAGACACACTCTTGCACACTCAGACACTTGCTCACACTCGCACACACTCAGACACTCGCGCACACAATCAGAAACTCGCACACACTCAGACACTCACACACTCTCAGACACACTCTTGCACACTCAGATACTCTTGCACACTCAACCATGCAGACACTCGTGCACACTCAGACACTCGTTCACGCTCTAACCCTCAGACACTCATGCACACTTGCACAGACACTCGAGCACACTCAGACACACTCACACACTCACACACCCACACATAAAAACACACTCGCACACTCAGACACACTCTCACACACTCAGATACTCTTGCACACTCAGATACTTTCGCACACTCAGACATGTAGACACTCACACACTCACACACTCGCGCACACTCAGATATTCTGGCACACTCAGACACTCTCGCACACTCAGACACATGCGCACACTCGCTCACACTAAGACACTCACACATACACACATTCTTGCACACTCAGACACTCGCACACTCAGACACTTGCTCACACTCGCGCACTCAGACACTCGTGCACACTCACTCACACATAGACACACTACCGCGAACAATCAGACACACGCGCACACTCAGACACTCGAGCACACACTCAGAAACTCGCACACACTCAGACACTCGCACACTCAGTCACTCACACACACTTTCACACTCAGACACACTCACACACATGCACTCTCAGGCACTCACGTACACTCAGACTCACTCGCGCACACTCAGACACTCACGTACACTCTAGACACTTGCACACACTGAGACACTCATGCACATTCGCACACTCAGACACTCACGAACACTCAGAGACATTCACGCACACTCAGACACTCATGCACACTCACTCACACACACTCAGACACACTCTTGCACACTCTGACACGCTCGCACACTCAGATACGCGGATGCTCGCACACTCAGACACTCCTGCACACACTCAGAAACTCGCACACACTCACTCGCACACTCAGACACACTCTCGCACACTCAGATACTCTCGCACACTCAGACATGCAGACACTTGTGAACACTCAGACACTCGTACACTCTTGCACACTCAGACACTCATGCACAATTGCACAGACACTCGCACACTCAGACGCACTCGCACACTCAGACTCTCACAAATAGACACACTCTTGCACATTCAGACACTCTTGCACACATAGATACGTGGATGCTTGCGTACATTCAGACACTCACGCACACACTCAGACACACTCTCCCACACTCAGATACCCTTGCACACTCAGACATGCAGACACTCGTGCACACTCAGACACTCTTACACACTTGCACACTCATGCACACTTGCACACTCAGACACTCATGCACAATCAGACACACTCGTGCACACTTGCAAACTCAAACACTCACACATAGACACACTCTTGCACACTCAGACACCCTCGCACACTCAGACACACTCTTGCACACTCAGACACACTCTCGCACACTCAGATACTTGCGCAAACAGATAGTTTCACACACTCAGACACTCGCACACTCACACACTCGCACACACTCAGATACTCGCACACACAGACACTCTTGCACACTCAGACACTTACTCACACTCACTCGCACACTCAGACACCATCGCGCACACTCAGATTCTCGCATACTCAGACACTCTTGCACACTCAAACACTTGCTCCCACTCAGACACTCGCACACACACTCAGAAACTCGCACACACTAAGACATTCACAACTCAGACACACTCTCACACACTCACTCTCTTGCCCACTCAGACACTCACACACACTCAGACACACTCTTGCACACTGAGACACGCATGCACACTCAGATACACAGATGCTTGCGCACAGACACTAGCATACACTCAGACACTCGCGCACACACTCAAAAACTTGCACACACACAGGCACTCACACACTCTCAGACACACTCTCGCACACTCAGATACTCTCGCACACTCAGACATGCAGACACTCGTGCACACCAGACACTCGTACACACTTGCACACTCAGACACTCATGCACACTTGCACAGACACTCGCACACTCAGACACACTCGCACATTCAGACACTCACACATAGACACACTCTCGCACACTCAGACACTTGCTCTCTCAGACGCTTGCTCACACTCGCACACACACTCGCGCACACTCACTCATACAAAGACACACTATTGCACACACTCAGACATTCTCGCACACTCAGACACTTGTGAACTTGCACACTCAGACACTCATGCACACTCAGACACTCAGACACACTCATGCACACTCGCACACTCACTCAAAGACACACTCTTGCACAGTCAGACACTCGCAACTCAGACACTCGCGCACAATCACTCACACATAGAAACACTCCAACACACACTCAGACATGCAGACTTGCCCACTCCGACGCTCAGAAGTAGACACACTCTTGCACACTGAGACACTCTTGCACACTCAAACACTTGCACACACGCACACTTGGACACTCACTCACAGTTGCATAGACACTCGCACTCACACTTGCACAATCCGACATTCACGCACACTCAGACACTCGCGCATACTCAGACACACTGTCGCACACTCAGACACTCGCACCCACTCAGACACTCAGGCACACTCAGACACTAGCACATACTCAGACACTTGTTCACACTCGCACACTCACACAATCACACACTCAGACACTCGCACACTCAGTCACACACATGCACAAGCACTCTCAGACACTTATGTACACTCACACACTCACGTACACTCAGACACTCGCACACACTCAGACACACTCTCACACACTCAGACACTTTCACACACTCAGACGCTCGCACACACTCAGACACCCGTGCACACACACACTTGTGCACACACACACACTCAGACACTTGTGCACACATTTAGATACACTTGCACACACTTGCACACTCAGACACTCACACATAGACACACTCAGACACTCTCGCACACTCAGGGGGTGATTCTCACCCTGGCGGGTGGCGGAGGCCGCCCGCCAGAGTTCCCCCCTCCAAAATACCGCTCCGCGGTCGTGAGACCGCGGAGGGTATTCTGGCTTTTGCACTGGGCTGGCGGGCGGCCGCCAAAAGGCCGCCCGCCAACCCAGTGCAAAAGAGCCTTCCCACGAAGACGCCGGCTCAGAATTGAGCCGGCGGAGTGGGAAGGTGCGACGGGTGCAGTGGCACCCGTCGAGTATTTCAGTGTCTGCAAAGCAGTCACTGAAATACAAAGTGGGGCCCCCTGACGGGGGCCCCTGCAGTGCACATGCCATTGGCATGGGCACTGCAGGGGCCCCCAGGGGCCCCACGACAACCCATACCGCCATCCTGTTCCTGGCGGGAGAACTGCCAGGAACAGGATGGCGGTATGGGCTGTCAGAATCCCCATGGCGGCGCAGCGAGCTGCGCCGCCATGGAGGATTCTAAACGGCAGCGGAAAACCGGCGGGAGACCGCCGGTTTTCCGCATCTGACCGCGGCAAAACCGCCGCGGTCAGAATGCCCTGGGGGGCACCGCCAGCCTGTTGGCGGTGCTCCCGCCAACCCTGGACCGCCGGGGTCAGAATGACCCCCTCAGTCACTTGCACACACTCGCGCACTCACTCACTCGTGCACACTCACACACTCAGACACTCACACACACTCAGACACATTTGCACACACTCAGACACTCATGCACACTCAGACACTCGCACACACTCAGACACACTCTAGCACACTCAGATACTCTTGCAGACTCGCAGACACTCGTGCACACTCAGACACTCATACACACTCGCACACTCACTCATGCACACTTGCACACTCAGACACTTGCACACTCAGCCACACTTGTGCACACTCACACACTCACTCACACATAGACACACTCTCACACACTCAGACACTTGCGCACACTCACACACTTGCGCACACTCACACACTCACACCTAGACACACTCTTGCACACACTCAGACACACGCGCACACTCAGACACTCCTGCACACTCAGACACTCAGACACACTTGTGCACACTCGCACACTCAGACACTCACACATAGACACACTTTCAGACATTCAGATACTCTCACACACTCAGACAAGCACACTCGCACACTCAGACACTCACAGACACTCAGACACTAGCTCACACTCAGACACACTCTCGCACATTCAGACAATCTCGCACACTCAGATACTGTCGCACACTCAGACATGGAGACACTCGTGCACACTCAGACCCTCGTTCACACTTGCACACACAGACACTCATGCACACTTGCACAGACACTCACGCACACTCGCACACTCAGACACACTCACACACTCAGACACTCACACATAGACACACTCTTGCACACTCAGACACTTGCTCACACTCGCACACACTCAGACACTCGCGCACACAATCAGAAACTCGCACACACTCAGACACTCACACACTCTCAGACACACTCTTGCACACTCAGATACTCTTGCACACTCAACCATGCAGAAACTCGTGCACACTCAGACACTCGTTCACGCTCTAACCCTCAGACACTCATGCACACTTGCACAGACACTCGAGCACACTCAGACACACTCACACACTCACACACCCACACATAGAAACACACTTGCACACTCAGACACACTCTCGCACACTCAGATACTCTTGCACACTCAGATACTTTCGCACACTCAGACATGTAGACACTCAGACACATGCGCACACTCGCTCACACTAAGACACTCACACATACACACACTCTTGCACACTCAGACACTCGCACACTCAGACACTTGCTCACACTCGCGCACTCAGACACTCGTGCACACTCACTCACACATAGACACACTACCGCGAACAATCAGACACACGCGCACACTCAGACACTCCAGCACACACTCAGAAACTCGCACACACTCAGACACTCGCACACTCGCACACTCAGTCACTCACACACACTTGCACACTCAGACACACTCACACACACGCACTCTCAGGCACTCACGTACACTCAGACTCACTCGCGCACACTCAGACCCTCACGTACACTCAGACACTTGCACACACTCAGACACTCATGCACATTCACACACTCAGACACTCACGAACACTCAGAGACATTCACGCACACTCAGACACTCATGCACACTCACTCACACACACTCAGACACACTCTTGCACACTCTGACACGCTCGCACACTCAGATATGCGGATGCTCGCGCACACTCAGACACTCCCGCACACACTCAGAAACTCACACACACTCACTCGCACTCAGACACACTCTCGCACACTCAGATACTCTCGCACACTCAGATATGCAGACACTTGTGCACACTCAGACACTCGTACACTCTTGCACACTCAGACACTCATGCACAATTGCACAGACACTCAAACACTCAGACACACTCGCACACTCAGACTCTCACAAATAGACACACTCTTGCACACTCAGACACTCTTGCACACATAGATACGCGGATGCTTGCGTACACTCAGACACTCATGCACACACTCAGAATCACTCTTGCACACTCAGATACTCTTGCACACTCAGACATGCAGACACTCGTGCACACTCAGACACTCTTACACACTTGCACACTCATGCACACTTGCACACTCAGACACTCATGCACAATCAGACACACTCGTGCACACTTGCAAACTCAAACACTCACACATAGACACACTCTCGCACACTCAGACACCCTCGCACACTCAGACACACTCTCGCACACTCAGACACACTCTCGCACACTCAGATACTTGCGCAAACAGATAGTTTCACACACTCAGACACTCGCACACTCGCGCACACTCAGATACTCGCATACACAGACACTCTTGCACACTCAGACACTTGCTCACACTCAGACTCTCGCACACACACTCAGAAACTCACACACACTCAGACACTCGCACACTTGCACACTCAGTCACTCACACACACTTGCACACTCAGACACACTAACGCACACGCACTCTCAGACACTCACGTACACTCAGACGAACTTGCGCACACTCAGACACTCACGTACACTCAGCCACTTGCACACACTCAGACACTCATGCACATTCGCACACTCAGACACTCACGAACACTCAGAGACATTCACGCACACTCAGACACTCATGCACACTCACACACACTCAGACACACTCTTGCACACTCAGACACTCTCGCACACTCAGATATGCGGATGCTTGCGCACACTCAGACACTCTCGCACACACTCAGAAACTCGCACACACTCACTCGCACACTCAGACACCCTTGCGCACACTCAGATTCTCGCATACTCAGAAACTCTTGCACACTCAAACACTTGCTCCCACTCAGACACTCGCACACACACTCAGAAACTCGCACACACTAAGACATTCACAACTCAGACACACTCTCACACACTCACTCTCTTGCCCACTCAGACACTCACACACACTCAGACACACTCTTGCACACTGAGACACTCATGCACACTCAGATACACAGATGCTTGCACACAGACACTCGCATACACTCAGACACTTGCGCACACACTCAAAAACTTGCACACTGAGGCACTCACAAACTCTCAGACACACTCTTGCACACTCAGATACTCTCACACACTCAGACACGCAGACACTCGTGCACACCAGACACTCGTACACAATCGCACACTCAGACACTCATGAACACTTGCACAGACACTCGCACACTCAGACACACTCGCACATTCAGACACTCACACATAGACACACTCTCGCACACTCAGACACTTACTCTCTCAGACGCTTGCTCACCCTCGCACACAAACTCGCGCACACTCACTCATACAAAGACACACTCTTGCACACACTCAGACATTCTCACACACTCAGACACTTGTGAACTTGCACACTCAGACACTCATGCACACTCAGACACTCAGACACACTCATGCACACTCGCACACTCACTCAAAGACACACTCTTGCACAGTCAGACACTCGCACACTCAGACACTCGCGCACAATCACTCACACATAGAAACACTCCCACACACACTCAGACATGCACACTTGCCCACTTCGACGCTCAGAAGTAGACACACTCTTGCACACTGAGACACTCTTGCACACTCAAACACTTGCACACACGCACACTTGGACACTCACTCACAGTTGCATAGACACACGCACTCACACTTGCACAATCCGACATTCACGCACACTCAGACACTCGCGCATTCTCAGACACACTGTCGCACACTCAGACACTCGCACCCACTCAGACACTCAGGCACACTCAGACACTAGCACACACTCAGACACTTGTGCACACTCGCACACTCACACAATCACACACTCAGACACTCGCACACACTCGCAACACTCAGACACACACATGCACAAGCACTCTCAGACACTCATGTACACTCACACACTCACGTACACTCAGACACTCGCACAAACTCAGACACACTCTCACACACTCAGACACTTTCACACACTCAGACACTCGCACACACTCAGACACCCGTGCACACACAAACTTGTGCGCACACACACATACTCAGACACTTGTGCACACATTTAGATACACTCGCACACACTCGCACACTCAGACACTCACACATAGACACACTCAGACACTCTCGCACACTCAGTCACTTGCACACATTCGCACACTCACTCACTCGTGCACACTCACACACTCAGACACTCACACACACTCACACACATTTGCACACACTCAGACACTCATGCACACTCAGACACTCGCACACACTCAGACACACTCTAGCACACTCAGATACTCTTGCAAACTCAGACACGCAGACACTCGTGCACACTCAGACACTCATACACACTCGCACACTCACTCATGCACACTTGCACACTCAGACACTCGCACACTCAGCCACACTTGTGCACACTCAGACACTATTGCACACTCAGACACTTGCGCACACTCACACACTCACACACTCACACCTAGACACACTCTTGCACACACTCAGACACACGCGCACACTCAGACACTCCCGCACACTCAGACACTCAGACACACTTGTGCACACTCGCACACTCAGACACTCACACATAGACACACTTTCAGACATTCAGATACTCTCACACACTCAGATACTTAAGCACATTCGCACACTCAGACACTCACAGACACTCAGACACTAGCTCACACTCAGACTCTCGCACACACACTCAGAAACTCACACACACTCAGACACTCGCACACTTGCACACTCAGTCACTCACACACACTTGCACACTCAGACACACTAACGCACACGCACTCTCAGACACTCACGTACACTCAGACAAACTTGCGCACACTCAGACACTCACGTACACTCAGCCACTTGCACACACTCAGACACTCATGCACATTCGCACACTCAGACACTCACGAACACTCAGAGACATTCACGCACACTCAGACACTCATGCACACTCACACACACTCAGACACACTCTTGCACACTCAGACACTCTCGCACACTCAGATACGCAGATCCTTGCGCACACTCAGACACTCTCGCACACACTCAGAAACTCGCACACACTCACTCGCACACTCAGACACCCTTGCGCACACTCAGATTCTCGCATACTCAGAAACTCTTGCACACTCAAACACTTGCTCCCACTCAGACACTCGCACACACACTCAGAAACTCGCACACACTAAGACATTCACAACTCAGACACACTCTCACACACTCACTCTCTTGCCCACTCAGACACTCACACACACTCAGACACACTCTTGCACACTGAGACACTCATGCACACTCAGATACACAGATGCTTGCACACAGACACTCGCATACACTCAGACACTTGCGCACACACTCAAAAACTTGCACACTCAGGCACTCACAAACTCTCAGACACACTCTCGCACACTCAGATACTCTCGCACACTCAGACACGCAGACACTCGTGCACATCAGACACTCGTACACACTCGCACACTCAGACACTCATGAACACTTGCACAGACACTCGCACACTCAGACACACTCGCACATTCAGACACTCACACATAGACACACTCTCGCACACTCAGACACTTACTCTCTCAGACGCTTGCTCACCCTCGCACACAAACTCGCGCACACTCACTCATACAAAGACACACTCTTGCACACACTCAGACATTCTCACACACTCAGACACTTGTGAACTTGCACACTCAGACACTCATGCACACTCAGACACTCAGACACACTCATGCACACTCGCACACTCTCTCAAAGACACACTCTTGCACAGTCAGACACTCGCACACTCAGACACTCGCGCACAATCACTCACACATAGAAACACTCCCACACACACTCAGACATGCACACTTGCCCACTTCGACGCTCAGAAGTAGACACACTCTTGCACACTGAGACACTCTTGCACACTCAAACACTTGCACACACGCACACTTGGACACTCACTCACAGTTGCATAGACACACGCACTCACACTTGCACAATCCGACATTCACGCACACTCAGACACTCGCGCATTCTCAGACACACTGTCGCACACTCAGACACTCGCACCCACTCAGACACTCAGGCACACTCAGACACTAGCACACACTCAGACACTTGTGCACACTCGCACACTCACACAATCACACACTCAGACACTCGCACACACTCGCAACACTCAGACACACACATGCACAAGCACTCTCAGACACTCATGTACACTCACACACTCACGTACACTCAGACACTCGCACAAACTCAGACACACTCTCACACACTCAGACACTTTCACACACTCAGACACTCGCACACACTCAGACACCCGTGCACACACAAACTTGTGCACACACACACATACTCAGACACTTGTGCACACATTTAGATACACTCGCACACACTCGCACACTCAGACACTCACACATAGACACACTCAGACACTCTCGCACACTCAGTCACTTGCACACATTCGCACACTCACTCACTCGTGCACACTCACACACTCAGACACTCACACACACTCACACACATTTGCACACACTCAGACACTCATGCACACTCAGACACTCGCACACACTCAGACACACTCTAGCACACTCAGATACTCTTGCAAACTCAGACACGCAGACACTCGTGCACACTCAGACACTCATACACACTCGCACACTCACTCATGCACACTTGCACACTCAGACACTCGCACACTCAGCCACACTTGTGCACACTCAGACACTATTGCACACTCAGACACTTGCGCACACTCACACACTCACACACTCACACCTAGACACACTCTTGCACACACTCAGACACACGCGCACACTCAGACACTCCCGCACACTCAGACACTCAGACACACTTGTGCACACTCGCACACTCAGACACTCACACATAGACACACTTTCAGACATTCAGATACTCTCACACACTCAGATACTTAAGCACATTCGCACACTCAGACACTCACAGACACTCAGACACTAGCTCACACTCAGACACACTCTCGCACATACAGACACTCTCGCACACTCAGATACTGTCGCACACTCAGACATGGAGACACTCGTGCACACTCAGACCCTCGTTCACACTCGCACACTCAGACACTCATGCACACTTGCACAGACACTCGCGCACACTCGCACACTCAGACACACTCAGACACTCACACATAGACACACTCTTGTACACTCAGACACTCGCACACTCAGAAACTTGCTCACACTCGCACAACTCGCGCACACAATCAGAAACTCGCACACACTCAGACACTCACATACTCTCAGTAACACTCTTGCACACTCAGATACTCTTGCACACTCAACCATGCAGACACTCGTGCACACTCAGACACTCGTTCACGCTCTAACACTCAGACACTCATACACACTTGCACAGACACTCGAGCACACTCAGACACACTCACACACACACACACCCACACATAGAAACACACTCGCACACTCAGACTCACTCTCGCACACTCAGATACTCTTGCACACTCAGATACTTTCGCACACTCAGACATGTAGACACTCACACACTCGCGCACACTCAGATACTCTGGCACACTCAGACACTCTCGCACCCTCAGACACATGCGCACACTCGCTCACACTAAGACACTCACACATACACACACTCTTGCACACTCAGACACTCGCACACTCAGACACTTGCTCACACTTGCGCACTCAGACACTCGTGCACACTCACTCACACATAGACACACTACCGCGAACAATCAGACACACGCGCACACTCAGACACTCGAGCACACACTCAGAAACTCGCACACACTCAGACACTCGCACACTTGCACACTCGCACACTCAGTCACTCACACACACTTGCACACTCAGAAACACTCACGCACACGCACTCTCAGGCACTCACGTACACTCAGATGCACTCGCACACACTCAGACACCCTCGCACACTCAGACACACTCTCGCACACTCAGACACACTCTCGCACACTCAGATACTTGCGCAAACAGATAGTTTCACACACTCAGACACTCGCACACTCACACACTCGCGCACACTCAGATACTCGCATACTCAGACACTCTTGCACACTCAGACACTTGCTCACACTCAGACACTCGCACACACACTCAGAAACTCGCACACACTCAGACACCCACACACTCAGACACACTCTCGCACACTCAGACACTCACACACACTCAGACATACTCTTGCACACTGAGACACTCATGCACACTCAGATACACAGATGCTTGCGCACAAACACTCGCATACACTCAGACACTCACGCACACACTCAAAAACTTGCACACACACAGGCACTCACACACTCTCAGACACACTCTCACACACTCAGATACTCTCGCACACTCAGACATGCAGACACTCGTGCACACCAGACACTCGTACACACTCGCACACTCAGACACTCATGCACACTTGCACAGACACTCGCATACTCAGACACACTCGCACATTCAGACACTCACACATAGACACACTCTCGCACACTCAGACACTTGCTCTCTCAGACGCTTGCTCACACTCGCACACACATTAAGGGGCTTTTATGCATGCACATACAGTGTTCACACAACAACATTTGCACTTACCTTGGCTGGTACTTGGTTGGGCCGAGGTGTCTATGTCAGTGACCCCTGTCACTGCTTCCGGTAGGAGGGTTGATTCCACCAGGTCCTCCAGTGGTGTGGCAGGTGGCTCGGTTGTTGGTCCACCTCCTGTGCTCCTGGCCTCTGCAAGTCGCCTTGCCACCCACTCCTTTGCCCGGGACCGCAGGTCATACCAGCGCTTGCGATTCGGAAAATGGGCCTCGCAAACCACAAATAGCGATTTTTAAGAAATCGCTAATTCCGAATCGCAATTTTGTTACATGGCCAATTGCGACTCGGAAATTGCGATACGGTCACTCAGACACTCAGACACTTGCGCACACTCAGAGACTTGTGCACACTCAGAAACTCGTGCACACTCAAACTCAGATACGCAGATGCTTGCACACAGTCAGACACTCGCACACACTCAGACACTCGCGCACACACTCAGAAACTCGCACACACTCAGACACACTCTTGCACACTCAGATACTCTCGCACACTCAACCATCCAGACACTCGTGCACACTCAGACACTCGTTCACACTCTAACACTCAGACACTCATGCACACTTGCACAGACACTCGAGCACACTCAGACACACTCACACACTCAGACACCAACACAGAGAAACACTCTCACACACTCAGACACTTGCACACTCAGACACACTCTAGCACACTCAGATACTTTTGCAAACTCATACACGCAGACACGTGCACACTCAGACACTCATAAACACTCGCACAATTACTGATGCACACTTGCAAACTCAGACACTCATGCACACTCGCACACTCAGACACACTTGTGCACACTAGCACACTCACTCACACATAGACACACTCTCGCACAAGCAGACACTCTCGCACACTCAGACACTTAAGCACACTCGCACACTCAGACACTCAGACACTAGCTCACACTCAGACACACTCTCGCACATTCAGATACTTGAGCACACAGATAGTTTCACACACTCAGACACGCAGACACTCGCACACTCACACACTCGCGCACACTCAGATACTCGCATACTCAGACACTCTTGCACACTCAGACACTTGCTCACACTCAGACACTCGCACACACACTCAGAAACTCGCACACACTCAGACACTCACACACTCAGACACACTCTCGCACACTCACACTCGCACACTCAGACACTCACACACACTTAGACACACTCTTGCACACTGAGACACTCATGCACACTCAGATACACAGATGCTTGCGCACAGACACTCGCATACACTCAGACTCTCGCGCACACACTCAAAAACTTGCACACACAGGCACTCACACACTCTCAGACACACTCTCGCACACTCAGATACTCACGCACACTCAGACATGCAGACACTTGTGCACATCAGACACTCGCACACACTCAGACACACTCTAGCACACTCAGATACTCTTGCAAACTCAGACACGTAGACACTTGTGCACATTCAGACACTCATACACACTCGCACACTCACTCATGCACACTTGCACACTCAGACACTCGTGCACTCAGCCACACTTGTGCACACTCACACACTCACTCACACATAGACACACTCTCGCACACTCAGACACTATTGCACACTCATACACTTGCGCACACTCACACCTAGACACACTCTTGCACACACTCAGACACACACGCACACTCAGACACTCCCGCACACTCAGACACTCAGACACACTTGTGCACACTCGCACACTCAGACACTAACACATAGACACAATTTCAGACATTCAGATACTCTCACACACTCAGACACTTAAGCACACTCGCACCCTCAGACACTCACAGACACTCAGACACTAGCTCACACTCAGACACACTCTCGCACATTCAGACACTCTCGCACACTCAGATACTGTCGCACACTCAGACATGGAGACAGTCGTGCACACTCAGACCCTCGTTCACACTCGCACACTCAGACACTCATGCACACTTGCACAGACACTCGCGCACACTCGCACACTCAGACACACTCACACACTCAGACACTCACACATAGACACACTCAGACACTCGCACACTCAGACACTTGCTCACACTCGCACACACTCAGACACTCGCGCACACAATCAGAAACTCGCACACACTCAGACACTTGCTCACACTCGCACACACTCAGACACTCGCGCACACAATCAGAAATTCGCACACACTCAGACACTCGTTCACACTCTAACACTCAGACAGTCATGAACACTTGCACAGACACTCGAGCACACTCAGACACACTCACACACTCACACACCCACACATAGAAACACTCTCGCACACTCAGACACTCTTAGACGCTCAGACACTCGCACACTCAGACACACTCTTGCACACTCAGATACTCTTGCACACACATATACTTTCACACACTCAGACATGCAGACACTCACACACTTGCTCACACTCGCGCACTCAGACACTCGTGCACACTCACACATAGACACACTCCCGTGAACAATCAGACACTCGCGCACACTCAGACACTCGCGCACACACTCAGAAACTCGCACACACTCAGACACTCGCACACTTGCACACTCGCACACTCAGTCACTCACACACACTTGCACACTCAGACACAGTCACGCACATGCACTCTCAGACACTCACGTACACTCAGACGCACTCACGCACACTCAGACACTCACGTAGACTCAGCCACTTGCACACACTCAGACACTCATGCACATTCGCACACTCAGACACTCACGAACACTCAGGGACATTCACGCACACTCAGACACTCATGCACACTCACTCACACACACTCAGACACACTCTTGCACACTCAGACACTCTCGCACACTCAGATACGTGGATGCTTGCGCACACTCAGACACTCTCGCACACACTCAGAAACTCGCACACACTCACTCGCACACTCAGACACACTCGCGCACACTCAGATACTCGCATACTCAGACACTCTTGCACACTCAAACACTTGCTCACACTCAGACACTCGCACACACACTCAGAAACTTGCACACACTCAGACATTCACAACTCAGACACACTCTCGCACACTCACTCTCGCACACTCAGACACTCACACACACTCAGACACACTCTTGCACACTGAGACACTCATGCACACTCAGATACACAGATGCTTGCACACAGACACTCGCATACACTCAGACACTCGCGCACACACTCAAAAACTTGCACACACTCAGGCACTCTCACACACTCCTAGACACAATCTCGCACACTCAGATACTCGTTCACACTCAGACACGCAGACACTCGTGCACACCAGACACTCGTACACATTCAGACACTCATGCACACTTGCACAGACACTCGCACACTCAGACACACTCGCACATTCAGACACTCACACATAGACACACTCTCGCACACTCAGACACTTGCTCTCTCAGACGCTTGCTCACACTCGCACACACACTCGCGCACACTCACTCATACAAAGAAACACTATTGCACACACTCAGACATTCTCGCACACTCAGACACTTGTGAACTTGCACACTCAGACACTCATGCACACTCAGACACTCAGACACACTCATGCACACTCGCACACTCAATCAAAGACACACTCTTGCACAGTCAGACACTCGCACACTCAGACACTCGCGCACAATCACTCACACATAGAAACACTCCCACACACACTCAGACATGCACACTTGCCCACTCCGACGCTCAGAAGTTGACACACTCTTGCACACTGAGACACTCTTGCACACTCAAACACTTGCACACTCGCACACTTGGACACTCACTCACAGTTGCATAGACACACGCACTCACACTTGCACAATCCGACATTCACGCACACTCAGACACTTGCGCATACTCAGACACACTGTCGCACACTCAGACACTCGCACCCACTCAGACACTCAGGCACACTCAGACACTAGCACACACTCAGACACTTGTGCACACTCGCACACTCACACAATCACACACTCAGACACTCAGACACACTCGCACACTCAGATACTCTTGCACACACAGATACTTTCACACACTCAGACATGCAGACACTCACACACTTGCTCACACTCGCGCACTCACTCGTGCACACTCACACATAGACACACTCCCGTGAACAATCAGACACTCGCGCACACTCAGACACTCTCGCACACTCAGGGGGTGATTCTCACCCTGGCGGGTGGCGGAGGCCGCCCGCCAGAGTTCCCCCCTCCAAAATACCGCTCCGCGGTCGTGAGACCGCGGAGGGTATTCTGGCTTTTGCACTGGGATGGCGGGCGGCCGCCAAAATGCCGCCCGCCAACCCAGTGCAAAAGAGCCTTCCCACGAAGACGCCGGCTCAGAATTGAGCCGGCGGAGTGGGAAGGTGCGACGGGTGCAGTGGCACCCGTCGAGTATTTCAGTGTCTGCAAAGCAGTCACTGAAATACAAAGTGGGGCCCCCTGACGGGGGCCCCTGCAGTGCCCATGCCATTGGCATGGGCACTGCAGGGGCCCCCAGGGGCCCCACGACAACCCATACCGCCATCCTGTTCCTGGCGGGAGAACTGCCAGGAACAGGATGGCGGTATGGGCTGTCAGAATCCCCATGGCGGCGCAGCGAGCTGCGCCGCCATGGAGGATTCTAAACGGCAGCGGAAAACCGGCGGGAGGCCGCCGGTTTTCCGCATCTGACCGCGGCAAAACCGCCGCGGTCAGAATGCCCTGCGGGGCACCGCCAGCCTGTTGGCGGTGCTCCCGCCAACCCTGGACCGCCGGGGTCAGAATGACCCCCTCAGTCACTTGCACACACTCGCGCACTCACTCACTCGTGCACACTCACACACTCAGACACTCACACACACTCAGACACATTTGCACACACTCAGACACTCATGCACACTCAGACACTCGCACACACTCAGACACACTCTAGCACACTCAGATACTCGTGCAGACTCGCAGACACTCGTGCACACTCAGACACTCATACACACTCGCACACTCACTCATGCACACTTGCACACTCAGACACTTGCACACTCAGCCACACTTGTGCACACTCACACACTCACTCACACATAGACACACTCTCACACACTCAGACACTTGCGCACACTCACACACTTGCGCACACTCACACACTCACACCTAGACACACTCTTGCACACACTCAGACACACGCGCACACTCAGACACTCCCGCACACTCAGACACTCAGACACACTTGTGCACACTCGCACACTCAGACACTCACACATAGACACACGTTCAGACATTCAGATACTCTCACACACTCAGACAAGCACACTCGCACACTCAGACACTCACAGACACTCAGACACTAGCTCACACTCAGACACACTCTCGCACATTCAGACAATCTCGCACACTCAGATACTGTCGCACACTCAGACATGGAGACACTCGTGCACACTCAGACCCTCGTTCACACTTGCACACACAGACACTCATGCACACTTGCACAGACACTCACGCACACTCGCACACTCAGACACACTCACACACTCAGACACTCACACATAGACACACTCTTGCACACTCAGACACTTGCTCACACTCGCACACACTCAGACACTCGCGCACACAATCAGAAACTCGCACACACTCAGACACTCACACACTCTCAGACACACTCTTGCACACTCAGATACTCTTGCACACTCAACCATGCAGACACTCGTGCACACTCAGACACTCGTTCACGCTCTAACCCTCAGACACTCATGCACACTTGCACAGACACTCGAGCACACTCAGACACACTCACACACTCACACACCCACACATAGAAACACACTCGCACACTCAGACACACTCTCGCACACTCAGATACTCTTGCACACTCAGATACTTTTGCACACTCAGACATGTAGACACTCACACATTCACACACTCGCGCACACTCAGATACTCTGGCTCACTCAGACACTCTTGCACACTCAGACACATGCGCACACTCGCTCACACTAAGACACTCACACATACACACACTCTTGCACACTCAGACACTCGCACACTCAGACACTTGCTCACACTCGCGCACTCAGACACTCGTGCACACTCACTCACACATAGACACACTACTGCGAACAATCAGACACACGCGCACACTCAGACACTCGAGCACACACTCAGAAACTCGCACACACTCAGACACTCGCACACTCGCACACTCAGTCACTCACACACACTTGCACACTCAGACACGCTCACACACACGCACTCTCAGGCACTCACGTACACTCAGACTCACTCGCGCACACTCAGACACTCACGTACATTCAGACACTTGCACACACTCAGACACTCATGCACATTCACACACTCAGACACTCACGAACACTCAGAGACATTCACGCACACTCAGACACTCATGCACACTCACTCACACACACTCAGACACTCTCTTGCACACTCTGACACGCTCGCACACTCAGATACGCGGATGCTCGCGCACACTCAGACACTCCCGCACACACTCAGAAACTCACACACACTCACTCGCACTCAGACACACTCTCGCACACTCAGATACTCTCGCACACTCAGATATGCAGACACTTGTGCACACTCAGACACTTGTACACTCTCGCACACTCAGACACTCATGCACAATTGCACAGACACTCGAACACTCAGACACACTCGCACACTCAGACTCTCACAAATAGACACACTCTTGCACACTCAGACACTCTTGCACACATAGATACGCGGATGCTTGCGTACACTCAGACACTCATGCACACACTCAGAATCACTCTTGCACACTCAGATACTCTTGCACACTCAGACATGCAGACACTCGTGCACACTCAGACACTCTTACACACTTGCACACTCATGCACACTTGCACACTCAGACACTCATGCACAATCAGACACACTCGTGCACACTTGCAAACTCAAACACTCACACATAGACACACTCTCGCACACTCAGACACCCTCGCACACTCAGACACACTCTCGCACACTCAGACACACTCTCGCACACTCAGATACTTGCGCAAACAGATAGTTTCACACACTCAGACACTCGCACACTCGCGCACACTCAGATACTCGCATACACAGACACTCTTGCACACTCAGACACTTGCTCACACTCAGACTCTCGCACACACACTCAGAAACTCACACACACTCAGACACTCGCACACTTGCACACTCAGTCACTCACACACACTTGCACACTCTGACACACTCACGCACACGCACTCTCAGACACTCACGTACACTCAGACGAACTTGCGCACACTCAGACACTCACGTACACTCAGCCACTTGCACACACTCAGACACTCATGCACATTCGCACACTCAGACACTCACGAACACTCAGAGACATTCACGCACACTCAGACACTCATGCACACTCACACACACTCAGACACACTCTTGCACACTCAGACACTCTCGCACACTCAGATACGCGGATGCTTGCGCACACTCAGACACTCTCGCACACACTCAGAAACTCGCACACACTCACTCGCACACTCAGACACCCTTGCGCACACTCAGATTCTCGCATACTCAGAAACTCTTGCACACTCAAACACTTGCTCCAACTCAGACACTCGCACACACACTCAGAAACTCGCACACACTAAGACATTCACAACTCAGACACACTCTCACACACTCACTCTCTTGCCCACTCAGACACTCACACACACTCAGACACACTCTTGCACACTGAGACACTCATGCACACTCAGATACACAGATGCTTGCACACAGACACTCGCATACACTCAGACACTTGCGCACACACTCAAAAACTTGCACACTCAGGCACTCACAAACTCTCAGACACACTCTCGCACACTCAGATACTCTCGCACACTCAGACACGCAGACACTCGTGCACACCAGACACTCGTACACACTCGCACACTCAGACACTCATGAACACTTGCACAGACACTCGCACACTCAGACACACTCGCACATTCAGACACTCACACATAGACACACTCTCGCACACTCAGACACTTACTCTCTCAGACGCTTGCTCACCCTCGCACACAAACTCGCGCACACTCACTCATACAAAGACACACTCTTGCACACACTCAGACATTCTCACACACTCAGACACTTGTGAACTTGCACACTCAGACACTCATGCACACTCAGACACTCAGACACACTCATGCACACTCGCACACTCACTCAAAGACACACTCTTGCACAGTCAGACACTCGCACACTCAGACACTCGCGCACAATCACTCACACGTAGAAACACTCCCACACACACTCAGACATGCACACTTGCCCACTTCGACGCTCAGAAGTAGACACACTCTTGCACACTGAGACACTCTTGCACACTCAAACACTTGCACACACGCACACTTGGACACTCACTCACAGTTGCATAGACACACGCACTCACACTTGCACAATCCGACATTCACGCACACTCAGACACTCGCGCATTCTCAGACACACTGTCGCACACTCAGACACTCGCACCCACTCAGACACTCAGGCACACGCAGACACTGGCACACACTCAGACACTTGTGCACACTCGCACACTCACACAATCACACACTCAGACACTCGCACACACTCGCAACACTCAGACACACACATGCACAAGCACTCTCAGACACTCATGTACACTCACACACTCACGTACACTCAGACACTCGCACAAACTCAGACACACTCTCACACACTCAGACACTTTCACACACTCAGACACTCGCACACACTCAGACACCCGTGCACACACAAACTTGTGCACACACACATACTCAGACACTTGTGCACACATTTAGATACACTCGCACACACTCGCACACTCAGACACTCACACATAGACACACTCAGACACTCTCGCACACTCAGTCACTTGCACACATTCGCACACTCACTCACTCGTGCACACTCACACACTCAGACACTCACACACACTCACACACATTTGCACACACTCAGACACTCATGCACACTCAGACACTCGCACACACTCAGACACACTCTAGCACACTCAGATACTCTTGCAAACTCAGACACGCAGACACTCGTGCACACTCAGACACTCATACACACTCGCACACTCACTCATGCACACTTGCACACTCAGACACTCGCACACTCAGCCACACTTGTGCACACTCAGACACTATTGCACACTCAGACACTTGCGCACACTCACACACTCACACACTCACACCTAGACACACTCTTGCACACACTCAGACACACGCGCACACTCAGACACTCCCGCACACTCAGACACTCAGACACACTTGTGCACACTCGCACACTCAGACACTCACACATAGACACACTTTCAGACATTCAGATACTCTCACACACTCAGATACTTAAGCACATTCGCACACTCAGACACTCACAGACACTCAGACACTAGCTCACACTCAGACACACTCTCGCACATACAGACACTCTCGCACACTCAGATACTGTCGCACACTCAGACATGGAGACACTCGTGCACACTCAGACCCTCGTTCACACTCGCACACTCAGACACTCATGCACACTAGCACAGACACTCGCGCACACTCGCACACTCAGACACACTCAGACACTCACACATAGACACACTCTTGTACACTCAGACACTCGCACACTCAGAAACTTGCTCACACTCGCACAACTCGCGCACACAATCAGAAACTCGCACACACTCAGACACTCACATACTCTCAGTAACACTCTTGCACACTCAGATACTCTTGCACACTCAACCATTCAGACACTCGTGCACACTCAGACACTCGTTCACGCTCTAACACTCAGACACTCATGCACACTTGCACAGACACTCGAGCACACTCAGACACACTCACACACACACACACCCACACATAGAAACACACTCGCACACTCAGACACACTCTCGCACACTCAGATACTCTTGCACACTCAGATACTTTCGCACACTCAGACATGTAGACACTCACACACTCGCGCACACTCAGATACTCTGGCACACTCAGACACTCTCGCACCCTCAGACACATGCGCACACTCGCTCACACTAAGACACTCACACATACACACACTCTTGCACACTCAGACACTCGCACACTCAGACACTTGCTCACACTTGCGCACTCAGACACTCGTGCACACTCACTCACACATAGACACACTACCGCGAACAATCAGACACACGCGCACACTCAGACACTCGAGCACACACTCAGAAACTCGCACACACTCAGACACTCGCACACTTGCACACTCGCACACTCAGTCACTCACACACACTTGCACACTCAGAAACACTCACGCACACGCACTCTCAGGCACTCACGTACACTCAGATGCACTCGCACACACTCAGACACCCTCGCACACTCAGACACACTCTCGCACACTCAGACACACTCTCGCACACTCAGATACTTGCGCAAACAGATAGTTTCACACACTCAGACACTCGCACACTCACACAGTCGCGCACACTCAGATACTCGCATACTCAGACACTCTTGCACACTCAGACACTTGCTCACACTCAGACACTCGCACACACACTCAGAAACTCGCACACACTCAGACACCCACACACTCAGACACACTCTCGCACACTCAGACACTCACACACACTCAGACATACTCTTGCACACTGAGACACTCATGCACACTCAGATACACAGATGCTTGCGCACAAACACTCGCATACACTCAGACACTCACGCACACACTCAAAAACTTGCACACACACAGGCACTCACACACTCTCAGACACACTCTCACACACTCAGATACTCTCGCACACTCAGACATGCAGACACTCGTGCACACCAGACACTCGTACACACTCGCACACTCAGACACTCATGCACACTTGCACAGACACTCGCATACTCAGACACACTCGCACATTCAGACACTCACACATAGACACACTCTCGCACACTCAGACACTTGCTCTCTCAGACGCTTGCTCACACTCGCACACACATTAAGGGGCTTTTATGCATGCACATACAGTGTTCACACAACAACATTTGCACTTACCTTGGCTGGTACTTGGTTGGGCCGAGGTGTCTATGTCAGTGACCCCTGTCACTGCTTCCGGTAGGAGGGTTGATTCCACCAGGTCCTCCAGTGGTGTGGCAGGTGGCTCGGTTGTTGGTCCACCTCCTGTGCTCCTGGCCTCTGCAAGTCGCCTTGCCACCCTCTCCTTTGCCCGGGACCGCAGGTCATACCAGCGCTTGCGATTCGGAAAATGGGCCTCGCAAACCACAAATAGCGATTTTTAAGAAATCGCTAATTCCGAATCGCAATTTTGTTACATGGCCAATTGCGACTCGGAAATTGCGATACGGTCACTCAGACACTCAGACACTTGCGCACACTCAGAGACTTGTGCACACTCAGAAACTCGTGCACACTCAAACTCAGATACGCAGATGCTTGCACACAGTCAGACACTCGCACACACTCAGACACTCGCGCACACACTCAGAAACTCGCACACACTCAGACACACTCTTGCACACTCAGATACTCTCGCACACTCAACCATCCAGACACTCGTGCACACTCAGACACTCGTTCACACTCTAACACTCAGACACTCATGCACACTTGCACAGACACTCGAGCACACTCAGACACACTCACACACTCAGACACCCACACAGAGAAACACTCTCACACACTCAGACACTTGCACACTCAGACACACTCTAGCACACTCAGATACTTTTGCAAACTCATACACGCAGACACGTGCACACTCAGACACTCATACACACTCGCACAATTACTGATGCACACTTGCAAACTCAGACACTCATGCACACTCGCACACTCAGACACACTCGTGCACACTAGCACACTCACTCACACATAGACACACTCTCGCACAAGCAGACACTCTCGCACACTCAGACACTTAAGCACACTCGCACACTCAGACACTCAGACACTAGCTCACACTCAGACACACTCTCGCACATTCAGATACTTGAGCACACAGATAGTTTCACACACTCAGACACGCAGACACTCGCACACTCACACACTCGCGCACACTCAGATACTCGCATACTCAGACACTCTTGCACACTCAGACACTTGCTCACACTCAGACACTCGCACACACACTCAGAAACTCGCACACACTCAGACACTCACACACTCAGACACACTCTCGCACACTCACTCTCGCACACTCAGACACTCACACACACTTAGACACACTCTTGCACACTGAGACACTCATGCACACTCAGATACACAGATGCTTGCGCACAGACACTCGCATACACTCAGACTCTCGCGCACACACTCAAAAACACACTCAGACACACTCTAGCACACTCAGATACTCTTGCAAACTCAGACACGTAGACACTTGTGCACATTCAGACACTCATACACACTCGCACACTCACTCATGCACACTTGCACACTCAGACACTCGTGCACTCAGCCACACTTGTGCACACTCACACACTCACTCACACATAGACACACTCTCGCACACTCAGACACTATTGCACACTCATACACTTGCGCACACTCACACACTTGCACACACTCACACACTCACACCTAGACACACTCTTGCACACACTCAGACACACACGCACACTCAGACACTCCCGCACACTCAGACACTCAGACACACTTGTGCACACTCGCACACTCAGACACTAACACATAGACACAATTTCAGACATTCAGATACTCTCACACACTCAGACACTTAAGCACACTCGCACCCTCAGACACTCACAGACACTCAGACACTAGCTCACACTCAGACACACTCTCGCACATTCAGACACTCTCGCACACTCAGATACTGTCGCACACTCAGACATGGAGACAGTCGTGCACACTCAGACCCTCGTTCACACTCGCACACTCAGACACTCATGCACACTTGCACAGACACTCGCGCACACTCGCACACTCAGACACACTCACACACTCAGACACTCACACATAGACACACTCTTGCACACTCAGACACTCGCACACTCAGACACTTGCTCACACTCGCACACACTCAGACACTCGCGCACACAATCAGAAACTCGCACACACTCAGACACTTGCTCACACTCGCACACACTCAGACACTCGCGCACACAATCAGAAATTCGCACACACTCAGACACTCGTTCACACTCTAACACTCAGACAGTCATGAACACTTGCACAGACACTCGAGCACACTCAGACACACTCACACACTCACACACCCACACATAGAAACACTCTCGCACACTCAGACACTCTTAGACGCTCAGACACTCGCACACTCAGACACACTCTTGCACACTCAGATACTCTTGCACACACAGATACTTTCACACACTCAGACATGCAGACACTCACACACTTGCTCACACTCGCGCACTCAGACACTCGTGCACACTCACACATAGACACACTCCCGTGAACAATCAGACACTCGCGCACACTCAGACACTCGCGCACACACTCAGAAACTCGCACACACTCAGACACTCGCACACTTGCACACTCGCACACTCAGTCACTCACACACACTTGCACACTCAGACACAGTCACGCACATGCACTCTCAGACACTCACGTACACTCAGACGCACTCACGCACACTCAGACACTCACGTACACTCAGCCACTTGCACACACTCAGACACTCATGCACATTCGCACACTCAGACACTCACGAACACTCAGGGACATTCACGCACACTCAGACACTCATGCACACTCACTCACACACACTCAGACACACTCTTGCACACTCAGACACTCTCGCACACTCAGATACGTGGATGCTTGCGCACACTCAGACACTCTCACACACACTCAGAAACTCGCACACACTCACTCGCACACTCAGACACACTCGCGCACACTCAGATACTCGCATACTCAGACACTCTTGCACACTCAAACACTTGCTCACACTCAGACACTCGCACACACACTCAGAAACTCGCACACACTCAGACATTCACAACTCAGACACACTCTCGCACACTCACTCTCGCACACTCAGACACTCACACACACTCAGACACACTCTTGCACACTGAGACACTCATGCACACTCAGATACACAGATGCTTGCACACAGACACTCGCATACACTCAGACACTCGCGCACACACTCAAAAACTTGCACACACTCAGGCACTCTCACACACTCCTAGACACAATCTCGCACACTCAGATACTCGTTCACACTCAGACACGCAGACACTCGTGCACACCAGACACTCGTACACATTCAGACACTCATTTACACTTGCACAGACACTTGCACACTCAGACACACTCGCACATTCAGACACTCACACATAGACACACTCTCGCACACTCAGACACTTGCTCTCTCAGACGCTTGCTCACACTCGCACACACACTCGTGCACACTCACTCATACAAAGAAACACTATTGCACACACTCAGACATTCTCGCACACTCAGACACTTGTGAACTTGCACACTCAGACACTCATGCACACTCAGACACTCAGACACACTCATGCACACTCGCACACTCAATCAAAGACACACTCTTGCACAGTCAGACACTCGCACACTCAGACACTCGCGCACAATCACTCACACATAGAAACACTCACACACACACTCAGACATGCACACTTGCCCACTCCGACGCTCAGAAGTCGACACACTCTTGCACACTGAGACACTCTTGCACACTCAAACACTTGCACACACGCACACTTGGACACTCACTCACAGTTGCATAGACACACGCACTCACACTTGCACAATCCGACATTCACGCACACTCAGACACTTGCGCATACTCAGACACACTGTCGCACACTCAGACACTCGCACCCACTCAGACACTCAGGCACACTCAGACACTAGCACACACTCAGACACTTGTGCACACTCGCACACTCACACAATCACACACTCAGACACTCAGACACACTCGCACACTCAGATACTCTTGCACACACAGATACTTTCACACACTCAGACATGCAGACACTCATACACTTGCTCACACTCGCGCACTCACTCGTGCACACTCACACATAGACACACTCCCGTGAACAATCAGACACTCGCGCACACTCAGACACTCGCGCACACACTCAGAAACTCGCACACACTCAGACACTCGCACACTTGCACACTCGCACACTCAGTAACTCACACACACTTGCACACTCAGACAAAGTCACGCACATGCACTCTCAGACACTCACGTACACTCAGACGCACTCACACACACTCAGACACTCACGTACACTCAGCCACTTGCACACACTCAGACACTCATGCACATTCGCACACTCAGACACTCACGAACACTCAGAGACATTCACGCACACTCAGACACTCATGCACACTCACTCACACACACTCAGACACACTCTTGCACACTCAGACACTCTCGCACACTCAGATACGCGGATGCTTGCGCACACTCAGACACTCTCGCACACACTCAGAAACTTGCACACACTCACTCACACACTCAGACACACTCGCGCACACTCAGATACTCGCATACTCAGACACTCTTGCACACTCAAACACTTGCTCACACTCAGACACTCTCACACACACTCAGAAACTCGCACACACTCAGACATTCACAACTCAGACACACTCTCGCACACTCACTCTCGCACACGCAGACACTCACACACACTCAGACACACTCTTTACACTGAGACACTCATGCACACTCAGATACACAGATGCTTGCACACAGACACTCGCATACACTCAGACACTCGCGCACACACTCAAAAACTTGCACACGCACAGGCACTCACACACTCTCAGACACACTCTCGCACACTCAGATACTCTCGCACACTCAGACTTGCAGACACTCGTGCACACCAGACACTTGCACACACTCAGACACTCATGCCCACTTGCACAGACACTCGCACACTCAGACACACTCGCACATTCAGACACTCACACATAGACACACTCTCGCACACTCAGACACTTGCTCTCTCAGACGCTTGCTCACACTCGCACACACACTTGCGCACACTCACTCATACAAAGACACACTATTGCACACACTCAGACATTCTCGCACACTCAGACACTTGTGAACTTGCACACTCAGACACTCATGCACACTCAGACACTCAGACACACTCATGCACACTCGCACACTCAATCAAAGACACACTCTTGCACAGTCAGACACTCGCACACTCAGACACTCACGCACAATCACTCACACATAGAAACACTCCCACACACACTCAGACATGCACACTTGCCCACTCCGATGCTCAGAAGTAGTCACACTCTTGCACACTGAGACACTCTTGCACACTCAAACACTTGCACACACGCACACTCACTCACAGTTGCATAGACACACGCACTCACACTTGCACAATCCAACATTCACGCACACTCAGACACTCGCGCATACTCAGACACACTGTCGCACACTCAGACACTCGCACCCACTCAGACACTCAGGCACACTCAGACACTAGCACACACTCAGACACTTGTGCACACTCGCACACTCACACAATCACACACTCAGACACTCACACACACTCGCACACTCAGAAACACACATGCACAAGCACTCTCAGAAACTCATGTACACTCATACACTCACGTACACTCAGACACTCGCACACACTCAGACACACTCTCACACACTCAGACACTTTCACACACTCAGACACTCGCACACACTCAGACACCCGTGCACACACACACTTGTGCACACACACACACACACTCAGACACTTGTGCACACATTTAGATACACTCGCACACACTTGCACACTCAGACACTCACACATAGACACACTCAGACACTCTCGCACACTCAGTCACTTGCACACACTCGCGCACTCACTCACTCATGCACACTCACACACTCAGACACTCACACACACTCAGACACATTTGCACACACTCAGACACTCATGCACACTCAGACACGCAGACACTCGTGCACACTCAGACACTCATACACACTCGCACACTCACTCATGCAAACTTTCACACTCAGACACTCGCACACACAGCCACACTTGTGCACACTCACACACTCACTCACACATAGACACACTCTCGCACACTCAGACACTATTGCACACTCAGACACTTGCGCACACTCACACACTTGCGCACACTCACACACTCACACCTAGACACACTCTTGCACACACTCAGACACATGCGCACACTCAGACACTCCCGCACACTCAGACACACTTGTGCACACTCGCACACTCAGACACTCACACATAGACACACTTTCAGACATTCAGATACTCTCACACACTCAGACACTTAAGCACACTCGCACACTCAGACACTCACAGACACTCAGACACTAGCTCACACTCAGACACACTCTCGCACATTCAGACACTCTTGCACACTCAGATACTGTCGCACACTCAGACATGGAGACACTCGTGCACACTCAGACACTCATGCACACTTGCACAGACACTCGCGCACACTCGCACACTCAGACACACTCACACACTCAGACACTCACACATAGACACACTCTTGCACACTCAGACACTCGCACACTCAGACTCTTGCTCACACTCGCACACACTCAGACACTCGCGCACACAATCAGAAACTCACACACACTCAGACACTCGTTCACACTCTAACACTCAGACAGTCATGAACACTTGCACAGACACTCGAGCACACTCAGACACACTCACACACCCACACATAAAAACACTCTTGCACATTCAGACACTCTCGCACACTCAGATTCTTGCACACACAGATAGTTTCGCACACTCAGACACGCAGACACTCGCACACTCACACACTCGCGCACACTCAGATACTCGCATACTCAGACACCCACACACTCAGACACACTCTCGCACACTCACTCTCGCACACTCAGACACTCACACACACTCAGACATACTCTTGCACACTGAGACACTCATGCACACTCGGATACACAGATGCTTGCGCACAGACACTCGCATACACTCAGACACTCGCGCACACACTCAAAAACTTGCACACACACAGGCACTCACACACTCTCAGACACACTCTCACACACTCAGATACTCTCGCACACTCAGACATGCAGACACTCGTGCACACCAGACACTCGTACACACTCGCACACTCAGACACTCATGAACACTTGCACAGACACTCGCACACTCAGACACACTCGCACATTCAGACACTCACACATAGACACACTCTCGCACACTCAGACACTTGCTCTCTCAGACGCTTGCTCACACTCGCACACACACTCGCGCACACTCACTCATACAAAGACACACTATTGCACACACTCAGACATTCTCGCACACTCAGACACTTGTGAACTTGCACACTCAGACACTCATGCACACTCAGAAACTCAGACACACTCATGCACACTCGCACACTCAATCAAAGACACACTCTTGCACAGTCAGACACTCGCACACTCAGACACTCGCGCACAATCACTCACACATAGAAACACTCCCACACACACTCAGACATGCACACTTGCCCACTCCGACGCTCAGAAGTAGACACACTCTTGCACACTGAGACACTCTTGCACACTCAAACACTTGCACACACGCACACTTGGACACTCACTCACAGTTGCATAGACACACGCACTCACACTTGCACAATCCAACATTCACGCACACTCAGACACTCGCGCATACTCAGACACACTGTCGCACACTCAGACACTCGCACCCACTCAGACACTCAGGCACACTCAGACACTAGCAGACACTCAGACACTTGTGCACACTCGCACACTCACACAATCACACACTCAGACACTCACACACACTCGCACACTCAGAAACACACATGCACAAGCACTCTCAGACACTCATGTACACTCACACACTCACGTACACTCAGACACTCGCACACACTCAGACACACTCTCACACACTCAGACACTTTCACACACTCAGACACTCGCACACACTCAGACACCCGTGCACACACACACTTGTGCACACACACACACTCAGACACTTGTGCACACATTTAGATACACTCGCACACACTTGCACACTCAGACACTCACACATAGACACACTCAGACACTCTCGCACACTCAGTCACTTGCACACACTCGCGCACTCACTCACTCATGCACACTCACACACTCAGACACTCACACACACTCAGACACATTTGCACACACTCAGACACTCATGCACACTCAGACACGCAGACACTCGTGCACACTCAGACACTCATACACACTCGCACACTCACTCATGCACACTTGCACACTCAGACACTCGCACACACAGCCACACTTGTGCACACTCACACACTCACTCACACATAGACACACTCTCGCACACTCAGACACTATTGCACACTCAGACACTTGCGCACACTCACACACTTGCGCACACTCACACACTCACACCTAGACACACTCTTGCACACACTCAGACACACGCGCACACTCAGACACTCCCGCACACTCAGACACACTTGTGCACACTCGCACACTCAGACACTCACACATAGACACACTTTCAGACATTCAGATACTCTCACACACTCAGACACTTAAGCACACTCGCACACTCAGACGCTCACAGACACTCAGACACTAGCTCACACTCAGACACACTCTCGCACATTCAGACACTCTCGCACACTCAGATACTGTCGCACACTCAGACATGGAGACACTCGTGCACACTCAGACCCTCGTTCACACTCTCACACTCAGACACTCATGCACACTTGCACAGACACTCGCGCACACTCGCACACTCAGACACACTCAGACACTCACACATAGACACACTCTTGCACACTCAGACACTCGCACACTCAGACACTTGCTCAGACTCGCACACACTCAGACACTCGCGCACACAATCAGAAAGTCGCACACACTCAGACACTCGTTCACACTCTAACACTCAGACACTCATGCACACTTGCACAGACACTCGAGCACACTCAGACACACTCACACACTCACACACCCACACATAGAAACACTCTTGCACACTCAGACACTCTCGCATGCTCAGACACTCGCACACTCAGACACACTCTCGCGCACTCGGATACTCTTGCACACACAGATACTTTCGCACACTCAGACATGCAGACACTCAGGGGCATATTTATACTCCGTTTGCGCTGAATGTGCGTCGTTTTTTTCGACGCAGATTCGGCGCAAAACTAACGCCATATTTATACTTTGGCGTTAGACGCGTCTAGCGCCAAAGTATGGGCAAATAGCGTAATTTTTTTGCGTGAACTCCTTCCTTGCGTTAATGAGATGCAAGGAAGGCGTTCCCATCTAAAAAAATGACGGCGATGCAAATGCGTCGTATTTATACTCCCGGGCAAAAATCACGCCCGGGAGTGGGCGGGGCAAAAAACCCCGCATTTGCGCCACTTTTTAACGCCTGGGTCAGGGTAGGCGTTAAGGGGCCTGTGGGCTCAAAATGAGCCCACAGGTGCCCTCCCCTGCCCCCAGGGACACCCCCTGCCACCCTTGACCACCCCAGGAGGACACCCAAGGATGGAGGGACCCATCCCAGGGACATTCAGGTAAGTTCAGGTAAGTATACATTTTTATTTTTTTTTATTTTTTGGGTGGCATAGGGGGGCCTTATTTGTGCCCCCCTACATGCCACTATGCCCAATGACCATGCCCAGGGATCATAAGTTCCCTGGGCATGGCCAGTGGGCAAGGGGGCATGACTCCTGTCTTTACTAAGACAGGAGTCATGTAAATGGCGTCTGGGCGTTGTTAAAAATGGCGCAAATCGGGTTAAGACGATTTTTTAGCGTCAACCTGACTTGCGCCATTTTTAAGACGACCTAAAGCCATTTTTCCCTACGCCGGCGCTGCCTGGTGTACGTGTTTTTTTTCAACGCACACCAGGCAGCGCCGGTCTGCCTGCGCCGGCTAACGCCATTCAATAAATACGGCGCCCGCATGGTGCTTCAGAATGGCGTTAGCCGGCGCAAAAAATTTTGACGCTAAACTGCGTTAGCGCAGTTTAGCGTCAAAAAGTATAAATACGGGCCTCAGACACTTGCTCACACTCGCGCACTCAGACACTCGTGCACACTCACTCACACATAGACACACTCCCACGAACAGACACTCGCGCACACTCAGACACTCGCGCACACACTCAGAAACTCGCACACACTCAGACACTCGCACACTTGCACACTCGCACACTCAGTCACTCACACACACTTGCACACTCAGACACACTCATGCACACGCACTCTCAGACACTCACGTACACTCAGACGCACTCACGCACACTCAGACACTCACGTACACTCAGCCACTTGCACACACTCAGACACTCATGCACATTCGCACACTCAGACACTCACGAACACTCAGAGACATTCACACACACTCAGACACTCATGCACACTCACTCACACACACACACTCTTGCACACTCAGACACTCTTGCACACTCAGATACGTGGATGCTTGCGCACACTCAGACACTCTCGCACACACTCAGAAACTCGCACACACTCACTCGCACACTCAGACACACTCGCACACACACTTAGAAACTCGCACACAGTCAGACACCCACACACTCAGACACACTCTCGCACACTCACTCTCGCACACTCAGACACTCACACGCACTCAGACATACTCTTGCACACTGAGACACTGATGCACACTCAGATACACAGATGCTTGCGCACAGACACTCGCATGCACTCAGACACTCGCGCACACACTTAAAAACTTGCACACACACAGGCACTCACACACTCTCAGACACACTCTCACACACTCAGATACTCTCGCACACTCAGACATGCAGACACTCGTGCACACCAGACACTCGTACACACTCGCACACTCAGACACTCATGCACACTTGCACAGACACTTGCACACTCAGACACACTCGCACATTCAGACACTCACACATAGACACACTCTCACACACTCAGACACTTGCTCTCTCAGACGCTTGCTCACACACGCACACACACTAAGGAGCTTTTATGCATGCACATACAGTGTTCACACAACAAAATTTGCACTTACCTTGGCTGGTACTTGGTTGGGCCGAGGTGTCTATGTCAGTGACCCCTGTCACTGCTTCCGGTAGGAGGGTTGATTCCACCAGGTCCTCCAGTGGTGTGGCAGCCGGCTCGGTTGTTGGTCCACCTCCTGTGCTCCTGGCCCCGCACACTCAGACACTATGGAAACACTCAGACACTTGCGCACACTCACACACTTGCGCACACTCACACACTCACACCTAGACACACTCTTGCACACACTCAGACACACGCGCACACTCAGACACTCCCGCACACTCAGACACTCAGACACACTTGTGCACACTCGCACACTCAGACACTCACACATAGACAAACTTTCAGACATTCAGATACTCTCACACACTCAGACACTTAAGGACACTCGCACACTCAGACACTCACAGACACTCAGACACTAGCTCACACTCAGACACACTCTCACACATTCAGACACTGTCGCACACTCAGATACTGTCGCACACTCAGACATGGAGACACTCGTGCACACTCAGACCCTCGTTCACACTCACACACTCAGACACTCATGCACACTTGCACAGACACTCGCGCACACTCAGACACACTCACACACTCAGACACTCACACATAGACACACTCTTGCACACTCAGACACTTGCACACTCAGACACTTGCTCAGACTCGCACACACTCAGACACTCGCGCACACAATCAGAAACTCGCACACACTCAGACACTCACACACTCTCAGACACACTCTTGCACACTCAGATAATCTTGCACACTCAACCATGCAGACACTTGTGCACACTCAGACACTCGTTGACGCTCTAACACTCAGACACTCATGCACACTTGCACAGACACTCGAGAACACTCAGACACACTCACACACTCACACACCCACACATAGAAACACACTCGCACACTCAGACACACTCTCGCACACTCAGATACTCTTGCACACTCTGATACTTTCGCACACTCAGACATGTAGACACTCACACACTCACACACTCGCGCACACTCAGATACTCTGGCACACTCAGACACTCTCGCACACTCAGACACATGCGCACACTCGCTCACACTAAGACAATCACACATACACACACTCTTGCACACTCAGACACTCGCACACTTGCTCACACTCGCGCACTCAGACACTCGTGCACACTCATTCACACATAGAAACACTACCGCGAACAATCGGACACACGAGCACACTCAGACACTCGAGCACACACTCAGAAACTCGCACACACTCAGACACTCGCACACTTGCACACTCGCACACTCAGTCACTCACACACACTTGCACACTCAGACACACTCATGCACACGCACTCTCAGGCACTCACATACACTCAGACGCACTTGCGCACACTCAGACACTCACGTACACTCAGACACTTGCACACACTCAGACACTCATGCACATTCGCACACTCAGACACTCACGAACACTCAGAGACATTCACGCACACTCAGACACTCATGCACACTCACTCACACACACTCAGACACACTCTTGCACACTCAGACACGCTCGCTCACTCAGATACGCGGATGCTTGCGCACACACAGACACTCCCGCACACACTCAGAAACTCGCACACACTCACTCGCACACTCAGACACACTCTTGCACACTCAGATACTCTCGCACATTCAACCATGCAGACACTCATGCACACTCAGACACTCGTTCACACTCTAAGACTCAGACACTCATGCACACTTGCACAGACACTCGAGCACACTCAGACACACTCACACACTCAGACACCAACACATAGAAACACTCTCACACACTCAGACACTCGCACACTCGACACACTCTAGCACACTCAGATACTTTTGCAAACTCATACACGCAGACACTTGTGCACACTCAGACACTCATACACACTCGCACAATTACTGATGCACACTTGCACACTCAGACACTCATGCACACTCGCACACTCAGACACACTCGTGCACACTAGCACACTCACTCACACATAGACACACTCTCGCACAAGCAGACACTCTCGCACACTCAGACACTTAAGCACACTCGCACACTCAGACACTCACAGACACTCAGACACTAGCTCACACTCAGACACACTCTCGCACATTCAGATACTTGCACACACAGATAGTTCCACACACTCAGACACGCAGACACTTGCACACTCACACACTCGCGCACACTCAGATACTCGCATACTCAGACACTCTTGCACACTCAGACACTTGCTCACACTCAGACACTCGCACACACACTCAGAAACTCGCACACACTCAGACATTCACAACTCAGACACACTCTCGCACACTCACTCTCGCACACTCAGACACTCACACACACACTCAGACACACTCTTGCACACTGAGACACTCATGCACACTGAGATACACAGATGCTTGCGCACAGACACTCGCATACACTCAGACACTCGCGCACACACTCAAAAACTTGCACACACACAGGCACTCACACACTCTCAGACACACTCTCGCACACTCAGGTACTCTCGCACACTCAGACACTTAGACACTTGTGCACATTCAGACACTCATACACACTCAGACACACTCTAGCACACTCAGATACTCTTGCAAACTCAGACACGTAGACACTCGTGCACACCAGACACTCGCACACACTCAGACACACTCTAGCACACTCAGATACTCTTGCAAACTCAGACACGTAGACACTTGTGCACACTCAGACACTCATACACACTCACACACTCACTCATGCACACTTGCACACTCAGACACTCGTGCACTCAGCCACACTTGTGCACACTCACACACTCACTCACACATAGACACACTCTCGCATACTGAGACACTGTTGCACACTCAGACACTTGCGCACACTCACACACTTGCACACACTCACACCTAGACACACTCTTGCACACACTCAGACACACACGCACACTCAGACACTCCCGCACACTCAGACACTCAGACACACTTGTGCACACTCGCACACTCAGACACTAACACATAGACACAATTTCAGACATTCAGATACTCTCACACACTCAGACACTTAAGCACACTCGCACACTCAGACACTCAGACACTAGCTCACAGTCAGACACAGTCTCGCACATTCAGACACTCTCGCACACTCAGATACTGTCGCACACTCAGACATGGAGACACTCGTGCACACTCAGACCCTCGTTCACACTCGCACACTCAGACACTCATGCACACCTGCACAGACACTCGCGCACACTCGCACACTCAGACACACTCACACACTCAGACACTCACACATAGACACACTCTTGCACACTCAGACACTCGCACACTCAGACACTTGCTCACACTCGCACACACTCAAACACTCCCGCACACAATCAGAAACTCGCACACACTCAGACACTCGTTCACACTCTAACACTCAGACAATCATGCACACTTGCACAGACACTCGAGCACACTCAGACACACTCACACACTCACACACCCACACATAGAAACACACTTGCACACTCAGACACACTCTCGCACACTCAGATACTCTTGCACACTCAGATACTTTCGCACACTCAGACATGTAGACACTCACACACTCACACACTCGCGCACACTCAGATACTCTGGCACACTCAGACACTCTCGCACACTCAGACACATGCGCACACTCACTCACACTAAGACACTCACACATACACACACTCAGACACTCGCACACTCAGACACTTGCTCACACTCGCGCACTCAGACACTCTTGCACACTCACTCACACATAGACACACTACCGCGAACAATCAGACACACGCGCACACTCAGACACTCGAGCACACACTCAGAAACTCGCACACACTCAGACACTCGCACACTTGCACACTCGCACACTCAGTCACTCACACACACTTGCACACTCAGACACACTCGCACACTCATATACTGTCACATACTCAGACATGCAGACACTTGTGCACACTCAGACACTCGTACACTCTCGCACACTCAGACACTCACACCTAGACACACACTTGCACACACTCAGACACACACGCACACTCAGACACTCGCGCACACTCAGACACTCAGACACACTTGTGCACACTCGCACACTCAGACACTAACACATAGACACAATTTCAGACATTCAGATACTCTCACACACTCAGACACTTAAGCACACTCGCACACTCAGACACTCAGACACTAGCTCACAGTCAGACACAGTCTCGCACATTCAGACACTCTCGCACACTCAGATACTGTCGCACACTCAGACATGGAGACACTCGTGCACACTCAGACCCTCGTTCACACTCGCACACTCAGACACTTATGCACACTTGCACAGACACTCGCGCACACTCGCACACTCAGACACACTCACACACTCAGACACTCACACATAGACACACTCTTGCACACTCAGACACTCGCACACTCAGACACTTGCTCACACTCGCACACACTCAAACACTCCCGCACACAATCAGAAACTCGCACACACTCAGACACTCGTTCACACTCTAACACTCAGACAATCATGCACACTTGCACAGACACTCGAGCACACTCAGACACACTCACACACTCACACACACACACATAGAAACACTCTCGCACACTCAGACACTCTCGCACGCTCAGACACTCGCACACTCAGACACACTCTCGCACACTCAGATACTCTTGCACACACAGATACTTTTGCACACTCAGACATGCAGACACTCACACACTCAGACACTTGCTCACACTCGCGCACTCAGACACTCGTGCACACTCACTCACATATAGACACACTCGCGAACAATCAGACACTCGCGCACACTCAGACACTCGCGCACACACTCAGAAACTCGCACACACTCAGACACTCGCACACTTGCACACTCGCACACTCAGTCACTCACACACACTTGCACACTCAGACACACTCACGCACTCTCAGACACTCACGTACACTCAGACGCACTCGCGCAAACTCAGACACTCACGTACAGTCAGCTACTTGCACACACTCAGACACTCATGCACATTTGCACACTCAGACACTCACGAACACTCAGAGACATTCACGCACACTCAGACACTCATGCACACTCACTCACACACACTCAGACACACTCTTGCACACTCAGACACTCTTGCACACTCAGATACGTGGATGCTTGCGCACACTCAGACACTCTCGCACACACTCCGAAACTCACACACACTCACTCGCACACTCAGACACACTTGCGCACACTCAGATACTCTCATACTCAGACACTCTTGCACACTCAAACACTTGCTCACACTCAGACACTCGCACACACACTCAGAAACTCGCTCACACTCAGACATTCACAACTCAGACACACTCTCGCACACTCACTCTTGCACACTCAGACACTCACACACACTCAGACACACTCTTGCACACTGAGACACTCATGCACACTCAGATACACAGATGCTTGCACACAGACACTCGCATACACTCAGACACTCGTGCACACACTCAAAAACTTGCACACACTCAGGCACTCACACACTCTTAGACACACTCTCGCACACTCAGATACTCTCGCACACACAGACACGCAGACACTCGTGCACACCAGACACTCGTACACACTCGCACACTCAGACACTCATGCACCCTTGCACAGACACTCGCACACTCAGCCACACTCGCACATTCAGACACTCACACATAGACACACTCTCGCACACTCAGACACTTGCTCTCTCAGACGCTTGCTCACACTCGCACAAACACTCTCGCACACTCACTCATACAAAGACACACTCTTGCACACACTCAGACATTCTCGCACACTCAGACACTTGTGAACTTGCACACTCAGACACTCATGCACACTCAGACACTCAGACACACTCACACACACTCACACACCCACACATAGAAACACTCTCACACACTCAGACACTCGCGCACAATCACTCACACATAGAAACACTCCCACACACACTCAGACATGCACACTTGCCCACTCCGACGCTCAGAAGTAGACACACTCTTGCACACTGAGACAATCTTGCACACTCAAACACTTGCACACACGCACACTTGGACACTCACTCACAGTTGCATAGACACACGCACTCACACTTGCAAAATCCGACATTCACGCACACTCAGACACTCGCGCATACTCAGACACACTGTCGCACACTCAGACACTCGCACCCACTCAGACACTGAGTCACACTCAGACACTAGCACACACTCAGACACTTGTGCACACTCGCACACTCACACAATCACACACTCAGACACTCGCACACTCAGACACACACATGCACAAGCACTCTCAGACACTCATGTACACTCACACACTCACGTACACTCAGACACTCGCACACACTCAGACACACTCTCACACACTCAGACACTTTCACACACTCAGACACTCGCACACACTCAGACACCCGTGCACACACACACTTGTGCACACAAACACACTCAGACACTTGTGCACACATTTAGATACACTCGCACACACTTGCACACTCAGACACTCACACATAGACACACTCAGACACTCTCGCACACTCAGTCACTTGCACACACTCGTGCACTCACTCACTCGTGCACACTCACACACTCAGACACTCACACACACTCAGACACATTTGCACACACTCAGACACTCATGCACACTCAGACACTCGCACACACTCTAGCACACTCAGATACTCTTGCAAACTCAGACTCGCAGACACTCGTGCACACTGAGACACTCATACACACTCGCACACTCACTCATGCACACTTACACACTCAGACACTCGCACACTCAGCCACACTTGTGCACACTCACACACTCACTCACACATAGACACACTCTTGCACACTCAGACACTATTGCACACTCAGACACTTGCGCACACACACACTTGCGCACACTCACACACTCACACCTAGACACACTCTTGCACACACTCAGACACACACGCACACTCAGACACTCCCGCAAACTCAGACACTCAGACACACTTGTGCACACTCGCACACTCAGACACTCACACATAGACACACTTTCAGACATTCAGATACTCTCACACACTCAGACACTTAAGCACACTCGCACACTCAGACACTCACAGACACTCAGACACTAGCTCACACTCAGACACACTCTCGCACATTCAGACACTCTCGCACACTCAGATACTGTCGCACACTTGCACAGACACTTGTGCACACTCAGACACACTCACACACTCAGACACTCACACATAGACACACTCTTGCACACTCAGACACTTGCACACTCAGACACTTGCTCACACTCGCACACACTCAGACACTCGCGCACACAATCAGAAACTCGCACACACTCAGACACTCACACACTCTCAGACACACTCTTGCACACTCAGATACTCTTGCACACTCAACCATGCAGACACTCGTGCACACTCAGACACTCGTTCACGCTCTAACACTCAGACACTCATGCACACTTGCACAGACACTCAAGAACACTCAGACACACTCACACACTCACACACCCACACATAGAAACACACTCACACACTCAGACACACTCTCGCACACTCAGATACTCTTGCACACTCAGATACTTTTGCACACTCAGACATGTAGACACTCACACACTCACACACTCGCGCACACTCAGATACTCTGGCACACTCACACACTCTCGCACACTCAGACACATGCGCACACTCGCTCACACTAAGACAATCACACATACACACATTCTTGCATACTCAGACACTCGCACACTTGCTCACACTCGCGCACTCAGACACTCGTGCACACTCACTCACACATAGACACACTACCGCGAACAATCAGACACACGCGCACACTCAGACACTCGAGCACACACTCAGAAACTCGGACACACTCAGACACTCGCACACTTGCACACTCGCACACTCAGTCACTCACACACACTTGCACACTCAGACACACTCATGCACACGCACTCTCAGGCACTCACATACACTCAGACGCACTCGCGCACACTCAGACACTCACGTACACTCAGACACTTGCACACACTCAGACACTCATGCACATTCGCACACTCAGACACTCACGAACACTCAGAGACATTCACGCACACTCAGACACTCATGCACACTCACTCACACACACTCAGACACACTCTTGCACACTCAGACACGCTCGCACACTCAGATACGCGGATGCTCGCGCACACACAGACACTCCCGCACACACTCAGAAACTCGCACACACTCACTTGCACACTCAGACACACTCTCGCACACTAAGATACTCTCGCACACTCAGACATGCAGACACTTGTGCACACTCAGACACTCGTACACTCTCGCACACTCAGACACTCAGACACTCATGCACAATTGCACAGACACTCGCACACTCAGACACACTCGCACACTCAGACACTCACAAATAGACACACTCTTGCACACTCAGACACTCTTGCACACATAGATACGAGGATGCTTGCGTACACTCAGACACTCACGCACACACTCAGACACACTCTCGCACACTCAGATACTCTTGCACACTCAGACATGCAGACACTTGTGCACACTCAGACACTCTTACACACTTGCACACTAATGCACACTTGCACACTCAGACACTCATGCACAATCAGACACACTCGTGCACACTTGCAAGCTCGAACACTCACACATAGACACACACTCGCACACTCAGACACCCTCGCACACTCAGACACACTCTCGCACACTCAGACACACTCTCGCACACTCAGATACTTGCGCAAACAGATAGTATCACACACTCAGACACTCGCACACTCACACACTCGCGCACACTCAGATACTCGCATACTCAGACTCTCTTGCACACTCAGACACTTGCTCACACTCTCGCACACACACTCAGAAACTCGCACACACTCAGACACTCTCTCGCACACTCACTCTCGCAAACTCAGACACTCACACACACTCAGACACACTCTTGCACACTGAGACACGCATGCACACTCAGATACACAGATGCTTGCGCACAGACACTCGCATACACTCAGACACTCGCGCACACACTCAAAAACTTGCACACACACAGGCACTCACACCCTCTCAGACACACTCTCGCACACTCAGATACTCTCGCACACTCAGACTTGCAGACACTCGTGCACACCAGACACTTGCACACACTCAGACACACTCTAGCACACTCAGATACTCCTGCAAACTCAGACACGCAGACACTTGTGCACACTCAGACACTCATACACACTCGCACACTCACTCATGCACACTTGCACACTCAGCCACTCGCGCACTCAGCCACACTTGTGCACACTCACACAATCACTCACACATAGACACACTCTCGCACACTCAGACACTATTGCACACTCAGACACTTGCGCACACTCACACACTTGCGCACACTCACACACTCATGCCTAGACACACTCTTGCACACACTCAGACACACGCGCACACTCAGAGACTCCCGCACACTCAGACACACTTGTGCACACTCGCACACTCAGACACTCACACATAGACACACTTTCAGACATTCAGATACTCTCACACACTCAGACACTTAAGCACACTCGCACACTCAGACACTCACAGACACTCAGACACTAGCTCACACTCAGACACACTCTCGCACATTCAGACACTCTCGCACACTCAGATACTGTCACACACTCAGACATGGAGACACTCGTGCACACTCAGACCCTCGTTCACACTTGCACACTCAGACACTCATGCACACTTGCACAGACACTTGCGCACACTCGCACACTCAGACACACTCACACACTCAGACACTCACACATAGAAACACTCTTGCACACTTAGACACTCGCACACTCAGACACTTGCTCACACTCGCACACACTCAGACACTCGCGCACACAATCAGAAACTCGCACACACTGAGACACTCGCACACTCTCAGACACACTCTTGCACACTCAGATACTCTCGCACAATCAACCATGTAGACACTCGTGCATACTCAGACACTCGTTCACACTCTAACACTCAGACACTCATGCACACTTGCACAGACACTCGAGCACACTCAGACACACTCACACACCCACACATAGAAACACTGTCGCACACTCAGACACACTCTCGCACATTCAGATACTTGAGCACACAGATAGTTTCACACACTCAGACACGCAGACACTCGCACACTCACACACTCGTGCACACTCAGATACTCGCATACTCAGACACCCACACACTCAGACACACTCTCGCACACTCAGACACTCACACACACTCAGACATACTCTTGCACACTGAGACACTCATGCACACTCAGATACACAGATGCTTGCGCACAGACACTCGCATACACTCAGACACTTGCGCACACACTCAGAAACTTGCACACACAAAGGCACTCACACACTCTCAGACACACTCTCGCACACTAAGATACTCTCGCACACTCAGACATGCAGACACTTGTGCACACTCAGACACTCATACACTCTCGCACACTCAGACACTCTCGCACACTCAGACACTCATGCACAATTGCACAGACACTCGCACACTCAGACACACTCGCACACTCAGACTCTCACAAATAGACACACTCTTGCACATTCAGACACTCTTGCACACATAGATACGTGGATGCTTGGGTACACTCAGACACTCACGCACACACTCAGACACACTCTCGCACACTCAGATACTTGCGCAAACAGATAGTTTCACACACTCAGACACTCTCACACTCACACACTCGCGCACAAAATCAGAAACTCGCACACACTCAGACACTCACACACTCTCAGACACACTCTTGCACACTCAGATACTCTTGCACACTCAACCATGCAGACACTCGTGCACACTCAGACACTCGTTCACGCTCTAACACTCAGACACTCATGCACACTTGCAGAGACACTCGAGCACACTCAGGCACACTCACACACTCACACACCCACACATAGAAACACACTCGCACACTCAGATACACTCTTGCACACTCAGATACTCTTGCACACTCAGATACTTTTGCACACTCAGACATGTAGACACTCACACACTCACACACTCGCGCACACTCAGATACTCTGGCACACTCACACACTCTTGCACACTCAGACACATGCGCACACTCGCTCACACTAAGACAATCACACATACACACATTCTTGCATACTCAGACACTCGCACACTTGCTCACACTCGCGCACTCAGACACTCGTGCACACTCACTCACACATAGACACACTACCGCGAACAATCAGACACACGCGCACACTCAGACACTCGAGCACACACTCAGAAACTCGGACACACTCAGACACTCGCACACTTGCACACTCGCACACTCAGTCACTCACACACACTTGCACACTCAGACACACTCATGCACACGCACTCTCAGGCACTCACATACACTCAGACGCACTCGCGCACACTCAGACACTCACGTACACTCAGACACTTGCACACACTCAGACACTCATGCACATTCGCACACTCAGACACTCACGAACACTCAGAGACATTCACGCACACTCAGACACTCATGCACACTCACTCACACACACTCAGACACACTCTTGCACACTCAGACACGCTCGCACACTCAGATACGCGGATGCTCGCGCACACACAGACACTCCCGCACACACTCAGAAACTCGCACACACTCACTTGCACACTCAGACACACTCTCGCACACTAAGATACTCTCGCACACTCAGACATGCAGACACTTGTGCACACTCAGACACTCGTACACTCACGCACACTCAGACACTCAGACACTCATGCACAATTGCACAGACACTCGCACACTCAGACACACTCGCACACTCAGACACTCACAAATAGACACACTCTTGCACACTCAGACACTCTTGCACACATAGATACGAGGATGCTTGCGTACACTCAGACACTCACGCACACACTCAGACACACTCTCGCACACTCAGATACTCTTGCACACTCAGACATGCAGACACTTGTGCACACTCAGACACTCTTACACACTTGCACACTAATGCACACTTGCACACTCAGACACTCATGCACAATCAGACACAATCGTGCACACTTGCAAGCTCGAACACTCACACATAGACACACTCTCGCACACTCAGACACCCTCGCACACTCAGACACACTCTCGCACACTCAGACACACTCTCGCACACTCAGATACTTGCGCAAACAGATAGTATCACACACTCAGACACTCGCACACTCACACACTCGCGCACACTCAGATACTCGCATACTCAGACACTCTTGCACACTCAGACACTTGCTCACACTCTCGCACACACACTCAGAAACTCGCACACACTCAGACACTCTCTCGCACACTCACTCTCGCAAACTCAGACACTCACACACACTCAGACACACTTGTGCACACTCGCACACTCAGACACTCACACATAGACACACTTTCAGACATTCAGATACTCTCACACACTCAGACACTTAAGCACACTCGCACACTCAGACACTCACAGACACTCAGACACTAGCTCACACTCAGACACACTCTCGCACATTCAGACACTCTCGCACACTCAGATACTGTCGCACACTTGCACAGACACTTGTGCACACTCAGACACACTCACACACTCAGACACTCACACATAGACACACTCTTGCACACTCAGACACTTGCACACTCAGACACTTGCTCACACTCGCACACACTCAGACACTCGCGCACACAATCAGAAACTCGCACACACTCAGACACTCACACACTCTCAGACACACTCTTGCACACTCAGATACTCTTGCACACTCAACCATGCAGACACTCGTGCACACTCAGACACTCGTTCACGCTCTAACACTCAGACACTCATGCACACTTGCACAGACACTCGAGCACACTCAGGCACACTCACACACTCACACACCCACACATAGAAACACACTCGCACACTCAGATACACTCTTGCACACTCAGATACTCTTGCACACTCAGATACTTTTGCACACTCAGACATGTAGACACTCACACACCCTCACACTCGCGCACACTCAGATACTCTGGCACACTCACACACTCTCGCACACTCAGACACATGCGCACACTCGCTCACACTAAGACAATCACACATACACACATTCTTGCATACTCAGACACTCGCACACTTGCTCACACTCGCGCACTCAGACACTCGTGCACACTCACTCACACATAGACACACTACCGCGAACAATCAGACACACGCGCACACTCAGACACTCGAGCACACACTCAGAAACTCGGACACACTCAGACACTCGCACACTTGCACACTCGCACACTCAGTCACTCACACACACTTGCACACTCAGACACACTCATGCACACGCACTCTCAGGCACTCACATACACTCAGACGCACTCGCGCACACTCAGACACTCACGTACACTCAGACACTTGCACACACTCAGACACTCATGCACATTCGCACACTCAGACACTCACGAACACTCAGAGACATTCACGCACACTCAGACACTCATGCACACTCACTCACACACACTCAGACACTCTCTTGCACACTCAGACACGCTCGCACACTCAGATACGCGGATGCTCGCGCACACACAGACACTCCCGCACACACTCAAAAACTCGCACACACTCACTTGCACACTCAGACACACTCTCGCACACTAAGATACTCTCGCACACTCAGACATGCAGACACTTGTGCACACTCAGACACTCGTACACTCTCGCACACTCAGACACTCAGACACTCATGCACAATTGCACAGACACTCGCACACTCAGACACACTCGCACACTCAGACACTCACAAATAGACACACTCTTGCACACTCAGACACTCTTGCACACATAGATACGAGGATGCTTGCGTACACTCAGACACTCACGCACACACTCAGACACACTCTCGCACACTCAGATACTCTTGCACACTCAGACATGCAGACACTTGTGCACACTCAGACACTCTTACACACTTGCACACTAATGCACACTTGCACACTCAGACACTCATGCACAATCAGACACACTCGTGCACACTTGCAAGCTCGAACACTCACACATAGACACACTCTCGCACACTCAGACACCCTCGCACACTCAGACACACTCTCGCACACTCAGACACACTCTCGCACACTCAGATACTTGCGCAAACAGATAGTATCACACACTCAGACACTCGCACACTCACACACTCGCGCACACTCAGATACTCGCATACTCAGACACTCTTGCACACTCAGACACTTGCTCACACTCTAGCACACACACTCAGAAACTCGCACACACTCAGACACTCTCTCGCACACTCACTCTCGCAAACTCAGACACTCACACACACTCAGACACACTCTTGCACACTGAGACACGCATGCACACTCAGATACACAGATGCTTGCGCACAGACACTCGCATACACTCAGACACTCGCGCACACACTCAAAAACTTGCACACACACAGGCACTCACACCCTCTCAGACACACTCTCGCACACTCAGATACTCTCGCACACTCAGACTTGCAGACACTCGTGCACACCAGACACTTGCACACACTCAGACACACTCTAGCACACTCAGATACTCCTGCAAACTCAGACACGCAGACACTTGTGCACACTCAGACACTCATACACACTCGCACACTCACTCATGCACACTTGCACACTCAGCCACTCGCGCACTCAGCCACACTTGTGCACACTCACACAATCACTCACACATAGACACACTCTCGCACACTCAGACACTATTGCACACTCAGACACTTGCGCACACTCACACACTTGCGCACACTCACACACTCATGCCTAGACACACTCTTGCACACACTCAGACACACGCGCACACTCAGAGACTCCCGCACACTCAGACACACTTGTGCACACTCGCACACTCAGACACTCACACATAGACACACTTTCAGACATTCAGATACTCTCACACACTCAGACACTTAAGCACACTCGCACACTCAGACACTCACAGACACTCAGACACTAGCTCACACTCAGACACACTCTCGCACATTCAGACACTCTCGCACACTCAGATACTGTCACACACTCAGACATGGAGACACTCGTGCACACTCAGACCCTCGTTCACACTTGCACACTCAGACACTCATGCACACTTGCACAGACACTTGCGCACACTCGCACACTCAGACACACTCACACACTCAGACACTCACACATAGAAACACTCTTGCACACTTAGACACTCGCACACTCAGACACTTGCTCACACTCGCACACACTCAGACACTCGCGCACACAATCAGAAACTCGCACACACTGAGACACTCGCACACTCTCAGACACACTCTTGCACACTCAGATACTCTCGCACAATCAACCATGTAGACACTCGTGCATACTCAGACACTCGTTCACACTCTAACACTCAGACACTCATGCACACTTGCACAGACACTCGAGCACACTCAGACACACTCACACACCCACACATAGAAACACTCTCCCACACTCAGACACACTCTCGCACATTCAGATACTTGAGCACACAGATAGTTTCACACACTCAGACACGCAGACACTCGCACACTCACACACTCGTGCACACTCAGATACTCGCATACTCAGACACCCACACACTCAGACACACTCTCGCACACTCAGACACTCACACACACTCAGACATACTCTTGCACACTGAGACACTCATGCACACTCAGATACACAGATGCTTGCGCACAGACACTCGCATACACTCAGACACTTGCGCACACACTCAGAAACTTGCACACACAAAGGCACTCACACACTCTCAGACACACTCTCGCACACTAAGATACTCTCGCACACTCAGACATGCAGACACTTGTGCACACTCAGACACTCATACACTCAAGCACACTCAGACACTCTCGCACACTCAGACACTCATGCACAATTGCACAGACACTCGCACACTCAGACACACTCGCACACTCAGACTCTCACAAATAGACACACTCTTGCACATTCAGACACTCTTGCACACATAGATACGTGGATGCTTGGGTACACTCAGACACTCACGCACACACTCAGACACACTCTCGCACACTCAGATACTTGCGCAATCAGATAGTTTCACACACTCAGACACTCTCACACTCACACACTTGCGCACAAAATCAGAAACTCGCACACACTCAGACACTCACACACTCTCAGACACACTCTTGCACACTCAGATACTCTTGCACACTCAACCATGCAGACACTCGTGCACACTCAGACACTCGTTCACGCTCTAACACTCAGACACTCATGCACACTTGCAGAGACACTCGAGCACACTCAGGCACACTCACACACTCACACACCCACACATAGAAACACACTCGCACACTCAGATACACTCTTGCACACTCAGATACTCTTGCACACTCAGATACTTTTGCACACTCAGACATGTAGACACTCACACACTCACACACTCGCGCACACTCAGATACTCTGGCACACTCACACACTCTCGCACACTCAGACACATGCGCACACTCTCTCACACTAAGACAATCACACATACACACATTCTTGCATACTCAGACACTCGCACACTTGCTCACACTCGCGCACTCAGACACTCGTGCACACTCACTCACACATAGACACACTACCGCGAACAATCAGACACACGCGCACACTCAGACACTCGAGCACACACTCAGAAACTCGGACACACTCAGACACTCGCACACTTGCACACTCGCACACTCAGTCACTCACACACACTTGCACACTCAGACACACTCATGCACACGCACTCTCAGGCACTCACATACACTCAGACGCACTCGCGCACACTCAGATACTTGCGCAAACAGATAGTTTCACACACTCAGACACTCTCACACTCACACACTCGCGCACAAAATCAGAAACTCGCACACACTCAGACACTCACACACTCTCAGACACACTCTTGCACACTCAGATACTCTTGCACACTCAACCATGCAGACACTCGTGCACACTCAGACACTCGTTCACGCTCTAACACTCAGACACTCGCGCACACTTGCAGAGACACTCAAGCACACTCAGACACACTCACACACTCACACACCTACACATAGAAACACACTCGCATACTCAGACACACTCTCGCACACTCAGATACTCTTGCACACTCAGATACTTTCGCACACTCAGACATGTAGACACTCACACACACTCGCGCACACTCAGATACTCTGGCACACTCAGACACTCTCGCACACTCAGACACATGCGCACACTCGCTCTCACTAAGACACTCACACATACACACACTCTTGCACACTCAGACAATCGCACACTTAGACACTTGCTCACACTCGCGCACTCAGACACTCTTGCACACTCACTCACACATAGACACACTACCGCGAACAATCAGACACACGCGCACACTCAGACACTCGAGCACACACTCAGACACTCGTATACTTGCACACTCGCACACTCAGTCACTCACACACACTTGCACACTCAGACACACTCACGTACACGCACTCTCAGGCACTCACGTACACTCAGACGCACTCACGCACACTCAGACACTCACGTACACTCAGACACTTGCACATACTCAGACACTCACGCACACACACAGACACACTCTCGCACACTCAGATACTCTTGCACACTCAGACATGCAGACACTCGTGCACACTCAGACACTCTTACACACTTGCACACTCATGCACACTTGCACACTCAGACACTCATGCACAATCAGACACACTCGTGCACACTTGCAAACTCAAACACTCACACATAGACACACTCTCGCACACTCAGACACCCTCGCACACTCAGACACACTCTCGCACACTCAGACACACTCTCGCACACTCAGATACTTGCGCAAACAGATAGTTTCACACACTCAGACACTCGCACACTCACACACTCACGCACACAATCAGAAACTCGCACACACTCAGACACTCACACACTCTCAGACACACTCTTGCACACTCAGATACTCTTGCACACTCAACCATGCAGACACTCGTGCACACTCAGACACTCGTTCACGCTCTAACACTCAGACACTCATGCACACTTGCACAGACACCCGAGCACACTCAGACACAGTCACACACTCACACACCCACACATAGAAACACACTCGCACACTCAGACACACTCTCGCACACTCAGATACTCTTGCACACTCAGATACTTTCGCACACTCAGACATGTAGACACTCACACACTCACTCACTCGCGCACACTCAGATACTCTGGCACACTCAGACACTCTCGCACACTCAGACACATGCGCACACTCACTCACACTAAGACACTCACACATACACACACTCAGACACTCGCACACTCAGACACTTGCTCACACTCGCGCACTCAGACACTCTTGCACACTCACTCACACATAGACACACTACCGCGAACAATCAGACACACGCGCACACTCAGACACTCGAGCACACACTCAGAAACTCGCACACACTCAGACACTCGCACACTTGCACACTCGCACACTCAGTCACTCACACACACTTGCACACTCAGACACACTCGCACACTCAGATACTGTCACATACTCAGACATGCAGACACTTGTGCACACTCAGACACTCGTACACTCTCGCACACTCAGACACTCATGCACAATTGCACAGACACTCGCACACTCAGACACACTCGCACACTCAGACTCTCACAAATAGACACACTCTTGCACATTCAGACACTCTTGCACACATAGATACGTGGATGCTTGCGTACACTCAGACACTCACGCACACACTCAGACACACTCTCGCACACTCAGATACTCTTTCACACTCAGACATGCAGACACTCGTGCACACTCAGACACTCTTACACACTTGCACACTCATGCACACTTGCACACTCAGACACTCATGCACAATCAGACACACTCGTGCACACTTGCAAACTCAAACACTCACACATAGACACACTCTCGCACACTCAGACACCCTCGCACACTCAGACACACTCTCGCACACTCAGACACCCTCTCGCACACTCAGATACTTGCGCAAACAGATAGTTTCACACACTCAGACACTCGCACACTCACACACTCGCGCACACAATCAGAAACTCGCACACACTCAGACACTCACACACTCTCAGACACACTCTTGCACACTCAGATACTCTTGCACACTCAACCATGCAGACACTCGTGCACACTCAGACACTCGTTCACACTCTAAACCTCAGACACTCATGCACACTTGCACAGACACTCGAGCACACTCAGACACACTCACACACTCACACACCCACACATAGAAACACACTCGCATACTCAGACACACTCTCGCACACTCAGATACTCTTGCACACTCAGATACTTTCGCACACTCAGACATGTAGACACTCACACACTCACACACTCGCGCACACTCAGATACTCTGGCCCACTCAGACACTCTCGCACACTCAGACACATGTGCACATTCGCTCACACTAAGACACTCACACATACACACACTCTTGCACACTCAGACACTCGCACACTCAGACACTTGCTCACACTCGCGCACTCAGACACTCTTGCACACTCACTCACACATAGACACACTACCGCGAACAATCAGACACACGCGCACACTCAGACACTCGAGCACACACTCAGAAACTTGCACACACTCAGACACTCGCACATTTGCACACTCGCACACTCAGTCACTCACACACACTTGCACACTCAGACACACTCACGCACACGCACTCTCAGGCACTCACGTACACTCAGACGCACTCGCGCACACTCAGACACTCACGTACACTCAGACACTTGCACACACTCAGACACTCATGCACATTCGCACACTCAGACACTCACGAACACTCAGAGACATTCATGCACACTCAGACACTCATGGACACTCACACATACTCAGACACACTCTTGCACACTCAGACACGCTCGCACACTCAGATACGCGGATGCTCGCGCACACTCAGACACTCCCGCACACACTCAGAAACTCGCACACACTCACTCCCACACTCAGACACACTCTCGCACACTCAGATACTCTCGCACACTCAGACATGCAGACACTTGTGCACACTCAGACACTCGTACACTCTCGCACACTCAGACACTCATGCACAATTGCACAGACACTCGCACACTCAGACACACTCGCACACTCAGACTCTCACAAATAGACACACTCTTGCACATTCAGACACTCTTGCACACTCAGACACTTGCTCACACTCAGACTCTCGCACACACACTCAGAAACTCGCACACACTCAGACACCCACACACTCAGACACACTCTTGCACACTCACTCTCGCACACTCAGACACTCACACACACTCAGACACACTCTTGCACACTGAGACACGCATGCGCACTCAGATACACAGATGCTTGCTCACAGACACTCGCATACAGTCAGACACTCGCGCACAGACTCAAAAACTTGCACACACACAGGCACTCACACATAGACACACTTTCAGACATTCAGATACTCTCACACACTCAGACACTTAAGCACACTTGCCCACTCAGACACTCACAGACACACAGACACTAGCTCACACTCAGACACACTCTCGCACATTCAGACACTCTCGCACACTCAGATACTGTCACACACTCAGACATGCAGACACTTGTGCACACTCAGACACTCGTACACTCTCGCACACTCAGACACTCATGCACAATTGCACAGACACTCGCACACTCAGACACACTCGCACACTCAGACTCTCACAAATAGACACACTCTTGCACATTCAGACACTCTTGCACACATAGATACGTGGATGCTTGCGTACACTCAGACACTCACGCACACACTCAGACACACTCTCGCACACTCAGATACTCTTGCACACTCAGACATGCAGACACTCATGCACACTCAGACACTCTCACACACTTGCACACTCATGCACACTTGCACACTCAGACACTCATGCACAATCAGACACACTCGTGCACACTTGCAAACTCAAACACTGACAGATAGACACACTCTCGCACACTCAGACACCCTCGCACACTCAGACACACTCTCGCACACTCAGACACACTCTCGCACACTCAGATACTTGCGCAAACAGATAGTTTCACAAACTCAGACACTCGCACACTCACACACTCGCGCACACTCAGATACTCGCATACTCAGACACTCTTGCACACTCAGACACTTGCTCACACTCAGACTCTCGCACACACACTCAGAAACTCGCACACACTCAGACACTCACACACTCAAACACACTCTCGCACACTCACTCTCGCACACTCAGACACTCACACACACTCAGACACACTCTTGCACACAGACACTCATGCACACTCAGATACACAGATGCTTGCGCACAGACACTCGCATACACTCAGACACTCGCGCACACACTCAAAAACTTGCACACACACAGGCACTAACACACTCTCAGACACACTCTCGCACACTCAGATACTCTCGCACACTCAGACATGCAGACACTCGTGCACACCAGACACTCGCACACACTCAGACACACTCTAGCACACTCAGATACTCCTGCAAACTCAGACACGCAGACACTTGTGCAGACTCAGACACTCATACACACTCGCACACTCACTCATGCACACTTGCACATTCAGACACTCGCGCACTCAGCCACACTTGTGCACACTCACACACTCACTCACACATAGACACACTCTCGCACACTCAGACACTATTGCACACTCAGACACTATTGCACACTCAGACACTTGCGCACACTCACACACTTGCGCAGACTCACACACTCACACCTAGACACACTCTTGCACACACTCAGACACACGCGCACACTCAGAGACTCCCGCACACTCAGACACACTTGTGCACACTCGCACACTCAGACACTCACACATAGACACACTTTCAGACATTCAGATACTCTCACACACTCAGACACTTAAGCACACTCGCACACTCAGACACTCACAGACACTCAGACACTAGCTCACACTCAGACACACTCTCACACATTCAGACACTCTCGCACACTCAGATACTGTCACACACTCAGACATGCAGACACTTGTGCACACTCAGACACTCGTACACTCTCGCACACTCAGACACTCATGCACAATTGCACAGACACTCGCACACTCAGACACACTCGCACACTCAGACGCTCACAAATAGACACACTCTCGCACATTCAGACACTCTCGCACACTCAGATACTGTCGCACACTCAGACATGGAGACACTTGTGCACACTCAGACCCTCGTTCACACTCGCACACTCAGACACTCATGCACACTTGCACAGACACTTGTGCACACTCAGACACACTCACACACTCAGACACTCACACATAGACACACTCTTGCACACTCAGACACTGGCACACTCAGACACTTGCTCACACTCGCACACACTCAGACACTCGCGCACACAATCAGAAACTCGCACACACTCAGACACTCACACACTCTCAGACACACTCTTGCACACTCAGATACTCTTGCACACTCAACCATGCAGACACTTGTGCACACTCAGACACTCGTTCACGCTCTAACACTCAGACACTCATGCACACTTGCACAGACACTCGAGAACACTCAGACACACTCACACACTCACACACCCACACATAGAAACACACTCACACACTCAGACACACTCTCGCACACTCAGATACTCTTGCACACTCAGATACTTTTGCACACTCAGACATGTAGACACTCACACACTCACACACTCGCGCACACTCAGATACTCTGGCACATTCACACACTCTCGCACACTCAGACACATGCGCACACTCGCTCACACTAAGACAATCACACATACACACATTCTTGCACACTCAGACACTCGCACACTTGCTCACACTCGCGCACTCAGACACTCGTGCACACTCACTCACACATAGACACACTACCGCGAACAATCAGACACACGCGCACACTCAGACACTCGAGCAAACACTCAGAAACTCGGACACACTCAGACACTCGCACACTTGCACACTCGCACACTCAGTCACTCACACACACTTGCACACTCAGACACACTCATGCACACGCACACTCAGACACTCACGTACACTCAGACACTTGCACACACTCAGACACTCATGCACATTCGCACACTCAGACACTCACGAACACTCAGAGACATTCACGCACACTCAGACACTCATGCACACTCACTCACACACACTCAGACACACTCTTGCACACTCAGACACGCTCGCACACTCAGATACGCGGATGCTCGCGCACACACAGACACTCCCGCACACACTCAGAAACTCGCACACACTCACTCGCACACTCAGACACACTCTCGCACACTAAGATACTCTCGCACACTCAGACATGCAGACACTTGTGCACACTCAGACACTCGTACACTCTCGCACACTCAGACACTCAGACACTCATGCACAATTGCACAGACACTCGCACACTCAGACACACTCGCACACTCAGGCACTCACAAATAGACACACTCTTGCACACTCAGACACTCACGCACACACTCAGACACACTCTCGCACCCTCAGATACTCTTGCACACTCAGACATGCAGACACTCGTGCACACTCAGAAACTCTTACACACTTGCACACTCATGCACACTTGCACACTCAGACACTCATGCACAATCAGACACACTCGTGCACACTTGCAAGCTCGAACACTCACACATAGACACACTCTCGCACACTCAGACACCCTCGCACACTCAGACACACTCTCGCACACTCAGACACACTCTCGCACACTCAGATACTTGCGCAAACAGATAGTATCACACACTCAGACACTCGCACACTCACACACTCGCGCACACTCAGATACTCGTATACTCAGACACTCTTGCACACTCAGACACTTGCTCACACTCAGACTCTCGCACACACACTCAGAAACTCGCACACACTCAGACACACTCCCGCACACTCACTCTCGCAAACTCAGACACTCACACACACTCAGACACACTCTTGCACACTGAGACACGCATGCACACTCAGATACACAGATGCTTGCGCACAGACACTCACATACACTCAGACACTCGCGCACACACTCAAAAACTTGCACACACACAGGCACTCACACACTCTCTGACACACTCTCGCACACTCAGATACTCTCGCACACTCAGACTTGCAGACACTCGTGCACACCAGACACTTGCACACACTCAGACACACTCTAGCACACTCAGATACTCCTGCAAACTCAGACACGCAGACACTTGTGCACACTCAGACACTCATACACACTCGCACACTCACTCATGCACACTTGCACACTCAGCCACTCGCGCACTCAGCCACACTTGTGCACACTCACACAATCACTCACACATAGACACACTCTCGCACACTCAGACACTATTGCACACTCAGACACTTGCGCACACTCACACACTTGCGCACACTCACACACTCACGCCTAGACACACTCTTGCACACACACAGACACACGCGCACACTCAGAGACTCCCGCACACTCAGACACACTTGTGCACACTCGCACACTCAGACACTCACACATAGACACACTTTCAGACATTCAGATACTCTCACACACTCAGACACTTAAGCACACTCGCACACTCAGACACTCACAGACACTCAGACACTAGCTCACACTCAGACACACTCTCGCACATTCAGACACTCTCGCACACTCAGACACTGTCACACACTCAGACATAGAGACACTCGTGCACACTCAGACCCTCGTTCACACTTGCACACTCAGACACTCATGCACACTTGCACAGACACTTGCGCACACTCGCACACTCAGACACACTCACACACTCAGACACTCACACATAGAAACACTCTTGCACACTTAGACACTCGCACACTCAGACACTTGCTCACACTCGCACACACTCAGACACTCGTGCACACAATCAGAAACTCGCACACACTGAGACACTCGCACACTCTCAGACACACTCTTGCACACTCAGATACTCTCGCACAATCAACCATGCAGACACTCGTGCATACTCAGACACTCGTTCACACTCTAACACTCAGACACTCATGCACACTTGCACAGACACTCGAGCACACTCAGACACACTCACACACTCACAAACCCACACATAGAAACACTCTCGCACACTCAGACACACTCTCGCACATTCAGATACTTGAGCACACAGATAGTTTCACACACTCAGACACGCAGACACTCGCACACTCACACACTCGTGCACACTCAGATACTCGCATACTCAGACACCCACACACTCAGACACACTCTCGCACACTCAGACACTCACACACACTCAGACATACTCTTGCACACTGAGACACTCATGCACACTCAGATACACAGATGCTTGCGCACAGACACTCGCATACACTCAGACACTTGCGCACACACTCAGAAACTTGCACACACAAAGGCACTCACACAGTCTCAGACACACTCTCACACACTCAGATACTCTCGAACACTCAGACATGCAGACACTCGTGCACACCAGACACTCGTACACACTCGCACACTCAGACACTCATGCACACTTGCACAGACACTCGCACACTCAGACACACTTGCACATTCAGACACTCACACATAGACACACTCTCGCACACTCAGACACTTGCTCTCTCAGACGCTTGCTCACACTCGCACACACACTAAGGGGCTTTTATGCATGCACATACAGTGTTCACACAACAAAATTTGCACTTACCTTGGCCGGTACTTGGTTGGGCCGAGGTGTCTATGTCAGTGACCCCTGTCACTGCTTCCGGTAGGAGGGTTGATTCCACCAGGTCCTCCAGTGGTGTGGCAGGTGGCTCGGTTGTTGGTCCACCTCCTGTGCTCCTGGCCTCTGCCTTGCCACCCTCTCCTTTGCCCGGGACCGCAGGTCATACCAGCGCTTGCGATTCGGAAAATGGGCCTCGCAAACCACAAATAGCGATTTTTAAGAAATCGCTAATTCCGAATCGCAATTTTGTTACATGGCCAATTGCGACTCGGAAATTGCGATACGGTCACTCAGACACTCAGACACTTGCGCACACTCAGAGACTTGTGCACACTCAGAAACTCGTGCACACTCAAACTCAGATACGCAGATGCTTGCACACAGTCAGACACTCGCACACACTCAGACACTCGCGCACACACTCAGAAACTCGCACACACTCAGACACACTCTTGCACACTCAGATACTCTCGCACACTCAACCATCCAGACACTCGTGCACACTCAGACACTCGTTCACACTCTAACACTCAGACACTCATGCACACTTGCACAGACACTCGAGCACACTCAGACACACTCACACACTCAGACACCCACACAGAGAAACACTCTCACACACTCAGACACTTGCACACTCAGACACACTCTAGCACACTCAGATACTTTTGCAAACTCATACACGCAGACACGTGCACACTCAGACACTCATACACACTCGCACAATTACTGATGCACACTTGCAAACTCAGACACTCATGCACACTCGCACACTCAGACACACTCGTGCACACTAGCACACTCACTCACACATAGACACACTCTCGCACAAGCAGACACTCTCGCACACTCAGACACTTAAGCACACTCGCACACTCAGACACTCAGACACTAGCTCACACTCAGACACACTCTCGCACATTCAGATACTTGAGCACACAGATAGTTTCACACACTCAGACACGCAGACACTCGCACACTCACACACTCGCGCACACTCAGATACTCGCATACTCAGACACTCTTGCACACTCAGACACTTGCTCACACTCAGACACTCGCACACACACTCAGAAACTCGCACACACTCAGACACTCACACACTCAGACACACTCTCGCACACTCACTCTCGCACACTCAGACACTCACACACACTTAGACACACTCTTGCACACTGAGACACTCATGCACACTCAGATACACAGATGCTTGCGCACAGACACTCGCATACACTCAGACTCTCGCGCACACACTCAAAAACACACTCAGACACACTCTAGCACACTCAGATACTCTTGCAAACTCAGACACGTAGACACTTGTGCACATTCAGACACTCATACACACTCGCACACTCACTCATGCACACTTGCACACTCAGACACTCGTGCACTCAGCCACACTTGTGCACACTCACACACTCACTCACACATAGACACACTCTCGCACACTCAGACACTATTGCACACTCATACACTTGCGCACACTCACACACTTGCACACACTCACACACTCACACCTAGACACACTCTTGCACACACTCAGACACACACGCACACTCAGACACTCCCGCACACTCAGACACTCAGACACACTTGTGCACACTCGCACACTCAGACACTAACACATAGACACAATTTCAGACATTCAGATACTCTCACACACTCAGACACTTAAGCACACTCGCACCCTCAGACACTCACAGACACTCAGACACTAGCTCACACTCAGACACACTCTCGCACATTCAGACACTCTCGCACACTCAGATACTGTCGCACACTCAGACATGGAGACAGTCGTGCACACTCAGACCCTCGTTCACACTCGCACACTCAGACACTCATGCACACTTGCACAGACACTCGCGCACACTCGCACACTCAGACACACTCACACACTCAGACACTCACACATAGACACACTCTTGCACACTCAGACACTCGCACACTCAGACACTTGCTCACACTCGCACACACTCAGACACTCGCGCACACAATCAGAAACTCGCACACACTCAGACACTTGCTCACACTCGCACACACTCAGACACTCGCGCACACAATCAGAAATTCGCACACACTCAGACACTCGTTCACACTCTAACACTCAGACAGTCATGAACACTTGCACAGACACTCGAGCACACTCAGACACACTCACACACTCACACACCCACACATAGAAACACTCTCGCACACTCAGACACTCTTAGACGCTCAGACACTCGCACACTCAGACACACTCTTGCACACTCAGATACTCTTGCACACACAGATACTTTCACACACTCAGACATGCAGACACTCACACACTTGCTCACACTCGCGCACTCAGACACTCGTGCACACTCACACATAGACACACTCCCGTGAACAATCAGACACTCGCGCACACTCAGACACTCGCGCACACACTCAGAAACTCGCACACACTCAGACACTCGCACACTTGCACACTCGCACACTCAGTCACTCACACACACTTGCACACTCAGACACAGTCACGCACATGCACTCTCAGACACTCACGTACACTCAGATGTACTCACGCACACTCAGACACTCACGTACACTCAGCCACTTGCACACACTCAGACACTCATGCACATTCGCACACTCAGACACTCACGAACACTCAGGGACATTCACGCACACTCAGACACTCATGCACACTCACTCACACACACTCAGACACACTCTTGCACACTCAGACACTCTCGCACACTCAGATACGTGGATGCTTGCGCACACTCAGACACTCTCACACACACTCAGAAACTCGCACACACTCACTCGCACACTCAGACACACTCGCGCACACTCAGATACTCGCATACTCAGACACTCTTGCACACTCAAACACTTGCTCACACTCAGACACTCGCACACACACTCAGAAACTCGCACACACTCAGACATTCACAACTCAGACACACTCTCGCACACTCACTCTCGCACACTCAGACACTCACACACACTCAGACACACTCTTGCACACTGAGACACTCATGCACACTCAGATACACAGATGCTTGCACACAGACACTCGCATACACTCAGACACTCGCGCACACACTCAAAAACTTGCACAGACTCAGGCACTCTCACACACTCCTAGACACAATCTCGCACACTCAGATACTCGTTCACACTCAGACACGCAGACACTCGTGCACACCAGACACTCGTACACATTCAGAAACTCATGCACACTTGCACAGACACTCGCACACTCAGACACACTCGCACATTCAGACACTCACACATAGACACACTCTCGCACACTCAGACACTTGCTCTCTCAGACGCTTGCTCACACTCGCACACACACTCGCGCACACTCACTCATACAAAGAAACACTATTGCACACACTCAGACATTCTCGCACACTCAGACACTTGTGAACTTGCACACTCAGACACTCATGCACACTCAGACACTCAGACACACTCATGCACACTCGCACACTCAATCAAAGACACACTCTTGCACAGTCAGACACTCGCACACTCAGACACTCGCGCACAATCACTCACACATAGAAACACTCCCACACACACTCAGACATGCACACTTGCCCACTCCGACGCTCAGAAGTCGACACACTCTTGCACACTGAGACACTCTTGCACACTCAAACACTTGCACACACGCACACTTGGACACTCACTCACAGTTGCATAGACACACGCACTCACACTTGCACAATCCGACATTCACGCACACTCAGACACTTGCGCATACTCAGACACAGTGTCGCACACTCAGACACTCGCACCCACTCAGACACTCAGGCACACTCAGACACTAGCACACACTCAGACACTTGTGCACACTCGCACACTCACACAATCACACACTCAGACACTCAGACACACTCGCACACTCAGATACTCTTGCACACACAGATACTTTCACACACTCAGACATGCAGACACTCATACACTTGCTCACACTCGCGCACTCACTCGTGCACACTCACACATAGACACACTCCCGTGAACAATCAGACACTCGCGCACACTCAGACACTCGCGCACACACTCAGAAACTCGCACACACTCAGACACTCGCACACTTGCACACTCGCACACTCAGTCACTCACACACACTTGCACACTCAGACACAGTCACGCACATGCACTCTCAGACACTCACGTACACTCAGACGCACTCACGCACACTCAGACACTCATGTACACTCAGCCACTTGCACACACTCAGACACTCATGCACATTCGCACACTCAGACACTCACGAACACTCAGAGACATTCACGCACACTCAGACACTCATGCCCACTCACTCACACACACTCAGACACACTCTTGCACACTCAGACACTCTCGCACACTCAGATACGCGGATGCTTGCGCACACTCAGACACTCTCGCACACACTCAGAAACTCGCACACACTCACTCGCACACTCAGACACACTCGCGCACACTCAGATACTTGCATACTCAGACACTCTTGCACACTCAAACACTTGCTCACACTCAGACACTCGCACACACACTCAGAAACTCGCACACACTCAGACATTCACAACTCAGACACACTCTCGCACACTCACTCTCGCACACTCAGACACTCACACACACTCAGACACACTCTTGCACACTGAGACACTCATGCACACTCAGATACACAGATGCTTGCACACAGACACTCGCATACACTCAGACACTCGCGCACACACTCAAAAACTTGCACACGCACAGGCACTCACACACTCTCAGACACACTCTCGCACACTCAGATACTCTCGCACACTCAGACTTGCAGACACTCGTGCACACCAGACACTTGCACACACTCAGACACTCATGCCCACTTGCACAGACACTCGCACACTCAGACACACTCGCACATTCAGACACTCACACATAGACACACTCTCGCACACTCAGACACTTGCTCTCTCAGACGCTTGCTCACACTCGCACACACACTTGCGCACACTCACTCATACAAAGACACACTATTGCACACACTCAGACATTCTCGCACACTCAGACACTTGTGAACTTGCACACTCAGACACTCATGCACACTCAGACACTCAGACACACTCATGCACACTCGCACACTCAATCAAAGACACACTCTTGCACAGTCAGACACTCGCACACTCAGACACTCACGCACAATCACTCACACATAGAAACACTCCCACACACACTCAGACATGCACACTTGCCCACTCCGATGCTCAGAAGTAGACACACTCTTGCACACTGAGACACTCTTGCACACTCAAACACTTGCACACACTCACTCACAGTTGCATAGACACACGCACTCACACTTGCACAATCCAACATTCACGCACACTCAGACACTCGCGCATACTCAGACACACTGTCGCACACTCAGACACTCGCACCCACTCAGACACTCAGGCACACTCAGACACTAGCACACACTTAGACACTTGTGCACACTCGCACACTCACACAATCACACACTCAGACACTCACACACACTCGCACACTCAGAAACACACATGCACAAGCACTCTCAGAAACTCATGTACACTCATACACTCACGTACACTCAGACACTCGCACACACTCAGACACACTCTCACACACTCAGACACTTTCACACACTCAGACACTCGCACACACTCAGACACCCGTGCACACACACACTTGTGCACACACACACACACACTCAGACACTTGTGCACACATTTAGATACACTCGCACACACTTGCACACTCAGACACTCACACATAGACACACTCAGACACTCTCGCACACTCAGTCACTTGCACACACTCGCGCACTCACTCACTCATGCACACTCACACACTCAGACACTCACACACACTCAGACACATTTGCACACACTCAGACACTCATGCACACTCAGACACGCAGACACTCGTGCACACTCAGACACTCATACACACTCGCACACTCACTCATGCAAACTTTCACACTCAGACACTCGCACACACAGCCACACTTGTGCACACTCACACACTCACTCACACATAGACACACTCTCGCACACTCAGACACTATTGCACACTCAGACACTTGCGCACACTCACACACTTGCGCACACTCACACACTCACACCTAGACACACTCTTGCACACACTCAGACACATGCGCACACTCAGACACTCCCGCACACTCAGACACACTTGTGCACACTCGCACACTCAGACACTCACACATAGACACACTTTCAGACATTCAGATACTCTCACACACTCAGACACTTAAGCACACTCGCACACTCAGACACTCACAGACACTCAGACACTAGCTCACACTCAGACACACTCTCGCACATTCAGACACTCTTGCACACTCAGATACTGTCGCACACTCAGACATGGAGACACTCGTGCACACTCAGACACTCATGCACACTTGCACAGACACTCGCGCACACTCGCACACTCAGACACACTCACACACTCAGACACTCACACATAGACACACTCTTGCACACTCAGACACTCGCACACTCAGACTCTTGCTCACACTCGCACACACTCAGACACTCGCGCACACAATCAGAAACTCACACACACTCAGACACTCGTTCACACTCTAACACTCAGACAGTCATGAACACTTGCACAGACACTCGAGCACACTCAGACACACTCACACACCCACACATAAAAACACTCTTGCACATTCAGACACTCTCGCACACTCAGATTCTTGCACACACAGATAGTTTCGCACACTCAGACACGCAGACACTCGCACACTCACACACTCGCGCACACTCAGATACTCGCATACTCAGACACCCACACACTCAGACACACTCTCGCACACTCACTCTCGCACACTCAGACACTCACACACACTCAGACATACTCTTGCACACTGAGACACTCAAGCACACTCGGATACACAGATGCTTGCGCACAGACACTCGCATACACTCAGACACTCGCGCACACACTCAAAAACTTGCACACACACAGGCACTCACACACTCTCAGACACACTCTCACACACTCAGATACTCTCGCACACTCAGACATGCAGACACTCGTGCACACCAGACACTCGTACACACTCGCACACTCAGACACTCATGAACACTTGCACAGACACTCGCACACTCAGACACACTCGCACATTCAGACACTCACACATAGACACACTCTCGCACACTCAGACACTTGCTCTCTCAGACGCTTGCTCACACTCGCACACACACTCGCGCACACTCACTCATACAAAGACACACTATTGCACACACTCAGACATTCTCGCACACTCAGACACTTGTGAACTTGCACACTCAGACACTCATGCACACTCAGAAACTCAGACACACTCATGCACACTCGCACACTCAATCAAAGACACACTCTTGCACAGTCAGACACTCGCACACTCAGACACTCGCGCACAATCACTCACACATAGAAACACTCCCACACACACTCAGACATGCACACTTGCCCACTCCGACGCTCAGAAGTAGACACACTCTTGCACACTGAGACACTCTTGCACACTCAAACACTTGCACACACGCACACTTGGACACTCACTCACAGTTGCATAGACACACGCACTCACACTTGCACAATCCAACATTCACGCACACTCAGACACTCGCGCATACTCAGACACACTGTCGCACACTCAGACACTCGCACCCACTCAGACACTCAGGCACACTCAGACACTAGCAGACACTCAGACACTTGTGCACACTCGCACACTCACACAATCACACACTCAGACACTCACACACACTCGCACACTCAGAAACACACATGCACAAGCACTCTCAGACACTCATGTACACTCACACACTCACGTACACTCAGACACTCGCACACACTCAGACACACTCTCACACACTCAGACACTTTCACACACTCAGACACTCGCACACACTCAGACACCCGTGCACACACACACTTGTGCACACACACACACTCAGACACTTGTGCACACATTTAGATACACTCGCACACACTTGCACACTCAGACACTCACACATAGACACACTCAGACACTCTCGCACACTCAGTCACTTGCACACACTCGCGCACTCACTCACTCATGCACACTCACACACTCAGACACTCACACACACTCAGACACATTTGCACACACTCAGACACTCATGCACACTCAGACACGCAGACACTCGTGCACACTCAGACACTCATACACACTCGCACACTCACTCATGCACACTTGCACACTCAGACTCTCGCACACACAGCCACACTTGTGCACACTCACACACTCACTCACACATAGACACACTCTCGCACACTCAGACACTATTGCACACTCAGACACTTGCGCACACTCACACACTTGCGCACACTCACACACTCACACCTAGACACACTCTTGCACACACTCAGACACACGCGCACACTCAGACACTCCCGCACACTCAGACACACTTGTGCACACTCGCACACTCAGACACTCACACATAGACACACTTTCAGACATTCAGATACTCTCACACACTCAGACACTTAAGCACACTCGCACACTCAGACGCTCACAGACACTCAGACACTAGCTCACACTCAGACACACTCTCGCACATTCAGACACTCTCGCACACTCAGATACTGTCGCACACTCAGACATGGAGACACTCGTGCACACTCAGACCCTCGTTCACACTCTCACACTCAGACACTCATGCACACTTGCACAGACACTCGCGCACACTCGCACACTCAGACACACTCAGACACTCACACATAGACACACTCTTGCACACTCAGACACTCGCACACTCAGACACTTGCTCAGACTCGCACACACTCAGACACTCGCGCACACAATCAGAAAGTCGCACACACTCAGACACTCGTTCACACTCTAACACTCAGACACTCATGCACACTTGCACAGACACTCGAGCACACTCAGACACACTCACACACTCACACACCCACACATAGAAACACTCTTGCACACTCAGACACTCTCGCATGCTCAGACACTCGCACACTCAGACACACTCTCGCGCACTCGGATACTCTTGCACACACAGATACTTTCGCACACTCAGACATGCAGACACTCAGGGGCATATTTATACTCCGTTTGCGCTGAATGTGCGTCGTTTTTTTCGACGCAGATTCGGCGCAAAACTAACGCCATATTTATACTTTGGCGTTAGACGCGTCTAGCGCCAAAGTATGGGCAAATAGCGTAATTTTTTTGCGTGAACGCCTTCCTTGCGTTAATGAGATGCAAGGAAGGCGTTCCCATCTAAAAAAATGACGGCGACGCAAATGCGTCGTATTTATACTCCCGGGCAAAAATCACGCCCGGGAGTGGGCGGGGCAAAAAACCCCGCATTTGCGCCACTTTTTAACGCCTGGGTCAGGGTAGGCGTTAAGGGGCCTGTGGGCTCAAAATGAGCCCACAGGTGCCCTCCCCTGCCCCCAGGGACACCCCCTGCCACCCTTGACCACCCCAGGAGGACACCCAAGGATGGAGGGACCCATCCCAGGGACATTCAGGTAAGTATACATTTTTTTTATTTTTTATTTTTTGGGTGGCATAGGGGGGCCTTATTTGTGCCCCCCTACATGCCACTATGCCCAATGACCATGCCCAGGGATCATAAGTGATTAGTTTTTTCACTTTTGGGACTAAAAAGATGAAATTTGGATTTTTTTCACCTTTTGGATGAAAAATGTGAAAATTTTTCAAATCCCTACTCAGAATGGGACTTTGTCACATTTTTGACAAAAACTATGAATGTTCACTTTTTCACTATTTGGATCAAAAAAGTTTATCTTTCCATCCAATAAGTCGAAATGTCCCATTCTGACATGGGAAGCGGAACACATGTCAACTTAGACAAAAGTTCAATATTTTTCTAAGTCCCATCTCATAATGAGATGGGACTTAGAAAAAAATTCAACTTTTGTAAAAAGTCAAAAGAACTTCTAAGGCCCTTGTCAGAATGGGAGTTAATCACTTCTTTGCAGAAGAAAATTAAATTTGGATGCTTTCACTTTTTGGACGATAAATGTTGAAATTTTTTCTAAGTCCCCATTCAGATTGGGACTTTGTGACTTTTTTGAAGAAATGTATTCAATTTGGATTTTTTCACTTTTTGGATGAAAAAGTAGAATTTTTTTCTAAGTGCCCACTCAGAATGGGACTTTGTCACTTTTTTGAAGAAAAATATTGAAATTTGTTTTTTCACTTTTGGGACTAAAAAGATGAAATTTGGATTTTTTTCACTTTTTGGATGAAAAATTTGACATTTTTTCAAATCCCTACTCAGAATGGGACTTTGTTACATTTTTGACAAAAACTATGAATTTTCACTTTTTCACTATTCGGATCAAAAAAGTTTATCTTTCCATCCAATAAGTTGAAATGTCCCATTCTGACACGGGAAGCGGAACACATGTCAACTTAGACAAAAGTTGAATATTTTTATAAGTCCCATCTCATAATGAGATGGGACTTAGAAAAAAATTCTACTTTTGTAAAAAGTCAAAAGAACTTCCAAGTCCCTTGTCAGAATGGGAGTTTATCACTTCTTTGCAGAAGAAAATTAAATTTGGATGCTTTCCCTTTTTGGACGATAAATGTTGAAATTTTTTCTAAGTCCCCATTCAGAGTGGGACTTTGTGACTTTTTTGAAGAAATGTATTCAATTTGGATTTTTTCACTTTTTGGATGAAAAAGTAGAATTTTTTTCTAAGTGCCCACTCAGAATGGGACGTTGTCACTTTTTTGAAGAAAAATATTGAAATTTGTTTTTTCACTTTTGGGACTAAAAAGATGAAATTTGGATTTTTTTCACCTTTTGGATGAAAAATGTGAATTTGTTTCAAATCCCTACTCAGAATGGGACTTTGTCACATTTTTGACAAAAACTATGAATGTTCACTTTTTCACTATTTGGATCAAAAAAGTTTATCTTTCCATCCAATAAGTCGAAATGTCCCATTCTGACATGGGAAGCGGAACACATGTCAACTTAGACAAAAGTTGAATATTTTTCTAAGTCCCATCTCATAATGAGATGGGACTTAGAAAAAAATTCAACTTTTGTAAAAAGTCAAAAGAACTTCTAAGGCCCTTGTCAGAATGGGAGTTTATCACTTCTTTGCAGAAGAAAATTAAATTTGGATGCTTTCCCTTTTTGGACGATAAATGTTGACATTTTTTCTAAGTCCCCATTCAGAGTGGGACTTTGCGACTTTTTTGAAGAAATTTATTCAGTTTGGATTTTTTCACTTTTTGGATGGAAAAGTAAAAAAAAATTCTAAGTGCCCACTCAGAATGGGACTTTGTCACTTTTTTGAAGAAAAATATAGAAATTTGTTTTTTCACTTTTGGGACTCAAAAGATGAAATTTGGATTTTTTTCACCTTTTGATGAAAAATGTGAAATTTTTTCAAATCCCTACTCAGAATGGGACTTTGCCACATTTTTGACAAAAACTATGAATGTTCACTTTTTCACTATTTGGATCAAAAAAGTTTATCTTTCCATCCAATAAGTCAAAATGTCCCATTCTGACATGGGAAGCGGAACACATGTCAACTTAGACAAAAGTTCAAAATTTGCTAAGTCCCATCTCATAATGAGATGGGACTTAGAAAAAAATTCAACTTTTGTAAAAAGTCAAAAGGACTTCCAAGTCCCTTGTCAGAATGGGAGTTTATCACTTCTTTGCAGAAGAAAATTAAATTTGGATGCTTTCACTTTTTGGACGATAAATGTTGAAATTTTTTCTAAGTCCCCATTCAGAGTGGGACTTTGCGACTTTTTTGAAGAAATGTATTCAATTTGGATTTTTTCACTTTTTGGATGAAAAAGTAGAAATTTTTTCTAAGTGCACACTCAGAATGGGACTTTGTCACTTTTTTGAAGAAAAAAATTGAAATTTGATTTTTTCACTTTTGGGACTAAAAAGATGAAATTTTGATTTTTTTCACCTTTTGGATGAAAAATGTGAAATTTTTTCAAATCCCTACTCAGAATGGGACTTTGTCACATTTTTCACAAAAACTATGAATGTTCACTTTTTCACTATTTGGATCAAAAAAGTTTATCTTTCCATCCAATAAGTCGAAATGTCCCATTCTGACATGGGAAGCGGAACACATGTCAACTTAGACAAAAGTTGAATATTTTTCTAAGTCCCATCTCATAATGAGATGGGACTTAGAAAAAAATTCAACTTTTGTAAAAAGTCAAAAGAACTTCTAAGGCCCTTGTCAGAATGGGAGTTTATCACTTCTTTGCAGAAGAAAATTAAATTTGGATGCTTTCCCTTTTTGGACGATAAATGTTGACATTTTTTCTAAGTCCCCATTCAGAGTGGGACTTTGCGACTTTTTTGAAGAAATGTATTAAATTTAGATTTTTTCACTTTTTGGATGAAAAAGTAGAATTTTTTTCTAAGTGCCCACTCAGAATGGGACTTTGTCACTTTTTTGAAGAAAAATAGTGAAATTTGTTTTTTCACTTTTGGGACTAAAAAGATTAAATTTGGATTTTTTTCACTTTTTGGATGAAAAATGTGACATTTTTTCAAATCCCTACTCAGAATGGGACTTTGTCACATTTTTGACAAAAACAATGAATTTTCACTTTTTCACTATTTGGATCAAAAAAGTTTATCTTTCCATCCAATAAGTTGAAATGTCCCATTCTGACACGGGAGGCGGAACACATGTCAACTTAGACAAAAGTTGAATATTTCTATAAGTCCCATCTCATGAGATGGGACTTAGAAAAAAATTCGACTTTTGTAAAAAGTCAAAAGAACTTCCAAGTCCCTTGTCAGAATGGGAGTTTATCACTTCTTTGCAGAAGAAAATTAAATTTGGATGCTTTCCCTTTTTGGACGATAAATGTTGAAATTTTTTCTAAGTCCCCATTCAGATTGGGACTTTGTGACTTTTTTGAAGAAATGTATTCAATTTGGATTTTTTCACTTTTTGGATGAAAAAGTAGAATTTTTTTCTAAGTGCCCACTCAGAATGGGACTTTGTCACTTTTTTGAAGAAAAATATTGAAATTTGTTTTTTCACTTTTGGGACTAAAAAGATGAAATTTTGATTTTTTTCACTTTTTGGATGAAAAATTTGAAATTTTTTCAAATCCCTACTCAGAATGGGACTTTGTCACATTTTTGACAAAAACTATGAATTTTCACTTTTTCACTATTTGGATCAAAAAAGTTTATCTTTCCATCCAATAAGTTGAAATGTCCCATTCTGACACGGGAAGCGGAACACATGTCAACTTAGACAAAAGTTGAATATTTCTATAAGTCCCATCTCATAATGAGATGGGACTTAGAAAAAAATTCTACTTTTGTAAAAAGTCAAAAGAACTTCCAAGTCCCTTGTCAGAATGGGAGTTTATCACTTCTTTGCAGAAGAAAATTAAATTTGGATGCTTTCCCTTTTTGGACGATAAATGTTGACATTTTTTCTAAGTCCCCATTCAGAGTGAGACTTTGCGACTTTTTTGAAGAAATTTATTCAATTTGGATTTTTTCACTTTTTGGATGAAAAAGTAGACATTTTTTCTAAGTGCCCACTCAGAATGGGACTTTGTCACTTTTTTGAAGAAAAATATTGAAATTTGTTTTTTCACTTTTGGGACTCAAAAGATGAAATTTGGATTTTTTTCACCTTTTGATGAAAAATGTGAAATTTTTTCAAATCCCTACTCAGAATGGGACTTTGTCACATTTTTGACAAAAACTATGAATGTTCACTTTTTCACTATTTGGATCAAAAAAGTTTATCTTTCCATCCAATAAGTCAAAATGTCCCATTCTGACATGGGAAGCGGAACACATGTCAACTTAGACAAAAGTTGAATATTTTTCTAAGTCCCATCTCATAATGAGATGGGACGTAGAAAAAAAATCAACTTTTGTAAAAAGTCAAAAGGACTTCCAAGTCCCTTTTCAGAATGGGAGTTTATCACTTCTTTGCAGAAGAAAATTAAATTTGGATGCTTTCACATTTTGGACGATAAATGTTGAAATTTTTTCTAAGTCCCCATTCAGAGTGGGACTTTGCGACTTTTTTGAAGAAATGTATTCAATTTGGATTTTTTCACTTTTTGGATGAAAAAGTAGAATTTTTTTCTAAGTGCCCACTCAGAATGGGACTTTGTCACTTTTTTGAAGAAAAATATTGAAATTTGTTTTTTCACTTTTGGGACTAAAAAGATGAAATTTGGATTTTTTTCACTTTTTGGATGAAAAATTTGACATTTTTTCAAATCCCTACTCAGAATGGGACTTTGTTACATTTTTGACAAAAACTATGAATTTTCACTTTTTCACTATTCGGATCAAAAAAGTTTATCTTTCCATCCAATAAGTTGAAATGTCCCATTCTGACACGGGAAGCGGAACACATGTCAACTTAGACAAAAGTTGAATATTTTTATAAGTCCCATCTCATAATGAGATGGGACTTAGAAAAAAATTCTACTTTTGTAAAAAGTCAAAAGAACTTCCAAGTCCCTTGTCAGAATGGGAGTTTATCACTTCTTTGCAGAAGAAAATTAAATTTGGATGCTTTCCCTTTTTGGACGATAAATGTTGAAATTTTTTCTAAGTCCCCATTCAGAGTGGGACTTTGTGACTTTTTTGAAGAAATGTATTCAATTTGGATTTTTTCACTTTTTGGATGAAAAAGTAGAATTTTTTTCTAAGTGCCCACTCAGAATGGGACGTTGTCACTTTTTTGAAGAAAAATATTGAAATTTGTTTTTTCACTTTTGGGACTAAAAAGATGAAATTTGGATTTTTTTCACCTTTTGGATGAAAAATGTGAATTTGTTTCAAATCCCTACTCAGAATGGGACTTTGTCACATTTTTGACAAAAACTATGAATGTTCACTTTTTCACTATTTGGATCAAAAAAGTTTATCTTTCCATCCAATAAGTCGAAATGTCCCATTCTGACATGGGAAGCGGAACACATGTCAACTTAGACAAAAGTTGAATATTTTTCTAAGTCCCATCTCATAATGAGATGGGACTTAGAAAAAAATTCAACTTTTGTAAAAAGTCAAAAGAACTTCTAAGGCCCTTGTCAGAATGGGAGTTTATCACTTCTTTGCAGAAGAAAATTAAATTTGGATGCTTTCCCTTTTTGGACGATAAATGTTGACATTTTTTCTAAGTCCCCATTCAGAGTGGGACTTTGCGACTTTTTTGAAGAAATTTATTCAGTTTGGATTTTTTCACTTTTTTGATGGAAAAGTAAAAAAAAATTCTAAGTGCCCACTCAGAATGGGACTTTGTCACTTTTTTGAAGAAAAATATAGAAATTTGTTTTTTCACTTTTGGGACTCAAAAGATGAAATTTGGATTTTTTTCACCTTTTGATGAAAAATGTGAAATTTTTTCAAATCCCTACTCAGAATGGGACTTTGCCACATTTTTGACAAAAACTATGAATGTTCACTTTTTCACTATTTGGATCAAAAAAGTTTATCTTTCCATCCAATAAGTCAAAATGTCCCATTCTGACATGGGAAGCGGAACACATGTCAACTTAGACAAAAGTTCAAAATTTGCTAAGTCCCATCTCATAATGAGATGGGACTTAGAAAAAAATTCAACTTTTGTAAAAAGTCAAAAGGACTTCCAAGTCCCTTGTCAGAATGGGAGTTTATCACTTCTTTGCAGAAGAAAATTAAATTTGGATGCTTTCACTTTTTGGACGATAAATGTTGAAATTTTTTCTAAGTCCCCATTCAGAGTGGGACTTTGCGACTTTTTTGAAGAAATGTATTCAATTTGGATTTTTTCACTTTTTGGATGAAAAAGTAGAAATTTTTTCTAAGTGCACACTCAGAATGGGACTTTGTCACTTTTTTGAAGAAAAAAATTGAAATTTGATTTTTTCACTTTTGGGACTAAAAAGATGAAATTTTGATTTTTTTTCACCTTTTGGATGAAAATGTGAAATTTTTTCAAATCCCTACTCAGAATGGGACTTTGTCACATTTTTCACAAAAACTATGAATGTTCACTTTTTCACTATTTGGATCAAAAAGTTTATCTTTCCATCCAATAAGTCGAAATGTCCCATTCTGACATGGGAAGCGGAACACATGTCAACTTAGACAAAAGTTGAATATTTTTCTAAGTCCCATCTCATAATGAGATGGGACTTAGAAAAAAATTCAACTTTTGTAAAAAGTCAAAAGAACTTCTAAGGCCCTTGTCAGAATGGGAGTTTATCACTTCTTTGCAGAAGAAAATTAAATTTGGATGCTTTCCCTTTTTGGACGATAAATGTTGACATTTTTTCTAAGTCCCCATTCAGAGTGGGACTTTGCGACTTTTTGAAGAAATGTATTAAATTTAGATTTTTTCACTTTTTGGATGAAAAAGTAGAATTTTTTTCTAAGTGCCCACTCAGAATGGGACTTTGTCACTTTTTTGAAGAAAAATAGTGAAATTTGTTTTTTCACTTTTGGGACTAAAAGATTAAATTTGGATTTTTTTCACTTTTTGGATGAAAAATGTGACATTTTTTCAATCCCTACTCAGAATGGGACTTTGTCACATTTTTGACAAAACAATGAATTTTCACTTTTTCACTATTTGGATCAAAAAAGTTTATCTTTCCATCCAATAAGTTGAAATGTCCCATTCTGACACGGGAGGCGGAACACATGTCAACTTAGACAAAAGTTGAATATTTCTATAAGTCCCATCTCATGAGATGGGACTTAGAAAAAAATTCGACTTTTGTAAAAAGTCAAAAGAACTTCCAAGTCCCTTGTCAGAATGGGAGTTTATCACTTCTTTGCAGAAGAAAATTAAATTTGGATGCTTTCCCTTTTTGGACGATAAATGTTGAAATTTTTTCTAAGTCCCCATTCAGATTGGGACTTTGTGACTTTTTTGAAGAAATGTATTCAATTTGGATTTTTTCACTTTTTGGATGAAAAAGTAGAATTTTTTTCTAAGTGCCCACTCAGAATGGGACTTTGTCACTTTTTTGAAGAAAAATATTGAAATTTGTTTTTTCACTTTTGGGACTAAAAAGATGAAATTTTGATTTTTTTTCACTTTTTGGATGAAAAATTTGAAATTTTTCAAATCCCTACTCAGAATGGGACTTTGTCACATTTTTGACAAAAACTATGAATTTTCACTTTTTCACTATTTGGATCAAAAAAGTTTATCTTTCCATCCAATAAGTTGAAATGTCCCATTCTGACACGGGAAGCGGAACACATGTCAACTTAGACAAAAGTTGAATATTTCTATAAGTCCCATCTCATAATGAGATGGGACTTAGAAAAAAATTCTACTTTTGTAAAAAGTCAAAAGAACTTCCAAGTCCCTTGTCAGAATGGGAGTTTATCACTTCTTTGCAGAAGAAAATTAAATTTGGATGCTTTCCCTTTTTGGACGATAAATGTTGACATTTTTTCTAAGTCCCCATTCAGAGTGAGACTTTGCGACTTTTTTGAAGAAATTTATTCAATTTGGATTTTTTCACTTTTTGGATGAAAAAGTAGACATTTTTTCTAAGTGCCCACTCAGAATGGGACTTTGTCACTTTTTTGAAGAAAAATATTGAAATTTGTTTTTTCACTTTTGGGACTCAAAAGATGAAATTTGGATTTTTTTCACCTTTTGATGAAAAATGTGAAATTTTTTCAAATCCCTACTCAGAATGGGACTTTGTCACATTTTTGACAAAAACTATGAATGTTCACTTTTTCACTATTTGGATCAAAAAAGTTTATCTTTCCATCCAATAAGTCAAAATGTCCCATTCTGACATGGGAAGCGGAACACATGTCAACTTAGACAAAAGTTGAATATTTTTCTAAGTCCCATCTCATAATGAGATGGGACGTAGAAAAAAAATCAACTTTTGTAAAAAGTCAAAAGGACTTCCAAGTCCCTTTTCAGAATGGGAGTTTATCACTTCTTTGCAGAAGAAAATTAAATTTGGATGCTTTCACATTTTGGACGATAAATGTTGAAATTTTTTCTAAGTCCCCATTCAGAGTGGGACTTTGCGACTTTTTTGAAGAAATGTATTCAATTTGGATTTTTTCACTTTTTGGATGAAAAAGTAGACATTTTTTCTAAGTGCACACTCAGAATGGGACTTTGTCACTTTTTTGAAGAAAAAAATTGAAATTTGATTTTTTCACTTTTGGGACTAAAAAGATGAAATTTTGATTTTTTTCACCTTTTGGATGAAA